>NC_091081.1:77125000-79525000 GCF_032405125.1 Capricornis sumatraensis
GGATGCAGAGGGCCAACCATATTTTTAAGTTTGGGGCTATCATATACATTACTGATATGAATATTCTTATACATATATCCTGATTTATGTGAACACATAGGTCTTTAGGGTTTTGTTTATGTGTGAAATTGAAGAAATGTCAAATATTTCTGTTTCATATTTGCTCCTGAGAAGTCAGTCATCAGTCTATTAGTCCTTTTCCTTTTATGTTATCCAACTTTTTTCTGGATTCTTTTAAGAATGTCTCTTGTCATTATTTTCCTGCAATTTTACTACAATCTTGCTGTGATTTTTAAAAAAATTTACATGTTTGAAATTCATCAGATTTTTGGAGCTGAGAAAGGCTGAAAACAAATATATTAATTTTCTCTTTCAAAATGTTATGAAAAAGGACAACATAATCTGAAGAAAAGCAGAGGAAGAAATTACTAAAGAAGTAAGCAGAAATAATTAAACCAGAACAAATAAAAAGTAAAACAAATTTAAAAATTGATAAAAATCATTTAAAAAATAAGAAGTAAAATTAATGAATAAAAATAATGTGCAAATACTAAAAATAAGGAATGACAGGGAGAAAATAACCATCAAAACAAAATAAAGTTTTATAGATCACAAAAGGTGTCTTTGTATAAGTTTATGCAAATAAATTTCAAAATCTAGCCAACTGAAAAATGATTAGACAGTTTTTGGCAAAATTATAGATAAGGCACAGTGAATTTATTAAACTGTGCATTTAAGCATTTTTAAAAATTTGTGATAAATGAAACAATAGAGTATATACGTGTGCTTTGACAGTGTAAAAACACCTGAATTGACAAGAAATGTAGGGCTGAATGGGAAGAGAATTTGGAAAAGGAATGAATACACAAGCTTCTTCCTAAATAATAATAGAGAATGAAAGACCATAATTTAAAATGACAAATCAAATAGCAGAGATCTGACCATATTTAAGTGTAGTGCTGAGCACTAAAAAAGACAATGAGTAGATTTAGATGGTGAAGGAAAGGAGGGAAAGACTAGAAGAGAATTTTATTATTTCTAATTATATAAAGGTCCACACACATCAATATACTCAATAAAAAACAAAATTGTATAGCACATTTGAGACTCAAAAGGGCTTTCACATTAATACACATAAATAGAATTATCACTCTTATCACAAGAAAAGATTTCAGGTTAGATCATAGTAAACCCAAAATCTGAGATATGTGCTAACAACATGACTAAAACAGAGATATTAAAAAGATAAGGAATATATAAAGTAAACTTATTAAAATGAAAGGGGTTGTCTCAAACTTGGCATTGGACAAAATAGAATTCAAACTAAAATGCACCGACTGAAACAAAGAAGGGTACTATATAAAGCTAAAGAACAAATTCAAAATAAGTTCAAATAGCACAGTATTATTTTTAATGCTACAGAAATTATAGAAAATGCAAGAAAAATATTTTGAAAAAGACATTAAGAATAGTAAATTGTAACTAAACTTAGATCAAGATAGAAATCAAAAAGTAAGCAATAATAAAGATTTATTTTTATTATAAATATTTGAGCTCATAAATTTTATATTAAGGATTGTGGAAGTGATGTCTCCAACATTAGAGCAATTTTTATTATATTTTTTCTATTTTAGCAATTATAATTTAAATTTCTATTTCCCCTTTAAAAAAAAGAATTTGTAGGTGAAAAAGCCTTTTTGTACACTAATATTGTTATCGATAGCATCACTGACTCAATGGACATGAGTGTGAGCAAATTCTGGGAGACAGTGAAGGACAAAGAAGCCTGGTGTCCTGCAGTCCATGGGGTCACAAAGTCTGACGTGACTTAGCAACTGAACATCTGTTATCAATTGTGTCTTACTGCCTTATTATTCCTCATTTTCAATATATTTTTCATTTTTTTCAGTTCTTAAAAATAATGTCTGATTTATATTATCCAAGCTACGATGTTGATTATGTCATTATAAAATGTCTTTCTTTGTCTCTCATAACAGTTTTTTCAAGTTTATTTTTTTCATGTTACAGCCACACAGGTGTGGTTTTTTTTTTGGTTGTTCTTTGCATGGTATGTATTTTTTCCATCCTTTTACTTTCAAACTATGTATGTTTATAAATCTGAAGTTTGTTTCTTATAGACAGCATACAGTTGGATTATTTTTGAAAATTTATTTTGCCATCCTCTGCTGTTTAATTGAAGAGTTTAATGCATTTACATTTAAAGTAATTACAGATATGATAGTGTTTACATCTTCCATTTTGCTGTTTCTTTTCTGAATGTCTTATATCTTTTTCGTTCCTTAGTTCCTCCATTACTGTCTTCATTTAGTGTTAAATAGATACTTACTAATTAAAATTCCCATTTGTTTTAAATTCCTTTTACTATTTATTTTTGAGTTATTAGTGATTGGCCTGCAGATTACCATTAATATCTTAATTTACAGCAATCTAGTTCAGATTAGTATCAATTTCAATAATATTTCTAAAGTATGTTATTGTTGTTGAGTTGCTAAGCTGTGTCTGACTCTTTGTGACCCCATGGTCTGCAGCTTCCCAGGCTCTTCTGTACTCCACTGTCTCCTGGAGTTTGTTCAAACTCTTGTCCATTGAGTAAGTGATGCTATCTAAGCATCTCATCCTCTGCCACTCCCTTCTCTTTTTTTGCCTTCAATCTTTCCCAGCATCAGGGTCTTTTTGAATGAATTGGCTCTTCACATCAGGTGGTAAAATATTGGAGCATCAGCTTCAGCATCAGTCCTTCCAATGAATATTCAGGGTTGATTTTCTTTTGGATTGACTGTTCGGATCTCCTTGCTGTCCAAAGAACTGTCAAGAGTCTTCTCCAGCACCACAATTCAAAAGCATTAATTTTTTAGCACTCGGCCTTCTTTATGGTCCAACTCTCACATCTGCACATGACTACTGGAAAAATCATATCTTTGACTATACAGACCTTTGTTGGTAAATTGATGTCTCTGCTTTGTAACATGCTATCTAGGTTGGTCATAGCTTTTCTTCCAGCAAGTGTGTTTTAATTTCATAGATGTAGTCATGATCCACAGTGATTTTGGAGCACAAGAAAATAAAATTTGTCACTATTTCCACATTTTCCCCATCTATTTGCCATGAAATGATGGGACTGGATGCCATGATCTTAACTTTTCGAATGCTAAGTTTTAAGCTAGCTTTTTTACTCTCCTCTTTCACCCTCATCAAGAGGCTCTTTAGTTCCTCTTCACTTTCTGCCTTTAGAATGGTATCATCTGCATATCTCAGGTTGTCAGTGTTTCTTCTGGCAGTCCTGATTCCAGCTTGTGCTTCTTCCAGCCTGGCATTTCACATCATGTACTCTGCATATAAGTTAAATAAGCCAGGGAATAATATACAGCCTTGATCCACTCCTTTCCCAGTTTTGATAGTCCATTGTTCCTTATCTGGTTCTAACTGTTGCTTTTTGACCTGCATACATATTTCTCAGGGAACAAGTGAGATGGTCTGGTATTCCCATCTCTTAAAAAATTTTCCACAGTTTGTTGTGATCCATGAAGTCAAAGGCTGCCATGTAGTCAATGAAACAGAAGTTGGTGTTTGAAATTCTCTTGCTTTTTCTCTGCCCCAGCAAATGTTGGCAATTTGAACTCTGGTTCCTCTGCCTTTTCTAAATTCAGCTTGTACATCTGGAATTTCTCAGTTCCTGTTCTGCTGAAGCCTAGCTTGAAGGATTTTGAGTGTTACCCTGCTAGCATGTGAAATGAGCACAGTTGTATTGTAGTTTGAACATTCTTTGGCATTGCCTTTCTTTGGGATTGGAATGAAAACTGACCTTTTCCAGTCCTGTGGCCACTGCTGAGTTTTCCAGATTTGCTGGCATATCGAGTGCAGCATTATAACAGCATCTTTTTTTTTTTTTTAGGATTTGAAATAGCTCAACTAGAATTCCATCATCTCCACTAGCTTTGCTAGTGGTAATGCTTCCCAAGGCCCACTTGACTTCACATTCCGGAATGTCTGACTGTAGATGAGCAGCTACATCATTCTGGCTCTCTGGGTCATTAAGTCCATTTTTGTGTATCCTTGTCACCTCTTCTTAATCTCTTTTGCTTCTGTTAGGTCCTTACCATTTCTGTCCTTTATTGTTGAGACAGGTAACCAATTTTAATAGCATTGGAATTATCTCCTATTAGCCCAACCTCTAGCTTTCACTGAGTGGTTGATCTCCCTGATCTTGCAGTCATTTGGTCATGTTTCACCTTTTGCTTGCAGTACTTAAGGTTTTAGACATTGTGAGAATGTCCCAAGTTGCATGTGTTCTTTCTGCATTTGAGTCCTAACTTCTCTTTTCTCCAGGGAACTAATAGTTTTTCCAGGAAACATTATCAGCCCAAGGACAGTTATAAAAACAGTGAAATAATCTTCTACTTTAAAAATCTAGAAAAATAAGAGTAAAATAAACCAAAAGTTACAAGGAAAGAAACAATAAAGTTTAGAGAGAAAATCTAGAGAAGGGAAAACAATAGAGAAGACCCACAAAAGCAAGAATAAGAATTTTGAATTCATCAATAATATTGGTAAACTTCTTCTTTCATGTCTTAGCAATGAAAAATGAGAGAAAACCCAGTTATAAAAATGAAAATGAAAAAAAATTAAAATGAAGAGCCCAGATAATTTTTCAGATGCATAGCAATTAAAAGGATATTGAAGGAATGTAACACGATTTTTTCCCAATAAATTTGATAGCTCAGATGAAATTGACAATATCCTTGAAAGACACAAACTATCTAATTGTACATAAGAAGAAATTTAAAATCAGGACCTTCCTATAATTTATGAAACAATTTAGTATGTAATTAGAATTTTTCCCCACAGTAAAAATCTTTGCCCAGATGGCGTCACCAATGAATTTTACAAAATCTTCAGAAACAAACAACTCTAAATGTTTATCAATGCTTTCAAAAAATAAAGGAAGATTTCCCTCTATTTCAAACTGATTTAAACCTACTGATTTTTCAACTAAAGTAAACCTACTCTGATACAAAACCACGATGTTATTTAAGAAAAAATACAGTTACATGCCAATAACACTCATTAAATGTAAAGATAATATTGTCAGTTCAGTTCAGTTCAGTTCAGTTGCTCAGTCGTGTCCAACTCTTTGTGACCCCATGAATCGCAGCACGCCAGGCCTCCCTGTCCATCACCAACTCCCCGAGTTCACTCAGACTCACGTCCATCTAGTCAGTGATGCCATCCAGCTATCTCATCCTCTGTTGTCCCCTTCTCCTCCTGTTCCCAATCCCTCCCAGCATCAAAGTCTTTTCCAATGAGTCAACTCTTCGCATCAGGTGGCCAAAGTACTGGAGTTTCAGCTTTAGCATCATTCCTTCCAAAGAACACCCAGGGCTGATCTCCTTCAGAATGGACTGGTTGAGTCTCCTTGTAGTCCAAGGGACTCTCAAGAGTCTTCTCCAACACCACAGTTCAAAAGCATCAATTCTTCAGCACTCAGCCTTCTTCACAGTCCAACTCTCACATCAATACATGACCACAGGAAAAACCATAGCCTTGACTAGACGGACCTTAGTCGGCAAAGTAATGTCTCTGATTTTGAATATGCTGTCTAGGTTGGTCATAACTTTCCTTCCAAGGAGTAAGCGTCTTTTAATTTCATGGCTGCAGTCACCACCTGCAGTGATTTTGGAGCCCCCCAAAATAAAGTCTGACACTGTTTCCACTGTTTCCCCATCTATTTCCCATGAAGTGATGGGACCAGATGCCATGATCTTCATTTTCTGAATGTTGAGCTTTAAGGCAACTTTTTCACTCTCCTCTTTTACTTTCATCAAGAGGCTTTTTAGTTCCTCTTCACTTTCTGCCATAAGGGTGGTGTCACCTGCATATCTGAGGTTATTGATATTTCTCCCAGCAATCTTGATTCCAGCTTGTGTTTCTTCCAGTCCAGTGTTTCTCATGATGTACTCTGCATATAAGTTAAATAAGCAGGGTGACAATACACAGCCTTGACGTACTCCTTTTCCTATTTGGAACCAGTCTGTTGTCCCATGTCCAGTTCTAACTGTTGCTTCCTGGCCTGCATACAGATTTCTCAACAGGCAGAGGGGTACATAAATCCATAAGTTTATTTTAAGAAGGTAAATTTGTTTTAACATTAGAAAAATCTATATAGTTTACCATATTAACAGAATAAAGAAGAACAAACAATCATCTAAATAAATTGGGATAAAGTGTTTGAAAAAATGCAACACCTGTTTATGATTAAAAACTCTTAGCCAACAAGACAAAATAAAGAACTTTCTCAGTTTTACAGGAGATTCTGTGACTATTATGCTTAGTGGTGAAACTGTAAATGCTTTCCTCCTAAGATTAGGCTTTTCCTCTCTTCTTCTTCAATCTTGTTTTCATCCCCTTCTTCTTTCTTCTCCTTCCCCGTTTCATTTTTTTCTTTTCCAGAACCACAAGTGGCATCCATCCCTTCTGTCCATGTCCATGTGTTACATGGACCCAATCTAAATGCACACAAGCTGAAAAATTCACTTGTTGCTCATTTGAGCTTTTTCTTTTTTCAGTGAATATCTCTTTGAACACTTACTACTTTTTCAATTTTTATGTGTAGAAATTCTCTATATACTCAATGGACATGAGTTTGAGGCAACTCCAGGAGATGATGAAGGACAGGGAAGTCTGGCAGGCTGCAGTCCATAGGATCACAAAGAGTCGGACACGACTGAGTGACTGAACAACAATATACTCTGATAAATACATTACTGCATATCATATATATTTCAAACATTCCCCAGCCTATTGTTTGTTTTTTAATCATGTTTAGAGTTACTTTTGTCATATGGATATGCTAATTTTGTACTGGATTTTTCTTTGTAATTTGTGCTTCCTATGTCTTAAGAAATTTCTTCCTGTCTTGATTTCTTGAAGATATTCTGCTATATTTTCTTCAAAGAGTTCTAAATTATTTAGTTTGTTTCTGCACTTGCTTATTTAAATCCATTAGGGATGATATATTATTTTTCCCTGTGACCTAGTTTGTGATGCCGCTTCGGCCATATGTCAAGTTTCCATGTTATAAGCAGCTTCAGTTTTTGTTTCTATTGTTTTCGAAGTTACTTCCATTGATATATTTGTCTGTATCTATGGAATAAAATGTTTAGTTGCCATAGTTTCAAAATAAGTCTGATTCCTCATTTTGCTGTTTATTTTTTAAACTTCTTGGCTATTTTCCTACATTTACTTTCTCATGTACATATGTCTTTAATGATATTTACCAATTTTCTCCATGTAGGTGTTATTTATTATTTGTTTGGTTCATCCTAGGCTATTCATGGACTTCCCAGGTGATGCTAGTGATAAAGAACCTGCCTGCTAATGCAAGAGATACAGGAGACGTGGGTTTGATCCCTGGGTGGGGAAGATCCCCTGGAGGAGGGCATGGCAGCCCACTCCAGTATTCTTGCCTGGAGAGTCCCATGGACAGAGGAGCCTGGGGGCTATAGTCCATAGTGTCACAGAGTCAGAGTAGACTGAAGTGACTTAGCAGACACACACCCAGGGGAGCTATTTATACATTTATATCTGGGGCTCAACTCTTAAATTCCATATTTTCTTTATGGATTTCCATATTTGCAGGCACGTTATTTTATTGTATATGTTATTCATATATCCTATTGTTTCCTGGACTTTTAAAAATTATAATACTTTGTCCCCAAAATTATTTTTTGGTAAAGGATATGTTTGTTAGTAATCTCTTTTATTAAGATACTGTATATAAACAGCTTAGAAAAGTGCCTGATACAGAAGGGGCTTAATAAATGTTAGATAGTATTATAATTGTTTTCATTACTACTGTTTTTTTGGAACATGAACTTTTCACCTGCAAATAATGACATATTTTTCTGTAACATTTTGTAGTTACATCCTGTTTCTTTTTCCTGTTATATTGTGTTAGTTTGGAGTATTTTGAGTGATAGTAGGAATTCACCTATATTTCAATCTGAAATGATTTTTGCTGTGATGGTTGGCAGATTGTTTTATCAGGTTAAGGAGGTCAACTTCTATTTCTTGTTGGCTAAGAGCTTGATGGTGACTGCAGCCATGAAATTAAAAGACGCTTACTCCTTGGAAGAAAAGTTATGACCAACCTAGATAGCATATTCAAAAGCAGAGACATTACTTTGCAGACTAAGGTCCGTCTAGTCAAGGCTATGGTTTTTCCAGTGATCACTTATGGATGTGAGAGTTGGACTGTGAAGAAGGCTGAGCACCGAAGAATGGATGCTTTTGAACTGTGGTGTTGGAGAAGACTCTTGAGAGTCCCTTGGACTGCAAGGAGATCCAACCAGTCCATTCTGAAGGAGATCAGCCCTGGGATTTCTTTGGAAGGAATGATGCTAAAGCTGAAGCTCCAGTACTTTGGCCACGTCATGTGAAGAGTTGACTCATTGGAAAAGACTCTGATGCTGGGAGGGATTGGGGGCAGGAGGAGAAGGGGACGACTGAGGATGAGATGGCTGGATGGCATCACGAACTTGATGGACGTGAGTCTGAGTGAACTCGGGGAGATGGTGATGGACAGGGAGGCCTGGCGTGCTGCGATTCATGGGGTCACAATGAGTTGGACACGACTGAGCGACTGAACTGAACTGAAGAGCTTTGAAACAATCATGAATACTAGTTAATTTTTGCAGACATTTTTGCATCTATTGAAATGATTTCTCCTTTGGTATGGTAATATACAAATTCCACTGCCAATCACTGCAATACAGGAAGATAAGCTTGAGGGAGACTGTAGTGGGTGTTGAGTGAACGTCATTTTCTGCATGGTACACCTCTTTGGTTTTCAATATTCAACTTCTAGCCATCTTCTAATATTTAAAATTGTAAATAGCCTCACAGTAACTTCTAAGTGCTACTGTCTAACATAATATATTCATTCCTGTACTAACAAAAACAAATCTTCCCTGAAAGCGATGGCACAAAGTCTCATCAGTTCCTGCATTAATTTCTGCTTTATGTTCATTCTTCTTTTAGTTCATAACTTAGCAGCATCTTTATATCCTGTAATCTCTGCACTGAGAAACCATTACTCACACATCCTGTATAGTATCATAGGTAAAAGTGAGAGTGGAAAAGAAAAAAAATCATAGGCAAATATGAACATATCAGAACAAAGGAAAAATATGGGTAATCACTATGGACTTCATTTACAAAGCTGCACAAAAGGTCATAGTTGATACATAATATTTATTTCCCAGGTTACCCTGGTGGTAAAGAACCACCTGCCATTGTAGGAGACATCAGAAACTTGAGTTTGATCCCTAGGTCCAGAAGATGCCATGGAGGAGGATATGACAACCCACTCCAGTATTCTTGCCTGGAGAAGCCCATGAACAGAGCAGCTTGGTGGGCTGCAGTCTATAGGGTAGTTAAGAGTTGGACATGACTGAAGCGACTTAGCACACATTTATTTTCTGAACTACTCCGTTTTTTCCTTTGCTTTTAGCCATTATCTTTACTGGGAAGTTTCTGTAGCTGACAGGTGATTTAATTTTTTTTCCTTAGAGATTTGAACTCTTGACAATCCCCCCTGTTATTAGGGTGCTGGATTATTTCTGTCTCTTGTACAACTGCACGTGGGTGCATTGTGGGTAGTGGCAGGCCCAGCAGAATTCCCTGAATAATGAACATATCCCTCCTTATGATATCTTTAAAAATCCAAAATACATTTAGTTACACTCCTCTTCAGGTTATCTATTTCCATTTATCAAGCAAAGATTAAAGTATTTATATTGATTGATGCTCAGAAACACCTTTATTTTGATTTTCTTTATTTGTGGTAAATGAGAAACTCCAAGTGATGTACAACAGTTGACCAAAAAAATCCTGAGCACCACTCTTTGTTAGAGAATGGCTTGATTATTTACAAGTGAGCTAGTGACTTATCACAGCCATTTTCTTTCAGATAAGCTTTTGAAAGACTGTGTGTGTGTGTGTGTGTGTGTTTGTGTGTGTGTGTGTATGTGGTGTGTGTGTTCATGCATGCATATGTTCCTCGGAGTTTCTCAGATATCTCCCATACTTAGCTGAGAGCAGAACCCCTTATCACTTAGATGTTTTCTTTGCAACCAAGAGGCTTGGGCGTTTCCTGCTTTTGTTCCATAGGGCTTGTGGTCAAGCTCAGGAGAAGAACTGAGATGGCGCTTTTTAAGAACACCCCTTGCTGAGTGTTGGTAGTGAATCAGGTGTTGCATTTTTCTTGGACATTGGCATGGTTAGGGGCAGTCTAAGTACATCACTCACTTAGATCCTCAAAGAACCCAAAGGAGAGGTTGTAGGGTAGTCTTGCATTCCATCATTCCATTTTCTGGGGTCTGTCTTTCAGATTCAGACATGGCTTAAGCATTTCTTGCAGTGTCAAAGACAAATATGACTCTAAGGTTACATTTTTGTTGTTTATTTTGTTGTTGTTAATAAGACTGCACATGCTGTCAAGGAACTGAAATGTTTATATACTGTTCAGAAAATAATAAATCTCTTCATTGGTAGCAAGTCTAACTGAGAGAAGAGTACAGTGCTTGTCAGTTTTTTAAATCAGCTATTTTTACCTATTTTCTGTTCTCTTAGTAAATGTTCTGTTAATTACTTCCACTATTATTTAAAAAATTATTAAGAAGAGGCATTATTAGGGTTTTCTGGACAATAAATACTCCCAATTTTAATTAACAGCTAGCACAGTTAGCTATTTATTAAAAACTATTAATTAAAACTTCCCCTCACCTTATTCAAAGTTAGAGCTGTTCAAGAATCCCTCCCTGTTTTACTGAAATGACTCGTGTGTGAGTGTATGTTTTGAGAGAGGAGATTTTTTTTCTGTGTATTTTTCAGGATTAGTATCAGTTTAATCCTCCAGAAGGAGATGGAAGTGAAGCAACCCACTCCTGTTTTCATATCACAGGGCATATATCCTTTTCACATTCTCAGCATGTCTATTTCCACGCTTTTGAGTGGGAGAGATTTGTTGGTGAGCATGGCTTGTTGGAAACAGACAAGAGAGAAAAACTTAAAGATAAACTGGCAGTCCTTTTCCTAAATGATTCCATTAAAAAACCAGAAAACAGAAAAACTCCCGTTACTCCTTATTTTAGAACTTTTTATGGAATGCTATTTAGAAATGAGAAATGTTTAATAGTCATTGGACTATTGAATATAATTTAGTCATAGTACATACATGGATCCATTACTCATTTTTTCCTCTACAGTAATGTGAGTTAGGAAATAAGAACAGGAAATAGCAAATTAATATATACTTTTATGGTGAATAAATTTTTACACTGTGGAAAAAAAACAATATAAAAACAGGAATGAATTAAAAAGAGGATTAAGTAAGAAGACAGGCAAATATTTTTATTTATGTCTTACAAAGTCATGTAGATCAGGTAACATTCTGAAGTTATTTTAAAACAAAGTTATGTTTTTAAAATAAATGGCCTATAGTTTGATAAATAGGACTTCCCTGGTAGCTCAGATGGTAAAAAATCTGCCGCTCGGGAAGATCCCCTGGAGAAGGAAATGGATACCCACTCTAGTACTTTTGCCTGGATAATTCCATGGACAGAGGGGCCTGGTGGGCTACAGTCCATGGGGTCACAAAGAGTCAGACACGGCCAATAAACTTCGATAAACAGATAATTCAAGGAAAAGTTTCTTTACAAAATGTTTTAAAAAGTCTCTCACAGAACTAGAACAGTTTTATATATTATTTAAATCAAATGAATAAAAACCTTTACTTAAAGAGTTTAAAAATATCTGGACATTGAATATGTTCTCTGCTGTTGTCAGTTTTGTTTGAAATACTCCATGTTGTTGAGAATACTGTGAAATCAGAACCTTCATTCATTGCTGGTAGGAATGTAAAATAATGCAGCCACAGTGGAAAAATTTGATATTTCCTCAGGAAGTTAAACATAGAATTATCAAATGACCCAGAAATTCCACTCCACTTTTGAACAATTGACAAGGACTCGGATACATGAATAGCAATATTCTTTGCAGAGTTATTCAAAGTAGTCTAAAGGTGGAAACAAGCCAAATGTTCATCAACAGATGGATGGATAAAGAAAACATTAAATACATATATAAGGAATATTATTTAGCCATAAAAATGAATTAAATCTTGATATATACCACAACATGGATGAACCTTGGAAATAATATTATGTTAAGTGAAAAACAAAGACACAAGATGGTAAAATATTGTATAATTCCATACATATAAAATCTTTAGGCAAATTCATAGAGACAGAAAGCAGACTTGAGGTTACCAGGGGATGGAGAAGGGAGGAGTGGAGAGTTATCATTTAAAGTAAAGAATACTGTTTGGGGTGATGGGCTTCCCAGGTGGTGCTAGTGGTAAAGAACCTGCCTGCCAACGCAGGAGATGTAAGAGATGTGGGTTTTATCCCTGGATTGGGAAGATCCCCTGGAGGAGGGCATGGCAACCCACTCCAGTGTTCTTGCCTGGAAAATCCCATGGACAGAGAAGCCTGGAGGGCTATAGACCATAGGGTGGCACAGGGGTGATGGGAAAGTTTGAAAATATTGGTAGTGGTTGCATAACACTCTCAGTGTAATTAATGCCACTGAATTATGCATTTTAATATGGCAAATATTGTGCTATGTTTTACCATAGTAAAAGTATTTAAAAATAAGTAGTTTTAAATGAGAATATTGTTTTTGTAAATGTTCATTCTCAAAGAAGGAAACAGTATAAGAATGTAAGGGTGAAAAATAAGAGTTGACCCCAGGTGAGGTTTAATTTCTATAAAGATACTGTTCTTCCTTACATATGACAATATTTTCCTATGCTATTCTCACATATATCATGAAAATTTCCTTGAGACATTTAACTGGATTCTATCTGAAAATAATCCATATGAGAAATGAAAATATGTACCTCTAAAAGTATGTATCTCTAAAGCTGTGCTTATGGTGTTCTTGATCCCCATCCCTTCCAAACTGTTCTTACAGCATAAGGAAGAATTCATAAAGAGAACTTACATCAACAAACTCTGGTTTTAGTAACTTTAAAAGTAAAGAACATTTATGTGGTCATGAAATCCTAAGCATCTGATACTTTGTGAGTCCTTGAAAATTTACGAAATGTAATAACAGGGAAGAGTTGAAAGAAAAAAGTTTAGTCTATTTCAAATTATCTGCATAGTTGGAGCAGGTAACAGAACAGATAATCTTAAATGGATGATAATACATAAATCGATTATCTTTGGTATGGTGTTTCTGAATTTCCCTTTGAATATGAGTGGATCTGGCAGTCTGGAAATGTAAATACATAATGGAGCCAAGCAAAAGTATGGCACCCAGCTTTCCCATCCCACGCTCTGTGATAAACAGTACATTAGTTATTCAAATTTGCATTGATTTGCAATGATTCTTTCAGCCCACATAATTGCTTGTCTCTCCTATTGCTTTCTAAGTTCTCTTCCTAAGTCTTCTCTTCTGAGATCTTCGTCTTCCACAGCTGAAGTCAGGATATTCTCATGGCCTTGATAAAAAGCGCTCATTACTAAGGTCTAGAGTGGTGGAAGAGTAAGGAGTGGTGGGGGGTTAGACACAGTGAAACAGTTGGTTCTCTTGTCTTAGGCTGCTATTTTCCTGAGTTCATTGAAATAAGCTTTTAAATGATTTTGTGCTCTTTACTCTTGAGGCCACATTCAAATCCTCCTTACCCATGAAAGGACTTTTCAAAATACCGACGTGATAATGCCATTTGTTTAAAATTTTTTTCGTAAATCTCTGTAATGCTATATTGTTATGCATTCTATTTAAGATAATAGGAAAATAATGGAGGGATAAAAATTATCTCTGATGTGTCTGCCATTCTAAACAGAGCCACTTTCTTTCCAAATTTAAGCTTAATGCATTTCAAGATATATTGAAAAATCAGGTAGACACGCTGGGTACTCTGAACCTACCACTAGGATCAACTATACTGCTGCTGCTGCTGCTAAGTTGCTTCAGTCGTGTCCGACTCTGTGCGACCCCATAGACGGCAGCCCACCAGGCTCCCCTGTCTCTGGGATTCTCCAGGCAAGAACACTGGAGTGGGTTGCCATTTCCTTCTCCAATGCATGAAAGTGAAAAGTGAAAGTGAAGTTGCTCAGTCGTGCCCAACTCTTAGCGATCCCATGGACTGCAAGGCTCCTCCATCCATGGGATTTTCCAGGCAAGAGTACTGGAATGGGTTGCCATTGCCTTCTCCGTCAACTATGCTAGACATATCTTAATTTTTATCTTGCACCACCTCTACTTATTGGGTGATCAGTGTAAATAGAGCAGAGCAAAAAGAGGAAGTTCTGGAATTTTAGAAGAATCTCATGTGATGACTTCAAAGACTCAATTTTCATAAAGTAAGTCAATTTGCATATCCCCATGTGCCTTTGAGAGAAGAATCTTCAGCAAGGTTCCTGAAATTTATACCAGCCTTCTTGCAACATAATGATTTCTGAGATGACCCACTTGGTTTTCCATGCCTGTTGCTTTTTATTTCTCCTTCCAGAGTTTCAGCAGTTTCATCACCAATTGTGAAATCTGTAGAGAGACTGGGGCTAGGGTTTCCCCAGTGTACATTTCAGAAAAGAGGCAGCCCTCTTTTGGTTCTAACAGTCCTTCAAAAAATATGTGGCCTATGCTTGCTAATATTTCAGACTCCATAATTATATAGCACTGACTGGGCTTCCTATCCTAAAGCCTCCATCCTCCCCAAAAGACTCTGTTACTATAAGAAAGTTTATAGTTCTTTTCACATCACCCCAAGGAAATAAGGCTAGTGTCTGTTTTCAAGCAATGTTTTACTTATAAAAATTTGTATTTATAATAGCACTATGACTTTTACAGACATAGATTATAGTTTGAGGATTATTTTTCAAACTAATGCACCATCTCTTGGTTTCATTGGTTAGAACACATGAAAAAGTACTCATGAGCACGACCCAAGCCTTGAACAAGTTGCCTTTTATGGGAAACCATGCAGCTTAATATGAAAACAATGCTGTATTGTACATTCACACTCTCTCTAAGCATGCAGCCAAGGTGAAAAATCCTTTTTGTCTCCTGTCTTGTGAAATGAAAGGGGAGAAAAATCTACATGGTCCTAAATGGATCAGGGAAAATGGTAAAAACGACCCCAAGTGACTGGCATTATGAAATTGTCCTTTTAAGATCTTGGTGACTTAAAGTCCCTGCTGGAAGTCAGAGAGGGAGAGTTTTTAATCACTAGTACTCAAAAATGTTGATGGCCACAGTCATTTTGTGGAGCAAATCTGTACATATTTATAGGAAATGGTTTAGAAATTATAGTAATTTGATGTTGTTGATTTTATCAACATTATAAATTAATATAAATATCTTGTGCTATATGTTTGTTTTGCTGGAAGGCACTTGTTGGAAATTAAGCACTGAGTCATAGAAACATCTGGGCAAGAGTGTGGATGACTCAGGACAAACTCATCACCATTACTGAAATTTAAAGAGCATGGTTTCCTGACAATGAGTCATGAGCGTCAAATTTTCATGCAGAGGGCAGGGGTCTCAATTACTTCTTTACACCCCCCTCACCCACTCTCTGCATCCCATCCCTCTTTGAATTATTAGAATTGATTTGTGGACTTCACTTGTAGAAGGAAAACATGCCATTTTTATAATTTTTTCTTGCATTTCTTGCATTGATATTTGATGACTTTATACAGCAGGAATCACAGAAATCATATCACACAAATGATACTGATAAAAAACATAAAATAGAAGAACCATGAATAAATACATGGAATAGTCACATTGGATTATTGCTTACCTTAGAAGTTCAAGAAGCAACTGAAAAATGATGAGGCATTTCGTTTCAATGAAATTCTAATTTATGAACCTTGCAAGTCTCAACAAAAATTAATGAAAATCTGTCTTTTCTATAGCTAAGCCATAGTTTTTGTGATGATGGTTACACCTGAAGTTAATGAATATTGAAGTTAATATAATATTGTATACCAACTATATACTTATATAGTATATCATACATACATATCATATGTATACATATGCATACATATGCGTACATAGCATATCATACATATATATCAACTACATACATGTAGTATATCAACTATAGTTCAACAAAAGAAAGAAATAAAATAATATTACCTACATTCTTTTCAAATTAAGTAAGATAGAAAATTGCATTAATATATCTTTCAGAGGCTCTTGCCTTGAATATGTTTTTAATTATATAGTACTCCTGGGCCTGCAGTGGTCAAACCACATATTTAAATCAAAGAGTTTCTAGTAAAGGATTAGAGTCACTTATATTCCAAAGAGTGCTGGCTTTTTTCTTTCTTTTCCTTTTAGAGCTTGTCACTATTTGGCACAGGCTGAACCTTTGATGTACATATAAGGTTTGGTTTTTACTTTAATGTTTTAGCTTGTGATCTATTCTGTAGATTGAAGATGACATACTGGGGTTAGAAAAATGGTAAAGTCTTTTCTAGAAAAAACAAAATTCTCCAGCCTGGTGCAGCCATTTGGAAATTATTTAGTTGCTTTAAGAATAACCTTAAAAACATTAGGTCATTTGTCAGATGCTATTCCCAGAGGTGAACAGCCAATTTCACAGTAAGAACCTCCTCATCTAGGATTGACATTGCCTCAATATCAGAAACACAGAGTACTACTGAGCCATGACAGTTCCTAGAATCCAATAATTTGGAGAAATCTGAGTACTTTTCCACGTGATGCCTGGCACTGGGAAGGTTGGTTGCTATATGTCCAGATTGAAGTTTAAAATGAATTTAGCCCATTTAATACTGTCAAGGAATTCTAATCAAACAATGTACCATTAATTCCTGTAAAATGTGAGAAAAATAGAAATAAAAATATAAGAAAATGTAAACACTTTGACAAGTCTGCTATTAAAATTATAGAAAAAATTGTTCTGAATTGTAAAAATAGTACTATATTTAAGAACATGAAAACACTGCAACTGAATTTTGTGTGTGATCATACTTCATGAGCAAACAAAGTATTACACATCGATAGTTGCAGTAATTCTCCAGCATTTAGTGAGGACTTACTATATGATCACTGTTGTAGTGATTTGGCTGCTATAATTTCCCCGCCATTTAGTATTGGGAGGTGGATCCTGTCAGTGGGTCTGCATATTTTTATCTTCCTGTTCTTTATTTTTTGGAAACTGGTGGACTTTTCCAAGTGCTTCCTGGTTCTAACCCAAGCATGTTCAGGAAGCAGCATTGCTGTGACCTGGGACACATGGATCACAGGCTTCAAACTTTAAATCTTATTTGTATTTGGGATTTCAGTGTCAACTTTTCAAGTTGTCATTATGGTCTTTGACCAACTAACCCAAATATGGATGATCATTGGCATATTCAATGAGAGCCAGACTAACCAAGAGAAAAGCTACTGTTGAACACCAGCATTTTTATTTAGTAGCTATTATTTTTATGATCATTATACATATAATTTATAACTTATTTATTCATTAAACTTCATTGTAATGAATAAATATTAATACTATGTGAAGAAATATTTATTAATGATTTAATACATGAATAAATATTTACATTTATTTTGTGCTCTGTGTCCGACACTGTGTTAGACAATTAGAATACAAAAATGAGTATTAACAAACATGGTCTTTGCAATCGCAGAACATGCTGAGGGGTGAGGAAGGTGAAGAGCACAGAGAAGGACAAAACTTAAAAAAAAAAAAAACTAATATAAAAGTGCACCTCTGACAAATATCAGAAAATGTTATCCACAATACTAGGACAGTCTTAACCGTGGGAAGTAACCTAGTGAGCAAGGCCAGGAAAGACTATTTTGAGAAAATGATGAGATCTGAAGGAAGATTAGGCGTTAAGTAGGCAAAATGTGGGACACATTCAGGGAGAAGAACATGCGCAGAGGCCGTTTGGCATGGGGAGCCTGCGGCAGAAGGTGCTGAAAGAAGGCTGAGGAAACAGCTACAGAAGAGAGCCTGGAATAAAGGATGTTAGGTGGAATCTGGGTATTGCAAGTGTCCATAGTTCAAGCTAAAGCACTTTGTCTTGGTCTTAAAAATAATGAGTATTAAAATGGAACTTTTTTTTTGCTAGATCTGAGAGGGTAATGTGGATAGACACACTTTTTTTCCCTCCACAAGATCACATTTGAGGGAGACCAGAATGGATGCAGGTAGGCTTGTCAGTAATTGAAAATAGTGGTCTAATTGAATTTAGTTGGTAGCATTTACATCTAGTTTACGAAGAGGTGTATGCTTCATTAAGCATAAATGTGAAATATAACAGTTTTGTTTTCTCCTCTTATTTTCTTTAAATAAACCCTGTCGGATGTTGATTTTTCATCCTTTAGTGACATCTGAACAGATGCAAATCTTTTGGACACATTTCAGTCATTTGGTCCAGTTCACACTGGGCTCATTTAAAGCTCGTTGTCAGCCTCTCCTCCTGCTTTGCTCTCAGCATCACCCATGCTTTGGTCAGAAGAACTTCCAGGGATCAGGGGGTATTGCCTGTACTTTCACGCCGTCGTCTCCCCTTTCTGTTAGCGACTCATCTATTGGTATGTTGAGAATCTGGAGACAAGATTAAGAGAAAAGGGACCAAATGCCTTTTCTTTCACCTGATGATGATGCCATCCTCCCTTGACCATCATTGATTCTCCAGTGAATTCAAGTGGACTGAAGACATTCCCTTTGGAGCCGACTTCTAAATGCCCTCGTTGACGACATACACGTATCGGTTCTTCACAGAGCATTTTCAGATCCTTCTCACTACCTAGCTGCTTCACTGTTCCTTCTCCCCATCTGATGTCCAATTCACATCTTTCTGCTGCTGCCTTTGTCTTGCCCAACAGCAAGCCTCCTGCATAAGGGGCCGGCTAGATGACTCACACCCACGGCACTTCCGTGGTGTTTACTGGACCCTGGGACACTTACTCATCCTTACTCTAACAAATGCGGAAATTCAAAACAAATGTGGCTGCACCTCTGAAATGACATCCCTGTCCATTTCTTTTTTCTCTTCACTCAAACAGTCACAAGTAGCATATAAGTCAGAAAGAAAACAACAAATACCATATATTAACACATATATGTGGAATCTAGAAAAGTGGCACAGATAAACTTATTTGCAGGGCAGGAATAGAGAAACAAACGTAGAGATGGGCACGTGAACGTGGGGTGGGGGATGAATTGAGAGACTGAGGTTGAGATATATATCTTATATGAGATAGATATATATATATATATATGAGGTATATATATATAATCTGTTTACTAGTGGGAACCTGCTGTAGAGCACAGGGAACTCAACTTGGTACTCTGTGATGACCTAGATGGGTGGTGGGAACCTGCTGTAGAGCACAGGGAACTCAACTTGGTACTCTGTGATGACCTAGATGGGTGGGATGGGAGGGATGACCAAGAGGGAGGGGATATATGTATACACATGCTGATTCACTGTGTTGTACAGCAGAAACCAACACAGCATTGTAGAGTGACTACACCCTGATTGAAATGAAAGAGAAGCATATAAACAAGTCTACCAGTAGAAGGGAAGCCAATGAGAAACCATCGTCCGATCTAGTCACCTGACTTTTCAGAGGTGGTGATGGTGTTGATGGGGGCGTCAGTGGTTCCCCAAATTGCAGAATTCTCCCTTGCCCTCCTCGTAGCCATCTCTTTTGTAGACTGGAGGAAGACAGTTAAGTTAATGGCTGTAAGTTCCAACAGGTCTGGATTCTTCTTAATAAACCCCGAAGAGGTATCTGGATACCATATGTTTTCTGGTGTCTTTAGAATATGGAGTAATCTTTACTTTGTATTCCCAATTTTAGCTCCTGCTTTGATCTATTCCAATGGGAACCATCTTATTTGGACTCCCAAATGGTTTCAGTTGTAGGACCTCTCCGGATATTCAGTGGTAAAGAATCCACCCACAATGCAGGAGACACAGGTTTGATCCCAGAGTCAGGAAGATCCCCTGGAGAAGGGCATGGCAACCCACTCCAGTATTGCTGCCTGGATAATCCCATCGACAGAGGAGTCTAGGGGGCTACTGTCCACGGGAGTTGCAAAGAGTTGGACGTGACTGAAGCAGCTTAGTGGCAACAGCAGCATGGTTTCAGCTATAATGGAGTTAAAGGAAATGGAGATGATGGTTAACCAGAAAAAGACATGATAAATTACCCAGCACTTCGTGAGAGATTGGGTATTGAGGATGAAGAGGGAGGAAGAAGAAAAGGTGACCCAGATTTGTCTTTATACTTCTCAGTAGGTGGTGGTATGAGAGAAAACAGTTGAAGAAGACCAAGGTTCCCTTTAATTTCAGCTTGCCCCAAAGGAAGAGGAAGAAAGATGAAAAACTGTGTGTTTAGCTTGAGAAGATATCAAACAGACAAGCCCAGAACTCAGAGAGGTCAGGGCTAGAGATGTACACCTGTGAGCCACCTTTTGTAAGTAATAAAGGAGGACAAGTAGGGATGATGTTGCCAGAGAGGGAATTTAGGGTGAGAAGAGTCCATTAAAGTATCCATGTATACACATGTATGTACAGATGCGCATACACACATACACAGAGGAGGTATGGGAACATAGACATCTACAGGAACACGCAGAAATTAGGATGATTTTTGATGAAGTTTATAAATTGCTGTCATTATATTATAGTCACTTATACCATTGCTCTCTTTCTCTCCATATCAAATGGGATATGGGAATGAATGAAAGTGTAGTCACTCAGTCTTGTCTGACTCTTTGTGATCCCATGGACTGTAGCCTCTAGGTTCATCCCATAAACTCATGTAAACTGTTGAGAGGCCCACTTGGTTCCCATAGAAATGAAAGATGCTTAAGTTCATTTGACAAGCAACGACTTCAACTAGATTATTTGCTTCTGAATATAGTGTTCAGAGAGTTGAAGGGGAATGGAAAATATAACTAATTGTTTTGGAAAATATGGCTGGATCATAAACCTAGCTTTTCTAGGAGGTTATGCTGCATACATTGGGGTGGGGGAGGCATTTCACACCCATCTCAGGACAGAGGCCCTGGTAGGAGCAGTATTGTGCCTGGCTTGGCACGTGGATGGGAATATTAAGGGCCCAGTGGTCACTCTAGAAGGAAGAAGTCCCATGGAAGAGAGAGTGAGAGGGTGAAGCAGAGGCTATGGCCACAGCAGGTGAGATTTCAAACACAATTAATGACCCTGCTGGTGAACTTGGGGTAGAAGATTCAGGGATTTTGATAGAGATCCTCCAAAAAACAAAGAGTGTTCTGAGAATTGAAAAATTTTTTTGTCATTGCTAATACACCTTTTCTTCCTGAAATAATTATTTTTTATCAAGGTAGAATCACTGCAAGCACCTTTTAAAAGTTTAAGAAAATGTGTACAATGAATAATAATGAAAACAATGCACAAAATTAATATTCCTTATTACTAAGTGAAAGTTTTGCCCTCTTAGCAACTGTGGTACAGTAGGGTGGCCTGGTGGCTCAGATGGTAAAGAATCTACCTGCAATGTAGGGGACGCAGGTTTGAATCTCTGGGTCAGGAAGATTCCCTGGAGGAGGGCATGGCTACTCACTCCAGTATTCTTGCCTGGAGAATCCCGTGGACAGAGGAGCCTGGCAGGTTACAATCCATGGGGTCGCAAAGAAACAGCCAGGACTGAGAGACTAACAGAGGATGGATTTCCCTCATACGTGCCTGTGCCTGTCACATTGTAGTCCACATAGGGAATTGTCTGTGATGGCAGGTGAGTGATTCTGGACAACCTCAGCAGAGTAGCCACACCTGTGATTTCTTGGGAGACGTGAAGTTGCTCTGGTGCTAAAATGTAAATCCCAAGTGCTCAAGAAATGACAGCTTTATCTTGAAAACTCAGGCTGTCCAGAGAACATTTCCTAATGCTTTATTAATAATCCTCTCTTACTCTGGGAAAGAAACATCTTTATCAGCCCTGGGTTTGAGTCATTTGAGGCTCCCATAAAGCAGTGTGTGTGGCTGAGGAGTGCATCTGTGCTCTGCTTTGCATGTTTAAGGGGTTTTCACACTTAAGGGAGATCTGTCTTTTCTCCCCCATAGCATTCAAAAGCACTCGAGATTGGAAAATAATTACTTGCTCTAGTGGTTTTCACATCGTTTTTCATGAATAGAAGAGTCTAAAAGAGGTCAATTAAATGTTTGGCCAAAAATATCTAAATTAGCCGAAGCAAGCTAAGTGCTCAGTTGTGTCCGACTCTTTGGGAGAACTGTAGCCCATTAGGCTCCTCTGTCCATGGAATCTTCCAGGCAAGAATACTGGAGTGAGCTGTCATTTCCTCTTCCAGGGAATCTTCCTGACCTAGGAACTGAACCCGTGTCTCCAGCGTTTCCTGCATTGGCAGGCAGATTCTTTACCACTGGGCCACCTAGGAAGCCAAACTAATGGATGAGATTTCTTTCTTTCTTTCTTTAAAATATAAATTTATTTATTTTAATTGGAGGCTAATTACTTTACAGTATTGTACTGGTTTTGCCATACATCAACATTTAAGCCATAGGGCTTTTTTTCTTCCTTGAGCAGGGTAGCGTGGTGGGAAAGGTTATTTTACATTGTTATAAAATGACTTGATTTTTGTCATGAATAGTTTCACTAAAAGCAGTTCATCCTCCTAGAAATTTGTGACAATTTTCCTGGCTTCCACTTTATTCAGTGGAGTGAAGCCTCAGCTGTCTTAAAGATCCCTTAAATGTTTATCAGGGAGAAGTGGGCAGGTTGGTGCCAGAGTCTCAGTGGGGTGAGGTTCTTGCACATGTGAGTTACCAGGTAGCTTTGGTTACCCAGGCAACCAAAGAAAGGTGTGAACCTGTCAAGGTTCCTTCACTCCTGCCCTCACTACTCAAATTAGAGAACCTAGGATAGAAATGGAAAGCTTTTGGCTCCATGCCTTTAACATTGTTGTTGAGTCACAAAACATCAAAAACTCTTCTAGAGAATACGTTTTCCCAACTCACACAAAATAAGTGGGGACAAATTATTATATTTCCAGATGGTGTAGAATGAGTTTACAAATAAATATCACTATCAACAAGCTTTTCGTTCACTCCACTTCTCAAAATAATAATAATAGTGATAACTGTAATTGCAATAGCTTTACCGTTTAGTGAGCAGTTAGTGTATACCAGCCTCTGTGCTAGATGCTTGGCCTGCACTATCTCCACTCTTTACAACAACTTTGGAAGGTGGATGTTATTACTATCCTTATCTTTATTCCATTTCACATGAAAAACATGAGACTCGAGGAGCTTCTGTGATTTTTTCTTAAAGTTACACAACAGATGTGTGTAGAACTGGAATCCAGAAACAATTGCATGTGACTTAAAAGTTTGTATTTTCGCTTCAGTGCTAAACTGTGTAGAACCAGTTTATCCTATGGAAATCTATACATGAAATCTACACTGAATTGAACTGAAACGGTTCATTGCTAATCTTGTCTGACTCTACTATGGTATTCCAGGAATTAACCACGTTTTCTTTTTCTGAAGGAAAATTTCCTTTTGCATTTGCACCATCGATGGAGAATAAGGAAGTGTGTTGACATTCCATCACTCATTCTTCATCTACAGCTTTGCTCAGAGCTTACCTTCTGGTTGAGACATTCTATAAACACCATGTTTAAAGTTGCACCACCCACAAAACCATTCCTTCCTTTTCTCCACAGTGCTTATTACTGCCTGAAACATCTTGCCTTATTTATTGTGTTTGTTATCCATTTATGATCATTGGAATACAAATCCCATGAGGGCAGTATTTTTGTCTGCTTCATTCACTACTATGTCTCAGATCTTAGAGCTATGCCTGCCCCATAGTAGATGCATAGTAAACATTTTTTCACTCTTTGAGAGCAAAGCAAGCAGATCCTTAAGATCAAATCCATGTTGCTGAGAACACAGTCAGCAATGGTAAATGGGCTCTAGGTGAGTGATCACATCATCCTGGTTATCTGGATCATGAAGATTTTTTTGTATAGTTCTGTGCATTCTTGCCACCTCTTGTTAATATGTTCTACTTCTGTTAGATCCATAACATTTCTGTCCTTTATTGTGCCCATCTTTGCATCACGGTGGTGTGATCACTCACCTAGAGCCAAACATCCTGGAGTGCAAAGTCAAGCGGGCCTTTGTTCATCACTATGAACAAAGTTAGTGGAGGTGATGGAATTCCAGTTGAACTATTTCAAATCGTAACAGATGATGCTGTTAAAGTGCTGAACTCAATATGTCAGTAAATTTGGAAAATTCAGCAATGGCCACAGAACTAGAAAAGGTCAGTTTTCATTCCAGTCCCAAAGAAAGGCAATGCCAAAGAATGTTTTAATTACTGCACAATTGCACTCATCTCACACACTAGCAAAGTAATGCTCAAAATTCTCCAAGCCAGGCTTCAACAGTATGTGAGCTATGAACTGCCAGATGTTCAAGCTGGATTTAGAAAGGGCAGAGAAACCAGAGATCAAATTGCCAATATCCATTGGATCATTGAAAAAGCAAGAGAGTTCCGGAAAAACATCTACTTCCATTTTATTGACTATACCAAAGCCTTTGATTGTGTGTATCACAACAAACTGTGGAAAATTCTTAAAGAGATGGGAATACCAGACCACCTGACCTGCCTCCTGAGAAATCTGTATGCAGGTCAAGAAACAACAGTTAGAACTGGACATGGAACAACAGGCTGGTTCCAAATAGGGAAAGGAGTACATCAAGGGTGTATATTGTCCCCCTGCTTATTTAACTTATATGCAGAGTACATCATGCAAAATGATGGGCTGGATGAAGAACAAGCTGGAATCAAGATTGCCGGGAGAAATATCAATAACCTCAGATATGCAGATGACACAACCCTTATGGCAGAAAGCAAAGAACTAAAGAGCCTCTCAATGAAAGTGAAAGAGGAGAGTGAAAAAGTTGCCTTAAACTCAGCATTCAAAACATTAAGATCATGGCATCCAGTCCCATCACTTCATGGTAAATAGATGGGGAAACAATGGAAACAGTGAGAGACTTTATTTTTTTGGGCTCCAAAATCACTGCAGATGATGACTGCAGCCATGAAATTAAAAGACACTTGCACTTCAGAAGAAAAGCTATGACCAACGTAGACAGTATATTAAAAAGCAGAGACATTACTTTGCCAACCAATGTCCATCTAGTCAAAGCTACGGTTTTTCCAGTAGTCATGTATGAATGTGAGAGTTGGACCATAAAGAAAGCTGAGCACTGAAGAACTGATGCTTTTGAACTGTGGTGTTGGAGAAGACTCTTTAGTGTCCCTTGGACTGCCAGGAGATCCAACCAATCCATCTTAAGGAAATCAGTCCTGAATATTCATTGGAAGGACTGATGTTGAATCTAAACTCCAATCTTTGGTCACCTGATGCGAAGAGCTGACTCATGGGAAAAGACCCTGATGCTGGGAAAGCTTGAAGGCAGGAGGAGAAGGAAATGACAGAGGATGAGATGGCATCACCGACTCAATGGACATGAGTTTGAGTAAGCTCTGGGAGTTGGTGGTGGACATAAAAGCCTGGCATGCTGCAGTCCATGGGCTCACAAAGAGTTGGACATGACTGAGTGACTGAACTGAACTTGCATGAAATGTTCCCTTGGTATCTCTAATTTTCTTGAAGAGATCTCTAGTCTTTCCCATTCTGTTGTTTTCCTCTATTTCTTTGCATTGATCACTGAAGAAGGCTTTCTCATCTCTTCTTGCTATGCTTTGCAACTCTGCATTCAAATGAACCATTTAGGAAAGAAGAAAATGCATAAGTGTTTGGTGCTAAATACTAAGCTTGGTGTCAGAAGTACAGGCAGCTGTGAACAAGACTCCAGACCTACTTTTTGCTTTACTTATAGAGTGACCCCGAGTAAGAAGATGGTTATGCTAGGGAATGAGGTGCCATTATGGAGCTGACAAAGACAGACACTTACAGCCATCCTAGGGAGGCTGAGCAGTGACTAGTTGCTGAAATGTGATTGCTAACCAGGTAAATGATGGCCAAAAGGAAGGAAGGGCACTTTAGGTCGTGTGACTACCATATGCAAAGACCAAAGGTGAAGAAAACATGGCACCTTTGAGGAAGTAGAAACAAGTTACTATGAGTGGGATATAGAGGTAAGGAGGGGAGAGAGAAGACATTTTAATGTATTGATAAATCAGTATTTTCTGCATAACATTCTGGGAAATACCGGCCCCCTCTGTTTCACAGGAGGCAGAGGTAGACACTTGGCAACTGGGATCAGCACCCCAAAGCATCAGCAGTAATGAAGAGTCTCTCTTTTTTTTTTTTTAACTTTCCAATCTCTGTGTTAGTAGTTTAGGTTTATTACATAACATAATTAGAAAGCACTGCTTGCATGAATTTGAAGATCTGAGCAAATGAGACAAACAGAAGATTTCAGTTTGGTTAGTAATTTTGGCTGATGTTTTTTTAAAAAGGAAAGAGAATATTCTATTAAAACAGAACTTGAAATATTAATTATTGATATCTGAGGACATCCTCTATAGCAGACAGGGCAGTGCTCATCACTCATAATGATGTGCTGTGAATCAGTTCCATAAGGTGTGCAGAAGAGCCATTGCTTCTGTTCTCTGGTGAGGTCAGGACGGAACTGGGGCAGCTCCAGCTGCAAACACTCTGGTCTGTTTCACAATTGTGCTATACTGTCATTTATGTCTTCCTCCAAGGACTGCGCTGACTCAATATAGGAACCCAGTCTATACTTCCAAAACATAAATGGTCTGCTTTCAGTTCAGTTCAGTTCAGTTGCTCAGCTGTGTAGACTCTTTGCGACCCCATGGACTATAGCATGCCAGACCTTCCTGTCCATCACCAACTCTCAGAGTTTACTCAAACTCATGTCCATTGAGTCAGTGATGCCATCCAACCATCTCATACTCTGTTGTCCCCTTCTCCCGCCTTCAGTCTTTCCCAGCATCAGGGTCTTTTCCAATGAGTCAGTTCTTCACATCAGGTGGCCAAAGGATTGGAGTTTCAACTTTAACATCAGTCCTTCCAATGAATATTCAGGATTGATTTCCTTTCAGGTGGACTGGTTGGATCTCCTTGAGGTCCAAGGGCCTCTCAGAGTTTTCTCCAACACCACAGTTTAAAAGTGTCAATTCTTCAGTGCTCAGCTTTCTTTATGGTCCAGCTCTCACATTCATACATGACTACTGGAAAAACCATAGCTTTGACTAGACGGACCTTTGTTGGCAAAGTATTGTCTCTGCTTTTGAATATGCTGTTTAGGTTGGTCATCATTTTTCTTCCAAGGAGTAAGTGTCTTTTAATTTCATGGCTGCAGTCACCATCTGCAGTGATTTTGGAGCCCCCCAAAATAAAATCTCTCACTGTTTCCATTGTTTCCCCATCTATTTACTATGAAGTGATGGGACCAGATGCTATGAGCTTAGATATCTGAATGTTGAGCTTTAAGCCAGGTTTTTCCTTCTCCTCTTTCACTTTCATCAAGAGGCTTTTTAGTTCGTCTTCACTTTCTGCCATAAGGGTGGTGTCATCTGCATATCTGAGGTTATTGATATTTCTCCCAGCAATCTTGATTGTTCTACTTTAGTAAACCATTAAAAAATACTTTATTATTAGTGATCCCTGTTTCATGGAAACTTGAGGGGAATTATCACATAATCATATAAGGACGTAATTATCATATAGTTGCTGAGCATACATTATGTTCTAGGCACTCCGATAAATCTGTGGGGTTGGCATGTGTGTGCATGCTAAGTTGTTTCAGTTGTGTCTGACTCTTTGCAACGCTATAGACTGTAGCCTGCCAGGCTTCTCTGTCCATGGAAGTCTCCAGGCAAGAATACTGGAGTGGGTTGCCATGCCCTCCTCCAGGGGATCTTCCTCACCTAGGGATTGAAGCTGCATCTCTTATGTCTCCTGGACTGGGAATCAGGTTCTCCTTCACTAGCACCACTTGGGAAGCCCATGGAGTTGGCATATTAATCACCAAAGAGGACAGACATTTGTGTAAAGAGAGAGTTTAAATTCTAGCATTGCTACTCACCAGCTGTGTGACTTTAGGCAAGTTACCTGCCATCTCTGTGCCTCAGTTTCTTAATCTGCAAAATAAGGAATAATTATCACATGCTTAATAGCTAATATTTTTACAGCACTTACTTCATTCCTGGTAATATTCTGAATCTCATGGACATAATATCTGATTTAATCCCCACAACAAGCACATGGGGTTTTTCTTTTCATCAGTTAACTAGTAAGGTTTTTCATTTTGGACTTGGTGGCTCAGACAGTAAAGCATCTGCCTACAATGTGGGAGACCCGGGTTCGATCCCTGGGTCAGGAAGATCCCCTGGAGAAGTTGACGAAGGAAATGGCAAACCACTCCAGTACTCTTGCCTGGCCATTTCCTTCTCCAAGGGATCTTCCTGACCCAGGGATCGAACCCGGGTCTCCCACATTGTAGGCAGGCGCTTTACTGTCTGAGCCACCAAGGGAGTCCAAAATGAAAAAGCTTACTGGCTAACTGATGGAAAGAAAAACCCCATGTGCTTGTTGTGGGGATTAAATCAGATATTATGTCCATGAGATTCAGAATATTACCAGGAATGAAGTAAGTGCTGTAAAAATATTAGCTATTATTTTTATTTTCAGAGATTCTCAAGAAAGGTAGAAAGCAGGGCTGATGAGATATTTCTGCCTGGGCAGAGATTCAAAGATGAGGGGGATTTGTCTGAAACAGTTCACTGCGTCTGAGATGCCCCTTCTGTAGGTCTCAGTGATGTGTTAGCAGAATGTTTCTGTACATCCTTTTACCTCCCTAAGTTTTGATCACTTTATGAGGCTGTAATGGACTATATTCAGACTTCGAACAATCTAACATCCTTTGAATGCATTTCTTTTCTATTTAAATTAGTCTGAGTTGTCTCTGCTGTTTGTGAACAAAACCCATGATTGGTATATCTCCACGTGGATGTTTTAAAGAAAAGGTTAGATGGATTATGAATCTTGTTCAAGTTCATGAAGCTAGTCAATAATAGAGAAAGAATTTGACATATATTATTCTCACTCCAAGACTTTATTAAATCTCCTTTTAAGTGATCAATATGTTCATTTAATAAATGGTTTGGTTTCTTTGGTATTCAAAAGGAAGTTCTAAAATTTTTTAACAATGTAAGGTTGAATACCAGTTGAATACTAAGATATATAATGACACTTTATTTTTTAGTGCTCTCATTGGTAAATGTTTCACCTAATATTATGATCTTGATGTTTCTCATTGTTCTCCTGGAGTACCTGCTGTCAAAGTAAAGCAAATACTTTTCAAACTACATTATAATATTTGCAATTAGGATTAAGTGGTAAGTATAAATTATAGTATTAATTTTATGATAAAAATGACTGTAATTCAAATATCTAACAGTAGGTTCTATGGAAAATTATTTATAGAATATATAAAATATATAAATTTATAGAGGCATACTCTTGAAACACCCTTGAGAATGATGAATGCTATGAATTTAGTTGCCCAGTTTCCTAGATATGTGATATTCCCTTAAGTGACTGGGTCAATTGGTGAGCCCTGGGGGTGGGTGGAATCATAATTTCTTCGGGATTGTATGATGTCTTATAGAAGTGATTTGGCCTCTGCTAGTTTCATGCTATGGTATATACTGATGATGATAATGGGGTCATTAGAGCAGTTTGAGACCCCAAATTTCAAATGTAATCATAATTCCAAGGAATTAGAGTTGAGATATTAAGTTAGAGAGAAGTTTTGAGTCAAGCACAGTTGAATGTGAAGTTAGAAATGAAGGAGGCCACAGTCTTAAGTCAAGAAAAAGTAAGAAATGTAGATCAGAGGCAGGAGGATTTGAGGGGACAGCATAGTGCACAAAGCCCAGAGCAGATGCAGTGAGATGTGCATCCTGGCTTTCTCAATGTCTGGGTGCCCAAGATGCTGATTCTTCACCTTGGGTCACACAATAACTACTCTGTGACAATCCCTATGGAAGTTTGGCTAGGAGTTCCTAGGTAACTAGATCTGACCTTTTCATGTAACTAAGGACCACTTGAACTTGTTGAGGAACAAATTCAGTAGCTGTGGCGCATGGCATGCAAACAGTGGGAATCTAGCCACAAATCAGAGAAAAGAATTCTCTTTGGTACTAATCTCCAGCTTTAATTTTTTTACATTAAATTAATGTATGTGCAAGGTAAAAACTGATAAAGGACAGAAAAGCTTATGATGAAAACCAATAGTCCCCTGTATATCTTCAATATTCCTAGTTCCATTTCCCAGAGGAAAGAATATAGTTTGTGTATTTATTTATTTTTATGATTTTTCATATCACTTGATTTATTGATACAGCTACTTACTTGTAGATGTAAGAGAATAGGATTTAGCTCACACTACACTCTCTTTTCCCAACCTCTTTTCATAATTTTTACATACTGCTTCTGTTAGCTACATCTATGCTTTTAAATGATATATTCTTTCTTAGTTCATCAAATTTGAGCAATATCTCTTGACAGTCTTTGCTAGCTTGAATGATGATGCCACTGACGACTGTACCCTTGTTTTTACTTCTGTTTCTTCTGCCCCTCCCGCTTTGTGTCTGCTTCACTTTTACTTTCACATTGTCAAAGTTATAACATTTATATTATATTCTGCAACCACAAGGATTTCAATTGTATATGAAGGTCAATTATAAAATATACTAGGGAATCTATTCTGTTTGTTCTTTTGGAGATTTTTTTTTCAATGCTGCTGTTTTTCTTCATGTTTGTAGTGATCTTTAGCTGTTTATTCATGTTTAAAAATTGAGGACTTAGTTGAATTTAAAGGAAACTAGTCTGAGTTTCTCTCCTGTTATTGTGTCTGTAGGGAATTTTCCCACTAGATATTTTCAATGAGTAGAAAATATTACTCTGTAAAAAGGCTTATCATTGCCATATCAACTTGAGGATGAAAAGGAAAGAAACTAGTTTTTAAAGTGCAGGGAGAAGGAAATGGCAACCCACTCCAGTATCCTTGTCTGGAGAATCCGGTGGACAGGGGAGCCTGGTGGGCTACATACAGTCCAGGGGGTCGCACAGAGTCAGACATGACTGAAGCAACTTAGTATGCTCCAACATGCAAGATTAGGGAAGCCCTATATTTCTAAGGTAGCTTGGTAAATTTATTTGGAATTTTCAAATGTCTGCCAGGGAAAAACCTGGGTTGTCTTGGAAGTTAAGAACAAAGGAAATTTCAGCCTTAAGACATAAGTTCTTCCTAAAAAAAAAAAAAAAACAAGAGTGAAAAAGTGGTTGCCATGAGAAGATGACAGGCAGAGAGGGCAATAGGCAGAAGCAGGTAAAAGGGTACAGATTTTCAGTTATGAGATGAGCAAGTTCTGAGCAATGTATGCATAGCATGGTGACAATAGTTGATAACATTTCATTTGCAATTTAAATTTGTCAAGAGAGCAGAATTGAAATGTTCTCACCCTCAAAATATAGATAAGTATAACAGAGATGTTAATTAACTGGATGGGAGAATCCTTTCACAATGCGTATATATATATATTTAAGACCATCACAATAAACACTTTAAATGTCTTACAATTTTATTTGTCAATTACACCTCAATAAACCTGAAAAAAAAAGACATTATTTCTGAAGGTATTTCCATATCATAGTTCTTTCTCTATCTTGCCCTCATTAGTCGAGTTTGGAACCTCTCTGGAGTTGAGCTTGAAAGATAAACTCTCTCTTTTTTTGTGGTCATCCTTCTTGACAAAGAAATAGAGGAAAAGAACAGAATGGGAAAGACTAGAGATCTCATCAAGAAAATTAGAGATACCAAGGGAACATTTCAGGCAAAGAGGGGCTCGATAAAGGACAGAAATGGTCTGGAGCTAACAGAAGTAGAAGATATTAAGAAGAGGTGGCAAGAATACACAGAAGAACTGTACAAAAAAGATCTTCACGACCCGGATAATCACAATGGTGTGATCACTAATCTAGAGCCAGACATCCTGGAATGTGAAGTCAAGTGGGCTTTAGAAAGCATCACTATGAACAAAGCTAGTGGAGCTGATGAAATTCCAGTTGTGCTATTTCAAATCCTGAAAGATGATGCTGTGAAAGTGCTGCACTCAATATGCCAGCAAATTTGGAAAACTCAGCAGTGGCCACAGGACTGGAAAAGGTCAGTTTTCATTCCAATCCCGAAGAAAGGCAATGCCAAAGAATGCTCAGACTACTGCACAATTGCACTCATCTCACACTGCTAGTAAAGAAATGCTCAAAATTCTCCAAGCCAGGCTTCAGCAATACGTGAACTGTGAACTTCCTGATGTTCAAGCTGGTTTTAGAAAAGGCAGAGGAACCAGAGATCAAATTGCCAACATCTGCTGGATCATGGAAAAAGCAAGAGAATTCCAGAAAAACATCTATTTCTGCTTTCTTGACTATGCCAAAGCCTTTGACTGTGTGGATCACAATAAACTGTGGAAAATTCTGAAAGAGATGGCATTCCAGACCATCTGACCTGCCTCTTGAGAAACCTATATGCAGGTCAGGAAGCAACAGTTAGAACTGGACATGGAACAACAGACTGGTTCCAAATAGGAAAAGGAGTACGTCAAGGCTGTATATTGTCACCCTGCTTATTTAACTTCTATGCAGAGTACATCATGAGAAACGCTGAACTGGAAGAAACACAAGCTGGAATCAAGATTGCTGGGAGAAGTATCAATAATCTCAGATATGCAGATGACAGCAACCTTATGGCAGAAAGTAAGGAGGAATTGAAGAGCCTCTTGATGAAAGTGAAAGTGGAGAGTGAAAAAGTTGGCTTAAAAGCTCAACATTCAGAAAATGAAGATCATGGCATCTGGTACCATCACTTCATGGGAAATAGATGGGGAAACAGCGGAAACAGTGTCAGACTGTTTTTCGGGGGCTCCAAAATCACTGCAGATGGTGACTCCAGCCATGAAATTAAAAGACGCTTACTCCTTGGAAGAAAAGTTATGACCAGCCTAGGCAGCATATTCAAAAGCAGAGACATTACTTTGCCGACGAAGGTCCATCTAGTCAAGGCTATGGTTTTTCCAGTGGTCATGCATGGATGTGAGAGTTGGACTTTGAAGAAGGCTGAGCGCTGAAGAATTGATGCTTTTGAATTGTGGTGTTGGAGAAGACTCTTGAGAGCCCCTTGGACTGCAAGGAGATCCAACCAGTCCATTCTGAAGGAGATCAGCCCTGGGATTTCTTTGGAAGGAATGATGCTAAAGCTGAAACTCCAGTACTTTGGCCCCCTCATACGAAGAGTTGACTCATTGGAAAAGACTCTGATGCTGGGAGGGATTGGGGGCAGGAGGAGAAGGGGCCGACAGAGGATGAAATGGCTGGATGGCATCACCGACTCGATGGACGTGAGTCTGAGTGAACTCCGGGAGATAGTGATGGACAGGGAGGCCTGGCGTGCTGTGATTCATGGGGTCTCAAAGAGTCGGATACGACTGAGTGACTGAACTGAACTGAACTGAACTTCTTGGCATATGTTGCACTGCTGTTTTAAATCTGTCAATAGGTTTCTCCTCTGTTTCTGTTTTTCAGAAATTTGTTAAACTTTTTTTAAAAGCATTGTATGGCCAATTTTCTCTGATGTAATGGGTTTATCTAATACCGTTTCACTGGGAATGTTGAAGGAGATAGAGATGAACACTGGGTCTGTGTTCTTGAATCAGAAAGCCAACAATGACTTTGACACTCCTTTGGAAAGACCTCATAAACTCCCCTCAAATTAAAAAGAAAAGGAATTAGGTTGCTATATTTATAATGCTTTGCAATATGCATAAGGCCACTTACATTTTTAATATTATTCATCAAGGACATAGAGTAAGATTGTCATTTGATATAATTGAGGCATCAGTGTTCTCTGTCAAGTGAATCCCTGAAAATTTTCTGGAAGATTTTCTGTAAGAGAGACATTTAGAGTAAATTCTGCTCTTACCCATGGGACAAATCAAGGTTGTTTTTGTTTGTTTGTCTCTGAGGGGAAAAGAATAATTGAGAAAACCACAAAGAAAAATTTTAAAACCACAGAGAAAACCTCAGATAAAATACTTCACCAGAAATCTTTAAGACTTGGCTTCTTCTGTTTTCCTGCTGGCTGTTTTTGAGGTCAGTGATCTGTGATGACCTAAATGGGAAGGAAATCTATAAAAGAGTGGGTATGTTTATGTGTTAACTGATTCACTTTGCAGTACAGCAGAAACTAACACAACATTGTAAAGGAACTCTGCTGCAATAATTTTCTGAAAAAGCCTCAGAGAGGAGTCACTTGACCATGAACTGAGACCAGAGCCAAGACTACCCTGTCAGTTTACACAGTGAGGCGAAGGGAGCCAGGGAGCCAGGTTTCAGCAGCCAAACCTCTAAAATAAGCCTGAGATTAAAGATTTCTAAAAAACAGAAATTAGGAAGAACTTAGGCGCAAAAAGATGGAAGCTCAGGAATGTGGGCAGTTATTGAATAATCAACCTGCATAATGTTTCTAGTAATGTGGAGGTTTTGTGTCAAAAACTGAAACTCATCCTTTGAGAGTTAACTTATTGATCATCCATTTGTTGATTTCACAAGTGTTTATTGAGCAAGTGTGAAGCTTCTTACTATGAGGATTATGGAGATCCAGTGGGGAAAATTCAGATTTTGTTTTTGTTCATAGAGAGATTAAGATCTTATGTGGATCTTGACAACTAAAGAGATAAGAGTTTTTCTCAACAGCTAGCTAGAACCAAAGCATATCAAGGATGTCAATAGATGTACCATGACTTGTGTGTTCTTCTATGCCAGTTACAGTTAAGTGTGTGTGTTACTCACTTAGTCATGTAGACTCGTTGCAACTCCATGAACTGTAGCCTTTGTCTATGGGATTCTCCAGGCAAGATACTGGAATGGGTTGCCATTTCCTTCTCCATACAGTGAAGTAATTGATGAGATTTTTCAAATACAAAGATTGACATTAATAAAGTGAATAAATGAGAGTATGGGCAATCTTAACCATCAGTTGAAAATTACCCTTTTAAAATACTGTTCTCAGCAATGTGTGTGTGTGTGTTTGTGTGTGGGTGTGTTTCGTCTCAGTCATGTCCAACTCTTTGCAACTCCATGGACTATAGCCTGCCAAGCTCCTCTGTCCACGGAATTCTCCAGGCAAGAATATTGGAGTGGGTTTGCCATTTCCTTCTCCAGAGATCTTCTTGATCCAGGGATTGAAACGGGGTCTCCTGTATTGCAGGCAGATTCTTTACCATGTGAGCTACCAGGGAAGCCAATTCTCGGCAATATTCAAATGTTAATGATGTGAGTTCTCCAAATTTTGCAAAGAGAAGCTACAGTTAATTTTCTGAGGCCATAATGGTACCAAAGATTTTGATGAGGCACATATATTTGATTTCATTTCCAGCTGAGAAAATAGAAATGTGGTCACTCATTCATTCTGGTCAGATTCCAGAATCAACGTGTTGGATTTGGTTCAACGTGTGCTGCACCCTTTTCCCTCCTGATTGTTAGTTATCTTAATGTCTGTTTGCAGTTCAATTATGGAATTTGATGTAAGGCAAGTGGAAGAGCTAGCGTAGAGTTTAAACATATTATCTCCCTTTAGAAATCAACCTGAGAAAAAGGTTGATGGAAAGGAATGAACAGAGCATGCATTTAACAAGTCAAAGATATATCAGTGGGACAAAAAGAAATCACTTTACAGTAAAAAATGTTGCTTTGATTGAAACTGGGCAAAAGGCCAAAAGTACTGGAAGTAGACTAAAACATACTGAATTTTTTCTGGATAAAACACTCCATTAATCTAGGTAAAAACTGAAATTTTCTAGTAAATTTTGAGGCTACAAAGAAATGGGCTTCTTGTTGAGCTCTGGAGTTGAGCCACTGATTGCAGAGTTTCCTTCTTTCTAAAAAGGATCAAGACCATCCCCGTGGAAAAGAAATGCAAAAAAGCAAAATGGCTGTCTGGGGAGGCCTTACAAATAGCTGTGAAAAGAAGAGAAGTGAAAAGCAAAGGAGAAAAGGAAAGATATAAGCATCTGAATGTAGAGTTCCAAAGCATAGCAAGAAGAGATGAGAAAGCCTTCTTCAGCGATCAATGCAAAGAAATAGAGGAAAACAACAGAATGGGAAAGACTAGAGATCTCTTCAAAAAAATTAGAGATACCAAGGGAACATTTCAGGCAAAGATGGGCTCAATAAAGGATAGAAATCATATGGGCCTAACAGAAGCAGAAGATAATAAGAGGTGGCAAGAATACACAGAAGAACTGTACAAAAAAGATCTTCACGACCCAGATAATCACGATGGTGTGGTCACTCATCTAGAGCCAGACATCTTGGAATGTGAAGTCAAGTGGGCCTTAGAAAGCATCACTACGAACAAAGCTAGTTAAGGTGATGGAATTCCAGTTGAGCTATTTCAAATCCTGAAAGATGATGCTGTGAAAGTGTGCACTCAATATGCCAGCAAATGTGGAAAACTCAGCAGTGGCCACAGGACTGGAAAAGGTCAGTTTTCATTCCAATCCCAAAGAAAGGCAATGCCAAAGAATGCTCAAACTACTGCACAACTGCACTCATCTCACATGCTAGTAAAGGAATGCTCAAAATTCTCCAAGCCAGGCTTCAGCAATACGTGAACTGTGAACTTCCTGATGTTCAAGCTGGCTTTAGAAAAAGCAGAGGAACCAGAGATCAAATTGCCAACATTGCTGGACCATGGAAAAAGAAAGAAAGCTCCAGAAAAACATCTATTTCTGCTTTCTTGACTATGCCAAAGCCTTTGACTGTGTGGATCACAAGAAACTGTGGAAAATTCTGAAAGAGATGGGAATACCAGACCACCTGACCTGCCTCTTGAGAAATCTGTATGCAGGTCAGGAAGCAGCAGTTAGAACTGGATATGGAACAACAGACTGGTTCCAAATAGGAAAAGGAGTACATCAAGGCTGTATATTGTCATCCTGCTTATTTAACTTCTATGCAGAGTACATCATGAGAAACGCTGAACTGGAAGAAACACAAGCTGGAATCAAGATTGCTGGGAGAAGTATCAATAATCTCAGATATGCAGATGACAGCAACCTTATGGCAGAAAGTAAAGAGGAACTAAAAAGCCTCTTGATTGAACGTGAAAGTGGAGAGTGAAAAAGTTGGCTTAAAAGCTCAACTTCAGAAAATGAAGATCATGGCATCCGGTACCATCACTTCATGGGAAATAGATGGGGAAACAGTGAAAACAGTGTCAGACTTAATTTTTTTGGGCTCCAAAGTCACTGCAGATGGTGACTCCAGCCATGAAATTAAAAGATGCTTACTCCTTGGAAGAAAAGTTATGACCAACCTAGATAGTGTGTTCAAAAGCAGAGACATTACTTTGCCGACTAAGGTCTGTCTAGTCAAGGCTATGATTTTTCCAGTAATCATGTATGGATGGGAGAGTTGGACTGTGAAGAAAGCTGAGCGCTGAAGAACTGATGCTTTTGAACTGTGGTGTTGGAGAAGACTCTTGAGAGTCCCTTGGACTGCAAGGAGATCTAACCGGTCCTTTCTGAAGGAGATCAGCTCTGGGATTTCTTTGGAGAGAATGATGCTGAAGCTGAAACTCCCGTACTTTGGCCACCTCGTGCGAAGAGTTGACTCATTGGAAAAGACTCTGATGCTGGGAGGGATTGGGGGCAGGAGGAGAAGGGGATGACAGAGGATGAGATGGCTGGATGGCATCAGTGACTCGATGCACATGAGTTTGGGTAAACTCTGGGAGTCGGTGATGGACAGGGAGGCCTGGCGTGCTGCAATTCATGGGGTCACAAAGAGTTGGACACGACTGAATGACTGAACTGAACTGAAGCAAAGGATAGGCATATATACATGCGTTCATGTAAAAATGAATTCATGAAATATCAACCCTGAGCAAGAAATCTTATCTGGAATTCTGGAAAAAAAGCTACAGGTTTGTGTTTCTTTAATTATAAAGAAGCCATTTAACAGATTTCACAAAATGCTTATTATAACAACTAGGGATTATTGGAGTATAACAATGGCTATACTTGGTAAAGCAACTTTTATATTGATATGATGAAACTAATCACTTACTGCGTTATATCTCAGGCTATTGCAGTCATTGTTTCATGAATGTTGGAGATCAATTGTTTAAGATTTGTTTTCCCTATTATACTGCAGAACACTGAGGCAGGAACTATGATTATTTTGTTCAAGACTGGGACATAGTACATTAAATTTTATCAAATTAAGCTGTCAAACATTGGAATACATTGATAAAACTAGTTTGTATTATTTCATGTTATTCCCATTCATAATCACAATTTGTGTCAAAGTGGGGCAAAGTTTATCTATTCAGATCACTTGTGTATGGCTCTATCTATAAACTCACAAGCAGCCATATGAGACAAATTGATGAAAATCCAATAAGTCAAAGTGCAGATTCAGATAGAGAGTTAGTGTCCACAGGTATGACAGCTGCAGGACAGGAAAACTTCCTTTTAGGGAGGCTGAGTGCCAGGTAGCCAAACACTTTGCCACTGGAGAACTGGGATCATGCTAGCATAGCCATGCCATATTAGGAGCTTCAAAGAGCAGGGCCCAAGCAAGGAGGCTCAGTGGAGGGCAGGACTAGATAAATATTAATTTTACTTATAAATACATCTTCTTTCTGTAACCAAGTGATGATTTCTAAGTCAATAGAGAAAATACATTTTAGTGTGGTTGATGCCAGTTTAAAGGGAACAGAGTGAAACGAATGATTTCTGAAAAGGTGTCTAAAACAAATTCACCTTTGGTGTCACACAGATGCCAGGGCCAATTAATAACAACAGCAGCAATGGTGACAATATATAACATTTTTTTGAATTGTCACTATGTGAAAGTAGTCCATTAAATAATTTGCATGCATTTAATATCTCAAACCTTGAAAATTCTCTAAGATATGCACTGTCATCTGATCTGTTTTCCAAAAGATGAAATTTTGAGTGAGACAGTACAGTACAAAGTGGCAGGGTGAGGACTAGGCTCAGTGTACTTGGCTCCAAATCTTATGACCTTGACCTCGGTGTCAAGTCTGAACAGTAGTAAGGGAGACAGAGCAGAAGCAAAGCCTGGGGAATTTGGCTGACAGGGACTATACAGTGGAAGCCAGAACGGGGAACTTTGTGGGGAGAGCCAGTAAGCCAGCAAAGAAGATTCACTGAAGTGGGACTTTCATAGGAGAAGGCAGCTTAATGCTTTGTGAGTACTTAGTACTCAGTCCTTTCTCAGGCATAAGGTAGCAGACATAGGCACTTCTGGGTAAAGGAGGTGGCATCACTGCGAATATCAGGTCTGTTATTCATTGTCACACTGATAATCAACTGGTATACCCAGCACACCAGTTTATTTGTTACTCTTCAGTATATGCTATCAAATCAAATATTAAAAAAAAAATGTTATAAGTATGCCATAAGCAATACAGGGAGATTGTGTTGTGAATAGCTGTTATTGTTTGAAGCTATTCAATGTATTAATGGAATTAACAAATATTTATTCAGCACCTGTTGTCAGCTGGACACTGATATAGATTGTGAGCTAGATCAGGAACACATAGACATATTCCCCGCACAACAACCATGAGAGCAGATTCACACTTCAACACATCTTAGCTCTGCGAAAAGAAAACAAGATAAAAAATCTAATGGGCAACCCTCGCCAGGACCACAGATCCTTTACAAATATTCACGCAGAAAAAAAATTACTAAAATGTTTGGTGCAACCCTAAATGCCAAATATAGCACATTTGGTGAACTTTTAATTTGATCTGATAATTGCGCAATCAGCTTATTTATCTTTGCTGGTGAAGGGAGACAAAATGTATTCAAATATAGAAGTGGTTTATAAAAATGATGCCTATATAATATTACTGAAAAGAAATTACTTACTAACACATCAGTTGAAAGAGGTGAAATAAAATCAGAGACTGATGATAGGTTGAGAGGATAAAAAATAAAAATAAGTAAATTATCACATTAAATGGAATGATGAAGAATGTAGACATGGAGTAAAGTAAAAATATTTCTATACAAAATGAAAACAAAGGCATTTAAAATGTGTAACATTAAAAATCACACAATAGTGGTCAGTATATAATAACTCAAATTATATTGATAAAGACCATTGTGTGAATGAGGAAAACTTTGAAAAAAAGGTTAGCCCTAGTAGAATAAGATACATGTCTTCTAACACTATAGATTATATAAGTAAAATAAAACTTTTTAAAAAGCTCACATGGTAAAAAAAATAGCTAGAGCCTTGAACAAGCTAACAGAAGCCAGACCATACAGAGGAGCTATCACTAAGCTGAGGGAAAAAAATTGTTTTGTTCTTTGAGAGGAATCAGTCATTAGAAGCAGTTCAGTTCAGTTCAGTTGCTCAGTCGTGTCCGACTCTTTGCGACCCCATGAATCGCAGCACGCCAGGCCTCCCTGTCCATCACCAACTCCCGGAGTTCACTCAGACTCACGTCCATCGAGTCCGTGATGCCATCCAGCCATCTCATCCTGGGTCGTCCCGTTCTCCTCCTGCCCCCAATCCCTCCCAGCATCAGAGTCTTTTCCAATGAGTCAGCTCTTCGCATGAGGTGGACAAAGTACTGGAGCTTCAACACCTTTAAAATGACACCCATATTTTGTAGCAATTTTTAAAAACACAAAAATAAAGTAAAAATTTGAAAAGCATATAACAAATGTAACTCAGAAGGACTATTTTAAGAATGGAATTCTTAGGTGAGGTAAAAAAATCAGATTAATTGAAACAGTGTCATATAAAAAAGTTCAAAAAGGTTTCAAATAAAAGAACAGGCAATTTTATCAGGCAAAAATGGAGAGTTTATAATATTAGCTCAATATGTAGAATTTTAAGTAGAACAGCTGGAGAATATTAAACAGGGCAAAGAAAAATTAAAGACTTTAATGTAAAGTACCAAAGGAAAATTTTAGTCAATCACTATGTAACTTTACAAGTGGGCCAGTGGCTTTCCAAGCTTGTCAGAAAGACAAATATAAGACAAAATGTAAGACAAAAGGCATAAGACATAAAACATAAGACAAAACATGACATAAAACAAAAGACATAACACGAAACATAAGACATAAACAAGACAAAACATAAGACAAACAGAAGACAGATAAGACGAAAGCTTGTCATAGAGGGAAAAACAGGTTGATCTTTCCGTTTCAAAATTTCAAACTTCTTTATGTTCAAAAAAAAAAAATAGACAAAGCAACAACACAATGAAAAGATATTAGTAAGTCTGGGTAAATATTTTCAATATTTATGAAAAATGATAAAAAATTTAATATTAAAAAACTTAAAAATATTAAAAATAATTTTACACCTCAGGGGAAAAATAAGTAAATCACAAAATAAAGCAGAAATAAGAGAAATGAAAGAAACAAATAAACCTGCAGAAGTTTAACCTAATTAGAAGTCAAAGAAATGCAAAATAAAATATGTTTCACCTGGTAACCTGAGGAAATGTGGCCTCTCTTTTTTTTTGTCATTTTGTTTTTAGAATAATAAAATTCTCATACATTGTTGACTGGCATAAATTAGCAATCTTTATTGAAGGCAATTTGTTAACCTGTCAAAAGCTTTAAAATATTCATTTCCTTTGATTCAGTGATTTTACTTCTGAATTTATTCTGAGATTTATTCACACAACAATGTGTTATAAAAGAGTTCAGCACAGATGTATTTATGTTAGGGAAAAAAGTTTATTTTTCCACTGTATTTTATTGAAGATAAATTTTAAAGTAGACTACTTTGCAGCCATTAAAATCTATGTTCTAAAATATATGTAATGATAGAAAATCCCCATAATATTAAATGAAAAAGAGCAACTTAACATTCATTATTCAAATTATATTTTAAATATATTTATGAGAAGAAAAATGAATAAAAAGAAATATAACAATATTTTGAGGTGCAAAATTATGAGTGACTCTCAGTTTACTGTTATATATATTTCCAAAATTAACTATTAATATAATAATAAATCAACTTTACAACAAAATGCAATTTAAAAATACACAGTAAAGAAATGAAGGTAATTTGGGATTTTTTTTCCTTAGCCTGTATTATTTGAATGTTTTTCTAATTTAAAGTTATTTCTCATTCCTCAGGGAGGATTTGTCACCTGCAAAAGAAATATATATATATATATATATATATATATATATATATATATATATATATATATATATAATTTATTAGCATATTTGTTTCTATCTCTTGGACAATAAGCTCCTCATTGTAGGTATCCTATTTTATTAATATTGGAGACACAAAATGCGTAGCTATTTAGATGTTTTTCACATATTGTTAATGCTTGTTAAATATCTGTTGAGTTGAATAAACTGATTCTAGTTCAATTACAAAGATGAAAAGTTAAAGAGTAAATGGTTTCTAAAACTACCCAATAATATACTTTGATAGTGAGTTCCTTAATTAGTATCTTTTTAATTTGACAACTTAAATGCTCCTATGCTTAAGAAATTTGATTTGATTTTGTTTTATAAATCTTCTTTTATGTTTCATAACTATTGACATATTTCTAAATAACCTATAGAAAATCTTTGGGGGTTACAAAGAGTCAGACACAACAAAGTGACTGAACAACAGCAACATAGAAAACCTTTTTATATACACATTTGTAATAAATACAGGATTTGGAATAAATTTATAACACTTATACCATGTTGATGTATGGCAGAAACCAACACAATATAGTAAAGCGATTATCCTCCAATTAAAAACAAATTTTTTAAAAGAAAAAAAAATACTGTGATTACATATTTTGAAAGCCATCACTCTTGAACTGAAGAGTGTTCTGATTGAAATTCTAGTGAGATTTCACAAATTCTAAGGTCTAGAATCAGTCCATTTTACTAATTGTATATATGTTGCATTTTTCCTTTCTGTAGGAAGGTAATATTTTTTTCTCCTTTTGGAATTCTAAAAGCAGGAAAATAATGGGATGGTGTGTATTATAGAAACTTGTTGAATAGCACCGTGGCTTCTATCAGACGTAAGGGCACGCAGAACAGGCATGCTTTGAGAAGGATGTAGTAAACAAGAATTGAATTAAAACTGCCTGAAGGGACCCTGAAGCTAAAATAAGTGCATACTTTCTATGAAGAATCTTGCATTTGTCATCTTACTATAGTTAATCTTGATTCCAGCTTATGCTTCTTCCAGCCCAGAGAACTGTGGTGTTGAAGACTCTTGAGAGTCCCTTGGACTACAAGGAGATCCAACCAGTCCATTTTGAAGGAGATCAGCCCTGGGATTTCTTTGGAAGGACTGAAACGAGCTGAAACTCCTATACTTTGGCCACCTCATGCGACGAGTTGACTCTTTGGAAAAGACCCTGATGCTGGGAGGGATTGAGGGCAGGAGGAGAAGGGGATAACAGAGGATGAGATGGCTGGATGGCATCACCGACTCGATGGACATGAGTTTGAGTGAACTCTGGGGGTTGGTGATGGACAGGGAGGCCGGGCATGCTGAGATTCATTGGGTCACAAAGAGTCGGACATGACTGAGCAACTGAACTGAACTGAGAGTCAACCTATTGATTTTTTGTGTGTTTTAGAAAAGGTCTCTCTTCTTTTGTGATATATGAAGGTTTAAAACCTAATTGAGCTAAGTAAACAGAAGAAAAATATGATAAAAATAACTGAATGTATAATAACCTTAATATATAAAATATAGCCGATTTTCCTGTAATAATTATTGGCAGCATTTCTTTTTCATTCTCCTCGTGTTGGAGATCACTTTTTAAAAAATCATCACTGTAAGTATAAGGTACATTTGTTGTTGTTTAGTTGTTAAGTTCGTGTCCAATTCTTTTGCGACCCCATGGACTGCAGCATGCCAGTCTCCTCTGTCCATGGGATTTCCCAGGCAAGAATACTGGAATGGGTTGCCATTTCCTTTTCAAGGGGAGCTTCCTGAGCCCAGGAACTGAATCCACCTCTCCTGCACTGACAGGTGGATTCTTTACCACTGAGCTCCAGGGAAGCCCATAAGGTACTTTAAAGAATGTCAAATGGCTGTACTAGTTTGCATTCCCACCAACAGTGCAAACTAGTACAACCACCCTGGAGAACAGTGTGGAGATTCCTTAAGAAACTGGAAATAGAACTGCCATACGACCCAGCAATCCCAGTGCTGGGCATACACACCGAGGGAACCAGAATTGAAAGAGACACATGTATCCCAATGTTCATCGCAGCACTGTTTACAATAGCCAGGACATGGAAGCAACCTAGATGTCCATCAGCAGATGAATGGATAAGAAAGCTGTGGTACATATACACAATGGAATATTACTCAGCCATTAGAAAGAATGCATTTGAATTAGTTCTAATGATGTGGATGAAACTGGAGCCTATTATACAGAGTGAAGTAAGCCAGAAAGAAAAACACCAATACAGTATATTAATGTATATATATAGAATTTAGAAAGATGGTAATGATGACCCGATATGCAAGACAGCAAAAGAGACACAGATGTAAAGAACAGACTTTTGGACTCTGTGGGAGAAGGTGAGGGTGGGATGATTTGAGAGAATAACACTGAAACATGTATATTATCGTATGTGAAATAGATCGCCAGTCCTGCATGAGGCAGGACACTCAGGGCTGATGCACTGGGATGACCCTGAGGGATGGGATGGGGAGGAGGGTTCAGGATGGGGAACACATGTACACCCATGGCTGAGTCATGTGAATGTATGGCAAAAAATACTACAATATCGTAAAGTAATTAGCCTCCAATTAAAAAAAAAAATGTCAAATGGGTGATAGATGCCTGTGAGAGAAACCAAAGGTCTTGAGACCTGTTTTCCACTGTGGCCTTCCTATGCACTTATGTCTGGCAGCTGTTCCGCCCACTTTTGCACAGGACGTAGTCCTGAACTATCCTCATCATCCTTCAGATAAAACCCAGGCTGCCAAACGGTGGCTGCTAATCCACATGAACCATCCCTTTCTTCCTATTTCCGGAACCAGCTGAACTTTGCCTGATCCCCTTTCTCCTGCTAAGGCCCCTAAACAGGCCACCCCTTCCCCAAATTTAGATTCTCCTTCAGAGCCTTCTCATGCCAGGCATTTTCAAATGATCTCTTATCTGAATGTTGTCCTGGTTGACTTTCTCTCCAAGTAAAAATACTCTAGGAATTCAGAATGAGGTGGGAGACAGTATTTATAGGTTTTGTGATCAGTTGGGATTGATCAAGTGGGGAATATTTGCACTGAACTTAAATGAACAGATTTTTTTTACAGATTAAATAATAAATTTCATATACTTACAACTTCCTGTCAGCTATCAGTTTTCACCCAGGTATTCCTATATACACCATGGCTAAAAATATTGAAAGACAAAATCAGAAGTTGGAAAACTCCTGTGAAGGTGAATACACAAGTATAGGTACCAACTAAAGTGTAAATAAAGCCACTGAGTGTGGAAAGTCTCATTCTAGAGGGAACTTTAGCTTGTTCCAAGGCTTTTTGAATATTAACATATTCTTAAAACCTAGATACATTCTAATCCATGTAATCACAAAGATTTCAATTCACAAAGAGTCATTAAACTTAAAATCATTTTTTTCTGTATAGCTGAAGAGCCAAATATTTCAGGGAAATATTTCAAGAACCTTTGACTTATTTTAATGTGACAAGGACATTATTGCAAATAATTTAATGTGTAAATTGCACATTATTTCACCTTTATCAATGTGTAAATTATTGCACATTAAATTAAATACACATTAAATTAAATAATTTAATGTCTCTTTAATGTGTTAATGCAGAAATAATATTCTCATCAAGATATTTATTATGTGTTCTAAGCTGCTCTAAGTACCTGGGATGAACACGTGTCCATAGTTACAACTTTAATTCTACCCTAGATGTATCCTTTTCCTCTCTTCAGAGTGAATACATGCTTTAAATTTAAGAGACCAGTTCTTTTCAGATGTGGGAGAATTAAAGTGATATCTATTTCTCTTTCTTTCAAGTCTGAGGTTTGAGTGTCGTTACCAACTATTGAATCTACTTGGCTTACCCTTTGGGTAATATCTTAGATTAAAGGACCAAAGCTTAGATTGAGGGATCAGTTGTGTGTCGGTTAAATGTTTGGAAAGAGGGGGAACTGATCTGTATAGTGTTTGCCCACTTCCATGTTTTGAGTACTACCACCATGGCCATTTCAAGTGGCCAATGTGATGTTACTAAAAGCAGAGTTGTAAAGAGATGTTCAGCAGGACCCCATCCTACGGTACTTTCATCATACAGACAAAATAGATGTGAATAACTTCAAAAAAGAGCATGGCTAAAAATAAATTGTGGAAAATGAATCAGGAAGTGACGAGTTTTAGATATATATTTCCTTTATTTAGTTATTTCAATTTATTTACTTGAAATTTTACACAATTTAACCTTCAATAATAGCTATGTTCACAACTAGCTTACAAAATTCCTGAAATGTAAAAATAGACTCCCATGAGCTAAAAACAGTCTCTAGCACAGCACATGCTTTGTCTGTTAACTCCTTTGTTTTCAAAATATGGCTGCACAGATTGGGCCCCCATCAGCATTATCTTGGAACTTATTAGAAATGCACAGTCTTGAGCTCACCCCAGATCTACCAAGTCAGATTGTTCATTTTAACAAGCTCTTTGGATAATATTTACTCAAATTAAAGTTTGAGACATCCCAGAAATTTCACTCTCAGTCTGGGTCAGCCTTGGGGTTGGGAAGATTCTTGATTAATAGAAGAGTTTATTGCTGACACAAGTTTTAAAATTGAAGGAAATATCTTTATCTGTGACTGGAAAGCCTTATTAGATTATAAATCTCAAAAGCTAAGGAGAAAGTGGAATTGGGATAAAGGTGAAAATAGTAGGGTAGATGTATAATCCGCATGACTTTAGACATTGTATATAATCAAAAAACAAACACCAACTTAACAGAGGCACAGGAAATACCTAATGACATAACAATGTATAACGGCATTAATTTTTTCATGATGGAGAAATCTAATTATAAGTTGGACATAAACAATAATTTTTCCTACAAATAGGTGTTTAAAATTCTCCTCCATTCATGCATAGTGAGCAGATCTGCAAGTGGAAAACAGAAACACTCGGAATGAAAGAGACGCCCGATGATGGGCCAAAAGTTCTGCTGAATGTAGCATTCTAGAGGTAAGGTAAAGTAGAAATCCAGATTTTCGCAGAGAATTTTGGAAAAAAAAACTATCCTTCTTAATAACCTCAATATTCATACGGTTAAAATGACAAGTGACTATCAGTCAGCTTTTCTCCCCAGCCCCTTCAGGGCATGTTTGATGGCCCAGGAACAAAGTGACCAGGATGGCAAGGATGGAGAGTCACCCTGAGTTCAACAACTTGGGCTTCTCCTTAAAAGAGGATAATCCGGCTACTGCTTATTGCTGAGTGCCCAACCTCCCAATGACAGCGAACATATCTGAATCTGGTGTTAATATGGTGGTGATGTTCGAGGGGACCAGTCAGTGACACTGGGCTGATTGATTACATTGAACTATTTCCATCACCGTGAGACAGAGTCATCCTCACTGAAAAAGACATGTTTTCCTGGGGCTTCCCTGGTAGTCCAGTGGTTAAGAATCCACCTCACAATGCAGGAGACATAAGTTCAATCCCTGGTTGGGGAACTAAGATCCCACATGCCAGGGAACAACTAGAGAGCCCACTCGCTGCAACTAGAGAGTCTGTGCATCACAACAAAAAAAAGATCCCCTGTGCCACAACGAAGACCCAATGCAGCCAAATAAATATATTTGAAAAAAAGAAAAGACAAATAAAAGAAAAAGATATGTTTTCTGGATATGAATTTGGCATCCCTGACTGTGATGCTTCTGCCAGCACCACCACCCATGGACGTGCAAAATGCCTTATGAGCACGCATGGTATCCCGGACTACGTTGCTTCTGAACAGGGAGCCAATCTTGCAGGAAAGGAACTCAGCTCATGAAAGGTGCTCGGCTCATGCAGAAGGAATGAACTGGTCTGATGGCATATTATCTCTTAGAAGTAGCTGGTCTGCTTTTAAAAAATGGGATAGCTATTGAAGTCTCCATTATAGTTTTACTTAGAAGACTACACATTGGAAGAAGGAGCTTTCATCTTTTAGGATACAGTGTCTGTTTTGAATCGGAGCATTATGTGGGTGTTTTCTCTCATATAGTTGGAAAAGTTGCGTCTGATAATCAAGCAGTGAAGTAGCTACATATGTGACGTATATAACATATCATATATATATATATTACAGTGAACAGTATATGAAGTTTGTAGAAAAATAACTTTACAATTTAGTCTTTAGCGACCTCATGGACTGTAGCCCACCCGGCTCCTCCATCTACGGAATTTTCTAGGCAAGAGTACTGGAGTGGGTTGCCATTTCCTTCTCCAGGGGATCTTCCCGACCCAGGGATTGAACCCGGGTCTCCTGCATCGCAGGAGCCACCAGGGAATCAAAAGAATATTCAGGGGGACTGTAACTGAATTGGTGGAATGACTGATACAATGGGTGTAGAGACTGCTTTTCCATTTGGCGAAGAGGGTGAGGGCTCCTTTACTAGTGTGAGGGAAATTGGCATCCTGTTAGAGAGAAACAGAGTTGTGTTGTACGGAGGCTGAAATGTGTGTTCATGTATATTTGTGGTTACTGAGTGGCCAAGGGGTGGACTGTGCCAGTTAGGATTTATGACTTCTCAGCTCCAAACTCACCCTTGTTTGCCCTGCTTTGTGATGATGGAATTAGACTCTGCAGATTACATTTACCCTTTGCCAGCTGGCTTGGTATTAGGCTCTGCTGAGAAGACAATAGAGGGTCTGGAGGGCAGGAAGAGTAGGAAGGGATGCTTATCCTTCTGTGCTCTGCTTCCCATGGGACATCGAGAAGGTGGGTGTGAAATGGACTCTGGCACACATACCACAGCTGAATGTGCTTTACCGTTTTCTGAGGACACCTCCCAGCATGTTTCTTCATCGTTTTGCAGTTCAGGGGCAGCCTCCTCCAGCAGGTGTCTTGATCACCACAATGACAAGGTATTTTCATGGTTCCACAGTTTCGTAAAGAGCTTTGATTGACTTTCTTCATCATCACAGTGACAGGCAGCAAATAGCAATGACGCCATCTACCCTGAGGTCTGGATCTCAGCCTTGCAGCCTCCCTTAAGTTTCTGAGTTCCTTCCTTATCCATTTTCCCCTCAACCCTAAGGGAGTAACCAGGCTGCAGCTGCTCATTTTAGCAACCACATTTTTACTAGTTGGAAATCCTGTTTTCCTCATTCAAATTCCTGATACATTTTCTGTGTCCACAATGGACTGTGATTGAGAGTTTTACAGCTTTATTATTAAACTTTTTTCTTCTTTGGTTAAGAATTGTGTGTGATAGTCTGAGTAGTATACTATAATTACCATATTTATTATATTAAAGTTTAAAGACTAAATGGTGTTTTCATGCTACTCTATGGATTGAAACAGTTTCTACTAATCCTTTTGCTGAGTTGAATGATTTGGCAGGGCCCATAAAGCTTGATGCATCCTAAGGAAACCTCAGGGGATGGTCTTTAATTGTATTTGATATTTTTTCCATAAAGAGTTGAAGCTTAATATTGTTGGAGAAGGTCATGGAGAGGACGTGACTACTGGTGGACCTGAGAGCTGGATTCTGACAATCAAAGGCTTCTAACACTTCCCTTCCCTGGCCCTGGCCCTTGGAAAGTACATTCTGCCCGCCATCCTGCCCCACATGAGGATCCATTTCAAGGATGCCATGTTGAGTGTGTTGTTGAGACCATCTGCACTGTGTATGTGACTGAATCCTGTTAAGCCCTCTAGAAGTTTTAAGATCTGGATGGTGGTTGTGGAGATCTACCCTTTCTGTGGATGCCCAAGACAAATCTTGTATATGTGTTCCCTTCTTTACTGAATATTCATTGGAAGGACTGATGCTGAAGCAGAAGCTCCAATATTTTGGCCATCTGATGCGAAGAGCTGACTCATTGGAAAAGACCCTGATCTGGGAAAGATTGAGGGTGGAAAGACAAGGGGGCGGCAGAGGGTGAGATGGTTAGATAGCATCGCTGACTCAGTGGACATGAGTTTGAGCAAGCTCTGGGAGATGGTGAAGGATAGGGAAGCCTGGTGTACTCAGTCAGTGGGGTCGCAAAGAGTAGGACCTGACTGAGCGACTAAGCAACTGAAACACCACCAACCAACGTGGAGGGGTCTGCCTTTTTCTTTGGTCCCCTCTTGCCCTTTGAGCATGCGGGTTGGGTTTGAATTTAACCCAGGGAACTCCCAAGGTGGTGAACCAACAAATACATCAGAAAATAAAGTTGGTGCGCTTGGATATATCTACCTGTTCATTTTTCTCTGGGGACTCAGCGCTCTCACCCATCCGCAAGGTCAAGGTTTGCCACTGAGAAGCCTGGTGTGATGCTATGTCACGCTGCTCCCTCAGCCATGGTCACTTGAACTAAGATGAATACTTGATTCCATTTGGGCAGAGCCTGTTCAGCAGAAATTTGAAATTGTCAATAATAGATTCTTGCCTTTGTTTGGCTCTAGGTACAAAACCTTGAAATCATTTCAGTGTTCAGTAACAAATAATAATGAAATGTTTTCTGCCATATAATGATGTTAAAGGGGGCAGAATTTCATGAAATCAATTCACTTTTAAATGGTAATGAAGTATGCAGTCAGTTACTAGGGATTTTATATATTTTCCTAGCAACTCTCATATAAAATTTGGTAAGCCAAATCTTATACTGAACTCTTACTGTGTTATTTACACAAAGACACTGAAAATTTCAGGGCAAGTAAATAATCTCCACATCTGTAGCCATGGATTCTTTTTCTTTTACTCTGTTGGAATAAGAGACTCAGAGAATAAACTTCCTCTATATTCAGACATTTGTCTTTCAAGAACTTACCAAATCTTGTATATTTAGGATTCAGTCAAGTGGAAATGTCATTTCTCCTCTTTACTGAGGTTGATCCAACCTCCAGTGCAGGTCAGGGGTAACTGTTTTGTCCTCTGTATCCACTATCCGTATGGAGTATACTCCTGCAGTCTTTCCCATCCTTCTTAAGCAAATTTGAAGTGAATGTTTGCTCTGTGCCAGATACTATGTGTTGGAACTGAGGCTCTGGTAGTGACAAGATGGAGGCTCTCCTGATCTTATTGATTTCAAAGGTTGATGGATAGAAACAGTGACTGAATATTTAAATTGGTTTTTAATTAATAAATATTTATTGAATATTTACTTTACAGCCATCACTATCCTCGGTGCAAGTGATAAAGCTGTGGGAGGAAAATAAGGTGAATATCCCTGTCCTTAAGAAGACTGACTTCTAGTTGATATAAAATTAAAAATGCTGAAATACAGTAGAAGAAGAATTATAATATTCACTGACAACATGTATCAGGAGGATGTAACCTAGCAAGCATTTCAAGATGACCTGAGTTGTGATGTCTAAGCTGAGTCCTGAAAGATAAGAAGGTGTTAACCAGGTAAAAAGGATGAGCAGAAGAAAATATTTCAGGTAAAGGGATTTTGAAGATCTGGTCTAGTTACTATACAACTGTGGGAAAAAAGCCCTGAAATATGAAAATTCAAAAGTGATTAAAATTTCTAGCAATTAATTTTTAACCCCTGATCAATTAATGCTAATTAAGTGACCAATGGGGTATTTCTCTTGGGACTTTGAACAACATTCAGTTTAGGCTAAAAACAATTGATATATTCAAATATGAATATTTATCAGGAAATCCTGATTGAGGATAGGAAAATGGTGAAGTTTATATTTCTCTATTTAGGATAAACTTCTTGTTCAGTTGATCAGTTGTGTTCAACTATTTGTGGCCCCATGAACCATAGCATGCCAGGCTTCCCTGTCCTTCACTATCTCCTGGAGTTTGCTCAAACTCATGCCCATTGAGTTGGTGATGCCATCCAAACATCTCATCCTCTGTCACCCTCTTCTCCTCCTGCCTTCAATCTTTCCTAGCATCAGGGTCTTTTCCAGTGAGTTAACTCTTTGCATCAGGTGGCCAAACTCAGAGCTACCAAATAATATGTAACATGTATGCAGTCATAATTATATAATATCTTAAAAATCAAATAATAATTTAACATTTCTACATTTTAAATTTGAATATAAAGGGAAGGGAATACATTCATTATTGGTAGCTATACAGAGCTAAAAAGTAATTTTTATTATTTTTGGATGCTACTGAGATACATGTTCAATGGGCCAGTAAAATTTTAAAAGTAGACAAAATTATAAAAAAGGAAATGAAAGTTAATCATTATTGATCTGCCAAAGTTTATATCAGTCTTTGTTATTTTTGATTTAAAAGCCAAATTAAAAATAATTATACATTTTCATGTAAAAATATGCTAAAATTAGATTGTTAAGATACAGACATAGATTAAGGTAACAGACTACTGTTTTGAAGTTTATGTAGCTAGGATATTTATATATTTTACATAATAAAATAGAAATAATAAAATATTTTTAGATTTCCTGTTTCTATCATAATTGAACTTAAATGATGATGAATTTTAGAAAATCAGAACATTATATAAGCCCATAACTTTATATCATTTAATCATATAAGCATTAGATTTTTATGGTGTAAATATTTATGCAGTAAAATAAATTTTCTAGTATTCTGATTATTCTTGAGAGTAACATAAAATATAGTCATAGTCTAATATAAAGTATGGATAGTGCACTGCAGATATGCGGCTTAATAGATTTAACTGAGAAATGAAAGCATTAATAATTGCTAGATTTAAAAATATGCCAATGATCACTTCTGTGTTTATTTTACCCTAACTTCTTATTCAACATATTATTTTAACTGTAGTAGATAGTTCTTCTCTAAGAAAATTCATTCATTTTTTTTCCCCCTAAATATACCCAATGGCCTAGGAAACTGAAAGGAATGTGTAAAATATAGATACAATCATCTGTAGATGGCAACCAAAATTCATCAAGAAGATGATGCATAAGATCATTTACTAAATTAATAAACTTTCACAATGGACTAATGCCCGGGCCACAGGTGGGTTTGTGACTTGGGTCTGTCCACGTGTCCCAACTAAAACCATGATAGACCATTCTGGAGCCACCTACCCCAAATACTTGAGTGCTCAGCCAAGATCCCAGAGTCTCTTGCTGACTCCCAAGCTAGCTATGGAGGCATGACTGAGTCAGCCATGACCAGAAAGCATCTAGCTGACCTGAAGTCATACAAGCAATAATAAATCCTAGTGTTTTAAGTGTGTGAGTTCAAGGATGTTTTCTTACCCAGCAAGGACTATTTTACTTGCGTGCTCAGTCACTCAGTTGTGTCTGACTCTTTGTGACCCCATGGACTAAAACCCTGCCAGGCTCTTCTGTCCATGGGATTTTTCAGACAAGAATGCTGGAGTGGGTTGTCATGTCCTCCTTCAGGGGATCTTCCTGACCCAGGGATGGAACTAGAGTCCCCTGCAGCTTCTGCACTGGCAGGCAGATACTTTACCCACCATGCCATCTGGGAGGCCCTAAGGTCTAGTTTAGACTCCAATAAATGAATTAGAGAAGACACAACTTTAAGGCTTTGGAAGAAAGATTGGTGATTTAATATGTGATTACTGGTTAGTGATGTTGAAACTATACAGGGAAGCCAGTCAATCAAGTTAGAAGCACATCTCACATCTTAAATTGTATTAAATTTGAGATGACTCAAAGATGTTGGGAAGACAGGGAGTATTCTTTGTAAGCATAATCTTACAGTAGTAAAATGAAAAAACAAGTAAATTACACAATACTGTAATGGGAAAGGTTATATTTGATTAAGTAATGAAATAAAAAATCTTTTACTCCACACAATTCTCCTTAGGAAAAAAATTATCCTTGTTTTGGAGAATATATTGAAGCACTTTCTCCATTAAGCCTGAACACTAAAAGCAAACAAACTTCTGATAGAAGAATTCTCATTACATTAGTATGCATACCCTGATGGATTTTATAACAAGTGTTAACTGATTATTTCTGGATGATGATATTAAAGATTTATTTTTATTTACACTTCTCTGCATTTATAAATTGTTTTCCAAGGGGCATGTTTTGCTTTTTCTTCATCTTACAGTTTTTTTTTCTTTCTGGTGTTATCATTTTCATTATTGTTCAGTTCTAAATGTTTTTTATAGTATATTGTTATTTTCTTTCTAACTCAAACATTATTTAGACATTTGTTTTTTGTTTCTAAAATTTCTGATCTTTCAGGTGGAAAGGACTGGCTTATTGTTAACTTATAATCTTCTAAGAGTGGATCAGAGAATAATCTATATGCCAATAATTATGGGGACTCATTGAGACATTATTAGTAGCCTTGCATGTAGGTACTTTGAAGTATTTTCTCTTTTGAGGAATGATGGTATAGGAAACTACCTATGTCCATGGGACCAAGCTTATAGTTGAGTTTCTCAAATCTTCCTTACTCTTACTATTTTTATCAGTTTTGAGGGTGGTGTGCCAGTATCTCCTGATGATAATTTTAGTATATCAAACTCTCATTGGAATTCTATTAGTGCTGACTGTTTTTAAGTATATTTGTTGTTGTTTAGTCTCTGAGTTGTGTCTGAATATTTTTGTGATCCCATGGACTGTGACCCTCTAGGCTTCTCTGCCCATGGGATTTTCCCATGGCAAAAATACTGGAGTGGATTGCCATTTCCTTCTCCAGGGGACATGTTCCTATGGCTAATTGTTATGTAGTTGGCTTTCTTAGAAACTATGCAACACATGATTCTCTTTCCTTAACTCTTCAATATCTACTTCCTCATTCTCAGCAGATATTTTACTTAGAAAACAGAGAAAACCTGAAGAGATGCTCCACCATCTTTTCTCCATCAAATCTGCCAAACTACCTCCAATGGTACCCACTTTCCTTCTTGACACCATAAGGGATTGTCCATCTCTCCAAAGCTGAGAGTCAGCTCTCTAGAGGACATACAAACTTGCCCCTGCGATTGTCTCTCTCTTTCATTGTTAGTTTCTTCCTTTATACCAGGTGACTCCCAGCAACACAGGAACTGCTATGTTTCTCCTAAATTAAAAGCCTTTCTTTCATCCCAAACTCCTGTTTTTTCCTTTAAACCTCATGTTTGGCTGAATGAATGTTCTTCCCACATACCAGTTTTTACATAGCACCTCCATGTATGGAAGCCCACACTTTGTTGCATAACCAAGAGCAGCAGGTGAAGCAGATTCTGGGACAGTGCTGACCAAATCTGCATCCACGGGGGCTTCAATGGCCAGCTGCTGACCACAACGATATCTTACTGTGTAAACCATCTGGTCTTCAAATATACTATCTGGTCTTGCAAAATAAACATATTCAAAGATACAGAAAGCCATTGCGTTTCCTTCAGACCTTGGTATAATGTCAAGAGTTTGGACTTTATGTCTGGATATTTCCACAATTTCTCCAGGCAAGACTTCACAGTAATATCTTGCACCGATAGATAAAAAGTTACAAGATTCTGAAGACACCACCCATCCTTCCATTTCTGATGGTTTTTTTCTTTATCATTTATATCATAAATAGGAATAAGATGACCAATACATAGAGGACAATTTCCATAGGGATCTCGGACTGCATAAATCACATCTTTGTGCATTATAAGCAGAGAGTATGCTGTGGGTGCTTCCTTCATTAAATTTTTAATCCTTGCTACCCTGTCTGGGGTGTCCTCTTGTTCCTGAGGAGGGGTATGTATAAGTCAGTAGCTGGGTGATCATTTCACTATCAGAACTTGTTGACAGACCAACACCATGATGCATCTCACCCAATCAAGTTACTCAAAGAATCTGGTGCAAAAGAGGTACATATTCACGTAGCTTCACCACCAATTAGATATCCATGCTTCATGGGAATAAACATACTAACAAAAGAAGAGCTTATTGCCAATAAACCAGAATTTGAGCATATTTCAGATTATCTAGGAGCAAACAGTGTTGTATATCTGTCAGTAGAAGGACTGGTTTCATCTGTGCAAGAAGAAATAACACTGAAAAAACAGAGAGTGAAAAAGCAAGACATTATGGTTTAAGAAAATGGGAATGGTCTGGAATGTTTTGAAAACAATGGTCATTGTACAAAGGAAGATATTATGATTCAAGAAAATGAGAGTGGTCTGGAATGTTTTGAAAAGAATGATCATTGCACAGCTTGTCTGACTGGAATATACCCTGTGGAACTGGAATGGAAGCTTCCAGGGGCAGATATCATATTTCAGGACACAAAAGTTGGTGAAGAAGTTGTAGTGGTTATACCTTCACTTACTGTTACTCAGTTGGTACAGTGTGAAATGCCAGATGCTTGTAAGTTCTGAGATTTTTTTTCTGAAAAGGATACTAAATTGCCATGACTTATTCAGTAATCCTAGATAAATACTTTGGTATTATGTAGGAGCTTGGGTGATCCTTTCAGTTTTATTCAGTACTGTTATTTTTTAGAGATCATGTACATTTCAGATCATCAGCAGTAATGTAGCAGATAGGTGAATTTCTGTTTTAGAGAGGATTGCCAGGTATTATACTCTCACAGATTCTTAGGAAATTTTGTGGAATGTTTAAGAGTTATTGAAATTCATTTATGGAATATTTTCATGGAGAAGGAAATGGCAACCCACTCCAGTGTTCTTGCCTGGAGAATCCCAGGGACGGGGGAGCCTGGTGGGCTGCCGTCTGTGGGGTCGCACAGTGTCGGACACGACTGAAGTGACTTAGCTTAGCTTAGCTTAAACTCCCTTTTTTAAACACTACATTTCTCTTATTAATGCATCAGTTTTCAGATTCTTGAGCTTGGACTGGGATCTAAGACTTAATCAAATGATATGCTGGAGGTCAATGAAGAAGGCATGAATGGAGGTAATCGATTGACAATGAGCAATGTCAATATTGGGCTTCCCTGGTGGCTCAGATGGTAAAATGTCTGCTTATCAATATTGATACTCCTTCAATTTCTCTTAACAAACGCAATTGGAGTTCTACTTGGTCAGGCATCTCAGGAGTCCTTTAACTCCACAATGTAGACATTCCTTGGGGTTCTTCTCATTGAAGAGGATTAGATATCCATAGTTTGATCTCCAAAGAGATAGGTGCTTGAAGACTCATTGTTTTCTATTTCAAGGGTTTCTCCTGAGGAAAAGAAGAAAATTAAGCTCCAGACTGAAACTCATCTGGCTCTGGGTGGGGTGGAGTTGAGCTCCATGGAAACTGAGATGCATGACCTCCAGTGTCCTGTTATTCCTTGTGAAAATTATCTTCTTTGAAATGAAATTAGCATGGCAGGGTCCTCCTTTCTCTACCATGTTGTGCTGGGTATCAATGGAGTCTTCCCTTGCTTAGCTGCTTGTCCTGGGGCCTGGAGTCTTTTGAGGTCTATTCTATTGGAAAGAGGGAAGGTCTCTAAACCCATGTATGCTTCCATTATTATTTGGTTTTCCAATCTCAGTTATTCTGTACCAATGTCTCTTCCTAAAATACATAAAGGTGGCTCATCTTGCCAACACAATAATTAATTCTCTTTCAAAGACTGCTAGATCTGGTTTATGTGAGGGAGGCATATTCTTTCTGTTGATATTGTACAACTTTCTTGCAAAAATGAGAAAGCTGACCTTATCATGTAAACACATTGTTTTTTCCTGGCTTGCATTTCATTAGACAGGCTTATTATCTTAATCAATGACGACCTTATTGCCATGATATAAAATTTCCTCCTAGGATACATGTTTTCTCCTAATATAAGGGGTCGTATATGTATTTATGGGGCTTGGTGAAGAGGAAGAGTTGGGAAATTTTCAAATTTGTCCCAACAGTAGGAGTAAATCTGTCTATTCCTGAAGTATTTGAGCTATTTTCATAGTCTTATAAAAAATTTTATCTCATCTGCTTTGAAGACCATATGCATTGCTGGCTTCTCTGTTCTCATTGATGGCAAAGAAATAAAACCATCTACCTGATGGACTTTCCAGGGTTTCGTTAGTGCTTTTAGGGATCTCAGTGAAAGGTAATGATGGAATGTCGTTTTAGAGTCATGCAGAACTGGGTTCAAGATTTAATTTCCCATTAACTGTATGATTTAAATAAAGTTATTTAATCCTTGTCTGTTTTTGTAGAAACAGATAAACCTAACAGACTCTGGGAGAATTATACCTTATAGGGGTTTTAAAAGGGATTACATACAAAGTATGTAATATGGATGGATAAATATGTACTATGGATACAAAGTACCTAGTGTAGTGCTCATCATATAAGTACCATATAAACATATTTCATGTTTCTTTCCTGTATATTCGCAAACACAACTGCTGGACTCTTATCGGACTTTGGTAAGATCTCATTCAGGAAAACTGACTCTTCTAGCTCTTTCTCTTTTTATAGTCCCCACTGATTTTCATGTCTCTTCTTATAAGTGATTCAGGCAAATGATGTTTTAGAGGAGCTAGACTTTTGCATTGTCCCAGAAAGTCTGCAGCGTCATTTCAGTTCTTAAGCTGGTACGGGAGGAAATACACTTGATACCCCTGCTAGCACTAGGAAGATCTCTTTAAGACACACGAATAGAACAATCTTCAAGATTCTGCTAAGGGAAGAAGCTGGAAGTTACATTTTCCTCAAGGGGACTCTGCTGTGACATCATTTGCAGAATGCTCTATATCCAAATCATCTCAGAATATTTCCAGGAAATCCAAACTTTCTTTTCTGTCCCTTTGGGCAGGCTGAGTTATCCTAAATTCCATAGGATTAGTAAACACTTGACAACTTGCAAACCTAGAGAGACACCTGCATGCTGTCTGTACATATTATCAGTGAGCAGCTAGGAGAGCCCCTTCTGCACAGTTGCTCCCTCTGTTCCAAGGAACCCAGTGGGAACTGGGTCAGCAGAGCCTTGTCTCCCCCAAGGGCAGGCATGGGGCTGACTCTCTTATTTGCTTGCTCTAGATGGGATTGCTTGTTTGCAAATAAGAGATGACTGGTAAAGTGGCTTCACTCCATCTTGGACAAAGAAGGAATTTACAGAGATAAAGAATTTGGTCAGTCTTTTTCCACTCCTGCTTTGGAAGTAGTTACTAGTTCCAGTGGTGGTCCAGATGGGTTTCTCCTGTGGCTCAGTGGTAAAAGATCCATCTGCCAATGAAGGAGATATGGGTTTGATCCTTGGGTTGGGAAGATCCCCTGGAGAAGAAAGTGGCAACTCACTCGATTATTCTCGCTTGGGAAATTCCATGGACAGGAGAGCCTGGCAGGGTACAGTTCACGGGTTGGCAAAAGAGTCGGACATGACTTAGACTTAGCGACTAAACAACAACAACAACTAGTGATATCTTAATGATAATGTTGAAACCCTCACCACCTTTTTAGAGTAGAGATGTTAGATGCCTTCTAGTTTTAAGAATTAGTAATCCATCTTTCTGACAATGTCTACAAGTTCTAATCAAAGAAAGTTGCAATTAGTTACGGTGTGCTCACATTTTTCTCTTTGGACTTCCAGCATCTGATAAAATCTTTAATAACTTGTTGGAAAAATAAGAATATTTGTACTTTTTAACTATTCTTGATGTATTAATTTACTGTGGCTGTTTTAACAATTCCCATAAACTTGGTGCTTAAAACAACAGACATTTATTCTTTCTGTTTGGAAGCCAGGAACCTGAAGTCAAGCTGTGAGTAGGGTCATGCTCCTTCCAGAGGCCCTAGGGGAGGACACTTCCTTGTCTCTTCAAGCTTCCAGTGGCCATTGGCATTCCTTAGCTTGTGGCCACATGACCACAATCTTCCATTTTCATATCAGTTCAGTTCAGTTTAGTCGCTCAGTGTCCAACTCTTTGCGACCCCATGGACTGCAGCACACCACGCCTCCCTGTCCATCACCAACTCCCAGAGTTTAGTCAAACTCTTGTCCATTGGGTCGGTGATGCCATCCAACCATCTCATTCTCTGTTGTCCCCTTCTCCTCTGGCCTTCAATCTTTCCCAGCATTAAAGTCTTTTCAAATGAGTCAGCTCTTCATATCAGGTGGCCAAAGTATTAGAGTTTCAGCTTCAACATCAGTCCTTCCAATGAATAGTCAGGACTGATTTCCTTTAGGATGGACTGGCTAATGTTTTTCCAGTAGTCATGTATGGATGTTAAAGTTGGACCATAAAGAAAGCTGAGTGCTGAATAATTGATACTTTTGAACTGTGGTGTTGGAGAAGACTCTTGAGAGTCCCTTGGACTGTAAGGAGATCCAACCAGTCCATCTTCATATGGTCTTTGTATTTTTGTGTGTGTGTGTTTGTGTTAATGTATGTGTAATCTCTCTATGCTTTTTCTGCACTTAGGATACAGATAGTCCAGGATAGCTTCTTCTGTCAGCATTCTCAGTTTAATTACAACTTCAGAGTGTCCTTTTCCATATGGCACCATTATTGACAGATTCCTGGGTTAGGACCTGATGTCTTTGGAGCCTGTGTTCAGTCCTCAGTATTTGGTAAGTAGCATTGTTAAACATAGCACTTATTGTTTTTCAGTCACTAAGTCGTGTCTGACTTTTTGTGACTCCATAGACTGCAGTACGCTCCAGGCTTCCCTGTCCACTCCTGTTGTTTGCTCAAACTCATGTCCATTGAGTCACTGATGCTACCCAACCATCTCATCTTCTGTCACCCCCTTCTCCTCCTGCCCTCAGTCTCCCAACATTAGAGTCTTTTCCAGTGAGTCAGTTATTTGCATCAGGTGGCCAAAGTATTGGAGCTTCAGCTTCAGCATCTGTCATTCCAATGAATATTCAGAGTTGATTTTCTTTAGGATTGACTGCTTTGATGTCCTTGCTGTCAAGAGTCTTCTCCACCGCCACAATTCAAAAGCATCAGTTCTTTGGTGCTCAGCCTTCTTTATGGGCCAACTCTCATATCCATACATGACTACTGGAAAAGCCATAATTTTGACTGTATAGACCTTTGTCAGGAAAGCGATGACTCTGCTTTTCAATATACTGTCTAGGTTTGTCATATACAACATTTAGAATTTCTTTAAAAAGTGGTAGAAATGAAAAAAGGAATAAATACATTTAAAATATGCCTGAAGATAAATAACACAAAGGTGCATGAGACCAGAGGAAAAAGAGATTTACGAATAAGGTTGTGAGGGATGGCAAGGGAGGCAGATGGAAGAGGTGGGAGAAGCCAGGAACTTTGCTTCTGAGAGCATTCACAGCCTTCTCATTGCTAAGGAAACCACTTCACAATTTCCTGCCTCAATTTCAGCTCTGAACAGCTGCTTTACTTATAATTTGGCTTCGCTGAAGGATTTTAATTGTGAGGTGATGAAAAGTCAAAGTGCCAATATTGGAGAGGAAAGAAAAATTATGATGATGCAAAATAACATAAAAACAAATTATTTAAGATAATTGGTAAATCTGGTGCTTTTTAAAAGGAAGTTAGTGCTCTTTTTTTTCTCTCTAAAGGTACCTGAGTGATGGTGGCAAAGTTATTTAAAGTGACTACTTTAAACAGGTGCTTTTAAGTTTTCTATGATGGAAAAAATTAATTAAGCAATAATGCTAATTCATTTTCCTCAGTTAGAAACATCAAGTGGACATTTTGTTTTTTAACCTTCTTTTCCCTCAGTTATGTCTTTGCTAACAGGAGTCAAAATGAACGTACCGCTGAACCTTCTAAGTACCTCTGAATGAACAGGAAGAAATCTTCAAAAGTACACGCCTAGCTTGAATTTCACTATTTTTATAGGAATGTAGCTTTATCATGGGCTTCATCTAGGGGGCTTCCTTGGTGGCTCAGCTTATAAATAATCTGCCTGCAATGCGGGAGACCTGGATTTGATCCCTGAGTTGAGAAGATCCCCTGGAGAAGAGACTGGCTAACCACTCTAGTATTCTGGCCTGGAGAATTCCGTGGACTGTGTAGTCCATGGGGTCGCAAAGAGCTGGACATGACTGAGGGACTTTCACTTTCGTCACATAGAATTCTATAAAAGTAACCTTCTCTGTTCTACTTTCTCATTCTCCTCTTTGTTTCATAGGTTTTCAGTAGCCAGCTTCCTCCCTTATCGCCTCCAACACTACTGCTGCACGTTTGGCCTCTTCTTTTTGTCTGACTTTGGTGCTAAAAAATCAATTTTGCTCCTTTCAAAATAATTTTTTTTATAAAGTACAAGGTAGCTATAGAAATGAGTGATGACAAACTATTTAAAGATCTTTTTTTGTGTACATATAATACTAGACAGAAATCTAGAATTACTCTGTCTTTTAAAAAAATTTTACTGGAAATTGTTGATTTACCATGTTATGTTAGTTTCAGGTGTACAGCAAAGTGAATCTGTTACAGACATATATAGACAAATTTTTATTGCAAAAAAATTTAAGGCCTGGAAGAAACTCAAAATGCATTTGGTAAGGGCTGGGCTAGCCTGACTTTTGATAGTTATTTAAGACTAGACTATTCAACTCAGTTGTGTCTGACTCTTTGCAACCCCGTGGACTGTAGCCCACCAGGCTCCTCCATCCACGGGATTCTCCAGGCAAGAATACTGGAATTGGTTGCCATTTCCTTCTCCAGGGGATCTTCCCAACCCAGGGATAGAACCCAGGTCTCCCGCATTGCAGGCAGATGCTTTAACCTCTGAGCCACAGATAAATAGTGGGAAAGTACTTGTCATAATATAAAAGGGACTATTTTGCTATGTGTTTAACTCAACAGCTGCCTGTTCATACACAACTAGTCCATCCAGATGATTCCACTTGGTTTTTCAGTTTGTTAAGTTTGTCTCTGTTACCTGTAGAGATTATAATTCTTACAAAAAAACAGATGCAGGCTAAGCGCATAGTCTAAACCTTGCTCTGTCCAGTATAGACAGACGTAGGTGCTAACAAAAATGGGAAATCAAATGCTCTAGGAAAACATTGTTCTAGCCCATCACTTCAAGAGATTCTAGAATCTCACATTCTTGCAGAATCTGTCTGGATCTGGTGGAAAATCAGGCAGTGAGCGAAGAATGTGTCAATTCCACCAGTCCCCTAGTTCTCAGGCTTAGTCTCTCTCTAGCTCTCCATCTGATGAGGAACTGTTACCTTTCACGTCACTATGTATAACATAGATAACTAGTGAGAACATACTGTATAGCACTGGGAGCTCTGCTTAATGCACTGTGGTGACCTGAATGAGAAGGACATCCAAAGGGAGGCGATATATGTATATGTGGGGCTTCCAAGGTGGCACTAGTGGTCAAGAATCCACCTGCCAATGCAGGAGAAGTAAGAGACATGGGTTTGATGCAGGTGACTTAAGAGATGTATGTTCAGTCCCTGAGTTAGGAAGATCCCTTAGAGGAGGACATGGTAACCCACTCCAGTATTCTTACCTGGAGAATTCCTTGGACAGAGGAGCCTGGCAGGCCATAGTCCATGGGTCACAAAGAATTGGATATGACTGAAGTAACTTTGCATGTACACATGCATTTGTATATGTATGGCTGCTTCATTTTGCTCTACAGTAGAAACTAGCACAACACTGTAAAGCAAAGCCAATACAAGCTAATTAAAAAAAAGTGTTCTGTTTCAGCATTAAAAATGGATATGTCAGGGGAGTGTGTAATTTCCTCGGTTCCGGTCTCGCTGCAGCAAATATTTTAAATAGTGTACCAGTGTTACAGCTCAGTTACACCTCAGGGTTTTATTCGGCAAGCAAAGGAAAGTACATCCTTGAGGCGTGAGGGCGGGCCAGCTCCAAAGGAGAGGCCTCAATGTGTCTTGACTTCCTCTGTTATATGTTTTGTCTCCTCCCCGCTAAGCCTGCCTTATGCAAATTGGGCTAGCTAAGAAGGGGTGTGTTTGTTTCACCTGAAGTTCTCTCTCAGGTCCTCGGATTTTATTTTCTTCTGTTTTCATGGGCTTTTTCCTTTCTTTGTCTTTTAGCCACTGCCATTTTCGACTCCTTTTTCCTATTCCAACTACCTAACAATTACATAATGTAAATACAGCTGGATTAAAGGTTTATATAGATGTACAAAAATATTAAATATAGCAATAAATATCAAAAAGTTTTCTTTAAAAAAAACCCCATCTATGTTGTTGATGTGTTATTGCTCTTCTGGTCTCATGTTCTTCTTCCATTATTCTTTATAAATGAATGACATGATGGTTTACTGTAGATGTAAATTTCTAGGCAGGATAATGCCTACCTATTCATTTATACTCAGTGTCAATCCAAGCATCACAAAAATTTATACGCTAAAAGAAAAAAAGTCACTTTTTCCTGCTGCTGCTGGATGAGAGGAGCTCCAAACTGCAGCAGAAGGAACATCTCTTTTTTGAAAACTGACATCTGTGAAATGGTCATGTCCATGGAAAAAGTTTAAATATTTTGCAGATGCAGAGTGAGGAAAATAAAGGCAGGAATCTGGTGTTTAGTAAATAGTGCAGCTCCTTCTGCAAACACGCTGAGCCTGGAAAAGGTAGAGTTTTATATGTAACCAAGCAGGACCCTAAGGAGCCTTCCCAAGATAGGCCTTCCCTCATACTCTCTGCTTCAGCTCCTCTCTGAAGTACCCAGATAATAGTATCTGATTCACACTTCCTGAGTTGTTTTACAGATATGAACCCTGCCCCCTGCCCCCTTCCCCCCCCCCCCCCACCGCACTCAGATAAAGATGTTAACTACCTGATGATGAGGAACACATAGCCCCAGCCCCCCTGGAGCCTAAGGACTGATAATGTTAAGCTCTGTCACACCACCATGCAACCTCATCGCCACCCAGAGAATTGTGCCTGAGCTGATCAGACACCCTGTGACCTCCCACCCCCTACCCCCACCCTCACACCAACCTGGCTTTTTAAAGCACTTTGCTGAAACACTTCAGGGAGCTCAAGGCTTTTTAGGTCATGAGCCACCAAGTCTCCTTGCATGACCTTGCAATAACCTTTCTCTGCTTCAAACTCTGACATTGCATTTTGTTTGGCCTCACTGTGAGTTGGGCACATGAACATGCATTAACAAAAGAGGAGAGGCAAATACCAGAAAGGGGGGCTCCTGCCTTCATTCCCTTTGAAGTTACTTTCCTGTCAAGGAGTAATTCAAGGCTGTATATTGTCACTCTGCCTATTTAACTTAGATGCAGAGTACATCAGGAGAAATGCCAGACTGGATGAAGCACAAGCTGGAATCAAGATTAATGGGAGAAACATCAATACCTCAGATATGCAGATGACACCATCTTTATGGCAGAAAACAAAGAAGAACTAAAGAGCCTCTTGATGAAAGTGAAAGAGAGTGAAAAAGTTGGCATAAAACTCAACATTCAGAAAACTAAGATCATGGCATCTAGTCCCATTGCTTCATGGCAAATAGATGGGGAAGCAATGAAACAGTGAAACTTCATTTTTTGGGCTCCCAAATCACTGCAGATGGTGACTGGAGCCATGAAATTAAAAGATGCTTGCTCCTTGGAAGAAAAGTTATAATCAACCTAGACAGCATATTAAAAAGCAGAGACACTACTTTGTCAACAAAGGTCTGTCTATTCAAGGCTATGGTTTTTCCAGTAGTCATGTATGGATGTGTAAGTTGGACTATAAAGAAAGCTGAGCACCAAAAATTGATGTTTTTGAACTGTGGTGTTGGAAAAAACTCTTGAGAGTCCCTTGGACTGCAAGGACATCCAAGTAGTCCATCCTAAAGAAGGTCAGTCCTGAATATTCATTGGAAGGACTGATGCTGAAGCTGAAACTCCAATACTTTTACCACCTGATGCGAAGGACTGACTCATTGGAAAAGACCCTGATGCTGGGAAAGATTGAAGGCCAGAGTAGAAGGGGACGACAGAGGATGAGATGGTTGGATGGCATCACTCACTCAATGGACATGAGTTTGAGCAAGCTCCAGGAGTTGGTAATGGACAGGGAGGCCTGGCATGCTGCAGTCCATGGAGTCACAAAGAGTTGGACACAACTGAGAGATTGAACTGAACTGAACTGAAGTAATCCGAAAATCTAATATTTGTAATCTGAACTCTTTGGCTTACCATGGTGTGTATTACTCTGTATTTCATTTTCACTGTATAATTATAAAACTGATATCATGTGTTGGTTTTTTCAAATTGTGAATATGATCTAGGGGTGAAAAATGAAAACTGAACGAAAATGTTTTTAAAATAATTCAGATCCACATTTTTATGTTTTGTGAAGCACTCCAAGTTTTTCTCTTTTCAGTTCAGTTCAGCCTTCCTCCTTGGACGTCAATGAACCCAAGTTTTGGAAACTAGCAGACAACTCCCACTTTGGGATTAATAAAATAAGTGAAAATGAATGTTCTTGCTACTCCGTTTATGAAAATAAGTGCTACATTGGATCTTGTCTTATTATTCTGTTTTTAGACTTTTTCCTATTTTTTAAAATTTCCTTCTATAGTTCCAAGAACACATTCCAAGTGGCCAAATTGTTATTTTTGAAATTGTTTTGGCTTAATAGACATGTTTAGATGTTTATTCTTTCTAGAGATGAGGCAGCCTAAGATCTTGGAACTGACTTGTTAGGAGAGAAGTAGAAATGAGTGATCACGGCCAGAGCTGCCTCTGCTCCACAGTGAAGCCAAGAGGGCCTGTGTCCGGAGCCATTTCTTGTCTGTACATAACAGTCCAGAGATATGGGCATCTGGTGATCAGTTGCAAACCCTGTGAAAGGGCGATATGAGAGGTTATCCTAAAAGGGATCTCACTGAAGAGTGCTGATTGGAGGGGAGCTGTGACCCCAAGATGCAGTCGTGGCCAGAGCCCAGCTCCTGAGAAAGCAAAAAGCTGCCATTGCAGACACATCATCCTGAGGAGGATAACACCTCACCCCTGACCAGCAGCTGTCTGTGCTTAGTTGCTCAGTCTTGTCTGACTCCCATTAGTGTCTGCAGTGGTGGCTTTCTGCTTCTTTGTTCCAAGCTTATTTTCATCTCCTCAGCCTCAACCATATGGTTCTACTGTTTGCATTGGGGAAACTGAGTTGTCAGGGCAAAAGTAGCATCTTGTAGAGTTTGTGGAATTGTGTCTAAGGGCTGGTGGCCTCTCAAGTCTTTCTTTGATGGGATATTCTTACAAGTTTATACAAAATACTTTGAGACACTGACTAATTTTGATGTTCAAATGTTTTTTAAACTCGACTATCAGTGAGAACTATGTTAAACTGCATGGATCTGTTTATTTAGCATTGAATTTTTGCAATACCAACAACCAACTAGTCACTGAAGATACAGAAAGTATAAAGATAATTATTATAGAAAAATTATTTTTGCAAAGGAGTAGCAAAGCTGATGATTGCAATGCTTTTAAAACTATTCTGGAAATGGAAAAAATAATGAATATTTAAAATATTTCTGTATAATTAGGAAACATTGCTACTAAAGCCCAATAAAAAGATAACCCAAACAGAAGTAGAGTTCAGTTCCCTTATACATATTAATGTAAAAACTCTAAGTATTTGCAAACAATTCATCAACATATTAAAAGAATTTTACAGCATGAATAGGTCCATTATAGAACTGATAAGAAGGTTTGATATCAAAAATAAATGTTAAAATGTCATATTAATTGATATGGAAATATGGAAATATCTGTTAGAGAATAAACATCTAGTAGGAAAAACAGAGATATATAAAATTTGTTAGAATTGGAATGCTTATTAACATGATTATTCATGCTTTATTTAATTTATTGAAATTGTGCATGCATGTGTGTATGTTTGTATGTGTGCATATATTGATCTATCTAAATTTATACTTGTTTTGTGGTTTACTGAATAGACTAAACTCAAAGAGATACAAATAGGAAATGTGTTTCCCTCTTGATCTTCAAACAAACATGTTCCATTACATCTTCCTTCCTCATTTTTTAATAATTCAGGCAGGTCCATCCACTTTCAGGTGTTAAGGATTCCAATCAAATTTGAATGTTAAAAGTTCAGTCTCGCATACAGTGCAAAAACTTCCCCTTTCTTTCCAGCTCACACCCACCTATCACCCTCAGGCCTGCAAGAAAAAGGTAAGGAGGAAGCTGGTTTGTTCTTTCACTCTTTTTTCAATTTCACTTCTGCTTTCTTATCACTTTGATGCTTCTGAGTTTTCCTTTTTTTCTTAGGTAACATCAGTTCCCCAGATTCAGGGCATGCAAATTGATCTCTCTTAAGAACTTTTAACAATTTGATTTTGGTGCACTGGCATGAGGCTAAACTTTTCAGCAAATCATTAAGTATCAAAGCTAGGGACTGAGGGGCCCATCTACCTTTCCTGCAGAAAACTTATGTCTTTGCAAGTGCATCTCTTGGCATGTCACTCTCTCACCACTCACTGGGCAATATTTATCCCCTTATCTTCTTTCTGAGGCTGATATGAGTTGGAAAGGATGACAACCAGTTGCCATCCCCGGGCAATCCCTAGAGAAAGAGGTCTGGCAGCTTCTTGGCCGTTTTGTTTAGAATGCAATGGTGGTGGTTAAGTCGCTAAGTCCTGTCCGACTCTTTTGACACTATAGACTATAGGACTCCAGAGCCTTCCTCTGTCCATGGGATTCTCCAGGCAAGAATACTGGAGTGGGTTGCCATCTCCTTCTCCATGGGATCTTCCCAACCCAGGAACTGAACCCAGGTCTCCTACATTGCAGGCAGATTTTTTATCGACTGAGTTACAAGGGATGCAGAGTTCTTGTCTGCTGTCCTCTGCTTTGAGGCTTTTCATCAAAATTCTAGGAACAAGAAGAGTCTCATTCTCTATCTTGTTATGTAAATGTGTTCCTAGGTTTTCCAGACTTTGGCCACCTGATACGAAGAACTGACTCATTGGAAAAGACCCTAACGCTGGGAAAGACTGAAGGCAGGAGGAGAAGGGGACGACAGAGGATGAGATGGTTGGATGGCATCACCGACTCCATGGACATGAGTTTGAGCAAACTCCGGGAGTTGGTGATGGACAGGGAAACATGGTGTGCTGTAGTCCATGGGGTTGAAAAGAGTTGGACACAACTGAGCGACGGAACTGAACTGACTGAAATAGATATCAGCTTTATCTTTCATTTTTTTCAAGCTGGATCTGTGAGTTATTTCTTTTCTAGATCATGGAAAAATGCTTAGGCAGGAGGTCTCATGGGTTTTCCTATCATTTTAAGATGACTCTCCTCCCCCCGCCCCAGTTTAATAATTACTTATTTCTTATAGTGTCATAGTTCGAACGTTATCCCATTTACAGCTTCCTTTAGCCAGAGCATGAGCAGATTTAGAGCTCAAACGTGCATGGCATTCAAAATGATGGGGCGGGGGAGAGGAGAGGGCAGCATCCACTGCTGTAGGCCCCATCTCCTCATTCTGCTGAAGCAGGTTGCTTCAGTCAAAGAGCAGGTGGATGGCATGGAAGGTAATGATCTTTGAGAAGCCCCACAAGAAAGGCAACCTGCTGGGAGGACCTCTAACACTAAGATGATATGGGTTGGACTGCCAGAGCCTTGAACTTGGGAGCCCAGCTACAGGAGCACAGCGCCTCTCATCAGGGATCTCTGCAGGGCAGAGATAGTTTGAAGAGGTCTTCAGGAATTCAAATTCAGTTGTAAACCACTAACAAAAATTACTGCTCACTGCCAGGCATTTGGAAGTTGGACAAATAAAACCAATCATAGAAATACTTTCAGAATTTAGAAAATATATGGAACTAAATATACCAAAACATTGTATATCAAAACTTATGGATGTAGTTAAAACAATACAGGAAAATTTATAGTCTTAAATATTTATTTTAGAAAAGTCTTCTTAAGGACAGATGGAGTGCATAAAGAATTATGATACTAAACTTATAGTTGAGAGAACCAAAAAAATAAAAAATAAAAATAACAAAGCAAAAGAGTCTTAAAGAAAAGCAGATTTAACAAACTTTTGGCAAGATTGATCAAAATAACAAGAGAAAAGTAAGAAATATTTTTTAAAAGATTGATAAAAGGGTCATTAGTTTAGATGCAGGGCATATTAAAAGATAACATAGGATGTCATAATAACTTTATTGCTGAAAATGGAAAATTTAGAGTAAGTAAACATATATTGGGAAAAACTGCTGCCAAAACTGATTCAGGAGGAAAAAGAAAGCTAAATATTTTTTATAGTATTAAAGAAACTTAATTATTATTTAAATGTTTACAATTATGTGTAAATATTTGGGTGTGCATTTGAACATGGAATGATGTATACCATTTGTTATCCTTAGTTAGCTGAGGGCTCTAAGGCTTGAGGGGGCTCCAAACTTGACTCTTCTCTTACTTTATCATTAGAGTTACCTTCCTTTTATCCTCAGCATGTAAATAAAGACCAGAATTGCACATAAATTTATTTCCAAGCTTATATTCTCTGAGCCTGCATAAGATGCAAATACGATTTTTTACAGCCTTGAGGAAGAAACCACTAGTATTTTTTTACACTCCCCCACACAAATTTTTAAAAATTAATTCGTATTGGCAATGTAGTTATATTACAATGTTGCATTAGTATCTGCTGTGCAGTAAAGTGAATCAGCTATGCATATACATATATCCCCTCTGCTTTGGATTTCCTTCCCATTTAGGTCACCATAGAGTGCTGAGTGGAGAAAGCAGTGGCACCCCTCTCCTGTACTCTTGCCTGGAAAATCCCATGGACGGAGGTGCCTGGTAGGCTGCAGTCCATGGGGTGGCTGAAAGTCAGACACGACTGACCGGCTTCACTTTCATGCATTGGAGAAGGAAATGGCAACCCACTCCAGCGTTCTTGCCTGGAGAATCCCAGGGCTGAGGGACCCTGGTGGGCTGCCATCTCTGGGATCGTACAGAGTCGGACATGACTGAAGCGACTTAGCAGAGCGCTGAGTGGGCATCCCTGGTGGCTCAGCTGTAAAGAATCCACCTACAATGCGGGAGACTCAGGGAACTCAGGTTCAATCCCTAAGTCGGGAAGATCCCCTGGAAGAGGAAATGGCAACCCACTCCAGGATTCTTGCCTGGAGAATCCCATGAACAGAGGAGCATGACAAGCCACAATCCATGAGGTCACAAAGAGTCGGATACACCTGAAGCGACTTAGCACCACACAGCAGGCACAGCAGAGCACTGAGTAGAGTCCCCTGTGCTATACAGTAGGTTCTTGTTGTCTATTTTACATATAGTATTGGTAGTGTATGTATGTCCATGTCAATCTCCCAATTCATCCCACCCTCTCTTCCCTGCCCTGGTGTCCATATGTTTGCTTTCTATGTCTGTGCCTCTATTTCTGTTTTGCAAATAAGATCATCTATATGTGGAATATACCCCAATTTTTTCTTACCTTCTTCTTTGCTAACATAATTTAATAAAGGTATGAAAAGGTACCACCAAATAATATATTTTGTTTCCTTTCCCTTATAGCTAGAGAGTAGCCTTTTAACTAATTCTTGGTAAATGAGAGGCAAGTGAAAGTATCACAGAGCTAGCACTGCCCCTGGTTCCTTGCCTTCATTCTGCTGCTTTAAACAGGAAAAGGCTGAGACATCCTTCTGAAAGTCATTGTAGAACAACCAACACTAGTACTGCCTAATTTTGGACCTTTTTCGTATCAGCTGGAAATAAAACTATATTTCCTGTAAGCCCATATTATATTCTTAAAATTTTTATTATATGTAATCAAACCTTCCCCTAACACAAGGCAGACAACATGCAGTTGGTTCTTCCCAGTGGAACAGGAAACCAGAATGCTGTCTCCCAGGTCACTGGCATTCAACTTCTGAGTTTAGTGTCTCTATGGCAGTATTAGCCCAGTCATAGTCTATTTCAGCAAGACAGATCTTGGCAGCAAGTCAACCCTGTGGCTTGCAAAAAGAACCTTGTTTTTAGTTCCAGTGGTCATGTGTGGATGTGAGAGTTGGACTGTGAAGAAAGCTGAGCACCAAAGAATTGATGCTTTTGAACTGTGGTGTTGGAGAAGACTCTTGAGAGTCCCTTGGACTGCAAGGAGATCCAACCAGTCCATTCTGAAGGAGATCAGTCCTGGGTGTTCTTTGGAAGGACTGATGCTAAAGCTGAAACTCCAATACTTTGGTCACCTCATGTGAAGAGTTGACTCATTGGAAAAGACTCTGATGCTGGGAAGGATTGGGGGCAGGAGGAGAAGGGGATGACAGAGGATGAGATGGCTGGATGGCATCACCGACTCAATGGACATGAGTTTGAGTGAACTCTGGGTGTTGGTGGACAGGGAGGCCTGGCGTGCTGCGATTCATGGGGCTGCAAAGAGTTGGACACGACTGAGTGACTGAACTGAACTGAACTGAAGAGGCTATGTCCACAAGAATATATTGCCTGGAGCCAGGCAGAAACTGTACCAGCCCTGAGACGTCTGGCATCTTTGTAAGAAATTTGGTGTCAACTTAAGAATCTGGTTCTTGGTCATATTCACTGTGAAATTTCAAGCATTTTCTTAATTTAGTCAGTTGACATAACATTGTACAAGCCTGGTTTTCTGCCTGGAACATCCAGTACCAAACCATGCATTCTCCTCAAATTGAAATTCCAATCTAGTGTGGTCGCTACAAGATCTCTTTTACTTTCTGGGGGTAGTCCAAAAACCATCTCTGCTTCTGCTTTGTTCAGATTTTCCCTCTCCTCCTGTCTTTGGAATCTAGGCAGACAACAAGAATGCACATGTGACTCAGGTGAAGATTTAAGTCTGAAATCCAGCTGGTACAACATCTTGGCTTTAAAACTCCATTTTTACTCCTGTCACTACTATCAACTACAATACTTTAAAACATTGACCTGGGTGACTCAACCCCACCATTAGAAGAAAAATGTCCTGGAAAGAAAGAGTAATTCCAAAATGATGCACAAAGGAACAATCAGTCCCCCCGAAACTTGAACTCTGTGTTTCCCATTTACCAAAGTGGCTTGCATTCCCAGTGTGCCCCAGACAACAATTTTTTTCTGTAGGTGTCACCTTTGTACGTCTTGTTTCCTTAGACCCTCTTGCCTGTCTCCATTTCTCCCAAAGGAAGCCAAAATATTTGGGCTAATAAGAAAGCTCTTCCATAGAACAACAGGGTTAAAAAGAGGAAAAGAAGGCTGGAACACTTGTAGGTCTTATAGGTTTATCTTGACTTAGAACCAACTGAATATTTATTTTTCTCATGTTAGATTGAGAGTATATTTAGCTGATCAATTTTGAAGTCTGTGGATTTGAAGGCACTAGCAGATTCCTTGATTATCTAACCATCTATGACCATTATTTACCTAAATTACAGGCATCGTGCTTCTATATACCAGAAAGGGAAAAAAATCCCCACATTTCTCCTACAGAGAAGCTAGAGTCAGGGTGATAGCTATACAGCTATAAATATTTATTACCCATGTTCCTTCTTTAATGCCTGTGATGAATAGACTCAGAAACTTCACTTTCCACTGACACAGTGTAGGTGGTGACAGGAAAAAAATACTTTACATCAGATATAAAATCAGCAGATAAAAATGGATAGGCCAGGAAAGTTCATGGAGGAGGTATTGTCTGCTTTTTTCTTTTCTTGTGTACTTTTTTGAAAAGAAAAATGACTGAATTGTTTATGCATTCAAGAATAAACTCCAATGATCATAATCAGATGATAAAATACTAGAAACCATTGGATTCCTTTTCAGTCTTTCAGTTTCACTCTCAATGGAAGTAAAGAACTGAAAGTTCCATTAGAATCAGTGTACATCATCCAGACCTCCAGGCTGGGGGATGAGAGCGGGACTATGAAAGCAACCAGATGAACAGTGAAGGGACTGGGGATAATACATAGAACTTTTATTTTGTAACTTAGCAGCTTTCCATACGATAAAAGATAAAGCAATAAGTTGGACTGGCTGTGGGTAAAACTGGGTCTTGCTCTAATGAGCAGGGCCATACTCAGTTCAGTTTAGTTGCTCAGTGGTTTTTGACTCTTTGCAACCCCATGGACAGCAGGACACCTTTTAAGATTTTTCTCTCTATGTTTTGTTTTCTGCAGTTTCATCAAAAATTTCAGTTCAGTGCAGTTGCTCAGTCATGTCCAACTCTTTGCGACCCCATGGACTGCAGCACATCAGGCTTCCCTGTCCATCACTAACTCCTGGAGCTTGCTCAGACTCATGTCCATCAAGTCCGTGATGCCATCCAACCATCTCATCCTCTGTCATCCCCTTCTCCTCCCACCTTCAATCTTTCCCAGCATCAGGGTCTTTTTCCAGTGAGTCAGTTCTTCCCATCAGGTGGCCAAAGGAATGGAATTTAAGCTTCAGCATCAGTCCTTCCAATGAGTAATCAGGACTGATTTCCTTTAGGATGGATTGGTTTGATCTCCTTACAGTCCAAGGGACTCTCAAAAGTCTTCTCCAACACCACTGTTCAAAAGCATCAATTCTTTCGTGCTCAGCTTTCTTTATGGTCCCGCTTTCACATCCATGCTGGAAAAACCATTTTGCATGATGTACTCTACATATAAGTTAAATAAACATGATGAAAATATACAGCCTTGACATACTCCTTTCCCAATTTGGAACCAGTCCATGCCCAGTTCAGATTGTTGCTTCTTGACCTGCACATGGATTTCCAGGAGGCAGATAAGGTGGTCTGGTATTCCCATCTCTTTCAGAATTTTCCACAGTTTGTTGTGATCCACACCATCAAAGGCTTTGGCTGTAGTCAATAAGGCAGAAGTAGATGTTTTTCTGGAATTCTCTTGCATTTTCTATGATCCAACAGATGTTGGCAATTGGATCTCTTGTTCCTCTGCCTTTTTAAATCCAGCTTGAATATCTGTAAGTTCTCAGTTCATGTACTGTTGAAGACTAGCTTGGAGAATTTTGAGCATTACTTTGCTAGCATGTGAGATAAATGCAATTGTGTGGTAGTTTGAACATTCTTTGGCATTGCCTTTCTTTGGGATTGGAATGAAAACTGACGTTTTCCAGTCCTGTGGCCACTGCTGAGTTTTCCAAATTTGCTGGCATATTGAGTGCAGAACTTTAATAGCATTATCTTTTTGTATTTAAAGCAGCTCAGCTGGAATTCTATCACCTCCACTAGCTTTGTTCCTAGTGATGCCCGAAGGCCCACTTGACTTCGCATTTCAGAATGTCTGGCTCTAGGTGAGTGATCACACCATAGTGGTTATCTGAGTAATTAGCATCTTTTTTCTACAGTTCTTCTGTGTATTCTTGCCACTTGTTCTTAGTATCTTCTGCTGTTGTTAGGTCCATACCAATTTTGTCCTTTATTGTGCCTATCTTTGCATGAAATATTTCCTTGGTATCTCTAATTTTCTTGAAGAGATCTCTAGTCTTTCCCATTCTATTGTTTTCCTCTATTTCTTTGCATTGATCACTTAGGAAGACTTTCTTATCTCTCCTTGCTATTATTTGGAACTCTGCATTTATTCAGATGGGTATATCTTTCCTTTTTTCCTTTGCCTTTCACTTCTTATGGACCATTTGCTGGGCCACTCTCAGTAAATGACATTTGGTCCCATCGCTTTAAGACAAATAGATGGGGAAACAAGGGAAACAATGAGAGACTTTATTTTGGGGGGCTCCAAAATCACTGCAGATGGTGACTGCAGCCATGAAATTAAAAGACGCTTGCACTTCAGAAGAAAAGCTATGACCAACCTAGACAGCATAATAAAAAGCAGAGACATTACTTTGCCAACAAAGGTCCATCTAGTCAAAGCTATGGTTTTTCCAGTAGTCATGTATGGATGTGAGAGTTGGACTATAAAGAAAGCTGAGTGCCAAAGAATTGATGCTTTTGAACTGTGGTGTTGGAGAAGACTCTTGAGAGTCCCTTGGACTTCAGGGAGATCCAACCAGTCAATCCTGAAGGAAATCAGTCCTGATTACTCATTGGAAGGACTGATGCTGAAGCTGAAACTCCAATCCTTTGGCAACCTGATGTGAAGAACTGATTGGGAAAGACCCTGGTGCTACGGAAAGACTGAAGGTGGGAGAAGGGGATGACAGAGGATGAGATGTTTGGATGGCATCACTAACTCGACAGACATGAGTTTGAGCAAGCTCCGGGAGTTGGTGATGGACAGGGAAGCCTGGCATGCTGCAGTCCAAGGGGTCGCAAAGAGTGGAACAGGACTAAGTAACAAAACTGAACTGAACTCTCAGTAAATCTTTAATCCAATTTTCTCCTGATGGGTGGGGCTGTGTTCCCTCCCTGAAGGTTGGCCTGAGCCTAAACCATGCTAGGGGTAATGGCTGCAATGGCAATCTCTTTCAAAAGGACTCCTTCAAAGGCAACCTATTTCAAAAGGCCTGACTCCCAGGACTGTTGTAATTAGTGTCCCTGACCCAGCGCCAGGCCACTGTCAACCCATACCTCCACCAGAGACTCCGGGACACTCACAGGCAAGTCTGGCTCAGTCACATTGGTATCTCTGCTCCTTTCTCCTGGGTCCTGGTGCACACAAAAGTTTTGTTGTGGCCTCCAAGCATCTATTTCCCTGGAGATTCTCGGTCCTTTCACCGGATCCCCAGACTGGGAAATCTTTTGTGGGCCCTAGAATTTTTGCATCAGTGTGAGAACTTCATCAGTGTAATTGTTCTCCAGTTTGTGGGTTGTCTGCTCAGTGGCTCTATAGGGGGGCTGAAGGTGACCTCTGCCAGGAGGACTTATCCCATGAGCTGTACCTCCCTGGTCTGTTGCAACCAAAGCCTGTGTCCCCACAGCAGGTCAGTGCTGGCCCATGCCTCTGTAGGAAACACTCATGCAGGTCTGTCTCCGTCTCTTGTGGGAGTCACTGCTCCTTTCCCTTGGTCCTGGTGTGCACAAGGTTTTGTTTTGTGCACTGAAGCTCCAATACTTTGGCCACTTGATGCAAAAAGCCAACTCATTAGAAACGACCCTGATGCTGGGAAAGATTGCAGGCAGGAGGAGAAGGGGATGACAGAGGATGAGATGATTGGATGGCATCACTAACTCAATGAACATGAGTTTGAGCAAGCTCAGGGAGATGGTGATAGACAGGGAAGCCTGGCGTGCTGCAGTCCATTGGGTGACAAAGAGCTGGGCATGACCGAGTGACTGAACAATAAAAAGGCCGCAGTAAAACCAACCAAGAAGATACAATAGAGAGATTCTGTAAAATGGAAGATAATGATTACAGCAGAAAAATTATATTTTTACAAAAAAACTTTAGGAATACAATTTAAAAGGTGCCTTTTCCCCCTCAGAAACACATAAACTGTACAAAATTAGAAATAAAAAACAAGATAATGAAACAACACAAGAAGAAGGAGCTGTTCAGTTCAGTTCAGTTCAGTCGCTCAGTCGTGTCCGACTCTTTGTGACCCCATGAACTGCAGCACGCCAGGCCTCCCTGTCCATCACCATCTCCTGGAGTTCACTCAGACTCACGTCCATCGAGTCTGTGATGCCATCCAGCCATCTCATCCTCGGTTGTCCCCTTCTCCTCCTGCCCCCAATCTCTCCCAGCATCAAAGTCTTTTCCAATGAGTCAACTCTTCGCATGAGGTAGCCAAAGTATTGGAGTTTCAGCTTTAGCATCATTCCTTCCAAAGAACACCCAGGAGGTGAAGCACATATAAATTTAAAAAGAGAAACGTCAGCTGAGGTGAACAAATATTTCTATTTAATCTAATATACTCACAGAGTTTACATAAGCACCTTGTAATGGACTGAGTTGTGCCCTCTCAAAATTCTTACATTGAATCCATAACCTTTGGGGTGACTGTATTTGGTGATGAAGACTTTCAGAAGGTAAATAAGGCTATGTGAGATGACAAGGGTTGGGCCCTGATACAACTGGTGTCCTAATAAGAAGAAAAGATAGCAAGAGTGTGTGTGCACAGAAGAACGTGAGGTCACAGTGGAAAGGCAGCTATCTGCAAGCCAGGTAGAAATTTACAAATATTTGGAGAGTACATCTAAGTGGTAACTTTTGCTGATAAAAAATTGTTTCACATAAACAAAATTATTTAATTATGAGACTAAATATTTCATTTAATATCATAATATTGGATAATTTAAAGATTAAAGAAAAAATCTTTTAACCCCAGGTTTCCCAAACTTTGTGCTGAGATGCATTTGGGCATGACCATAAGCTCACAATGGGCTATTCTCCATTTTGTAGGGGAAACACAGGCAGATATTTGGATATCTTTCAGATGTTGTATCTATAGCTTAATAATTCATAATTTCAATGTTAGATTGCACTACATTCCTTTCTATAATGTCATAACTATGTGAAACTGACTTTTTGGTAGGTGCTTTGATAAAAACATGTAAAAGTCAAGGTGGAATGAGAAATGAGGTTGCAAGTGTGCAATCTGATTCCAGGGTTTGAGAAGGGGTGCTGTGATCAACGGGAACACACACATTTCCTTATTACATCATTTTGTGATAATTAAATGATTGAAGGGGTAATTGAGAAATAGTAAATTACTTAAGGGTGCCATGAACCACAAAGCTTTGGGAACCTTAAATCAATCAGAAAGGCATTTGAGCAGGAAAAGCAAGAGAAGGAAACATTATTTTTATTATAAAAATAATGCGAATTACCTTGTCTCAGATTCTCTCATAAAAGTAAACTTCAACTGGCTCAAACTCCTTTTAGCTTAGCCCGAAAGATATATATTCAAATCTTTTTGTGAGGATATGCACATTATACATATTTTATTAGCTCTTAAATGTTTTCTATTGTCATTTAAATGAAAGGAGTTCCTACAAGATACTAAACATGGGAATGATAAACAAGAATGTACTTAACACTAAACATGAGACAAATAAAAATTACTAAGCAGTAGGGGAGATCATGATATTGAAAACCAGTACTTTTAATAAAGTACAATTATTTGTACGTATGGCTTCAAATCAATTTAAAGAACAAGAAATTATTTTTTTAAAGAAAAAAATTTAAAATACATTAAGAAATAAAAATCTATAACTAAAATCCTACATTTTTGGTTAATAAACACTAATGTAATTAATACAAATATTTGATTTAATTAAATGTTTTTTACAATCTATTTTTCATGCTTTGTTGAGAGAATTCCATGTGCCAATTGCTTCTGAGGTTTTGACCCAGTTTCCCAGTGTGTAAAGATTTCCTGTGATATTTTATTTACACTCTAGGTTATTTAGAGAATGAATCTTTAGAACTTACATAAAAATAATTTTCAGTGACATAATATGATTAATCATAAATTGAAGGGAAAATAATCAAATAAATGTGATTTTGAGTTTTGAGATTCCAAAGCCAGTATTAGCAGAAAAGCAAATGAACGCTTTATTTTCATTCTTATAGTGTTGATTTTAGTAACAGAATTTATGGAGTAAAGATATTAACTAAAATGCAAGCAAAAATGAATATTCTTCCCAGCTACTTCAAAAATGCTACATTTATCTACATATATTTATAACATGTATTTTAATGATTTTATAATAGAAACTGTAACTGGTTAGGCATATACGCTTGGTTTTTATTATAGAATTCACTTTTTTGTTTTTTAATTTCTAGGTGATTCCTATCCATGCTTCAGTGAAATAGTACTATGAGCTAAACAAATTAATCCCGATTGTACATATTTGTTTTAAATTCAATAATACAAATGCTAAAAATTATTTACTTTGGCCATCTGATTCAAAGAGCTGACTCATTGGAAAAAACTCTGATGCTGGGGCAGATTGATGGCAAGAGGAGAAGGGGGTGAAGAGGATGAGATGGTTGGATGGCATCATCAGCTGGATGGACATGAGTTTGAGCAAACTCGAGGAGACAGTGAAGGACAAGGAAGCCTGGAATGCTGTAGTCCATGGGGTGGCAAACTTGGACACCACTGAAGCGATTGAGCACGCATGCACGCAGCAATGATTACTCTGAGTTTTTCTTGATTATAAGCTAAAAAAATTTTACATTTTATGATCTAATTCAAGAAGCATTATTTTCTAGACTTTGAATAAAAAATGTTCAATTTAAATCCAAACAGCTTATTAGAGAAAGCTAAGAAATGATCTTCCTAGCACGATGGTGGCTATATTATCATTATTATGCTTATTTTACATGGTGAAAGTGAAAGTGTTAGTCGCTCAGTTATGTCCAATTCTTTGCAACCCTGTGGATTGTAGCCCGCCTGACTCCTCTGTCCATGGGATTTTCCAGGCAAGAATATTGGAGTCAGTTGCTATTCCCTTCTTCAGGGGATCTTCACAACTCAGGGATTGAACTCAAGTCTCCTGCATTGCAGACAGATTCTTTACCACATGAGCCACCAGGGAAGAAGTATTTTACACGGTAAAGGTAAATTATTTTACTTGTGAAAGAGAACATAATGTCTAGGGATATTAAACTTTTTCATATTTCTTAAATTTAACAGCTGGATTATAGACTGGGTGCTGTCTTAAATTATTTTCTTTCTGAAGCATGTTCAGTTCAGTTCAGTTCAGTTCAGTTCAGTTCAGTCGCTCAGTCGTGTCTGACTCTTTGCGACCCCATGAATCGCAGCACGCCAGGCCTCCCTGTCCATCACCATCTCCCGAAGTTCACTCAGACTCATGTCCATCGAGTCGGTGATGCCATCCAGCCATCTCATCCTGGGTCTCCTGCCCCCAATCTCTTCCAGCATCAGAGTCTTTTCCAATGAGTCAACTCTGCATGAGGTGGCCAAAGTACTGGAGCTTCACCTTTAGCATCATTCCTTCCAAAGAAATCCCAGGGTTGATCTCCTTCAAAATGGACTGGTTGGATCTCCTTGCAGTCCAAGGGACCCTCAAGAGTCTTCTCCGTTTGGATAATTCTTCCATTATGGAGAGTTTTAAATGTTTTAAAATATTTTCCAGGAGAAATTGGTTTGCTGTGTCTTTCTCTCTGTGTAGGACTTAAATTTTCACAGAGGAAGAGATAGTCCTAATGATACATGAGAAGTATGGATCAGTGGCTCTTTGGGGAGTTTTTAAGACTATTCCTTAGCAAATGGAAAAACTCATTTGCTAAATGAGCCCTTACTGTACTAGGAAATGTTGACTTTTCTCTTTTATGTAAGCTCAGCTTGTTTAGTTCCAGTATTAACCTGATTTTAATAATTTCTCCTAATCTCTCTTTTCATAGCATAACAATATTCATTCAGGATTCTGCAAAAACACAGCTCAAACTACTTTCAAGGTACTGTTATTTTAGTATTTTATTTTAAAATCTGATCTGCTGAGAGTCTTTTTTCTTATCTGTGAAATAGGAGTTATTCTGTGGAAAAATAATTTTTAAAAAATGAGTGAAGTAGTTCCAGCCACCTTCCTCCCCTTATTATTTATGGTTAATATTTTTCTAATGCAATTCAAAATATAAAAGAAACTCAGATAAATTGGGATTTTCTCTATATTGACTTAACTAGTGTATTTATAGAGAGAGCATGCTCTTTCCTGTTATTCAAAATCTTTTCTCTTGAGAAATAATGACATCTAATAGAAATAAAATCATGCAGAATTTAAAAGGCTGAAGTGGTATTTTCTTTCAACAATTGATAAATACACCTTTGCATTGAGGTATTTTTGTCAACTACAGTAGAAAATGCCTGGTAAACATGAGGAAGATCAGTACATGTAGCATTTTAAAATGGTGTAAATTATGCCAACTGCGTTTCTAGGCATCAACACCAGAAGGCACTAAAACACTGCAGTTAGTGGTCTGCTGCCGGTCGAGGTGGTGTTCACGGCGTATTCTGCACGTAGGGATAAACTGAAGCATTGGCAGTGAGGGGCACGTTGTGACTACATGGGATTTTAGGTAATGTTTAAATGCAGGGTGTTTTCTGTTTTCTTTCTGTACATGAGTGCTCAAGAATGCATTTCATTCCCCTTTGTCTCTTTCATTTTGATGGCAAAAATTAGTGTGTCAGTCCCTGTGATGAAAGGAAAGACCTAGCTGGCTGTGTCTGTTTAAATTTATCAGTGGTCACGAACACTAGCGACAGGAGGGAAAAGATCCTGAGGCAGAAGCTCAAGGATAATTTATAAAGGATTAAAAGTGTATTCGCTGTCAGGCAAAAAAAGAGAGCATTTCTGTTGGAAACCATGTGAAAATCTCTATCTGGTCATAAGCAGTAAGAGAGTTATTTTGCTTCTGATATCAAATGATGCCCTATCATTGGAAAATTTTCAAAAGACATCAGTGGCCACAGATCATTGGTGTTAGTGGGCTAGGCTCAGGTCATGAGTAGAGTTGGACTCCCCATTCTCTGAGGTTTTCTAGAATTCTGTGATCATATAATTCCATGACAGTGAAAATCGTTTGACAGCAGTAGTGGAGATGCCATCAGGAATATTGATTCATTTCATTGTGTGAAGATGTGAACACCTGTAACTTTGTCTCTTAATGACCATACTGAGGGCAGGAGAAGTAGGGGGCGACAGAGGTTGAGATGCTTGGATAGCATCACTGACTCAATGAACATGAATTTGAGCAAACTCTGGGAGATGGTGAAGAACAGGGAAGCTTGGCATGCTGCAGTCCATGGAGTCACAATGAGTCGGACACGACTTAGTGACTGAACAACAAAAATGAGCATATTGTATTGAACTTTCTCAGAAAAAGTTTGTTAAAGAATAAGATAAAGCACAAGATCTCAAAAGTGAATTTACTGTTCTATTTCCTGGTCATTAAATAAAATAAGAGAAAATGAAAAAACAAATTTTGACCACAAAATTAAATTAGTGGATTTAATGAAGTGTTTTATTCTTTAAGAAATGTGACAATTGAGGATCCCTAAAGAAAACTACATATAATAGATAATATATTTTGAATTTCTTTTGGAGAAGATTCTAATGCCTATTACTTCTAAGTTTATTGTGTATGAATTTATTCACACTTATCTCTAATAATCTGAAAAAGAAAACTTACCATTTTGGAGTCTCTCTCTTTGTATTTCTACAAATAATAACAGAAAAATAAACTGTTTAATTAAGAATAGAAAAACATATTGTTGTGGTTAGGCAATACAAGCTCTGTAGATTTTCTTGAGAAGGTAATTGAACGACAGCACTGCAATTACTTTTATTAAGATTAAAACAACACAATTGCTACTTGATGGTGAAGAGATATTCAAATTTATTTCTCAGTTCTTTTTTCTGAAAATTAAAAGTTCATAACCACTTAATCTGTCAATTTTCAAGAGATAAAATTCAATAAAATCTTTAGTATGCCACTGATAGAAAGAAAAAAAAATCATTATTAATATTTTTAAATCTTTTTTTGGTTGATTTCTAATGAAAAGGCTTTGAAAAGACCAAGACTTTTTGAAATGGTTTCAAGCTCATTAACATGTAGTTATTCTTGTAAACAGAAATAAAAATGTGAAAATAATGAGCTTTAACAGTCAAGCTAAATTGCACAATTACATTCTTTTTTTGAATCAACTTATTCTTTTTATACTGTACATAGTTTTAGTGGTTTTATATATAGTTAATAGTTTTATATATAGTCTCATTAGTTTTATGAGTATATAAATTATGGAAAATATCTTCTATTTTAATAAATCATGAATGGACTTTTGGGCCAAGTAAAAGATACCAAAGTTAAACATATGTTATATTTTGTTTTTCATTACTATTGTTGCATATCATGGTTTCAAGATTTAAACTATCTTGTTATTTTATACCTTTTTCAGAACAAAAAGTAATGTGAGCTTTATATACATTTAACCTTAAATTTTGGTGCTCAGATAAGGGAGACGTTGATGAGTATCTGAGGTTGTCTGGTTCTTAAAATATCTAGAAGGTTATGAGTTTTGAGAATATGACAATGAAACTTATACATGTGGAATTATAAGGAGGGAAATCTGACCCCAGAGAGTTTAAGTATCTGTGTATTAAGACTCTCCTTAGTTTGAGTAAGTGATTTAAGAATAGCTTGTGAGCTACAAAGATGGATGTTAATAGAAAAAGATTCTTCAGAAAAGATGCATAATATAACACAATGAAAATCTGGAAAACAAGCTAAGATTTATGATAGAATCCTAATGCACTGGGCTTCCCAGGTGGGCTGAAACTGTTCAATCTGAGATTCATTTTTGCTAACTCTGCTAACACTGTGAAGCAAATATACATGTTGATGACAAGATCACAAAAAGTAATACTAAACGTAGTAACATATCTTTAATAACCTCTTATACAAAATGATAGATTACATTCTTTTTAAACCAAATTTAGTAACTACTGTTTGTGAAGATGCCCTTTAGTGAAAGCTTGACCACAAAATTAAAAGAAAAATGGTAGAAACCACAAGTAAAAACCACACATTGAAATACTTCCTGATTTTCAATACTGCCAGTGTTTTATATTATTAATTTTTTTGACAAACCACAAAAGCACAGTCTCTAGAGCAGGGACAGAATGAAATTTATAGTTTTGATAGACTGCTAATATTTTCAATTCTAGCTTTCTGTTTATGTGAAGAAATCTCATCAAAGTCTATGACAGGGACTTCCCTGGTGGTCCAGTGGCTAAGACTCTGCATTCCCAATGCAGGGGATCCAAGTTTGATCCCTGGTCAGTGAACTAGATCCCATATACTGCACCTAAAAGATCCCACATGCTACAACTAAGACTTACAGCCAAATACACAAATAAATACAAATAAATATTAAAAAAGTCTATGGCAGCATAGGATTTTGATAAGGGGATGACAGAGGATGAGATGGCTGGATGGCATCACTGACTCGATGGACGTGAGTCTGAGTGAACTCCGGGAGTTGGTGATGGACAGGGAGGCCTGGCATGCTGCGATTTATGGGGTCGCAAAGAGTCGGACACGACTGAGCGACTGAACTGAACTGAACTGATACAAGAGTCATTTCAAACCATCATGCTTCCTTTCAGATATTACCGCAAGTAATTTTAAATTGTAAAATTATTACTATTATATGTGTTATCATAAAGTAACAAGTCAGATTTCCATAATTACATAAGTTCAGTAATGAACTGATATTAAATATTATGCAATTTTTACTCACCTATGCGAAAATGTACTTTAATGTATCCTTTGATAAATTTTGTGGGTTGCAAGCTTTAACACATTACCTTTTAATTGAAATTCATATAACACTCTCTTCAGTTGCAACATTCATAGCAATTAGCTATGCAACACTTAAAATCATTCATTCTTAGGGGTGGAGTTAATCAATACTATCTTAATAATAATCTTTAGATTCTTATCATTAAAAAAGAGGAAAAGAGCATCTGTCTTAGAATTTGAAGTAGGAAGAGATATAGTTTAAAAGGCTAAGATTAATAACCTCTGTATAATGGGGCTTATTCTGTAAGCAGAGAAATTGGAATGTTTCTGAGTTTTTCCTCAGTGGCCTTATATTCTAATCTCAAATAATCTTTGCTTTTTAAAAGGAAGGCAATGATTTCTTATAAGAGATTTTTTGAGATATGGTGATATTTCAGCTTTATGGTTTTGTTAGCTTTTCATCAATATATGAATTGGCTTTTCACTTGTTAGCAGAGTTAGCAAAAATGGGTCTCAGATCAAACAATTCCTCATTGTGAAACCCCCAAGAGACATCCCATTCACTCAGAGTAAAATCCAAAGCTCTCACAGTTGCTTTTCAGAAACGACAGGGTCTCTGAACATGCTCTGATGTCTAATCTCTTTCACACTCATGTCACCCCTCCCACACTGCTCACCTTGCCTGTGGTCTTGTGCCCAGCACACTCTCCTTTGCAATGATTGGCTATTACAATGGGGAGCTTTAGACAGCAAGGGATTGGTTAAAAGTAGTTAACTTATACCATTTTTAGGAAAGTGACAAGTTATTTTTTATGATTATCAGAGGCATTTACAAGAAATAACCTGCCTTGCTAATGTTCATGAAATAAACTAGATTTAGTTTTTGCTTAGGTGGCTTACATGATTTTTGCCTGTTTGGAGCGTTTTCAAGCCAAGTCTCCCCTTTATTTTAACATTCAGTGTAGTTTCTTTGCTGAGACATCCTTCATTTTCCTTTGCTTCAAGAGTTTTGTGATTCATCATTGAACTTTTTTCAAATCACGGTGGCTTTAAAATTCTTGTCAGGTAATTCCAGTATCTCTGCCATCTCAGTATTGGCTTCTATTGTTTTTTTTTTTTTTTTCCATTCAGTTTAGGACCTTCCTGGTTCTTGATATGATGGAAATTTATAGTTGATACCTGAACATTTTTGTATTGTGTTATGAGCCTTTGGATCTTATTTAATCATTCTGTTTTAACTCTGCTTTCCTGGCACTGCTCAGGCACCTGCTAACACACGAGGGAGGACGTACTCCTTTGTTACTGCAGGATGGCGCGGGTGTTCCCACTCCCCAGGTCATCTTCACTGACACTGTGGTAAGGTAGCCTAGCTGCCACCAGAAGTGGCTAGCATTCTGACTCTCTCTAGGCTTTCTCTGACAAGTCACCAGCAGACAGACTTTCATCGCTTCCAGGTGAAGGTGAGACCAGGCTTGCCATTTGTTCTGTGCTGACACCGAGCAGACGGCCCCCTAACCAGCCAGTAGAATACATGGTCCCAGCTCTCTACTTGGCCTTCTCTGACACCATGGTGGCAAGGATGGATGCCTAGCTTCTTCTCGGTCTTGGCAGCCTGAGTTGGCGAAGGCATGGATTTTTCTGGACTGCTTGGTTAAAATAGAGTGCTTGTTGTCCACAAGGTTTCTGTCTTTGTAGGCTGCCCTCTTTCCTGGTTCTTTGGCTGAGAAAGTAGGCATGTTATTGATGTCTGTATGTTTTTCCTTTGTACCTCTTGGCGTTTCCAGGTTGTTGGTTCCTTCAGTTTCAGTTCTGAGATATAAGAAGCTAAAAGAAAACCCATGGAGGTCACAGCTGGGTCATGTATTGAGTCCTGAGATCTCTGGTCCATTGTCTCTCCACCTTTCAGAGTCTTCTTTCCAGGGTTTTTAGCTGCACTAAGCAGGAAGAAGAGGAGGAAGTATGTGTACTGAATGTTCCCAGAAGTGTGACTCTATCTCAAGCATGCTTTTGTTTTTCTGTGTAACTGCTGTATTAGGGGGAATTTGGGGTCCATCATCTTCAGTTGTTTACTTTCCCTGGCAGAAACTGCTTACAGGCAAAATATTTTTGCATTTCATCAAAGCAATCAAACTAACACAAATGATAGCATAAACTCATACTTCCTGAAACTACCTGTGTTTTCATTTGTCTTGCACATGTTCTTTCGAAGTGCACAGCCCTTTTCAAAACCTCATTTGCATCCTGGAAAAAGTGTGCTCATTTGTGTTTAGAGGCTGTTGATGCCTCTCAAATCACGGGCTACAACTGTTAACCTTAATTCTCCAGTCAAGATGTACAGTGAAGACAGTCACAGTGTGGTTCTTAACTGAAGGTTGTTTTGCCCCAACAGGGGGCATTTGGAAATGCCTAGGGAGATTTTTGGCATTAGCAGCTGAGAAAGGACGTTCTCATAATGCCTCATGATTAGACTGCAGAGATGCTGCCAAAAATCCTAGTGTGCACAGGACACACCCTCCCAATAAAGAATTTTCCAGTTCAAAAATGCCGATAGTGATGAGTTCAAGAAATCCTCATCACTATTGACATTATTATTGAGGTGGTGGTGTAATGGTAAAGAATCCTCCTGCCAATGTAGGAGACACAGGAGATGTGGGCTTGGTCCCTGGATAGGCAAGATCCCCTGGAGGAGGAAACATACTCCAGTATTCTTGCCTGGGAAATCCCATGGACAGAGGAGCCTGGTGGGCTATAGGCTGTGGGGTCAAAAATAGTCGGACACGACTGAGGACGCCCTCACTCATGAACAGTAAACTCTGCTCTTACGTGCTCCCTCCTTAGATAGACTAGTATTTATTATTCAGCAAGAAATAGGTGGGAATTGCCTTCTAAGAGAGCAACCATGGGAGACAGAGTAGCTTTCAGTTCAGCACAGAGGGTCAACATAAGCACTATAGTCTTAGAAAATTACAATTGAAAATATAATTGTATGAGAGGAAGCAATAGTCTAATCATGTGGATCATATAAACAAATAATCTGCACCATGAATGAAGCTGTGTAGCAAAGAGGATTCTCATACATTGATGGAGGGAATGTAAATTGGCACAAATACTTCGGAAAATTGCCTACCAGTATCTAATAAAGTCAGTGATACAGGTATGCTCTGACCTAGAATTCAAGGTCTAGGAATAAAGCCTGGAAACCCTTCCACGCTGGTACCAGGAGACCCATAAATAACGCACATAGCAGTACTTTTCACAGTCGTCAGGAAACTGGGAACAATGAAATTTCCCTCAATAATAGAATGTACACAAGTTATGGCCTCTTCACATAAAGAAAATAAATGATTTATAGCTATATGTATTGCCACTGAAAATTTCACAAGCTCTACAGCTAGAGAAGGAAGCCTGTTATTCAAAACTACATACAACAGGATTCTATTCATAGGACATTTAAAAACTAAAATATATTTTATAGTAGGAAGCATGAGCTTGATAAAATTAAAAAAATAAAATCATTACATAATCATCATAAAAGTTAGGGTAGTGGTTCCTTAAGAGACAAGGAGATGGATACAGGAGAGAGGGAGGTAGAGGTCATTTAAGGCACAGGCAATGTTTGTTTCTTAATCTGTGTGTTGTGTACAAGATTATATACTTCATTCTTTTTATTACCACAAAATTATATGCTTGCATTTGGTATACTCCATGTATGATATATTTAGAGGTATTAAAGAGCTATTTAGAGATATTAAATAAAAAATATCTAAATAGCTATTAAATGCAAAATATGGGGCTTCCCTGATGGCTCAGATGGTAAAGAATCTGTCTGCAATGCAGGAGACCTGGGTTTGATCCCTGGGTCAGGACGATCCCCTGGAGGAGAAAATTGCAACCCACTCCAGTATTCTTGTTTGGGAAATCTAATGGACAGAGGAACCTGGTGGGCTGCAGTCCATGGGATTGCAAGGAGTCAGACACGACTGAGTGACTAACACTTTCAAATAAAAAATAATGTAAACAAAATCAGTTGTTAAGAAATAGTTCTTCATGACATATATTTTAAAAAAGATACTAAACAAAAAATTTTTTATAAGTAAATAGTAACATCCAAGGCAGAAAGAAGTCTAATCAATTGGACAAGAGATTATAAAAACAACCGTATACCTGTTATTTTATCTTGGGTGAAATAAGCCCTGCTTCTTCCTGGCCCTTCAACTCCCTAACCCAGCTGTCCATCTACGTCTCTTTGTTCTGAATTAGATTTAAAAGTCGAATTCTGATTACAACTTCAATTGATATTACAAGTTGATGACAAGAGTATTCTGGTTATCAGAAGACAACTGAAGTATTCTGGTTTATAGATCAGTCATGCCAATCTCTAAGACACCACTAGCTTGCTATGGCTTCCCAGACCAGCAAAGCTCAAGGCCCTTCATGAACATGGTGAGCCCACTTTTACTATCTTCCTCTTTCTATCTCTTAAGCTTTGTTGTCATCTCTATTATTATGGTGTTCTGAAAAATATTATACTTAACATTAGCATAAATTTTTAATGTTTGCCAAGAGTTTTTCATATGTATTTTCATACTGAAACTTCATAATCACACAGTGAGATGATCAGAAGAGTTTCTATTATCTACTTTCATCAGTTGAATAACAAGTCAAGGGGCCAATATAAAAGATTATTTGTAAACTAGCTGTGTACATGGCAATATAGATAGATTTTTAAAATACAGAGTAAAAAAAAAAGAGGAAAATAGAATGAAAGTTGTGAGAACAACACAATGTGTTTAAGATAACACATGTGTCAAAAATAACCTCACATGTTTTAGAAGGAGATGCATCAATAGATGTATGTAAATAAAAGATACTAAAATGGTTGCCTAGGATGGGAAGAGAATAATAGGGATTGGAAATAGGAGAAAAATGAGAATAAATAAACAACAGAAGTTTCTAGTATAGGCAAAATTAAAGTGATTTGGAATGAAATTTTGAAACTAAAAACTCACTAGCTGCATTATTAAAATATCCAGTATTAGAAACCAGGTCGCCAGAATAAAATAAAGATATTTTTTCCTTTGCTTATACTTGTAACCATGTATAAACCAATGCAGTAATAATAGTGGAGGGACTAAAATTCCAAAACATAATTTTTACCCTTGAAGAACTTAGAGCAAATTTGAGATAAAATATATAATTATAGGAAATATTCACAAAATATAAATGCAGATTGAAATTATAGTTTATATTAACTATAGAACTGATTTCTCAATGCCATGCTTGCATAATTGCCAAGTAGCTGACTTAGGCTAACAAAAATTGCTATGTGTCATTCATACAAATAATATGTATTAAATATCAACTCTGTGCCAAATTTGAGATTTATCAACTAAAGAAACAGACAAAAATTCTTAACCTCATGAAGTTGATATTCTATCTGGGTCTGTGAGACTATAAACAACAAACATAATGAATATGTAAAGTATTGTGCTTAAAGGCTTAAAGTTAAATATTAAAAAAACTAAGATCATGGCTTCTGGCCCCATTACTTCATGGCAAATAGAGGGGGGAAGGTGGAAGTAGTGACAGATTTCTTCTTCCTGGGCTCTAAAATCACTGTGGATGGTGACTGCAGCCCTGAAATCAGATGTATGATTCTTGGCGGGAAAGCTATGACAAACCTAGACAGTGTGTTGAAAACCAGAGACACTACTCTGCTGACAAAGGTATGTATAGTCATGGCTATGGTTTTCCCAGTGGTCAGGTATAGTTGTGACAGCTGGACCAGAAAGAAGGTGGAACACCAAAGAATTGATACCTTCGAACTATGGTGCTGAAGAAGACTCCTGAGGGTTCCTTGGATAACAAAGAGATCAAACCAGTTAATCTTCAGTGAAATCAACCCTGAACACTTGTTGGAAGGACTGATGCTGAAACTGAAACTCCAGTATTTTTGCCATCTGATGCAAACAACTGACTCATTGGAAAACTTCCTGATGTTGGGAAAGATTGAAGGCACCAGGAGAAGAGGGCATCAGAGGATGAGATGGCTGGATGGCATCCCCATGCAATGGACATGAACTTGGGCAAACTTTGGAAGATGGTGAGGGACAGAGAAGCCTGGAGTGCGGCAGTCTATGGGCTCACAAAGAATCAGACATGACCAGCCAATCAGCAACAACAAAGTACTGAGTATAAAGCCTCAGAACACAGGAGATGCTTAGGGGAAAACAGCCATGAAAGGGGTTAATAGTGCTGAATGTGAAGGTTTAGGATGCAAAATTTTATACTAGGCTAATTGTTAGAGATGCTGGGCCAGAGGAAGCACAAACTAGAAACAAGATTGCTGGGAGAAACATCAATAACCTCAGATATGCAGATGACACCACCCTTATGGCAGAAAGTGAAGAAGAACTAAAGAGCCTCTTGATGAAAGAGAAAGAGGAGGGTGAAAAAGTTGGCTTAAAGCTCAACATTAAGAAAACTAGGATCATGGCATCTGGTCCCATCACTTCATGGCAAATAGATGGGGAAACAGTGGAAACAGTGTCTGACTTTATTTTTCTGGGGTCCAAAATCACTGCAGATGGTGACTGCAGCCATGAAATTAAAAGATGCTTACCCCTTGGAAGGAAAGTTAGGACCAATGTAGACAGCATATTGAAAAGCAGAGACATTACTTTGTCAACAAAGGTCCGTCTAGTCAAGGCTATGGTTTTTCCAGTAGTCATGTATATGAGAGTTGAACTATAAAGAAAGCTGAGTACTGAAGAATTGATGCTTTTGAGCTGTGGTGTTGGAGAAGGCTCTTGAGAGTCCCTTGGACTGCAAGGAGATCCAACCAGTCTATCCTAAAGGAGATCAGTCATGGGTGTTTATTGGTAGAACTGATGTTGAAGCTGAAATTCCAATCCTTTGGCCACCTGATATGAAGAGCTGACTCATTTGAAAAGACCCTGATGCTGGGAAAGATTGAGGGCAGGAGGAGAAGGGGACGACAGAGGATGAGATGGTTAGATGGCATTACCGACTCAATGGACATGGGTTTGGGTGGACTCCAGGAGTTGTTTATGGACAGGGAGGCCTGGCATGCTGTGGTTCATGGGGTCGCAAAGAGTTAGACACGACTGTGCGACTGAACTGACTGAATTGTTAGAGTAGAGCTCACTGAGAAAGTGCCATTTAAACAAAGATCTGAAGAAGATGAAGTAGTCAGCTCTGTGTATATCTGTGAAGAGTATTCGGTGTAAACTGCAGGTGACATCTTTTCGGAGAAGAGATTAGACGTTCACTTTTGCATAAGTTTGAGATGTTTGTTGGACAGTCAAGTGCAGATGTGGCGTGGGCAGTGTGTATATGAGGCTGGAGTTCAGGAGAGATGCCTCAGTGAGGAATACTAGTTAGGAGTCACTGGCACACTATTTTTAAAGCTGTTCTGCTGCGTGAGCTATCTAATGGAGTGTGTGTAGCTAAGGTGAAACAAAACAAATGCAGAAACCTGGAGATCAAGTGAAAAATGTTGGAAGGAGGGAGTGATTAACGAAGTCAAATGCTGCTGAGCCAGAAATGACAAAACACGAGACTTTTTTTTTTGTATATATATTTTTTGGCTTCTTAAGGATGTAATCTTAAAAAAATTTAGCAGACAATTTTTTAGAGCAACTTTAATTTCGAAGTTTACAGCAAAATTGAGAGGCAGATACATAGTTTTCCCCTTTTGCTTCGCAGGTGGCCCAGTGGTAAAGAATCTGCATGCAATGCAGGAGACCTGGGTTTGATCCGTAGGTCAGGAAAAAGGAAGGGGCAATCCATGCCAGTATTCTTGCTTGGAAAATCCCACTAACAGAGAAACCTGGCAGGCTACAGTCCATGGGATCACAAAGACACAACTGAATGACTGAGCACACACACACAGATTTCTCACACCCTCCCTCCCCTCTGTTCATTCCTTACAAGAGGATGAACCTACATTGGTTACAACTGATGAACCTGCATTGATGTATCACAACGACCCAAGTTGACAGTTTACATTGATGTTCACTCTTGGTGTTATATATTGGATTTGACAAATATAAGACACATATCTATCTTTATAGGGTCAACAGAGTATTTTTGTTACACTAAAAGTCCTAAAAAAACTTAAAAAATAAAATGAATAAAAAAGTAAAAAGATGTTACAAATGTGCTCACAGATTTGAAGGAAAACTTGAACATATGAGGTGAGAAAGAGAGACATAAAAATATGTCAAGTAGAATTTATAGAGATGAGAAGTTCAGCTTTAAAAATGCATTGCATGGGATCCACAACAGATAACAAACTTTCCAAAATAGAAGGTCACTGGACTTGAATACACAAAAATATGACTATCCAAACCAGAACAAGAAAATGTCAATAGGAAAAAATTGAGACAATATCAAATGGGCTAACATACATGCAACTGGAGTCCGAGAAAGCAGGAAGAGAGTAGAGATAGTTTCTCTGGTGCCCCATCATAGTGAGAGGTTCTTGCTGAAGGGTTGTCTGTGGGGTTATTTTCAGTAACAAACTAGATACCAGTCTGCTGTGTCCCTTGAACTTTAGAAAATCAAATTAGCCTTCATAAGTGTCTCTTTGAAAGCCCTGTCGCCAGGTCTGAGATGACGAGAGTGAGGCATATACACTGCAAATTCTCCCCAAAGAAATTCTTTCTGTTGACTTCTTCATCTCAACATTTTTATTGTCTTCAGGGTGGCTTGAAAGTTGTGCAACCTATTCTTTTAATATAAATTTATTTTTTTTAAATTGGAGGTTAATTACTTTAATAACCCTGTATGCTGCTGCTGCTAAGTCATTTCAGTCGTGTCCAACTCTGTGTGACCCCATAGACGGTAGCCCACCAGGCTCCCCCGTCCCTGGAATTCTCCAGGCAAGAACATTGGAGTGGGTTGCCATTGCCTTCTCCAATGCATGAAAGTGCAAAGTGAAAGTGAAGTTGCTCAGCGGTATCCGACTCTCAGTGACCCTGTATATGAGACAGCAAAAGAGACACAGATGCGCAACCTATTTTTAACCTCTTCATTCACAATTCCAACAGAGGTGGGCCAGCACTTCTTTTGGAATATGAGAGTACTTACACTCATTATTTTGTTCTAAGCTTTTTGAGACTCTTTTCAAAATTTTAATATTATACTGCATTCTGGTAAATTTTGAACATTTCTTCATCCTCAGATTAAGAATATTGCTAACATTAAATCAGAACTTTTAAGTTTCTAGGTTACCATTATTAATGCTGTAAATGTGCTTTGAGATTTTCACAAAATGAAATGTGATATAAATACACAGAGATAATAATAGTTGAGCATAGGTCTTATATAAACTACACAAATAACTGAATTGACTAATCTCTCTAAATATAATGTTGCTGTTTTAGAGGTTTTAAAAAGCTAAACTTACCTGTAATCTTTGATTTCAATTTTCATCATGGGAAAATTGTTCTTAGACCACTTCTTTGCTTGGAATGACTTTCCTCAATTTTATTTTCTCATATGGTCAAATATTGCTCCTTCAAATTTACATTTCAGTTTCATCAACCCCATTAAAAATTTCTGGATTTCTCTACAGTTTTCTTTTTTCTCTTAATTGCTATAAAAATTCTAGTTTGAAATCTGTGACCTAGCCCTTACTATGAATTATAATGTATTGTTATGCTTCTTGAGTTTAACTATATGGAGGTTGCAGAGTGGTGGGCACACAGTATAGGATGACAGAGTGTGGTCTCCTGGGGTGATGGGCAATAGACTCAGAGACCTTCTACAGGATGGCATCCTTTACAATGAATTCAATACTGTCCAGTTTCATCTCCTTAAATACACAACTCCCATCAACTCTCATCTTGCAGTATTAGAAGTTTAACATATATATATATATATATATTTAAGCTTTTATATATATATATAATATAACATTTATATATAAACATCAAGAATGGACCCATCTTTCAAGAATAACTTCAAATTAAATAAGATTTCAAAGACTGATGCACGAACCAAAATACTTATAAAGAATTAAAAAACTCAAGAAGGTTGTAAAATTATGTTTTCTGATTTATGCATTCTTTCCTTGAAAAGATGTGTGAGAAGCCAAGTTAGAATTACACCTGATGAATGTGAGATTCAAGTGAGTTAGGCAGATTTATACAATTTTAATATTTTGTAGTATTGGGCTAGGACAGTCTGATACATCTGTTTCTACAACTATAAGTTGCCAACTCTGCCAGGATTCTGTTGTTTTGGGGCCAAAACTATCTCTTTCCTGGACAATTAAGATAGTACTGTTAGGTTTTCTCTTTGGTAATATTCCTTTTCATATCATGTCAGAGCAGAGATATTACTTTAGATTATATGTTCAAATAGGTAGCAACCAAGTTTTGCAGTCCTTGGAGATACCCACTATTTCTAACACGAGTCCACGTATCCCTGATCCATTTTGTATTGAATTGAGAGTTTAATTACTTTCCTTACTTATAAAATTTTGGGTATATATTGCTCTTTATGACAACAAGTTCTTCAATATTATTTTTTTTGAGAGATTGTAGATTACTAGATGTAGAACAACATCTGATATGTCTTGGATCTCTCTTAAATACCTAGCACAGTTTAGGTGCTTTAATAATCAACTAACACATCTACATTTGGTTAACAGTTAAAAATATTACCCAAATATTTTTTTAGTTTCATTGGATGTCTGTTCTATACAGAATTAGTCTCAAGTCACATGCATGATTGAATCTTCAACCTTCTTAATTATTCACAGAATTTTCCTTCTAAACACCCACAGTCATGTTTCTCACTTAATGTAGGAATTACTCCTATTGTTGTTACTCACTGTTTCTAGAATTTTATTCTTCTTGCTCTAAACTTTTCTCATTTTCTACCTCCTGGTGGCACTCAATTTTGTGTATTTCAGTTTCTTTCAAATCCTACTTTATGAAGGAAATCTTTCCAGTATATATGGTGAATAGAAAGATTTTAATTTCTTCTCTTTTTTGACTATGTTCCATTTCATTTATATTAGGGAGAAAAGTAATTTGAAAAAAAGAAAGCAAAAATAAAAACTGAAAATAAAAATATTTGTAATGTTTGCTCTCTCTCCTTCTCTGCTTATATGAGCACACATGTAAGCTAAGTTACATGTATATGAGAAGAGTCAAAAAATTCAGTGTAGACTATAAACTTTATAATTGATGATTGTGCAGAAACAAATGTGTATATGTACATAAAGTTCGGTGAGATTTGCGAGTCACCATACATCTTAACAAAAATTGTTTTTGTAACTAATATTTGCTATATAATAGAACCTATAATTGCAGATAAATACAGAGCTGTTAGAAAATATGAGTAGCACAGGAAAATGCAGTGTACAAGCTGTAAGATTTTCTACTTTCCCTTTCCATTCCCTTCTCACAATATCCTCCTCACAGAAAACCACTGTTAATAACTTCTTGATACCTTAAAAAAACTCTATGTACTATTCAGAAACTTGCCCTTAATTGTTTAATTTGTGGTATTGTAGTTGTATGAATGTTTCCCCTGGGGTAACTTGGGAGGCTTATAGTTTGTTTTTCATTCTTCTAGGGGTTGCCTGTATGCCATTGTTGAATATGTGTAAATACTGTTATTGCTTTTGCTACTGTAGATGGTCTCTACTACCTCCCTGCTGGAAAAATGGAAAAATTATTAAACTATGTCTTTTCTTTAGTTTCTTTTTCTTTTTTGCTTTTCACTCATTTTATGATTGTTGTAGTCTTTTTACGTTAATTCCATAATGTCAGCCCATTTATTGCTCTAAATAATATGTGTGATCTTCCATTTCTTGATTACACAGCTTTTATGCTACCTATTGACTCTGTGAAAAGGAAGTTGAGGAAATTAAAACACTTTAAAATTATTTCTTTTTTATTTTTTCTTCACTATCAAAATATGATTATTTATTTTTATGTTTTCAAGTTTACTTTTAACTTGTTAATTCATATCTGACACAGTTTTTTAAGTACAATGTTTTAAAAAATTAACCTTCAGCATTTCCCATTGTAATTTTTAGCATAGTTTGTTCTTTCATATTTTTAGTTGGCTCAATTCCAATATAGATTTATTAAGATTTGAACTGTACTTGCTATATTCCCTGGATCTTTCATATTTGAGAATGTTTGCCTGTGAGCTTTTTTATTAAATGACTAGTTATATAATATGGAGTCAAACTTTATGTCGACACTCTGGATATTGTTTCATTTTCTCTTGGTTCTGGATGCTTCTGTGAAGTGCTCATAAATCTGTCTGACTTCTTTTTCCATGTAAGAAATCTTTCCCTCTTGCCAAGATGCTCGAAAGATTATTTACTTTTCCTTTAAATTTAATAATAATCTGGAGATAGCTGGGTGTCAAATCACTATGTCCTTGTTTTCTCAAACTTGAAGCCTCTTTTAATCTGAAGATTCAGTTCTTTTAAATTTAACATAGATTTCTTTTTATATTTTAAAATATATTTTCTGTTTTTTTTAGTGTCATATATTTTATAAAATATAGTTATAACACTTTATAAAATATAATTTACCAAGTGATTTAATTTTTATTTGATCTTTGTTTCTATTGTGGGGTATGAAAAATAAATTCAACCCTCCTTGGTTCTTCTGGCTGCTCTAAGCATTAAATTGATGAGAGACAGATTAAGAGAAGAAAAGCAAAGACATTTTAATAACATGCATACTTTTTACATACATGGGGGAGACCCAGAAAAACTGAATCACTCCTTAAATGGCTGAAGCCCTTATTTTAAATTTCATATTCAGCAAACACAAAAGAGGATATTGGGAATAATGCTTTGGGACTGCAAAGAGAAGAAAGACAATCCACAGAAAGATGTAAAGGGCAAATGTTTGGTGAGCAAGTATTTGCTGAGCCATAGAAAACAATAGAACATAGAGAGAAATTTTAACAAACAGACTTTGCTAGGCTCCTCCTTGTCTACCATACCTAGCTAGTTCATGCTATCCTATAGCTATCTGTGATGGTAATTTCATTCCTAGAACAGTTCTTCTATCTAAATTCTTTTAGGCAATTAGGGAAAAGTCAAAGATTTATCCCATGTCTTCTGCTTCTATAAAATAACCAGTCTAAAATAATCCTCATGATAAAGGACTACATCTTGTGGTGATATATTTTGCTTCCTTACACTTTAATCTTCTAATAATTATTTTGTTTCTTTTTCATCTATGTTCACTATAATTGCTTCAGGCGCTAATAGTATTCAATGTATTATTTTCAGCTTTGTTTCTTGCTATTTCTTTTTTTTTAAATTGAGGTATGGTTGATATAACATTATATTAGTTTCTGGCATATAACATAATGACCTGATATTTGTATATATTGCAAAATAATCACTTTAATAAGTTCAGTTAACATCCATCATCACACGTAATTTAAAAACTTTTTTCTTGTGATGAGAATTTTTAAGATGTCTTCTCCTAGCTACTTTCAATTATGCAATACATTAAAAGGATCATACACCATGATTAAATGGGATATATACTAAGGATACAAAGATGGTTCAATACATGAAAATTAATCAACATGACATATCACGTTAACAAGATGAATGGCAAAATCATGCAATCATCTCAATAGATGCACCAAAAACTTTTGACAAAATTCAACATATATCTATGATAAAAACTCTCAACAAATTTGGTATAATGGGAGCACATCTCAACATAATAAAGGCCATTTATGACAAATTCATAGTTAACATTGTACTCAATGGTGAAAATTTTTCCTCTAAGATCAGGAATAAGACAAGAATGCCCACTTTTACCACTTTTATTCAACATAGAATTGAAGTCCTTGCAACAGAAATCAGATAATAAAAAGAAAGAAAAGCATCCAACTTTGAAAGGAAGGAGTAAAACTGTCACTGCTTGCAGGTAGCACGATAGTATATATTGAAAATTCTAAAAGCTCCACCACAAAATCTGTTATAACTAATAAATTAATTCAATAAAGATGCAGATACAAAGTTAATATACAGAACCCTGTTGCATTTCCATACACTAATGACAAACTATCAGAAAGAAAAAAAGTAATTCTGTTACAGTTACATAAAAAAATATAGAAATAAATTTAATCAAAAGGGGAGGACTCGTACTCTGAAAACTATAAGTATTGATAAGAGAAGTTAAGGATGACACAAAGAGATGGAAAGATATACCAAGTTCATGGATTGGAAGAATTAAAATTCTTAAACTGTCCATTCCATCCAAAGCAATTTGCAGACTCAGTGCAGTCCCTATCAAAATCCCAGAGACATTTTAAAAAGACCTAGAACAAATAATTCTAAAACTTAATGGAATCACAAAACAATCTTGAAAATAAAAACAAAGTCAGAGGTCATGTTCCTTGATTTCAAACTACTACAAAGATATGGTAATCAAAACAGTATTGTACCAACAGACACAGACACACAGACACATACACACACGACACACAGATCAATGGGAAATAATTGAAAATTCAGAAATAAGGAGACAAGTATATAAAGTGGGAAAAAGATAATTTCTTCAGTAACTGAGGTTTGGAAAAGTGGGCAAATATATGCAAAATAATAAAATTGAACCACTTTCTTACAGCATATTAAAATAAGCTAAAAGTGAATTAGAAAATTAAATATGACATGAAACCATAAATTCTTAGAAGAAAATGTAGGCAGTGCATTCTTTGACATCAGTATTAGCAATATCTTTTGGATATATCTCCTCAGGCAAGGGCAAAAACAGCAAAAATAAACAAATAAGACTACATCAAACTTAAAGATTTTACACAATGAAGAAAACCATCAGCAAAACAAAAAGGTAACTGATTGAATGAGAAAATATATTTGCGAGTGATATATTTGATAAGAGGCTAATATCCAAAATAGACAAAAAGCTCATACAACTTAATAGTAAATTATTGCCTCTGTACTAATTCATTACTCTTCTCCAGTAGCATATTGGGCATCTACAAACTCAGGGAATTCATCTTTCAGTGTTATATCTTTATGCCTTGTCATACTATGGATGAGGTTCTCAAGGCAAGAATGCTGAAGTAGTTTTCCATCCCCTTCTCCAATGGACCACGTTTTGTCAGAACTCTCCACCATGACCTGTCCATCTTGGGTGGCCCTACATGGCATGGCTCATTGTTTCATTGAGTTAGACAAGGCTGTGATCTATGTGATCAGTTTTATTAGTTTTCTGTGATTATAATTTTCATTCTGTCTGCCCTTTGATGGATAAGGATAAGGAAGAGGATGAGATGGTTGGATGGCATCATTGACTCAATGGACATGCATTTGATCAAACTCTGGGAGTTGGTGATGGACATGGAAGCCTGATGTGCTGCAGTCCATGGGGTCTCAAAGAGTTGAACATGACTGAGTGACTGAACTGAACTGTACTAGGTCTCAGTGTGAGATTTTGTCTGTGCCCTTTCAGAGTGGAGTTCCTGTTTTGCACAGCCCTCCAGCTCACTCCCATAAACAAGCCTACTGGCCTTCAAAGTCAGACATTCTGGGGGCTTATCTTTCAGTGCAGGAATCCATGCTGAGGATCCCAGTGTGTAGATTGAAGCCCTCATTCTTGGGGGAAGACTTATGCAATTGTGATTATCCTTTTGTATGTGGTTAGCCTACCCTGTGTCACCCCACTCCAGTACTCTTGCCTGGAAAATCCCATGGATGGAGGAGCCTGGTAGGCTGCAGTCCATGTGGTCGCCAAGAGTCGAACATGACTGAGTGATTTCACTTTCACTTTTCACTTTCATGCATTGGAGAAGGAAATGGCAACCCACTCCAGTGTTCTTGCCTGGAGAATTCCAGGGATGGGGGAGCCTGGTGGGCTGCTGTCTATGGGGTCACACAGAGTCGAACATGACTGAAGTGACTTAGCAGCAGCAGCAGCAGCCTGCCCTGGTGTGTGTCTTGACTATACTGCATTGTTAAACTTTCTATCCTTCTCTTGTGATTCCTTCTTTATGTCTATAGTTGTGGAACATTTTTTCTGCTGATCTTCATATTGATAGATCTTACTGATAGTTGCTTTGTAAATAGTTGTATCGTTGGCGTCCTCAGTTCATGAGAGGAGGTGAGTTCAGTATCTTCCTACTCTGTCATCTTGACCACCCCTCTAAATTATTATACAAGCAGCATTTGATACTTAATCTAGGTTAAGGTGACTGGAAAGCACATTGAAAGAAAAAATATATTTCTTAATATTAGCCAAGAAGCTTTCAAAAGGTATCACGGTGGTAATACTCATTTAACATCTTATTTTCAATTTATGTAATAGGAGGTCCACAAATATTAGCTATCTTTCTACTCATTTCTTCCCTTTCTTTTATGATTTTCACTTTTACAATGTTGTAATAATTTTGTCTGGCTATAGTTGAAGCATGTGATGAAGTTCTATGTAGCCTAAAATATTCTGAGTCTAGGGAGATGCCATGTAGGATCTCTTTCTGATAAAGCCACTGGTTGAGTGGACTATGATAGAATAAAAAAGTTGACAGTTCAAAATATATTATTCCAAGAAATAAATCTATTTATTTAAAATCGAATAACTTTTATTAAATGATCTGTATATATTTGTAATAGATCAAATTGCCAACATCCACTGGATCACTGAAAAAGCAGGAGAGTTTCAGAAAAAACATCTATTTCTGCTTTCATGACTATGTCAAAGCCTTTGACTGTGTGGATCACAATAAACTGTGGACAATTCTGAAAGAGATGGGAATACCAGACCACCTGACCTGCCTCTTGAGAAACCTATATGCAGGTCAGGAAGCAACAGTTAGAACTGGACATGGAACAACAGACTGGTTCCAAATAGGAAAAGGAGTACGTCAAGGCTGTAAATCGTCACCCTGCTTATTTAACTTCTATGCAGAGTACATCATGAGAAACGCTGGGCTGGAGGAAGCACAAGCTGGAATCAAGATTGCTTGGAGAAATATCAATCACCTCAGATATGCAGATGACACCACCCTTATGGCAGAAAGTGAAGAGGAGCTAAAAAGCCTCTTGATGAAAGTGAAAGTGGAGAGTGAAAAAGCTGGCTTAAAGCTCAACATTCAGAAAATGAAGATCATGGCATCTGGTCCCATCACTTCATGGGAAATAGATGGGGAAACAGTGGAAACAGTGTCAGACTTTATTTTTTTGGGCTCCAAAATCACTGTGGATGTTGATTGCAGCCATGAAATTGAAAGACGCTTACTCCTTGGAAGGAAAGTTATGACCAACATAGATAGCATATTCAGAAGCAGAGACATTACTTTGTCAACAAAGGTCCGTCTAGTCAAGGCTATGGTTTTTCCAGTGGTCATGTATGGATGTGAGCGTTGGACTGTGAAGAAACCTGAGCACCGAAGAATTGATGCTTTTGAACTGTGGTGTTAGAGAAGACTCTTGAGAGTCCCTTGAACTGCAAGGACATCCAACCAGTCCATCCTAAAGGAGATCAGTCCTGGGTGTTCATTGGAAGGACTGATGCTGAAGCTGAAACTCCAGTACTTTGGCCACCTCATGCGAAGAGGTGACTCATTGGAAAAGACCCTGATGCTGGGAAGGATTGAGGGCAGGAGGAAAAGGGGATGACAGAGGATGAGCTGGCTAGATGGCATCACCGACTTGATGCACATGAGTTTGGGTAAACTCCGGGAGCTGGTGATGGACAGAGAGGCCTGGCGTGCTGCGATTCATGAAGTTGCAAAGAGTCGGACAGGACTGAGCGACTGAACTGAACTGAACTGATATATGCGTAACAATTATATATATGTATTTTGCTCATTGAAATATATAAATGCATAATACCTTTAATATCCAACAATTTGCAATGTATATGAATTATATTCTTTAACTTCTTTTAATCCTAGATGGAAAAAATATTACCCAGCAAAATATTCTTATTTTTGCCATCTAGGTAAGTATAGTAGCAAACTATCCTAGTAAGAATCAATAACAGATTGAGGGAAGAATTAAGACCTTGAAAATTAGTTTATAGTTGAAATTGCATTATAATGAATTATTTTCTGTCACTCTCTAAATTATGGACTGCTTAATGTTTATTCTAATGAATCAGTAAATGTTTCACATGATTGATTAATGTCCATATAAAGCAAATAAACAGCCTAATAATAAGTTGTAAAGTCAGTAAGCACATGGAAGATTAATAATATTATTTTATTGCCAAGTGGGTACACTGGTCCACTTAAAATGAATCATTTATTCTTTAAATCAACAAACAGCCAAAACACAGAATGTAAAGACTTTTCCAAGTATTAAAATCAATGAAGTTTGTTTAAAAAAAAAGAACACTTCTACCAAATTGGCAGAAAAAAAGTGAATTTAAAACAATTAAGCTACCAAACTCTTTATTGATTTAACTATGAGTTTTAAAAAACAAGATATTAAGAAAATGCAGAGTTCAAAAAATTGTGACCATGTTTTATTGACTTGATTGTTTTTAAAGTTCTGCTTTTCTCAGCTCAACATAATGGATGTCTTAATAGATTACTTAGAAAGCATAAACAAATATAACCAGCTGAAGGCAGTTGGTACTTGCCCAAGATAAAAAATATGATTGAGCATCAACAGACATTTAATTTTAGATCATCAGCAAGACAATTGCTATCTCTCAATCTAAACTTCTTGGTTATATGGATGTTATTATATCTATAAATTATTGTTGTTGTTGTTCAGTTGCTAAGTCATGTCCAACTCTTTGCAACTCTCATGCACTGCACCATGCCAGGTTTCCCTGTCCTTCACTATCTCTCGGAATTTGCTCAAACTCGTGTCCACTGAGTCAATGATGCTGTACAAACATTTCATCCTCCGTTGCTCCCTTCTCCTCCTGCCCTCAATCTTTCCTAACATCAGAGTCTTTTCCAATGATTGGCTTTTTGCATGGCCCAAGGATTGGAGCTTCAGCTTTAGCATCAGTCCTTCCAATGAATATTGAGGGCTGATTTCCTTTAGGATTGACTTGTTTGATCTCTTTGCTATCCAAGAGACTCTTAAGAGCCTTCTCCAGAACTGTAATTCAAAAGCATCAATTCTTTGGCCCTCAGCCTTTTTTATGGTCCAATTCTCACATCCATACATGACTACTGGAAAAACCTAGCTTTGACTATATGGACCTTTGTTGGCAAAGTGATGTCTCTGCTTTTTAACATGATGTCTAGGTTTGTCATGGCTTTTTTTCCAAGGAACATGCATCTTTTAACTTCATGAATTATTAGTATGTTAAATAAATAAACTTTATTTTAAATACATATTGCTTAAATAATGTTATAATAATTGGCCTATTTAAATCATCAAGTTGGGAACTCATTCTCACCATGAAAAATATGAGAGATTAATTAGAAACACTGGAAATAGAAAATTTTAAAACATTACAATATAAAATGAGGAGTCACTGATCAATATATTAATTGGTCAATTTCAGAAAGTAGTCACTATATGGTCCTTTCTGAGAAAGTTTTCACACTTAATCTATATTATAGATTTGGTTGCTTTGGTATGTTTGATCATTGCTGCCTCCTTGAGAAAGCTTTTTTTCTTCTTTTCACCTGATCATACTGGTTTCTTCTCTTGGACTCCCCCTCATGATCAACCCAGCCTCAACAGCTTAGAAATCACCTGGATTCAGTTTGGTTTTCACATCTTTTCTAAGGACCTGTATTCCCAAAGTGAAGGCATATAGTTTTCAGTCTTTCGTACTTAAATCTTAAAACTTTTAAATATGCAATTGAATCCCAGGTTTTCATCCATCTTGACTCTCTGAAGCTTTGGACTGGTATTACTATATCCCACAGTCCATTTCATATCTTTGATGTCAATTTTCTATATTAATATTTTTATCTTTTGTTTTTTCCTATTAAATATAAACCTTGTGAATGAAAGGATTTTGTCCTTTGGTTTTACTATGTTGATAAGTATCTGATGGTCACAGTGGAGGCTCACAAAGTATGACTTAACAGATTGACTAAATGGGTGTGTATTTTTATATCCGTAGAATGCAAATGAAGCAACAAAAAATGAAAAGCCTATGGTTTTGCATAAAGAGAGAATACTGCTTTGTAGGAGGAAGCGTTTTGGTGAGAGTTGCTTTCTATGCCAGAAAACATGGGCCCTTCCTTATTTCTTCTTAGGTCTTATAGAATAGCTGCATATTTATATTACTTTGATAGACTCTAGAGTGTTTGAAACATTATGCAAATATTTGAGAAATAATATGGCTACTAACTGATAAAATGACCACACTTTTGAATAACAGTGTTTGAAATAAGCAGACTTCCCTATGGTAATTTCTTCAGTAGCACTGAAACCTAAAACAATTAAGAACAGAGAACAGGAATAACTACTTTTCATTTCTTTTCTCACAAAAATGCTGATTATCCTACAAATTTTATTCTGGATCCCTTACCATCTATAGTTGTAAAATTATCTGTCAATGACATTAGTGCAATTAGGCATAGCATAGTGAATAAGTACTTCTGCAAAATAAAATAAAATAATATAAAAATCCATTTCCCAGAAGCAAAGAGAATGAAAAACTCTGTGGTTGGCAACTCTTCAGTACTAAACTAGGTGGTATAATTCCTTTCCTGTATGTTCCAAACTATTTTTCCTCCAGTAAATAGTTATCTCTTTGATTCAGTACCCTTCTACTCTCTATATAATGATTAAAGGTCTGGTGCCCTACACTGACATTCACAACTTCCTGCAGACAAAAGAACTTTATCTTCAAAGACCAGGGATTTCTTGAATGGAGTGTTCACATCTGAGAAACATTTTGGACATTTTGTAATAAGAGCAAAGTAATAACTGCCACTTACTGAAGACGTATCAAGTGCCAGATAGTATGCTAATTATGTTATATACATTCCCTAATTAACTTCTCACAATAACCTTAGCATATTGGTAATACTTTGAGCTTTTTATAGGGAGGAAGCTGGAATTAATGTATGCATAACTTACCTTGGGTCAATAGTAAGTAAAAGAGGTAGAAATCTGAACTCATGCTGGTGATTCCTGGAACCCCTGTCCATAAACTGTATGCCTAGCACACTATATATTTATTTATAATACATCAGTGCAACAGATAAATGGATTTCTCCTGAATTCTTATTCTCTATTTACCGGTTACTGTTAGCATGCTGGCTTTGTAGCTTCTTTCTACTCTAGTAATTATAGTCAATTAAAAAAAATGATGGCAGTGTCTTCCAATGCTTTAAATATGGGAATTTTTTTTTATCATCCATTTTACAGACTCTCTCTGTATTTTCTCCCACCTGTATTTAATTTTTTTTTTTTTTTTTTTTTTTTAGCTTTCTGTATTTTGAAAATGATGTGCCTAGGTGCGGTTTTGCTTTGTTTGTTTGGCATTTATCCTACTTGGTGTTCTGTGAACTTCCTGATCTATGGTTTGGTGTCTGACTAATTCAGAGAAACTCTGAGTCATTATTGCTTCAAATATTTCTTCTGTTCCTTTCTCACTTCTTCTGGGATTCACATTATGCATATATCTCACCTTTTATAGTTGTCCAACAGTTATTGGATATTACAGGGTTCTTTTTTTTTTTTTTTTTTCAAGCTTTCTTCTCTACTTTTCCAATCTGGAAAACATCCTCAAGGTCAGAGATTCTTTCCCCAGCCATGCAGTCTGCTAATGAGCCCATCAAAGGCATTCTTTATTTCTGTTACAGTGTTTTTGATCTCTAGCATTTCTTTCTGATTCTTTCTCAGAATTTCCATCTGTCCATTTACATGGGCCATCTGTTTTTCATGCTGCCTACTTTATCTACTGAGAGTCATTAGCATATTAATCATAGTTTTTTTTAAAATTAATTCATGGTCTGAAAATTCTTACATCTACATACCTGAGTCTGGTTCAGATACTTGCTCTATCTTTTTAAACTATGTTTTCTGCTTTTTAATATACCTTGTAATTTTTTCTTGACAGTCAAACCTCAGTAAGTAGATCTTTAGTAATGTGGTAGTAACGGACTGGGGAAAGGAAGCATTCTATAATCTTATACTTAGGTCTTGGTCTTTTATTGAGCCTGTGCTTATGAACTATGAAACGTCACAAGTCCTTTCCCCACTTAGGTGGGACAAAATGGCTGGAGGGGTATTTACAGCCCAGGGTATTCCCAAACCCAGAGAGTATGGGTGTTTCCCTTCCTCCAGCTCAGTTCAGAGCTGAGAAATCACCAAAAACAAAGCCTCCAGTAAAATAGTTCCCCCTGAGGGCAAGTCTTGTTAAAAAAAGCCAGAATAGAAGGGACATACCTCAATATAATAAAAGCTATATATGACAAACCCACAGCAAACATTATCCTCAATGGTAAAAAATTGAAAGCATTTCCCCTAAAGTCAGGAACAAGACAAGGGTGCCCACTTTCACCGCTACAATTCAACATAGTTCTGCAAGTTTTGGCCATGGCAATCAGAGTGGAAAAAGAAATAAAAGAAATCCAAATTGGAAAAGAAGAAGTAAAACTCTTACTGTTTGCAGATGACATGATCCTCTACATAGAAAATCCTAAAGACTCCACCAGAAAATTACTAGAGCTCATCAATGAATATAGTAAACTTGCAAGATATAAAATCAACACTCAGAAATCCCTTGCATTCCTATACACTAATAATGAGAAAGTAGAAAAAGAAATTAAGGAAACAATTCCATTCACCATTGCAACGAAAAGAATAAAATACTTAGGAGAAGGCAATGGCACCCACTCCAGTACTCTTGCCTGGAGAATCCCATGGATGGAGGAGCCTGGTGCGCTGCAGTTCATGGGGTCGCTAAGAGTCAGACACGACTGAGCGACTTCACTTTCTTTTTCCACTTTCATGCATTGGAGAAGGAAATGGCAACCTGCTCCAGTGTTCTTGCCTGGAGAATCCCATGGGCGGGGGAGCCTGGTGGGCTGCCGTCTGTGGGCTCGCACAGAGTCGGACACGACTGAAATGACTTAGCAGCAGCAGCAGCATACCTACCTAAAGAAACTAAAGACCTATATATCGAAAACTATAAAACACTGATGAAAGAAATCAAAAAGGATACTAATAGATGGAGAAATATACCATTTTCATGGATCGGAAGAATCAATATAGTGAAAATGAGTATACTACCCAAAGCAATCTACAGATTCAATGCAATCCCTATCAAGCTACCAGCGGTATTTTTCACAGAGCTAGAACAAATAATTTCAAGATTTGTATGGAAATACAAACAACCTTGAATAGCCAAAGCAATCTTGAGAAAGAAGAATGGAACTGGAGAAATCAACCTGCCTGACTTCAGGCTCTACTACAAAGCCACAGTCATTAAGACAGTATGGTACTGGCACAAAGACAGAAATACAGATCAATGGAACAAAATAGAAAGCCCAGGGATAAATCCACACATGTATGGACACCTTATCTTTGACAAAGGAGGCAAGAATATACAATGGAGTAAAGACAATCTCTTTAACAAGTGGTGCTGGGAAAACTGATCAACCAATTGTAAAAGAATGAAACTAGATCACTTTCTAACACCATGCACAAAAATAAACTCAAAATGGATTAAAGATCTAAACGTAAGACCAGAAACTATAAAACTCCTAGAGGAGAGCATAGGCAAAACACTCTCCGACATAAATCACAGCAGGATCCTCTATGATCCACCTCCCAGAATATTGGAAATAAAAGCAAAAATAAACAAATGGGACCTAATTAAAATTAAAAGCTTCTGCACAACAAAGGAAACTGTAAGTAAGGTGAAAAGACAGCCTTCTGAATGGGAGAAAACAATAGCAAATGAAGCAACTGACTAACAACTAATCTCAAAAATATACAAGCAACTTATGCAGCTCAATTCCAGAAAAATAAACGACCCAATCAAAAAATGGGCCAAAGAACTAAATAGGCATTTCTCCAAAGAAGACATACGGATGGCTAACAAACACATGAAAAGATGCTCAACATCACTCATTATCAGAGAAATGCAAATCAAGACCACAATGAGATACCATTTCACACCAGTCAGAATGGCTGCGATCCGAAGTCTACAGGCAATAAATGCTGGAGAGGATGTGGAGAAAAGGGAATCCTCTTACACTGTTGGTGGGAATGCAAACTAGTACAGCCACTATGGAGAACAGTGTGGAGATTCCTTAAAAAACTGGAAATAGAACTGCCTTATGACCCAGCAATCCCACTGCTGGGCATACACACCGAGGAAACCAGAATTGAAAGAGACACATGTACCCCAATGTTCATCGCAGCACTGTTTATAATAGCCAGGACATGGAAACAACCTAGATGTCCATCAGCAGATGAATGGATAAGAAAGCTTTGGTACATATACACAATGGAGTATTACTCAGCCATTAAAAAGAATACATTTGAATCAGTTCTAATGAGATGGATGAAACTGGAGCCGATTATACAGAGTGAAATAGGCCAGAAAGAAAAACACCAATACCGTATACTGACACATATAAATGGAATTTAGAAAGATGGTAATGATAACCCTGTATGCGAGACAGTAAAAGAAACACAGATGTATAGAACTGACTTTTGGACTCAGAGGGAGAGGGAGAGGGTGGGATGATTTGGGAGAATGGCATTGAAACATATATACTATCATGTAAGAAATGAAGCGCCAGTCTATGTTCGATACAGGATACAGGATGCTTGGGGCTGGTGCATGGGGATGATCCAGAGAGATGATATGGGGTGGGGGGTGGGAGGGGGATTCAGGATTGGGGGCTCGTATACACCTGTGGCAGATTCATGTCAATGCATGGCAAAACCAATACAGTATTGTAAACTAAAAATAAAGTAAAAAAAAAAAAAAAGAACAACAGAATGCTCTAGAGCTCGAAGTGCTTCCTTTTGCTCTCTCTGCCAGAAAAATGAGGGAATTTTTCTTCAATATTTACTAAGAATCTGATTTAGCTTCTGGAGGTTAAACTCACAGAAGTATGGATCCCACTCCCTTCCATGTCTAGACCTCCCTGGAGATTTTAACTCTCAGGGTTGTTGATTTTAAGTCTCCAGCAATTTGTGAATTGCAATACAGATTTCCCCGCCCCACACTGGTTCTTGCAGAAAGTTTTGATTTGGATCCCTCAGGGGTTTCTGCTTGGAAGTTTTGCTCTGGTAAGTTGCAAATCTCTGTATTCAACTATTTCTGTTCAATTTTAATAAAACAGTTTGCTCTCTGATCTCACTTCTCTGATGGATCTGAGAAAAATATCGATTCTTCAGTTTGTTCAGATTCTTACTTGTCTTCAAATGGAATGGTAATTTCTAAACTCCTCATATGTTGGATCAAGAACTCAAAATGTTTACATTTCACAACGGTGAAGTGAAAGTGTTTGTTACTCAGTTATGTCCAATGCCTTGCAAGTTGGTGGACTGTAGCCCACGAGGCTCCTCTGCCCGTGGAATTTTCCAAGCAAGAATACTGGCATGGGTAGCTATTTACTTCTTCAGGGTCTTTTCAACCCAAGGATTGAACTCTGGTCTCCTGCATTGCAGGCAGATTCTTTACTGTCTGAGCCACCAGGGATGCCCTTTTACAATGGTATGGCTTCTCAGTTCCCAAACTGCTATATTTATATTCTTAGCTTAAACAAACAAGTCAATATTCATTGGAAGACGAGACCTAGATTTTTAACTATTGGAGAGAAGCTTAAAATAAGGAAAGGGAAAAGTTAGAATAAATCTTATGATATTGGATTAGAACTGTAAGTCTCTGTGAATTTAGTATATATGTGTATGCACAAATACATATATCTAGATCTATATAAGGAAATAGAAGATGTGTTAGCATATATACACATATTTCTTAGGTGTTTCCTTTGAGAAGGCCTAATACTTACAACATCCCAACATTAGAGAGCCTGGCAAGATACTGTTTTCTATACACCAACTTTCAATAAAGAGGAATATGAACTCCTTGGGCTTCCCTGGTAGCTCAGCTGGTAAAGAATATGCCTGCAATGCAGGAGACCTTGGTTTGATTCCTGGATTGGGAAGATCTGCTGGAGAAGGGATAGCCTACCCACTCCAGTTTTCTAGCCTGGAGAATCCTATGGACTGTATAGTCCATAGGGTTCTCAAACAGTCGAACATGACTGAGTGACTTTCATTTTCTTTCAAGAATTCCTCGGAGAAATGACTGATTTCAATGCCTAGACAGTGCTATTGGTTGAATTGTGTCCTTCCTAAACTCATATGTTGAAAATCTAATGCCTAGAATCTCAGCGCATTTCCTTGTTTAGAAATAAGGCCATTGTAGTAGTAACTGCTTAAGATGAAGTCAGTAGAGTGGATACTAATTCAGTATGATTTGTGTTATTATAAAATGGGAGAACATCATATGAAGATACAGAGACATGCATAGAAGAAAGTTGGTTCAAAGATACAAGGGGGTAAAGTGGATTTCTATAAGCCAAGGAAACAGGCCTGGAACAGATCCTTCCCTCACATTATTCAGATGGAACCTGCCCTGCTGACACCTTAATTGTGGAGTTTAACCTACAGAACCATAAAATAATCAATGTCTGTTATTTAAGCTATTTAGTCTGTTTTTTTTTTTTTTGGTTACAGCATCCTGAACAAACTGATACAGGCAGAAAGAGTCTAAAATAAGCCTGGAATATTTTTGATTACAGAAAATAGAATTTAAAAAAGAGAGATATGTCAAAAAGATGCTGAGACCATCATGAATACGGGACAAACTGAACTACAACAAAAAACTAACAAGTAAAAAATTATAATCATTGAATATTTAAAAAATCCAATGTCTTTATATTTAAATGGACAAATCAATGACTAAATAAAGGGAAAGTTCTTCTCTGTATGAAACTGAAACTAAAACTGTTAGTTGTTCAGTCATGTCCAACTCTTTGCGACCTCATAAACTGTAGCCTACACGGCTCCTCCGTCCATGGAATTCTCTAGGGAAGGATACTAGAGTGGGTAGCCATTCCCTTCTCCAGGGGATCTTCCTGACCCGGGGATCAAACCCAGTTCTCCTGCAATACAAGTGGCTTCTTTACCATCTGAGCCACTAGGAAGCTCCTTCTTTATAGAAAGCTTCCAACTAAAAATGTAGAAGAAATGATGGTATTAGGAAATCACTGTTTGCCTAGAATTGCAGTAATAATAATCAGTGGATATTAAAAAGAGAGGGGGTATGATATAGAAAGTATATTTGCACAGATACAAAGTAGATTGACGCAAGAAACTTATTATAATAGTGACATTATGGTGGAGAAATCTGGAGAACATTGCCTGAAGTAAGAAATGGAGATTAACCTCACCAATAAGGGAACAAATTGATATGATGTACCTCCTGTCATTAAAGGTATTTTAATAGACGAACTTCTTTCAGGTTGTTAGTATATATTTAGGCTACATACGTGCTAAGTTGTTTCAGTTGTTTCCGACTCTTTGCAAACCTATGGACTGTAGCCTATCAGGCTCCTCGGTCCATGGGACACTGGAAGCAAAATTACTGGAGTGGGTTGTCATGCTCTCTTCAGGGTGTCATCCAGACCCAGGGATCAAACCCATGTCTCTTATGTCTCCTGTGTTGGCAGGCAGGTCCTTTGCGACTAGCGCCACCTGGGAAACCATATTTCGGCTAAAGAAACCAAATCCAAGTGCAATTAATCATGATTCAGTTTTGAAGTGTCTTTATTTACAAAACACTTGTTAGACATCATGAGTTCAGTTCAGTTGCTCAGTTATGTCCGACTCTTTGCAACCCCATGTACTGCAGCTTGCCAGGCTTTTCTGTCCTTCAAATCTCCCGGAGCTTGCTCAAACTCATGTCCATTGTCAGTCATGCCAACCAACCATCTCATCCTCTATCCTCCCCTTCTCCTCCCGCCTTCAATCTTTCCCAGCATCAGGGTATTTTCCCATGAGTCAGTTCCTCCCACCAGGTGGCCAAAGTAATGGAACTTCAGCTTCAGCATCAGTTCTTCCAGTGAATATTCAAGATTACTGATTGGTTTGATATCCTTTCAGTCCAAAGGACACTTAAGAGTCTTCTCCAACACCACAGTCCAAAAGCATTAATTCTTCAGCTCTCAGATTTCTTTATGGTGCAAGCTTCACATCTGTACATGACTACTGGAAAAACCATAGGCTTCACATATGGACCTTTGTTGGCAAAGTGATGTCTCTGCTTTTTAATATGCTGTCTAGGTTGGTCATAGCTTTTCTTCCAAAGTGCAAGCATCTTTTAATTTCATGGCTGCAGTCAGCATCTGCAGTGATTTTGGAGCCCAAGAAAATAAAGTCTGTCACTATTTCCATATTTTCCCCAATCTATTTGCCATGTAGTGATGAGACAAGATGCCATGATCTTAGGTTTTTGAATGTTGAGTTTTAAGCTATCTTTTTCACTCCCCTCTTTCACTTTCATCAAGAGGCTCTTCAGTTCCTCTTCACTTTCTGACATACGAGTGGTGTCATCTGCATATCTGAAGTTACTGAATTTCTCCCTACGACTTCAATCCAGCTTGTGCTTCACCCAGTTTTGCATTTCACATGATGTACTCTGCATATAGCTTAAATAAGCAGGGTGACAATATACAGCCTTGACATGCTCCTTTCCTAATTTGGAACCAGTCTGTTGTTCCATGTCTAGTTCTAACTGTTGCTTGCTCCTTGACATGCATAAAGATTTCTCAGGAGGCAGGTAAGATGGTCTGGTATGCCTCCTGTTTAAGAATTTTCTAATCTTTGTTGTGATCCACACAGTTAAAGACTTTAGCATAATCAATGAAGCAGAATTAGTTGTTTTTATTGAATCTCTTGCTTTTTCTATGATCTGACAAGTGTTGTCAATTCAAACACTGGTTCCTCTGCCTTTTCTAAATTTACCTTGAATATCTGGGAGTTCTTGGTTCATGCACTGTTGAAGCCTGGCTTGGAGAATTTTGAGCATGCTATGCTAGCATATGAGATGAGTGCAATTGTGTGGTAGTTAAAACATTCTTCGGCATTGCCTTTCTTTGGAATTGGAATGAAAACTGACCTTTTCTGGTCCTTTGGCCACTGGTGAGTTTTGCAAATTTGCTGGCATATTGAGTACAGCACTTTCACAGCATCATCTTTTACGATTTGAAATAACTCACCTGGAATTCCATCCCTCCACTAGCTTTGTTCATAGTGAGGCTTCCTAAGGCCCCCTAGACTTCATACTCCAGGATGTCTGGCTCTAGGTGGAGTGACTACACCATTGTGGTTGTCTGGGTCATGATCTTTTTTGAATAGTTCTTCTGTGTATTCTTGCCACCTCTTCTTAATATCTTCTGCTTCTGTTAGTTTCATACCATTTCTGTCTTTATTGTGCCCATTTTTGCATGAAATGTTCACTTGGTATCTCTAATTTTCTTAAAAAGATCTCTAGTCTTTCCCATTCTATTGTTTTTCTCTATTTTTTTGCATTGATCACTGAGGAAGACTATCTTATCTCTCCTTGATATTCTTTGGAACTCTTCATTTAGATGGATATCTCTTTCCTTTTCTCTTTTGCCTTTAGCTTCTCTTCTTTTCTAAGCTATTTGTAAGGCCTCCTCAGACAACCATTTTGCCTTTTTGCGTTTGTTCTTCTTGGGTATGGTTTTGATCACCACCTCCTGTACAATGTTATGAACCTCTGTCCATAGTTCTTCAGACACTCTCTCAGATCTAATCCCTTGAACAATTTGTTACTTCCATTGTATACTCATAAAGGATTTGACTTAGGTCATACCTGAATAGTCTATTGATTTTCCCTACTTTCTTCAATTTAAGTCTGAATTTGGCAATAAGGAGTTCATAATCTGAGCCACAGTCAGCTCCTGGTCTTGTTTTTGCTGACTGTATAGAGTTTCTCCATCTTTGACCACAAAGAATATAATTAATCTGATTTTGGTATGGACAATCTGGTGATGTCTATGTGTAGAGTTGTCGCTTATGTTGTTGGAAGAGAGTGTTTGTGATGACTAGTGTGTTGGCAAAACTCTGTTAGCCTTTGCCTTTCTTCATTTGTACTCCAAGGCCGAACTTTCTGTTCTTCCAGGTTTCTCTTGACTTTCTACTTTTGCATTCTAGTCCCCTATGATGAAAAAGCATCTTTTTTGTTGTTAGTTCTAGAAGGTCTTGTAGGTCTTCATAGAACTGTTCAACTTCAGCTTCTTTGGCATTGGTGGTTGGGGCATAGACTCGGATTACTCTAATATTGAATGGTGCATTGGAAATGAACAAAGATCATTCTGTCATTTTTGAGCTTGAACCCAAGTACTGCATTTTGGACTCTTGTTCAGTATTTGACATCATAGACATCATTTACCAGATAAAATTCCAAACCATGAAAAATGGTCATCAGCAGGCTTTCACCAGTGGTGGCAGGTTGAAGATACACTTGAATATTTACCCTGCATGGAAACCACCTGGGAGAGAGCCCTCAGGAAGTGTGCTTCTCTGATTCTATCAAAATCAATGGATCATTACATTTTATCATACTGTAAACAGGTGCTTATCATACACTCTTAAAATTGTTTTTCTTTCAGTTATCAATACCCACTATCCACAGAAATTTAGAAAATATCTTGATTTTTTCTTTTCTCATTGAAAGCTATATTATTGTGCTTCATTAAACACAGCCTAAAATTTCATCCATCCCCCCTTTGCCTGTTCTCTCCACCAAAGTTTTTCTTAAAAAAAAATTTTTTTTTATTGGAGGATAATTGCTTTACAGAATTTTGCTGTTTTCTGTCAAACCTTGACATGAATCAGCCATAGGTATACATATATCCTCTTCCTTTTGAACCTCCCTCTCATCTCCCTCCTCATCCCACCACTCTAGGTTGATACAGAGCTCCTGTTTTAGTTTCCTGAGACATACAGCAAATTCTCATTGGCTATCTATTTTACATATGGTAATATAAGCTTCCATATTACTCTTTCCATACATCTCACCCTCTCTTCCCCTCTCCCCATGTCCATAAGTCTATTCTGTATGTCACTTTCTCCATTAGGACTTCCCTGGTGGCTCAGATGGTAAAGAGTCTGCCTACAATGCAGGAGACCAGGGTTCAGTCCCTGCGTTGGGAAGATCTCCTGGAGAAGGAAATGGCAACCCACTCCAGTATTCTTACCTGGAAAATTCCATGGACAGAGGAGCCTTGTAGGCTACAGTCCATGGGGTTGCAAAGAATTGGACATGACTGAGCAATAAATTCTTCAGTATCATTTTTCTAGATTCCATGTATGTACATTAGAATATGATATTTGCTTTTCTCTTTCTGACTCACTTCACTCTGTATAATAGGTTCTAGGTTCATCCACCTCATCAAAACTGATTCAAATGTGTCCCTTTTTATGGCTGAGTAATACTTCATTGTGTATATGTACCATAACTTCTTTTCCATTCATCTGTCACTGGATGTCTAGGTCGCTTCCATGTTCTAACTATTGTAAATAGTGCTGCAATGAACAATGGGATATATGTGTCTCTTTCAATTTCGGTTTCCTCAGGGTATATGCCTAGCAGTGAGATTGCTGGGTCATACGGTGGTTTTATTCTTAGTTTTTGAGGGACTCTCCATACCTTCTTCCATAGTGGCTGTATCAATTTCCATTCCCACCAACAGTGCAAGAGCGCTCCTTTTTCTCCATGCTCTCTCCAGCATTTATTGCTTGTAGACTTTTTGATGATGCCCATTCTGACCGGTGTAAGGTGATATCTCATTGTGGTTTTGATTTGCATTTCTCTAGTAATGAGTGATGTTGAGCATCTTTTCATGTGTTTGTTAGCCATCTGTATGTCTTCTTTGGAGAAATGTCTGTTTAGGTCTTTTCCCCATTTTTTGATTGGGTTGTTTGTTTTTCTGGCATTGTGTTGTATGAGCTGCTTGTATATTTTTGAAATTAATCCTTTGTCAGTTTTTTTTCAGTTGCTATTATTTTTTCCCATTCTGAGGGTAATCTTTTCACCTTGCTTATAGTTTCCTTTGATGTGCAAAAGCTTTTAAGTTTAATCAGGTCCCACTTGTTTACTTTTGTTTTTATTTTCATTACTCTAGTAGGTGGGTCATAGAGGATGTTGCTTTGATTTATGTCATTGAGTGTTCTGCCTATGCTTCCCTCTAAGAGTTTTATAGTTTCTGGTCTTACATTTAGGTCTTTAATTCATTTTAAGTTTATCTTTGTGTATAGTTTAGGACGTGTTCTAATTTCACTTTTCCCAGCTCCATTCATTGAAGAGGCTGTCTTTATCCCCATTGGCTTCCCTGGTGGCTCAGATGGTAAAGTGTACCTACAATGCAGGAGACTCGGGTTCGATCCCTTGGTGGGGAAGATCCCCTAGAGGAGGAAATGGCAACCCACTCCCGTACTCTTGCCTGGAAAATACCATGGACGGAGGTGCTTGGTAGGCTACAGTCCATGGGGTCACAAAGAGTCATAACTAACTGAGTGACTTCTCTTTCACTGGCCCCATTGTATATTCTTGCCTCCTTTGTCAAAAATAAGGTACCCATAGATGCATGGGTTTATTTCTGGGCTTTCTATCTTGTTCTATTGGTCTATATTTTTGTTTTTGTGCCAGTAGCATACTGTCTTGATGACTTGATGACTGTAGCTTTGTAGTATAATCTGAAGTCAAGAAGGTTGATTTCTCCAGCTCCATTCTTTTTTCTCAAGACTGCTTTGGCTATTGGGGGTCTTTTGTGTTTCCATATGAATTGCAAATATTTATGTTCTAGTTCTGTGAAAAATGCCATTGGTAATTTGATAGGGATCACATTGAATCTGCAGATTGCATTTGGTAGTATAGCCATTTTCACAATATTGATTCTTCCTACCCAGGGACATGGAATATCTCTCCATCTATTTATGTCATCTTTGATTTCTTTTATCAGTGTCTTATAATTTTCTGTGTACAGTTTTTTTGTCTCCTTAGGTAAGTTTATTCCTAGATATTTAGTTCTTTTTGTTGCAATGGTGAATGGGATTAATTCCTTAATTTCTCTTTCTGATTTTTCATTGTTAGTATGTAGAAATGCAAGTCAATTCTGTGTATTGATTCTGTACCCTGCAACTTTGCTAAATTCACTGATTAGCTCTAGTAATTTTCTGATACTATCCTTAGGGTTTTCTATGTACAATATCATGTACATCTTTAGGGTTTTCTATGTATAATATCATGTCATCTGCAAACAGTGAGAGCTTTACTTCTTCTTTTCTGATCTAGATTACTTTTATTTCTTTTTCTTCTCTGATTGCTGTAGCTAGGACTTTCAGAACTATGTTGAATAATAATGGTGAAAGTGGATACCCTTGTCTTATTCCTGATCTTAGGGGAAATGCTTTCAGTTTTTCACCATTGAGAATTATGTTTGCTGTAGACTTATCATATATGGCCTTTACTATGTTGAGGTATATTCCTCCTATGCCCATTTTTTGAAGAGTTTTAATCATAAATGGGTGCTGAATTTTGTCAAAGGCTTTTTTTTGCATCTATTGAGATTATCATATGATTTTTATCTTTCAATTTGTTAATATGGTATATCACATTGATTGATTTGCATATATTGAAGAATCCTTGCATTCCTGGAATAAACCCAACTTGATTATAGTGTATGAGCTTTTTGATGTGTTGCGGAATTCCATTTGGTAAAATTTTGTTGAGGAATTTTGCATCTATGCTTATCAGTGATATTGGCCTTCAGTTTTCTTTTTTTGTGTTGTCTTTGCCTGGTTTTGGTATCAGGGTGATGGTGGCCTTGTAGAATGAGTTTGGAAGTGTTCCTTTCTCTGCAATTTTTTGTAGGAGTTTTAGAAGGATAAGCATTAGCTTTGTTTTAAATGTTTGATGGAGTTCTCCTGTGAAGCCATCTGGTTCTGGGGTTTTGTTTTTTGGGAGATTTTTGATCACAGCTTCAATTTCAGTGCTTATAATTGGGTTGTTCATAATTTCTATTTCTTCCTGGTTCAGTCTTGGAAGATTGAACTTTTCTCAGAATCTGTCTATTTCTTCCAGGTTATCCATTTTTTTTTGCCACATAGTTTTTAAAATAGTCTCTTATAAGCCTTTGTATTTTTGCCTTGTCTATTGTAACCTCTCCTTTTTCATTTCTAGTTTTATTGATTTGATTCTCCTCTCTTCTTTTCTTCATGAGTCTGGAAAAGGGTTTGTCAATTTTGTTTATCTTCTCAAAGAAACAGCTTTTAGTTTTATTAATCTTTATTATTGTTTCTTTCATTTCTTTTTCCTTTATTTCTACTCAGGTCTTTATGATTTCTTTCCTTCTACTAATTTTGGGGTTTTTTGTTCTTCTTTTTCCAGTTGTTTTACATGTAAAGTTAAGTTGTCTATTCTATGTCTTGTTTCTTGAGGTAAGATTGCATTGCTATAAATGTCCCTCTTAGAACTGCTTTCACTGCATCCCATAGGTTTTGAGTTGTCATGTTTTCATTGTCATTTGTTTCTAGAAAAATTTTGATTTCCCTTTTGATTTGTTCCATAAATGTTGGCTACTTAGAAACATGTTGTTTACTCACCATGTGTTTGGGTTTCTTACAGTTTTTTTCTTGCAATGGAGAAGATGCTTGACATGATTTAAATTTTCTTAAAATTTACTGAGGTTTGATTTGTGACCAAAGATGTGGTCTATCCTGGAGGATGTTCCATGTGCACTTGAGAAGAAAGTATATTCTTCTGCATTTAGATGGAATGTCCTGAAGATATCAATGAGATCCATCTCATCTAATGTATCATTTAAGACTTGTGTTTCCTTATTAATTTTCTATTTTGATGATTTGTCCGTTGGTGTGAGTGGGGTATTAAAGTCTCTTACTATTATTGTGTTACTTTAAATTTCTCCTTTTATGTCTGTTAGTGTTTGTCTTATGTATTGAGGTGCTCCTATGTTGGGTACCTGGATATTTGCAATGTTATGTCTTCCTCTTGGATTGATCCCTTGATCGTTATGTAGTATCCTTCCTTATCACTTGTAATCTTCTTTATTTTAAAGTCTATTTTGTCTGATATGAAGATTGCTACTCCAGCTTTCTTTTGCTTCCCATTTGCATGGAATACACTTTTCCATCATCTCACTTTCAGTCTATGTGTGTCTTTAGGTCTGAAGTGGGTTTCTTGTAGCAGCATATATATGGGTCTTGCTTTTGTATCCATTCTGACAGTCTGTGTCTTTTGGTTGGAGCATTTAATCCTTTTACATTTAGAGTAATTATTGATATATATATTCTTATTGCCATTTTCTTAATTGTTTGGGGTAGATTTTGTAGATCTTTTATCTTCTCTTTTATTTCTTGACTATATAAGGCCCTTTAACTTTTGTTGTAAAGCTGGTTTGGTGGTACTGAATTCTCTTAACTTTTGCTTGTCTGAAAAGCTTTTGATTTCTCCATCAATTTTGAATGAGATCCTTGCTGGGTACAGTAATCTTGGTTGTAGATTTTCCCCTTTCATTATTTTAAGTATATCTTGCCTTTCTCTTCTGGCTTGCAGAGTTTCTGCTGAAAGATAAGCTGTTAAGCATATGAGGTTTCCCTTGTATGTCACTTGTTACTTCTCCCTTGCTGCTTTTAATAGTCTTTCTTTGTGTTTCAGTTCAGTTCAGTTGCTCAGTTGTGTCCAACTCTTTGTGACCCCATGGACTGCAACACTCCAGGCCTCCTTGTCCATCAACAACTCCCGGATTTTACTCAAACTCATGTCCGTTGAGTCGGTGATGCCATCCAATCATCTCATCCTCTGTCATCCCCTCCTCCTTCCCTCTTCAATCTTTCCCAGCATCAGGATCTTTTCCAGTGAGTCAGTTCTTCACATCAGGTGGTCAAAATATTGGAGTTTCAGCTTCAGCATCAGTCCTTCCAATGAATATTCAGGACTTATTTCCATTAGGATGGACTGGTTGGATCTCTTTGCAGTCCAAGGGACTCTCGAGAGTCTTCCCCAACACCACAGTTCAAAAGCATCAGTTCTTCAGTGTTCAGCTTTCTTTATAATCCAACTCTCACATCCATACATGACTACTGGAAAAACCATAGCCTTGTCTAGATGGAACTTTTTTGGCAAAGTAATTCTATGTTTAGTAATCTTTGTGATTAGTCTTTGTTAGTTTGATTAGTATGTATCTTGGCATGTTTCTCCTTGGGTTTATCCTATATGGGACTCTCTGTGCCTCTTGGACTTGATTGACTATTTCCTTTTCCATGTTGGGCATGTTGGGAAAATTTTCAACTATAATCTCTTCAAAAATTTTCTCATACCCTTTCTTCTTCTCTTCTTCTGGAACCCCTATAATTCGAATGTTGGTGGTTAGATATTGCCCCAGAGATCTCTGAGACTCTCCTCAGTTCTTTTCATTCTTTTTACTTTATTCTGCTCTTCAGAACTTATTTCCACTATTTTATCTTCTAGCTCATAGATTCGTTCTTCTGCTTCAGATATTCTGCTATTGATTCCTTCTAGAGTGTTTTTAATTTCAGTAATTGTGTTGTTTGTCTCTGCATGTTTATTCTTTAATTCTCCTAGGTCTTTGTTAATTGATTCTTGCATTTTCTCCATTTTGTTTTCAAGGTTTTTGATCATCATTATTATCACTATTCTGAATTCTTTTTCAGGTAGTTTGCCTATTTCCTCTTTGTTTATTTGGACTTGTGTGTTTCTAGTTTGTTCCTTCATTTGTGTAGTATTTTTCTGCCTTTTCATTATTTTTTTAAAACTAATTTTTAATTTACTGGGTTTGAGATCGCCTTTTCCCAGGCTTCAAGGTTGAATTCTTTCTTCTGTCTGGTTTCTGCCCTCCTCAGGTTGGTCTAGTGGTTTGTTTAAGCTTTGTATAGGGTGAGATTTCTGCTGAGTTTTTGTTTGTTCTTTTGTTTTTTCTCTAATGGCAAGGCTGAGTGAGGTAATCCTGTCTGCTGATGATTGGGTTTCTATTTTTGTTTTGTTTATTGTTTAGATGAGGTGTCCTGGTGGTGCTACTGGTGGTTGGGTGATACCAGGCCTTGTATCCCAGTAGTTTCCTTTGTGTGAGTTCTCACTATTTGATATCCCCTAGGGTTAGTTCTCTGGTAGTCTAAGGTCTTGGAGTCAGTGCTCCACTCCAAAGGCCCTGGGCTTGATCTCTGCCTGTCAAATAACTCCACAGAGAATATGAGGCTTCTCCCCTGCAAGTCCTTGAGCAGTCACTCCAGTCTCCCCAAGTGTCCCAGCTGCTATCTTTCTCTTCATCTGAATAAGTGTTTCTTAGTGTCTATAGATGAATCAAGGCATATTGGAAGTGGTCAAACAGGAGATGGCAAGAGTGAACTTCAACATTCTAGGAATCAGCAAACTAAAATGGACTGGAATGGATGAATTTAACTCAGATGACCACTATATCTACTACTGTGGGCAGGAATCCCTTAGAAGAAATGGAGTAGCCATCTTGGTCAACAAAACAGTCCAAAATGCAGTACTTGGGAGCAATCTCAAAAACGACAGAATGATCTCTGTTCGTTTCCAAGGCAAACCATTCAATATCACAGTAATCCAAGCCTATGTCCCAACCAGTAATGCTGAAGAAGCTGAAGTTGAATGGTTCTATGAAGACTTACAAGACCTGTTAGAACTAACACCCCAAAAAGATGTCCTTTTCATTCTAGGGGACTGAAATGCAAAAGTTGGAAGTCAAGAAACAGCTGGAGTAACAGGCAAATTTGGCCTTGAAATACAGAATGAAGCAGGGCAAAGGCTAATAGAGTTTTGGCAAGAGAATGCACTGGTCATAGCAAACACCCTCTTCCAACAACACAAGAGAAGACTCTACACACAGACATCACCAGATGGTCAACACTGAAAACAGATTGATTATATTCTTTGCAGCCAAAGATGGAGAAGTGCCAGGGTCCAGCCCCCGCAGGATCCAGGGGAACCTGAAGGAAAAACGGCCTCCGTGGATGATTTAGAGAGATAAGGAAAGAATATTGTAGATAAGAAAATAGAGGAGAGAAAGAGGCTGATATTCCTTGGTTTACATAGAAAACCAATAAAACTCCAAGACAAGGAGTTTGCCCTGTTCATGGAGGCCACAGGTGACCTCCCAGTCTCCCGAGGGAGTGAAGATGTAGAATGTCTTCCCATTCAGGTCTTAGAAACCCAGGCAGATAAGTGAACGCAGGGAGCCTCTGTGCTCCACAGGATCAGCCTGAAAAAAAAAAAGAGTAAGTGAGAAAAAAAGGACACGGGGTGAACAAGCTTCTTTGGTGAGTGAGGCCCATTATTTTTATTTTCAAAAGGGTCTTTTATACCTTTACTTGTACATAGAGGGAAATGAAAGATGCAAAGTCATACAGAGTCAGCCCAAACATTGCATCTGTTTTGTCTTTATCAAAACCAGGATTTTTTCTGCAAACCTTTCCCATAGAAAATGTTGTGTACATTATCTTCTGGCCTTGGAGGCCTGTGGACATTTTATGACCCTCTTTTGATAAAGGCTGCTCAACCAGAAAACTTATTTTCCCTTGAAATGTTTCCCTTGAAATATTTCTAATCTATGTCAGCCTCAGAAAGTATTAAACAAGTTACCTTTCTCACGGAGCAAAGGTGCAGTGCGTTACAAGAAAGAACCAATTAGCTCAAAAGTCTGATGTGGTTAATTTCAAGGCTATACTTGTTTTTCTTACATTCCAACCATGTTAACTAATACACTCCCAGGTGCACAGTGGATAAGAGATATGGGAACTCAGCAACAAGCATTGGCCCAATAATGAAATCCTACACCAGCACTACTCTAATAGCTTTTAACTCTTTGAAAGGCTCTATGTTTTAGGCTTCCTGTGGCTCTCACAGTTGAGGGGCTGTAACAATCACATGTGTAGTTGTAAAACTCAGGGGAAACCTGCCAAGCAAGCTAGAATGCTAATAGAGGAAGTTTGAATTGAAATATTTCTTTCATGTCAAAGACACCTATTAGCTAGAGCCCTAAGTTGATTTTCTCCAGAGAAAGGTGGTTGGGGATAGCCCCCTGTTAATGTCAGAAGAGTTGGTGAAAGGCACAAAATCGTAAGATGGAGAGATTCTGGTTTTGGGGTAGATGCTCGAGCAGTCTAGGGAGCCCCTCGAGTCCTGAAGCCTTGCTTAACAGTTCTCTTCCCCATGACCTTTGTCATGGGTGGGATCTCCTGTGCTGGCTCCCAGCAGAGAAGCTCTATACAGTCAGCAAAAACAAGACCAGGAGCTGACTGTGGCTCAGATCATGAACTCATTGCCAAATTCAGACTTAAACTGAAGAAAGTAGGGAAAACCACTAGACCATTCAGGTATGACCTAAATCAAATCCCTTATGATTACACAGTGGAAGTGAAAAATGGATTTAAGGGAATAGATCTGATAGAGTGCCTGATGAACAATGCACAGAAGTTTGTAACATTGTACAGGAGACAGGGATCAAGACTATCCCCATGGAAAAGAAATGCAAAGAAGAAAAGTAGTTATCTGAGGAGGCCTTACAAATAGCTGTGAAAGAAGAGAAGCAAAAAGCAAAGGAGAAAAGGAAAGATATAAGCATCTGAATGCAAACTTCCAAAGAATAGCAAGAAGAGATAGAAAGCCTTCCTCAGTGATCAATGCAAAGAAATAGAGGAAAACAACAGAATGGGAAAGACTAGAGATCTCTTCAAGAAAACTAGAGACACCAAGGGAACATTTCATGCAAAGATGGGCTCGATAAAGGACAGAAATGGTATGGACCTAACAGAAACAGAAGATATTAAGAACAGGTGGCAAGAATACACAGAAGAACTGTGCAAAAAAGATTTTCATGACCAAGATAATCACCATGCTGTGATCACTCATCTAGAGCCAGACATCCTGGAATGTGAAGTCAAGCGGGCCTTAGAAAGCATCACTATGAACAAAACTAGTGGAGGTGATGGAATTCCAGTGGAGCTATTTCAATTCTTGAAAGATGATGCTGTGAAAATGCTGCACTCAATATGCCAGCAAATTTGGAAAACTCAGCAGTGGCCACAGGACTGGAAAAGGTCAGTTATCATTCCTATCCCAAAGAAAGGCAATGCCAAAGGATGCTCAAACTACTGCACAATTGACTCATCTCACATGCTAGTAAAGTAATGCTTAAAATTCTCCAAGCCAGGCTTCAGCAATACGTGAACGATGAACTTCCAGATGTACAAGCGGGTTTTAGGAAAGGCAGAGGAACCAGAGATCAAATTGCCAACATCTGCTGGATCATGGAAAAAGCAGGAGAGTTCCAGAAAAACATCTATTCCTGCTTTATTGACTATGCCAAAGCCTTTGACTGTGTGGATCACAATAAACTGTGGAAAATTCTGAAAGAGATGGGAATACCAGACCACGCAACTTGCCTCTTGAGAAACCTATATGCAGATCAGGAAGCAACAGTTAGAACTGGACATGGAACAACAGACTGGGTCTAATAGGAAAAGGAGTATGTCAAGGCTGTATATTGTCACCCTGCTTGTTTAACTTCTATGCAGAGTACATCATGAGAAACGCTGAGCTGGAAGAAGCACAAGCTGGAAACGAGATTGCTGGGAGAAGTATCAATAATCTCAGATATGCAGATGACACCAACCTTATGGCAGAAAGTGGAGAACTAAAGAGCCTCTTGATGAAAGTGAAAGAGGAGATTAAAAAGGTTGGCTTAAAGCTCAACATTCAGAAAACAAAGATCATGGCATCTGGTCCCATCATCTCATGGGAAGTAGATGGGGAAACAGTGGAAACAGTGTCAGACTTTATTTTTTTGGGCTCCAAAATCACTGCAGATGGTGATTGCAGCCATGAAATTAAAAGATGCTTACTCCTTGGAAGGAAAGTTATGACCAACCTAGATAGCATGTTGAAAAACAGAGACATTACTTTGCCAACAAAGGTCCATCTAGTGAAGGCTATGGTTTTTCAAGTGGTCATGTATGGATGTGAGAGTTGAATGAAGAAAGTTGAGCACCAAAGAATTGACACTTTTGAACTGTGGTGTTGGAGAAGACTCTTGAGAGTCCCTTGGCCTGGAAGGAGATCCAACTAGTCCATTCTAAAGGAGATCAGTCCTGGGTGTTTATTGGAATGACTGATGCTGAAGTTGAAACTCCCATACTTTGGCCACCTCATGCGAAGAATTGACTCATTGGAAAAGACTCTGATGTTGGGAGGGATTGGGCGCAGGAGGAGAAGGGGACGACAGAGGATGAGATGGCAGGATGGCATCACTGACTAGATGGACGTGAGTCTGAGTGAACTCCCGGAGTTGGTGATGGACAGGGAGGGCTGGCATGCTGCGATTCATGGGGTTGCCAAGAGTCGGACACGACTGAGTGACTGAAATGAACTGAACTCAACTGATGTCTATAGATAAAGGGATAAGTGTGTGAATATCCAGGCATTCCAGGTGGTGCTGGTAAAGAATCCTCCTACCAATGCAAGAGACATGAAAGATGCAGGTTCTATCTCTGGCTCAGGAACATGCCATAAATCTGATTGGCATTCAGAAGCTTACACCCAACCTGTCTTTCAGTTCAGTTCAGTTCAGTCACTCAGTCGTGTCTGACTCTTTGCAACCCCATGAATCATAGCATGCCAGGCCTCCCTGTCCATCACCAACTCCCGGAGTTCACTCAGACTCACGTCCATCGAGTCGGTGATGCCATCCAGTCATCTCATCCTCTGTAGTCCCCTTCTCCTCCTGCCCTCAATCCCTCCCAGCATCAGTCTTTTCCAATTAGTCAACTCTTTGCATGAGGTGGCCAAAGTACTGGAGTTTCAGCTTCAGCATCATTCCCTCCAAAGAAATCCCTGGGTTGATCTCCTTCATAATGGACTGTTTGGATCTCCTTGCAGTCCAAGGGACTCTCAAGAGTCTTCTCCAACACCACAGTTAAAAAGCATCAATTCTTTGGTGCTCAGCCTTATTCACAGTCCAACTCTCACATCCATATATGACCACTTGAAAAACCATAGCCTTGACTAGACAGACCTGTTGGCACAGTAATATCTCTGCTTTTCAACATGCTAGCTAGGTTGGTCATAAGTTTTCTTCCAAGGAGTAAGCATCTTTTAATCATGGCTGCAATCATCATCTGCAGTGATTTTGGAGCCAAAAAAATAAAGTCTGACACTGTTTCCACTGTTTCCCCATCTACTTCCCATGAGATGATGGGACCAGATGCCATGATCTTCGTTTTCTGAACGTTGAGCTTTAAGCCAACTTTTTTGCCCTCCAGTTTCAATGTAATCAAGAGGCATTTTAGTTCCTGTTCACTTCCTGCCATAAGGGTGATGTCATCTGCATATCTGAGGTGATTGAGATTTATCCCAGAAGTCTTGATTTCAGCTTGTGCTTCCTCCAGCCCAGTGTTTGTCATGATGCACTCTGCATATAAGTTAAATAAGCAGGGTGACAGTATACAGCCTTGACCCACTCCTTTTCCTATTTGAAACCAGTCTGTTGTTCCTGCCTTTTTTGCTGGCCAAACCCACATATATGCTTTGTCTGTTTTCTCTTCTCTTTACTCCATCAACCATGTCAAGAGAGAGCACATGATACATCTATTGTAATAAATGCGATTTCTTTAAGTGCTTCCTTGAACAAAATAGCCATAGCACAATACTCTATATCTGCTCCTGAAAAGTTGTATTAGGGTCCAAAGTTTTCCTTAAAATCACAATATAGTTATTTAATATTCTTATTCTTATTTTATCTACAGATATTCCAATTAGATAATTGTTTTCTGAGAATTTTATCACAGTGTTGCATGTGCCAAATGCATTATAGACCTCATTACACTTCTTTCATTGCTCTGTGCCTAGCCTTTTTACATACATGAATTCCTCTGGGGAAGATTCAGCTATGCACTGTGATACTGGGAAGGTGCTAAGGGAGAAAAGTTTTCTTCCTAATTTCTGCAGTTTATTTGGGAAATTAGCCAGATGGTTTATGAAGCTGTTTTTCCTACTATGTCACTCTGTGACATAAAACACCTTGTGGGATTAGTAAGCATATCCTCAAAACAAAAAACCTGAGTGAAGGGGTATATTTAATTCTCTCCTCTTTTTGGTGTTTTGTTCTAGAGGCAGATTGTACAAAAAAGAGCTGAAATAAATTTTCCTCTTCCCTGCTGCCTCTTTCAGAAAGCATTTTGCTATTGACCTGCTGGCTGTACCACCTGGAGCCACAGTTTTGATCTATAAATCGTTTGAAACAGTTCTCAGCTTCTAAAGTTGATTCCCCCTTTCTTTACTTACCCTTCTAATAAGTGAATTTAGCCAAGGAGTGTCTTATAATATCCATATGCTTTACTTTTTAAATTAAATATACAACAAAACTGGGCAATAGAAACTTTTAGAGACACCACTGATTCTTATACTAACACTAATAATCATGTTGCTTAATCATAGTCAATCATTCCTTACATATTGGCTTCTAAGATCATCTCTGCTTATTTGTTGCAATGTTTGGCATAGATTACTTACAGTTTGGTATCAAAATAAGTGTCCACGCTACCCACACCCCATCCTTTACTCTTTCCTTTGCTCATATTATTTTGTTGGATTCTTATATTGTTTTGGCCTGTGAGAAAGACGAAACTCAGAAAGTTGCGAGCTTCTCAGTGGGAGTGAACCCGCTTAAGAAGATGATGCAGGTTTAGAGACTATTAGAAACTGCTGTCTTCCTTGGTCCCCACTGTCCTGCTATCTTGAGCATTTAGGTCAGTCTCTGGTACACAGCTCTACTGTGGTTCGGGAATGAAAGTCTGTTCTGAGTCTCTTTGGAATTAACAGCTCTGTGGATCAGGAGATTTGGTTTCCTCTTCCTGATGTTACAGAACCAATGTTATCGTGTTAGCTTTTTGTCTCCTTGTTTTTCAAGTGGGAAAATATTGTTTTTTTGAGCATATGCTTAGCGATGTTAATGAGAGATAAAAAGTATTCCATTCCATGTTCTTACCTCCTGGAGTTTGTAATATCTCAAGGAAAAATGAAATGCATAAAGTAATAGGCTAACATCACTATTATCAGTAGCATTGCCCACAGTAAGACTGCACCAGTTTTTCCTTTGACTCCCTGGATTACATAGAGAAGACAGAGGGTAATTTAATTCATAAGACAGTAGCATTTTTAAAAATTTCAAGTTATTATCAGATCAGATTCAGCTGACCTTATTTATCCATGCCAAAAAAAAAGGCAAATTATATAAAGGTTTTTAAAATAGATGAGGCCCTTCCCATATCATATCTTCTGTAATCTCCTAATTGGCTTCCTTTTCTAATCACAGAAACAGGCTGTTTCTATAATGAAAGATTTATTGATAACAGAGTTTGTCTATTAAAGAATTCCTCTTATTCTCCATTCTTTTCGCTGATTGTTAGCTTTGGATATTGAGCCATTTAAATACTAGACTTCCTTAACCATTCTGTTATGATATCTTGATACCCTATATTTTTCCTTTAAGATCTACAGTGATACGGTCTTCAGACACAGAGACAGCAGAAACTATGTCCTTATCAAAAGGAAAAAATGAGTGTGTAGTGGATCGAATGTGCTCCCCAAAGATCTGTCTACATCTCAACTTTCAGGACCCACAAATATGACCTTATATGGAAAAAGGGTCTTTGCAGATGTAATTAAAGAACTTGAAATGAGATTATTCTGAATTATGAGCCATAAATTTAATTACATGTGTCCTTAAGGAAGACACAGACACAAGAGGAAAGAACCAGAGAAGAATGTCGTGTGAAGACAGAGATAGCCTTGCGCAGCTACTATTTATGCTCAGTTGCTAAGTCCTGCCTGACTCTTTGCAACCATATAGACTGTAGCCCACCAGTCTCCTCTGTCCATGGGATTTTACAGGCAAAAATACTGGAGTGGGTTGCCATTTCCTTCTCCAGGTTATCTGACTGACCCAGGGATCGAACCTGCATCTCCTGTGTCTCCTGCATTGGCAGGCAGATTCTTTTTACCACTGAGTCACCTTCTACCCTAATGTAAAGTCTCCCACCTATATAGAAGGAGGCAAACTGTTCTTTTTATACTAGAGTAATATGGACTTTTTAAGCTTTAATATGCATTGTTAGATTGCTTTGAAAAATTTAAACTCTCTCTGGTAATGTACCTTCTACTATTAAAAAAGTAGCTGTAAAAATATAGAATGATAGCATTTAAGAAGAAACAACAAATCAGCTACATATTTTATTTTAGTACATGTATTTATGTTTCAATGCATAGAAGAGTTCTAAAAGAAAAGGTTATTAATATTAACCATTAATGTTATTAATGGTTAAATAAGATAACCACTATTAGAACTGGGGAAGGGGGCTGAGAATGGTTATCTGTACTCAGTTTTTGAAGAAAAGCATATTCATGCATTACTTGTAACACTGAAAAGTATTCCAAATCTAAAAGCACATTGATTATCAGATGGCCTGTATTGTATATGCTATTAGAAACAAATAATGCCAATTAAAAGGTAATACAATGCTTAATTTTCACCTTTCATCTTATGTCTTATAAACAAGCTTTTTAAAAAAGTTTGGACAAAGATTTTTACACTACACTGCAATTTTATTTCATACTACTGCTTTTGTGGTTTTCTATGAAGAATGAGTCGTTTCAATTTAATGTATAATTGTAATGCAATCCTTTTAAAGACAGCAAACAAAAGAACACATTGTATCAGTGATGAATGTCTTTGTGTTTTTTTTTTGTTTGTTTTGTTTTGTTTTTTATATTATTTTAAAATTTTATTTATATCAGAAGTTGAATGAATAAATTATTATACTGTGTGTATCCCCTTATGGATCACAGCCCTGCTGTGTTGAAGGGGTTTTTGTAACTCAGTGAAGCTACGAGCCATGTCATGCAGGGCCACCCAAGATGGACGGATCATAGTGAAGAGTTCTGATAAAACGTGGTCCACCAGGGCAGGAAATGGCAACCCACCCCAGTATTCTTGCCATGAGAGCCCATGCACAGTATAACAGCAAAATGATGTGACACCAAAATACATGCTCCCTAGAGTTGGAAGGTGTTCAATTTGCTATGGGAGAAGACCAGAAGGCAATTACTAATAGCTTCAGAAAGAGTGAAGTGTCTAGGCCAAAGTGGAAATGATGCTCTAATATGGATGTGTCTGGTGGTGAAAGTAAAGTCTGATATTAAAAAATATATATATTGCATAAAAACCTGGAATATTAGGCCAATGCATGCATGCCAAGATGCTTCAGTTGTGTCCAACTCTTTTTGACCCAGTGGACTGTAGCCCACCAAACTTCTCTGTCCATGGGATTCTCTAAACAAGAATACTTTTTTTGTTGTTCATTATATTTTCTTTTTTCTTTTTTTTTAATTTTTATTTTTACTTTATTTTACTTTACAATACTGTATTGGTTTTGCCATACATTGACATGAATCCACCACGGGTGTACATGCGATCCCAAACATGAACCCCCCTCCCACCTCTCTCCCCACAACATCCCTCTGGGTCATCCCCGTGCACCAGCCCCAGGCATGCTGTATCCTGCATTGGACATAGACTGGTGATTCGATTCTTACATGATAGTATACATGTTTCAATGCCATTCTCCCAAATCATCCCACCCTCTCCCTCTCCCTCTGAGTCCAAAAGTCCGCTGTACACATCTGTGTCTTTTTTGCTGTCTTGCATACAGGGTCATCATTGCCATCTTTCTAAATTCCATATATATGTGTTAGTATACTGTATTGGTGTTTTTCTTTCTGGCTTACTTCACTCTGTATAATCGGCTCCAGTTTCATCCATCTCGTCAGAACTGATTCAAATGTATTCTTTTTAACGGCTGAGTAATACTCCATTGTGTATACGTACCACAGCTTTCTTATCCATTCATCTGCTGATGGACATCTAGGTTGTTTCCATGTCCTGGCTATTATAAACAGTGCTGCGATGAACATTGGGGTACATGTGTCTCTTTCAATTCTGGTTTCCTCGGTGTGTATGCCCAGCAGTGGGACTGCTGAGTCATATGGTAGTTCTATTTGCAATTTTTTAAGGAATCTCCACACTGTTTTCCATAGTGGCTGTACTAGTTTGCATTCCCACCAACAGTGTAAGAGGGTTCCCTTTTCTCCACACCCTCTCCAGCATTTATTGCTTGCAGATTTTTGGATCGCAGCCATTCTGACTGGTGTGAAGTGGTACCTCATTGTGGTTTTGATTTGCATTTCTCTAATAATAAGTGATGTTGAGCATCTTCTCATGTGTTTGTTAGCCATCCGTAAACATGCCATAGTGGTCACCTGGCATCTAGCTGACCATGATAGTAAGATGCATTTGTTTAATGAAACTAACAAAAGCTACAGCATTTATAAATGCTGTAGTAATAGTAATTTTAAGAATCTTTCATGACCCAGTTCTTCCTTTTAACCTGGTCTTTTCATTCTATAGACAAACTTACTGAAACAGCTGTCTATTTTTGCTGGCTCTATGTTCCCATTTCCCCAAATCACTTGTTTATCAGCCCACAGCAATATGACTCTACACCTAACACTGTATTGAAGCTGCTCTTTCCAGAGTTACCAATGACCTCTTTGTCACAAAACACTGGGCAATATTTCAGTCCTCTTCTTGCCTAACTTCATTAGTGTGTGAGGTTGGTTGATCTCTGCCATGAAACTGCACATTTTTGTTTCTGCTACTCTTTTTCTGACTGTTCCTTTACTATTTCTATTCAGATTTCTCTTTCTTCTTCTTTTTGAGATGTTGATGTTTGCAAGATCATGTTTAAAGATGTATACGTCTTACCACACCACATACACCAATCAAGATGCAAGCAAATAATACATATGTCTGAAATGCACTAGTAGAAGAGTGACAATAAGATGATTTGTACTCTGATAGAGAGTACATGACCTGATTGCAGACATTCAATTTCAACAAGTGAAAACCAAAGGAAAAAGTGAACTGTAAGTCAAAGGAAACAAATCTGCTATTCTGGATGAGTCTGCTGTTGAGTGCCCTTCAGTCTCTCTTTTCTCTGCCATCCCATCCGTTCTCATGGTTTCCATTATCATCCATACTCATCCTGCTGCTGCTGCTGCTGAGTCGCTTCAGTCGTGTCTGACTCTGTGCAACCCCATAGATGGCAGCCCACCAGGCTCCCCCATCCCTGGGATTCTCCAGGCAAGAACACTGGAGTGGGTCGCCATTTCCTTCTCCAATGCATGAAAGTGAAAAGTGAAAGTGAAGTCGCTCAGTTGTGTCCTACTTTTAGTGACCCCATGGTTAGTGACCAGACTCCTCTGTCCATGGGATTTTCCAGGCAAGAGTACTGGAGTAGGATGCCATCGCCTTCTCTGATACTCATCTTAATTATTCTCAAATCTATATTTCAAATTCTTTTTCCCTATTGAAACTTTTAAGCAACTGATTATTGGGCATTATCATTTTAAGCTCCACAGGGAGCCATTCATTTCTGTAACTCACTGATGAGCTGATCCATCAAGTTCTCCCCAGTCACTTCATGTTCTTTTTGGCTGCAACTACTGGAACTCAAGTAACCATTTTTTTCTTGTTCTTTCAGTGATAATGTACCAATTACTCCTCTTGAACCTAATCTTTCTTCTAAAAAGTAGTTCTGATGGTCTTTTTTTTTTTTTAATCAAATCATATTCTTTCACAGCATCCTTGTGCCTATAGTACCCTCATTCTGCTGCCCCTTCTCTGGATTTGCTCTACTTTGCTCTCAGCTTAAATTTGATTTCCTCTAGGAAGTCTTAACTGACATTTGCCCCTATTTCCACCTAATGCCATTCTACATTAGATTTCAGTGTCATATGACCTTTGAGCTCTTTTAGCAGTTTAGTATAAATTCCTAAAAACATATAACCTACCACCACCAAATCATGATGAAATAGAAAATCTGAACAGATTGATTACTAGCAAGAAGACTGAATCAGTAATTAAAAACGTTTCAACAAATGAAAGTCTAGGAGGAGACAACTTTACTGGTGAATTCTACTAAACATTTGCACAAGAATTAATACCAACCCTTCTCAAACTCTTCAATACTGATTGATTTTTTAAAAATTGTTTATTTAGCTGCATTGGGTCTTAGTTGTGGCATGTGGGATCTTTTTTGTAGTTGTGACCAGTGGGCTCCAGGGAACGTGGGTTCAGTAGTTGTGGTGTGGGGGCTTAGCTACTCTGCAGCATGTGGGATCTTACTGGATATCAAACCCATGTCCCCTGCATTGCAACGTAGATTCTTATCCACTGGACCACCAGGGATGTCCCCATAATAGACTGCTTTTTATTCCTTTTTCCTAGATGAGGTAGAATAGAAGTAAGATGAGAAAACTTAGAGTGTATGTTTTTGTGAGTGAGGGATGAGAAAGAGAGAAAGAAAACTTTTTAGTTTAATACTTATAAGGTTTAAAATGAAATAGCATACGTAATTCAGACTTTAACTATTTTTTTCACTTACTGGTATAAAATTCTAATGCCTTTACTTCTTTCTGGAGTTGTTCTTTTTCAGCCATTAGAGTGCCTGAATGTATAGCTTTGTTTTTCTATTTTATATTTTCATTTTAAGAAATGTAGAACTGTACATTTATATTGTATTTTGTTTTCATGCCATCTTGTAATATGTGCCAAATATAGCCCCAGTTTCACTGATACACTTTTTCAGGTTTGCAAACTTTAACAAATTGTTAAGTCATAAATGATATGGATTATAAAGTATCTTTGCCCAATATGCTAATCTGAAAATCATTTTTCTTCTCTGGAATTTTACTTTATTGGAAAAAGTCAAGACTGTGCTTTTAGTGTCATATAAATGTATATCATTTTTTTTCTCTGACTCTAGCAGTTTATAGTACAGTATCACTTACCGTTTTCAGGTTTCTTAGTCTGATGGTAGAAATTATTTTATGCATATATCAGCATGTTCTGAAGACCCACACAGACCTTCTAAACAATCTGTCCCTTCCTCATAGTTATTTGTTTCTGTAGAGTTAAGAGTAAATTTAATGAATCTTATGCATATGCGATAGAAGCTCTAATGTTTGTCTGCATGTCTTGTTTTTCCATTTCAATTTTATCACTTTTAGAAAAGTTTACTCAGTTCCTGTGATTGCTAATCTCAGAGTACAGCCCAGCATCCCTTCTCCATCACGTGACCAGATGGACTAATTGTAGAGCTGGATCCACTGTCCATAATGATTAGATTGAGAATGGGACTATATTCCTTGCTTTGTTATTGGAGTAACAGAAAGAACTGTCTTTTTTCCTTTGGACAATGAGCTGACAGGATGTGAACCCGAGGCTGACAGCTATTAACCATTCTATTAGGAGGAAAAAAAAAAGCGTATAACTGAAAAATACAGACCGTCAGCAAACCAACGAACAAAATGTATTTCCTGGAGTATAGAGTGTCTGAGTCACTCACAAGCAATCAATGTTTTTTCCTTTTGTTAACAGTTTAACATTTATAAATATTCTTGCTGACATCCTTATGTAGAGTTGTCTCCAACAACATTAAGTTAAACAGTATCTCAAAACACATTTAAAATTGCATTAAAAAAAAGTTTTCTTTTTCGCTTTCTCCATTTTGCATTTTAAACTAATACAGTGCTTCCTCAAATATGTCTGTATTATTAGTTTTCCTGGGAGGAAATAAAAGCAGAAAAGTGGTGTTCAGTGCCAATAACTGTCGAATAATCTGAGTTAAGCCAACTTGACATTTTCTTACAGAAGTTATTCTAAAAATCTTTAGTTGCTAATATGAATGGAAAATATCAAAGTGTTTAACCAAACATTTCTGGAACTCTTTATTTTACAGCCTGTTATGGAAATGGGTTTCTGATAGGCAAACACTGAATAGTGAGGTAATAGTCACTTTTAAGTTAAGTTAAAATTTATATACCCCCGATCTTTTTGATTGGAGAAGTCAATGGCAACCCACTCAGTACTCTTCCCATGGACAGAGGAGCCTGGTAGGCTGCGGTCCATGGGGTCGCTAGGAGTCGGACTCGACTGAGCGACTTCACTTTCACTTTTCACTTTCATTCATTGGAGAAGGAAATGGCAACCCACTTTAGTGTTCTTGCCTGGAGAATTCCAGGAATGGGGAGCCTGGTGGGCTGCCGTCTATTGGGTCTCAGTGTCGGACATGACTGAAGCGACTTAGCATCAATCTTTTTGATAGCTGATGCTCCAAAATCACTGTAAATGGTGATTGCAGCCATGAAATTAAAAGACACTTACTCCTTGGAAGGAAAGTTATGACCAACCTAGATATCATATTCAGAAGAAGAGACATTACTTTGCCAACAAATGTCCTTCTAGTCAAGGCTATGGTTTTTCCAGTAGTCATGTATGGATGTGAGTTGGACTGTGAAGAGAGCTGAGCGCCAAAGAATTGATGCCTTTGAACTGTGGTGTTGGAAAAGACTCTTGAGAGTCCCTTGAACTGCAAGGAGATCCAACCAGTCCATCCTAGAGGAGATCAGTCCTGGGTGTTCATTGGAAGGACTGATGCTAAAGTTGAAACTCCAGTACTTTGGCCACCTCATGTGAAGAGTTGAGTCATTGGAAAAGATTTTGATGCTGGGAGGGATTGGGAGCAGGAGGAGAAGGGGATGACTGTTGATGAGATGGCTGGATGGCATCACTGACTCAATGGACATGAGTCTGAGTGAACTCTGGTGATGGACAGGAAGGCTTTGTGTGCTGCAATTCATGCGGTTGCAAAGAGTCAGACACGACTGAGCGACTGAACTGAACTGAACTGATGTAAATCAATCTCAGACTTAGGTTTATTATAAATGGAATGTCTGGGGTCATGTAACTAGGGAAGGTGGATCTGGCCTAGGGTATTGGTTTCATTACACCTTCAAAGCACTCTTTTTTTTTCTCCTTCATTCTCTTTGTATATGTCTGTTTTGCTTTTATGTGTATTGGTTTCTTTCTCAAGTAGTTTTTCCACATGTTCAGAAATAATATTAGCAGTCTTAAGTCTAGATCTTGGTTGAATCCATAAGGTAAAAAGAAAAAAAAATTCCTGGTATTCAACCTAGATACTGTATTAAAAAGCAGAAACATCATTTGCCTGTCAAAGGCCATATAGTCAAAGCTATGGTTTTTCCAGTAGTCACGTACAGATGTGAGAGATGGACCATAAAGCATACTGAGTGAGAAAAAATTGATACATCTGAATTGTGGTGCTGGAGAAGACTTAGTCCCTGAGACCACAAGGAGATCAAATCAGTCAATCCTAAAGGAAATTAAACCTGAATATTCATTGGAAGGACTGATGCTGAAGCTGAAGCTCCAATCCTTGGGCCACTTGATGTGAAGAGCTGACTTGTTGGAAAAGACCCTGATGGAAAGATTGAAGGCAAAAGGAAAAGGGGACGACAGTAGATGAGATGGTCAGATAGCATCACTTACTCAAAGGACTTGAATTTGAGCCAACTCCAGGATATAGTGAAGGACAGGGAAGCCTGGCATGCTAGAGTCCATGGGGTCAAAAGAGTTAGCAACTGAACAACAACAACATTCATATATTAGATTGGGTTAGAATACATGTTTTTGCTTGTGCCCATCAGCGAGTGCTATGGATAGTGGTCTATCCTTGAATCTGTCATCAATGGACATGTGCCCAGGGGGAGCTCTCTGTGATTAACAGTGGTATCAGAATCATAGAACAAGCAGGATGGTTCTCCACAATGAGAATTTGGTTGTTCTTACCAGAAGAATACGAAAAGGAAGCGAAGCATTCAGGAAAACTGATGTCTACATGTGAAAGTGGTCTTTTACATAAGACAATATTCTGGGCTAGTGCATTTTATAAAATCATATTTTCACTGTAAATTAAGAATAGCTTATTTTGCAATAGTGCTAGAAACATTGATTGCTTACCTCTCTTTAACAGTTTAAAAAATTTAATTCTCAGAACTAATTCTTGTCCAGAGGTATTTTATGACATGACTGTAAAATTTTCTATTGATTGAACATAAAGTGTCATTAATGGTCATTTGTAGGAATAAGTGGTACAAAACTCTTTTAAATTTCATAATATTATAACATATTGAAGATGACTTGATATCTACTATTATTAACCAAGAAATAATAGTTTAGTCTTATAAATGCCATAGTTTGACTTAAATAAATAACATTGGGTGAACAAAATGATAATCAAATTACTATATCCTAAATTATACCATGTATTTTATTTTTCTTTAAATGATTCAAAATATGTTGTAATGTGGAGCATTTTGAAATTGCTGGAATTTTTGTTGTTTATCTTTCAGGTACAGTTTAATTCTTAATGATAAACCCATTTGATTTGAAGTAAATGCATGTACATCAAATTTACAACTCTATCAAATCATAATGTGTCACTTTGTAATAATTTAAAATGAACTATGAGGTGACTATGATTTTTACAAATATAATTAAAGAGAAAAGGAGAAAATTCATTTACTGATAGTTTTAAAAAATGTAAGCATTTTGGCATATTTCTTTTATTCTGCCACCCTCACATCCATTGTAGTTAGATTTTTCAGTTTAGTTAATGATGGGACAGTAGTCCTATCTTGGTTCAATGGCTTATGGAATAAAACTGATAGCCTTATTTTTTAGCATTTCCTATTCTTTTAAGGGACTTCCTAGGTAGCACTAGAGGTAGAGAACTCACCTGCCATTGTAGGAGATGTAAATGGCTTGAGTTCAATCCCTGGGTCAGGAAGATCCCCTGGAGAAGGGCATGGAGAAAATCCCACAGACAAAGGAGCCTGGTGGAATACAGTCCCTAAGGTTGTAAAGAGTAGGATGCAATTGAAGCAACTTAGCACACACATTCTTTTAAGAATCTTAAAAATTGTTTTCCTAATGATTGATTTTTCCATTGGTCATGTATGGATGTGAGAGTTGCACTACAAAGAAAGCTGAGTGCTGAAGAATTGATGCTTTTGAACTGTAGTGTTGGAGAAGACTCAAAAATCGCTTGGACTTCAAGGAGATCCAATCAGTTCATCCTAAGGGAGATCAGTTCTGGGTGTTCATTGGAAGGACTGATGTTGAAGCTGAAACTCCAATACTTTGGCCCCCTGATGCAAAGAGCTGACTTATTTGAAAAGACCCTGATGCTGGGAAAGATTGAGAGCAGGAGGAGAAGAGGATGACAGAGGATGAGATGGTTGGATGGCTTCATTGACACAATGGACATGGGTTTGGGTGGACTCCAGGAGTTGGTGATGGACAGGGAGGCCTGGTGTGCTGTGGTTCATGGGGTCACAAAGAGTCGGGCACAACTGAGCACACAACTATTTTTTGATTTGTGCAGTTTTGTCTTTTCTACATTTATTTCTCAGTTCAGTTCAGTTCAATTGCTCAGTCGTGTCTGACTCTTTGTAACCCTATGAACCGCAGCACACCAGGCCTCCCTGTCCATCACCAACTCCTGGAGTCCACCCAAACCCATGTCCATTGAGTTGGTGATGCCATCCAACCATCTCCTCCTCTGTCATCCCCTTCTCCTCCTGCCCTCAATCTTTCCCAGCATCAGGGTGTTTTCAAATGAGTCAGCTCTTCGCATCAGGTGGCCAAAGTATTGGAGTTCCAGCTTCAACATCAGTCCTACCAATGAACACCCAGGACTGATCTCCTTTAGGATGGACTGGGTGGATCTCCTTGCAGTCCAAGGGACTCTCAAGAGTCTTCCCCAACACCACAGTGAAAAAGCATCAATTCTTCAGCACTCAGCTTTCTTTATAGTCCAACTCTTACATCCATACATGACTACTGGAAAAACCATAGCCTTGACTGGACAGACCTTTGTTGACAAAGTAATGTCTCTGCTTTTGAATATGCTATCTATGTTGGTCATAACTTTCCTTCCAAGGAGTAAGCATCTTTTAATTTCATGGCTGCAATCACCATCTGCAGTGATTTTGGAGCCCATAAAAATAAAGTCAGCCACTGTTTCCACTGTTTCCTTATCTATTTGCCATGAAGTAATGGGACCGGATGTTATGATGTTAGATTTCTGAATTTTGAGCCACTGGATAAGTATAATTATAAGGATATTGTGTGGTATGTGTGTGTGTGTCTGCTTCTTGTCTATTACCTTTCTTCTACATTTCTTGTATTTGCCGTTTATTCATTGTTTTGATTTATAAATGTATTCAGAGAGAGGGCAGTAAAATGGAAAGAACATTGACTCTGGAATCAGATTAATCTGAACTTTAATCTTGGTATCATCATTTATAAACTCTCTGATCTTGGGCAAAGTCATTTAAGCTCTCTGGACTTATTTTCTCATCTGTAAAATGCAGAGAATGGTACCCATTGAAAAGAGTTATGAGTCCTTCTTTGGTAATCAAAGTACTCAGTATGTTCTATAATTTACTTTTCTGAATGAATGTTGTTGGGTCTTCTCATGGCACTTACTCTTTGTACTTTTATTTATTTGTGTATAGCTGTGCTGGGTCTTCCCTGCTGTGCGAGATTTTCTCTAGCTGTGGAGAGTGGAGGCTACTCTCTTGTGGTGCTTGGGCTTCTCACTGCAGTGGCTTCTCTTATTGCAGTACACGGGCCTGAGGACCCATGGGCTTCAGTGATTGCAGCATGTGTGTTAAGTAATTGAGGCTCCCAGGCTCTAAAGCACAGGTTCAATAGGTGAGGCTATCCAGCTTAGTTGTACCGCAGGATGTGAGATCTTCCTAGATCAAGGATTGAACACATGTCTCCTGAATTGGCAGTTGGATTTTTTCTTTTTTAACCACTGAGCCACCAGGGAAGTCTTGCAATTACTCTTTTTAAGGTCCTCATTTCTGACCTTCATTGTCTACACATACATTCGGTAACAGCATAATGACTTGCATCCCTCATCACAACTTGTGCATCTGAAACCCACACTTCATTTACCATTGTAGACAGATATGCCCAGAGAGTGTCTGCTGTATGCCCTTTATACTAAGATGGATCTCCTGAACAATGTGGACACTCCTCTCTTCTCCTTTCCCATCTTCTTTCTCTGCACTCTCCTACATTAATTTCATTTTAATGTAACAGGCTTCTTCACCCTTGTATCTATTTCTGTTAATCTTTCTCCTTTTTCAAACAAAATCCAACTAGCTTCACATCAGGAAAACATCTCAGTTCCTTGAACTTATTTTCTATTCCTATGAGTATAATAATCACATTAGCCCTTACTTAGAGTTACTTATCTTCATGCCTTTTTATATTCTTAGATTGAGTTCCTGGAGGTGAACAACCAAAACTGACTTACTTTTGGTCTCTCACAGTCACTAAAATAGTGCTTTGCATAAATGCTGACATAAATTAATGAATGGGGAATATTGATAAATGTTTCTAACTAAAGAAATTTTTGTACATGTCATTTTTGTATAACTGAATCATCTTGCTGTGCACCTGAAACCTTGTAAGTCAACTATATTTCAATAAAATATATGTATTTAAAAATTTTTTATATATGCCATATTAACTGTACATGTCATACCGAGTCTACTCTACTCTCTTACTCTACTCTCTCATAGATGGTATAGATTTTCAGAGGCAAGGGATATGGGATGCTTTATTCAATGATGTGTATTACTAAAAAGGTCATGAGAATAAAAGTCAAAATAGCAGTTTCTTGTAATTCAGAAATCAGCGTACAAGTTTCTAATTTCCATTGTTGCATCAAAACTTGAAGATTTTTCCTTTTACATCTCCAACAATACTTAGACTTGACAATTCCTTGAACGCAGGTGCCCAGTGTATATTTATGGAAATGAAATGCTAATTATGTGTGCAGATTTTTTTTTTTTAAGAATGATAGACAAGGATTTCTTGACCTGAATATTTGCTAAACTTTTGTTCTCTTACATGGAAATTCAGTAATTGGAGAATTTTAGGTTTACATAAATTTTAATGCCTTAATTTTAGAGATGAAGTTCAGGAAGCCTCATGACTAGGTTAAGATGACACAGTTAACCAGTAGAAAAGTAGAGAGGACTGGCCATGACTCTTGCCTTTTCACCCAGAGACTTTTCCACTGTAAAATGCTTTGAATTCCAAGAGAGAAACTCATGAGTGTAATATTTTCAGCAAATAGTAATATTTATATATAAAAACATCTTTATCATTTTTTTTCAGTGTGTCATCAAGAAGATGTAAAAATGGGACTTCATTTTTTCAACTTGGAATATTTTCTGTGTCTCCAATTTGACTCAGTCATGTGTTATTGTTATAGAATGGATAATTAGCATGTCAGGGCTTCTCAGGTGGCTGAGTGGTAAAGAATTCACTTGCCAATGCAGAAGACGTGAGTTCTGTCCCTGGGTCAGGAAGTTCCCCTGAAGAAGGAAATGGCAACCCACTCCAGTATTCTTGCCTGGGAAATCTCTTGGACAGAGGAGCCTGGTGGGCTACAGTCCATGGGGTCACAAAGAGTCAGACACAACTTAGTGACTGAGTACACACACACATTTAATATTACATTCAGTCCCTTTTGCAACAAGAATAAAACAAATAGTCTTTAGTTAATAATTTTGAAGTGTGATTAATATAGGGTCATAGAAGTAGATTTATAAAGTGAAAAAAGGGACAACCTGCTCTTTCGTGGCCAGTTGTTGAAAGATCATTTTAAGAAGATATTTCGTAGGTGGCAGTGTGCTGCTCCTGGCTACATGGAAGCAAAACTAGAGAGAAACAAAACTTCTGATAGCTTATTTTTTCTTTAAGTTTCATTGACATTGGGTGAGATATTGTATAAAGTCGACCAATTGCAAGAGAATGAGACTTGCTTCTTAAAGTGAAGTGAAGTCTCTCAGTCGTGTCCGACTCTTTGCGATCCCATGGACTGTAGCTTATCAGGTTCCTCCATCCATGGGATTTTCCAGGCAAGAGTGCTGGAGTGGATTGCCATTTTCTTCTCCAAGGGATCTTCCTGACCCAGAAATCGAACCCAGGTATCCCGCATTGCAGGCAGACGCTTTACTGTCTGAGCCACCAGGGAAGCCCGAAACAGAGGATTATTTCTCACTGTCTCCCTGAAGCCACAGTCAGCAAAACCAAACCATCAAGAAGAGTGGAGACACTTGGTAGCAGCAGGCTTCTTGCCTGAAGTCTGAAGCCCCATGGTTTCACAGGGATACTGTAGGAGAGTGGTCCTCCACCTTCTTGGCACCAGGGGCGAGTTTTGTGGAAGACAGTTTTTCCATGGATGGAGGTGGGGTAGATAATTTAAGCACATTACATTTATTGTGCACTTTATTTCTTTTATTATTACATCAGTTTCACCTCAGATTATCAGGCATTAGATCCCAAAGGTTGAGGACCCCTGATCTAGGGTGTGGAAAGCTGCGGTACTGGCAGGAAAAAGGACCTCTGAAACATACAAATAAATTCTGGCTACTTCTTCATAATCAAAATTGAACTCTTGAAATGACTAAGCTGGAATTCTTGAACTAATCATAGCAAAGGGTTATAAAGACATCCTTTAATGAGGGAAATGTGAGTATGTGATTGGAATAAGAAATAAAAGACAAGTGGTATTATTTTTTTTCACCGAATTGGTGGAGATGTAGTTCTTTTGGAACTTGTGAGGAGGTTAATAATCATGAATGCTACTGCAGTTGGAAGTCAAAGTGTACTGCATATAATACTATTAGCTTTGAACTGTTTTAAAAGAATATCTTCATAGAAAATTGAAAGATGTGGGTTTTATTTGCAACCTTCTCACTATGATTGTGCATATCATTTTCATTCCTTTGCTTTCATATTTTCAAAATGTGGATGTGTTACCTCTTTTATGTCTTCCCTGATAGCTCAGATGGTAAAGAATCTACCTGCAATGCAGGAGATTTGGGTTCAATCCCTGAGTCAGGAAGATCCCCTGGAGAAGGGAATGGCAACCCACTCTGGAATTCTTGCCTGGAGAATCCCATGGACAGAGGAGCCTGGCAGGCTACAGTCCATGGGATTACAAAGAGTCTGATGCAACTGAGCGATTCACACATTTTACCTCCTTTATACCAAGTAGTATTTATAACTGATTTGAGAAATCTTGAATTCTTCTGAAGTTAGGGAATCTTTACATCAACGTTATTTAAGCACACTATTGTGATAACACCATGAATTTGAGGTAATTAAAACATTTTTTTCAAATATTTCTTTTAGCTTTTCATTTACAGGTGATTGTTAAAGTAAACACAGTGAAACTCTGAAGATGGTCTTTGCTAACTGGTACTGTGTGCTTGGGCTGTGTGCTGGGGCACTTCTAGAGAAGAATTAGATAAGAGTTGTATATTCTAACATTGACTTACTAGTGAAAGCAAAATATATTTTTTTGAGAGACTAAAAAAGGATGAAGAAGAAGATGATAATTGTTGAATGAGAACTGTCAATGAAAAAGTCACTGTTGATAACATTAAATAAAACAACCAGAAATATTTTTTCCTTCTTTTATTGAAGTATGGTTGTGTTAATTACTGTTGTTGTTCTGTTGCTCAGTCATGTCCAACTCTTTGCAACCCCATGGACAGCAATACGCTAGGCTTCTCTGTCTATCATTTCCCCAGAGCTTGCTCAAACTCATGTCCATTGAGTCAGTGATGCCATCCAACCATCTCATCCTTTGTCATCCCCTTTTCCTCCTGTCTTCAATCTTTCCCAGCATCAGGGTCCTTTCCAATGGATCCTTTCACATCAGGGGTCCAAAGTAGTGGAGCTTCAGCTTCAGCATCAGTCCCTCCAATGAATATTCAGGACTGGTTTCCTTTAGGATTGACTGATTTGACCTCCTTGAGGTCCAAGGGACTCTCAAGAGTCTTCACCAACACCACAGTTCAAAAGCATCAGTTCTTTGGTGCTCAGCCTTCTTCAGGGTCCAACTCTCACATCCATATGTGACTACTGGAAAAACCATAGCTTTGTTTAAATGGATCTTTGTTGGCAAAGTAATGTCTCTTCTTTTTAATATGCTGTCTAAGTTTGTCATATCTTTTCTTTCAAGGAGCAAGTGTCTTTTAATTTCATGGCTGCAGTCATCTTCTGCAGTGATTTTGGAGCCCAAGAAAATAAAGTCTTTCACTGTTTTCATTGTTACCCCATCTATTTGCCACTAAGTGATAGGACCAGATGCTATGATCTTAGTTTTTATAATGTTGAGTTTTAAGTCAGCTTTTTCACTCTCCTCTTTCACTTTCATTAAGAGGCTCTGCAGTTCCTCTTCCTTTCTGCCATAAGGGTGGTGTCATCAACATATCTGAGGTTATTGATGTTTCTCCCTGCAACTTGATTCCAGGTGGTGCTTCATCCAGTCCAGCATCTCTCATGATATACTCTGCATATAAGTTAAATAAGCAGGGTGACAATATTCAGCCTTAACCAACTCCTTTCCCAATTTTGAACCAGTCCATTGTTGCATTTCTAGTACTAACTGTTGCTTGTTGACCTGCATACTGGTTTCTCAAGAGGCAGGTAAGGTGGTCTGGTATTCCCATCTCTTTAAGAATTTTCTACTCTGTTGTGATCCACAGAGTCAAAGGCTTTAGCATAGGCAATAAAGCAGAAGAAGATGTTTTGCTGGAATTCTCTTGCTTTTGCTATGATTCAACGGATGTTGGCAATTTGACCTCTGGTTCCTCTGTCTTTTCTAAATCTATCTTGAACATTTGGAAGTTCTTGGTTCACATACTACTGAAGTCTATCTTGGAGAATTTTGAGCCTTACCTTGCTAGCGTGTGAAATGAGTGCAATTGTGCAGCAGTTTGAACAGTCTTTGGCATTGCCTTTCATTGGGATTGGGATGAAAACTGACTTTTTACAGTCCTGTGGCCACTGCTGAGTTCTCCAAATGTGCTGGCAGCAAAGTGGTTCCATTATACATATATACACACACACACACACACATATATATATATATATATTTATATTCTTTTATGGTTTATCGTAGGATGCTGAATACAGTTCTATGTGCTATACAGTAGAACTTTGTTGTTTATCCACTCCATTTATAATGGCTTATATCTGCTAACTCTGACCTCCCATTCCATCCCTCTCCAATTCCCCTCCCCCTACATTGGCAACCACAATTCTGTGATTCTGTTTCTGTTTCATAGATATGTTCATTTCTGTCGTATTTTAGGTTCCAAATGTAAGTGATATTCTACAGTATTTGTCTTTTTCTGTCTGTCTTACTTCACTTAGTATGAAACTCTCGAGGTTCATCCATGTAGTTGCCAAAGGCATTATTTATTTTTAAAGGCTGAGTAACATTCCGTATTTACAGTCCATGGAATTTTCCAGGCCAGAATACTGGAGTGGGTAGGCTTTCCGTTCTCCAGGAGATCTTCCCAACTCAGGGATGGAACCCAAGTCTCCTGCATTGCAGGCGATTCTTTACCAGCTGAGCCACCAGGGAAGCACAAAAATACTGCCGTGGGTAGTCTATCCCTTCTCCAGCAGATCTTCCCAATCCAGGAATCGAACGGGGCTCTACAGCATTGCAGGCAGATTCTTTAACTGTGCTATCAGGGAAGCCCTATATATATACTTTTTCTACAAAGAATTTTCTACTCTTTTTTGTGATCCACACAAAGACTTTAGCATAGTCGATGAAGAAGAAGAAGATGTTTTTCTGGAATTCTCTTGCTTTTGCTATGATTCAACACATGTTGGCAATTTGATCTCTGGTATGTATGTGTATACATATATCACATAAGAAGAGAATTTTAAAAGAAAGGAAATGGACTTCCCTGGCTGTCTGGTGGTTAAAACTCTGTTTCCACTGCAGAGAGTAGGGGTTCACATGCTGCCATGGCACAACCCAAAATAAATAATAAAAAGGAAAAAAAGTAAAAGGAAAAAGTATTCAGGGAGATCACAGAAGAACTCGCTGAGTCAGATTTGGAGATATGGAAGATGGGCTCACCTCAATTAAAGCTGATAGCCCTAAATGCGCAGGAAAAACATAAAAGGCAAGGTTTTATAGCTTAATTTTTAGATGAAAAGCTTTATTGTTTTCCCACAGCTAGAGACCATACAAATGACATACTAACTTTCATTTATGGATTTATTTTTTGCCTTATTATTTTCCAAAGGTATGTAAAGATTTTTATTACAGATTTAGAGACATATATTAAAAATTGAGATGTAGAACCACATGCATGCATAGGAGTAGAGATTTTCTTGAAATTATTACATGTAATTAAGACTGTTCTAGAAATTTACACTTTTATTTTAGGAAACCAAATGAAATATCTTCAATGGCATTATAATGTCTTTTTGATGCCATTTAATCTTCATGTCTCCTATCACAAAATACAGATCTGAGTTGATACTTTTTTTAAGGTATTTTTAAGATATGACTTTGTTTTATTGTTTGGAAATTTTTCTTGACAATTTAGTGAAAATTGCTTACTACCTTAGGTTCATTTAATGCTTTTTAGATATTTTTTGTATACAATGTACTGTGTCAAAGTATACTTTCAAATCTACCATTTTCAAAGTGAGAAAATCTCATGGATTGTCATAACTCACATTTAAATAAATCTTTGGCAAAAAGCAGTTTTATTTGGAGACTGTTTCATTTGTCTAAAAGTATCTTCCCACTGTATTTTTTTCTATTGGTAAAAGGAAAAAAAAGCAGCATATTCCTGAGGATTGATTACACTGATGTCTAAAATCTTGTCAGAATCTAAGCATTAAGATAAATATAATGAAATTCAAAATGACATTTTACATTTGAAGACTCATTTTTCACACTTAAGACATGCATGAGATTCAGCTGGGGTTTTAGGTACAGACATCCTGCAATATCCTTCGAGGACTGGTTTCAGGCCTCTGCAGATACCAAACTCAATGGGTGCTCAATTCCTGTATATAAAATGGCAAAGTAGTATTTAGTTTTGGCTATATATTTCTCTAGAGGAGCTAGGCGCTTCTCTTGGGGTCAACTTAATTGTATGTCCCTTGTAGCTTGTGAAAAATAATTTCACTTTTCATGCACACATGAGACTGAACACTACTTGAAAGAAATGATTGACTTTAAAATATCAATGCCTTGAGAAGACAGTTGGGGAAAATGGAACCCACACTGTAGAGACTAGAAGAGACAGCCAAGGATGCTTCACTCTTGATACTTGGACATGTTCCAGGTTCATTTCTTACAGAGAAACTGTTTATTAACTGAAATTCTATAAGTCTTCTGTATAGAATCTATATTTCTAGAATATAGAATATAACTATAAATTATAGCATATAAATTAGATCTATAGAATAGCAATCTAATATTTCTATTTGAAATCTAATAGATCTATAAAATATAAATTAGATCTATAAATATAGATTCAAAATCTAATAGATTTATGATCTATAAAAATCTATAAATATCTAATTTATATTCTATAGATCTTATGGATCTTTATAGATCTCTAAATTCTATAAATCATAGATGTTTATATAGAAATATTAACAGGGTACCCTTCCAAGAGCTTAGAGTCTATTAGATTAGTACCAAAGTAATTGCAGTTTAGCACCACTAATTTTAAATTATTATAACCAGGCTCAAACATATTTTTATTAATCAAAATAGGAGCCAGTACAATCAACACATTTTTGCCAATGAGAAATAAGTTTGTTTATTCTTGTAGCATAAAGATCTATGCCTCCAGGATTCCATGGACTCTTGGAAAGCATTTTCTACCTCCTGTTGGTTGTGGAAGTGTTTACCCCACAAAAAGTTGTCGAGATGCTTGAAGTCAGTTTATTAGTCAGTTTGTGAGAGGTCAAGTGAATATGGCAGATAAGGCAAAACTTCATAGCCCAATTCATCCAATTTTTGAAGCATTGGTTATGTGACTGTAGTTAGGCATTGTCATGGAGAAGAACTGGGCCATTTTTATTGATCTGTGTTGGCTGCAGACACTACAGCTTTTGGTGCATCTCAGCGATCTGCTGAGCATACTTCTCAGCTGTCATGGTTTCACTGGGATTCAGAAAGCTGTAGTGAATTAGATGAGCAGCAGACCACCAAACAGTGACCAAAACCCTTTTTTGGGGCAATTTGCCTTTTGGAAAGTACTTTGGAGCTTCTTCTCAGTCCAACCACTGAGCTGGTTGTCGCCGGTTATCGTATAAAATTCACTTTTCATCATATATCACAATCTGATTCAGAAATGATTCATTGTTGTTGGTGACATTTTAAAAGGAGAAGTTTTCTGATTTTCAGTCAGCTCATGGAACACCCACTTATTGAGTTTCTTCACCTTTCCAATTTGCTTCAAATGCCGAATAAACATAGAATGGCCTGTGTTGAGTTCTTCCACAACTTCTTGTGTAGTTGTATAAGGATTAGCTTCAGTAGTGGCTCTCGGAGGTGGTCCTAAGATGATGATGGAATAGGACGCGGAGACCACTTTCTCCCCGACAAATTCATCAAAAGAACATTTGAACGCTGAGTAAATTCCACAAAACAACTTCTGAACGCTGGCAGAGGACATCAGGCACCCAGAAAAGCAGCCCATTGTCTTCAAAAGGAGGTAGGGAAAGATACAAAAGACAAAAAGAGAGACAAAAGAGGGAGGGACAGAGCTCCATTCCTGGAAGGGAGTCTTAAAAAAGAGAGGTTTCCAAACACCAGGAAACATTCTCACTGCTGAGTCTGTAGTGAGCCTTGGAACCACAGAGGGCAACATAATCAGGAGGAAAAATAAATAAATAATTTAAACCCACAGATTATGTGCCCAACGGTAACTCCCCCAGCAGAGAAGCAGCGCAGATGACTGCATCCACCACTAGCAAGCAGGGGCTGGGCAGGGAGGCGCGGGCTGCATTGCTTAGAGTAAGGACCAGGCCTGAATGCCCCAAGGTCAATCGGAGGGAACTAACTTGGGCTAGCAAACCAGACTGAGATAGCTACCACGCGAAAAGCCCTAAGACACCACCAGGCCCACACACAGAACAAAGGCCTGACTAGAGCTATGTGACAAGCCCTAACCTAAGACACCGACAGGCCCGCTCACAGAACAAAGGACTGAGCAGAGCTAGTCAGCTGCAGACTGACCTATTCCCCTCTGGTGACAGGCAAGCAAGGGCAGCCAGAGCAGGAAGGGGGCAATCGCGGCCCCAGAGAGAAATTATCTACTAAACTGCAAGCAGGGTTCGTTGCTAACCAAGATTTCTTGGGGTTTTGGACGGTCAACATCTGCCTGAGAAGGTGCACCGGTTGTACACCCAGAAAACCGAGTGGCAGGGACGGGGGAGGTGATAAGTCACAGCAACCATGCTTGCCAAACACCTGGTCACTTGAGCTGCTCGGATCTGGGAAGGGCACAAAATGCAGGCCCGACTGAGTCTGTGCCTCTGAGGACTACCTGAGTACCTGAACCTGAGTGGCTTAGACCTGGGAAGTGCATACAACCCAGCGCCGGCCTCAGATAGTTCCCAGCACAGCAACCTGGAGCCTAAGCAGTGTAGACAGGGAGGGCACGCACGCCATGAGCGGGGGCAAACCCAGTGTGGCCGAGACACTGTGAACACACGCCAGTGGTATTTGTTTGCAGCATGCCTCCCTCCCTACAGCACGACTGAACACGTGAGCCTAACAAAGTGTCCACCACCGCCCCCTTGTGTCAGGGCAGAATTTAGGCACTGAAGGGACCAGCAAACAGAAGAAGCTAAACCAGAGGGAACCTCCTTGGAAGTGACAGGTGAAATAGATTAAAACCCTGTAGTTAGTACTGACTACATAGGAAGGGGCCTATAGATCTTGAGAAATATAAGCTGGATCATGGAGCTATCCGAAAATGAACTGACCCCACACTGCCCACAACAACACCAGAGAAAGTCCTAGGTATATTTTTACTATCATTCTTTAATTCAAAAAAATGTTTTTTAAAAATTTGTAAGTCCTCTATTACTCCTTTAATTTTCATTTTTGTAACATACTATTACTTTGCAAAAAAAAAGAGAAACCCTATTTTTTAAAGCAAACTTCATATATATATATTTTCTAATTTTAGTGGCCTTTTTTTTCATTAATAATGTATTTTTGAAAATCTAACTTCTACTCTAGACTTTTAATCTTTGCTTTTAGGTATTTGTTATCAATTTCGTACCTTTAAGAACCCAATCTTCAGTACCCATTTTTACTTGGGAGTGAGATTACTGGCTTGACTGCTCTCTCCCCCTTTGGACTCTCCTTTTTCTCCACCAGGTCACCTCTATCTCCTCCCTCCCCCTTCTCTTCTCTACCCAACTCTGTGAATCTCTTTTGTGTTCCAGACTGTGGAGAACACTTAGGAAACTGATTACTGGCTGGATCTGGCCACCTCTTTCTCCTTTCTCCCTCTTCTCTTCTCTGTATAACTCCATGAACATCTCTGAGCAGTCCAGACTGTGGAGCACACATAAGGAAGTGATTACTGGCTAGCTTGCTCTCTCCTCTTTTGATTCCACCTCATCTCATTCGGGTCACCTCTATCTCCCTCCTCCCTCTTCTCTTCTCCATTTAACTCTGTGAACCTCTCTGGGTATCTCTCACTGTGGAAGAAGCTTTTCATCTTTAACCTAGATGTTTTATCAATGGTGCTGTATAGATGGAGAAGTCTTGAGGTTACTGTAAAAATAAGACTGAAAACCAGAAGCAGGAGGCTTAAGTCCAAACCCTGAGAACACCAGAGAAATCCTGACTCCAGGGAACATTAATCAATAGGAGCTCATCAAACGCCTCCATACCTACACTGAAACCAAGCACCACCCAAGGGCCAATAAGTTTCAGAGCAAGACATACCACACAAATTCTCCAGCAACACAGGAACACAGCCCTGAGCTTCAATATACAGGCTGCCCAAAGTCACTCCCAACCCATTGACATCTCATAACTCATTACTGGACACTTCATTGCACTCCAGAGAGAAGAAATCCAGATCCACCCACCAGAACACCAACACAAACTTCCCTAACAAGGAAACCTTGACAAGCCACCCATACAACCCCACCCACAGTGAGGAAACTGCACAATAAAGAGAACTCCACAAATTGCCAGAATACAGAAGGGCCACCCCAAACACAGTAATATAAACAAGATGAAGAGACAGAGGTATATCCAGCAGGTAAAAGAACAGGATAAATGCCCACCAAACCAAACAAAAGAGGAAGAGATAGGGAATCTACCTGATAAAGAGTTGCAAATAATGATAGTGAAAATGATCCAAAATCTTGAAATCAAAATGGAATCACAGATAAACACCCTGGAGAGAAGGATTGATAAGATGCAAGAAAGGTTTAACAAGGACCTAGAAGAAATAAAAAAGAGTCAATATATAATGAATAATGCAATAAATGAGATCAAAAACACTCTGGAGGGAACAAATTGTAGAATAATGGAGGCAGAAGATAGGGTTAGTGAGGTAGAAGATAGAATGGTAGAAATAAATGAAACAGAGAGGAAAAAGAAAACCAAATTAAAAGAAATTAAGACAATCTCAGAGACCTCTGGGACAATGTTAAACGCCCCAACATTTGAATCTTAGGAGTCCCAGAAGAAGAAGACAAAAAGAAAGACCACAAGAAAATACTTGAGATAATAGTTCAAAACTTCCCTAAAATGGGGAAGGAAATAATCACACAAGTCCAAGAAACCCAGAGAGTCCCAAACAGCAAAAACCCAAGGTGAAACACCCCAAGACACATATTAATCAAATTAACAAAGATCAAACACAAAGAACAAATATTAAAAGCAGCAAGGGAAAAACAATGAATAACACACAAGGGGATTCCCATAAGGATAACAGCTCATCTTTCAATAGAAACTCTTCAGGCCAGGAGGGAATGGCAGGACATACTTAAAGTGATGAGAAAATAACCTACAGCCCAGATTACTCTACCCAGCAAGGACTTTATTCAAATATGAAGGAGAAATCAAAAGCTTTACAGACAAGCAAAAGCTGACAGAATTTAGCACCACCAAATCAGCACTCCAACAAATGCTAAAGGATCTTCTCTAGACAAGAAACACAGAAAGGGTGTATAAGCTTGAACCCAAAACAATAAAGTAAATGACAATGGGATCATACTTATCAATAATTACCTTAAACATAGATGGGTTGAATGCCCCAACCAAAAGACAAAGACTGGCTGAATGGATATGAAAACAAGACCCCTATATATGTTGTCTACAAGAGACCCACCTCAAAACAAGGGACACATACAGACTGAAAGTGAAGGGCTGGAAAAAGATATTCCACAGAAATAGAGACCAAAAGAAAGCAGGAGTAGCAATAATCATATCAGATAAAATAGACTTTAAAACAAAGGCTGTGAAAAGAGACAAAGAAGGACACTACATAATGATCAAAGGATCAATCCAAGAAGAAGATATAACAATTGTAAATATATATGCACCCAACATAGGAGCACCGCAATATGTAAGACAAATGCTAATAAGTATGAAAGGGGAAATTAACAATAACACAATAATAGTAGGGGACTTTAATACCACACTCACTAAACAGAAAATTAACAAAGAAACACAAACTTTAAATGATACAATAGACCAGTTAGACCTAATTGATATCTATAGGATATTTCACTCCAAAACAATGAATTTCACCTTTTTCTCAAGTGCACACGGAACCTTCTCCAGGATAGATCACATCCTGGGCCATAAATCTAGCCTTGGTCAATTCAAATAAATTGAAATCATTCCAAGCATCTTTTCTGACCACAATGCCTTAAGATTAGATCTCAATTACAGGAGAAAAACTATTAAAAATTCCAACATATGGAGGCTGAACAACACTCTGCTGAATAACGAACAAATCACAGAAGAAATCTAAAAAGAAATCAAAATATGCATAGAAACGAATGAAAATGAAAACACAACAACCCAAAACCTGTGGGACACTGTAAAAGCAGTGCTAAGGGGGAAAGTTCATAGCAATACAGGCATACCTCAAGAAACAAGAAAAAAGTCAAATAAATAACCTAACTCTACACCTAAAGCAACTAGGAAAGGAAGAAATGAAGAACCCCAGGGTTAGTAGAAGGAAAGAAATCTTAAAAATTGGGGCAGAAATAAATGCAAAAGAAACAAAAGAGACCATAGCAAAAATCAACAAAGCCAAAAGCTGGTTCTTTGAGAGGATAAATAAAACTGACAAACCATTAGCCAGACTCATCAAGAAACAAAGGGAGAAAAATCAAATCAATAAAATTAAAAATGAAAATGGAGAGATCACAACAGACAACACAGAAATACAAAGGATCATAAGAGACTACTACCAGCAATTATATGCCAATAAGATGGACAACTTGGAAGAAATGGACAAATTCTTAGAAAAGCACAACTTTCCAAAACTGAATCAGAAAGAGAGAGAAAATCTTAACAGACCCATCACAAGCGCGGAAATTGAAACTGTAATCAGAAATCTTCCAGCAAACAAAAGCCCAGGTCCAGATGGCTTCACAGCTGAATTGTACTAAAAATTTAAAGAAGAGTTAACACCTATCCTACTCAAGCTCTTCCAGAAAATTACAAAGGTAAACTTCCAAACTCATTCTATGAAACCACCATCACCCTAATACCAAAACCTGACAAAGATGCCACAAAAAAAGAAAACTACAGGCCAATATAACTGATGAACATAGATGCAAAATTCCTGAACAAAATTCTAGCAATCAGAATCCAGCAACACATTAAAAAGATCATACACCATGACCAAGTGGGCTTTATCCCAGGGATGCAAGGATTCTTCAATGTCCACAAATCAATCACTGTAATACACCACATTAACAAATTGAAAAATAAAAGCCATGTGATTATCTCAATAGATGCAGAGAAAGCCTTTGACAAAATTCAGCATCCATTTATGATAAAAACTCTCCAGAAAGCAGGAATAGAAGGAACATACCTCAACATAATAAAAGCTATATATGACAAACCCACAGCAAACATTATCCTCAATGGTGAAAAATTGAAAGCATTTCCCCTAAAGTTAGAACAGGACAAGGGTGCCTTATTTCACCACTACTATTCAACATAGTTTTGGGAGTTTTGGCCACAGCGATCAGAGCAGAAAAAGAAATAAAGGGAATCCAAATCAGAAAAGAAGTAAAACTCTCACTGTTTTCAGATGACATGATCCTCTACATAGAAAACCCTAAAGACTCCACCAGAAAATTACTAGAGCTAATCAATGAATATAATAAAGTTGCAGGATATAAAATCAACACACAGAAATCCCTTGCATTCCTGTACACTAACAATGAGAAAATAGAGAAATTAAGGAAACAATTCCATTCACCATTGAAACGAAAAGAATAAAATACTTAGGAGTATATCTACCTAAAAAACTAAAGGCCTATATATAGAAAACTATAAAACACTGGTGAAAGAAATCAAAGAGGACACTAATAGATGGAGAAATATACCGTGTTCATGGATTGGAAGAATCAATATAGTGAAAACGAGTATACTACCCAAAGCAATCTATAGATTCAATGCAACCCCTATCAAGCTACCAGCGGTATTTTTCACAGAGCTAGAACAAATAATTTCACAATTTGTATGGAAATACAAAAAACCTCGAATAGCCAAAGCAATCTTGAGAAAGAAGAATGGAATTGGAGGAATCAACCTGCCTGACTTCAGGCTCTACTACAAAGCCACAGTCATCAAGACAGTATGGTACTGGCACAAAGAAAGAAATATGGATCAATGGAACAAAATAGAAAGCCCAGAGATAAATCCACACACCTATGGACACCTTATCTTTGACAAAGGAGGCAAGAATATACAATGGAGTAAAGACAATCTCTTTAACAAGTGGTGCTGGGAAAACTGGTCAACCACTTGTAAAAGAATGAAGCTAGAACACTTTTTAACACCATACACAAAAATAAACTCAAAATGGATTAAAGATCTAAACGTAAGACCAGAAACTATAAAACTCCTGGAGGAGAACGTAGGCAAAACACTCTCCAACATAAATCACAGCAGGATCCTCTATGATCCACCTCCCAGAATATTGGAAATAAAAGCAAAAATAAACAAATGGGATCTAATTAAAATTAAAAGCTTCTGCACAACAGAGGAAACTATAAGTAAGGTGAAAAGACAGCCTTCTGAATGGGAGAAAACAATAGCAAATGAAGCAACTGACAAAGAATTAATCTCAAAAATATACAAGCAACTTATGCAGCTCAATTCCAGAAAAATAAACGACCCAATCAAAAAATGGGCCAAAGACCTAAACAGACATTTCTCCAAAGAAGACATACAGATGGCTGACAAACATATGAAAAGACGTTCAACATCACTCATTATCAGAGAAATGCAAATCAAAAGCACAATTCCACAACAGTCAGAATGGCTGCTATCCAAAAGTCTACAAGCAATAAATGCTGGAGAGGGTGTGGAGAAAAGGGAACCCTCTTACACTGTTGGTGGGAATGCAAACTAGTACAGCCACTATGGAGAACAGTGTGGAGATTCCTTAAAAAATTGCAAATAGAACTGCCATATGACCCAGCAATCCCACTGCTGGGCATAAACACCAAGGAAACCAGAATTGAAAGAGACACATGTACCCCAATGTTCATCGCAGCACTGTTTATAATAGCCAGGACATGGAAGCAATCTAGATGTCCATTAGCAGATGAATGGATAAGAAAGCTGTGGTACATACACACAATGGAGTATTACTGAGCCATTAGAAAGAACACATTTGAATCAGTTCTAATGAGGTGGATGAAACTGGAGCCTATTATATAGAGTGAAGTAAGCGAGAAAGAAAAACACCAATACAGTATACTAGCACATATATATGGAATTTAGAAAGATGGTAATGATAACTCTGTATGCGAGACAGCAAAAGAAACACAGATGTATAGAACAGTCTTTTGGACTCTGAGGGAGAGGGCGAGGGTGTGATGATTTGGGAGAATGGCATTGAAACATGTATAATATCATATATGAAACGAATCACCAGTCCAGGTTTGATCATGATACAGGATGTTTGGGGCTGGTGCACTGGGATGACCCAGAAGGATGGTATGGGGAGGGAGGTAGGAAGGGGGTTCAGAATGGGGAACACGTGTACACCCGTGTGGATTCATGTTGATGTATGGCAAAACCAATACAATATTGTAAAGTAATTAGCCTCTAATTAAAATAAATACATTTATATTAAGACTTCCCTGATGGCTCAGATGGTAAAGCGTCTGTCTACAATGCGGGAGACATGGGTTCGATCCCTGGGTCGGGAAGATCCCCTGGAGAAGGAAATGGCAATCCACTCCAGTACTATTGCCTGGAAAATCCCACGGACAGAGGAGCCTGGTAGGCTACAGTCCATGGGGTCGCAAAGAGTCAGTTATATTAAAAAAATAAATAATGGCTCTTAATTTGTAATTGTCAATTTTTGATGGCTAGCCACTACACTCCTCATCTTCAAGGCTCTCATCTCCTTTGCTAAACTTCTTGAACCAGCACTCCATGGTACATTCGTAAGCTGTTCCTGGACCTAATGTATTGTTGATGTTGTGAGTTGTCTCTGCTGTTTTAGGATCCATTTTGAAGGTAAATTAGAAAATTGCTCGAATTTGCTTTTTGTCTAACATCATTTCCATAGTCTAAAATAAATGCAAAGTAAACAGCAAGTAATGTCATTAGTAAAAAAAAATAAAATAAAACAAAACAAAAAGAGAGAAGTACACATTAAAATAATGTATAACTTAACCTCATTTATTCAGAATGTATTCCAAAATAAAATGGCAAATTTCAACAACACAAAAACCACAATTAGTTTTGCACCAACCTAATAGAAGTTTAAAAACAAGATTGCAAGGAGACATTACAGTATTCTGTTTAAACTGTACAAGTAGCATTTACTGAAGCCCCAACCAGGGCATGCACATCTAAAGAGGTCATCTACATACTGGGAGATATAAAGAACTAGTAAGATTTTTGGTCTTGGTGTCAGAAGGTGAGATTGGGGAGGCAGAACCTCAAAAATCTTGATTTTGTTCTCTAGCAAAGGACCAGCCACATCAATGTCCCCTGGGAACTTGTTAGAAGCTTAGATTTTCAGCTATCATCCCAGAGCTATTTAATCAGCATATTTGAAATTGGAACTCAGAAATTATGCTTTAACAAACACTCCAGGTGATTATTATGATGCATTATGAAGTCTGGGAACCACAGTTACAGAGAAGGTAATTGAATTCAAACTAAATCCTATTCTGCTAATTTTTGCCAGATTACCTTAGGTGATTCAATCCAAATGTATTTCTGCTACCTTATTGAAAATTATGAACAATATTGTTATATTGATTGTGTCAACACTCATGCAAATGACTTGTAAGGTGATATTCAACATGTAAATCTAAGATAACGAAAATCAAGCACAAATATATGGGAACAACTGAATGGATTCAGGAAAGCAGATTGTAAGTCAACAGTCAATAGTCTAGAACAAGCAATAGAAAAAAGGAACAAGAAATTCTGGAAATTCTTATTTTAAAAAGTAGATATGGGATTTTTCTCCCAGGGACTGAAACAGATATGAGTGTGCAAGATATTTGGCTGGGCAAGAAGCACATGAAAAATGAGCTCTAGAGACTCATTTCCATGTAATAGCCAGACTTAACATCTTTCAATTATTCCTTCATCCCCAAAGTATGAGGATATTAAACAGAGACAGTGTTTGGCCTGTTTTGCTTGACTGTGTATTGTGGAAAGTGGATAGAGAATGCTATACTAATGTTCTGTAGAGTACTGGGAGATCTGTGGACATCTAGATGACGACTTAGAAGGAATCAAATCTCAGACTATTTGAGAGGGGCTGAAGCCAGTGGTGGACGTTCTGAACTCTAATCTAAGATTTCTGCTTAGAGGTGTCTACTGTCACTTTAAATTAGTAGCCACAAATCTCAAGTAGGCAAATAACATTGCCATGAAATTATTTTACTAATGAATCAATTGCAGATCATTTCATAACTTCTAATTTTTCCTCAAAATCTCCATACCCCATCTTTCCCTCACTGTCTATTAACTGATGAACTGGCTTCAAATGTCATTAGGAAAATAAGATCATCAGAATGGAAATTTCTAATCTGAATTTACACTTTCTGCTTTCACTCCTGTAGAAATGGATCAGATGAACTATTAATGCTCCCAGGAAGATCTATTGTTATTATTAAAATAATATCTTCCTTCTTATTTCCTCAAAAACTTTATCCAACAATTATCTCCTCTCTCTCCCCCTCACTGATGGACCATTCCTATCACCCTAACAACATGCTCTGGAATCTTAGTTTCAGATTTCCCACTCTGTATTCTCCCTTTTAGAGCAATGTTTAGACATTGACATGTCTATACTTTTTCAACTCTTATTCACACTTTAAATGTTTTTAAAAGAAAACAACAAAAAGAGATTTGAACAATGTTTAGCACATTGTATGTATAGTATATAAATATTACTGAAGTTCTTTTTGAAGTTTTTATTGCAGTGCAGTTGATTTATAATGTGGTGTTAGTTTCAGGTGCACAGCAAAGTGAATCAGTTATATACATTCGTATATTCACTCTCTTTTAGATTCTTTCCCCATATAGGCCATTGCAGAGTACTGAGTAGAGTTCCCTATGCTTTGAAGTATATCCTTATTAGTTATCTATTTTATATATATAGAGCACGTATATGTCAATTCCAATAAATTTGGAGAACCACTTTTAATACCAATAATGATACTAGTTAGTGTTCTGTCAGAGAAGCAGAACCTCCATGAATATTATAAACTAAAGGATTCATTACGGGAAGATGATCTTATGCAATTGTGAAAGAAGCTGGAAAAAAATCCTTTTTAAAAAAGTTTTTCAGGGGAATTGAAGACTCACAGGAAACTTACTGACTAGCCCTTCTGTACTCGGCCACATCCAAGGTCAGACTTGGACCAGAAAGGAGATATGATGGAGATCTGGAAGCGACATGTAAATAATCCATTGAGTTCTATATAATAAACTATTTGTTTGCAGTTCTGACTATAGGTGTTGACATTGGCTCACATATGACATGTCATCTTCCAGCCATTTTGGCAGAAATGAAGGTGCTTCATGTAGAAAATATCTGCTAAGTCTAACGCAGAAGTGAAATTATATAAATATTTATTTAAAAGGAAATTAGTAGCCACAGATCAGTAGCTTCATTTTATTTTTGCACTGATATTTATTTATTTTTTTTTTCTTGCTGAGCTTAATTTTAAAAAATCTTGTGTAGAGAAGTTCAATGCAATTTAATTAGCAGGAACATGCATTTATTATAGGGAATGTATTAAGAAAATGAAGAAAAGGACTACTGGGAGAATTTATTTTGATAATTCCACCTAGAGGGCTAAGGTTAAAGATTCAATTTATACTCAACAGGAATGAAGCAGTGACTAGAGGAGGCAGAGGGACTTCGTTAGCAAGTGGTAAAAATAATCCTTCCAAAATAGTCAAATTTGTTTGGAACTGGAACTAGAAAGTATCAGCAGAAAATAGAGGATTGGAAAAAAACAATCATCCATTTTGCAGTTAGGAAGATAAGCATAATATTCAACATCATATTGTAAGAAGTATACAAAATAAAATGAGAGCAAAGAATTTAACTCTTGTGTGTTGTAGATTGTGAAGAATCTACCAAAGAGATAACATTAATTTAAACTTGGAGAACTTCTTGGCCTTTCCTTGCTATACTTATGCAGTAGATGGTAATACTCTAACTACAAAGATGAGCATATTCAACAATATGGGGGTCATAGAAGGTTCAGAAATGCTTTGAAAAGAGATTAAAGTAAAACTGAGGAACATTTTCTGGTGTGCAGTAAATGGTGATGGTCTGGGAGATAGGTGGCTGGTGGTGAGGAAGAGTGAGTAAATTAGAGGGTTGATTCCATAGTGATTTCTTAGGGTTATCTTGAAAAGGACTCTTGTAACTAAACTAAGAGTGTTTGATGGAGGAGAACCACCAAATGTATCCAAAGTAGTAAAATGATCATAGCTTATAATGTTTTAACCCATGGCAGATTCATGTTGATGTATGACAAAACCAATACAATATTGTAAAGTAAAACAAAACAAAACAAAACAAAAAACCAAGAAAATAAATTAGCGTAGAAAGGGGGGAAAATGCTGCAAAAGTACAACTCTGTCTGAAGCTTATATTAATAAAAGCATTAAAAAATTTTAAGAAAGATTGGAGGTTGATATTTGAAGATTAATAATTTAAAAGGGCAAAAGAAAATGAGAAAATTGTGGCCTATGCAGTTATAGGAAAAGTTGAGATTAAAGAAAAGGAAGTATAGAGTTATAAGTGGAAGATGTAGAACCAGAATTCAATTAAAAGTATATCACAAAAGGTTAATAGAGTCATAAGGCTAAGGATACTGACTTAAAAAGGAAAGAAAGAAAAAAAAGGAATCAAGCCACTGGAGAAATTCTGGAAGTATAGAAATGTCTTGACTATCAAGGAATAATCACTTCTTCTGAAGGAAATGTAGGAAAAGAAACACAGATTTTCTCTAATACACATAAATGGAGGTGTATCTCAAAAGAAATGTGAAAGTGAATTTGTACCAGATATGATTGATGCCTCTTTCACTTTTATTTATTTTTTTAAAAATTATGTAGGTGAATTTAACTGTATCTTGAAGAAAGTGTACCTACTCTGAATCTATGCTTTAGATCTAACCAAATTGTTGATCCTTAATTGTATTTTTTTTTCATCACAGGCTCAAATTATTTATTGAACTTATACCTGGCATTTTGACTTAATATTAGTTTGTTTATTCTCACATATGTTATAAAATATTCTTTAAAATAAGTACTGCATGACATTTGACTTCTTGTTTGGATTGTGATTTATTTAACCTTTTCCCAATTGTTGGGCTTTTGTACAGTGTCCCAATTTTGACATTATACAAAAGAGCTGATGAGTATTTAAATGGAACAGTCTATGGCATTTTTTTCAGGGTAATTTTCTTGAAGTGGAATTAATGAACCAAGGAATTATTATTGTTCAGTCACCAAGCCGTGTCTGACTCTCTGCAACCCCATGAATTGCAGCACGCCAGGCTTCTCTGTCCATGGGATTCTGCAGGCAAGAATACTGGAGTGGGTTGCCATGCCCTCCAGGGAATCTTCCCAAATCAGGGATCGAACCTGTGTCTCTAATGTCTCCTGCATTAGAAGATGGGTTCTTTACCTCTAGCACCACAAGCAGCACACCAGGCTTCCCTTTAAATCTTTGCAAATATGATGCCTAAAGCCCCTCCTAAAATACACTCTATTTCATGTCCTTAGCAGAGTATGAGAAAGTTCATTTCATTATATGCATGCAAATGCTCAATATTCCTTCATTGTTACAGAGCATATTTTTCTTACATTAAACACTTTATGAAACTAAGGGATGTTGTATATTTCTTGAAAGATCAGTTTACATAAGTGGGCAACAGGGCATTCCCTAAGCCAAGAGGCTAACTTGAACTTTCTCACTGCTTCTCCAGCAAGAGTGGGAAGAGCTTCAATCTGTCCTGTCTAGAAATTCAGACACACACTGCTGTGTATGTCCAACCTGCTCTATGGAGACAGCCTGGAACTGGCTTTAGACACTTAAGAGGGCGTTTGTAACATCCAGAGGTTTATGCTTTACAGTGTCATCAGTAGATTTACTGTGAGTCAAATACTTATCAAAAGAGGGTAGCAGAGCCATTAGGAAAACAGGTTTTGGGGTCTGAGAATTATAGTTCAGGAGCAAGACCCATCATTTTACTATTAATAGCTATTTGACCTTGGGCAAAATGTTCACCCTCCCCCCTCAAGATCTCATCTCATTTTCTTCAGTATTCTTTGGGCATGAACTACTACTTTATTAGGTGATGGTGAAAATAAATGAAATAATATATATAAAGCTCTCATCTTTCATGGCACACAGCAAGTGCCTCCAAATGACAGTCTCTATTCTTTTTAGATGTTTTTAGTATTTAAACTACAACGAATATAATGTGTGGAGTGCCCCTACAAAACAAGTGATCTAATGTTTCATGCATTTTCACTTGCAAGCGTCAAGAATTCCCTCACCTCCAAATCACATTACCAACAATGAAGATAAGAAATGTTTATTTGTCTCAACGGTGTTCAGTATTTTTTGATTGCTTTTCTTATGTAAGCGATCTTGTCGGAGTCATGACAGGAGTCTAATCAAGGCTCTTTTAGGCATTATTTTTGTTCCTGTTCTAGAACAGGACTAATAGAGACAGGCAAAATAATATTCTTAATTAAGTTAATTATGCTTAGTCAGTTAATCACAAGGAGCATAAATTTTTCTTCACACTGCATGAGCCTAGAAGCTGCTTACTGGAAACAACGTATTTCTCATTTGAAATTAAGAAACTTGAAGGCAAAAAACATTTGAGGTTTTGTCTGGACACATTTTGCTCTGATGTGATTTTAATAGAACAAGTCTGTCAAGAATAAGGCCATAGAACTCTGTCTGTTAATGCAACAGTTTCTAACAGTGAAGAGGATCAGTTGGATATATTTCATTATCCTTACAAATTAGAAGGAGCTGTTTGGGCCTGCATGGAAATGCTGATGGCAATAGGAGCCATCCATGAGGCTGACCTATTGAACTTCATAGTTCACAGACATTAGGAAACTTACTCTGCCAGCAGTCCTGGCATCTTTATGCCAGATTTTCAAATTGGCACACTTGATTACAGAGAGATAAATCACGCTTTCTTTAAAACTTGATATTTATCCTTTTTGTATTCTGTTTCCACAGTACAGATGGGAGGGCAAGCTACATCACTGAATAACGTAGCAATGTTAAAGATAAATGTTTGTAGCAGCTTTCAAGAGGGTGAAAATACAGTAAAATTATATAAATAACACCCTTCTAGTGGATGGCATACTGGAAGTGCCCCCAAATGACAGCTGCTATTATTTTGAGATGTTTTGAATATTTAAATGGCACACTACATAATATATTTGTTATTTCTATAAAACAAGCAATTTAACATTTGGTTGCCAGTCACAAACAATTCAGATATAATCAATAAATGCAGAAAGGGGGAAATTATAGGGAATTGACTTGACTACTGCCTTCTCCTTAGGTCTGTGTGATTGAGGAATATGAGTTTCTTTTGTTTGTTTTGCTTCTTTTCTTCATTTCATTCAGTTCAGTTCAGTTCAGTCGCTCAGTCGTGTCTGACTTTTTATGACTCCATGAATTGCAGCATGCCAGGCTTCCCTGTCCATCACCAACTCCTGGAGTTCAGTCAAACTCATGTCAATCGAGTCGGTGATGCCATCTGGCCATCTCATCCTCTGTCATCCCCTTCTCCTCCTGCCCCCAATCCCTCCCAGCATCAAAGTCTTTTCCAATGAGTCAACTCTTCACATGAGGTGGCCAAAGTACTGGAGTTTCAGCTTTAGCATCAGTCCTTCCAATGAACACCCAGGACTGATCTCCTTTAGGATGGACTGGTTGATCTCTTTGCAGTTCAAGGGACTCTCAAGAGTCTTCTCCAACACCACAGTTCAAAAGCATCAATTCTTTGGTGCTCAGCTTTCTTCACAGTCCAACTCTCACATCCATACATGACCACTGGAAAAACCATAGCTTTGACTAGACGGACCTTTGTTGGCAAAGTAATGTCTCTGCTTTTGAATATGCTATCTAGGTTGGTCATAATTTTCCTCCCAAGGAGTAAGCGTCTTTCAATTTCATGGCTGCAATCCCCATCTGAAGTGATTTTGGAGCCCCCCAAAACAAAGTCTGACACTGTTTCCACTGTTTCCCCATCTCTTTCCCATGAAGTGATGGGACCAGATGCCATGATCTTTGTTTTCTGAATGCTGAGCATTAAGCCAACATTTTCCACTCTCCTCTTTCACTTTCATCAAGAGATTTTTTAGTTCCTCTTCACTTTCTGCCATAAGGGTGGTGTCATCTGCATATCTGAGGTTATTTGTTTCATTAGCTATAACCATATTAAGGAATGTTGTTTTTGGTGAGTCTCTACCTCATTAAAGTCTAATCCTCCATAAAATGAGATCAATTTGGAAAGAAAAGTTTATGAACAGATGTATTATTTCCTAACTGAACTTAAAAGCTATTTTTCTGTATAATAAAGTTTGTGAATAAATTCAATATTTATTGAATATAAAGCATGTTTATCTGTACCTCTGGCAATATATTTAACACCAACTCAGCTATATGCTGCTGAAATTTTATTACGCAAAAAGAAAGTGAAAAGAGCGTGTCCAATTCTTTGCAACCTCATAGACTGTAGCCTACTGGGTTCCACAGTCCATGGGATTTTCCAGACAAGAATACTGGAGAGGGTTGCCATTTCATTCTCCAGGAAATCTTCCTGACCCAGGGACTGAAGCCGGGTCTCCCGCATTATAGGCAGACAGTTTACCATCTGAGCCACCAGGGAAGTCCCAAAGGAAAATATAAATTTGGGCTAGAAGACACATTTTGATCTTTTCTTCCAGGATTCTTTAGACTCTTGTGGAGTTAACTGGGCAGGGCATATTTTCCGTAAGACAAATGTGTTGGCTCAATTGTGGCTCAGGTTAAGGTAACATTATCTTCCTTCAGGCCACTATGTTAGACATTTCCAACAGGAATATGTATTCCATGTGTGACTAATTCATTTCTAATTAGGATTATTAAATTACTAACATTTCAAAGAGAGTTTAGTAAGTGCTTGAGCTGGAATTTTAAAATTCATTATTGTTTGATTTTAAGTTAACAGATTCTACTAAGAAGCATATTGCTACTGATTTAATTTAAGTTGATACTAGCAATACTCAGATTCACCTAACTCATTTCTCACTTGTGTGACCTTGAGTATTTTGTTTAATCACTTAAGCCTTTATTTTTCAACAGCAAACTGGTAAAAATAGTAGTATTCCTAGAATGGCAATTTTGAGTAGTAAATCAAATTAAATAATATAACATGCTTTACATAGTTCCAAATTATGTACTCACCATGATATGTGGTGATGGGGGAAAAGTATCTTTACCTTTGTGCATTTAAAATATTTTTCAAGCCATTCTTTGATATAAAGCTTACAATATTGTGAAAATAAGAAAGAGAAGCAAAGATAAAAAGGAGCATTATAGAAACATGGCCGCTGGTTCTCTTCAAGCAACTCTGTGATCTTTATTACCACCAGGCTAAAGGATAAGACCCTGATGCTGGGAAAGATTGAGGGCAGGAGAAGAAGGGGGTAACAGAGGATGAGATGGTTAATAGCATCACTGACACAATGGACCTGAGTTTAAGCAAACTCTGGGAGATAGTAAAGGAGAGGGAATCCTGGCATGCTGCAGTCCATGGGGTTGCAAGGAGTTGGACACGACTTAGTGACTGAATCACAACAAATGGATAAGAGGCAGGGGAGGTGGAGATAAAGTTCTGTCATGCATCCGATCATGTTTGAAGTGAGTTCCTTCTTTTTTTTTTTAATTTTAATTTTTACTTTGTTTTACTTTAGAAGTGAGTTCCTTCTGTACATTATTATTATTTTTTTCCCAGAGAATTTGTCCCAAAATTGCTGACGCAAAAATCAATAAAACATTCTGCTTTCCTTTACAACCCTCTAATGGAAAAAGCCAAAACACTCCATAGGGGGAAAAATGGTTTTGTACATGGGAAGAAACAATATAAGTTCAAAATTTACACATAAGGGTTAGCTCTATCACTCACCTCTAAAAAGTTTATACGAATATCCAGTCAACACCAACAGGGTTATCTCCCTTGAAATGCTATCTATTCGGATTTCCAAGTAGCCCACAGGGCTGTATACTGTTTTGGAATGTCCTCAGAAGGTTCTGTCATTGATCAGGTAACAGAGTAAAAACCCCAGAGTCCTTTCTTTCAAATGGAAGAGGGAGAGACAGAGAGAAGAAATTATTCAAACTTCGTCTTCTCTCCTTGTGGCCTGTGGCCGCCTCCTCCTCCTCTGCCTCCTCGGACTCTAAAGCCTCCCTGGCCTCTGCCACCACCTCGGCCTCCAAAGCCACCTCTGCCTCCTCCTCAGCCACCAAACCCGTCTTCACCCTTAGGTTTGGCCCAGTCCAAAGTGACTTTGCTTCTATCAATTTCGCCATCTTCTGTGGTCTCCTTGGCAGCTTTGGCCATCTTCATCGCTGTTGAAGTCTACAAAACCAAACCCTTTGAAGGACCCAGTCTCCCAGTCAGTGACTATCCTTGCTCAGATAGAGCCATCAAATGACTAACGTCTCTTCTGTGGTATCCTCAGAGAGATCTTTGGCAAACAGTTTTGGGTGGGTGGCTTCATACATTCGGTGATCCCCTGGGTCCTTGCGACTCCAGGCTTATGGCTCTGCCCTCAATTTCCCTTTTATTACATGAATTTAAAGCTTCTTTAATATCTTCAAATGAAGCAAATTCTATAAACGCATACCCTTTAGATTTGCTATTTTGGTTCTGCGGCATCTTGATATGAGTTGCCCTCTCAAATACTTCCTGAAGAGTTTCTTCCATTGCACTATAGAAGAGGTTGCTTAAAACCAGGGTTTTTGATTCACCACTCCAAATGTGATTCTTTCCACCTCTATGGTCTTGACTTTGACCTTTCTCTCTGGTGTAGGACAGAGAAAAAGGATCGCCCATCTATCTCTGTTCCCCGCTTTTCCTCCAAGGTTTTTTTCTTCATCAGCTTCTGTCTTAAATTCAATATAAGCAATCCCTTTACTCTTTCCATCCTTGCTGACTAATCTGATCTCCACAGCATCTTCAAACACTTCTTTTAAATCATCCTGAGTAACTTTGCAAGGCAGATTTTTATCCAAAAGTGTTCTTGCATCTCGATCTTTCTTACTGTCTTTTCCCTTTGGTTTTCCTAGTTTAATTTTGTTGCCAAAGACTTTTAAACTAGGGAGTTCCAAGGTTTCTTACAGGTCTTCAGCAGATTTAAAATCCACATAGCCAAATTTCCTAGACACACCAATTCTGACATCGACAACAGCAAGATCATTTTTAGCAAAAATGTCACTGATACCCGTTTTCAATTCAAGAGAAGATTTATTGAGGTTCAGGTTTCCAACAAAGAGATTGAAAGACGTAGCTGGTTCTGTGCCTTCTACTTTTTGTTTCTTGGCTTCAGGAGCTGCTTTTTTTTTGGCCATTTCCTTCTTTCCTTTTCCAGGTGCTTCTTTGACAGGTTCTTCTTCCTCTTCCTCCTCCTCTTCTTCCTCTCCATCTTCCTCCTCCTCATCATTGTCATCCTCTTCCTCATCCTCTTCATCTTCATCTTCAGCAGTGCTCTTGGCCTTCACAGGAACAGCTTTGGCTGGAGCTTTCTTTTCTTTGGCTGATACAATCTCCATAGGTTCTTCTTCAGAGTCACCTTCATCCTCCTCCTCATCCTCACCATCTGTGGCAGGAGCAGCACCAAAAGCAGCTGCTTTCCTCAGTGCTGGCTCGTCCTCTTCTTCATCATCCTTGTTTTCCTCTTCACTGTCATCTTCATCTTCCTCATCCCTGTCTTCTTTCTTGGCATTCTTGCCATTCTTTGCTCCTTTGGCTGGAGCAGCTGCTCCCTTCTTACCAGCAGTTGCTACCAGTGCTTTGCCTGGGGTGGCTCCCTTTTTGCCAGGCATTACTACTGATTTGGCAGGTGTAACTGTCTTCTTGGCTGGCATAGCCACTGCCTTTTTTGCCAGGGGTGACAACTGCTTTCTTTGCCGGTGAGGCAACTGCAAACTTTTTTTGTTGGGGAAGCCATCATCTTCTTTGCTGGAGTTGTGGTAGCCTTCTTGCCTTTTTTCTGAGGGATGACAACCTCTTCTCCACTGCTCTCATCCTCTTCATCTTCTGACATTTGCTCATCTTCACTATCTTCTTCGGAGAGGAGGCATTTTCTTGGAGTCACCTTGATTTTTACCGGCCTTTGCAAGCTTAAAGCTCAAAATTCAGAAAACTAAGATCATGGCATCCAGTCCCATCACTTCATGGCAGATAGATGGAGAAACAGTGGAAACAGTGGCTGATTTTATTTTTCTGGGCTCCAAAATCACTGCAGATGGTGATTGCAGCCATGAAATTAATAGACACTTGCTCCTTGGAAGGAAACTTATGACCAACCTAGACATCATATTAAAAAGCAGAGATATTACTTTGCCAACAAAGGTCCATCTAATCAAGGCTATGGTTTTTCCAGTAGTCATGTATGGATGTGAGAGTTGGACTATAAAGAAAGCTGAGCACTGAAGAATTGATGCTTTTGAACTGTGTTGTTGGAGAAGATTCTTGAGAGTCCCTTGAGCTGCAAGGAGATCCAACCAGTCCATCCTAAAGGAGATCGATCCTGAGTGTACATTGGAAGGACTGATGTTGAAGCTGAAACTCCAATACTTTGGCCGCCTGCTTCAAAGAGCTGACTCATTTGAAAAGACCCTCATGCTGGGAAAGATTGAGGGTAGGAGGAGAAGGGGATGACAGAGGATGAGATAGTTGGATGGCATCACCGACACAATGGACATGGGTTTGGGTGGACTCTGGGAGTTAGTGATGGACAGGGAGGTCTGGCGTGCTGTGGTTCATGGGGTCGCAAAACATCAGACACCACTGAGTGACTGAACTGAACTAAACTGAACTGAGAGCTTTACCATGATGGTGGCTTATGATGGCGGAGTGCGTGGCAAGCGAGTGGTGCAGGTGAGGCCAGGGGACCCTAAGCACCATCGATGGCAGCCACTGATACCTGAGTGCTTATGCTTGACTGCCAGCTAGCACTTCAGACTGAAGCGAAAGACAGCCTGCCCAGTAATCACCTCTGGAAAGGTGACAATGGCCCTTCTGTACATTCTTTAAACATTGAAAACAAAAGCGGAAAGAAATGGTAAAAATAGATCACAATCCAGACTCTAGCTATTATATTAAAAAAAAAAATGCTATCACTGGCTCACAAATGAGAACTTCCATTAGTAAATCATCCTACTTTTTGCTTTTTCAAGGATTAATTTTGCAATTTTAACTTATGCTGCCTCATTTTCTTTCTCCAACACTTCTGGATAGAATTAAACCTTCAAGGTCCAGTGAAAGTGGCTGAAATTTCATTATCTTTTATGTCTCATTAAATTATTTACCTTGCCAGGCATTTGCCACCCACTTTTCTTCTGGAATTTCAATTCAAATTTACCTTAAAGAACAAGTGTGTTGCCCTCACTGATGAGAAACCCATGTTTGCAGTAAACAGAAGAGAAAAACATGAAAAACTCATTAGAAAAATAGAATTTGTTTTTGTAATGCCATTTAGGGTGTGATAGGTTTGACGGAGAGGCGCGATGAGAATATACAAGCATGTAAATCCAATTTGTAGATGGAGTAATCACCATCTCCCCAAAGATTCTTCCTCTCATCTGCTGAATTATGGCACCACACTTGTCTTGCCTCTGGTGTGAAAAGTGAAAGTGAAAGTCGCTCAGTTGTGTCCAACTCTTTGAGACCCCATAGACTGTATAGTCCATGGAATTCTCCAGGCCAGAATACTGGAGTGGGTAGCCTTTCCCTTCTCCAAGGGATCTTCCCAACCCAGGGATCAAACCCAGGTCTCTTGCTTTGCAGGCATGAAATTCACTTGCAAATGTTTCAGGTACTTACATTGGTTTTAAGGTAGTCTACTTCTTTTGAGGATGGTAATTTCTTCTATTATTTTACATTTATTTTCAGTCTCTCAGCTGAAAGTGAACTGAGGATGTTGTCTTGGGGTATGATGAATAGACATAAAAGAAGTATGTGGTCCATATTCTCATGTTTCTTTCCTTACTCTGTTCATTCCTATCACCACTACCAAGTGCCTAAAGCACACCTCAGGAAACAGTTCACAAATTGCTAAATTGGGTCTCTTTAGGGCAGCAGTGCCTAGGAGGTTTTTAAAAATCATTAGTGTGATTTCCCACAACACTTTAATATTAAACCCTCTATCAGTTGTGTCTGACTCAGACCGCATGGACTAAAGCCCATCAGGCTCCTCTGTCCATGGGATTCTCCAGGCAAGAGTACTGGAGTGCATTGTCATTCCCTTCTCCAGGGGATCTTCCCGACCCAGGGATTGAGCCCTAGTCTTCTGCATTGCAGGCGGACTCTATCATCCAAGCCACTAGGGAAGCACCCTATACTTTAATATTATATGGTATTTAATATGGATATTGAATAATTTTATACTATTTTATAAGACTGCTGCTGCTGCTAAGTCACTTCAGTCATGTCTGACTTTCTGTGACCCCATAGAAGGCAGCCCACCAGGCTCCTCCATTCCTGGGATTCTCCAGGCAAGAATACTAGAGTGGGCTACCATTTCCTTCTCCAATGCATGCATGTACGCTAAGTTGCTTCAGTCATGTCCAACTCTGTGTGACCCTATGGACAGCAGCCCACCAGACTCCTCCATCCACAGGATTCTCCAGGCAAGAATACTGGAGTGGGTTGCCATGTCCTTCTCCAACTTTATAAGATTGTTTTATGCTAAACATAATGCAGGAAACTCAGGACACAAAATTAGAGTAATTATAATTTCAGGCAAATTCACTCAATTATAATGTAGTTCAGACAATTTCTCCTAAGTAGGTAATGAAGGGTAGTTTGAAGTTGTCAAGGAGGATATATCGTGTGAAGAAGATGGTCTCTGGGTTCAAAGAGACCTGGGACAAATGTGTGTTTCTCCAATACCAACCTTGTTAAATTATCCTATGTGAAGTTCAGCTGTCAATGCTGTAAAATGTCGATAATGATAATGACATTTATACACAGGATTCAGTAGGACAGGGCTATCAATCACCTTTCCTTGGAGAGAACTGCAAAATCCTCAGAATTACCTTCTTGGTTTTATCTGTGGTCTCCAGAGCAGTGGCAAACACATCATCACTGGTGATATGGCCAAATGAACATTACCTCCAGAGCTAACTCACTCCCACAGGAGCCCTAAGAAGGGTATTCATATTACAATCTAGATTCTACTTGTTACTGGGGAAAGGGAATATGAGAAAAAAGGCAACATAAACACATGTGCAGATCATTTCCTTATTCAACTATACCATTGAAAACAATAGTACAGTTATAAAAATGAATGTGCCACAAATCAAAAAGCACAGGAGAAGAGAGCATGTGAAAAAGAACAGTACATTTTTCGAGGTTGAGAATACAGACTAGAGAACCGACATGTGAACACAGGAGTGTGGGGTGGGTGTGTAGCGGGGAGGAGAAGGGTTGGCTGAACTGGGAGATTGGATTTGATAAGTACACTACCGATGTAAAATAGCTAGCCAGTGAGAACTGTGGTGTAGCACACAGAGCTCAGCTCAGTGCTCTGTGATGACTTAGAGGGGTGGGATGGTGCGTAGTGAGAGGGAGAGGTATATGTATGCATAGAGCTGATTGACTTCATTATACAGCAAAAACTAAAAGCGATTATACTCCAAACATTTTTCTTTTAAATAAATAAAATAGAAAGTAAAAATTTGGGAAGCAGATGTATTAGCAGCAAAAGGCTTCACAGAACTGAGAAGGCTAGAATCCATGGCCAGAAAAAGGCAATATAATTTAGCAGCAAGATAATTTACAGAGAAGAGCTCTTAAGGGCTAAGGAACTAGAAACTCCATAAACCTCAGGATTGGTAAAGGATGGGGCAAAAGCTAGGATGCTTGTTACACATTTCCTTAAGAAATGCATAGATTTCTTAGATGAAGTGTTTTTTTTTTTCACCTGTTTTAATAGACAACTATCACATCTCTCATAAAGGTGGGAAGTTTCTTCTCTGCATAAATAGAACTAGAGAGAAAAAGGACACAATAAAGGATAGGGACTAACCTTTCTTATTAAAAACAGGAATTACATTGAAGTGCATATACTTTAGATCTCTTTTACTATTTCTCTTCCTAAGGACCCTGAAATATATTTTCCTTTGGAAAAATCAAATGCCTAAAGAAAATATCTATATGGATTAATTTTTTGACAGAAATCCAGCAAAACATTTGGGTCCTTACTCAGTTTCCTTCAGTTAAGTCCATCAATTGACAAGCTCTTTCTCCAGAACACAGAGATGATAATTTGTATCTTAGTACCTAAAGAAAAAAGAGAAAGATTTGAAAAAGAGAGAGAGCTAATTTGTGGAAAACAAAGCATGGAAAAAATGATAATATTCTCTGGGAGAAAAAAGAAAATCTTGCACTGATAATACAACCACTAGATGCTCTTTCTTTTTAAGAGAAAAAGTTATTAAATATCACTCCTGTTATCCATACAAATGTAAAAAAAATATAAAAATGAGGAAAAATTTCAGAAAGAACAGGTAGAACTGGCCAGAAAAGAAAATGTAGAAAAAAAGGCAGAAAATTAGGAGATCATTCCAGGAGGACCCAACATCCAAATAATAAGAATTCCAGAAGGAAAACAAACAGGATTTTTCTGAGGAGGACCTCATCTAGGATCACTATACCCATCTTCACATTTGAGCAGACTCCACCATGCAGAGTGACACGTGGCTTCCTGAAACACTTCAATTCCATTATTAGACCACAAGACAGCACTGGTGTTTCACTTTAATCTTCTAACAGGTGTCAAGAACAAACCCCAGTATAAGGGAGCTGACTTCTAATCCCATCAGCATGGATCAGTGGGGTTTCATAGAGTGGGACCAGACCCATCTTCTATCGATCTCATTGCCTCTACCAATGAATTAACAAGAACCCCAGAACTTAACTCTTCCCTTTGCTCCCAAATCCAGGGTCTCCTGCTATTATATGCCTTGAAGTCATAACGATTTATAAATATATTTATATTCTATTCCATAGTCCATACTATTGACTATGCTATAGAAAGTGAAAATCACTCAGTCGTGTCTGACTCTTTTTGATCCCTTGGACTGTAGCTCACCAGGTTCCTCTGTCCATGGGCTTCTCCAGGCAAGAACACTGGAATGGGTTGTCATTCTGACCCAAGCATACAACCTGTGTCCAGTGGGTGGGATTTGATACTCTTTCTGTCAGAGAACACATAATTCCATTACCCCCTGCTATTTAGTCAAGTTTTAGAATTAGCAAAAGCCCTTTTCAGCTTTTTCCCATCTGACTGCAGGGAGAAGAATTAAGTAGAGTGTAATTATTCAAATCAGAAAGTATCAAGTTCATCTTGTAATCATAAAGAAACAAAGTATGACCGTGTTGATTACTGCCCTTGATTAAGATTGCTGACAGAGAGGTGTCCCTCTTGAGGGCTGGTTGGGCTCATGATAATGGCATAGTGCCACCTGCTGGATGCCAGTTCTGGCTGAAGATGTCATCTATTCAGAAGCTCCAACAAGTTGCCTAACTGTATTGAAAATTTGCCTCCTTGAATCATTCCTGTTTTCAAAACTACTCAAAGGTTTGCTGTGCTGTGCTTGGTCACTCAGTCTTGTTTGATCCTTTGTAGCCTGCCAGGCTCCTCTGTCCATGGGGATTCTCCAGGCAAAAATACTGGAGTGAGTGGCCATGCCCTCCTCCAGGGGATCTTCCCAACCCAGGGATCAAACCCAGGTCTCACACATTGCAGGTGGATTCTTTATCATCTGACCCACCAGGGAAGCCCAAGAATACTGGAGTCGGTAGCCTATCCCTTTTCCAGGGGATTTTCCCAACCCAGGAATCAAACCGAGGCCTCCTGCATTGCAGGCAGATTCTTTACCACCTGAGTTACTAGGGAAGCCTCACTCAAAGGCTTGCTGCTGCTGCTGCTGCTAAGTTGCTTCAGTCGTGTCCAACTCTGTGCGACCCCACAGATGGCAGCCCACCAGGTTCCCCCATCCCTGGGATTCTCCAGGCAAGAACACTGGAGTGGGTTGCCATTGCCTTCTCCACACTCAAAGGCTTAACTTTGTCCAAATTAACAAGGAGATTCTATCTGAGACAAGAAATTCGGTATATCAGAATGATTTATATGCATGTGGTTTTGAAAGCTAGAAGGAACTTTGGAGATGATCTGAATGAAACTACTCAGCCACCTTGCAGATGACAAAACTGAAGTTCAGATACCTATGACTTTCAAAGGTATTATTATTATCATTATGGACATGGGATAATAATAATGTTATCATTATGGATGACTTGAATCAGTTCAATTCAGTTCAGTCGCTCAGTAGTGTCTGACTCTTTGCAGCCCCATGAACTGCAGCATGCCAGGCCTCCCTGTGCATCACCAACTACCAGAGTTTACCCAAACTCATGTCCACTGAGTCAGTAATGCCATCCTACCGTCTCATCCTCTGATGTCCCCTACTCCTGTTGCCCTCAGTCTTTCCCAGCATCAGGGTCTTTTCAAATGAGTCAGCTCTTCGTATCAGGTGACCCAAGTATTGGAGTTTCAGCTTCAACATCAGCCCTTCCAATGAACACAGCAGGACTAATCTCCTTTAGGATGAGCTGGTTGGATCTCCTTGCAGTCCAAGGGATTGTCAAGAGTCTTCTCCAACACCACAGTTTAAAAGCATCAATTCTTCTGCACTCAGCTTTCTTATAGTCCAACTCTCACATCCATACATGACCACAGGAAAAACCACAGCCTTGACTAGATGGACCTTTGTTGACAAAGTAATATCTCTGCTTTTTAATATGTTGTCTAGGTTGGTCATAACTTTCTTTCCAAAAAGTAAGCGTCTTTTAATTTCATGGCTGCAATCACCATCTGCAGTGATTTTGGAGCCCAGAAAAAAAAGGCAGCCACTGTTTCCGCTGTTTCCTCATCTATTTGCCATGAAGTGATGGGACTGGATACCATGATCTTCATTTTCTGAATGTTGCGCTTTAAGCCCACTTTTTCACTCTCCTCTTTCACTTTCAAGAGGCTCTTCAGTTCCTCTTCACTTTCTGCCATTAGGGTGGTGTCATCTGCATATCTGAGGTTATTGAGATTTCTCCCGGCAATCTTGATTCCAGCCTGTGGTTCATCCAGCCAAGCGTTTCTTATGATGTACCCCACAGAGAAGTTAAATAAGCAGGGTGACAATATACAGCCTTGATGTACTCCTTTCCCTATTTGGAACCAGTTTGTTGTTCCATGTCGTTCCATGTCCAGTTCTAATTGTTGCTTCCTGACCCGTGTTAAGATTTCTCAAGAGGCAGGTCAGGTGGTCTGGTATGCCCATCTCTTTCAGAATTTTCCACAGTTTATTGTGATCCACACAGTCAAAGGCTTTGGCATAGTCAATAAAGCAGAAATAAATATTTTTCTGGAACTCTCTTGCTTTTTCAATGATCCAGCAAATGTTGGCAATTTTATCTCTGGTTCCTCTGCCTTTTCTAAAACCAGCTTGAACATCTGGAGGTTCATGGTTCATGTATTGCTGAAGCCTGCTTGAAGAATTTTGAGCATTACTTTACTAGCATGTGAGTTGAGTACAATTGTGCGGTAGGTTGATCATTCTTTGGCATTGCCTTTCTTTGGTATGGGAACGAAAACTGACCTTTTCCAGTCCTGTGGCCACTGCTGAGTTTCCAAATTTGCTGACATATTGAGTGCAGCACTTTCACAGCATCATCTTTTAGGATTTGAAATAGCTCAGCTAGATATGCAGATGACACCAACCTTATGGCAGAAAGTGAGAGGCTAAAAAGCCTCTTGATGAAAGTGAAAGAGGAGAGTGAAAAAGTTGGCTTAAAGCTCAACATTCAGAAAACTAAGATCATGGCATCTGATCCCATCACTTCATGGGAAATAGACAGAGAATCAGTGGAAACTGTGTTAGACTTTATTCTTTTGGGCTCCAAAATCACTGCAGATGGTGACTGCAGCCATGAAATTAAAAGATGCTTACTCCTCGGAAGGCAAGTTATGACCAACCTAGACAGCATATTCAAAAGCAGAGATATTACTTTGCCAATAAAGTTCTGTCTAGCCAAGGTTATGTTTTTTTCCAGTGGTCATGTATGGATGTGAGAGTTGGATTGTGAAGAAAGCTGAGCACCGAAGAATTGATGCTTCTGAACTGTGGTGCTGGAGAAGACTCTTGAGAGTCCCTTGGACTGCAAGGAGATCCACCCAGTCCATCCTAAAGGAGATCAGTCCTGGGTGTTCATTGGAAGGACTGATATTGAAGCTGAAACTCCAATACTTTGGCCACCTCATGCAAAGAGTTGACTCACTGGAAAAGACCCTGATTCTGGGAGGGATTGGGGGTAGGAGAAGGAGGGGACAACAGAGGATGAGATGGCTGGATGGCATCACTTACTCGATGGACATGAGTTTGAGTGAACTCCGGGAGTTGGTGATGGACAGGGAGGCCTGGTGTGCTGTGATTCATGGGGTTGCAAAGAGTTGGACATGACTGAGTGACTGAACTAACTAGAATTCCATCACCTCCACTAGCTTTGTTCATAGTGATGCTTCCAAAGTCCCACTTGACTTCACAGTCCAGGATGTCTGGCTCTAGTTGAGTGATCACACCACTGTGATTATCAGGGTCATGAAGATATTTTTTGTACAGTCTGTATATTCTCTCCACCTCTTCTTAATATCTTTCGCTTCTGTTAGGTCCATATCATTTCTGCTTTGCTGACTACACCAAAGACTTTGGCAGTATGGATCATAACAAACTGTGGAAAATTCTTCAAGACATGGCAATACCAGACCACCTGACCTCCCTTTGAGAAATCTGTATGCAGGTCAAGAAGCAATAATTGTAACTGGAATGGAACAACAGACTGGTTCCAAACTGGGAAAGGAGTATGTCAAGGGTTGTCACCCTGCTTATTTAACTTATATACAGAGTACATCATGAGTAACACTGGTCTGGATGAAGCACAAGCTGGAATCAAGATTGCTGGGAGAAATATCCATAACAGATATGCAGATGACACCACCCTTATGGCAGAAAGCAATCTTTGAGACTAAAGATCCTCTTGAAAGTGAAAGAGGAGAGTGAAAAAGTTGGCTTAAATCTCAACATTCAAAAAACGAAGTTCATGGCATCTGGTCCTATCACTTTAAGGCAAATAGATGGGGAAACAATGGAAACAGTGAGAGACTTTATTTTCTTGGGCTCCAAAATCACTGCAGATGATGACTGCAGCCATGAAATTAAAAGATGCTTGCTCTTTGGAAGAAAAGCCATGACAAACTTAGCATATTAAAAGGCAGAGACATTACTTTGCCATCAAAGGTCCATACAGTCAAAGCTGTGGTTTTTCCAGTAGTCATGTATGGATGTGAGAGTTGGACTATAAAGAAAGCTAAGTGCCACGTAATTGATGCCTTTGTACCATTGTGTTGGAGAAGACTCTTGAGAGTCCCTTGGACTGCAAGGAGATGAAGCCAATCAAAACTAAAGAAATCAGTCCTGAATTTTCATTGGAAGGACTGGTGCTGAAGCTGAAGCTCCAATACTTTGGCCATCTGATGTGAAGAACTGACTCATTGGAAAAGACTGTGATTCTGGGAAATGTTGAAGGGAGGAGGAAAAGGGGATGATAGAGGATGAGATGGCTGGATGGCATCACCAACTGAATGGACATGAGTTTGAGCAAGCTCTGGGAGTTGGTAATGGACAGGGAAGCCTGGCGTGCTGCAGTCTGTGGGACTGCAAAGAGTCAGACATGACTGAGTGACTGAACTGACTGAGTTATACAAATCTGTGTATTCCACAATTGATTTTTTAATTCCTGCCACATGTTGGGCACCTGCCAATGATGTTAGAAGCTACCAATATATAAATAAAATGCCCAAGAAACTACATAGGGAAAGGTCAATACAGTAAGCTGACCACAGGAAATATTTGACATTTTGAGATTATGGAAAAATCACTCCCAACCCTGAGTAAGAATTTTCTCCTGGTTTTTGTTTTTTATGTATCTGTGTTGTGTATATGTATATGTATCTGGGTTGTGTATCTGTATTATGTATATGTATTGAATGGCCAAGTCTAGACCTCCAGGCCATATTTGAGATACAAAAACTTATAAGGAAATGTTTCATTCCTCATTTATTTTCCTTCACATTTGTTTAACTCTAGTTATTGTTTACTTTACTATATCAGTAATTTATAAAGGTTGCTTTTTCTTGGTAAATCTGGATATAGGTAATCATACTAATATGTATGAATACACTTTCTTCTCTGTAATGGTCTTTCAAGAGTCAGTGTGGTGCAGTAAGTTATGGTACTCATTTTTTAAACTGGAATATAATTGCTTTACAATGTTGTGTTAGTTTCCACTGTACAACAAAATGAATAGGCTAGATGCGTACATATACCCTTCCTTCTTGAGCTCCCTAACACCTCCCTATCTGTCTCATCACAGAGGACAAAGCGGAGCTCCCTGTGCTGGGCAGCAGGTTCCCACTAGCTATTTTACACGTGGTAGTGTATATACGTGAAATTCACCAACTAGAGGCTTCACAAATACTTTGTAGTATCAATTCTGAATATTTGTCCAACACTAGATGTGTTCCTAACCAATCTTTTGGTTGAAGTCTCTTACTAAAATTAAATAATTTTTAGAAATTAGGATTATAATGTCAGCTAATTTGTCAACCACTTCACTACATACATTGTAGGCAGAAAGGAGAACTTGTTTAAAAAGATGGAATCAAAATCAAGGACTAAGGTAAATAATAATCATACCTAAATACAAACAAGACCAGTTTTGAAACACCATGAAATACTGAAATATTAATTTTCTAGGTAGACTTTTTTGTTTTGTTTTTTATTGCTAAGTCAATTTAAGATTCCAACAGACTGTCTCTTGACAGGTAGTGGAAATTAGTAGTTGAACATAATACTTAAATCTCAAGTGACAAGCGTCAGTGAAAAGGACAATCATAAGTTTTGTGGGATTCTTATTTTTATGAAGCAGACTGTTTAAAATGTCCTCTGATAGTGTTGATAATTTTGAAGTGGTCCTCTGAGGGGGGAAAAATTTGTTTAAATTAAATAAAAAGGATTCTTCAACATAAGAGGCATTGGAGAATAGTAGTTAAAAGAACAAATTTTAAAAGAAACTTCCTAGATTTTAGACTGAGCTCTTATAACTTCTAACTATCCAAAGCATACCTCAGTTTCTCAATCAGTAAAAATCTTAATAGCAATTGCATTCACGTTGTTCTTGTGAAGATTGAATAGTGAGTTAACATATGGAAATCACTTATACCAATGGGTAACATATAGCAATCACCATTGAACAATAAACTATTAATAGAATGAATAAAAATACCCAACAGAATAATTTGATTCTACTCATCCTCAAAATTTTGCAGCTATATGAACTTAAGTAACAGGAAATGTTTCTATAATAAATATTATTTAAAGAAAACAGTCAAGAGAGTAAGTCAAAACAATAATGCATTCCAAAGGATATCAGATATTAGTATGACACTCAAGACTTAAAGGGGGCTTCCCAGGTGGCTCACTGGTAAAGAATCTGCTGCCAATGCGGGAGATGCGGGAGACACAGGTCTGATCCCTGGGTCAGGAAGGTCCCCTGGAGGAGGAAATGGCTACCTACTCCAGTATTCTTACCTGGGAAATTCCATGGACAGAGAAGCTTGGCAGGCTACAGTCCACAGGGTCACAAAGAGTAGGACATGACTGAGAGACTGAGCAGGCATGCGTGCAAGACTTAAAGAAGGAAGTGGTAGTGGCGCATCTCTCACCGTTATTTAATTAAGGAGGGACCTTATACAAACTGTACGGATCATGGTGTTTAGAAGCAGACACTGAACACTTAACTGACTCCCCAGTTGTGGTGTCTTGACTAGAACAGATAAACCAGATCCTGACAGTCAGCTATCGCTCTAGGAACTCAGTCAAAGGAAAAGGGATGACAATCTTATTGATAAGGAGGATCAGAAGCAGTCCATTCATGTGATATAAACAATGGTACATATTTATGGCTTTTCCCAGGTTTTCTGTCCTCTATCATAATATAATATCAATGGACCTGAATCATAAGAGCTCATAGACTTGTCATAATAGATGAGAAAGAAGAGACAGGTAAGTTGGTAAAACATGTTGACCTATGATATATTCAGGGGTTTACCATATCAGTAAGTTCAAAGTTATGGAGAATTTATTGACTGTTATTCCTCCCACCATTAAGAGATATGGCACGAGGAGGGCTTCTTCAGGAGCTGGAGGCAGCATATGCCACATCTTCAAATACTGATCCAATCCGTTTGCCAAAAAGATCAGGTGACTTTAAGCTCAGATTGTCTCCAAGTAGGTCCAGGCTACTGTGCAAGATGTCCTTCTGAATGGTCAATGGAGTAAGCCTTATGGTATTAGGTGTAACTAGTGTAATGAGGAAAATGCCACTTGGAATTTATGGCAAGTTCCAATAGGAGCATCACTGTGTAGCAACGTAGATTCCTTAGTTCTCAAGGAAGAGAGGTTGCAAGGCATAGAGCTTCTGTATTGGTCATCAGTCGTGTCTGACTCTTTGCAACCCTTTAGACTGTAGCCCACCAGGCTCCTCTGTCCATGGGTTTTCCAGGCAAGGATACTGGAGTGGGTTCCCATTTCCTTCTCCAGGGAATGTTCCCAAGCCAGGAATCGAACCCATGTCCCTTGTGTCTCCTGCATTGCAGATGGATTCTTTACCTGCTGAGCTATCAGGGAAGCCCACAAGGTATTATTAAAAAATAAGCTCTCATGTGATACTGGGCTCTGGTAGAGTTTGAACTCTACCATAGAATGGCAAATCACTGTGAGTTCAGAGGTGTTCATCATGTCCAATCCTTTCATCATAAGGTATGGGACGTCCAGCAGAAGTTTGTTTCAGGATAGACATGGTATGTCTGAGATTGGACACAAGCACTGGATTAAATTATACAAACAGGTGGCTCAGATCCCCCTGTCATTTAATAGCCTCTCCCTCAATTCACCGAGAAGGCAGCAAAGACCTTTGAGAGGTGGAAAAAGGATGGATGGATCATCTCAGTTGCTTCTACCAAGATAATCTCTAAATGTCCTACTAATGTTTTTTTTCTTCCAGTTTTATTGAGATATAACTGATAGACAGCACTGTGTAAGTTCAAGGTACACAGCATAATGATTTGACTTCACAATAATTCATCATCTCCTCTAGATGCAAAATAAAAGAAAAAAAAATTTTTTCCTTGTGATAAGAACTCTTAGGATTTGTTCTCTTAACACATTTCATGTATCACATAGAGCACTGTTAATTTATTGTACAACATATCCCAAGAACTTCTTTATCATATGACTAAAAAATTGTACTTTTAAACCAATTGCAGCCAATTCCCTCTACCCCACCTCTAGTAACATAAATCTGATCTCTTTTTCTTTGAGTTTGCTTATTTATTTATTTGTTTTTGAAGTATAATTGACCTGCAACACTAAGTTAGTTCCTGATATATAACATAATGATCTTATATTTCTATAGATTTTAAAATATTCACCAGGATAATTCTAGTTATCATCTGTCATCAAACAAAAATATTGCATTATTATTGAATATTTTCCCAACACTGTACATTTCATTCCTGTGACTCATTTATTTTGTAACTGGAAGTTTGTACCTCTTAATCTTTCTCCTCGGAGAAGGCAATGGCCTTCAGTACTCCAGTACTCTTGCCTGGAAAATCCCATGGATGGAGGAGCCTGGTAGGCTGCAGTCCATGGGGTCGCTAAGAATCCGACACGACTGAGCTACTTCCCTTTCACTTTTCACTTTCATGCATTGGAGAAGGAAATGGCAACCCACTCCATTGTTCTTGCCTGGAGAATCCCGGGGGCAGGGGAGCCTGGTGGGCTTCCGTCTATGGGGTCGCACAGAGTCGGACACGACTGAAGAGACTTAGCAGCAGCAGCAATCTTTCTCCTAATTTTCCCATTCCGCCACCATTCCCCTCCCCTCTGGCAACCACTTGCTTGGTCTCTGTGTCTATGAGGAGTCCCATTCATCTTTAAGCTATGACTATTGCCTAGTAACTTCAACTTAAAGATCATCACACAGGGAAAAGAGTCACTATACTCAAGAAATAATTCACACTTACTGTCAGAAGAGGGTAGGACTTTTATTTCACAGAGAAGCAGTCAAGAATACGATTAATGCCCAGATGATGCATTGTGTTATCTTTTTGTTCTCTTATACCTCATTTTAATAGAAAATAGACAAGTACAGCTTCCTGAGACAAGAATAGTGAATAGACTCAGATGTCATGTAACAACAGAGATGCCAGCAAAGAGTAAGGGAAGTATAAAATGGGTAGTGAAAGAAGACGGTAATTGTCACTGTGACCTTAAGATTAAATGCAATCTCAGGGCTACACTTGTCCCACTAAGACATGTCTTTCAAATTCGGCAGAATACAACTCATCAGCACCCTAAAGAATCTGTTCTCCAGTGCAATAACTTACTAAGAAAAGCAAATATAGTTGAGAGACGCAACTTTATCCTCTCCCTTGGCCTCAGTTTGGGACAACTCTTAGCTCTATAATTCCCTATAGACTCAGCCATGGTTCCATTTGTCACTGCAGTGTGAATCAGCTTCTGTCTCTACTCAATTTGGCCACACTTCCTTCCTTCCAGCTGTCTCCCAAGATCATTCCCCATTAAGTCACCTGCAAGTGATTTTTACTTTAAAGTTAAGCTGCCCTTTCCCACATGCATAGAGTTAACCATCAGACTTCCAGTTCAGGAAGACTAGGCAGTGATGGTAATAATGAACCTGCCTGCCAATGCAAGAGATAGAAGAGATGTGGGTTCGATCCCTGGATCGGAAAGATATCCTGGAGGAGGGCATGGCAACCCAGGAGTATTCTTGCTTGGAGAATCCCATGGACAGAGGAGCCTGGCAGGGTATAGTCCATAGGGTTGCACAGAGTCGAACGCGACTGAAGCAACTTAGCATGAAGGCACTGGGGAAATAGAAAGCAAGCTTATATAACAGAAACAAAACTGGCCTTACCCACCTATGCAGCAACCAAGGACTTCATTCATAAACATGATTGATAGGCATTGACTATCAGACTTTTGAAGGAGACCACTAGTGCAAAAAGAAAGACCAAGATAAATGAACAGAGTAATTATTACTTGAGGAAAGAAAGCAAGAGAAGAGGTAGCTAAACTTCCTAATTGGTATTCTTGTTCTAACTGTGAACTGTGCTTTAATCAATCTTTACTGTGATTACCATTGGGACTGAGCAAAGTTTTATATTCTTATAGGCCATTTGTATATTCTCTTCAGTGACTCCCTTGCACGTATTGTTTGGTAATGTCTTGGCTGTGCTACACATGTTTTATTACCCCAGAGAAAAAGGGTTTATGTGTTTGTTTTTCTTCCTTCTTTTTTCTTTTTTTTTACTTATTTAACTTTAGAGCTCCCTTGATTTTCCTCTCTCTCCTTCTGCTGGGTCTTGAACTAATGCTCTTTTTCTAAGGACAGTATTCTTCTTCAGAAGTCTCTGCTCTTTATGTTACATATTGGAGTCATTTTTGACTGCTTTTGATGGGAAAGGAGGCTTCCTTGTTGGAGTTCCAATTAAAAGCAGCTTCCCAACGGACAGAGACCATAATATAGGACTCAATGTGTTTTTGGTAAGCACCCTCCCCTGGTTGTTCTATTTGAGGTTTTGTACATAATCAATTTATAAGCAATACCAGTGCATATGCTAAGCATGCCCCAAGATATTCTTCACTAGATACACTTGAGTCCATCAGTGGTGTTTAAAAAAGAGAGTGGGAGGCTGGAGGGAAGAAAGGAAGGGGAAAGAGACAGAGAGAAAAATACATTTGTGTAGAGTTTTCAGGCTCTGGATTATTAGGTAATTTAGAAGTAGTCATTTGGGTACAAAGAATGCTCAAAATAGTGGTGACTATTAGATATTGTATATCCAGTCCCAAATTAAGCAACAAAAGAAAAATTTTGTGTCTCTAGAAATGACGGTCCCCTACAACTCACCTAATCTTAGTATTTCATTCAACATTACTGGGGAAAGTCTTCATTTAATGAGATGATTAAGATGGCAGTCTCTGTAGCACACTGGTCTGCATTTGAATCTCAGGTATGTCCTTTCAGGTAAATCACTTATCTTTCTTGTCTGTGAAAGGAGGACAATATTAGCATTATCTGGGGTTGTTGCTGTTGTTTAATCACTAAGTTGTGTCTGACTCTTTGTGACTCCATAGATTGTAGCCCCCTAGGCTCCTTTGTCCAATTTCCCAGGGAAAAATACAACAGTGGGTTATCATTTCCTTCTCCAGGGGATCTTTCCAACCCAGGAACTGAACCTGAGTCTCCTTCTTGACAGATGGATTCTTAATTGCTTTGTGGGATAGCTGTTGATTAAATTTATGAGAACAATGCTTCAGTTCAGTTCAATCCCTCAGTCATGTACGACTCTTTGAGACCTCATGTACTGGAGCATGCCAGACTTTCCTGTGCCTCAGTAACTCCCAGAGCTTGCTCAAACTCATGTCCATTGAGTGGGTGATGCCATCCAACCATCTCATCCTCTGTCATCCCCTTCTCCTCCCACCTTCAATCTTTCTCAGCACTAGGATCTTTTCTAGTGAGTCAGTTGTTCGAATCAGGTGGCCAAAGTATTGAAGTTTCAGCTTCAGCATCAGTCCTTCTAGTAAATATTCAGGACTGATTTCCTTTAGGATTGACTGCTTGGATCTCCTTGCAGTCCAAGGGACTCTCAAGAATCTTCTACAAACCACAGTGAAAAAGCATCAGTTCTTCAGCACTCAGCCTTCTTTATGGTCCAACTCTCACATCCATGCTTGACTACTGGAAAAAACCTTAGCTTTGACATGCGTCATGTATGGGTATGAGAGTTGGACTTTGAATGTAATGTATATTGTATATCTATTATTATATATTATTAAATATGTATTATGATATTTGGTTTCTAAATCTCTGAAGGAGTCATATAGGAGAATGTAATCAAACTGGTAATTTTTATTTTAATTTCATAAGGAAAACACTGCCTTTGGGGACAGCCCTTTGATTTACGGCTCACATTCTTTTTGCAGTATTTTATGTCAGTTGAAGCTCTGATTTCCTTTTTATTTTCAGTTTATCTGAAGCTTTTGTTTTGTGGTAGACCACTTCACCTGCCTCATGAGAAATCTATATGCAGGTCAAGAAGCAGCAGTTAGAACTGGACATAGAACAACAGACTGGTTCCAAATCAGGAAAGGAGTACATCAAGGATGTGTATTGTCACCCTGCTATTTAATTTACATGCAGAGTACACCATGAGAGATGCTGGGCTTGAGGAAGCACAAGCTGGAATCAAGATTGCTGGGAGAAATATCAATAACTTCAGATGTGATGTGCAGATGACACCACCCTTATGGCAGAAAGTGAAGAACAACTAAAGAGCCTCTTGATGAAAGTGAAAGCAGAGAGTAAAAAAAGCTGGCTTAAAACTCAACATTCAGAAAACTAAGATCATGGCATCTGGTTCCATCACTTCATGGCAAATAGATGGGGAAACAAGGGAAACAATGACAGACTTTATTTTCTTGGGCTTCAAAATCCCTGCAGATAGTGACTGCAGGCATGAAATTAAAAGACGCTTATTCCTTGGAAGAAAAGCTATGACCAACTTAGACAGCATAGTATGAAGCAGAGACATTACTTTGCCAACAAAGGTGCATCTAGTCAAGGCTATGGTTTTTCCAGTAGTCATATATGGATGTGAGAGTTGGGCTATAAAGAAAGCTGAGAGTCAAAAAATTGATGCTTTTTCACTGTGGTGTAGGAGAAGACTCTTGACAGTCCCTTGAACTGCAAAGAGATCCAAATAGTATATCCTAAAGGAAATCAGTCCTGAATATTCATTGGAAGGACTAATGCTGAAACTGAAACTCCAATACTTTGGCCACCCAATGCGAAGAACTGACTCACTAGAAAAGATCCTGTTTCTGGGAAAGATTGAAGGTGGGAGAAGGGGACAACAGAGGATGAGATGGTTGGATGGCATCACCCACTCAACGGACATAAGTTTGAGCAAGTTCCAGGAGTTAGTGATGGAGAGGGAGGCCTGGCGTGCTGCAGTCCATGGGGTTGCAGAGTCGGGCACGACTGAGCGACTGAACTGAACTGAAGCTTTTGTTTAGGGCTTCTGGTTTTCTGTATACTATATTGGTTAGTTTGTTGCTCTTTTGCTCTCTCAAGTATGCTTTCTATTTGGATTTCATTTCATTTAGTTTTCTTTAGCTCTTCATATAATTTCAACACACTATAAAGTAGCTGCTTGGGACATCCATCTCCACTCCCTTTTTATGAGGTTTTTTTCAAGCAAAATTCAGGGGTGATAAACCAACTATTCCAGACACCCACTTTCACAAACATTTGAAAATGATCAGAGGAAAAACAACTTTTGAAAAAAATCTGCCCTTATTCTCCTATTTTTCTCTCCTTTCCACTTTTCAATAAGCTCTTCCTTTTAGCTTTTGGAAATAAAACCTGAACTGTTACTTACTGAATTCTTCTCCACATATCCCTGCCTCAAAGATCATTTTGGCCACATTTCCCTTTCGTATTCATTATTCTGTCTGAATCTGAGAGTCAACTCACTGTTAGCTGATTAATGGAGGAGAAAACAAAACATGTTTGTTGACCTTTAGTGGGAGAAAGAGGCAAGAGATGAAAGAAATCTCTGAACACAAGTCAGGAACTTTTAATGATAAATATTTACATTCAGGAGAAAAACTAAGAAAAAAAAAGGTAGCAATATCAATACAGGCTTAATTACATAGATAAAGCATGGTTAAGAGTATCAACTGAGGAATCTTTGCAGAGATAATAGACTGAGCCTAAGGGTTAATGGAGTGGAAGAAATGGGACAAAAGGAAATAGCAGTCATTGTTTTCCTGGACAATTCTGTATTATTCAATTTTTCTATGAGATAATAGTATCTCTGCATGCCACCAGCACCTTCTACTTTATTGCTGACCCTCCTGTTCTCTCAGTCAAAGGAATTCTAGTCTTTGACACAGACAGCAAAGGTTGCCTGTGTTCAGTTCAGTTCAGTAGCTCAGTCTTGTCCGACTATTTGCGATCCTATGGACTGTAGCACACTAGACTTTCCTGTCCATCACCAGCTCCTGGAGCTTGTTCAAACTCATGTCCATTAAGTCAGTGATGCCATCCAACCATCTCATCCTCTGTCATCCCCTTCTCCTCCTGCCTTCAATCTTTCCCAGCATCAGGGTCTTTTCAAATGAGTCAGTTCTTCACATCATATGGCCAAAGTATAGAAGTTTCAGCTTCAGCATCAGTCCTTCCAATGAATATTCAGGACTGATTTCCTTTTGGATTCACTGGTTTGATCTCCTTGAAGTCCAAGGGACTCTCAAGAGTCTTCTCCAGCAACACAGTTCAAAAGCATCAATTCTTTGTCGCATATCCTAATTCTTCAGTGCATATCCTGTGTTTCATATCCTAATGTTTAGGCTCCCTGTACATTGAAAAGCCAGTATAGAGGTGTCAGTATACTAGTTCATCGGTTATCATATCTAGCTAGCGTATTAGCTGAGGTGGACAGGCTTTGTGATACCTTGGGCAATGGATCTTCTTTCTTTCCTTCTGCCTTGATTTCTTTATTTTGTGTGGCCAAGCAGAGACTGCTGTAGCGCAGCAGTCAAGAATCTGCCTGCCGATATAGGAGACTCAGGTTCAATCCCTGGGTTGGGAAGATTCACTGGTGAAGGAAATGGCAACCCATTCCACTATTCCCTGCCTGGGAAATCTTATGGGACAGAGGAGTCTGGCAGGCTACAGTCCACAGGTTCCCAAAGATTTAGTGACTAAACAACAACAGTAAGAATTATATGTGGGTTTCAGTGGAAAACAAAGGCTTCATTTAAGCTTCTGTTTGAAAATGTGCACCAAAATTGTCCTTTAGACATTATCCAGCTAATTATATGCTTCTGATTTAAATTCTGTTTATGTTAGTTGAATATAAATTTCTCAGAAACCTGTAAGTGATACTGAACAGAAACATGCACGGTTTCTGGACACAAAAGCCTCTCTGTGTTTCCCATTTCTTGATTACAGGAAATAGGCTTCATTCAGCCTCCATGATTTCCTTGAGTTCCAACAGACAGTTTCAGTTCAGTTCAGCTAAGTCACTCAGTCGTGTCTAACTCTTTGCGACCCCATGAATCGCAGCACGCCAGGCCTCCCTGTCCATCACCATCTCCCGGAGTTCACTCAGACTCACGTTCATCAAGTCCGTGATGCCATCCAGCCATCTCATTCTCGGATGTCCCCTTCTCCTCCTGCCCCCAATCCCTCCCAGCATCAGAGTGTTTGCCAGTGAGTCAACTCTTCGCATGAGGTGGCCAAAGTACTGGAGATTCAGCTTTAGCATCATTCCTTCCAAAGAAATCCCAGGCCTGATCTCCTTCAGAATGGACTGGTTGGATCTCCTTGCAGTCCAAGGGACTCTCAAGAGTCTTCCCCAACACCACAGTTCAAAAGCATCAATTCTTCGGTGCTCAGCCTTCTTCACAGTCCAACTCTCACATCCATACATGACCACAGGAAAAACCATAGCCTTGACTAGACGGACCTTAGTCAGCAAAGTAATGTCTCTGCTTTTCAATATACTATCTAGGTTGGTCATAACTTATCTTCCAAGGAATAAGCATCTTTTAATTTCATGGCTGTAGTCACCATCTGCAGTGATTTTGGAGCCCCCAAAAATAAAGTCTGACACTGTTTCCACTGTTTCCCCATCTATTTCCCATGAAGTGATGGGACTGGATGCCATGATCTTCGTTTTCTAAATGTTCAGCTTTAAGTCAGCTTTTTCGCTCTCCTCTTTCACTTTCAACAAGAGGCTTTTTAGTTCCTCTTCACTTTCTGCTATAAGGGTGGTGTCATCTGCATATCTGAGGTGATTGATATTTCTTCCGGCAATCTTGATTCCAGCTTGTGCTTCTTCCAACCCAGCGTTTCTCATGATGTACTCTGCAGAGAATTTAAACAAGCAGGGTGACAATATACAGCCTTGACATACTCCTTTTCCTATTTGGAATCAGTCTGTTGTTCCATATCTAGTTCTAACTGTTGCTTCCTGACCTGCATACAGATTTCTCAAGAGGCAGGTTAGGTGGTCTGGTATTTCCATCTCTTTCAGAATTTTCCACAGTTTATTGTGATCCACACAGTCAAAGGCTTTGGCATAGTCAAGAAAGCAGAAATAGATGTTTTTCTGGAACTCTCTTGCTTTTTCCATGATCCAGCAGATGTTGGCAATTTGATCTCTGGTTCCTCTGCCTTTTCTAAAACCAGCTTGAACATCAGGGAGTTCACGGTTCACATATTGCTGAAGCCTGGCTTGGAGAATTTTGAGCATTCCTTTACTAACATGTGAGATGAGTGCAATTGTGTGGTAGTTTGAGCATTCTTTGGCATTGACTTTCTTTGGGATTGGAATGAAAACTGACCTTTTCCAGCCAGTCCTGTGGCCACTGCTAAGTTTTCCAAATTTGCTGGCATATTGAGTGCAGCACTTTCACAGCATCATCTTTCAGGATTTGAAACAGCTCAACTGGAATTCCATCACCTCCACTAGCTTTGTTCATAGTGATGCTTTCTAAGGCCCACTTGACTTCACATTCCAAGATGTCTGTCTAGATGTCTGGCACATCATCATGATTATCTGCGTCATGAAGATCTTTTTTGTACAGTTCTTCTGTGTATTCCTGCCACCTCTTCTTAATATCTTCTGCTTCTGTTAGGTCCAGACCACTTTTGTCCTTTATTGAGTCCATCTTTGCATGAAATGTTCCCCTGGTATCTCTAATTTTCTTGAAGAGATCTCTAGTCTTTCCCATTCTGTTGTTTTCCTCTATTTCTTTGCATTGATCACTGAAGAAGGCTTTCTTATTTCTTCTCGCTATTCTTTGGAACTCTGCGTTCAGATGTTTATATCTTTCCTTTTCTCCTTGAATTTTCACTTCTCTTCTTTTCACAGCTATTTGTAAGACCTCCTCAGGCAGCCATTTTGCTTTTTTGCATTTCTTTTCCATGGGGATGGTCTTGATCCCTGTCTCCTGTACAATGCCACGAACCTCATTCCATAGTTCATCAGGCACTCTGTCTATCAGATCTAGGCCCTTAAATCTATTTCTCACTTCCACTGTATAATCATAAGGGATTTGATTTAGGTCATACCTGAATGGTTTAGTGGTTTTCCCTACTTTCTTCAATTTCAGTCTGAGTTTTGTTATAAGGAGTTCATGATCTGAGCCACAGTCAGCTCCTCATCTTGTTTTTGTTGACTGTATGGAGCTTCTCCATCTTTGGCTGCAAAGAATATAATCAATCTGATTTCAGTGTTGACCGTCTGGTGATGTCCATGTGTAGACAGTTTCAAGCAGTTGCTAATTAGGGAAGTGAGAGGATGTAGAGAGGGTCTTCCCTGTAGCTCAAATGGTAAAGAATCTGCCTGTAATGCAGGAGACCCGGGTTTGATCCCTGGATCGGGAAGATCCTATGGAGAAGGGAACGGCAACCCACTCCAGTATTCTTGCCTGGAGAATCCCATGGAGCCTGGTGGGCAACAGTCTATGGGATCACAAAGAGTTGGACTGAGCAACTAACACTAGGCAGATGTAAAGACAAGAACAGTCAAAGATACAATAGTGCAGCCATGGGGCAAGGCCCTGAGTCCTTATCAAGGGGTATATTCAAAAATATCTTAAGCAGTTCTCCAGATACTGGAACCAGCAGTGGGTGGGAGACACTAATGCTATGCTGCCCGTAAGCACATGGACCCCAGGCTGACTGGACCCAGAATGTTGATGATGCTGACTCACACTTACCTCATCACCACCACTCAGTCACAAGAAGGTCCATGAACTGATCACACTTTCTTTGAACCATTACTGTAAAACTCATTTCCCCCTCCAGGTCAGGACACAGTTTTGAGGGCATTAGCCCGCTGTGGCTCCCTTTGTCTGGCAAAGCATAAAGCCATTCTTTTCTACTTGACTCAAAGCTCTGTCTTCCAGATTTAATTCAGTGTCAGGGTACAGAAGCTGGATTTGGCTTCTTTAGCATGGTTGTTAATAAGCAAGGCCAAATGGGAAATATCTGCGTGTGTGCTTTCTTAAATAATAGTGAAAAGAAAAGAAAAGAAAAAAGAAAGCAAACTTCCAAGACTTTATGAAAATTTTAAGTATGAAAATATTTCTTTATAATTGTATCAAAAAGTTTCTGTTTGTATGTGCCAAACATCTTTTTTTGTTTTGTTTTATGTTTCTGTGATCTTTAAACATATGCTTGGTTCGAGATTGTATTATTCCTTGAGTCCAGAAATGTTCATTAGCTTCTTTGCAGGGAATAAAAGTAATTCTGTATATGCATGTATTTAGTTTCCACCAGAGAGAGAAAGAGCATTTTCAGTAGATGAAATTAAACTCTGTGTCTTTCAGAAAAACTGTGAGAATGATTATGAAAAGATAACCTAATTCTGCAAGCCACAAAATGTATTCATTAATAAAATAAACATATACAAAGTGAAAGTTTACTAGCAATAACAGGGCAGTAACGTCACTTTCACTTTTCACTTTCATGCATTGGAGAGGGACATGGCAACCCACTCCAGTATTCTTGCCTGGAGAATCCCAGGGATGGGGGAGCCTGGTGGGCTGCCGTCTATGGGGTTGCACAGATTCAGACACGACTGAAGTAACTTAGCAGCAGCAGCAGCAGCAGAGTACAGAGATAATAAATAGTAACAGATGACATTTTTCTTCTCAGTCTCCTCAGTCTTTTTAACCCCAAATCCTTCTGGACTTTGGGGTATAAGGAATGATGTTTATTGACCTCTGTTAACATCATCCCAAGAATTTTCACTGTGAAAGGAAGAAGAGCGGAAGACAAAAGGATAGTCATCTAGGTTTTAAATTATTAATATTAGTTTAAATAGGCAAGGTTTAGGCATTTTAAATTCTGATTAAAATGACTCAGATGTTGTAATGGAGGTTGTTGTTGTTCAGTTGCTCAGTCCAACTCTTTGAGATCCCCATGGACTGTAGCACACCAGGCTTCCCTGTCCTTCACTATCTCCTTGAGTTTGCTCAAACTCATGTTCATTGAGTTGGTGACGCCATCCAACCATCTCATCCACTGTTACCTCCTTCTCTTCCTGCCTTCAATCTTTCCCAGCAGCAGTGTCTTTTCCAATGAGTCAGCTCTTTGCGTCAGGTGGCCCAAGTATTGCAACTTCAGCTTCAGCATCAGAACTTAGAATGCATATTCAGGGTTGATTTCCTTTAGGACTGACTGGTTTGATCTCCTTGCTGTCCAAGGAACTCTCAAGAGTCTTCTCCAGCACCACAATTCGAATGGAAGTATTGAAAGTATAATTGGTAAAGAGACACCTTAAGGTTATTTCAGTTATTTACATAGTAGCAGAATTACCTCTTGTTTTGAATAAGAGGAAAAGAAGAAATGGTTGATGACACAAAACATTATTTTGTGTAAAAATTATGCAAATTTCAGTTTGGTGATTTCTGCTTTATTTTCCCTATACAGAAGGAAACAGTAGTATTTCAAAGTTATGAAGGCTGCAATGATTGTTGGATTAAAGCTAAATATTTGAAAGGAGCCCAGTGAGAATTCGGAAAGAGAATTGTCTAAGGATAGGAAGAAAATGATTATTGTTAAGGCCCATTTGAGGCTGGACACTATGGATCTCTTTTTCCATAAATTGTAAAATGCTCTACCTTTCCTTTATTTTATCCCCTGGATTTAGAGAGATAATGAAGTCAATTCTGGCCTCTGTATCCTGGCACTGAATTAAATCAGAGATTTAGTTTTGGGTAAAGTAAGAAAGAATAGCTTTATTGCTTTGCCAGAGAAAGGGGCCACAATATGCTACTGCTGTCAAAACTCCTTGTGTTTCAGCCTGGAGAGGGTAGTGAGAAGTTTTATAGAAATGGTTCAGAGGGTGTGATCAGTTCATGGACATTCTTCTAATTGCTTGGTGGTGAAGTAAATGGAAGTCAGCATCAACAACCTTCTGGGTCCCATGGGCCTGGAATCTATGTGCTTGTGAGCAGTGTATAGTTAACTTCTCCCACCTGGTGGGGTTTCAATATTTGCAAAACAGCTCAAAGATATTGTTATGTGTATCCCTTGATGGGGAACCAGGACCTTGCCCCAGGCTACATTATGTTTCTCTTGACTGTTTCTCCTTGTTTCTGCATCTCCTCCCTTCCTTATTGATAGCAACAGTTTGAACCTGCCTGTTGGACTTGAGTGAAGGTCAGGAAGGTTGAATGAAGCCTATTTCTTGTAATCAAGTTCAGTTCAGTTCAGTCACTCAGGTGTGTCTGACTCTTTGCGACCCCATGAATCGCAGCACGCCAGGCCTCCCTGTCCATCACCAACTCCCGGAGTTCACTCAGACTCACGTCCATTGAGTCAGTGATCATCCAGCCATCTCATCCTCAGTCGTCCCCTTCTCCTCCTGCCCCCAATCCCTCCCAGCATCAGAGTTTTTTCCAATGAGAGAACTTTTAGCATGAGGTGGCCAAAGTACTGCAGTTTCAGCTTCAGCATCAGAAGGCCATAAAAATGTTTTTTATGCTCAGGAGCCCCACTGTGTCCTGCTGGTAATCAGTAATCTGAGCTACTAAAGAGTACATCATGCTGGGCTGGATGAAGCACAGGCTGGAATCATATTGCTGGGAGAAATTATTGATATTTTTTAATTAACATTTTTATTATTTGTCAGAGAGGCAGATGACACCACCCTTATGGCAGAAAATGAAGAACTAAAGAGCCTCTTGATGCAAATGAAAGAGGAGAGTGAAAAAGTTGGCTTAAAACTCAACATTCAGAAAACTAAGATCATGATATCTGGTCCCATCACTTTATGGCAAATAGATGGGGAAACAGTGGAAATAGTGGCAGACTTTGTTTTTTTAGGCGCCCAAATCACTGCAGATGGTGACTGCAGCCACGAAATTAAAAGATGCTTACTCCTTGGAAGGAAAGTTATGACCAACCCAGACAGCATATTAAAAAGCAGAGACATTACTTTGCCCACAAAGGTCCATTTAGTCAAAGCTATGGTTTTTCCAGTAGTCATGTATGGATGTGAGAGTTGGAGTATAGAGAAAGCTGAGCACCGAAGAACTGATGCTTTTTCACTGTGGTGTTGTAGGAGACTCTTGAGAGTCCTTTGGACTGCAAGGAGATCCAGCCAGTCCATCCTAAAGGAAATCAGTCCTGAATATTCGTTTGAAAGAATGATGCTGAAGCTGAAACTCTAATTCTTGGGCCATCTGATGTGAAGAACTGACTCATTTGAAAAGACCTTGATGCTGGGAAAGATTGAAGGTGAGAGGAGAAGGGGATGACAGAGAATGAGATGGTTGGATGGCATCACTGACTCAATGGACATGAGTTAGAGTAAACTCTGGGAGTTGGTGATGGACAGGGAGGCCTGGAGTGCTGCAGTCCATGGGGTAACAAAGAGTCGGACACGAGCTACTGAACTCAACTGAATGAACTTAACTGAAAGAATAGTAATATGACCTTGGCATTATTATTCAGTCATCATGCTTTATGTTATTGAGTGTTTACTATGCACTATTCATGGGCCTAGGTGGCTCAGCCATAATTTGCCGGCAATGCAGGAGTCATAGGAGATGCAGATTTGATCCCTGGGTTGGAAAGATCCCCTGGAGGAGGGCATGGCAACCCACTCCAGTATTCTTGCATGGAGAATCCCATGGACAGAGGAGCCTGGGGCTACAGTCTATAGAGTTGCAAACAGTTGGACACAACTGAAGGGACTGAGCATATGCACAGTTTAAGCACTTGCAAGTATTAAATAATTTAATCCTTACACACAACTTTGTGAGATATGAGCTCAGTATTATCACTAATTTCCTCTTTGTAGTATATATTTCCTCTAAGATTTGCTTTAATGTTTGAATTAAGCTTTATAATAATTTCAAATATAATCATTTGGTTTTAGATCACTTTAATTGATTTCACTGACCACTTTTGAAAAAATGTCACATTTCATTGTTTTTCAGGTCATTGTTTTTATTAATTTCTGGTTTCTCTGGAATATTTTTTGACAAACGTTTATTTATGAGAATGCATGAAAAACTTCTGCATCATTGACTATGTTTAAGAATGTCCTAGCACATGAATAATAGCCCAATTTAAAATTGAATTTTAAAGTAAATATCATCCACTTAAAATGTGTTGCAGCATTGCTATTTTGGGTGAGTCATCTGCGGTCATTCCTGTTTCTTACATTCCTATTTCTATTAGTTGTTTGGTACCATGTGGATATTTTTTCTTAATTTTCCATATATTTAAAACAAAACAAACATTATATGTTGACATGGATGTCATGTCACTAATTTTGTGTGGTGCTCAGTTGAGTCCTTTTACCTTGAAGTTGCAAGAATTTCTTCAGGCTTTAATGTCTATATATCCTTCTACATTATAAAGCCCTGCATAAAATTAAAGCTTTATTATCTTACTGCTCTTTTATTCTTAGTTCTTTGTTGGTAACTGGCATATTTGTTAAACTTATTGAGTTCCTAAGTGAATGAATTGTTCCTGCAGCATGAAATAATATTTAGAGCTTTCAGATAGCATTGCAGGGTCTAAGGAGCCATCAATAGACTGAAATTTAAAACAAAATCTATTAATATTTAAGAAGCTAACTCTTCTGTGAAATGCATGAAGGCCAGGTCAGAAATGGTTATGGCAAAATGTTATAATATCATCAATTTTTGTTGTTCAGTTGCTAAGTTATGTCTGACTCCTTGTGATGCCATGGACTGCAGCACACGAAGCTTCCCTGTCCTTCACTATCTCCCAGAAGTTGCTCAGATTCATGTCCATTGAGTCGGTGATGCTTCTAACCATCTCATTCTCTGCCAGCCTCATCTCCTTTGGCCTTCAATCTTTCCCAGCATCAGAGTCTTTCCTAATGAGTCGGCTCTTCATATCAGGTGACCAAAGTATTGGAGCTTCAACTTCAGCATCAGAGCTTCTAATGAATATTCAGGGTTGATTTTGTTTTGGATTAACAGGTTTGATCTTCTTGCTGCCCAAGGGGCTCTTAAACGTCTTTTCCAGCACCGCAGTTTGAAGGCAACAATTCTCCAGCACTCAGCCTTTCTTATGGTCCATCTCTCACATTCATATATAACTACTGGAAAAACCATAGCTTTGACTATATCATCAATAGTCAAAACTTTATCATCATCAATAAGTTATAACATTCTCAATACATTCATTTAGATACCTCCAGTATTCTGACAGTCATGTTTACATTTAAAATATTCTGGATATTTTTGTTAGAACTTTGCTTAGATAAGCAACGTTAAGTTTGGGAAAATTTAAGGTACCTTTTGTTTGCATGTGTGCTAAGTCTCTTCAGTCATGTCTGACTCTTTGCAACCTATGGACCATAGCCCACCAGGCTCCTCTGTCCTTAGGATTCTCCAGGCAAGAATACTGGAGTCAATTGCCAAGCCCTCCTCCAAGGAATCTTCTAGACCCAGAGACTGAACCTATGTATCCTGCATTGGCAGGTGGGTTCTTTACCACTAGCACCACCTGGGAAGCCCCTTACCTTTGAATTACCCATAGGCAATAGATGGAGAAACAGTGGAAACAGTGTCAGACTTTACTTTTTTTGGGCTCCGAAATCACTGCAGATGGTGATTGCAGCCGTGAAATTAAAAGACGCTTATTCCTTGGAAGGAAAGTTATGACCAACCTAGACAGCATATTCAACAGCAGAGACATTACTTTGCCAACAAAGGTTTGTCTAGTCAAGGCTATGGTTTTTCCAGTAGTCATGTATGGATGTGAGAGTTGGACTGTGAAGAAAGCTGAGTGCTGAAGAATTGATGCTTTTGAACTGTGGTGTTGGAGAAGACTCTTGAGAGTCCCTTGGACTGCAAGGAGATCCAACCAGTCCATTCTGAAGGAGATCAGTCCTGGGTGTTCTTTGGAAGGGCTGATGCTAAAGCTGAAACTCCAGTACTTTAGCCACCTCATGCAAAGAGTTGACTCATTGGTAAAGACTCTGATGCTGAGAGGGATTGGGGGCAGGAGGAAAAGGGGACAACAGAGGATGAGATGGCTGGATGGCATCACTGACTCGATGGACGTGGGTTTGGGTGAACTCTGGGGGGTGGTGATGGAGAGGGAGGCCTGCCGGGCTGAGATTCATGGGGTCGCAAAGAGTCGGACACGACTGAGTGACTGAACTGAACTGAACTGAAAGACTTTCCTGAATGATATAGAGATGTTGAAAATACAAATAGAAAGTGATTGCAATTTTGTCAGATACAGATCCATGGGCAAGAATTTGTAGTTTCATTAAGGACTTGAGAGAATTTGTAATGCTGTCAGATGATAATATTGACAGTTGGGTGTTTTGGTAGGAAATCGAGGTGCTGATGGCTCATCAATCTACTTGGTAGTGATCTGTTTTCAATGGATTTACGTAATTATCTTGGTTGTTGCCAGTGTATCATTTACCTACATTAAATAAATGTGTATCTTTTGCTTGTGACAGCTGACATTTTTTATTTTATTAAACAATCATCTTTGATTTTATGACATCTCAGATTGGAAGAGAAAAATGATAATGCATATAAATGGAAAAGAAGAAAGAGGAAACTACTCTAAAATGGTAACTGTTGGAAACGTTTTCAAGGGTGGAGGCACAAAAGTTGAGAATGTAGATAAAGATGTCAGCTCAGACATTCTGAGACTAAATATCCTTTGAAGGAGAAACAAATCTTTCGACAATTACTCAGTAAAATTGGTTCAGCAAAATACTGTTCTTATTATCAAAATAAAAATCTAACCTGCTTATCCACAAACAACATTTTGAGATAGGATATATATCCTCAGATGAAAGAACTATTGATTTATCTTATTTTCCTCATGACACTCATATAGGGGAGAATAATCACACAGCAGATCCATTCAGGGCTGGCTCAGTCAGTCATCAGGTGTTCCCTAGCCTCTGCCTAGCAATTAAAGTGATAGCATTGCAAGAAAAATAGCACATGTCAGAGTTGTGGCATGCAGGGATTGAGTCTGATAATATTGCTTTGTTTCATTTCCTTTTAAACAAGTCAGTTTTATTTAATAATGTAGTACAAAATCATTCCCATAGTTGGCATGAGGTAGGGTGATATTCACAATCAGAACACTATTGCTATTATTAAAATTTGAATAAAAGAAAATTACAAAATCAAGTCATCTTTCAGAATCAGAAGGATTTATAACCTTTTAAAATAATATTTTGCTTCCCAAAAATGGTCTTAAATATTCTAAAATAGTCATATACCCATATGTGTTATCATTGACAAATATTAACAGCATTAATTGCTCTTATCATAAATGGGTGAACATTTCTGATGCCAGGTCAAAGTCCAAGAAGGAGAGTGTTTGTGTCATAAGATGTCAAAAGGTTGAATAGAAAGAGAGACTATCAGTGACCTTGACAGGAACTGTTTCAGTCTTGGGGACAAAAATCTTGATTGGAGTGAATGAACTAGAGAACACAGGAGAGAGATCTGACTAACACTTTTGAGAAGTTTTGTTATTTTTTCAGGTTGTATCATGTGATTTTTTAAAGCTCTGCAGTGTAACGATATGATATACGCGATGTGCAGTGCTGTACCTAGTCGCTCAGTCGTGTCCGACTCTTTGCAATCCCATGGACTGTAGCTCTCCAGGCTCCTCGGTCCATGGGGATTCTCCGGGCAAGAATACTGGAGTGGGTTGCCATGCCCTCCTCCAGGGGATCTTTCCAAGCCAGGGATCAACCCAGGTCTCCCCCATTGCAGGTGGATTCTTTACAGTTTGAGCCACAAGGAAAGCCTACAGTTCAGTTCAGTTCAGTCGCTCAGTCATGTCTGACTCTTTGTGACCCCATGAACCGCAGAACACCAGGCTTCCCGGTCCATCACCAACTCCTGGAGTTTACTCAAACCCATGTCTATCCAGTTGGTGATGCCATCCAACCATCTCATCCTCTGTCATCCCCTTTTCCTCCTGCCCTCAATCTTTCCCAGCATCAGGGTCTTTTCAAATGAGTCAGCTCTTCGCATCAGGTGGCCAAAGTATTGGAGTTTCAGCTTTAGCATCAGTCCTTCCAATGAACACCCAGAACAGATTTCCTTTAGAATGGACTGGTTGGATCTCCTTGCAGTCCAAGGGACTCTCAGGAGTCTTCTCCAACACCACAGTTCAGAAGCATCAATTCTTCAGCACTTAGCTTTCTTGACAGTCCAACTCTCACATCCATACATGACCACAGGAAAAACCATAGCCTTGACTAGACGGACCTTTGTTGACAAAGTAATGTCTCTGCTTTTGAATATGCTATCTAGGTTGGTATAACTTTCCTTCCAAGGAGTAAGTGTCTTTTAATTTCATGGCTGCAATCACCATATGCAGTGATTTTGGAGCAACAACAACAACAACAACAAAAAGTCTGACACTGTTTCCACTGTTTCCCCATCTAATTCTCATGAAGTGATGGGACTGGATGCCATGATCTTTGTTTTCTTAATGTTGAGCTTTAAGCCAACTTTTTCACTCTCCTCTTTCACTTTCATCAAGAGGCTTTTCAGTTCTTCTTCACTTTCTGCCATAAGGGTGGTGTCATCGGCATATCTGAGGTTATTAATATTTCTCCTGGCAATCTTGATTCCAGCTTGTTCTTCTTCCAGCCCAGCATTTCTCATGATGTGCTCTGCGTATAAGTTAAATAAGCAGGGTAACAATATACAGCCTTGCTGTATTCCTTTTCCTATTTGGAACCAGTCTGTTGTTCCATGTCCAGTTCGAACTGTTGCTTCCTAACCTGCATATAGATTTCTCAAGAGGCAGGTTAGGTGGTCTGGTATTCCCATCTTTCAGAACTTTCCACAGTTTATTGTGATCCACAGAGTCAAAGGCTTTGGCATAGTCAATAAAGCAGAAATAGATGTTTTTCTGGAACTCTCTTGTTTTCCCATGATCCAGTGGATGTTGGCAATTTGATCTCTGGTTCCTCTGCCTTTTCTAAAACCAGCTTGAACATCAGGAAGTTCACAGTTCACGTATTGCGGAAGCCTACACTGCAAAATAATTATTACAATTAAGTTAATTGACACATCCAAAACCTCAGTGTGCCATGTTACTTCAGTCATGTCTGACTCTTTGTGACCCTATGGAGTGTAGTCTCAAAGCTCCTGTCCTTGTGATTCTCCATGCAGGAATAGTGGAGTGGGTTGTCATTTCCTTCTTCAGGGATCTTCCTGACCCAGGGATCAAACCTACATGTCTTATGTCTCCTGAATTAGCAGGCAGGTTCTTTATCACTGGCGCCACCTGGGAAGCCCTATAACCTCACTAGGTACTATTTGTTTGGAGTATGTGTAGTGAGAACATTTAAAATCTACGCAGCAAATTTCAAGGATCCAATAGAATATTATTAGCTGAAATCACTGTGTTGTACACTAGATCTCCAGAACTTATACATCTTATAACTGAAAGTTTGTGCTCTATGACCAACATCTCCCCATTTCTCTCACCCCTGGAAACCTCTGGAAGCTACTAGTTAATTCTCTGTTTCCATGGCTTGACATTTTTAGATTCCACATATAAATTTTGCTGTCAGGGACAGCAGGGAAGGAATGACTACCAAAAGTGAATTTGAAGTCTTGGAAGTTTTTCTTCAGTTACAAGAAATAATATATTGTATTAGTGAAATTATGGGAATACTACAATAAAAATGGAAAATTGAAAATGTAGGGGATATGGACAATAACTGCAGGAATGATAGTTTTAAGTAGGTGAAAAGGGATAGGATCTATCGTACAGAAGAAGACCAAGCTTTACAAAGGAACCTGGACAATTCATTCATTGTAATATGGAAGACTTCACATTTCAGGATGTCTGGCTCTAGATGAATGATCACACCATTGTGATTATCTGGGTCATGAAGATCTTTTTTGTACAGTTCTTCTGTGTATTCTTGCCACCTCTTCTTAATATCTTCCGCTTCTGTTAGGTCCATACCATTTCTGTCCTTTATCGAGCCCATCTTTGCATGAAATGTTCCCTTGGTATCTCTAATTTTCTTGAAGAGATCTCTAGTCTTTCCCATTCTGTTCTTTTCCTCTATTTCTTTGCACTAATTGCTGAAGAAGGCTTTCTTATCTCTTCTTGCTTTTCTTTGGAACTCTGCTTTCAGATACTTATATTTTTCCTTTTCTCCTTTGCTTTTTGCTTCTCTTCTTTTCACAGCTATTTGTAAGGCCTCCCCAGACAGCCATTTTGCTTTTTTGCATTTCTTTTCCATGGGGATGCTCTTGATCCCTGTCTCCTGTACAATGTCACAAACCTCATTCCATAGTTCATCAGGCACTCTATCTATCAGATCTAGGCCCTTAAATCTATTTCTCACTTCCACTGTATAATCATAAGGGATTTGATTTAGGTCATACCTGAATGGTTTAGTGGTTTTCCCTACTTTCTTCAATTTCAGTCTGAATTTGGTAATAAGGAGTTCATGATCTGAGCCGCAGTCAGCTCCTGGTCTTGTTTTTGTTGACTGTATAGAGCTTCTCCATCTTTGGCTGCAAAGAATGTAATCAATCTGATTTCGGTGATGACCATCTGGTGATATCCATGTGTAGAGTCTTCTCTTGTGTTGTTGGAAGAGGGTGTTTGCTATGGCCAGTGCATTTTCTTGGCAAAACTCTATTAGTCTTTGCCCTGCTTCATTCCACATTCCAAGGCCGAATTTTCCTGTTACTCCAGGTGTTTCTTGACTTCCTACTTTTGCATTCCAGTCCCCTGTAATGAAAAGGACATCTTTTTTGGGTGTTAGGTCTACAAGGTCTTGTAGGTCTTCATAGAACCATTCAACTTCAGCTTCTTCAGCATTACTGGTTGGGGCATAGGCTTGGATTACTGTGATATTGAATGGTTTGCTTTGGAGACAAACAGAGATCATTCTGTCGTTTTTGAGATTGCATTCAAGTACTGCATTTCGGACTCTTTTAGTTCACTGATTCCTAGAATGTCGACATTCATTCTTGCCATCTCTTGTTTGACCACTTCCAATTTGCCTTGATTCATGGACCTGACATTCCAGGTTCCTATGCAATATTGCTCTTTACAGCATTGTACCTTGCTTCTATCACCAGTCACATCCACAGCTGGGTATTGTTTTTGCTTTGGCTCCATCCCTTCATTCTTTCTGGAGTTATTTCTCTGCTGAAATCCAGTAGTGTGTTGGGCACCTACTCACCTGGGGAGTTCTTCTTTCAGCATCCTATCATTTTGCCTTTTCATACTGTTCATGGGGTTCTCAAGGCAAGAATACTGAAGTGGTTTGCCATTCCCTTCTCCAGTGGACCACATACTGTCAGACCTCTCCACCATGACCCGCCCGTCTTGGGTTGGCCTTTTGGCCTGGCTTAGTTTCATTGAGTTCGACAAGGCTATGGTCCTAGTGTGATTAGACTGACTAGTTTTCTGTGAGTATGCTTTCAGTGTGTCTGCCCTCTGATGCCCTCTTGCAACTCCTACCGTCTTACTTGGGTTTCTCTTACCTTGGGCACGGGGTATCTCTTCACGGCTGCTCCAGCAAAGCGCAGCCACTGCTCCTTACCTTGGATGAGGGATATCTCCTTACCACCACCATTTCTGACTTTCAACTTGGGATAGCTCCTCTAGGCCCTCCTGTGCCCGTGCAGCCACTGCTCTTTGGAGGTGTTGTTCCTCCTCCCGGCCGCCGCCCCTGGCCTAGGGCGTGGAGTGGCTCCTCTTGCCAGGACTGGAAAAGGTCAGTTTTCATTCCAATCCTAAAGAAGGCAATGTTCAAACTACTGCACAATTGCACTTATCTCGCATGCTAGTAAAGTAATGCTCAAAATTCTCCAAGCCAGGCTTCAGCAATATGTGAACCGTGAACTCCCTGATGTTCAATCTGGTTTTAGAAAAGGCAGAGGAACCAGAGATCAAATTGCCAACATCCATGGATCATGGAAAAAGCAAGAGATTTCCAGAAAAACATCTATTTCTGCTTTATTGACTATGCCAAAGCCTTTGACTCTGTGGATCACAATAAACTGTGGAAAGTTCTGAAAGCGATGGGAATACCAGTCCACCTGACCTGCCTCTTGAGAAATCTGTATGCAGGTGAGGAAGCAACAGTTCGAACTGGACATGGAAAAACAGACTGGTTCCAAATAGGAAAAGGAGTACATCAAGGCTGTATATTGTCACCCTGCTTATTTAACTTATATGCAGGGTACATCATGAGAAATGCTGGACTGGAAGAAGCACAAGCTGGAACCAAGATTGCCGGGAGAAATATTAATCACCTCAGATATGCAGATGACACCACCCTTATGGCATAAAGTGAAGAGAAGTTAAAAAGCCTCCTGATGAAAGTGAAAGAGGAGAGTGAAAAATTTGGCTTAAAGCTCAACATTCAGAAAATGAAGATCATGGCATCCGGTTTCATCACTTCGTGGGAAATAGATGGGGAAACAGTGGAAACAGTGTCAGACTTTATTTTTGGGGGCTCTAAAATCACTGCAGATGGTGACTGCAGCCATGAAATTAAAAGACACTTACTCCTTGGAAGAAAAGTTATGACCAACTTTGATAGCATATTGAAAAGCAGAGACATTACTTTGCCAACTAAGGTCCGTCTAGTCAAGGCTATGGTTTTTCCTGTGGTCATGTATGGATGTGAGAGTTGGACTGTGAAGAAAGCTGAGCGCTGAAGAATTGATACTTTTGAACTGTGGTGTTGGAGAAGACTCTTGAGAGTCCCTAGGACTGCAAGGAGATCCAACCAGTCCATTCTGAAGGAGATTAGTCTTGGGTGTTCTTTGGAAGGAATGATGCTAAAGCTGAAACTCCAGTACTTTGGCCACCTGATGCGAAGAGTTGACTCATTGGAAAAGACTCTGATGCTGGGAGGGATTGGGGGCAGGAGGCGAAGGGGACGACAGAGGATGAGATGGCTGGACGGCATCACTGACTCGATGGACGTGAGTCTGAGTGAACTCCGGGAGTTGGTGATGGACAGGGAGGCCTGGCATGCTGCGATTCATGGGTCACAAAGAGTAGGACACGACTGAGTGACTGAACTGAACTGAAAATGGAAGAAAAAATATATGGGTACAATCCTCAACCCTGACGAGGAATCCTATGTCTTTCTCTCCAAGTCAAATTTTTTTGTCAACTTCTCTTCTTCCTTCCTTCCTTCTTTCTTTTTCTTTTGGTGCAGCTGGTCTTAGTTGCAGCACACAGGGTCTTCAAATTTGTTGTGGAATGCCGAGGTATGTATTCCAAGTGATCACTGCAATAAGTCTAGTTAACATCTGTCACCGTATATAGTTGCAAAAGTGTTTTCCTGATGATAAGTACTTTTAAGTTACATTCTCTTAGCCACTTTCAAATGTACAGTATAGTATTATTAATTATAGTGATTACATCCTCAGAGTTATTTCATTACTAGAAATCTGTACCTTTTCATATTGTATCACTGTGACATTTATATAATTATAATTATTATCAAAGGGCTTCCCTAGTGGTGCAGAGGTTAAAGTGTCTTCCTGCAATGTGGGAGACCTGGGTTCGATCTCTGGGTCGGGAAGATCCCCTGGAGAAGGAAATGGCAACCCACTCCAGAATTCTTGCCTGACGGAGGAGCTTGGTGGGCTACAGTCCACGGGTCGCAAAGAGTCGGACAAGACTATCAACAATCATCATAATTATTAATAACTAATAATAATTATTAGCAAAAGTATAAACTATTTCAAACCACAAAACTGTATAAGTGAATAAAATAAAGTTAACCCATGAAATTAAGTTTAAATAAATTTAACCAAAATCACATGTGCACTCTTCTTTACCTTTTTTCCTTGTACTACACCCAGAGAAAACAAGTAACTCCTATAGATTCATTATTTATCTATTTCATATGAGAGAAATATCTCATGTTTATCTATTTCATATCATGTTTAGGGCAAATCTATGTATGCTCAGAAAATATATGCTTTTGTTTGCACTTTTCAAGATTTTATACTTCTTTTATCATACTGTGTACATTCTTCAGCAACCCTTTTTGGTCTCAAATTCACTTGTGAGATGTATCCATACAGATATGTGTATCTCTAGGTATTCATTTTTACTGTTAAACAAAATTTACTTTATGAATTTATCAATAATATTCTGTGTGCATGCTATGCTGCTTCAGTCATGTCCGACTCTTTGTTACCCTATGGACTCTAGCCCACCAGGCTCCTCTGTCCATGGGATCCTCCAGGCAAGAATCCTGGTGGGTTGCATGGCCTTCCTCTGGGGTATCTTCCTGACCCAGGGGTGGAACCTGTGTCTCTTACATCTCCTGCCTTGGCAAATGGGTTCTTTACCACTAGCGCCACCTGGGAGGCCCCCAATTATAACATATTGAATTCTAAATGAATGTATATTTGTGTTGTTTCCATTTTTCTTTCATTTGAAAATATTGCAATAAGTAGCTTTGAATGACTCCTTATGAACAAGTAGGGAGTCTCTCTAGGGGGTCAACAGTTCTTAAATTATAGTTTGGGATCTGTGAGACCAAAGTTACTTTTACAAAATAACATTATTGCTTGTGTTTTTCATGCTCATTCTTTCCCAAGTGGAGTTTTCCAGAGGTAACATGGCGTGTCCTATCACAACAAAGTGAATGTGGAGGTAGACAAGCAGTAAAAAGATTTGCAGAAAAGCACAAGTTTCTCTTTTTCACTTTTCTTCTTCTTTAAAATGCAGTTATGAAGAATGTGTTATGTATATTAATGCATAATTGATTTATTATTTTTAAAAGTAAACAGTAAATATTGAAATCTTTATTTCAATAGCATATGTATTAAAATTGATAAATATAATATTTATAGACAGATGTTTTATATGTTCATTATTCTCAATAAATCTTACAATTCAAAGACTGCATTTTGTCATATGCTTTTTGACATCTAAAATTCTTCTCCTGTGAACTATGTGTGTATTAGGTATCATAAAGTGTTGGATGACATACTATAAAACTAATTTTTTGACATAGTTATCAGAATGTAGAATAATTTCATCACATTTGCTACTCTCTGCCAGTGTAATTCTGTTTTCATGTCACTGTATGTGTGCAATCCTTTTGCTTGCTTCTTGAAATCACTCTTATAGCTTGAAGTACCATGTCCCATGGTCCTTGAAGGACTGTTAAATCCTGTTTTCTGGGAGCATGCTCCCATATTGAAAAAACTCTTATTTTTCAGTCCACAACATGCTCAGGTTTTAAGCTGAGGAATAAATTTGGGGCAACAGACACAGAGAAACACTGTAACACTACTTAATTGCATTCTGACTGTACACTTTTTTAGTAGTCTGGGGAAATATTTATTATATCCATGCTCAATTTTAAAATGAGAAAGCCCGAGGAATCACCCCACTAACATTTTCAAAAACAGGTCCTTACCATTTCTAACTTGCCCTGATGTAATACAGTTAGTATGAGCTTTATAATTTAAAGCTTTGCCTGAAGCCTATTATGAGAAATTGCCATGTAGTTTTTAGGCCACAGTGTATCATTTTGGTCAAAAATGCAGCTTGTACACTTAAGATCTTCAGGTGCTGTGTAACTTCAATTCAAGTGAGCACTCTTAGCCCGTTCCCAGTATCATCTGGCCCTCTTATCTACAGCTGACAAACTCCGCAGGGATAATTTCCCTAGGACTGTTTGTCATCCAGAGATGAAGGAACATTTTGTTAACTACACATAGCTGGAGTTCACTGAGGAGTGAAGCTATTGGATTTCCTCTCTGAAGGGAAGGAACAAATAATGATGAAAATCATCACTCAAAAATAAAATGTTTCAAAATGTCAATCTCTTTTGTTTTATAATAGAGATAATTAACTTTTGTAGTAAATTGACTATTTCACTGGTAAGGATTTTTGTGAGCAAACTGAAACCATTGGAGGTTAAGTTGTGTTCAGTTCAGTTCAGTTGCTCAGTCGTGTCCGACTCTTTGCGACTCCGTGAATCGCAGCACGCCAGGCCTCCCTGTCCATCACCAACTCCCGGAGTTCACTCAGACTCACATCCATCGAGTCAGTGATGCCATCCAGCCATCTCATCCTCGGTCGTCCCCTTCTTCTCCTGCCCCCAATCCCTCCCAGCATCAGAGTCTTTTCCAGTGAGTCAACTCTTCGCATGAGGTGGCCAAAGTACTGCAGTTTCAGCTTCAGCATCATTCCTTCCAATGAAATCCCAGGGCTGATCTCGTTCAGAATGGACTGGTTGGATCTCCTTGCAGTCCAAGGGACTCTCAAGAGTCTTCTCGAACACCACAGTTCAAAAGCATCAATTCTTCAGTGCTCAGCCTTCTTCACAGTCCAACTCTCACATCCATCAAGGTCAAACAGTTGTTTAGTGACAGAGCTGGGCATAGCGTGGTCCCTAGAATTGATTCCTTTCTAATAATTACATATAACTATGCTATATATTATAACTACCACTATAACCATAATCACCATGCTGTACATTACATTCCCATGACTTATTTATTTGGTACTCACTTTATTGAGTAATAAATTTCAGCTGTTTTATATCTTATTTAACAGAATGTCATTTAATTTAGTTCAAAAATTCCTGGTCATATTGTATAGCTTATGTTTCTTTCTTGTTTAATTTTTCGTTTTAGTGTTTTAACATGTCAAACTTTGTTATTTCATATTATTTAACTGATAATGCTAACTAAAAAGTTGTTGTAGGTTAGAATATGTTGTAGGTTAGAATATACTGTTTGTTAGTTTTTGACTCTCTCAAAGTGTATTATTCCCTTATCTATTTTGTGATTTTTTCATTATGAGCTCATGCACATTTAAATGAAATGTTCCAAATTTTCCTTTGTTTTCCCCAAATGCCTCCGCTTATATTTTTGCCCAGTTTTTTGTTTGCTGTTTGCTTTATTTTTAGCCACAAAGCTAGAAAGAATTGTTTCTCTTAATTTAAATAAACTTGGCCTCATGCTAGAGATTCTTGAGAGGAAAAATGATATTTTACTGTCCACTTGAGCCAGTGCTGAAGGTGGACAGTATTCTTATAATCCTCTGTATTTAATATTTTTAAATCTTCTCTAGGTTCGTTTTTTCTTTCCTCTTTCTCTCCCTCTCTATCCTTCATCCCTTCCTTCCTTCTTTCCTTTTTTATTCAAGTTGCAGAAAGTTTTTTATACTATATAGTATACATATTAAACTAGCCTTACATTTTGGAAGACTTAAAAAAATATTTTTTTAGAAGTTTAGACTATTATATACTGGAAATCTTTCTTCAGTTAGAAATTTCAACTTACTAATGGAAGCTGAACTCTTATTTCTTTTCTTTTATGTGTTATTTTACTTTTTGGTCCTTCAATAAACTCATTTTTCGGTTGAATAAGGAAAGTGTAAAGCATATAAAACCTTATTTCCCATGGCATGAATTTTTACTCACATTTTATATTTTATCTTTTAAGAAAAATGTTAATACATAAGGAAAAACAATAGGGCAAGTATAATATTAATAACCACATTATAAATAAGAATCCTGGAACATTAAAAAAAATAAGGCAATGAGATCACAGATCCATAGAAAATCACTTTCTGGCAGCCTAATAACAAATGCCTGCTCTGTATACACCTAATTTGGTGTCTTACTGTGATTACACTATGGTCAAATTTAAGGTCTTTTCTTTCCATGTAAATTTTGTATCTGACAGTTTTTTCTACATCAAAATTGCAGTAAACTCTCTATGCTATTCAAAAGTGTCACACGCACACAAAGAAGTTGGATTTTACTTTCAATCTTTTTGTTATTTTAGAGTGCTAGAATGGAATATAGTCTTATACGTTTGGGGGAAAAGTAAGACATCTTAATAGTTGTTATTTTCATTTTTTTTCCACTTCTCATCTTGGAAAACAAAGAGCACTCAATTATGCTTTGACTGACACTGAAATATAAAAGAGCAAATAAAAAATTCAAGATGACCTTTGAGAATATGGCACACAGAACATGTCGAATACGTAGCTTTAGTTTCTAATCCAAATTAAAGGGTCACAGAGCACAGAAAATTGCTAGTGTCATAAGTGGCTATAAATCATGGCTCTTCAAAGAAATCACACATCAGAGTCAGCTTTTAATGCTTAAAAAAATCCTGGTCTATGAGCTATTATTAACATTTAACAGCAAGTCATTTTAGGTCATATTAAGGTAGAGAACTATAGAAACTCAAGCACAAGTTTTATATATTTTATGTTTCTATAGAATTTGAAAGAGTTACTTTATGAGCTGGTATTTCAAACAGCAGATTTATGCATATTTATGCAGATTTAAGGAGATTATTCTTGCCTGGAGAGCCCATGGACAGAAGAGCCTGGCAGGCTGCAGTCCATAGGGTTACACAGAGTCAGACGCGACTGAAGCAACAGTATGCACATTGGCAAAACAATGATAGAAAGAGCTTATATGACTCTGACCTTCTAAGAGAATGTCTATCAAAAACACAGTGACTCTAAAGCTACTTCTTGTCATAGGGCACGTAGTGAACATGAATGAAAAGGGCTTTACTTGCATCCATGCAAAACCAAGCTAATTTTAAGTGTAAAGAAAAGACATGCTTCATGGCTAAGAAGATATCAGAAGATATTCAGATTTTGACTTCCTATCCCACCATCCCTCTCCTTGGAAAATATTACTTCAAATTAATTTCTTACTTCACTTTATTTGGGATGCCTTTCTTTACGTTTTGGAGTTCTCATGTCTATGTCAGTCTTAGCATGATTCCCACTCCCATCTTTATAAAGTATATTCTTTTCTAAATTATCAAATTTCCAACTCGGAATTAGTGGCCGAAAACTTAAAAATTATTCATTGTCTCTCTTCTTGACATTGCTATTTATTTGAATTTAATGGTCACTTACATGAATGTTTTGAAAACAGAATGTGCTTATTTGTAAAGCAAAATATTTATTTCTTCATTTGTCAAATATGTGAGAAAAATGTGAAAGTTTAATAGCTATTAAAAGAGAAAATTTAGATATTAAAAGAGATAATTTGGAAGGAATGATGCTAAAGCTGAAACTCCAGTACTTTGGCCACCTGATGTGAAGAGTTGACTCATTGGCAAAGACTCTGATGCTGGGAGGGATTGGGGGCAGGAGGAGAAGGGGACGACAGAGGATGAGATGGCTGGATGGCATCACTGACTCGATGGACGTGAATCTGAGTGAACTCCGGGAGTTCGTGATGGACAGGGAGGCCTGGCGTGCTGCGATTCATGGGGTCACAAAGAGTTAGACACGACTGAGTGGCTGAACTGAAATGAACTGAACTGAACTGAAAAGAGATAATTTACTAATAAAACAGCAACAAAAGAGTTCTATTCAAGGTTTTTTAGAGAAAATGAGGAATTAAGTTTTAAACACATCTGGTTTTTGAGTGTGGAAATGACTTAGGAAATCCTTCTTTGAAAAGGAAAATATAAAATCATAAATGCAAATTTTAAAGTAGAGAAACAGATTTCATTAAACGGAGCATTTGAAATGAATCTCAAAAACCTAAAATATTTTTGCTTTTTTCAAACATTATGTTGTACATTACTTATATTAAAATTAACAAACATAGCTTAAATGTTCATGTTGTTAGACAGAGTAGGTCTGTTAATTAAAAGGGTTAAAGTAAGCTGTTAAGTTAAATTTAACTCAGATAAGTTAAATAATAGGTTGTTTATATTGAAAATTCAAAGTTAAAAAAAACCCAAAAAACAAAAAAACACCTCCCTAAGCATTCTCTTGCTGTCAAGTTTCTTTACTGCTGACATACAAGTTTAACCTTTAGAATTATATGATTTCCAAATGTATGTTGCTTTTTTTTAATGTATTGAGTTATAGCATGTGATTTTCACACAAGTTTAAAGAAAGTCTTGAAAAAGTTAAAGTTTATTTAGCCAAACATAACCTTGAATTTAATATTTTAACAGGTGCCTGCAGGGTGGCAAGTCTAATTATCTAATATGTACTTTGTACAGTGTACCTGATGCTTCAAGAGGAAGCCGTGGTTATATACAAAGATTTTGGAGTGATCTGCATAGAACTGGGCTTTCCAGATAGTGCTAGTGGTAAAGAACCTGCCTGCCAGTGCAGGAGCTATGAGTTCAATCTCTGGATTGGAAAGATCTCCTGGAGAAGGGCATGGAAACCCTCTCCAGTATTCATGGACAGAGGTGCCTGGTGGGCTATAGTTATAGTCCCTAGGGTTGCACAGAGTCAGACACAACTGAAATGAGTTAGCATCCACACACATACAAAATTAATAACTAATTAAATATGTGCCTGAATTTGTCAAAGACAAAAGTATAAACAGAAGAAAGTCAATGACCAAAGAGAAAACTTCCATTGTTATGACATAGTTACATTGCCTTAGATATTTAAACATATTCAATTAATCAGGTAGTCATCACTCTGTTTCTTCAAATGAAGTTTAGAGCTAATGCAAACAAATTCTCTAAGATTATGTAGATTACATAATCATACAAAGGTCTACTAACATTTCAAACTTGAAGGCAATTCCAAGTTAGACAATGATGTGGACTAAATTCATTTACTTGGTTCTATGCTTTTACTTGGTGGAATTAAATTAAAATGCCATTTTTATTTATTTAGAAAAATCATAATTGAGGTATAATTTCAGATGAGTTTTAAAGAGAAATTCATATTTAATATATCTACTTTAAATTATAATGTGACTTTTTGTCGTTGTTGTTCACTTGCTAAGTTGTGTCCTATTCTTTGCAACTTCACGGACTACAGCCTGCCAGGCTCTTCTGTCCATGGGATTTTCCAGGCAAGAATACTGGAGTGGGTTGCCATTTCCTTCTCCAGTTCTTCCCAACCTGGGCATTGAACCTGGGTCTCCCACATTGTAGGCAGATGCTTTACCATTTGAGCCACCAGGGAAGTCACCACTACATAATAAAGCACCCATAATTCAGTGGCTTAAATGGTAAACATACATGAGTCTATTGATTACCTGGATACTTCTGTTTTAATTGCCTGCACTTATATGTCAGCAGTTGGCTAATCATTTGGCTGATGCCTGGCTGGTCTTGGATGTCTTCACTCGGGGTAGCTGGAACCATTCATCTCTCCATGTGGTCTTTATTCTCCAGCTATTTTGTAGCCTAAATTTGTTCTCATGGTGGTAGTGGCAGGGTTCCAGGAAAGTGAGTGGAAATGCCCAGATTCTTTTAAGATCTAAGCTTGAAACTGGCATACTGCTACTTCCATGATATTTGATTAGTAAAAGCAATGCAAACTCAAGATATGGGGAAATAGATTCCACCTTTTCTACCATGCTGCAGTCCATGGCGTCACAAAGAGTTGGATAGTAATGAGTGACAGAACAACAACAACAATTAGTTTGAAGGGAAGGAATGTTTCTAACTCAAAAATAAAGGAAAAAATTTAAACTGTTAGTAATGTCTCAAATTCTATTTTAAGAGATAACAATATTAGCAAGCTATCATATTTAAGAAATATTATTATCACTATAGTAACTTACCTTATTAAGCTTTTGCCTAGATTTTATGGCATTAAACTGCTTTAGTTGTTATCTGTATGTGTGTGTGCGCGTGTGTGCACACTCAGTCATGTCTGATTCTTTGCAACCCCATGGACTACAGCCCCACTGCACTCCTCTGTCCATGGATTTTCCAGGAAAGAACCCAAGGAAAGTTATTTAGCAGTTGTTATTTACCAGAGACAAATAATTAAATCAAGTATTATCATGCAGAGCTAAAATTAGAGAATCATACTATGAAATATTCAGGTACATTTCACATGCTTTATTAATGAAGAGGTCACTAAAGATACTCAGGCAATTTTTTTAGAAAGAATTATAAGTGAAACTGCACAGTGAGACAATCAAAACATAACCTGAAGTATAGGTGAGTTACTGAAGAATTCAGAACATTTTGTTTTTAATATTTAAGAGTCAAAGGATAAGCTCATTTGGCAAAAGTTTAAGGACACAATAATTAGAGCTAAACATTGTTGCTAAAAGCAAATGAAAATACTAAAGAGAAGGATACTTTAGAATTTGTGAATACTAAAGAGAAGAAAAGCCCTTTTCACAATTAGTAAACCCTAGCATCAATGAATCAGGAGAGAAAACTAGCAAACATCAAAGAAGATTTTACATAAAAGCCAAAGGGTATTTGAACTGCTAAGAAAAAAATTACAATGAAATTGATCTTCCTACTGCCATGGATAATCACGATGGTGTGATCACTCATCTAGAGCCAGACATCCTGGAATGTGAAGTCAAATGGGCCTTAGAAAGCATCACTATGAACAAAGCTAGTGGAGGTGATGGAATTCCAGTGGAGCTATTTCAAACCCTGAGAGATGATGCTGTGAAAATGTTAAACTCAATATGCCAGCAAATTTGGAAAACTCAGCAGTGGCCACAGGACTGGAAAAGGTCAGTTTTCATTCCAATCCCAAAGAAAGGCAATGCCAAAGAATGCTCAAACTACCGCACAATTGCACTCATCTCACACACTAGTAAAGTAATGCTCAAAATTCTCCAAGCCAGGCTTCAGCAATACGTGAACTGTGAGCTCGCTGATGTCCAAGCTGGTTTTAGAAAAGGCAGAGGGACCAGAGATCAAATTGCCAACATCTGCTGGATCATGGAAAAAGCAAGAGAGTTACAGAAAAATATCTATTTCTGCTTTCTTGACTATGCCAAAGCCTTTGACTCTGTGGATCACAATAAACTGTGGAAAATTCTGAGAGAGATGGGAATACCAGACCACCTGACCTGCCTCTTGAGAAACCTATATGCAGGTCAGGAAGCAACAGTTAGAACTGGACATGGAACAACAGACTGATTCCAAATAGAAAAAGGAGTATGTCAAGGCTGTATATTGTCACCCTGCTTGTTTAACTTCTGTGCAGAGTATATCATGAGAAATGCTGGGCTGGAAGAAACACAAGCTGGAATCAAGATTGCCAGGAGAAATATCAATCACCTCAGATATGCAAATGACAACACACTTATGGCAGAAAGTGAAGAGGAACTAAAGAGCCTCTTGATGAAAGTGAAAGAGGAAAGTAAAAAAGTTGGCTTAAAGCTGAACATTCAGAAAACAAAGATCATGGCATCCAGTTCCATCACTTCATGGGAAATAGATGGGGAAACAGTGGAAACAGTGTCAGACTTTATTTTTTGGGGCTCCAAAATCACTGCAGATGCTGACTGCAGCCATGAAATTAAAGGACGCTTACTCCTTGGAAGAAAAGTTGTGACCAACCTAGATAGCATATTGAAAAGCAGAGACATTGCTGACTAAGGTCCATCTAATCAAGGGTATGGTTTTTCCAGTAGTCATGTATGGATGTGAGTGTTGGACTGTGAAGAAGGCTGAGCACTGAAGAATTGATGCTTTTGAACTGTGGTGTTGGAGAAGACTCTTGAGAGTCCCTTCAACTGCAAGGAGATCCAACCAGTCCATTCTGAAGGAGATCAGTCTTGAGTGTTCTTTGGAAGGAATGATGCTAAAGCTGAAACTCCAGTACTTTGGCCCCCTCATGCGAAGAGTTGACTCATTGGAAAAGACTCTGATGCTGGGAAGGATTGGGGGCAGGAGGAGAAGGGGATGACAGAGGATGAGATGGCTGGATGGCATCACCGACTCGATTGACTTGAATCTGAGTGAACTCCGGGAGATGGTGATGGACAGGGAGGCCTGGCGTGCTGCAATTTATGGGGTTGCAAAGAGTCGGACATGACTGAGCGACTGAACTGAACTGAACTGATTGCCATGGAGTCAGAAATTGCAAATTTAAAAAGTGATTCATACTCCTGATGATGGCTAAGATAGGGCAACTGGAAAATAAGACATAATGAGGAAAATATGTAAGGAGAGAAATCTTGTCACTGGGAGAAACGTCAGAAACAGATTTCTTTTTTTTAAGGGAATAATAGAGGTAGCCAAAGGACTTATTGACCATTTTCAGCTAAGACTGGGTGCTGATTTAGATATATTTTTGCTCAAGTAGCGTTGAGTCTTGACAAGTTCTCTAAAACCTCTGTATCTCAGTGCCTTAATTTACAAAAAGGACTCAGGAACTTCTAGTTCTAAAGTTCCAAGATTCTTTTTTGGTCAGAATTCGGAGATCTATCTTCTTTAGAGAAAAGCTGACAAATAACCCAATGATAAGCTTTTTAGTGGAACATGATGCATATTTCTCTGAGACTGGTTCAGTGGTCATGTTGAACCCCCTTATTTAACTTTTCAGTCTCCTTGCTGTTTTAGCTTATTTGACTGATATGCTTATTTAACTTATATGAAGAGTACATCATGCAAAATGCAAGGCTGGGTGAAGCACAAGCCGGAATCACATTACTGGCAGAAATATCAATAACCTCAGATATGCAGATGACACCACCCTTATGGCAGAAAGTGAAGAGGAACTGAAGAGCCTCTTGATGAAAGTGAAAGAGAAGAGTGAAAATGCTGGCTTAAAGCCCAACATTCAAAAAACTAAGATCATGGCATCCACACCCATCACTTCATGGCAAATAGATGGGGAAACAGTGGAAACATTGACAGACTTTATTTTATTGGGCTCCAAAATCACTGCAGATGGTGACTGCAGCCATGAAATTAAAAGACACTTGCTTCTTGGAAGAAAAGCTATGACAAAACTAGACAGAATATTAAAAAGCAGAGACATTACTTTATCAACAAAGGTCCATCTAGTCAAAGTTATGGTTTTTCCAGGAGTCATGTATGGATGTGAGAGTTGGACTATAAAGAAAACTGAGCACCAAAGAATTGATGCTTTTAAACTGTGGTGTTGGAAAAGACTCTTGAGAGTCCCTTGGACTGCAAGAAGATCCAACCAGTCCATTCTTAAGGTAATCAGTCCTGAATATTCACCAGAAGGACTAATGCTGAAGCTGAAACTCCTATACTTTGGTCATGTGATGCAAAGAGCTGACTCATTTGAAAAGACCCTGATGCTGGGAAAGATTGAAGGCAGGAGGAGAAGGGGATAACAGGATGAGATGGTTGGATGGCATCACCTGCTTGACACACATGCATTTGAGCAAACTCTGGGAGTTGGTGTTCGACAGGGAAGTCTGGCGTGCGGCAGTCCTTGGTGTCGCAAGGTTTCGGACACGACTGAGCAACTGAACTGAACTTATTATTTTAATAGTGAGATCTAATCCTGTCTTGGAAAACTGTATTAGTTTGCTAGGTCTGTCATAAGAAAACACCACAATCTGGGTGCTTTAACCAACACTTATTTAATATCTCACAGTTCTGGAGGCAGGGAAAATCAAGGTGCTGGAAGATTCAGTGTCTGAAGAGAGTTTTTTCCTGATTCATAGACAAATGTCTTTTCATGATTAGATAACTAAGAGTGAGATTTCTGGTTACATGGAAGTGTATGCTTAACTTTATAAGAGAAACACTATTTTCTGAAGTAGTTGCATTGCATCACATTTCTCTCTTCTGTTATGAATGTCCCAATTACCTCATATTCTTGGAAGCACATAGTAGGTCAGTCTTTTTAATTTTAGACACTCTGTTTTGTGCAGTGATATCTCGTAGTTTTTATATGGATTTCCCCAATGATTAATTAGCAGCTTCTCAGGTGGCTCAGTGGTATAGAATCTGCGTGCCAATGCAGGAAACATGGGTTTGATCCCTGGTTGGGGAAGATACCCTGGAGAAAAAAATGGCAATCCATTCCAGTGTTCTTACCTGGAAAATCCCATTATACAAAGGAGCCTGGCAGACTGGGCTATAGTCCATGGCGTCCCAAAGAGTCGGATACAACTGAGCTCACACACAATGATTAATTATGTTGAACATTTTTTTCATGCCCTGTCTGCCAAATGTGCATTCTCTTTGGTCAAGAGTCTATTCAAAGTTTTGCCTATTTATAATTGGGTTGTTTGTTTTGTTGTTACAGAGTTTTGATAATTCTATACATACATTGGAGGTAAGACATTTTTTTCAAATGTGTTTTGCAAATATTTCTATCATTCTATATCTCTTAATTGTATCTTTCTAATAACAGATGTTTTTAATTGTGATGAAATCAAGTTTATCAACTTTTTAATTTTACAGTTCATGATTTTAGGGGCTTTGCTGTGGCTCAGATGATAAAGAATCTGCCTGCAATGCAGGAGACCTAGATTCAACCCCTGGGTCAGGAAGATCCCCTGGAGAAGGGAACGACTACCTACTCCAGTATTTTTGCCTAGAGAATTCCATGGACAGAGGAAACTGGTGGGCAACAGTCCATGGGTCAGCAAAGGGTCAGAGACAATCGAGTGACTAAACACTTTCACTTTTTCATGATTTTAGGCTTTGAGAAATATTTACTTAACCAACAACCACAAAGATGGAATCTGAATCTATTTACTTAGCTATGTGCTTTTTATTTCATTGAGGCTCGGTATGGTGACTACATTGATTAATTTTCAAATATTGGATCCTGGGATTAAAAAAAAATGATACTCCTGCTAAAAAAGAGTTACTCATATGAAATATGATTAAATATGTACATGGAACAGAAGGGTGGATCAAGTGTTGAAAATTACAAATAAGGGAGAACCATAGTTCTTTTGTTAACTTATCTAAACTTACAAAATTTGTCTCAGTGTTGAAAGAAAACAACCTGATTCAATCACACTGTTTTCAGAGAGAGTCTTAGCAGAAAAAGGTAAGCTGAGCTAGTATAGTGTGCCTACCATTAGGAAGTGTTTTTCTATGGATCTTGATATTATCACTTTTTTCTAATGTCTGTCACTGAGTTAGAAAAGAGAACTCAGCACCTCATTACCCCTGTACATACATATATATTTATTTTATTATGTCTCACAGATAATACTCTATCTATAATAAAAGTTCTTCGATTTTTATGTCATTTGACTTCTCCTGTTGAAAGACTTCATTAATTGTTAATTATAATTGATTTATGCATTTAAGAAAATAGAAGTAGTTAATTGGAAGTGTTGGCATATTGCCCAAAAAAGTTTGGGAATATAATTGTTGTTATGAAATGATTTTCAAATTGTTAGCCTACACATTTAAAAATGACAATAAACTGTGTGATAAAGTGTGAATTTGGAAAAAGAATGAGTTTCAGAGAAAATTGATGTACATTATTTTAATAAATTATTGTTTTATTAGTAAAGTATTTTCATATACTTAAGCAGCTGAGTTCACAAAAATGTTTACTTAGCTGCAATTCACAAAATTAGGTGAGTGAATGTGGTCTTAAACCAGTATTCAATGGGTGGAGAAAATGATTGGAATTCCTGGAATCAGGCTTCTGCATCAGGAGAAGGGGTTAGCAAGAAAGAGTGAAGGAACACATTCATCAACCTGCTGCTTAGATGGCTGGAGGTGGGCAGCCTCTCTCTGCTATGCAGGCAGCCGCCAGAGGGACCTGACTGAGTCTTCCTCCATGTGATTGATGAGAAATTATGCAAATTGCCTACATTTGTTAATGGCACTCAGAATTGCCTAGAAATCTTGAAATGTTACACTGTTTTTACTTTCCCAAACTTTTCTCCAGCCTTCCCCATACAGTATTGTCTGATGATCCTGCCTCATACTTTATTGAACAAAATAGGCACAATTAAACAGCAACCTCTGTGTTCTTTTCACCTTTCAAATCTCCACAACCTTCTTTCCTCTCTATTCATTTTTGTTTGTTTTTCTCTGATTTACATAGACAGGCATGATTCCTTTTCTATAAAAGATGAATCCCTTTCCTTGTTGCATCTGTATCAGTCGTGTCTGACTCTTTGAGACCCCATGGACTGTAGCCCACCAGGCTCCTCTGTCCATGGGATTCTCCGGGCAAGAAAGTGCAAATGGGTAGCTATTCTCTTCTCCAGGGTATTTTCCTGACCCGGGGATTGAAACCGTGTTACAGGCAGATTCTTTACTGTCTGAAGCACCAGGGAAGTCCCCCTGTATCTGTCACTCTCTTTCAATATGTACATACATACATCCATAGAGTATGTCACAGGTAGTTATGCAAAGATTACGGAATTCATCAAGAGACCATGAATCATTGATGGTGAGCGAGTAGAGGAATTTCTCCAACTATGGGGAAGCTCTTTCTCCCATGAAAGAGCTAACAGTTAGTCACTACTAACAGCCCAGAGAGCCCAAATACCAGATGACAGCTCAGTCTTTTGTCTCTTCATTCTCACTAAGCCCAGAGGAGTCACTAGCACCAAAATTAGTAGGAGAGAAGGAATGGAATATCTGTGAAGAAAAGCAACAGCAGCATTCCTCTTCTCCACCAAAGGTTTGTTTCCGATAAACTGAGCTGAATGAGAGATTGAATGTAGATAAGACTGGAATTTCTAATATCTGAAGGTGGGATTGTTCATCAATAACTGCAAGTGACCTAGAAACTATGACATCTACTTGTGTTATTATCTAGGTACAAAGAAAGTAAATATATCTTCTCAGTGTGAAGATAAAAGAAGACAAAAAATTACATATATCTGACTCTATCCTGTAGAATCGAGAAACCTGAAAGTTCTATATACCTTTCCATTATCTACTTAAAAACTTCAGTTCAATTCAGTTCAGTGAATCAGTCCTGTCCAACTCTTTGCGACCCCACTATTGCAGCACGCCAGGACTCCCTGTCCATCACCAACTCCAGGAGTTCACTCAGACTCACATCCATCAAGTCAGTGATGCCATCCAGCCATCTCAACCTCTGTCATCCTCTTCTCCTCCTGACCCCAATGCCTCCCAGCATCAGAGTCTTTTCAGTGAGTCAACTCTTCGCATGAGGTGGCCTAAGTACTGGAGTTTCAGCTTTAGCATCATTCCTTCCAAAGAAATCCCAGGCCTGATCTCCTTCAGAATGGACTGGTTGGATCTCCTTGCAGTCCAAGGGACTCTCAAGAGTCTTCTCTAACACCACAGTTCAAAAGCATCAATTCTTCGGTGTTCAGCCTTCTTCACAGTCCAACACTCACATCCATACATGACAACTGGAAAAACCATAGCCTTGACTAGACAGACCTTTGTTGGCAAACTAATGTCTCTCCTTTTTAATATGCTATCTAGGTTGGTCATAACTTTTCTTCCAAGGAGTAAGCGTCTTATAATTTTATGGCTGCAGTCACCATCTGCAGTGATTTTGGAGCCCCCCCAAAATAAAGTCTGACACTGTTTCCACTGTTTTCCCATCTATTTCCCATGAAGTGATGAGACCAGATGCCATGATCTTCGTTTTCTGAATGTTGAGCTTTAAGACAACTTTTTCACTTTCCTCTTTCACTTTCATCAAGAGGCTTTTTAGTTCCTCTTCACTTTCTGCCATAAGGGTGGTGTCATCTGCATATCTGAGGTTATTTATGTTTCTCCCAGCAATCTTGATTCCAGCTTGTGCTTCTTCAGGCCCAGCGTTTCTCATGATGTACTCTGCATAGAAGTTAAATAAGCAGGGTGACAATAAATAGCCTTGATGTACTCCTATTCCTATTTGGAAGCAGGCTGTTGTTCCATGTCCAGTTCAAACTGTTGCTTCCTGACCTGCATATAGGTTTCTCAAGAGGCAGGTCAGGTGGCCTGGTATTCCCAGCTCTTTCAGAATTTTCCAAAGTTTTTTGTGGTCCACACAGTCAAAGGCTTTGGCATTGTCAAGAAAGCAGAAATAGATGTTTTTCTGGAACTCTCTTGCTTTTTCAATGATCCAGAAGATGTCGGCAATTTGATCTCTGGTTCCTCTGCCTTTTCTAAAACCAGATTGAACATCTGGTAGTTCACGGTTCACGTATTGCTGAAGCCTGGCTTGGAGAATTTTGAGCATTACTTTACTAGCTTGTGAGATGAGTGCAATTGTGTGGTAGTTTGAGGATTCTTTGGCATTGCCTTTCTTTGGGATTGGAATGAAAACTGACCTTTTCCAGTCCTGTGGCCACTGCTGAGTTTTCCACATTTGCTGACATATTGAGTGCAGCACTTTCACAGCGTCATCTTTCAGGATTTGAAATAGCTCAACTGGAATTCCATCACCTCCACTACCTTTGTTTGTAGTGATGCTTTCTAAGGCCCACTTGACTTCACACTCCAGGATGTCTGGCTCTAGATGAGTGAACAAACCATAGTTTCCAAGGCAAACCATTCAATATCACAGTAATCGAAGTCTATGCCCCAACCAGTAATGCTGAAGAAGCCAAAGTTGAACAGTTTTATGAAGACCTACAAGACCTTTTAGAACAAACACCCAAAAAAGATGTCCTTTTCATTGTAGGGAACTGGAATGCAAAAGTAGGAAGTCAAGAGACACCTGGAGTAACAGGCAAATTTGGCCTTGGAATGTGGAATGAAGCAGGGCAAAGACTAATAGAGTTTTGCCAAGAAAATGCACTGGTCATAGCAAACACCCTCTTCCAACAACACAAGAGAAGACTCTACACATGGACATCACCAGATGGTCAACACCGAAATCAGATTGATTATATTCTTTGCAGCCAAAGACGGAGAAGCTCTATACAGTCAACAAAAACAAGACCAGGAGCTGACTGTGGCTCAGATCATGATTTCCTTATTGCCAAAATCAGACTTAAATAGAAGAAAGTAGGGGAAACCACTAGACCATTCAGGTATGACCTAAATCCATTTTAAAAACTTACTATTCCTTTTAAATAGAATATCTTAATATTGATAGTGTTGGTATCCTGTCATTACTGTCAGATTTTTTTAAATCTTTTTGCTTCGTTTTTGGAAAAAACATTGACTGACTAGCAATCTCTGCTGTAGTTTATGTCAGTTCAGTTCAGTGTAGTTCAGTGGCTCAGTCATGTTCGACTCTTTTTGACCCCACGAATCGCAGCAAGCCAGGCCTCACTGTCCATCACCAACTCCCGGAGTTCACCCAGACTCACGTCCATCGAGTCAGTGATGCCATCCAGCCATCTCATCCTCTGTCATCCCCTTCTCCTCCTGCCCCCAATCCCTCCCAGCATCAGGGTCTTTTCCAATGAGTCAACTCTTTGCATGAGGTGGCCTAAGTACTGGAGTTTCAGCTTCAGCATCATTCCCTCCAAAGAAATTCTAGGGCTGATCTCTTTCAGAATGGACTGGTTGGATCTCCTTGCAGTCCAAGGGACTCTGAAGAGTCTTCTCCAACACCACAGTTCAAAACCATCAATTCTTCGGTGCTCAGCTGTCTTTACAGTCCACCTCTCACATCCATACATGACCAAGGGAAAAACCATAGCCTTGACTAGACGGACCTTAGTCGGCAAAGTAATGTCTCTGCTTTTGAATATGCTATCTAGGTTGGTCATAACTTTTCTTCCAAAGAGTAAGTGTCTTTTAATTTCATGGCTGCAGTCACCATCTGCAGTGATTTTGGAGCCCCAAAAAATAAAGTCTGACACTGTTTCCACTGTTTCCCCATCTATTTCCCATGAAGTGCTGGGACCAGATGCCATGATCTTCGTTTTCTGAATGTTGAGCATTAAGCCAACTTTTTCACTCTCCTCTTTCACTTTCATCAAGAGGCTTTTTAGTTCCTCTTCACTTTCTGCCATAAGGGTGGTGTCATCTGCATATCTGAGGTGATTGATATTTCTCCCGGCAATCTTGATTCCAGCTTGTGCTTCTTCCAGCCCAACGTGTCTCATGATGTCTCTGCATAGAAGTAAAATAAGCAGAGTGACAATACACAGCCTTGGCGTACTCCTTTTCCTATTTGGAACCAGTCTGTTGTTCCATGTCCAGTTCTAACTATTGCTTCCTGACCTGCATACAGATTTCTCAAGAGGCAGGTCAGGTGGTCTGGTATTCCCATCTCTTTTAGAATTTTCCACAATTTATTGTTATCCACAGAGTCAAAGACTTTGGCATAGTCAAGAAAGCAGAAATAGATGTTTTTCTGGAACTCTCTTGCTTTTTCAATGATCCAGTGGATGTTGGCAATTTGATCTTTGGTTCCTCTGCCTTTTCTAAAATGTTGATGTATGGCAAACCAATACAGTATTGTAAAGTAAAATAAAGTAAAATAGATAAAAATAAACAAATAAATAAGTAAAACCAGCTTGAACATCAGGAAGTTCACGATTCATGTATTGCTGAAGCCTGGTTTGGAGAATTTTGAGCCTTGCTTTACTAGCGTGTGAGATGAGTGCAATTGTGTAAATTCCCATTAAAATACCAAAAAATGTCCAAGGAGACACATTACACTATTAAGTACAATAGTGGCATAAAAATGAAGACTCTCAACAACAGAGTCCTAGTGTATATTTGCTACAAAATGTTTGCCGAATTCTAAGAGATAATAGCCAGAGGAGAGAGAAATTAAAAATACAACTAATAGAGCAGAAACACTTTTCCGTCTGCAGCAGAGCAATCTTCCCAGTTTGAAAAAGGTCAGGGAACAGCTGAGTTTTTTCTCTACTGACTTAGAGAGCCAGAGGACACAATGCCTTCCTGTGGTCTTTTTGTCTGAAGTGGCCATAATTTCCTTCTCCACTGCTCAGCTTCACTTTTTTCATACAGTAAGTGATTGCAACTCCAGTAGGAAGTGAAAGAATTGGTGTAACAAATCTTGAGAACCGGTACTTCTACGAAAGCTACTTTAAATGAGAATGATATAGAAAGATGGCCAAGGAAGTACTTAAGATAATCTATATAACTTTGGCAGATTCTGCTCCTAGAACAGCTAATCAGACATCAATCGAAACCAGATCTTTTTGCATCATCTTGCATTTAATATTCAGTATAAAATATTATTTTATTTGCCATTATAAAAATAGTTTTAGGAAGTATCAGTTTATCTTTAGTATAGTTCTTAGAACTAACAATTTTATAGGGCCCCAAACTAAAACTATTTGATATAATAGGGCATGTAGATTTCAAAATACTGTACAAATTATAAATTGTATCACATAAATTTTAACTGTTAAAATTAAAGGAGGTGACTTTATATTAATATAGTTATTTTATATTGTCCCTATTAGTTCTTATATTAAAATCTCATGTATTGGCTACATGTAATATATGAATACTCATGCTATTAGGAAGCCCTTCATATTAGATAATGAAGTTTAGGGTATGTCTCAAATTTCATACATGTATTTTGCAATTTATTTTGTTTCAAGATTTAAACATTCTTATTATTTTTGTTGCCCAAATCCAAATGTAAACTAAATACTAGAATAGGTATGAAATATGTTTATCTGTTTAGAATAAATAAGATACTGTTTAGTGTACTCCCTTGACTGTCTCACTATCCTCAGGATATTTTAAATTTCACTTTCCAATATCAATGCTCTCTGAAATGAAATGAAACATCTTCTTCTAGGTAATAGCTGCTTGCATTTGATGAGATCTGTTAGTGTAAGACATGAAAATAAAATTAAAAAGCTTATTTAAAATTGTTACTGAGATATTAATGATGACTAGGGTAATTAAGTAGAAACAGAATCACCACCAATGGCTTATTAAGATCCATTTGCCAAGTCTCTAATGTTGTAATATATTTTCAGTAAGAGAGAGAGAGGATATTACTTTATAAAGTCTATGTCTTGTTTGAAAAGTAAAACTTTTTTATACAAAATGAAAGAAAGAAAGAAAGATAGGATAGAAGTTGGTCTTTACAAACATTTATCTGGAAGCCTCAACTGAAAACAGAAACTAGAGGTGAGTGGAACAGCTGCAAGACTATTGTCCTAGAGAGGCGAGAGTGATTGACAGGAGTGGAAGCAGCATCAATACCCACAGGAGGGAAACCCTTGCCTCATATAACTGCATTTAGGAGGAATCACAGACAACTCCATAATGGTGAATCTAGATGATTTGTGGAATGACAGTGCCATTAATTGGTTTGAAAATTTAAAGGTACATTAAAAGTTTCTCTGATGGTAAGTTTGAGGGTAGGCAGATTATGTCACTTGACATGTCCAGCAGGTGTTTGGAAGAGAATGTCTTCACTGGGGGCTTCCCAGGTGGTGCAATTGTAAAGAATCCACCTACCAATGCAGGAGACCCAAGAGACATGGGGGCAAGCCCTGGGTTGGGAAGATCTAGGAGGAGAAAATGGCAATCCTCCAGTATATTTGCCTAGAAAATTTTATGGACAGAGGAGCCTGGTGGGTTACAAGTCCATGAGGTCACAAAGTTAAACATGACTGAGTGACTGTGCAGACACACACACACAGACACACAGACACACACACACATGTTTATCTGGAGACATAGCTTAACTGTAGAAATATGAAGTTCATTCATGTAACAGAAATATTTTACCATGGAGGAATAGATAAATATCAAAAGAAGATACTCAGATTAAAAAAAAATAGTTTCTTTAATTAGCAATTTGCTGGGATTTGGGGAAGTTTAAAAAATTATTGATATATAAATATACATCCTAATGAGTTGACAAGACAACTCATTAAACATATAAAATCACTGATGCCAATACTAAGCAGCATCGGATTCTGGAAACCTACCCATGCATTTGAGACTAACATGTTAATTTATTATATCAATATATGTGATTTTCTAAAACTTTCCAGGTTTCCCTTCCCCACGGTTAACTCTTTCTTGCCTCACCCTCAGTCCTCAGCTTGCCCCTAGAATTAGTATGTCAAAGAAGACAAGAGCAAGCCATTTTCAACTCTCTTAGTTTTTAAATCTAGTTCTTTTTGAATCAAAAATTCTCTGATATCTTTTAAAAAATATACATATTAAAATGATTAAGTTGCAATTCTTTGGCCACCTGATGTGAAGAGCTGACTTATTGGAAAAGACACTGATACTGGGAAAGATTGAAGGCAAAAGGAGAAGAGGGCAGCAGAGGATGAGACCATTAGATGGCATCACTGACTCAATGCACATGAATTTGAGCAAACTCTGGGAGACAGTGGAGGACAGAGGAGCCTGGCATGCTGCAGTCCATAGGTTCGCAAACAGTTGGATACAACTAAGCAACTGGAAAGCAACAACAAAGTGATTAAATCATTTATATCCTATCAAGAAGGTACCTTTAATTTTGAAAGTTATAATCCATGAAATAGGTCCACTGATTTTTTAATTTAGCTAGAACTTAGGCTTCAGTTTATGGCATAAACAGAAATAAAACAAAACATATGAAGCAACCTGTTTGAATGTACACTGTGACTATTTAGATAAAGGAAACCACAGGGAGACCTTTTCAGAGCACAACATAGGAAGGAAATATACCAGTAGAAGGAACAATCTCATTGAACTAACAGGGAGAAATCAGAATTCCTGGCTGCAAAATTGACTGGGATTTCCAAGAAACAATGCAGCTGTATAGAGTCAGCATCTGGAAGTCTGTGAGCCTGTCCCCCAGGTTCATTTGCCAAGTGCTATGGGCTTCCATAGTGGCTCAGATGGTAAAGCGTCTGCCTGCAAAGAGGGAAACCCAGGTTCGATCCCTGGGTTGGGAGATCCCCTGAAGAAGGAAATGGCAACCCACTTCAGAACTCTTGCCTGAAAAATTCCATGGACAGAGGAGCCTGGCGGGCTACGCTCCATGGGGTCGCATAGAGTCAGACACAACTGAGCAACTTTACAGTCACAGTTTCATGCTGCACACTTGCTGCGGGTGACTCTGTGAGACTGGAGGCTGAGCAGAGGTAAAGGGGAGAGGTCCTCAGGGCTCAGAAGTGGTGAGGTTCTGGCTCCATTCCTCGCTTTGGATGTACAATGAGGATTGTAGAATACTCCCCCATTAGGAGTCAGAACCAAACTTTAGAATAAAGGAAACCCTAGACTAAACTTAAAAAGACTAGACTTAGAAAGATCAAGTGAACTAATCTGCAATTTAGCTTATTTCCTGGGAACTTTAAAAAGAAGTAAATGTAAACTCAAATTGATACAGTATATTGTTCACAGTTTCCATCAGGCAGTCATAAAAAGTCTTAGACCTTTAAAGAATGGTGAAAATATGACCCATAATTAAGAACCCACACTTAAAACTGTGAATTGTGTGGGTTAATAGTAGTTAATAGAAACCACACAATTCACATAAAAAGCTCCTTCATAATCACCTTCTTTTATTTCTTCTGCAGGATTATCAGGTTTTTCTTTTTTCCTTTGAATCTTAAGTGTCCTTTAGATTTTCCCACTTATATGTAATTGCTGATTGGTGAGAACATTTTACAGACTAAAAACCAAATTTATGATAATTTGAGGAATTAGAAGGTGAGGAAGTAGAGACTGAAAGTGTATGTGTGTGTGTCTCTTTCACACACACACACACACATACACACACACATCTGATGAGAAAAGGGAGCATAAGATAGGAGAGACTTTAAGTTCACTGGTGTTCTGCTAGAAAGTAGCTAGAAGAGAAAATGTTTAAAAGTGATAGTATATATATATATATATATATAAAAATATATATATAAATGCAAATATATGGAATCTAGAAAGATGGTACTGATGAACCTATTTGCAAGGCAGCAATGGAGATGCAGATATAGAGAACAAACTTATGGACATCAGAAGTGGGGAGGAAACAGAGTGGGATGAATGGAGAGAGTATCATGGTAACATACACCCTACCATTTGTAAAGCAGATAGCCAATGGGGATGTGCTATATTACTCAGGGTACTCAAACTGGGGCTCTGTAACAACCTAAGGGATGGGAAGGGGTAAGAGGTGACAGGTTCAAGAGGGAGGGGGGAATATGTGTACCTATGACTGATTCGTCTAGTCAAGGCTATGGTTTTTCCAGTAGTGATGTATGGATGTGAGAGTTGGACTGTGAAGAAAGCTGAGCGCTGAAGAATTGATGCTTTTGGACTGTGGTGTTGGAGAAGACTCTTGAGAGTCCCTTGGACTGCAAGGAGATCCAACCAGTCCATTCTGAAGGAGATCAGGCCTGGGATTTCTTTGGAAGGAATGATGCTGAAGCTGAAACTGCAGTACTCTGGCCACCTCATGTGAAGAGTTGACTCATTGGAAAAGACTCTGATGCTGGGAGGGACTGGGGGCAGGAGGAGAAGGGCATGACAGAGGATGAGATGGCTGGATGGCATCAGTGACTCAATGGATGTGAGTCTGAGTGAACTCTGGGAGTTGGTGATGGACAGGGAGGCCTGGCGTGCTGCGATTCATGGGGTCGCAAAGAGTCAGACGCAACTGAGCGACTGAACTGAACTGATGACTGATTCGTGTTGATGTATAGCAGAAACCAACACAATACTGTAAAGCAATTACCCTTATATTAAAAATAAATAAATTAGAAAAAAGTGATAAGATATAGACTGGACAATGAAGAGAGTGCATTGCATGAGAAAACAGAAGATGAGGTAAGCCTTAAACAATAGGAAGGCACCAGGCTCTTCGGAACAGGAGAGAGGAATGGATGGATGAAATTAACAGAAGTGGGGGAGTTGCTTTTTGTTTCCTTCTCGGTTACCAGTGAAGCAGAGTTGGTCTTCTGTAATACTGTGTTTAGTGTTTAAATTAGGGCTCACTCTTTGCAACCCTTCCCCGCTAGGATAAAGATTCATGAGCTTGGGATTTTATCTGTGTTTTTCTCCATGGCATCTCCAGTGCCAGAAAGTATATCTGGGACTAGATATTCTGAAATGAATATTTCTGAGTCCACTGGACAATGATGGCTCAGAAATTTGAGAAGAGTAGAGGAGATTCTGAATAACAGAAGAATAAAGCTCCCCAAGAATACGTAAACCTTTTCTGTAGTTAGAGGCAGGAGAACAAGGAACCAAATTACAGTTCTGTGATTTTTGTTATACAGTTTAAATTGCCTTGAGTGTAAATACTAATATTTTAACAGAAAAAAATTATTTCTCATCAAGGATTTTTCCTCCTATTATATTTTCTAAAAATAAAGGATATAACTGTAATGGAAACTCTGGATTCAATATTCTAATAAAATAATGTTCTGCTAGGTTTTAATGTAAGTAGATAAGTTCAACTTGTCTTTAGACTTTTTTTTTTAAAGAACTATCATATAATGAAATTCCATGAGGCTCTTCTAGCAAAGCATGAATAATGGAGACTCAAAGTAATGGTTATAGTTATTATTCATGAAGCTATCATAAATTTCCCAGCCCTGTTTGTAATTCACAAGAGTTTGAATATTTGGGTTTAAATGCATTTTAATGATATTCTCTTTTATCATAAACATTCCATTATAGACAATAAAGATGGACTCTAAATCTAAAAGTTAAAATAAAACTAGAAACTCAGAGCTTTCTTCTTCTTTTATTCCAGTGATTCATTCAATTTTTTGTTTATGAAATATTTTCCAATCAAAGTATTAATGATAACAAATGATGTGACAGCATTTTTTTAATGCCAAAAATCTTCATTTAAACATTTAAAGTTTTCTTCTTTGCAGATTGAATTAACATTATGCTTCTGGCAACAAAAGATGTTTAGTCTCAGGTGTACTAAGTATACTCTGATGTTATGTATTCTCATTTGTAAAATACAATTGATTGCAAAACTGCCTGTCTCATAAAATTAATATGATGACTACAGAAGTAATGCTTGTTTTTTAACTAACACATATTGGATATTTTATGAGTTGTATAAAGAAAAACTGATTTGATACTCACAAAACTCTATGGTACTAATATTATCATCATATTTAACAGATGAGATAGCTAAGATATAAAGATGGAGCACTTCTAATAATTTGACAGAACACAAATGTGAATGCCTCAGTCTATCTCCAGAGTCTGTGCTTTATAGTACTGTGCTTTTCCATGAACTCTGACTTTAGGCTCTATCATATGTGTAAAATCTCAAATTGGGAATATTTTTTGGCTGCTTAAATTACCTTCTGGATAGGAAATATAAGGAAAAGTACCTTAGATTTTGTAAAAACGATAGTGGTAATCAAGCCATATCAACAGATTAGAAGAACTAAGTAATCATGCATAACGTATATTTTTCTTATTAGTGTGATTCACAAATAGAACGATTTTCATACTGAAATATAGTGGCTCAGCTGGCAGCGAAATGGCAGAGCCAACAGCCCAGTTTGTAATCACCCTAAATATTCTCTATTTTAAAACAAGGCAATTAAACAAACAAATGAGGATTTACAAACAACAGAAAACTTATAAGCTCAACATCTGTAACACCACAGAGTTATGTACCTTAAAAATCTGGAAAGCCAAAATGCCAATAGCAAAAAGAAGATGACAGCCAGATTGCAGATTTTTAATCCAACTCTATCTGTAATTGTTTTAAATGCAAATGTTCCAAACACACCAGTTAAAAGACAAAAGCTATCAGAAAAGATGTAAAAGTGAGATCCAACTGCATGCTGTCTACAAGAATCCACTTGAAAACAAAGATTCAGGTAGATTTGAAATAATGGAGAGAGATATACAATATGTCGGGCTTCCCAGGTGGCGCAGCAGTAAAGAATCCACCTGCCAATGCAGGAGATGCAAGAGGCTCCGAGGCTCTTGCCTGGAAAATTCCATGGATAGAGGAGCCTGTCAGGATGCAGTCTATATGATCACAAAGAGTCAGACATGACTGAGTGAGCATGCAGGTACATACCATATAAACATTTACCAAATGAAAGATGGAGTAGACAAATCAATTTTGGACAAAGACTTTAAAACATCCTTATCCAAGATAAAAAAAAAAAAATTCTGATCTAGATAATAATCATTCTTCCTAACTAATGGAAGACATCTATGAAGAATCTATAGCTGCTGCTGCTGCTGCTGCTGCTAAGTCGCTTCAGTCTTGTCCGACTCTGTGCGAGCCCATAGACGGCAGCCCACCAGGCTCCCCTGTCCCTGGGATTCTCCAGGCAAGAACACTGGAGTGGGTTGCCATTTCCTTCTCCATTGCATGAAGAAAAGTGAAAGTGAAATCATTCAGTCATGCCCGACCCTTAGCGACCCCATGGACTACAGCCTACCAGGCTCCTCTGCTCATGGGATTTTCCAGGTAAAAGCACTGGAGTGGGGTGCCATCACCTTCTCCCATAGCTAATATCATATTTAATGATAAGATATTGAAAGCTTTCCTACTAAGATGTAGACCAAGGCCAAGGTGTTAAGCTTTCCTACTAAGATGTAGACCAAGGCCAAGGTGTTACATCTCATCTGTCCTATTCAAAATTGCATTGGAAATCCTAGCTGGTGCAATATGGCAAAAAAAAATTGAATAATAAGTATGTAGATTAGAAAGCAAGAAAGAAACTATTTTATTCAGAGACACCATATTTGTAGAAAATCCAGAGGAAAGTACAAAAAAAAAAAAAAAAGAAAGAAAATCCTAGAATTAAAAAGTCAGTTTAGCAGGATTCCTAAAAGACGTGTTAATTGCATTCTATTTATTAGCAATGACCAACTGAAATCTAAAATTTAAAATCAGTCATATCTGCAATAACTCAATAAAAGGAAATGACAATCCACTCCAGTACTATTGCCTGGAAAATCCCATGGACAGAGGAGCCTGGTAGGCTACAGTCTGTGGGGTCGAAAAGAGTCAGACATGACTGAGCGACTTCACTTTCACTTTCACTTTTATACACTTAATAAATTATGTACAGACCTATATGTGTAATATATAGTATTGATTAGAGAAATCAAAGAAGGTATAAATAATTGGAGAGATGTATTGGATTATATGTATTAGTCATTCAGCTGCATCCAACTCTTTGGGACCTCATAGACTATAGTCCACCAGGCTCCTCTGTCCATAGGATTCTCCAGGCAAGAATACTGGAGTGGGTAGTCATTTTTTCTTCAGGTGCTCTTCCTGACCCAGGGATTGAACCCAGGTCTCCTACATTGCAGGCAGATTCTCTGCTGTATGAGCCACGAGAGAAGCTAGTGGAAGTGGTGATGGAATTCCAATTGAGCTACTTGAAATCCTAAAAGATAGTCCTGTTAAGTGCTGCACTCAACATGCCAGAAAATTTGGAAAACTCAGCAGTGGTCACAGGACTGGAAAAGGTCAGTTTTCACTACAATCCCAAAGAAGGGCAATACCAAAGAATGTTCAAACTACTGTACAACTGCACTCATTGCACATGCTGCCTGAAATCCTTCAAGCTAGGCTTCAGCAGTATGTGAACTGAAAACATCCAGATGTATAAGCTGGATTGAGAAAAGGCAGAAGAACCAGAGATCAAATTCGATCATAAAGAAAGCAAGGGAATTCCAGAAGAACATCTACTTCTGCTTCATGCAATATGCTAGTCTTTTTTTTTTTTTCTTTCTTTTTTCTTTTTTTTGGGGGGGGAGGTTCTGAATTATTTTATTTTATTTTTTTTTTAATTTTAAAATCTTTAATTCTTACATGTGTTCCCAAACATGAACCCCCCTCCCACCTCCCTCCCCATAACATCTCAGTGGGTCATCCCCATGCACCAACCCAAAGCATGCTGTATCCTGCGTCAGACATGGACTGGCGATGAGATGGATGAAACTGGAGCCGATTATACAGAGTGAAGTAAGCCAGAAAGAAAAACACCAATACAATATACTAACACATATATATGGAATCTAGAAAGATGGCAATGACGACCCTGTATGCAAGACAGGAAAAAAGGCACAGCTGTGTATAACGGACTTTTGGACTCAGAGGGAGAGGGAGAGGGTGGGATGATTTTGGAGAATGGCATTCTATCATGTATACTATCATGTAAGAATATGCTAGTCTTTGACTGCATGGATCACACAACAAACTGGAACATTTTTAAAGAGATGGGAATACCAGACCACCTTACCTTTCTCCTGAGAAAACTATATGCAGGAAAAGAAGCAACAGTTAGAACCGGACATGGACCAACAGATGGATTCAAAATTAGGAAAGAAGTATGTCAAGGCTGTATTGTCACCCTGCTTATTTAACTTACATGCAGAGTGAAAGTGAAAGTGAAGTCCCTCAGTCGTGTCTGACTCTTTGCAACCCCGTGGACTGTAGCCTTCCAGGCTTCTCCATCCTTGGGATTCTCCAGGCAAGAATACTGGAGTGGGTTACCATTTCCTTCTCCAGGGTATCTTCCCAACCCAGGGATCGAACCCAGGTCTCCTGAATTGGAGGCAGACGCTTTAGCCTCTGAGCCACAGGGAAGCTCTATATGCAGAGTATATCATGTGAAATGCTGAGCGGGATGAATCACAAACTGGAACCAAGATTGCCACCAGAAACATCAACAACCTTAAATAAGATTATACCATACTAATGGTAGAAAGCAAAGAGGAACTAAAGAGCCTCTTGATGAAAGTGAAAGGGGAGGGGGAAAAAGTTGGCTTGAAATTAATTATTAAAACACTAAGATCGTGGCATCCAGTCCCATCACTTCATGACAAATAGAAGGGGAAAAAGTGAAAACTGACAGATTTTATTTTCTTGGGCTCCAAAATCACTGTAGATGGTGACTGCCACCATAAAATTAAAAGATGCTTGTTCCTTGGAAGGAAATGATGAATCTAGACAGCATATTAAAGAGCAGAGACATCACTTTGCCAGCATAAGTCCGTATAGTCAAGGTTATGGTTTTCCAGTAGTCACGTATGAATGTGAGAGCTGGACTATAAAGAAGACTGAGGGCTGCAGAATTGATACTTTCAAATTGTGGTGCTAGAGAAGGATCTTGAGAGTCTTTTGGACTGCAAGGAAATCAAAGCAGTGAATCCTAAAGGAAATCAGCTCTGAATATTCATTGGAAGGGCTAATGTTGAAGCTAAATCTTCCCTAGTAGTGCAAACGAAAAAGGATCTGTCTGCAATGCAGGATACCTGAGTTTGATCCCCACGTCAGGAAGATCCCCTGGAGAAGGGCATGGCAACCCACACCGTATTCTTGCTTGATGAATTCCATGGACAGAGGAGCCTGGTAGGCTCCAGTCCATGGAGTCACATAGAGTAGGGCACAACTGGCCACTTTCACTTTTCAATATTGAAGCTGAAGCTCCAAAACTTTGGCCACCTGATGCAAAGCTTGGACTCATTGGGAAAGACTTTGATGTGGGGAAATACTGAGGGCAGGAGGAGAAGAGAGAGAGGATGTATTGGTTGGATGGTATCACTGACTCAATGGACATGAGTTTGAGCAAACTCTGGGAGATAGTGATGAACAGGGAATCCTGGTGTGCTGCAGTCCATGCAGTAGCAAAGAGTCAGAAACGACTTGTCAAGTAAACAACAACAGCAATTGGGTATATGTTGGAAGCCTATATATTATTAATATGCCATTCCTCACCCCCCACCCCCCGCCCCCCACAATTTGGCCTATGAAGTCAAAGCAATCTCAATCAAAATCCAAGAAATACTTGATATTGAAAAGGTAATTCTAAAATACATTCAGTTCAGTTCAGTTCAGTTCAGTCGCTCAGTCGTGTCCGACTCTTTGTGACCCCATGAATTGCAGCATGCCAGGCCTCCCTGTCCATCACCATCTCCCAGAGTTCACTCAGACTCACGTCCATCGAGTTAGTGATGCCATCCAGCCATCTCATCCTTGGTCACCCCCTTCTCTTCCTGCCCCCAATCCCTCCCAGCATCAGAGTGTTTGTCAATGAGTCAACTCTTCCCATGAGGTGGCCAAAGTACTGGAGTTTCAGCTTTAGCATCATTCCTTCCAAAGAAATCCCAGGGCTGATCTCCTTCAGAATGGACTGGTTGGATCTCCTTGCAGTCCAAAGGACTCTCAAGAGTCTTCTCGAACACCACAGTTCAAAAGCATCAATTCTTCAGTGCTCAGCCTTCTTCACAGTCCAACGCTCACATCCATACGTGACCACAGGAAAAACCATAGCCTTGACTAGACGGACCTTAGTCTGCAAAGTAATGTCTCTGCTTTTGAATATACTATCTAGGTTGGTCATAACTTTTCTTCCAAGGAGTAAGCGTCTTTTAATTTCATGGCTGCAGTCACCATCTGCAGTGATTTTGGAGCCCCCCAAAATAAAGTCTGACACTGTTTCTACTGTTTCCCCATCTATTTCCCATGACGTGATGGGACCAGATGCCATGATCTTCGTTTTCTGAATGTTGAGCTTGAAGTCAAATTTTTCACTCTCCTCTTTCACTTTCATCAAGAGGCTTTTTAGCTCCTCTTCATTTTCTGCCATAAGGGTGGTGTCATCTGCATATCTGAGGTGATTGATATTTCTCCTGGCAATCTTGATTCCAGCTTGTGTTTCTTCCAGTCCAGCGTTTCTCATGATGTACTCTGCATAGAAGTTAAATAAGCAGGGTGACAATATACAGCCTTGACATACTCCTTTTCCTATTTGGAAGCAGTCTGTTGTTCCATGTCCAGTTCTAACTATTGCTTCCTGACCTGCATACAGATTTCTCAAGAGGCAGGTTAGGTGGTCTGGTATTCCCATCTCTTTCAGAATTTTCCACAGTACATTAGAAAGACAAAATAAATGAATAGCTAAAATAATTCTTAACTTCTATGAACTGATTTAAACACTCAAGTAGAACTCCCATTGCTTGATTTAAGTATTACAGGCCAGGTAATATTGTAGCTTACTATGCTGCTGCTGCTGCTAAGTTGCTTCAGTCACGTCTGACTCTGTGCAACCCCATAGACAACAGCCCATCAGGCTCCCCATCCATGGGATTTTCCAGGCAAGAGTACTGGACTGGGTTGCCATTGCATTCTCCATAGTTTACTATAAAGCTCCTCAAATAGGGACAGTGTGGTATTGAAGAAATTGGAGTTATATATAAGTAGAATACAAAAAATGGAATGTATATATATGTATAAATATATATATACATATATATGTCAGTAGAATAGAAAAGAGATATTGTAAATAGTCAAAAAGATATTGTCAGCTGATTTTTTGGCAAATGCACAAACATAATTCAATGGAAACAGAATTCTGTAACAGACATCCACATACAAAACAAAACCTTGACACATACTTCATGTCATTTACAAAAAATAATTCAAAATGGATTCTAGATCTCAAAGTAAGTGTAGAACTATAAAACGTCTAAAAAAAAATATGAGTAAATATTTGTGGCCTTGGGTTTCATACTTAGTTTTGTGATGCAAGATCGAATACATGATTTATTTTAGATTTTAAATTAGCAGCTTAAGCGATGACAAACCCAGACAGGATTTTAAGAAGCAGAGACATTACTTTGCCAACAAAGTTCCATCTAGTCAAAGCTACGGTTTTTCTAGTAGTCATGTATTCATGTGAGAGTTGGACTATAAAGAAAGCTGAGCAATGAAGAATTGATGCTTTTGAACTGTGGTGTTGGAGAAGACTCTTGAGAGTCCCTAGGACTGCAAGGGGATCCAACCAGTAAATCCTAAATGAAATCGATAATGAATATTCTTTCGAAGGACTGATGCTGAGGCTGAAGCTCCAATCTTTGACCACCTGATGCGAAGAACTGACTCACTGGAAAAGACCCTGATTCTGGGATATATTGAAGGCAAGAGGAGAAGGCAACGGCAGTGGACAAGATGGTTGGATGGTATCACTGACTCGATGGGCATGAGTTTGAGCAGGCTCTGGGAGATGGTGAAGGACAGGGAAGCCTAGCGTGCTACAGTCCACAGTCACAGAGTCAGACACGACTGAATGACTGAACAGCAACAAGAGATTAAGGAAAAGTAACTAATTTTTTATTGAATCAAGATTTAGAAATCTTTTGCCAGAGGAAGTAACACTGTCAGTGACAAAGCCTGACAACTCACAGTGTGACCTTGAAGAAACAAGGAGGGAAACAATAATTGATAGTAAGAACAATACAATTCCACTTCAACAGCCCACAGAAAACAAATGATTTTGTTCCACAGGCCTTGCTGAAAGACATAAATTCATTATGATTTTCAATAAAATGTGGTTACAATGGATACAGGCAGGCAGGGAACAACTTCAGCCTGCCAAAATAATTGCTGATAATTAATCTTCAGCCATAAGGACCCTACACATTATATGTCAGTTTCTCATTCCCTGGTTTTATGCAGATCACAAAATTATACAAACAGTAGAAATTACAATACTTTTAGAAAGCTACTTAGGGCTGATTTCCTGTTCAATTTACTCAGTACAGTGAATTCCTCCTATAGGAGTTGAATTTAGTCAAAAAGCAGAAGCCATCTGATGAATTTCATTTTACTGCTCAAAAAATTTATTGCTGTCATCACAGTAAATTGAACGCTTCCTCAAAGACACATCTGCTTGTGATTGTTAAACAATGTTTTTATCGCCATCTAACTTCTGATTACTGTATATAGAATCCTTAGAATTTTACATAAAGACTGGACATTTAATTTGCATGATATCAAAAGGAGTGAAAAAATTCATCCTTGTGACTGTAGATTTTAAAAAATTAAGAGGATATATTTTATTTATTTCTAGAAGTTTCCATTGATATATTGTAATGGTTTTTTTATGTTGTTGTCCCTGTAATAGAATGTTTAACTTTCCATTATTTTTGAGCTTAATTTAATTAATTCTATAGCTTTAATCGAGAATTGACTTTGATTCAGAAGGTGAGAGTATTTCTGCTTTGATGGTGACTACCATCCAGTACATGCAAAAGGAAATCTTTGCATGTGATAGTAAACTCATAAGGAATATGAGAGATCAGTTATTAGATTGAAAATAGCTGAAAATATATGAGAAGTAGATCAAGAGAAACTATCCTCTGAACACAAGAATCTAAGTTTGCAGATAAAAATATGCAATGACCTTGAAAATGAAACTCTTAGTAAATGTCATAAATCAACTGAAACAATCACTTGTTTATTTATTTCTATGGAAATATTTGAAGATAAGTCATTGACATTATGACTCTTGATCTGTAAGTGCTGCAACATATAACTCCTCAGAACAAGAAATTCTTTTACACAGGTATCATAGGGACAGCTACTTGGGAAAGTTTATATAGATAAAATATTGTGTATAATGTATAATACTTTTATAATTATAAAATCATTTCAGCTCAGTCAGTCAGTCTTTTCCGACTCTTTGTGACCCCATGGATTGCAGCAAGCCAGGCTTCCCTGCCCATCACCAGCTCCCAGAGCTTTCTCAAACTCATGCCCGTTGAGTCAGTGATGCCATCCAACCATTTCATTTTCTGTTGTCCCCTTCTCCTCCTGCCTTCAATATTTCCCAGAATCAGGGTCTTTTCCAGTGAGTCAGTTTTTTGCATCAGGTGGCCAAAATTGGAGCTTCAGCCTCAGCATCATTCCTTCCAAAGAATATTTATTATTGATTTCATTTAGGATTTACCAGTTGGATCTCCTTGCAGTCCCAGGGACTCTCAAGAGTCTTCTCCAACACCACAGTTCGAAAGCATCAATTCTTCAGTGCGCAGCTTTCTTTATAGTCCAACTCTCACATCCATACATGACTACTGGAAAAACCGTAGCTTTGACTAGATGGACCTTTGTTGGCAAAGTACTGCCTCTGCTTTTTAATATGCTCTCTAGATTGGTCATAGCTTTTCTTCCAAGGAGCAAATGTCTTTTAATTTCATGGCTGCAATCACCATCTGCAGTGATTTTGGAGCCCCTCAAAATAAAGTCTGTCTCTGTTTTCATTGTTTCCCCATCTATTTGCCATGAAGTGATGGGGCTGGATGCCATGATTTTAGTTTTCTGAATGTAGAGTTTAAAGCCAACTTTTTCACTCTCCTCTTTCACTTTCATCAAGAGGCTCTTTAGTTCTTCTTCACTTTCTACCATAAGGGTGGTATCATCTCCACATCTGAGGTTATTGATATTTCTCCCAGCAATCTTGATTCTAGCTTGTGCTTAATCCAGCCCAGTGTTTCTCATTATGTATGCCGCATATAAGTTAAATAATCAGGGTGACAATGTACAACCTTGATGTACTCCTTTCCTGATTTGGAACCAGTCTGTTGTTCCATGCCCAGTTCTAACTTTTGCTTCTTAAGCTGCATACAGATTTCTCAGGAGGCAGGCAAGGTGGTCTGGTATTCCCATCTCTTTAAGAATTTTCCACAGCTTGTTTTGATCCACACAGTCAAAGGCTTTGGCATAGTCAATAAAGCAGAAGAAGATGTTTTTCTGGAATGCTCTTGATTTTTTGATGATCTAGTGGATGTTGTCAATTTGATCTCTGGTTCCTCTGCCTTTTCTAAAACCAGCTTGAACACCTGAAAGTTCATGGTTCATGTACTGTTGACACCTGTCTTGGAGAATTTTGAGCATTATTTTGTTAGCATGTGAGATGAGTGCAATTGTGTTGTTTCAACACTCCTCGGCATTGCCTTTCTTTGGGATTGGAATGATAACTGACCTTTTCCAGTCCTGTGGCCACTGCTAAATTTTCCAAATTTGCTGACATATTGAGTGCAGCACTTTCACAGCATCATTTTTTAGAATTTAAAATAGCTCAACTGGTGGCTCAGAGGTTAAAGCGTCTGCCTCCAATGCGGGAGACCCGGGTTCAGGAAGATCCCCTGGAGAAGGAAATGGCAATCCACTCCAGTATTCTTGCCTGGAGAATCCCATGGACGGAGAAGCCTAGTAGGTTACAGTCCACAGGGTCACAAAGAGTCAGACACAACTGAGCGACTTCACCTCACCTCACCTCAACTGGAATTCCATCACCTCCACTAGCTTTGTCCATAGTGATGCTTCCTAAGGCCCACTTGACTTCACTTTCCAGGATGTTTGGCTCTAGGTGAGTGAGTGTGTAATTATAAAATATGCAATTCATGTTCAGATTTCAGCAATCATCCATTTACATCCTTGTGGCTATCTCTTCCATGTCTATTCCTGGCTTATTCAAGTACAACTATTAATAATAATGCTTTTATTTAAAAAACTTAAAACATCTGGACAAATTCTATACTAGATCGAATACTAGAAACCAGGATTATGGTCTAAGTTTGCAAAAAGACGTCTTTACTTAATTAGTCACATCATTTGCTTAATTCACCCCTCAATTACTACCCTGTCATCTACTCCATCCTTTTTACTTTTGATAATTTGCTTTATCTTATCCTCAGAATTTGAACTGACATACGTATTATCATTATAGCTTATACTTTTCTTCCTAGATACCGAGATCTAGCATTTGTACCAGTATTTAGTTCTATTTTTTTACATCCCAGAATATTCTATAAATTTTGATCTTCATGAGCCCCAGCTTCTTGTGAAGCTCAAAGATCTATTTCTTAATGAGAATCAATTTACTATATTGAAATGTTTATTCCCTAGCAGAGACCCATCCATCAATATTTAAGTGGATATCAATCATAAGCTGGAGTAGCCAACACAATAAATTTGTGATGTAGTTATGTATTAAGATTTTTTCCTTGTTCCCATATTTAAATATATTGTCAAAGAAAGGGCCTTTAATTGTAACATAACTAATTTGTGTTGAAATACTGGCTCTTTTTTAATCCTAAGTACAGAAACCACATCCCTTGATATTGGGAAAAACTCATGGCTACTCCTACATTATGGATTCAATTAATGTATTCTCTGTAATTATTTAGGAAAGTTGATTTAAACTATGTTTTCATTCACCAAATCAAATATATTTTTCAGGATGAAAATCAGTTCTGCTGACATGTCACACATTGGAGCTGTTAGTGGGTAACTTTATTTGAAAGAATTTTTAGTGTAATCCCCCAATATACTTTAGTACTATTCAGCATATTACTACTATGCATACTTCTTATATTATTATGTATTACCTTACTATTTGTATTATATTATATGCTTTATTTCATCATTTTTAACATCGGGAGTTATATTACACATAAGAAAGAATCTAAATGCATATTAAATGATATACGTACAGTGCACAGCTCTTAGCTAGCAGGTTTTCTGATTTCCAGTCTGGGTCTGTCCTACAAACCAGGATCCTTGGGCCCCACATGACAGATGTACAGAAAAGGACTGGCTGGATCTGGGAAAAGAGTAATCCTTGCTTCTGCCTTCACATCCTCTGCAGAACTGAAGACCTTTTCATAGTATTAAAGCACTGCAAACAAATAGGCCTTAATCATTAAAAAGACACATAATTCATGACTCTGCAGATGGTTTCAAATATAGAGTGTTTTAGTTTCCTATCAGCTTATCACAAAGATATCTCTGACTGATATGTAGATAATCTTCAGTTCACTATTTCAACTGTTAGATTATTTTCTCATGACTTTACTTCTTTACATGCTTCCCTGGTGGCTCAGATGGTAAAGCATCTGCCTGTAATGTGTGAGACCCAGTTTCCATCTCTGGGTTGGGAGGATCCCCTGGAGGAAAAAATGGCAGCCTACTCCAGTATTCTTGCCTGGAGAATTCCATGGAAAGAGAAGTCTGGTGGGCTACAGTCCATGGAGTCACAAAGAGTTGGACACAACTGAGCTACTAACAGTTTCACTTTACTTGTTTCTAGTAAAGCTTTTCTTTTGCCATCACCTACCCTTTTGTTGTTATTCAGTTGCTCAGTCATGTCTGACTATTTGTGACCCCATGGACTGCAGCACACCAGGCTTCCCTGTCCTTTACTCTCTCCTGGAGTTTGCTCAAACTCATGTCTATTGAATCAACAATGCCATCCAACCATCTCATCCTCTGTTGCCCCCTCCTCATCTTGCCCTCATCAGCATCTTTTCCAGCATCAGGGTCTTTTCCAGTGAGTTGGCTCTTCACATCAGGTGGCCAAAGTATTGGAGCTCTGACATCAGTCCTTCCAATGGATATTCAGGGTTGATTTCTTTTAGGATTGACTGGTTGGATCTTTTTGCAGTCTAAGGGACTCTCAAGAGTATCCTCACCTACCTTGCATTGATATAATTATCAGAAACAAGATGTTTTCAAAAAATTATTCTGACCTAGAAGCAAGAGTGCAATATACTCAGAATGGGTCAACTGCCTTATACATGTTCTTATATTTGTCAAGAATATCTTTCTCATGCTTTCTCAGATGAGCAATAGGTAACATATGTGATAATTAAGATGCTTTTTAACTAACCTAATTAGGATCTAAAGCTCTATAAACTTGAATAGCAGGATTATGATATCACAGAGTCCACATATTACATATATGCCAAATAAAAAGTAAAAAGGCTATGAAATTTTATTAGCCTCATTCATATATCCTTTATGATAGAAATTTGCCTAGTATTCCAATTCTAGCCCAGTGTGCACTCATTCAGTCATCCATTCATTCACTGGAAGAATTAATCAAAGAGGCATTTATTTTACAAACAGTAACGAATTTCTCACTGTGAGTCAGAACCCATGAGAGATATGAAGAAGACAGAATTCCATCCCTAGAGAAGAGACAGACAGGGAATTGATCCCTGAAGCAGCAGGGGTTTGAAGAATTGTCATAGTACCATAAGAACATACAGAGACAAAATTGACCCCAGGGATGGAAGCAGGATTGGAGGTAAGAGACTGATGCTTGAGCAATTTGACAGACAAGTAAGAAAGGAGTCTGGTAAAGAAAATCAGGGCCTGTCTTTTGGGAAAGCACCTTGCTTATAAGAACAGGGACATGCAAGAACATACAGTGTACCTTGGGAATACAGTGAGAGGATTTTGCTAGGGGATAAGATGGAAGAGAAAAAGCAGGGTCAAATGTAAATGCTAACAATAGAAAGTCAAAATAATCTAGACCGTCATTTAAGACCAATGAATGATCAAAATTACAGTAGGAAAAAGTGAATGGTTACTTTTAGCTTCTTTTTTATTTGTCTGTCTACATATCTCTTTATTTATTTACGGCTGTGCTGAGTCTTCATTGCTCTGCAGGCTTTTTTCTAGTTGCGGTAAGCTGGGGCTGCTCTCTAGCTGCAGAGTCTGGCCTTCTCATTGAATTGGCTTCTCTTTCTGTGGAGCGTGGGCTCCAGGGCACACGGGCTTCAGTAGCCGTGACTTGAGATCTCAGTAGTTGCAGTTCCTGGACTCTAGAGAACAGGCTCAATAGTTGTGGCTCATGGGCTTAGCTGCTATACAGCATGTGGGATCTCCCTGGATCAATGATTGAACACGTTTTCAATGCTATTGAATCAACAATACATATTAAATAAGGTGTATTTAAAAAGAAGCACATTTAAGACAAAGAAGGCTTTTTTTGATTGGATGATGAAAATGTTGTTACTAAAGGCTCTTGAAAACCTAACCCTTTAATTTCCTTAGAAATAATGGTTCAGTATTTGCTAATTTAGCGTTCATGGAAACTTTATGGAACATAACTGCCACAGATAACAAGAATCAAATTTACATGTAAAATTGCAATTAAGATAAGTATGCAGAAGAGGCAGTTGATATTAGGTCAGGCTATGTTTTTGTTGTTTGTGGAGAGGACAGATACAGTGATGATCAGAGAAGACATTCCTGAGGCTATGGTGTAGTGTTAAAAGTAATGTTTAAAAGTAGAACAGGTTTCTAATTTGAAAATATACATATACCCTAATGTTCATGGCAGCATCAATTTTACAGTACTTAAGATATGGTGGCAATCCAGATGTTCATTAACAGATGAATGGATTAAAAAAAGATGCGGTGTGTATATATGTACAATGGAATATTGGCCTTGAAAAGTATAAAATTTTGCCACTTTGAACAACATGAATTGACCTGAAGAATATTCTGCTTAGTGAAGTATATCAGATAGAGAAAAATAACATATACTTTCACTTATATGTGGAGTTTAAAGAAATGAAACAATATGAATGTATATGAGGATATAAACAATATGAACTCAACAGGAATAGACTCACAGATATGGAGAATACACTAGTGGCTACCAGTGGAGAGAGGGGAGGGAGGAGGGACAAGATAGGTTAAAAGGTACAAAGTACTACGTACAAAATATAAAAGCCACAAGGATATATTGTACTGTGCAGGGAATATAGCCAATAATTTATAGTAGCTTTAAATGACATATAACCTACAAAAATATGGAACCACTATGTTGAACACCTGAAACTAATATTGTACATCAAAGACACTTTAACTATAAATTGTTTAGTTAAATAGGAAAATATGTGGATTAGGTTTCAATAAGATTAACAAGAGTAGATATATCATCTCGAACCTGTGGGATCAATCCTTTGGTGAGAGAAACAGTTTTCTCATGGACCTGAAGAACCCAGTATGATTGAGCTCAGCATTGAATCATAATCATCAAGCGAGGTCTACATTATGCAAAACCACATAGATCCTAACTCTAAATACTAGTTCACCATTGAAAGGGGCAGATGGTGGCAATGGCATGGTCAGTTTTAATTTTTATTTATTTATTTATTTATTTATTTTTGGCCATGCCACATGGCATGCAGGATCTTAGTTCCCCAACCAGATATCAAAACCATGCCCCTTTTAGTGGAAGTGGGAAGTCTTAACCCCTAGACCATGAGGGAAGTCCCCAAGTTTTATTTAGAAAAATATTCTTATAAAGGATAACTCAGAGATGATAGAGTTAGACTCAGAGGTGGCAGAAATGCTGGAGAGGAGATTAAAAAAAAAACTATTATGAAGAATAACTCAGAGATAATAGATTTAGACTCTGGAGGCAGAAGAGACAGAGAGGAGATTAAACCTATTTTAAGGCCATTTAAAGAGAAGGAAATGGCAACCCATTTCAGTATATTTGGCCTGGAGAATCCCAGGGACTGGGAGCATGATGGGCTGCCGTCTATGGGGTCGCACAGAGTTGGACATGACTGAAACGACTTAGCAGCTGCAGCAGCAAAGGAACTCATCAGTAAAAGACATTTCCCTAAAATCACCTGGAAAGATCTGGACTTGTAGTGGAGAAGGACGAAAGGCCAGTAGGTACTTTGACAGTTTGACAACACAGTGACTAAATGTCAGCCTATCTAACCAGGTGAATGAGAAGAGGAAAATAAACAAAGCTGAATGGCTTTTCATGTTTTTACCCCTTTTGGTGAAAAATCCACTTTATATTCAGAAAGTCAGAGTCCATTTTTCTTTTTCCAGGAAAGAAATGAAGGGTAATACACAGGAGAATAAGCAATCACGGTCTCATGGTTTAAAAAATTACTTTCCTTTCATGGACAGACTCTAATTAAATGTGAGCGGTTTTTTTTGTTTGTTTGTTTGTTTTTTGTTTTTGGATTTTTTTAAGTCTAAAATGTCGGTAAAACTTTATTTTGTTTTCCTAATATCTGGAGCTAGCAGTAATTGTTGGTTAAACCCTCTATTTCAGGATATTATATCCATGCTATTTCTTGTTTTTTGACTTTTTCTTCATAAAAACAAATATCTTTTCCTAAACTTATTTTTATTTTCTTTTTTTGGGAAATTTTTGAATATGCATTCTGGCTTTTAAATAAATATTCACATAATTCATAATAGGTAAACTTTGATTCTGAGAATGATTTTTTTTTTAATGGTAGATTATATAGTTTGAAGTTTCTTTCAAGATCACCAAAGGCAAAACTGTATTTTTGGAGAATATTAGTGAAGCCCCAAGAGCTGAAGTAACTTTGAAGGTTAATTTGTAACGCCCCTGAGACCAGATGCGGTACCTCCACATTATACAACAATAGGGGCTGTTTTGATAAGCGGGGCATCCTCTAAGCTGCCTCACAACAGCCCTGGCAAAACCCCGGATCCCTGCTTCGGAAACAAGTTGTTTTCTGCTGCTGCTGCTGCTGCTGCTAAGTTGCTTCAGCCATGTCCGACTCTGTGCGACCCCATAGACGGCTCCCCTGTCTCTGGGATTCTCCAGGCAAGAACATTGGAGTGGGTTGCCATTTCCTTCTCCAATGCGTGCAAGTGAAAAGTGAAAGTGAAGTCGCTCAGTCCTGTCCGACTCCTCGCGACCCCATGGACTGCAGCCTACCAGGCTCCGCCATCCATGGGATTTTCCAGGCCAGAGTACTGGAGTGGGGTGCCAGTGCCTCCTCCCAGTTCTCTTCTAGATAGGTGATATTCAGGAGCCACCCTGCTGATTTAAAGCACACAATCCAGCTATCTTCCTCACACAAATCTGGAACGTATAATTGATTTACCCTTTATGCAATTAGGGCTTCCCTGGTGGCTCAGATGGTAAAGCGTCTGCCTGCAATGCAGGAAACCCAGGTTCGATCCCTCGGTCTGGAAGATCCCCTGGAGAAGGAAATGGCAACCCTCTCCTGTACTCTTGCCTGTGAAGTCTCATGGACAGAGGAGCCTGGCTGACTACAGTTCATGGGGTCATAAAGAGTCAGACATGAATCAGATGTGACAGAGTGACTAAGCACGCAGGCATGTGCATCAGTACTTGTATATACACGCTGATGATTACCAGTAGGTATCCACAATTAGAGTTCTAAGTTTTTGAGACACAAAATGAGCAAATAAAAGAAGTAGGCTGTTTTTGTTGTGTTGTTCAATCACTCAGCCATGTCAGATTCTTCGATACCCCATGGACTGTAGCTCGCCAGGCTTCCCTGTCCTTCAACATCCACAAAATGAAGTAGGGGTAAGGTACTAATTATTTAAATTTTAAATTTCTAATTTGAGAAGTTTCTGCTTTAAATTTCGTGCCTCAGCTGTGCCAGCAATAAGTAAAATCGGCTTTGCTTTTTGTCCCAGCATGATGTGTGCTGATTTCCCAGAGGGCAGAAGGTGATGTTTTTCAGAGATGAGGCAATTATTTGCATAATACTCTTTGTCGCGCGCTCTTCCCTTCTTTGAGATCAAGATTGTTTTAAATATTATGCAATTAACTGTTATCAGCTATTGTGTATGACTCATTCCCTCTGAAAGAAGATAAAGCAAGGGCCCTGGAAGAATCTCTGAAATGATTCACAGGTTTCAAGAGCAACAGGGAATTCAAATATCAATCCCAAAGTGGAAAACAGGCATTTAGGCCTTGTCAATTGCAAAAGTAAGTGATTCATCGGAAAAATAAAAATTATTTTAGAAAAAAAAATGAAAGCAGGAGAAAGGAACAAGACAGTGCTACTTTCTTCAAGGTTGCAGAGGACACTGTTGGATTGATATATATTAGGTTGCTGTTTTTGTATTCCAGAGTCTTGCTATCAGCACTTTAAAGAGGTCTACAATTAAATTTCAGAGAAAGCATTCAAATAAAAATACATTACAGTGGGTGCCCAGTCGAAAAAGCATTTCAGATTTAATGTGAAGCTGATGGTAGCTCAGCTGGTAAAGAATCTGCCTACAATACAGGAGCCCCTGGTATGATTCCTGGGTTGGAAAGATCCCCTGGAGAAGGGATAGGCTTACCACTCCAGTATTCTTGGGCTTCCCTGGTGGCTCAGCTAGTAAAGAATCGACCTGCAACGCAGGAAACCTGGGTTTGAATTCTGGATTGGGAAGATCCCCGGAGGAGAGCATGGCAACACACTCCACTATTCTTGCCTGCAGAATCCCATGGACAAAGGACATGACTGAGCAACTGAACACAGCACAGCATAGTGAAGCTGACAGCTTCTTCTTTATTGGTTGGGTTTTTCAAATGATGTGCCAATTTTAGTAAGGTCTAAAGACCACCTAACCTGCCTTTTGAGAAAGCTGTATGCAGGCCAGGAAGCAACAGTTAGAACTGGACATGGAACAACAGACTGGTTCCAAATAGGAAAAGGAATACGGCAAGGTAGTATATCGTCACCCTGCTTATTTAACTTTTTTTTTTTTTAATTTTTGTTTTTACTTTATTTTACTTTACAATACTGTATTGGTTTTGCCATACACTGACATGAATCCACCACGGGTGTACATGCGATCCCAAACATGAACCCCTCTCCCACCTCCCTCCCCACAACATCCCTCTGGGTCATCCCCGTGCACCAGCCCCAAGCACGCTGTATCTTGCAGAGTACATCATGAGAAACGCTGGACTGGAAGAAAGACAAGCTGGAATCAAGATTGCCAGGAGAAATATCAATCACCTCAGATATGCAGATGACACCACCCTTATGGCAAAAAGTGAAGAGGAACTAAAAAGCCTCTTGATGAAAGTAAAAGAGGAGAGTGAGAAAGTTGTCTTAAAGCTCAACATTCAGAAAACGAAGATCATGGCATCCGGTCTCATCACTCCATGGGAAATAGATGGAGAAAGAGTGGAAACAGTGTCAGACTTTATTTTTTGGGGCTCCAAAATCACTGCAGATGGTGATTGCAGCCATGAAATTAAAAGACACTTACTCCTTGGAAGAAAAGTTATGACCAACCTAGATAGCATATTCAAAAGCAGAGACATTACTTTGTCGACTAAGGTCCGTCTAGTCAAGGCTATGGTTTTTTCAGTAGTCATGTATGGATGTGACAGTTGGACTGTGAAGAAGGCTGAGCACTGAAGAATTGATGGTTTTGAACTGTGGTGTTGGAGAAGACTCTTGAGAGTCCCTAGGACTGCAAGGAGATCCAACCAGTTCATTCAAAGGAGATCAACCCTGGGATTTCTTTGGAAGGAATGATGCTAAAGTTGAAACTCCAGTACTTTGGCCACCTCCCAAAGACTTTGATTCTGGGAGGGATTGGGGGCAGGAGAAGAAAGGGACGACTGAGGATGAGATGGCTGGATGGCATCATTGAATCAATGGACGCGAGTCTGTGTGAACTCTGGGAGTTGGTGATGGACAGGAAGGCCTGGCATGCTGTGATTCATGGGGTCACAAAGAGTCGGACACGACTGAGTGACTGAACTGAACTGAGCTGAACTGAACTGAAAGACCTTGGTAAATCAGCTAATCTGCTGATTTATGGTTTCTTTCAGCTCCTTCTCCTGCTTTGTCCCTGAAATTCAGTTATCTTGTGTGGCTAGGATATTTGACCATTTCTTTAGCAACTTTTTTGGAAAGAATTGGAAAATATATTAAACTGTAACATCTGTTAAGTCTAGTGTTTTTACCTCATATTTCATTTTTAGTGATTATAGTTGCTAAAAATATTTTCCACATGTCCATAGATATATAAAGACAAATATATTAACTAGGGACATTCAATAATATGTAAATATGTAATTTATGAACTACTCTTTAAGGAGGCATTCAGAAACAAAAGAAACTAAACTATTCATAACTCATTTTCCCCCTAGAAATCACCTTTTCACCTCTAACGTACTGATCTTAATAAGAATGTTTCTATCCTACCTTTTTATCTGTTTCTCCTAAAACATAGCTATAGATTTTTTCAAATTACTGCATTTTTGTGTGTTTTTCTGTAGCTAATGTTCAAATATAGCAAAAAAAAATGTATGAAAAAATGCAAAGTCCTCACATTGCTGTTCACAAGAAATAACAGATCATCTTTTTAGCAATAAATGCAATTTAATTTAATTTCTTTTCTCAAGCTGATATAACTGGACTTACAGAAATAATTTTGTATGTTATACTAACCACTTATAATTCTTATAATGAGCTTTTCTACTGATACTCCATGGTCTCTTTGGATTGAATAAAAGGGTTTAGAGCTTCATCTTTAGGATGCAAACTTTCCATAGGCAAGGATTCACCAGGCTATTGAATTTATACTTTTTCACTTTAATATTTAAACTTTTAATAAAAGTATTAAGTGCACATTGGTTAATGATTACAACTATTGATTTTTAAAAGATGCACAATGTGAGAGTTATGAGTTAAGTTTTATTTGGGGCAAAATGAGTACTGCAGCCTAGGAGACAGAACCTCAAGTAGCTCTGAGAAACTGCTCCAAAGAGCTAGTGGGGGAAGATCAAAATATGTGTTTTGGGCAAAAGGGGAGTTCATGTAATTAAGCACTTATTTTACAAAGATTTTCTACTAGACATGGGGACCTGATGTTACCATGAAGGGATTTAATGCTTTTCTAGATATGAGGAAATGCAAGGATTGGGATCATGAAATCAGATCCTGAAAATGTCTAACTACCTAAAGTTAGATAGATAAAGGTAACTTAGATAAAGTTACCTAAACCTGTCCCACCAGTTTTCCTGGAGCACAAAAGTGCCTCATTCTCCATCTTGAACTCCCATCAGGGCTTGTCAAAGGTCAATAACTGTAGCAGCACAGGATTCCATCCTCACAGAGGCAGATGGCAAATGCCCTTGGCACATTTGTTATTGACACAACTGTGAGTATACAAAACTCAACTGCAAGTGATTAAGACCCTGAGGATGTAGATTTTCTTCTTCCTTCTTTTCCTGGGAATTTAAAGTGCAAACACAAGGTTGGACTAACAGCTATTATCCTGCTGTCATAGAGGCCCAGATTCTTTCTGATGTGATATGTTCATTTGTCATCATTGTTATTGTTTAGTTACTCAGTCATGTCCAACTCTTTGCACCCTCCCTGGACTCACCCCCACCAGGCTCACCGGTTCATGGAATTCCCCAGGCAAGAATACTGGAGTGGGTTGCCATTTCCTTCTCTAGGGGATCTTCCCAACACAGGGATCAAACTCTCCTTTCCTGCATTGCAGGTAGATTTTTTTACCAGTGAGTCACCAGGGAAGTCACTGGGTTGTTTTTAAAATAAACTGGCCTTTCTAACTCACAGCTAAAAATTTAAGGTAATTTAAGATCAACTATTCTCACCTAAATTCAGCTTGAACATCTGAAAGTTCTCAGTTCACATACTGTTGAAGCCTCACTTGGAGAATTTTGAACATTACTTTGATAGCATGTGAGATGAGTGCAATTGTGTGAATTTGAACATTCTTTGGCATTGCCTTTCTTTGGGATTGGAATGAAAACCGAGCAAGCTCTGGGAGTTGGTGATGGACAGAGAAGCCTGGAGTGCTACAGTTCATTGTTTCAAAAAGAGTCGTACATGACTGAGCAACTGAACTGAACTGATTCTCACCTAGAGCCAGACATCCTGGAGTCAAGTGGGCCTTAGGAAACATTACAATGAACAAAGCTAGTAGAAGCGATAGAATTCTAGCTAAACTATTTAAAATCCTGAAAGACGAAGCTGTTAAAATGCTGCATTCAATATGCCAGCAAATTTGGAAAACTCAGCAATGACACAGGACTGGAAGAGGTCAGTTTTCATTCCAATCCCAAAACAGGGAAATGCCAAAGAATGTTCAAGCTATGATACAATTGTGCTTATTTCACATGCTTGCTAGGTAATGCTCAAAATTCTTCAAGCTAGGCTTCATCAGTATGTGAACAGAGAACTTCCAGATGTTCAAGCTGGATTTAGAAAAGGCAAAGGAACCAGAGATCAAATCGCCACATCCTTTGCATCATAGAAAAAGCAAGAGAATTCCAGAAAAACATCTACTTCTGCTTCATTGACTATGCTAAAATCTTTGTCTGTGTGGATCACGACAAACTGTGGAAAATTCTTCAAGAGATGGAATACCAAACCACATGACCTGCCTCCTGAGAAACCTGGATGCAGGTCAAGAAGCAACAGTTAGAACCAGACATGGAACAACGGATTTGTTCCAAAGTAGGAAAGGAGTATGTCAAGGCTGTATATTGTCACCCTGCTTATTTAACTTATATACAGAGTACATCATTCCAAACGGTGGGTTAGATGAAGCACAAGCTGGAATCAAGATTGCTGGGAGAAATACCAATCACCTCAGATATGCAGATGACACACGCTTATGGCAGAAATGAAGAGGAACTAAAAAGCCTCTTGATGAAATTGAAAAAGAAGAATGAAAAAGCTGGCTTAAATCTCAGCATTCAAAAAACTAAGATCATGGCATCTTGTCCCATCATTTCATGACAAATAGATGGGAAACAATGGAAACATTGGCAGACTTTATTTTCTTGGGCTCCAAAATCACTGCAGATGGTGAAATTAAAAGACCCTTGCTCCTTGGAAGAAAAGTTATGATAAAACTAGACAGTGTATTAAAAAGCAGACTCATCACTTTTCTGACAAAGATCCATTTAGTCAAAGCTATGGTTTTTCCAGTAGTCATGTATGGATGTGATAGTTGGACCATAAAAAAGGCTGAGTGCTGAAGAATTGATGTTTTTGAATTGTGGTGCTGGACAAGACTGTTGAGAGTCCTTTGGACAGCAAGGAAATCGAAACAGTAAATCCTAAGGGAAATCAGTCTGGAATATTCATTGGAAGGACTGATGCTGAAGCTGAAGCTCCAGTACTTTGGTCACCTGATGCAAAGAGCTGATTCATTGGAAAAGATCCTGATGCCGGGAAAGATTGAGGAGGAGAAGGTAACAGAGGTTGAGATGGTTGGATAACATCACTGACTCAATGGACATGAGCTTGAGCAAACTCCAGGAGATAGTGAAGGACAGGGAAGCCTGGTGTGCTGCAAAGATTGAGACACGACTTGGCAACTGAAAAACAAATTCCTCCTATGGAATAAGTAAAATGAAAATTCAAACATGTATCTCTTTTCTCCACAAAGAAAGGCAATGAAATAAGAGGTTTCAGAAGAGTTTGTGAAGTAGGTGAAGTATAGTGTCCCCAAGCTTCCCAAAACACCTCCAGAAGGATCATCCCTGCTTCCCATTATGTAACCATGGAGGACCTTACAAGCCCTTCCCAGAATAGACCCTCACCCATGACTTTCACCTGCCTTTTGTCTGTGGAAAAGCTTTAGTCAAATAAAAAAAAATTAACCAGAGAAGTGAGAAAATGCAGAGAAGAATGAAAAACAGTCAAGTAAGACAAATTAATACTTCACCATTAAACAATGTCAAAGACCTCCTTGAGGGCTATAGACAATGTTCTGAGCCATATCCTTCGAACTGTTTTGCGGATAGTAAAACTCTCACCAGGTGGAAGAAGTTTACTGTATGCTGCCCACAAGCACATAGACTCTAGACCAGTTAGAACCTGCCAGGGTCCAGCCCCGGTGGATCCAGGGTAATTTGAAGGGGAGATGGAATCGGCGTCCTAGGAAAAAGTTATTTAATTAGAAGTGTAAAGAGAGATTAGAAAGGAATAGTGTAGTAGAAAAATTAGTGGAGAAAAAGAGGCTGAAAAACTTGGTTTACGTGGGATACCAATAAAGTTTCGAGACAAGAAGTTTGCACCACCTACGTAGGCCACCGGTGCCCACTTAAATATCAGAGGGTGCCCCACCTTGGGCTCCCTCTCACGTGGAACTTAAAAGCCAGGGCAAAATTAGCAGGCTTGGCGAGCATCCACGCTCCAGATGGGAATCCAGCCCAAAAAAAAGGAAAACAAGAAAGAACGACACGGGGGAATCAGTCTTTCCAAAAACTGATCCGATTTCTTTATTTTCAGGTTTGCTTATATACCTTTTTTTTTTTTAACACATAGAGACAAATGGAAATTTTAAAGTCACGTGGGGGTCAGCAGCCCTGACCTTTATCAAAATCAGGTGCTTCATATAAATATATACAAAAAGGTCTTAGGGGTTTTACATCATCTTCTGGCCATGAGTCCTGCTAACATTTTATGATCTTTTCTTTCTGATAATGGTCAGTCAACCAGAAAACTTATTTTTTCCAGGGGTGATTTTTTTCTTAAACCAGGCGCCACCCTCCAAATAAAGTTGCATACCTATAGGGTGAGGGTGTAGTGGGTTACAATCAAGAAAGGAATTTACTTAGCCTAAGGTTTAACATGATTAATCTTAAAGGTTAATACTTATTTCTCCTATATGTTAGTTATATTCATTATAAGGGCAGGGAATATGGACATTTAGCAGCAAATATTAGCTCAACAAATGAAAAACCCTTCACCAATATAATTTCTAATCAACCCACTATACTATACTAATAATTTTGTAACTTCTCAAAAGAATCTGTATATAGAAAGTTTAAAGCATCTCATGCCTCTCATGGTTGGGAGGCTGTAAACAATCACATGTGGCTGGCTGAACCTGCTCAGGCAGGCTAGAGAACCTTCAGAGGAGTTTGTAAGTTGAAACACTCCTGTCATGCCCAGGAATTTTTATTAACTGGAGCTGCAAGTTAACTCCTTCTCCGAGAGAGGTGGTGGGGGGTCAGCCCCCTGTAAAGTCAGAAGTATAGGTGAGAGCATAAAACAGTAAAGTAGGCACTCTGGTTTTGGGGGTAGATGCTCGGGAACAGGGGGTCTCCTGAGGCTCGATCTCGCCTTTGCATAATGCCGAGCCTCCTTCCTCATGACCTTTGCCATGGGCGAAGTTCCTCATGCTGGCTCCTGGTAAGAACCAGAAGGTTGATGATGTTGACTTCCATTGCTTCACCACTAACTAATCAGAAGAATTTCCATGAGCTGATCACATACCCTACAACCCTCCTTCCTCACTTTGTCCTTATAAATCTTTCCCTGAAAGCCTTCAGGGAGTTTGGGTCTTTCAAGCACTAGCTGCCCTAGACTCTTTTCTTGGCATCCAGCAGTAAATCTATTCTTTTCTGTGTGTGCATATGTGTCTCTGTGTGCACAGGCGTGTGCGTGTGTGCATGTGTGCATGCGCTCAGTAGTGTCTGACTCTTTGTGACCCCCTGGACTCTATTGCCTGCCAGGTTCCTCTGTCCATAGAATTTTCCAGGCAACAATACTGGAGTGCATTGCCTTTTCCTACTCCACGGAGTCTTCCCTACCCAGGGATCGAACTTGCATCTCTTATGTCTCCTGCATTGGCAGGTGGATCCCTTACCAGTGTGCTGTCTGGAAAGCCCTGTTCTTTTCTACTTCACCCAAACTCTATCTGAGATTCAATTTGGTGCTAGTGTATAGAAGCTCGGTTGCAGCAATAATTACAAAACAATATCCACCTGCAACCCGTTTTGCCAATATCATTTTGAATTTACTTGATTCTCAATTAAGCCATCCAAGTGATATTTTAAGAACAAGTAAAATCATGCCTTAAGCATAGTCATCCTAAATTTCCAACTGCTCTAGCTCATCCCGGTCTGGCTTGCTCACAACCGACCTCTCTCTACTTGCTTTATCTCAGCCCCACTTTGCTCCAGCCGCTGCTGCTCTCTCACTGGGACACACTGCTCTCATCTCACTGTCTGGCTATTACCTCAATCTGTTCTTCTCCACGGATGTCTTGACCGTGCTCTTTTCTCGTCTTTCAGGTCATCATTCAAATCTTGCTTCTCAGAGGAGCGTTGCTTCCCTGCCCTTTCTACGGTAGCAGCACACCCAAGACCACCTCTTCCCGCCGTTCTTCTTGCTTTTATTTTAATCCTTAGGATTTATACAGAGTTCCCCATATTGAGATGTTTTTTGTGACCTAGAACAAAACCTACATTTTCTGAAGGCAGGGACTTTTGTCTCTTTGTTCAGGGTGGTAACTCTGGCAGAGAGAACAGTTCCTAATTTGGGAACTTCTCAAGATTTGGGCAAACTGGGTTTTGTTTTAGGGTCTCTCTTGGTGTGCAAGGTGAAGGCGGCATAGCAACAAAACACTGTTGCTAAGAGACAATACCGTGTACTATTTATGGTCTTCCTTTTTCAGTTAGCCCTATATATTGATGTTATTTACATTTTTTTCTCTGGTGTTGAATATTGTGTGTTTTAAAGGACTGTTTAGATTTATCTTCAGATAGGAAAAATAGTCAGGCTTATTAACTATTTCAGTCATGGTCTTGGGGACTGATTAATCAGAGGTTGGGGGAAAAGAGTGTTGACATTGCTGCCCTTCGGCCACTGCCTACCCAAAAGAGGAGCCAACCAAGGCAATGTCAAGGTTTCTGAAATTTATTTAACTAAATCTATGTCAGATTTCAGAAGAGGACTTTGATGCATTCTCTATATTTTCTTTCAACTTGATATGAATAATAAAAAAGGTAATAGCAAAAATAAATTCAAACATAGTGTTTGCTGAGATTCAGATACTCATCTGTTTGACACACATTAACTCAGTTAATGTTTAGCACAATTCTATAGGGTTTGCATTATTTTTACTCCCACTTTATATATGTAGGCTTGATGTACAGAGTGTTAGTTAACTTGCCCAAGGTCACAATCAAATTGCAAGAGCTGGGAATTGCCCCCAGGCAGTCTGGCTCCAGGGTAGTTGCTTTTTTTTTTTTTTTTTTAAATCTTTAATTCTTACATGTGTTCCCAAACATGAAACCCCCTCCCACCTCCCTCCCCATAACATCTCTGTGGGTGATCCCCATGCACCAGCCCCAATCATGCTGTATCCTGCGTCAGACATAGACTGGCGATTCAATTCTTACATGATAGTATACATGATAGAATGCCATTCTCCCAAATCATCCCGCCCTCTCCCTCTCAGAGAGAGGGTAGTTGCTTTTAACCACTCTTAGACTACCACGTCTTTATTGCCTTGTCTTATCTATAACTTTTTAAAAATGTGTCTTTGTAAAATTATTCACTCTTTCCAGTTTAAATAATAGCCTCATATTCTTATTTTATTATAGCTTTTGAGTCATCAATAATATATCTTAAATTTTAATAAGTATCATTTAGGTATCTATTATCATTATGCTTGTTTTAAAATTTATTGAAAAATACTTTTACTACTTCTGGGAAGAATCTCTTTTGATAATTTTGTGCTTTACTTTTAACAAACACTGGATTCTGCTTGCTAGTATGTTCTATGGATTTTTGCATAGAACAAAATACTGATGTATTTTCCATCAGTCTGTCAATTTTCTTTTTATGTACCTCTTTTTTTTGTTGGCAGTGCCATGCAGCATATGACAATCTGAGTTCCTGGATCAAGGGATCAGGGATGAACCCATGTCCTCTACAGTGGCACGGAGTCCCTTCTGGATCCGACCCAACCACTGATTCACCAGAGGATTCTCTCAAATCTTTTCAGAGATTTCAAATTCTCTGAAATCTTTCCTTAAGGGCTTATAATGTTGTGTTCAAGTTTTCTTCTGTGCTCTATGCTGTGGCATGTAGAATAGTTCAAACCCATAAGAAATATTTTCCTTGAAGTTTTGGAAGTTTTGCTTATGAGTAAATCTCATACTGACTGCTTATACAACCACTTGCCCTAAAACCTGGTAAGATGTTACCTCATAATTATTGGGGAAATGCCACGTTTTCTGATTCCTCCCTTCCTATCTATACGCAAATCTCTTGGTTTTGAATTTAGTTTCTGTCCCTCTTTGTTTGGTTAATTCATTTGTTTGCTTAATTCATTTGTGGTAAAACACTGTCTCTTGGCTTCTGTTCTCAGTTCTGTGAGTTAAAACTTAATCTCTTTCTTTATCAAAGAATAAGTCTAGCAGAAAAGTGAGAAAATGCATAGAAGATAAAGAAAAACTGTTACACAAGACAAAATAACAATTTAGTCATTAGACAAAGTCAAGAACCTTTAGTTCTTCCTCAAGCTCTATAGAAAACAAATCTTGAAACCATGCTGTTTAAGGTTTTCAGTTTTGGCTTTTCTTTTTCAAGATCTTGGTTATTCTAGATGCTTTGCATTCTATATAAATTTTAGAATCATTATGTCAAATTCTACAAATGAACAATAATGTTTAAATTGCTGCTAAAGTCACTTCAGTCATGTCTGACTCTGTGCGACCCCATAGACAGCAGTCCACCAGGCTCCCCCGTCCATGGGATGCTCCAGGCAAGAATACTGGAGTGGGTTGCCTTTTCCTTATCCAATGTATGAAAGTGAAAAGTGAAAGTGAAGTCACTCAGTCGTGTCCGACTCTTGGGGACCCCATGGACTGCACCCTACCAGGCTCCTCCATCAATAAGATTTTCCAGGCAAGAGTACTGGAGTGGGGTGCCATTGCCTTCTCCAATGTTTAAATTCAGTTCAGTTCAGTCACTCAGTAGTGTCCAACTCTTTGCGATCCCATGAATCGCAGCACGCCAGGCCTCCCTGTCCATCACCAACTCCCAGAGTTCACTCAGACCCACGTTCATCGAGTCAGTGATGCGATCCAACCATCTCATCCTCTGTCGTCCCCTTCTCCTCTTGCCCCCAATCCCTCCCAGCATCAGAGTCTTTTCCAATGAGTCAACTCTTCACATGAGGTGGCCAAAGTACTGGAGATTCAGCTTTAGCATCATTCTTTCCAAAGAACACCCAGGGCTGATTTCCTTCAGAATGGACTGGTTGGATCTCCTTGCAGTCCAAGGGACTCTCAAGAGTTTTCTCCAACACCACAGTTCAAAAGCATCAATTCTTCAGTGCTCAGCTTTCTTCACAGTCCAACTCTCACATCCATACATGACCACAGGAAAAACCATAGCCTTGACTAGATGGACCTTAGTTGGCAAAGTAATGTCTCTGCTTTTGAATGTACTATCTAAGTTGGTCATAACTTTTCTTCCAAGGAGTAAGTGTCTTTTAATTTCATGGCTGCAATTACCATCTTCAGTGATTTTGGAGCCCCCCAAAATAAAGTCTGACACTGTTTCCACTGTTTCCCCATCTATTTCCCATGAAGTGATGGGACCAGATGCCATGATCTTCGTTTTCTGAATGTTGAGCTTTAAGCCAACTTTTTCACTCTCCACTTTCACTTTCATCAAGAGGCTTTTTAGTTCCTCTTCACTTTTTGCCATAAGGGTGGTGTCATCTGCATATCTGAGGTGATTGATATTTCTCCTGGCAATCTTGATTCCAGCTTGTGTTTCTTCCAGTCCAGCGTTTCTCATGACGTACTCTGCATATAAGTTGAATAAGCAGGGTGACAATATACAGCCTTGACATATTCCTTTTCCTATTTGGAACCATTCTGTTGTTCCATGTCCAGTTCTAACTGCTGCTTCCTGACGTGCCTACAGGTTTCTCAAGAGGCAAGTCAGGTGGTCTGGTATTCCCATCTCTTTCAGAATTTTCCACAGTTTCTTGTGATCCACACAGTCAAAGGCTTTGGCATAGTCAAGAAAGCAGAAAGAGATGTTTTTCTGGAACTCTCTTGCTTTTTCCATGATCCAGCAGATGTTGGCAATTTGATCTCTGGTTCCTCTGCCTTTTCTAAAACCAGCTTGGACATCAGGGAGTTCCTGGTTCACATACTGCTGAAGCCTGGCTTGGAGAATTTTGAGCATTCCTTTACTAGCATGTGAGATGAGTGCAATTGTGTGGTAGTTTGAGCATTCTTTGGCATAGGTTTTCTTTGGGATTGGAATGAAAACTGACCTTTTCCAGTCCTGTGGCCACTGCTGAGTTTTCCAAACTTGCTGGCATATTGAGTGCAGCACTTTCACAGCATCATCTTTCAGGACTTGAAAGATGTTTAAATTAGTTGCATACAAATTTAGAGAAACTATGAAATACAATTATGAATAAGAAAATATTTATCCTAAAATATTCCATATAATGGTTAATCTTTGATTCTCACAATACATTGGGTTTTCAATGCCGTAATATACCTATACCTCTCTGCTGCTGCTGCTAAGTCACTTCAGTTGTGTCCGACTCTGTGTGACCCCACCTATTTTTCTGTCCATGACTTTTTTATAAAAAGCTCAAATAAATGAGTTGAGTGAATTTTTTTATTGCTGTTTTTGTTTGTTTAATAACCTTAGAACTAGCTTTTTCCATGTCCACCCATTTGATATTTTAAAACTAATTTTCCTACCACAGCTTATAATTTAAAATAAACTGATTTAATATGATTTTTTCTTCTTTGCCTTTTCAATATTTTTTTGATATTAAAATTAAGCTTGCCATTAGAAATCTTTGGAGATTTTCCGTAGGAGGAATACATTAATGAGACTGTCCAATATAGTATCTATGATTTTTGTTCAAATTGATTTTATTCTGTTAGGAAGACAACAGATTTTATAACTGAGTAAAGATTGGAAACTAATAATTTTGAATTTATAGTCAAATTTTTATCTTATAAAGTCACATAAATTGTTATTATTAGTATAAGTTTCATATAAGATAGGATTTTTGTTTGTTTTCTCTATTCCTATACCCCAAGCACTTAGTTCAGCTCCTGGTATGTTTGAGGATGAATATTTGTAAAATAGATAAATGAATTCCACCCTGATTTATTTTTAATGTTCAATATTTTAGTGATCTCTTGTGTAGTTATTTCACTAAAATGAAATTACTTAAAATATTATGGGACCATTTTATTCTTGATAAAAATGAAGAAAAAGGTTTGATGCATGTTAAATCCGTTTACCTTTCCTCTCAAGTTCATAGCTAGATACTTTTCTCAGCCTCTCTTACAGTTAAATATGATTGTGTGTTTCACATCTGGCCAGTGAATTGCAGGTGGAACTAAAAATTGCCACTTCCGTGCCTGGTCATATAGTCTTATCTTTGCTCTCTTCCCTTTAGGCTGGATTGAAAGGAAATACTCATTGTGACTATGGAAACCATATGCTGAACATGGCAAAGATTGCATTATTAGCCTGAAACCCTGAATGACTTCATGAAGTAGATGTCCCCTCTCTCTCTTACCATCTCTACTTAGACTATATGTGAGTAAGAAATAAGTAGCTAATATGCTATACTACTGAGATTTGGCGGTATTACTTGTACCAGTAGTTAGGTTTATCCTGATTAATACAAAAGTGTTACCTAAAAGTGAAGTGCTGCATGATAGAAATCTAAACATATGTCATTGGCTTGATAATTTGGTGGCAGGAAGTAATGAAAGTGAAGTAAAAAAGGTAGACCACATTGCTAGTGGAAAAACAAAATTGTACATTCACTTTGGAAGACAGTTTGGCAATTTCTTACAAAACTAAGTAGACTCTTATTTTATGATCCACCAATTGTGTTCCTTAGTATCAGATTGAAAATTTATATCTATACAAAAACATGCACACAAGTATTTACATTTACAACAACTTTGTTTTTGAAAGAAACCAAGATGTCCTTCAGTAGGTGAATGGATAAATACATTGTAGTACATCCAGAAAATGCAATAATATTCAGTGCTAAAAATGAAATGAGCTCTTAAGCTGGGAAAAGACATGGTGGAAACTTAAAGGCATTTTACTAAGTGAAAAGACCCTGATGTTGGGAAAGATTGAAGGCAGGAGGAGAAGGGGATGACAGAGGTTGAGATGGCTGGATGGCATCACTGACTCAAGGGACATCAGTTTGAACAAGTTCTGGGAGTTGGTGATGGACAGGGAGGCCTGGTGTGCTACAGTCCACGGGGTAGCAAAGGGTTGGACACGACTGAGCGACTGAACAACAACAACATCTAAGTGAAAGAGGCCAAGATAAAAGAACTGCAAACTGTGGAGCTCCCACTCCATGACACTCCAGAAGAGGTGAAACTACAGAGGCAGTTAAAAAAAAAATCAGTGGTTTCCAGGGACTAGGGGAGAGAGGGATAAATTAATAAAGCACAGAGAATTTTTAGGGCAATGAAACTATTCTGTGTGGTAGTCCAGTGGAGGATACATATTATTATACATTGTCCAAAGCCAGAGAATGTACAATACCAAGTGTGAACCTTAATGTAAGTATTTATGGACTTTGGATGATAATAATGTGTCAATAATATTGTAATGTTGATTACAACAAATGTACTACTTGGGGCCGGATACTAATACTGACGGAGGTTGTGCATGTTGATGGGCATTTTGTAGGTGTACACAGGCAAACAGATACTGGTTGATACGGTATATGAATGGATTTCATTGCTGTCTGTCTATTGTTGTGATTCTTTTCCCATAAAGGGAGTCATTTAAGTTGAGGCATTATTCTGTGATATTTCATATTCATAAATCAGACACTGTGTGTTCTTGGATAGTGAGCTGTACTGCTGCCAAAAGCTGCAGGCTTGGGAATTATTTCATATGTTCAGTGTATATCAATTTCACTAAAAAATATTTTTCTAGGAGAAGGCAATGACACCCCACTCCAGTACTCCTGCCTGGGAAATCCCATGGGCGGAGGAGCCTGGTAGGCTGCAGTCCATGGGGTCGCCAAGAGTCGGACACGACTGAGCGATTTCACTTTCACTTTTCACTTTCATGCATTGGAGAAGGAAATGGCAACCCACTCCAGTATTCTTGCCTGGAGAATCCCAGGGACGGGTGAGCCTGGTGGGCTGCCGTCTATGGGGTCTCACAGAGTCGGACACGACTGAAGTGACTTAGCAGCAGCAGCAGGTGTAAAATATATTTCTACCATTAAGAAAATAAATGCTAAAATAGCAATAGATAGATTACCTATTATAAATGTTTCCTTATTTTGCCCATGATCACTTCTTTAACTAGAATCAGCTGACAGAATATTAACATAAAAACCGAAATGTATGCTCAGGTTAATGAAAACGATAAAACATCTCACTGGTGAATGAACTGATGCCTGAAAGTATCATAATTATACCATATGGAATTTTAAGCTTCTTAACAAACATAAGAAATGGAAAAAAATAATTTATTTCATTAAGACTTTTGCAAGGTTATGTCACAGTAAGGAATGCATGCATGTGTGATTATGAACTACAAGGTATAAGCCGATCAGAACATTTCTTTAAAAAAAGTCATTATCTAATATCCAATGTATTTACATATCTAAGATTATCTTGTAAGCAGCTCTCCAGTTCTCCAAGACACAGCACATACCGTTTTTAATAAGCACAAACAGTTTTTATATTCATTTGTTCAAACCATTAAAAAAATATGTATCACAAATGCAGGTATTTTTCTAAACACATCCTTGTTTTGACAACAGATTTTAAGGTTCTTCCATTGTATCAGTTCTTCTGAAATGAATTTATAATTCAATTCAATTCCCATAAACATTTTTTAAATTAAACTGTTTCTTTCAATCAATATGAGATGCTAAAGATATTGTTTTACTACATGTTTTTGTAGAATTAAATGTGCTTCCAGCTATGTGATATTAGGCCATGGATAGAAAAATAGATGAATGGGATACTCAAGAGCCTAGAAATAGAAATATGAATACATGGAGGTAAGATGTGTGACAGCTGGCATTGCAAACCAGTGGGAAAGAATGGATCAGACAATAAGTGTTTCTGAAACATGGGAAAATAAATGTTTTTACCTCACACAATCCAGAAAAATGAATGTGAATCAGAGACTTTGATGCGTACAGCAAACCTTATCTGCAAAGCAAAAATAGAAACACAGGCGCAGAGAACAAATATTTGGATATCAAGAGAGAAAGAGGGAGTGGGAAGGATTGGGAGATTGGGACGGGCACATATACACTATTGATACTATGTATGAAAGAGATAACTAATGAGAACCTATCATATAGCACAGGGAACTCTCCTCAATGCACTGTGGTGACATGAATGGGAAGGAAGTCCGTAAAGGAGGGGATGCAAGTATATGGATGGCTGCTTCAACAGAGGAGCCGGCAGGCTAAAGTTCATGGTGTCACAAAGAGTCGGACATGACTGAGTGACTGAACACACGGTTGCTTCATTTTGCTGTACAGTAAAAACTAGCACAACATTGTAAAACAGCTATACTCCACTAAAAATTAATTTTAAAAAATTTAAGCAAATTTAGGAGGTAAGGGGAATTAGTGCTTTGATTTCACAGCAGAGAGAAAGTCTCCAGCTACACAGTTTTATGCAGAAGCCATCAGGGTGAAAATTAATAAATTTCTTCTAAAGGAAAAAAAGTTTCTGTTCATCAAAAGACAAGATACAAAATTAAAAAGAGCAAAAGAGTGGGGAAAAGCACTTGAATGCAGTTCCTAAATATTAAAAGGAAAGACTCATCCTACTCTTCAATTAGAAAAAGACTAAATGTTATGAAAAGGTAATTCCCAGAAAAGGAGAAAAGCAGTGCAGATTAAAAATTCATTTGTCAGACAAAAGTCTGACAAATTTAAAAAGTGCTTAGGAAATAGATCAGTAGATGTCTTTATTGCACTGCAGAGCAAGTATAAACTGGTAGAATACTTCTGGAGAGAAATCTGACTGTATGTAGTGAAATTAATCATGTACTTATCATATAATGTGGCTGTTGTCCTAGTCCATGACATGTAACACAGAATGAGCTATCTCACATCCCTAGAGGGACATATATGAAATTATTTATCAGAATATTATTTATCATAGCGGGGTCAGTTGTTGTTTAGTCACTGAGTCCTATCTGACTCTTTGTGACCCCATGGACTATAGCCTGCCAGGCTCCTCTTTCCATGGGATTTCCCAGGCAAGAATACTGAACTGGGTTGCCATTTCCTTTTCCAGGGCATCTTCCCAATCTAGGGACTGAACCCACATCTTCCGCATTGCAGGATGATTCTTGGTGTTTTCTGTTGTTGTTGTTTGTTTTGTTTTGTTTTGTTTTTAACCTCTGAGCTAGTGAGGTCAACAGATAATCTAAATGGCTAGCTGCATTAATTTGCTAGGGCTGCTGTAACCAAGTACCACAAACTGGGTGGCTTACATAACAGAGATAAATGTACCATCTCACAGTTCTGGAGGCTCAAAGTCCTAAGTAAGGGTGTCCACAGGGGGCTTCCTCCTGGGGATTACGAGGGAGAATCTGGCCCTTGTCTCTCTCTAGAGTCTGCTGATCATCTGTGGCATTCCTTGGCTTTGTAGAAGCATTCCCGGAATCTCTGCTTCACTTTCACAGAAAGTTTTACCATGTGTGTATCTCTGTGTCCAAACATCCTCTTTCACAAAAATTTAAAACATATTTGATTAGAGCCCACCCTCATGATCTCACTTGAACTTGGTTAAATCTGCAAGGACAAATTTCCAAATGAAGTCACATTCTGAGGTACAGGACTTCCATCTATCTTCTTTTGGAGATACACAATTAAACCTATAACACTGCCAATAGAGATGTAAGTGACTAAAACACTGATGCTCCAAAGGAGTGCTAATGCTGATTTAAAATCGAATATTGAGCTGAAAAGGCTAGAAAATGATCAATAACTCAATACCACTTCAAGTTAAATTTTTAAAATACACAAAACCACACTACATATTTTACAAATAAATATTTATATATTTTATAACTGCATGTACCACAGTCAATATGCCAAAATACTAGAGAAGAACAAAAAGAATATCAATAAAGGTGTGTCCAGAGTAAGAACAAAGGTGATAACAAAATGAGACAAAATAATCAAATTAGATCAAAAGTAACATATAATTAAATATAAAAGTGAAACTGATAAATAAAACAAGAACTGGGATTTGCAGAAATGACAAGACAAAATAATTAAATTAGATTAAAAGTAAAATATAATTAATTGTAAAAGTGAAACTGATAAATAAAACAAGAACTGGGATTTGCAGAACTGACCAGAATATATGAGGTTCATGATACTCCTGTGCATTTGGGTTCAGTCAGTTCTTTTTATTTGCTGTTCAAGCCTTTTGCCTACAGTTTTAAAATCCAACCTGATACTCTAGTTCAGAATTCATAAGAGAATCTCTCTTTTGTCCTTACATGTTATTTATTACACTTGCAAATATTTCTTACTACTTTATGTTGTACCTAGAAGGACTGGCAACAGTAACTAGAGTTATTGGGAATAATCTTTATTTTAAAATATAATAATTCTTCTTATTGGATATAGTGCATTTTATTTCTGATCAATAAAACCTAACCATCTCTCACTTGCATGCATTTTTCAATTTTATAATGCCATATTTAAATAAAACAATGTACACATAACCTTACTATGCATTGTCAGATTTCTTTCCAGAAAGACTACCAGTGGAAACTATTAGTTCACCAAAATGTCTTTTTCCCTTTGTCTCCTCTCTGACCCATACTTCCTATAAGTTATTACCTTTTTAAAAACATAAAATTTGTCTACCCATCCCCAATAATTATTGTAAGCAAATGCAATACACATACACACCACGCACACACCTACATGCTCACATACCATCTCACGTTTGAAATCCTTCACATAGTTCTTTCCAATAGTATTTCTCATTTTGTGATGCCATTGAATTTGATTTATTGGAAACACTTTTAACAGACTCAGGAATTGTTACATAAATGATATTTTGCTAGAAGATCAACCCTCTTTAGAGTTTGTGAAAGCCAGAAAAGAAAGCTTTAGGCTTATTACTTTGAGACTGATTTAACCTAAATGACTGATGAATCATAGAGGTGATAAACTTCTAAACCTCACCAAAGGAAGACAGTACTTTTATATTTAGAAATAAATGAATCACTAAGAAAAGGAGAAATAATATGTTATTAGAATAAAAAAGACAATAGCACTGAAGTTTTTTCCTCTTGTTCAGTGAGGATAATATTCAAGCTGTATTCTTTGTTTGTTAATGATTTATAGATTACATTGAATTTAGAAATAGGATTATAAAGGAAATACATAAATGATAACTTGATAGAGTTGTTTAATGAATCCATGAATATATGAAGCATGTCTCTCATCACAGCAAAGAAAGTAGGCATTCTCTTCCAGCTACTGCTAACTTTTTAAAAGCACTCCCCATAGAATTAATTCTTTTGAGAAATAGCAGTTCGTTTTGGTTCCACTAGATAGACTTGAATTACATTCCCTTGAAGTAGCTCAGCCATGTGATTTGCTTTGGAGGGTGAACTGTGGAATGGTGGGATGCAAGCAAGGCTTTGGTGTATCCTTGTGTGTTTGGACTTGCCCTTTGTGCCTTTGCTATGGCCATGACAAGGCTTAACTCAGGAACGGCTGCGCTTCAGTCTGGGTCTTAGAACAGGATGTGGAGCAGACACCTGGTGGACAGTTCTGCAGCTTGACACAGAATCATCCTGTCAAGACCCACCTCCAGCCCACCTCCCCTCTGACCCTCAGACTTGTGAGTGGCCCTGGCTGATCACAAAGCTGCACCAATGGATCTGCTGAGACATAAAAAAAAATTTTTCTTATTTATTTCTGTATGCCACTGGGACTTGGGGACTGTGTCTGGAGCAACAGTCAGTGGCTGTTTGCCTTCTAAATTGTGTATACTTTTGGTCTCAGAGTATAGTGAGTTCTCTCACGTAGTTTCTGATTTTTCTTCATCACAGGAAAGCATTCTTCTCTTACTTCTTCATTTTTTATCGCTAAGCCATTACTCATATCATCTTAAGGAAATTCATTGTATTTATGTTGAATTTTTTATTCTTTCTTGTTATTTGTTACCTGTTCATGGGTCATATTTTATCTGAATTCTGAATGGTTTGAATCAACTTTCGGTAAGACAGTTTTAATAGAGCTTTAAACCTTTAGCTGTGGGTTTATTTTTAATTATGTACTTAACCTTTCCTTTTCTAGATGTGTTATTTTAACATTTTAGTTCTCATTTTTATTTTCCTTTAGTTTGGACTGAGAACTCAAACTTTTATTTTATGCATTCTTCTATATTTCAAAATAAATATCTATTGATTCATTCCAATGGTCTCATAATTGCTATTGAATTCCTCCTTTTTAGGTCATAAGCTGAGCATGAGCTGCTAACTTACCCCTTATCCAATGTGTGATGTATAATCCTTTGTATATATCTGCTATCCTAACGAGAAAACTTCAATTTTCTATTCTGCTCATCTTTCGGGTCCATAATGACCCATCATATCCCCAAATACTGAAAAATCTGCTGGAAAACTTAGCATTTCAGTACAGTTCAGTTCAGTCGCTCAGTCGTGTCTGACTCTTTGCGACCCCATGAATTGCAGCACGCCAGGCCTCCCTGTCCATCACCAACTCCCAGAGTTCACTCAGACTCACGTCCATCGAGTCCATGATGCCATCCAGCCATCTCATCCTCTGTCATCCCCTTCTCCTCCTGCCCCCAATCCCTCCCAGCATCAGAGTCTTTTCCAATGAGTCAACTCTTCACATGAGGTGGCCAAAGTACTGCAGTTTCAGCTTTAGCATCATTCCTTCCAAAGAAATCCCAGGGCTGATCTCCTTCAGAATGGACTGGTTGGATCTCTTTGCAGTCCTAGGGACTCTCAAGAGTCTTCTCCAACACCACAGTTCAAAACCATCAATTCTTCAGCGCTCAGCCTTCTTCAGAGTCCAACTCTCACATCCATCCATGACTACTGGAAAAACCATAGCCTTGACTAGATGGACCTTAGTTGGCAAAGTAATGTCTTTGCTTTTTCATATGCTATCTAGGTTGGTCATAACTTTTCTTCCAAGGAGTAAGTGTCTTTTATTTCATGAATGAAACCACGATCTGCATTGATTTTGGAGCCCCCAAATAATAAAGTCTGACACTGTTTCCACTGTTTCCCCATCTATTTCCCATGAAGTGATAGGACCGGATGCCATGATCTTCGTTTTCTGAATGTTGAGCTTTAAGCCAACTTTTTCACTCTCCTCTTTCACTTTCATCAAGAGGCTTTCTAGTTCCTCTTCACTGTCTGCCATAAGGGTGGTGTCATCTGCATACCTAAGGTGATTGATATTTCTTCTGGCAATCTTGATTCCAGCTTGTGTTTCTTCCAGTCCAGCGTTTCTCATGACGTACTCTGCATATAAGTTAAATAAGCGGGGTGACAATATACAGCCTTGACATACTCCTTGTCCTATTTGGAACCATTCTGTTGTTCCATGTCTAGTTCTAACTGTTGCTTCCTGACGTGCATACAGATTTCTCAAGAGGCAAGTCAGGTGGTCTGGTATTCCCATCTCTTTCAGAATTTTCCACAGTTTCTTGTGATCCACACAGTCAAAGGCTTTGGCATAGTCAAGAAAGCAGAAAGAGATGTTTTTCTGGAACTCTCTTGCTTTTTCCATGATCCACGGATGTTGGCAATTTGATCTCTGGTTCCTCTGCCTTTTCTAAAACCAGCTTGGACATCAGGAAGTTCACGGTTCACGTATTGCTGAAGCCTGGCTTGGAGAATTTTGAACATTACTTGACTAGCATGTGAGATGAGTGCAATTGTGTGGTAGTTTGAGCATTCTTTGGCATTGCCTTTCTTTGGGATTGGAATGAAAACTGACCTTTTCTGGTCCTGTGGCCACTGCTCAGTTTTCCAAATTTGCTGGCATATTGAGTGCAGCACTTTCACAGCATCATCTTTCAGGATTTGAAATAGCTCAGCTGGAATTCCATCACCTCCACTAGCTTTGTTCATAGTGATGCTTTCTAAGGCCCACTTGACTTCACATTCCAGGATGTCTGGCTCTAGATGAGTGATCACACCATTGTGATTTTCAGGGTCTTGAAGATCTTTTTTGTACAGTTCTTCTGTGTATTTTTACCAGCTCTTCTTAATATTTTCTGCTTCTGTTAGGTCCTTACCATTTCTGTCCTTTATCGAGCCCATCTTTGAATGAAATGTTCCCTTGGTATCTCTAATTTTCTTGAAGAGATCTCTAGTCTTTCCCATTCTGTTCTTTTCCTCTATTTCTTTGCACTGATCTCTGAAAAAAGCTTTCTTATCTCTTCTTGCTATTCTTTGGAACTCTGCTTTCAGATGTTTATATCTTTTCTCTTCTCCTTTGTTTTTCACCTCTCTTCTTTTCACAGCTATTTGTAAGCCCTCCTCAGACAGCCATTTTGCTTTTTTACATTTCTTTTCCATGGGGATGGTCTTGATCCCTGTCTCCTGTACAATGTCACAAACCTCATTCCATAGTTCATCAGGCACTCCATCTATCAGATCTAGGCCCTTAAATCTATTTCTCACTTCCACTGTATAATCATAAGGGATTTGATTTAGGTCATACCTGAATGGTCTAGTAATTTTCCCTACTTTCTTCAATTTAAGTCTGAATTTGGTAATAAGGAGCTCATGATCTGAGCCACAGTCAGCTCCTGGTCTCGTTTTTGTTGACTGTATAGAGCTTCTCCATTTTTGGCTTCAAAGAATATAATCAATCCGATTTCGGTGTTGATCATCTGGTGATGTCCATGTGTAGAGTCTTCTCTTGTGTTGGTGGAAGAGAATATTTGCTACGACTAGTGCCTTTTCTTGGCAAAACTCTATTAGTCTTGCCCTGCTTCATTCCGCATTCCAAGGCCAAATTTGCCTGTTATTCCAGGTGTTTCTTGACTTCCTACTTTTGCATTCCAGTCCCCTCTAATGATAAGGACATCTTTTTTGGGTGTTAGTTCTAAATGGTCTTGCAGGTCTTCATAGAACCGTTTGACATCAGCTTCTTCAGCATTACTGGTTGGGGCATAGACTTGGATTACTGTGGAACTGAATGGTTTGCCTTGAAACGAACGAGATCATTCTTTCGTTTTTGAGATTGCATCCAAGTACTACATTTCAGACTCTTTTGTTGACCATGATGGCTACTCCATTTCTTCTGAGAGATTCCTGCCCACAGTAGTAGATATAATGGTCATCTAAGTTAAATTCACCCATTCCAGTTGATTTTAGTTCACTGATTCCTAGAATGTCGACGTTCACTCTTGCCATCTCTTGTTTGACCACTTCCAATTTGCCTTGATTCATGGACCTGACATTCCAGGTTCCTATATAATATTGCTCTTTATAGCATTGGACCTTGCTTCTATCACCAGTCACATCCACAGCTGGGTGTTGTTTTTGCTTTGGCTCCATCCCTTCATTCTTTCTGGAGTTATTTCTCTGCTGAAATCCAGTAGCATATTGGGTACCTACTGACCAGGGGAGTTCCTCTTTCAGTATCCTATCATTTTGCCTTTTCATAGTGTTCTTGTGGTTCTCAAGGCAAGAATACTGAAGTGGTTTGCCATTCCCTTCTCCAGTGGATCAAATTCTGTCACCATTTCAGTACAGTAGTTCTCAATACCAGGCTATTAACAAAGCATTTAATGAGTTTTGCCCTAATGTTTGCACTTGCCCATCTGTTAGTCGTGAATGCTTTTATATTCTTGAAACATAGTTTCATAAAATATGTCAGTGAGTTTCCAACTTGACTTATGACATGAAGAGCTATTTTAGGGAATTCTCTGTCTGTCTAGTGGTCAAGACTTTTTTTCTCCCACTTCAGGGAGTTCCATCCCTGGTCAGGGAACTAAAACTTAGTAAGAAAAAAAACTGACAATATTGACCAAAAAAAAAAAAAAAAAGGAGATATCATTAGTTTCACCTATATATCCATTCTTGTCTTTCCTATGCCCAGAAAACTGAGCTGAAACAAAGAATGGATAATTGAGGAGAAGTCAGTCTAAAGGCAAAATGTGTGAGTTGACCTTAAAAAATGGCCAGACTCTGAGAATATTTCTATTTCCTCAAATTAAGTAGCTACAGATGAGGAAACCAAGGGGAAATGTAATTAACTTGCTCAAAGCCATAACACAGAATGCATCATGAATTCATAATGTGGAAGAAATATTTCTGACTTAACATTGAAATGATTACAAAGCCTTTTAGGGTGAAACATACTGTAGCAGTTGGAAAATCATACTTAGAATGTATAAGGGAGAAAGTATGTCTAGAGATGTAGATCTAGAAGTCAATGCAGAGTGAACTTTGAACTCATGCAGTGAAATGGACTAGTGAAAATGGAGACATTTATGTCAGGAGCATTCAAAAAAAAATGGTACAGCAACAAAGAAAGACAAAGACTGACCAAAGAAGAAAGACCTAGCAATTCACACATCAGGATGAAATTCATGAGCAAGAGTCGCATCATGAACAGACCAGAGAAAAAGAGATCACAGGACACGAGAGGCAGAGAATATGTCCACGTGAGCAACCTTGTTTAATTCTGGAAAACAAAGTGTTACTATTACAGAGATCCTTTGAAAGAGACATGAATGAAATTTTCCATCAATGCTACTCATTTAAGTGCTGAACCTTAGTGTTGATACCTGTCAAATGCTGTAGAAAACCTACAAAGGAGATGATTAAGAAGATACCACTGGATTCTATTAATTGTAAAATATTTGAGATCATTATGTGAGCTTGATCTGCAATGGAGAGGAGTAAAATTCAGATACCAAGGGGCTAAGGGGTGAGTAATATTAATTATGAATTTAATAACCTTGATGACAATGTATTATTAGTATTTGTAAAACCTGGATTTGATCTCTGGGTTGGGAAGATCTTCTGGAGAAGGGAGTGGCTACCCACTCCAGTATTCTTACCTGGAAAATCTCATGGACAAAGGAGCCTGGCAGGCTACAGTCCATGGGATGGCAAAGAGTTGAACACAACTGAGTGACTTTCGCTACTACTTTCACTCATACACATGATAAGGTAAGTAGTGTATCTAATGCAACCCTGTATTTCTACAGGGTGGTTGTTCAAGGAATGGTTTTAGGAATAACGAATAGAGTGGAAATAAGGAGTATAAATTCTCTTTTCCATGTCTTTTGTGGAAAAAAAAAAAAAAAGGGTGGAGTCAGAGCCAGTTCCCTGGAATAGACCATATCTTTGCACTTAAATTCTTAAAAATTGGTATTTTTTCAAAAAATAAAAACTGATATTTTCTAGTGAGAAAGACATGCTGTATCAGTTTTTGTCTACCCATCAGAAAACAGAGACCTTCTAATAAAGCTTCAAATCCTTTTAAAATATAATAGTAATTGAAATAAAGCCTTTTAAAAATTATCTTTGAAATGTAAATGTGGAATAAAAAGATCTGTTAAATAAGTTCTTACCGTTCAGCAACTAATAAATTTCATAAGTTCTTATTGTGGGAATTCAAAACACAAAATAATAATTTCATTATGAATCTTATGCCAAGAAAAATGTGTGATAATTTTATCTAATGTACCTACTAACAGCTTACTCTTTTGAACACAGAGGGCCTAATTATTACTGTGTTGTTTAATATAATATTTAATACAAGAGCTTTATTTCTTGGCATTTGCTCTTTGGAGCATTTAATGATGGAAGATATTTAATCATCTCAAAGGAATGCCATGTATATCCTTGGCTGTGAATTACATGAATACTTATAAGATTTATAAATCACATTTCCTTCAAAACCCACACATTAACATTTTTAAATTAAAAACAAGGATAGAATAGAAATTAATACATTGAAGGATTAAGTTCTAGAAAATTTAGAAGGGACTATAAATAGAGGTACCAACTCCATTTTAAAAACTGTGTACGCCTTAGAAATCTAAGCAGCCTTGCAAGGCCCTCGCAGACGTGATTACACAGAAGTAGAGCTTTTTTATCCAAGTTTTCCACTGTGGTGGATATTTCCTTCTTGGGGAAAATTGTTTCTGTTTATCCTTTTTTACTCAAATCGCTCACTTCTCCCATAATATCCTAGATATTAAATACCACATGTTTGGAAGCTGTTCACATGGAGTAGTTTCTTTGTCTTCTGAGCAGTGTGCCCAGTATATGCTGTATGATGGGCAGTTGGGCAGGATTCAGGACAGAAACGATTTCTCACAATAAATGATCTCCATTCTTGCCTGAAATTCAATAACCAGACTGCCTGACATGGATCCACATCAGTTTACTCTTTTCTTCATGCCTTGGTGCTGAAAAACCTGGTGGATGTTCTGACTGTCCCTCTACCTGAAGAATACTGTCTTCTGCCTCTCTGTGAACCTCTTTTAATATCAACTTATGGAGTAAATTACCAGAAAACACACACACAACAAGGAAACAGGATAAGGAAGTAATGAGTGATAGCATATGCCTTTGTATTCTAGAAAATGTAGCCCATAAACAAGCAGATTTCCTTTGCATACAGATGTGCTGTTACTAACCCTTTCTTTATGCCAAGGTGGCTGAAATATGATAGTATAGGGCATTATAAATAAAAATTGCTGTTACTTTTGTAAATATGAAACAGAAAATATTTATTATAATATGTGAGACATCTCAAATAGAAATTCAATAGCAATTATTGTGAAAGCAAGTGAAAATTACTTTATTACTAATCAAGAGTGAAAGTGTTTGCAGGAGTTTGTGTCAAACTGTAAGACAAAAAATTTTAACACAATTGCCTATTCATTAACATTCTTCTAGAAATCTTCTAATTTAGAAACTCTCTCTTGAGTACCAAACAGTGTGACAAGATAAAATACTATATACTTTATGTGTACCAGTTAATTCAGTTCAGTTCAGTTCAGTCGCTCAGTCATGTCCGACCAGTTAATTAGATATTGGTAATTCCAGTAGTCATATATGGATGTGAGAGTTGGACTCTGAAGAAAGCTGAGCGCCAAAGAATTGATGCTTTTGAACTGTGGTGTTGGAGAAGACTCTTGAGAGTCCCTTGGACTGCAAGGAGATCCAACCAGTCCATTCTGAAGGAGATCAGGCCTGGGATTTCTTTGGAAGGAATGATGCTAAAGCTGAAACTGCAGTACTTTTGCCACCTCATGTGAAGAGTTGACTCACTGGAAAAGACTCTGATGCTGGGAGGGTCTGGGCACAGGAGGAGAAGGGGACGACAGAGGACGAGATGGCAGGATGGCATCATGGACTTGAAGGATGTGAATGTGAGTGAACTCCGGGAGTTGGTGATGTACAGGGAGGCCTGGCGTACTGTGATTCATGGGGTCGCAAAGAGTCAGACACGACTGAGCAACTGAACTGAACTGAACTGAATTGCTGTTAAGTACTTTTTTTTTAATTGTGAAAAAATAGTTGATTTTCATCAGTCTTTCAAAGAAGAGAAACACTGCTGCATAGCCATGTATTTAAAAATATGCAAATCTATGTGTAAAAATTGTTTTAAAAATATAGGCATATGTGTGTGTATATGTGTATGTGTGTGTACACACACTTCATTGCTAATTTGTCTTAAATCTTAATATTGAGATTTCAAATTATAAAATAATTTTAATGTGGATGTTTTAATGTTCAACAGAATTAAAACTCTAATGTCTAAGTGTCAGAGCTTCACTTGTCAGGCTGATTGATTTACTGTCCTAAATTGATTATATGTATATATAGATGGGAATAACAGACCACCTTACCTGCCTCCTGAGAAATCTGTATGCAGATCAAAATGCAACAGTTAGAATCAGACAGGGAACAGTGAGCTGGTTCCAAATTGGGAAAGGAGTATGTCAAGGCTGTATATTGTCACTCTGCTTATTTAACTTCTATGCAGACTATATAATGAGAAATGCCAGGCTGGATGAAGCACAAGCTGGAATCAAGACTGTTGGGAGAAATATCAATAACCTCACATATGTAGATGACCCCATCCTTACGGCAGAAAGCAAAGAAGAACTAAAGATCCTCTTGATGAAAGTGAAAGAAGAGAGTGAAAAAACCGGCTTAAAGCTCAACATTAAAAAATGAAGATCATGTCATCCAGTCCCATCACTTCATGGCAAATGGATGGGAAAACAATGGAAACAGTGAAAGACTTTTTATTTTCTTGGGCTTCAGAATCACACAGATGGTGACTGCAGCCATGAAATTAAAAGACGTTTGCTCCTTGGAACAAAAACTATAACCAACCTAGACAGTGTATTAAAAAGCAGAGACATTACTTGCCAAGAAATGTCCATCTAGTCAAGGCTATGGTTTTTCCAGTAGTCATGGATGGATGTCATACCTGAATGGTCTAGTGGTTTTCCCCACTTTCTCCAATTTAAGTCTGAATTTGGTAATAAGGAGTTCATGATCTGAGCCACAGTTAGCTCCTCAACTTGTTTTTGTTGACTGTATAGAGCTTCTCCATCTTTGGCTGCAAAGAATATAATCAATATGATTTCAGTGTTGACCATCTGGTCAAGTCCATGTGTAGAGTCTTCTCTTGTGTTGTTGGAAGAGGGTGTTTGCTATGAACAGTGCAATTTCTTGGCAAAACTCTATTAGTCTTTGCCCTGCTTCATTCCGCATTCCAAGGCCAAATTTGCCTGTTACTCCAGCTGTTTCTTGACTTCCTACTTTTGTGTTCCAGTCCCCTATAATGAAAAGGACATCTTTTTTGGGTGTTAGTTCTAAAAGGTCTTGTAGGTCTTCATAGAACCGTTCAACTTCAGCTTCTTCAGCGTTACTGGTTGGGGCATAGACTTGGATTACTGTGATATTGAATGGTTTCCCTTGGAAATGAACAGAGATCATTCTGTCGTTTTTGAGATTGCATCCAAGTACTACATTTCAGACTTTTTTGTTGACCATGATGTCTACTCCGTTTCTTCTGAGAGATTCCTGCCTGCAGTAGTAGATATAATGGTCATCTAAGTTAAATTCACCCATTCCAGTCGATTTTAGTTCACTGATTCCTAGAATGTCAACATTCACTCTTGCCATCTCTTGTTTGATCACTTCCAATTTGCCTTGATTCATGGACCTGACATTCCTGGTTCCTATGCAATATTGCTCTTTATAGCATTGGACCTTGCTTCTATCACCAGTCACATCCACAGCTGGGTGTTGTTTTGCTTTGGCTCCATCCCTTCATTCTTTCTGGGGTTATTTCTCCACTGATCTCCAGTAGCATATTGGGCACCTACTGACCTGGGGAGTTCCTCTTTCAGCATTCTATCATTTTGCCTTTTCATACTGTCCATGGGGTTCTCAAGGCAAGAATACTGAAGTGGTTTGCCATTCCCTTCTCCAGTGGATCACATACTGTCAGACCTCTCCACCATGACCCGGCCGTCTTCGATTGCCCCGTGGGCATGGCTTAGTTTCATTGAGTTAGACAAGACTGTGGTCCTAGTGTGATTAGACTGACTAGTTTTCTGTGAGTATGGTTTCAGTGTGTCTGCCCTCTGATGCCCTCTTGCAACACCTACCATCTTATTTGGGTTTCTCTTACCTTGGGAGTGGGGTATCTCTTCACGGCTGCTCCAGCAAAGTGCAGCCGCTGCTCCTTACCTTGGATGAGGGGTATCTCCTCACTGCTGCCCTTCCTGACCTTCAACGTGGGATAGCTCCTCTAGGCGCTCCTGTGCCTACACAGCCACTGCTCCTTGGACGTAGTGTTGCTCCTCCTAGCCACTGCCCCTGGCCTCGGGTGCAGGGTGGCTCCTCCCGGCCACTGCTGGCCTATATCTCATAGATAAGAGTGCCTGATGAACTATGGAATGAGGTTTGTGACATTGTACAGGAGACAGGGATCAAGACCATCCCCATGGAAAAGAAATGAAAAAAAGCAAAATGGCTGTCTGAGGAGGCCTTACAAATAGCTGTGAAAAGAAGAGAGGCGAAAAGCAAAGGAGAAGAGGAGAGATATAAGTATCTGAAAGCAGAGTTCCAAAGAATAGCAAGAAGAGATAAGAAAGCCTTCTTCAGCGATCAATGCAAAGAAATAGAGGAAAAGAACAGAATGGGAAAGACTAGAGATCTCTTCAAGAAAATTAGAGATCCCAAGGGAACATTTCATGCAAAGATGGGCTCGATAAAGGACAGAAATGGTATGGACCTAACAGAAGCAGAAAGTACTAAAAAGAGCTGGTAAAAATATACAGAAGAACTGTACAAAAAGATCTTCACGACCAAGATAATCACGATGGTGTGATCACTCACCTAGAGCCAGACATCTTGGAATGTGAAGTCAAGTGGGCCTTAGAAAGCATCACTATGAACAAAGCTAGTGGAGGTGATGGAATTCCAGTTGAGCTGTTTCAAATCCTGAAAGATGATGCTGTGAAAGTGCTGCACTCAATTTGCCAGTAAATTTGGAAAACCCAGCAGTGGCCACAGGACTGGAAAGGGTCAGTTTTCATTCCAATCCCAAAGAAAGGCAATGCCAAAGAATGCTCAGACTACCACACAATTGCACTCATCTCACACGCTAGTAAAGGAATGCTCAAAATTCTCTAAGCCAGGCTTCAGCAATACATGAACCGTGAACTTCCAGATGTTCAAGCTGGTTTTAGAAAAGGCAGAGGAACCAGAGATCAAATTGTCAGCATCTGCTGGATCATGGAAAAAGCAAGAGAGTTACAGAAAAAAACATCTATTTCTGCTTTTTTGACTATGCCAAAGCCTTTGACTGTGTGGATCACAATAAACTGTGGAAAATTCTCAGAGAGATGTGAATAACAGACCACATGACCTGCGTCTTTAGAAATCTGTATGCAGGTCAGGAAGCAGCAGTTAGAACTAGACATGGAACAACAGACTGCTTTCAAATAGGAAACGTCAAGGAGTACATCAAGGCTGTATATTGTCACCCCACTTATTTAACTTCTATGCAGAGTACATCATGAGAAACGCTGGGCTGGAAGAAGCACAAGCTGGAATCAAGATTGCTGGGAGAAATATCAATCACCTCAGATATGCAAATGGCACCACCCTTATGGCAGAAAGCGAAGAGGAACTAAAAAGCCTCTTGATGAAAGTGAAAGAGGAGAGTGAAAAACTTGGCTTAAAGTTCAACATTCAAAAAACGAAGATCATGGCATCCGGTCCCATCGCTTCATGGGAAACAGATGGGGAAACAGTGGAAACAGTGTCAGACTTAATTTTTTGGGCTCCAAAATCACTGCAAATGGTGATTTCAGTCATGAAATTAAAAGACACTTACTCCTTGGAAGAAAAGTTATGACCAACCTAGATAGTATATTCAAAAGCAGAGACATTACTTTGCCGAATAAGGTCCGTCTAGTCAAGTCTATGGTTTTTCCTGTGGTCATGCACGGATGTGAGAGTTGAACTCTGAAGAAGGCTGAGTGCTGAAGGATTGATGCTTTTGAACTGTGGTGTTGGAGAAGACTCTTGAGAGTCCCTTGGACTGCAAGGAGATCCAATCAGTCCATTCTGAAGGAGATCAACCCTGGGATTTCTTTGGACGGACTGATGCTAAAGCTGAAACTCCAGTACTTTGGCCACCTCATGCAAAGAGTTGACTCATTGGAAAAGACTCTGATGCTGGGAGGGATTGGGGGCAGGAGGAGAAGAAGACGACCAAGGATGAGATGGCTGGATGGCATCACGGACTCAATGGACGTGAGTCTGAGTGAACTCTGGGAGATGGTGATGGACAGGGAGGCCTGGCGTGCTGCGATTCATGGGGTCGCAAAGAGTCGGACATGACTGAGCGACTGAACTGAACTGAACTGAACCCACTACAGTATTTTGGCCTGGAGAATTCCATGGACTAGTTTGTCCATGGGGTCACAAAGAGTCAGACATGACTGAGTGAATTTCACTTTCACAAGCAATAATAATTCTTACACATATTTTGTTTTGCTATACCAGTAGACCTAGCCCAGTGTCTTAGTTAGCAACCAATTATAAAAGTCTCAATGTCAGCATCTTCATTTTTATTGTCATTCATCCACTGCAGTTCTCATGTTTATAATCACTATGCTTCCTCTACCTGTGCTTAAGTTTCTGAATCCTTCTCCAATGGCAATAGACAATATTTATTAATGTCAACTATTAATAATTATTTATAGATAAAGCAACCAATAAATATGTTCTTGTATGCTAAATGATGTTCCAAGTCATTTCTTGTGTTAATTAACAAACCATTAACAATTCTCTATGAGGTGAGTACTATTGTTATTCTTGCTTTACAGAAGAGGACACTGAGGCAAGTTTGCATTACTTGATGAAGGACACATATCTTTAAGTGGAAAAACTCAAAGTCAGTATAGGCTGACAGCCTCCAGAGTTGATGTTCGTAAACACCATGCTGAATTTCTCTCAAAGGATAAGTAATAGATTTATTGCAGGAGGTGGAGATCCATAGGTGAATCAAAAAATAATTTGTAATTTAAAAAATACAATAAACTAGAAAAGAATGAAATAAAGCAAATTTCGTGTAGAAAGGGTGTTTATTATTATCTTTTAGCTCTATGTGTGTGTGTACATGGATTATGATATAAACACATTTATTCTTCTCTTCCTTGCCTTTTCTTCCCCCTGAGAATAGCCAGAGTAATCTTGCTAAAAAGTAATTCATCCCATCCATTAAAACAGCAATTCAGTACAAAACAACAACAGAAAAAAAAAAAGGGAAAAAACCGCTAAAAAACAAGCAAAAAAAAAAAAAAACCAGAAATTGTTGACAATGAAGAGAAATTGGAACTCTTGTGCACCGTTGCATGAAATGTAGAATGGTGCAGCCACTATGGAAAATAGTATGATAGTTCCTATAAAAAAATTAAAAATGAAATGCCTATGTGATCCAGATTTTCATTTTGGGGTATGTAGCTAAAATAATGGAGAAGGAAATGGCAAACCACTCCAGTGTTCTTGCCTGGAGAATCCCAGGGACAGGGAAGCCTGGTTGGCTGCCATCTCTGGGGTCGCACAGAGTCGGACACGACTGAAGCAACTTAGCAGCAGCAGCAGCAGCAGCTAAAATAAATGAAAGCTGAATCTCAAATAAATATCTGGAAACCCATATTCATAAAATCATTATTCACACAGCTAAAAGGTAGAGGTACTCCAAATATTACTGATGGAGGAATGGATAAACAAAATGTAGAATTCACAAAATGTGAAAGAAGCCAGTCACAAATAGAGAAACACTGAATGATTCTGCCTGTAAGAGGTATCTAGAGTGGTCATACTTGAAGAAACAGAAAGTGAATGGGGAGTTGCCCAGATCTGGGAGAGAAGCAGGGGAGAGGGGATTATTGTTTAATAGATACAGAGTTTCAGTTTGCTGCTGCCGCTGCTGCTGCTGCTAAGTCACTTCAATCATGTCCGACTCTGTGCGACCCCATAGATGGCAGCCCACCAGGTTCCGCGTCCCTGGGATTCTCCAGGCAAGAACACTGGAGTGGGTTACCATTTCCTTCTCCAATGCATGTTTCAGTTTAGCAAGACACAAAAGTCCTCACTTGGCTGTCTCATGAATAAATCCTGTATCTGCTGCAAACTTCGGCATCTATCTGGCAAATGAACCTGGCTCAGTAACAAACGGACATGAATCTAAAGAACTAGTAACAGCATTCTTCAAAATTATTAAAGTGGTTATAATAAAATCAGCCTATTCATGAAACAGACGTCACATAAGAAAATTTAGTAGACTGCATTGTACTATAAAATCGATATCTACTAAAATTATTGTGCCATGTGTGAGATTGATTGCTCAACAGTGTTGAGCATCTAACACTGTAAACTTAAGTGTGATAAAGATGGTCATTTTTATGTTTTGTGTATTTTAACCTCAATTAAAACATTTTTTTAATTAAAGTCCGATAACTAGAATTCTGCAGCAGTCCTCAAATGAATCCTTATTCCTCATTTTTTTTTTTTGTTTAAAGCAGTTCAGAACAGTTCATTCCTCTGCTTAGAACCCTCCAGTAGCTTTCTGTCTCAGTGTGAAATCTTTTGATATGAAAGGGCCTTTCAGTATTCTCATCTTGTGCTTTATCTCTCTTCCACAAGATCATCCTGTTCCAGTTATGTTGACTTCCGTGCTATTTCTTGAACATTTCAGGCACTTTTCTGCTTCTGAGTCTGAACACTTGTGTTTCCCTTCCCCTAACCTCCCTGCCACCCTCCCCTACTGCAAAAAAAGCCTCAAATTTCTTCTAGGACTCACCAAATTGGGCGGCAGGATAGGGGAAAGCAAGAACAACAATATTAAACTAACAATCATAAATTCTAAATTATCACAGAAAACCACTTTATTAGTCTTCTGAAAAATGAGGAGTTTTGTATATTTGTTTATTTACACTATACTGGTTACATCTAGAGTAAAAAAAAAGGATTAGAATTTGTGTTTGTTATTTTAGGAAATTGTTTGCCAAACAAAAAGTTGGGGGAATGAAAGAAGAGATATTGGGTGATAACTAGCACTCAGGGTAAATGACATAATGTTGAAGGTGACAGCTAACCTTTTGTTTTAGTATGTCTTTCTACAACAGTTCATCTTATCTGCTCAGTTATCAGCCACTACATCCAAAGTTATATATCCTATTAAAAAATTCAGAGTTCAGTTCAGTTCAGTGGCTCATTCGTGTCTGACTCTTTGCGACCCCATGGACTGCAGCAAGCCAGGCCTCCCTGTCCATCACCAACTCCCGGAGTTTACTCAAACTCATGTCCATTGACTCGGTGATGCCATCTCATCCTCTGTCATCCCCTTCTCCTCCTGCCCTCAATCCCTCCCAGCATCAGGGTCTTTTCCAATGAGTCAACTCTTTGCATCAAGTGGCCAAAGTATTGGAGTTTCAGCTTCAACATCAGTCCTTCCAATGAACTCTCAGGACTTATCTCCTTTAGGATGGACTGGCTGGATCTCCTTGCAGTCCAAGGGACTCTCAAGAGTCTTCTCCAACACCGTAGTTCAAAAACATCAATTCTTCGGTGCTCAGCTTTCTTTATAGTCCAACTTTCACATCCATCCACGACTACTGGAAAAACCATAGCCTTGACTAGGCAGACCTTTGTTGGCAAAGTCATGGCTCTGCTTTTTCATATGCTATCTAGGTTGATCATAACTTTACTGCCAAGGAGTAAGCGTCTTTTCATTTCATGGCTGCAGTCACCATCTGCAATGATTTTGGAGCCTCCCCAAAATAAAGTCTGACACTGTTTCCACTGTTTCCCCATATGTTTGCCATTAAGTGATGGGATCAGATGCCATGATCTTAGTTTTCTGAATGTTGAGCTTTAAGCCAACTTTTCACTCTCCTCCCTCACTTTCATCAAGAGGCTCTTTAGTTCTTTGCTTTCTGTCATAAGGGTGGTGTCATCTCCATATCTGAAGTTATTGATATTTCTCCAGGCAAACTTGATTCCAGTTTGTGCTTCATCCAGTCCAGCGTTTCTCATGATGTACTTTGCATACGAGTTAAATAAGCAGGGTAACAATATTCAGCCTTGACATACTGTTTATCCAATTTGGAAGCAGTCTGTTGTTCCATGTCCAGTTCTAACATTTGCTTCCTGACCTTCATACAGATTTCTCAAGAGGCAGGTAAGGTGGTCTGATATTCCCATCTCTTTCAGAATTTTCCACAGTTTGTGGTGATCCACACAATCAAAAGCTTTGGCATAGTCAATGAAGCAGAAGTAGATGTTTTTCTGGAACTCTCTTGCTTTTTCAATGATCCAGCCAATGTTGGCAATTTGATCTCTGGTTCCTCTGCCTTTTCTAAAACCAGCTCACGGTTCATGTATTGCTGAAGCCTGGCTTGGAGAATTTTGAGGATTACTTTAGTAGCATGTGAGATGAGTGCAATTGTGTGGTAGCTTGAGAATTCTTTGGCATCGGTTTTCTTTGGGATTGGAATGAAAACTGACCTTTTCCAGTCCTGTGGCCACTGCTGAGTTTTCCAAATTTGCTGGCATATTGAGTGCAGCACTTTCACAGTAGCATCTTTCAGGATTTGAAATAGCTCAACTGGAATTGTATCACCTCCACTAGCTTTGTTCCTAGTGATGCTTCCTAATGCCCATTAGATTCACATTCCAGGATGTCTGGCTCTAGATGAGTGATCACACCATCATGATTATCTTGGTCATGAAGATCTTTTTTGTACAGTTCTTCTATGTATTCTTGCCATTGATTCTTAATATCTTCTGCTTCTGTTAGGTCCAGACCATTTCTGTCCTTTATCAAGCCCATCTTTGCATGAAATGTTCCCTTGGTATCTCTCATTTTCTTGAAGAGATCTCTACTCTTTCCCATTCTACTGTTTTCTTCTATTTCTTTGCATTGATCCCTGAGGAAGGCTTTCTTATCTCTCCTTGCTATTCTTTGGAACTCTGTATTCAAATGGGTATATGTTTGCTTCTCTTCTTTTCACAACTATTTGTAAGGCCTCCTCAGACAGCCATTTTGCCTTTTTGCATTTGTTTTTCTTGCGGATGGTCTTGATCTTTGTCTCCTGTACAATGTCATGAACCTCCATCCATAGTTCATCAGACACTCTGTCTATCAGATCTAGTCCCTTAAATCTATTTCTCACTTCCACTGTAAAATCATAAGGGATTTGATTTAGGTTCTACCTGAATTGTTTAGTGGTTTTCCCTACTTTCTTCAACTTAAGTCTGAATTTGGCAATAAGGAGTTCATAATCTGAGCCACAGTCAGCTCCCGGTCTTGTTTTTGCTCACTGTATAGGGCTTTTCCATCTTTGGCTTCAAAGAATGTAATCAATCTGATTTTGGTTTTAACCATCTGGTGATGTCCGTGTGTAGGGTCTTCTCTTGTGTTGTTGGAAGAGGGTGTTTGCTATGACTAGTGTATTCTTTTGGCCAGACTCCATTAGCCTTGTCCATGCTTCATTCTTTACTCCCAGGACAAATTTGCCTGTTACTCCAGGTGTTTCTTGACTTCCTACTTTTGCATTCCAGTCCTCTATAATGAAGAGGACAAAAACTCATAAGTGCTTGACTAATTGCTTGCTATCTAATATACCTAGTTATTAGACTATTCATACTGTTGGAGCTTTCCTGGTGGCTCAGATAGTAAAGAATTTTCTTACAATGCAGGAGATGTGGGTTCGATCCCTGGGTCAGGAAGATCCCTGCAGAAGGGAATGGCAACCCACTCCCTTATTCTTGCCTGGAGAATTCCATGGATAAAAAGCCTGGCGGCTTACAGTCCATGGAGTAGCAAAGAGTTTATTCACTATTTGAGGAAAGATTTCTAAATTTTATTCAGTCAGTTTATATATTATGAATAAATACAAAAATATATCTATAACCTTTCAAAATTTGTTCTAATATGTCAGTAAAATATACATTTTGTTTTAGAAATTGTATCTACACAATCTTTGCAGACATTCTTTAATATTGGTTTTCTAAGCTGGGTTATTACATTACTTTCACCTCTCATATTCACTTTCAATCTCAGAGTTATCAAATAAATTAATACTATTTTGAAGATTCTTTTAAACTCACTACAACTACTTAGATATTAGCAGGCCAGCAACTGGTTACTTTTTATTTAAGCACCATGGACAAGCAGATTTTTGGTTGTGTATTATCTTAGCAATGATAGTAATACTGTGTTCTTTCAGTTGGTCGTTTACTTTTAAAACTCTGAAGACAGAAAACAAAGGATTCCTTTCAGGTGCCTCTTCCCAAAATAAGGTTTTTCAAAATATGTTTAGTAAAGTGAAAGTGAAGTTGCTCAGTCGTGTCTGACTCTTTGCGACCCATGGACTGTAGCCCACCAAGCTTCTCCATCCATGAGATTCTCCAGGCAAGAATACTGGAGTGGGTTGCCATTTCAGAAAAGAGATCTACTCAGAGTGTGCAGAAAGTGAGGGACAACTAATAAAAGAAGAAATAGCTGAAGGTTTGTTTTAGTCTTCACAGATACCATCTCTGTTGGTTCATCAAGGTCAAAGAAACATTCTGAAATTGTCTTCCTTTTCAGAAAACATGTTTTCAAAAGTGTATACCCTGGAGTCTATTTGTGGTTATATTTTAAAATTCAGTGTATCAATTTATTCATGTCTGCATACCAATTTTCTCAGTAGCAATATTTCAAACACAAAATTTTAAAGAATTTAGCTTTATGATTTCTATTCTATTGCTTTGGTGTTCAACTTGATTTTAAAATCTTATTCAGTTTTCCATATATTTTGTACATAGAGCTAAGAGTTTGATAAAGAAATTATTACCTTGGCTTATAAAAGTTGTGTGCGTGTGTGTGTTGCTCAGTCATGTCTGACTCTTCGTGACCCTTCGACTCTTCAACTCTTTGTGACTCTTCGACTGTAGCCCACAGGGCCCTCTGTCCATGGAATTTGATTTCTCAGGCAAGAATACTGGAGTAGGTTGTCACTTCCTTTTCCAGGGGAATCTTTCTGATCCAAGGATTGAACACACATCTCTTGTGTCTCCTGCACTGGTAAGCACATTCTTTATCAATTGTGCCACCTGGAAAGGCCTTGAAAGAGGTATAATATAGAAGGTTACTGAAACTGAATTATTATTGATGTGACAGAAATCTGCCTTTTCACTTAACTAATTCTGGAAAATTAAATAAATAGTTTGAACTACCCCTCACATTCCTCATCTTTAAAATGAACTTAATAAAAATACTTCTTAGCATTTTAATTATTCAATCAAATTGTGTATGTGCTGCACTTAACATAGTGTTTTATAAATAATCAGCAGGGATGTCTTTTTGTACAGTCTCAGAGATGTCATTCACATTATATGTTATCTTTTAACATTCAACTAATGTTAACATTTATCATTTTATTGCTTTTTTATTAGCTTTGTTTTCTAGAGACACACTTCTGTACAAAATAAAAACTTATATTTACACTTTAGCTCAGGCCATATCAAATATTTACTGACTTCTACCAATTGCTTGTGCATTTTATTACTTCAATTTGCTTTTAAGATAAATAGATTTTTTATTCTAAAAATTATCTGTTTCATCATCTAAGTTTAGAATTTCAAGAAATGAAAATATTAAGCACACAATTTTCTTTAATTTTGTGCAGTATAAATCTGTTCCTGTAAACTTATATGTAAATCAAGTGCTTGAAACTAACCCTTAAAAAGCTTGCTAGTTTAAGAAGTTATAAAGTGATTATTCAGACCACCAAGCAAAACTTTTCCATAACTTATACGGATGCCCACTTAACGTTTTTCTTTTTCTCCCTTATTGATATTATTAATTTCAGTCACCACAGAGAAAAACACTGATTACTTACAAAGGAAAGGCAATTAGATATATAGCAAATGTATCAACCACAGCACTGGAAGTCTGAGCACAGTATAATACATATTTCAGAAAAAAAAATTAAAACCATAAAACCAATGAGAGGAATCACTTTTGCCAAACACTGATTTCAGGTTAGAATTGACCATCACATGTGACAATATAAAGTCATATATGACCATCATATCTGCTACTGTGGGCAAGAATCCCTTAAAGAAATGGAGTAGCCCTCACAGTCAACAAAAAAAGTGTCCGAAATGCAGGACTTGGGTGCAGTCTCATAAACGACAGAACGATCTCTGTTCATATCCAAGGCAAACCATTCAACATCACAGTAATCCAAGTCTACACCCCAACCACTAAAGCTGAAGAAACTGAAGTTGAATGATTATATGAAGATTTACAAGACCTTCTAGAACTAACACCAAAAAAATATGTCATTTTCATCATAAGGAACTGGAATGCAAAAGTAGGAAGTCAAGAGATACCTGGAATAGTAAGAAAGTTTGGCCTTGAAGTACAATATGAAGTGGGGCAAAAATCTAACAGAATTTTGTCGAGAGAACACACTGGTCATAGCAAATACCCTTTTCCAACAACACAAGAGATAACTCTGCACATGGACATCACCAGAGGATCAATACCGAAATCAGAATTGATTACATCCTTTGCAGTCAAAGATGAAGAAGCTGTATAGCGTAAGCAAAAACAAGACCTGGTGGTGACTGTGGCTCAGATTATCAGCTTCTTATTGCAAATTCAGGCTTAAGTTGAAGAGAGGAGGGAAAACCACTAGGCCTTTCAGATATGACCTAAATCGAATCCCTTGTGATTATATAGTAGAGGCAATTAATTGATTCAAGAGATTAGATTTGGTAGACAGAGTGCCTGAAGAACTATGGATGGATGTTCATAACATTGTACAGGAGGTGGTGAGCAAAACCATCCCTAATAAAAATAAATGCGAGAAGGCAAAGTGATTGTCTGAGGAGGTTTTCCAACAGCTGAAAAAAGAAAAGTGAAAAGCTAGGGAGAAAGGGAAAGATATATCCATCTGAAGGCAGAGTTTCAGAGAAGAGCAATGAGAAATAAGAAAGGCTTCTAAGTGAACAATGCAGTGAAAGAGTAAACCAATAGAATGAAAAAGACTAGAGATTTCTTCAAGAAAATTAGAGATACCAAGAGAATATATTGTGCAAGGATGGGCACGATAAAGAACAGAAATTGTAAGGACTAAACAGAAGCAGAAGAGATTAGGAAGAGGTGGCAAGAATACAGAGAAGAACTATGCAAAAGTGGTCTTATCGATGCAGATACCCACGATGATGTGGTCACCCACCTAGAGCCACACATCCTAGAATGTGAAGTCAAGTGGGTCTTAGGAAGTATCACTATCAACAAAGCTAGTGGAGGTGACAGAGTTCCAGATGAGCTATTTAAAATTCTAAAAGGTGATATTGTCAAAGTGTTGCACTCAATATGTCAGCAAATTTGGAAAATTCAGCAATGGCCACAAGACTGGAATAGTTCAGTTTTCATTCCAATTCAAAACAAGAGTAATGCCCCCAAATGTTCAAACTTCCTTACAATTATGCTCCTTTTACATGCTAGCAAGGTTATGCTGAAAATCCTTCAGCTAAGCTTGAACAGTATGTCAACCAAGAACTTCCAGAATTTCAGGCTGGATTTAGAAAAGGCAGAAAAACCAGAGATCAAATTGCCAACCTTTGTTGGATCATAGAGAAAGTGAGGAAATTCCAGAAAAATATCTACTTCTGCTTCATTGACTGTGCTTAAGCCTTTGACAGTGTGGATCACAACAAACTGTGGAAAATTCTTGAAGAGATGGGAATACCAGACCACCTTACCTGCCTCCTGAGAAACCTGTATGCAGGTGAAGAAGCAACAGTTAGAACCAGACATGGAAAAATGGACTGGTTCAAAACTGGGAAAGGAGTACACAAGGTTGTATACTGTCACCTTGCTTATTTAACTTCTATGCAGAGTACAGTATGAGAAATGCTGGACTGGATGAAGCAATTGGAATCAAGATTGCTGGGAGAAAAATATCACCAACCTCAGATATGCAGATAATCACTCTACTGGCAGAAGCTGAAAAGGAACTGTACAGTCCATGGAATTCTCCAGGCCAGAATACTAGAGTGGGTAGCCGTCCCCTTTTCCAGGGGATCTTCTCAACCCAGGGAATGAACCCAGGTCTCCCACATTACAGGCAGACTCTTTACCAGCTGATCTACTAGGGAAGCAATGGATTGGTTCCAAATTGGAAAAGGGATATGTCAAGCTTATAAATTGTCACCTTGCTTATTTAATTTGTATGGAGAGTACATCATGCAAAATGCTGGGTTGGGTGAAGCACAAGCTGGAATGAAGATTGCCGGGAGAAATATCAATAACCTCAGATATGCAGATTACACCACTCTTCTGGCAGAAAGGAAAGAGAAACTGAAGAGCCTCTTGATGAAAGTGAAAGAAGAGAGTGAAAAATCTGACTTAAACCTCAACATTAAACAGAGATCATGGTATCCAGTCTCATCACTTCATGGCAAATAGATGGGGAAACATTGGAAACAGTGACAGACTATTTTCTTGAGCTCCAAAATCACTGCAGATGGTGACTGCAGCCATGAAATTAAGAGATGCTTGCTCTTTGGAAGAAAAGCTGTGACCAACCTAGACAGCATTTTAAAAAGCAGAGACATTACTTTGCCATGAAAGGTCCATCTAGTCAAAGCTATGTTTTTTTTCAGTAGTCATATATGGATGAAGAGTTGGATCATAAAGAAAGCTGAGCACTGAAGAACTGATGCTTTTGAACTGTGGTGTTGGAGAAGACTCTTGAGAGTTCCTTGGACTGCAAGGGGATCAAACCAGTCAATCTTGAAGAAAATTGTCAATGAATATTCATTGAAAAGACTGATGCAGAAGCTGAAGCTCCAATACTTTGGCCACTGGATGGGAAGAAATGACTCATTGGAAAAGACCCTGATGCTGGGAAAGATTGAAGATAAGAGGATAAGGGGAAGACAGAGGATGAGATGGTTGGATGGCATCACCAACTCCATGGACATGAATCTGAGAAAACTTGGAGTTGGTGATGGGCAGGGAAGCCTGGTGTGCTGCAGTCCATAGGGTCACAAAGAGTTGGAAGTGATTGAGCAACTGAACTGAAATGAACAGGAACTGAAGAGCCTCTTGATGTGTGAAGGAGAATGAAAATGCTGGCTTAAAACTCAACATTTAAAAAATGAAGATCATTGCATTTAGTCCCATCTCTTCATGACAAAAGGACAGGAAAAAGTGGAAACAGTGACAGATTTTATTTTCTTGGACTCTAAACTCACTCTGGACTGTGAATGCATCCATGAAATTAAATGATGCTTACTCCTTGGAAGGAAAGCTATGACAAACCTAGACAATATATTAAAAAGCACAGATATTTTGCCAACAAAGGTCTATATAGTTAAAGCTATATATATATTTTTTTCCAGTGGTCATGTACTGATGTGAGAGTTGGACCGTAAAGAAGGCTGAGTGCCAAAGAATAGATGTTTTCGAATTGTGGGGCTGGAAAAGATCCTTGAGAGTCCCTTGGACAACAAGCAGATCAAACCAGTCAATCTTAAAAGAAATCAACTCTGAATATTCATTGGAAGAACTGATGCTGAAGCTGAAGCTCCAATACTTTGGCCACTTGATGTGAACAGCCGACTCACTGGAAAAGATCTTGCCACAGGGAATGATTGAGGGCAGGAGGAGAAGCAAACAACAGAGGAGATGATTGGATGGCATCGCCAACTCAGTGAACATGTGTTTGAACAAACTCAGGGAAATAGTGAAGAACAGGGAAGCCTAGCATGCTGTGGTCCATGGGGTCCCAGAGAGTCGGACATGACTTAGCTACTAAGCAACAACAGCAATGTAATATATAGATCTATATCAAATCATTACACTTACAGCATGTAGTATGGAATGAAAATTATACTTAGCAATAAATGTATACCTACAAATGTGTGTAGTAAAAGGCAAGAATTAATTACATTTCTCTACTTTCTAAAAATCTAAGCTCCTTATTAGGTATTTTATACTTTGTGTAAAAAACTCATGTTATTCTCATTCAAACCACTTTATAGAAAAGCGTGAAGCTCAGAGAAACTAAGTAACTCAGTTACAAAGTTAACTGGAGGCAAAGACTGGATTTGTTTTTACATGTATCTTATATCTGCCACTCATACTGCAGGAGATACTGTAACATCATGCATAATTGACTTAACTGATACTTCATTCCACTAAATTACTATTCTTTTCCTCTGAAAATAACTTGATCTCAACCCTGAAATCCAATCAGAATGGGTACCTCCTCCAGTATTCTGATATGATTTTTAATGGCTTATGAATATATGTATATATACGTTTAGATATAATTAAACATATATTTTCTCTCTCCTCATTGTTCCCTCCCCAAACTGTTCTGTGATGAGAAGTGATAACTTCAATTTAAATGAATATTTTTGACTTGCTTAAAGTTGAAATGACTTCATCTTACTGAAAAGTTCTTCAGAGGAAATGTCAGAAATTTCTGTTTCTTATCATTTGGAGTTGCCATTGCCTGAGAGTTCAAATATCTTGGTCTCTTGTTGACTAGAATATTATAAAATCTGGATTAATTTACCACTTTCTTGCATAAAATGTATTCTTGCTGCTTCCCTGGTTGTCTTGTTCCCTGCAGTGCACTTTGGATTTCATGATGAATTTTGTTTTCAGAGAAACAATATTTTCATGGTTTAAGACCATTACTTGGTAAGGAAGAACTGAATGCTGTTCCATTAAGTGGCAAATGCATTTGGCTCAGCAAACTTAATTTTCTCTTATTTTCCATTCCCCACAAAACTCTAACTGATTAGGAAATGTGTCTCTTCCCAACCACCTTATTTTTCTCTTGCTGTAGCTGAATCCATTGATTAACAGGTAAAAACAACAAAATCAACAACAAAATCATTTACATAAAAATTAAAAAGCAAGTTTAGAATTTGCTTATCAAAAATTTAGAGACTTCAAAATGGGGCTGTTTCCTTCCTGGCTGTATCTTAATTACCATCAGCTAACCAATACCAAGTAAAATAATACATTTGCACTATTACATTTCTATATATTTGGATAGCACAGAAACATGGCTTTCTTTTTTAGAAAATTTGCATATTTCCAAACTACAGATGTTTATAATGAAGTAATTAAACCAAAATTAATAAAGATTGAAAATTACTTTATGTAATTACTGAATATAGAACTTAGAAACTTAAACCATAATAATTCAAAAGTTTTCAGTTCCCAAATATTAATATTTAGAATGCTTCAGACCAAGTGAATTTTCTTATTCATCTCTCTCAGGATAACTTTTATTTTATACAAAACTTTTTCTTCCATTGATCATTTATAAAAGCTCATAAGTGATCAGAAACTATATTTTACCATGAAAAATGACATCCAGAGATATTGAAAAACTTTTTAGTTTTATACTTTTTTGTAGTTGTTTCGAAGAATTTATAAAATATTTTATGATACTAAAAAATAAATAGTTAAATAAAAAAGTAGGGATTTACATAGAAGTTGCCCAAATACTTGTTTTGGTTAACTGTAACTATGCAATAAATTTGGCAATGTATTAGCACTGGCTTCTAATTCTCATCATTTATTGTAGGATTATGGTAAAGTTTCTTAAAGTCAGTTTATTCATATATAAGATAGGAAGTTATTCGACTCTTTTGAAGAATTATTAAGAAAATCAAATGAAGTGGGATTGGTGAACAGATTGATATTTTGTAAATTTGTCAGTAAGTATAAAAGAGAAAGGTTCTATTATATTATTTTGACTTTTTTCTTGGTGAATGAATAAAAAGTTGCAAAGAAAACACACAAAAATAACTTTAGAGGAACTTTAAGAGAAATAAGCTATCTGGATTTTCTACTTTATAAATTTAGGACAAAAGAAAAGGGTATATTTGAAGGACTTTCAATATTGAGGTCATTCAGGGAGTTTCTAACGTTACTGCTAAAATTGACGTTTTGTTCAATCTTACGTGTTCTTCCGTGAGTAAGAGGCCCACCCATCATCTAAAGTTCTCTTCAGGCTTTACTGTTGCCTTGGGAAATTGGCACTTAATATTACAATTCTAGGACACTGCTTATAGCTTTCTTTGGCATGCTGTGAAACATTTACTAGAAAAAGACAGACTACATTAAGCCTGTGCACAGTGAAATAATTTATATACAAGAGAAATGCAAGTCTTATGCTTATCATCATGGGGAAAATACCTCTACTGTCCCTGGAAAGATTCCATCTGTACCCTATGTGATTTTATTTAATATCAAAGATTAAATCTTGGACAATGCATTTTAGTTTCTTTGGGCTTTAATTTCCTAATCTGTAACTGAGAGTGAGAAGTACATATCTCATAGATCAGTTGTGATGATCAAATGAATATACAAAGCACCCTAAAGATTATCTGGCACAGAGTTAATGCAAAAAAATTCAATATTATGATGGTTGAATTGATAATGAAATGTCTTAGGATCAAACAGGCATGAAAGGCTAGGCAGGGTTCAATGTGACCAGCAGAAACACAGAATCTGTTTGCATGTTGAAACAAAGATGAAAGAATAAATTCTGAAGGAGTATGAAAACACTTAGGTATTTTAGTAATAAGTGATGAAAATTAGGGTTAGGAATATAAATAAGTCAGAATACAGTGAAATACAATTAGAAAAAAATCAATTAAGAAACACTGGTCTTGAAAATGAGTGTATTTGATTGCTTGCCAAGCAGCTTATGAATTCCAGTATAACTCTTCATTAAGGCAATACAAAGAAGAATGACATTCAGTTCAGTTCATTCCAGTCCAGTCGCTCAGTCATGTCCGACTCTTTGCGACCCCATGAACTGCAAAATTACGCCAGGCCTCCCTGTCGATCACCAACTCCCGGAGTTAACCCAAACCCATGTCCATCGAGAGGGTGATGCCATCTAACCATCTCATCCTCTGTCGTCCCCTTCTCCTCCTGCCCCCAATCCCTCCCAGCATCAGAGTCTTTTCCAATGAGTCAACTATTCACATGATGACCAAAGTACTGGAGTTTCAGCTTTAGCATCATTCCTTCCAAAGAACACCCAGGACTGATCTCCTTTAGAATGGACTGGTTGGATCTCCTTGCAGTCCAAGGGACTATGCACAATATATATGTATAATATATATCATATGATCTATTCACCCAAATGACAATATGTTTTAATATTTTCACATAAAGAATAATTATGCGTTATTATTTTGTAATATTGGATATAATCACTATTTCCAGTATAAATTATAGTATGTGCTCCCTAGTTAGTACTAGACTTCATAGTTTTTCAAGATCAGAGAAGTTATCAGTTCAGTTCAGTTCTGTCGCTAAGTAGTGTCCAGCTCTTTGCTACCCCATGGACCACAAAACGCCAGGCCTCCATGTCCATCACCAACTCCCGGAGTTTATTCAAACTCATGTCCATTGAGTCGGTAATGCCATCCAACCATCTCATCCTCTGTCATCCCCTTCTGCTCCTGCCTTCAATGTTTCCCAGCATCAGGGTCTTTTCTAATGAGTCAGCTCTTTGCCTCAGATGGCCAAAATATTGGAGTTTCTGCTTCTACATCAGTCCTTCCAATGAACTCTCAGGACTGATTTCCTATGGGATGGACTGACTGGATCTCCTTGCAGTCCAAGGGACTCAAGAGTCTTCTCCAACACCACAGTTCAAAAGCATAAATTCTTCAGTGCTCAGCTTTCTTTATACTCCAGCTCTCACAATCATACATGACTACTGGAGAATGGGTTGCCAATTCCTTCTCCAGGGGATCTTCCCAACCCAGGGATTGAACCTGGATCTCCCGCATTGAGGCAGATGCTTTATCATCTGAGCTACCAGGGAACAAGTTATTAATATATAAATAGCATTATTTTAACATAATTATTTTCTTCTGTGTCTGACAATTTCCCACTTTGAAATTTGTGAAAATAATGATTTGAATTCCTTTATTTATGACCATCTTTCAGACCATAATCTATTTGTTTGCTCTGCCCTTTTTGAGAATAAAGTAGAAATATTTTCTCTAGAGTTGTCTGCATTTCATCTGCATTTATCTATGCTTTGAATGGCTCATTACACACACCTGAATTGGCTTTGTAACTGTGTCAGTAAGTATAAAAGAGAAAGGTTTTATTATATTCTTTTGACATTATTATTATTTTTTTGGTTGATGAATAAAAAGTTGCAAAGAAAATGCAAAAATAATTCCACATTATTTTTTAGGTGAAAAAGTCAGCAACTTTGAAAATTCTTGAATAAACTCTAGAATGGATTTGCTTTGAGTTTGCCTGTGATTAGCTTTAGAAACTGTTTTAGATTAGCTATAGAAAGTTTTAGAAACAAGACAAACAAGACAAAAATCATCACCAAAAAGGAAATCTCTGCTATCAACTAGCTCAAATTTATACCTGAAGGACAAAAGTGAATCATGTGTATATTTTTTCTCAAATATTTAAAAGAAATGTTTAGCAACTTGAAATCTGTTATTCATTTTATATTTTTTTGAAAGTCAATTGCTCTTTCATCATTACTTCATTTTTAAAAAATATCTAAGGAAAACAGAATTTTCATATTTATAAAAAACCTCTAGAGATATATTTAATAAAATATCAAGGGCAGTATTTATCAAAAAGCTAATAGGTAACATGATTTCAAAACTGAAGTGATAAATGTTATTGCATAATATCATTATTAATTTGTATTTGAAATTGAAGATCAATCTTATAATTACTATAGGTCTGTTACTATATAGTTAGCACTTTTAAATAATTGCATCATTCTTATATCTGTAGAATACCAAGTGCAGAATAATCTCCTCCATAATCTTTTATAATTTTAAAGTGATCTCTGTAAATATTAATATTATGATTTCTCATTCACAGCTTCTTAAAATATGCTTCAAAATGTATTTAAGGAAAAAACTTTAAACCTGAAGCAAAAAATGTTTTCTAAATGCAATGACAATTATTTGGAGTTAACTTTAATGGCATTTTTATTAGTGCAATAATTAGATTTAAGAGATATGCATAATAAAAGCTTCCAATGTTTCCTGAGTTCAGAGTTAAAAAAAAAAAATCTCCATTACCCTCAAGCAGGGATGTCATTTTCACGTGTGGGGCACTGGAAAAATACTTCTGGAGAAGAGGCTTCTCTATACAAACAATTTTATTTAAAGATATGCTGTAAAATTCCTGGCCCCATGCATTGCTCTATTCCTGAAGATCAGGAAAATGGGGAAAGAACAGGTACATACCTCTTTGTTCATTTTTCCTAAGTGCACATGAGATTCTTCATAGTCTCTAGGTAACATCTCTTTCTGTTCACTTTCGGAAACCAATTCTTCCTTCTTTATTTCAAACACATCTTTCTTGGCTAGTTTTACACCCTTTCCATGAATAAATGGTAATCACGCTGGTATAACTGGCAATGTCATGGCTCTCTGAACCTGTTGGTATTAAGTCAGCATGGTTATTCTTGTCTCTGCAGTTCTCTAATGCCATTTATTTAATGTTGGGCACACTATTACTCAAGACACTGCATCATGCATATGAAGCCCATGAATGCTGGCCTCCAAGGACTCTGAAAAGCTGATACTATGCTTCAAAGATGTTTTAAAATGCAAGGTTCAACTAAAGTATGGAGAAAAATGTGGATCAAAATTGACTTTTTGATTATCCGTAAATATATCATTCAGAGTTTTATGGTGTAAACATAGATTAAAACATCTTTCAATCGTATTTTTGTGGTCCTTACTGTTTCCCTCCACATGCCACCTCCAGCTGGGAGGGAGATAAGGGAGCCAGGGGCAGAGCAAGATCAGTGAGCCCATTTGAGCATAAAATATCTGCTCCTCCTTACACACTGCTTAAAATTGACCTGGAAAAGGACAGCATCACCATGCCAATCAAAGGCAAGAAAGGATATTTACTAGACAGGCATTATCATTGTGGAGCAGAGCTTGAAAGCCCTTGAAAGAAAAAGGTATGGCTTCTGGTGAGTGTGTGGAGCCTGCTGAAGAAATGGGATGACTACCTCTGGGTACCATCAAGTGGTGATATACTGGATAAAAGATACCTGCTGGAACTCCATTACCCTCACGTTCTGTATCCAAAGACACTATTATGGTTGAACTCAATTGAGTAGGAGTTGATTTTAGGTCCACTCTGGAGGTTCAAGTTCAAGGGCTGATAGTGGTTGCACATATCCCAGACAACTCCATTTATCCTATATCCAATGTGAGTGGGGCTTCCCAGGTGGCAGCATGGCAAAGAATCTGTCTGCCAATGAAGAAGATACAAGAGACTTGGGTTTGGTCGCTGGGTTGGGAAGATATTCTGGAGTCAACAACAGTCTGGTGACCCAGCTGCCCAATTAGGAGAAAGAAATATTAAACCAGCTAGCAGAAGAGATCCACTATCCAAGCTGCCCTCCTGGAACTGGAATCAGCAAAGGGATTCCCAAATGGCCTCATCCACAGAAGTCCTGAAGCTCCTTAGGATTCACTGTCAACCTTGTACATACGGGCATGAATTGAGGGAGCTCTGCGATGGGGAGAAATGACAACCTGCACCACAAGAGTCCCTGCCTGGGATGGTGCTGCAAGACCCAGACTGCACTGCCAGGATGGCCCTGTAGCCCTGGCTGATCCTTGCACTGGAACACAGGATTTAGAATATTTTAAATAAGATATCCAAAATATTGGACCTCTTGAAGCATTAGCCTAAGGCAGGAACACTACTTGTAGGAATATAAGTGGTATGGTCACTCAACATTTTTCTTACCATATAGATCATTTTATAAAGTTGAAATCTGAATCCCAAATCAGGAAGATAATACAAGAAAAAGAGTGCATTCTCTTCATTTACAAAGAAAGATGCAAAAATGCACATAAAATAATATTTAATCAAATCCAGTGAATATAAAAAGTATATGTCATAATAATAAGAACTTTATTTTCAGAAATTAATAAGCCAACATTAGGTAACTTATTTTTGTTCTACACCAAATTACTAAACTGAAGGGAAAATGTGTAACAGCTATCCCTATATATACAGAAACATACGATTTGATAGAATTCAATGACTATGACTTAGAAAAACTTTTAGTTACCAGAAGTAAAAATGGAACTCCTTGAAGTCAGTAAGTTTTAAACAATGATGTCCTCAAGCAAACATCATATTTTATTAAAATCAAAAATCTTTAAAGATTTTGCTATAAAAAAGAAGGATGTCCACTATTACTATTATTCTTTAACATAATTTCAGAATTTCTGGTTTGAGGAAAGATAAAAAATGAGGTGTAAGTATTCAAAAGGAAAGCTGAAAATACCATTATTTAGGTATGTTATAGTACAGCTGTTGACATTCTATGTAAATTAATAAGACCATTGCACAGTGTCTTTGATATAAAATTAACCTACAGAAAAGTCAAATGAATGCTTTGGCAACAATGCAAGTGTGCATGCTCAGCTGCTTCAGGCATGTCTGACTCTTTGTAACTCCATGGACTGTAACCTGCCAGGCTCCTCTGACCATGGGATTCTTTAGGCAAGAATACTGGAGTAGGTTGCCATGCCCTCCTCCAGGGTTTCTTCTCCACCTGGGATTGAACCATGTTTCCTGCATTGGAGGTGGATTCTTCACCCACTGAGCCATCAGGGAGGCCCCTTGGCAACAATAGCAAAAAATAAAATTAAAAAAATTAAAATAAATAAATAAATAAAAAGCCATATACCACATAGGCAATAGTAAAATCTTTAAATTCTACAATGATTAATTTAATCAATTTTAAAACATCTAATAAAGAATTTAGAATATAATCTAGTGGAATAAAACATCATTTCTGGACAAGAAGACTTACTGTTATAAAGGTATCTATTATCCTCAAATTGACTGAAGAGTTGGACATGACTTGTTGACTGAACAACATCCTTGAATTAATATTTAATCTGCAATTCCATAAAATCAAAATTCCAGTTGATTTTTTGAGGGATTCAGTAAACCTACAATTAAAGACAAAGTGAAAGAATTAAAGGTTTACAAAATAAATTTTAACAAAGGGAGACAGAGATAACTCACTTTAGAGAGACAAGGACACCTTATCTCAAGATAACTTACCTTCGGGACAAGGATTGTTGTTGTTGCTTAGTTGCCTAGTCATTTCTGACTCTTTTTGACCCCATGGACTGCAGCACTCCAGGCCTCCCTGTACCTCACCATCTCCCAGAGTTTTCCCAAGTTCATGATCATTGCATTAGTGATGCATTCCAGGCATCTCATCCTCTGATACCCCCTTTTCCTTCTGCCCTCAATGTTTCCCATCATCAGGGACTTTTCCAGTGAGTCATCTGTTCAAATCAGATGACCAAAATACTGGAGCTTCAGCATCAGTCCTTCCAGTGAATATTCAGGGTTGATCTCCCTTAAGACTGACTGGTTTGATCTCCTTGCTGTCCAAGGGATGTTCAGAACTTTAGAGATAAGGATAACTTACCTTAAAAGCAACATTCTAGAAAGTCATGGTGATGAAAGAAAAATATCATCACAGTACGTACCCACACAAAGAAAACCACCTTGCACAGATACCCAGTTCACAAATGTATGAAGATAGAATTACGAATCAAAGAGAGAAGTTCAGACAGTAAAACTGGGAAGCTGACTCACTTTAAGTATAAAAGTAAAATGATCTCAACAAAAAAGTGGACTCAAGATAGAGAAAAAAATTTAATGAAAAAAATTTATAACATAGGACATAAGAAAAATATGACACTATCTTTATCTCTTAGGCACAACAGAGGATTTAGAAATCACAAAAGACATAGGATAAAAATTGATGAATTTCCAATACAATATATTAATGCATAAATATGGAATTTAGAAAGATGGTAACTATGACCCTATATGCAAGACAGCAAAAGAGACAGAGATGGAAAGAACAGACTTTTGGACTCTGTGGGAGAAGGCAAGGGTAGGATGATTTGAAAGAACAGCATTGAAACACGTATATTACCACATGTAAAACAGATCGCCTGTCCAGGTTTGATGCATGAGACAGGGCACTCAGGGCTGGTGCACTGGGATGACCCTGAGGGATAGGATGGGGAGGGAGTTCAGGATGGGGAACACATGTATACCAATGGCTTATTCATGTCAGTTCAGTTCAGTCCAGTCGCTCAGTCGTGTCCGACTCTTTGCGATCCCATGAATTGCAGCACGCCAGGCCTCCCTGTCCATCACCAATTCCCGGAGTTCACTCACATTCACATCCATTGAGTCCGTGATGCCATCCAGCCATCTCATCCTCTGTCGTCCCCTTCTCCTCCTGCCCCCAATCCCTTCCAGCATCAGAGTCTTTTCCAATGAGTCAACTCTTCGCATGAGGTGGCCAAAGTACTGGAGTTTAGCTTTAGCATCATTCCTTCCAAAGAAATCCAAGGGTTGATCTCCTTCAGAATGGACTGGTTGGGTCTCCTTGCAGTCCAAGGGACTCTCAAGAGTCTTCTCCAACACCACAGTTCAAAAGCATCAATTCTTCGGTGCTCAGCCTTCTTCACAGTCCAACTCTCATGTCCATACATGACCACTGGAAAAACCATAGCCTTGACTAGACGGATCTTGGTAGGCAAAGTAATGTCTCTGCTTTTGAATATGCTATCTAGGTTGATCATAACTTTTCTTCCAAGGAGTAAGCGTCTTTTAATTTCATGGCTGCAATCACCATCTGCAGTGATTTTGGAGCCCCAAAAAATAAAGTTTGACACTGTTTCTACTGTTTCCCCATCTATTTCCCATGAAGTGATGGGACCAGATGCCATGATCTTCGTTTTCTGAATGTTGAGCTTTAAGCCAACTTTTTCACTCTCCTCTTTCACTTTCATCAAGAGGCTTTTTAGTTCCTCTTCACTTTCTGCCATAAGGGTGGTGTCATCTGCATATCTGAGGTTATGGATATTTCTTCCAGCAATCTTGATTTCAGCTTGTGTTTCTTCCAGTCCAGCGTTTCTCATGATGTACTCTGCATAGAAGTTAAATAAGCAGGGTGACAATATACAGCCTTGACGTACTTCTTTTCCTATTTGGAACCAGTCTGTTATTCCATGTCCAGTTTGAACTGTTGCTTCCTGACCTGCATACAGATTTCTCAAGAGGCAGGTTAGGTGGTCTGGTATTCTCATCTCTTTCAGAATTTTCCACAGTTTATTGTGATCCACACAGTCAAAGGCTTTGGCATAGTCAAGAAAGCAGAAATAGATGTTTTTCTGGAACTCTCTTGCTTTTTCCATGATCCAGCGGATGTTGGCAATATGATCTCTGCTTCCCCTGCCTTTTCTAAAACCAGCTTGAACATCAGGGAGTTCACGGTTTACATATTACTGAAGCCCAGCTTGGAGGATTTTGAGCATTCCTTTACTAGCATGTGAGATGAGTGCAACTGTGCGGTAGTTTGAGCATTCTTTGGCATAGGTTTTCTTTGGGATTGGAATGAAAACTGACCTTTTCCAGTCCTGTGGTCACTGCTGAGTTTTCCAAACTTGCTGGCATATTGAGTACAGCACTTTCACAGCATCATCTTTCAGGATTTGAAACAGCTCAACTGGAGGGCAAAAACCACTACAATATTGTAAAGAAATTAGCTTCCAATTAAAATAAATTAATTTACCAAGAAAATTTGAGGAATTTGAGCATACAACACTAAAGATTTCTCTTCAGTGAAGGCTGCCATGAATAAAGTTAATAGAGATGTGACAGACTTGAAGAAGATGATGGCAATCTCTAGAACTAATGAGGAATTATTGTCTAGGCATATAAGGAATGCTAGCAAATCATCAAGAAAAAGTTAGCATCATCAACAGAAAATAAAGCAATTTAAGGAACAGAAAATATCAACAGCTAACAACCCCACAGAGAGATGCTCAAACTCATTCAAAATTAGAGATGCAAATTAAAGCAACAAGAAATTATCATTTTACATCTATTTGCAGGTGACAAAATTGTGATAACTTTTCTAATTAATATTCAGATTCAGCTTCCACGTCATTCTTTTGTATTGCCATTTTTCTTTCTCCTTTGTCACAGTAAGCATAATTATAATTATTATGACTGGTATTTTAGCACCTTTAAATTAACACTTGTCCTGTCCTTTTCTGCCCTGTAATTTAGAGATATAACTTTCTCATGAAATTACTTAAAGTAACTAATGACCAATCAAGTCTTCCAGCTGATCTGGGCTGGATATACCCTTTGAAAAGAAACTGAATCACACAGTTGTATCCTACTCTTTGCCATCCCATGGACTGTAGCCTGCCTGGCTTCTCTGTCCATGGGATTCTTCAGGCAAGAATACTGGAGTGGGTTGCCATTTCCCTCTCCAACGGATCTTCCCGACTCAGGGATCAAACCTGGGTCTCCTGTATTGCAGGCAGATTCTTTACCGACTGAGCCACTAGGGAAGCCCTCTGAAAACTAACCTAATTTTCTTCATTACTCTTTTTTATTTTTTTCCTGTTTCATGTATATTGATGCCTTTAGATTTTCTACTGAAAAATTAATTCAACAGATTATTTCTAGCTTGATCACAATAGAATCAAGTAATTCTGCTCAGCTCTTGGGAAGTCAATGAATTAATTTGCCCTCCATAATTATTATTATATTAAAGATATGTATTCTATTTATTAAATATCTTTGATATGTTTAATCTATTTTCCTTTAGTAACCTGTGGGTGACAACATTATCAATTTGGAAAATCTACCAATTTACAAAAATAAATAGTGTAAATCAGGGCAAAACTAGAGAGGTGAAATAATGAGCTGTTTATTTTTTTCTCAAAGAAAAGGAGTAATAATAAATCTCTTACTATGAGGCAGTCTTAATAACAGAAAACTATTAGTGTCAACTCTGATAAATGTCATTGCATTTATTTAAATGACTTTAAAATGGTTGTGAGACACTTTCTGTCACAGCTAAGAAAGGAGAAATTACTGAAAGGGAATAAATTTAAGTTAAATCCCTCTGGAGAAAACAAGAAACAGGTAAACAGTTAAAAATTATGAGGCTCATATATTTCCCAGGTGAGCAAAAGCAATTAGAGAGCTCCTTCTTTCAACTAGCTATCGGATATTGAGAAAAGGAGAATTTCCTGCCATATCAGTAAACAAGGCGATCGCAGTCATCAGTGGTTGCAGCCCTCTCATGTGAGCTTCTGAGCCCTAGGGGCACTCAGGAAGGGCAAGAATACCTGAGATCCAGCAGCCATCAGACTGCAGCCTCAAGGAACCTCGGAATGTGTCAAACACAAGAAACTGGCCCCAACTTGCTGAGATGCACATGAAAGGGATGATTTAAGTGAGTCCAGACTCTTGCATCTTCCTACACATAGAAGTCAACCCTGAATATTCATTGGAAGGACTGATGCTGAAGCGGAAGCTCCAATACTTGGGCAACCTGATGCAAGGAGCCACCTTTTCTGACTCATTGGCAAAGACCCTGATGCTGGGAAAGGTTGAAGGCAGGAGGAGAAGGTGGCAACAGAGGATGAGATGACTGGATGGCCTCATCGACTCAATGGACAATGAGTTTGAGCAAACTCTGGGAGATAGTGAAGGACAGGGAAGCCTGGTATGCTGCAGTTCACGGGGTTGCAAAGAGTTGGAAATGACTGAGCAACTGAACAACAACAACAACATACATAGAAAAATGCTAAATTGCTTAACTTGGAAGATCTGGTTTTCTTTAGCAATAATCGTTTGATGTTCAGACTACTTGCCCTTTGTTGCAAAACTTCTATATAACCTGGCTCCTTCCCTCACCTCCTTGGAGCAATTCTCTCAGGGTTACTTGCGATGCTTTCTCCTAGGCTTGAAGTCCTAAAACTTCCCATCAAATGAAACATAACTCTCAACTTTTAGGTTGTGAATATTTTTAAAGTTTATAATATATTATAATAAGTTGTCCAAACTATTTCTTGCTTGAAAAGGCATACACTTTTTTCCTTTCACACTCTATTTGAGAATTTCATTTTTTTTTTATTTTTGGATATAATTTTCAGTCACATTAAACAAAAGTATTCCTGACTATGAATAGACTTTCCAGCTACATTTAATTCACGCAAACACTATTTCTAAAGGATAGATGTCTAATGTATACAAACTGCAATGAAAAGAAGTGATGAATGAGGCTGCTCTCCTAACAGATAGCAGACACCATGAACAATTTCCTTTATAGTCCAAAGGCCAAAATTCCCTTTACAGTCCTCGGACAAATTTGTTAGGAAGTAAGCTCTTTGTTTCTGTTTTATCTTCCCTATGAGAGAATTCCCTCTGTGGAATTCTCAAGAGAGTGCAGATCTGTGTGAACAGCAGATAAATTCCCTCAACACTCACCAAATATTGTTCTTTATTTCTTTTTTTGTCTCCTATTCTTTTTCTGCCTCCTCTAACTTTGAGGTTTTTAAATATGCTCTATTTGTCAATTCATGGGCCAGTACTTCTTTTCAGTTCAGTTCAGTTGCTCAGTCGTGTCCAACTCTTTGCATCCCCATCGACTGCAGCACGCCTAGCCTCTCTGTCCATCCCCAACTTCCAGAGTTTACTAAACTATTTTAATTATAATATATTTTAATGTCTGAAACAGAAGGCCTAGTCTCTCATTGGAGCTTTTTTTTTTATTCTTTAAGTTTTCTTACACGTTTACTTTTCTTACTCAATATAAAAAGATTTTTTTAAATTGCAATGTGTTAAAATTTTAAATCAATTTTTAAAATGATATTTTATGATGTTGGATCATTCTTTAAAAAGGAAGAATGTCTTTCCATGCATCAAAACTGTCATTTGTCTCATTTAAAATTATTTTAATATTTTTCTAACATAGGGTTTGTATTTTTCTATTGTAAGTTTATTTGTAAGCATTTATTCATATGATGTGGCTCTAGTAATACATGCCTCACCAAAACAAAATTAAGAAGTAATATGACATCAGTTATACTATAGGTTAAAGAAATTGCATCATTATTCAAAATGTTTCATAAATAAAACCCAGAACCTAAGAAGTTTCATATGCAGTTCTGCTGATCATTCATGAAACAGAAACTCTGATAATAAAAAAATCTTTAAAAAATATTAAAAACTGAAGATGTTCTAACTCATAATACAAGGCTACCATAGCTTAGAACTCAAAACAAGATTAGCACAATACAAAAAAGGAAACTCATAACATAGACTAAGAAAAGTAAAATATTAGCACAAGTTCAATTACATAGATAATAAAACTTATAGTGAAAAATTGTGATTTATTCCTAGGATACATGTTTAGTTTATATTAAATATATTTAATCTAATTCATGACATTACTAAATTAAAGAGGAAAACCAGTATAATAATATGTACGGAAAATAACACAATTCAACAAAATTTATCATTTAGTATAAAAATTAAAAATTAAATTAAAAATTTAAGGAAATTCCCTTAACTTGAGAAAAGACATTTATAAAACTAAACTAAAACAAAATAGCTTATTATTATAATTACCATAAACTATTGTGATATAAGCATGAATATATATGCAAAGAAAAGAATGAGTAGGGATATAAAAAAGAAAATAATAAAAAGCCTACAGCTAAAAACAGGACAAAACGAAATAAATACATCAGTCTGTTCATGTCAACTTCTCCATGTATTGAAAACTATTTTGAAAGACACCTTTTTAAAATAGAGACTATCTAGAAAGTTGCCACCTAACTGAGGAGTGCACACAATTTCACTGTTTCTGTTTGTGTTTACCATTTATCACATCATCAGGGATACTGTCAAAAGAAGTAATACTGTACTGCATGACAAAAAGTATTATAGTCATGGCTAATTCAAATGTGAGCTAGAGCTGGCCTGCAGTTGCTCTAGAAAGGCTTTGTCCCTAGTTCAGGGTATGCATGCATGTCTGCCTTTTATCTCTCACTACAATGGTTATCTGCAGGCTCTTGTCTCTTCCTTCACCATATTCTTTGTCTTTAAATAAAAGCATTGTGTTAAATGGGTCTGGTGACTCATTTCAAATACACAGACTGGGAAAACAATAGGAGTACCCACACAGGCTTCCCTGGTGGCTCAGGCAGTAAAGAATCTGCCTGCAAGGCAGGAGACCCGTTTTTGATCCCTGGGTCGGGAAGTTCCCCTGGAGAAGGGAATAGCGACCCACTCCAGTATTCTTAGCTCAGCTGATAAAGAATCCACCCACATTGCAGGAGACCTCAGTTGGATTCCTGCTTCGGGAAGTTCCCCTGGAGCAGAGATAGGCTACTCACTCCAGTATTCATGGACTTCCCTGGAGGCTCAGATGATAAAGAGTCACCTGCAGTGGGGGAGACCTGGGTTCAATCCCTGGATTGGAATGATCCCTTGGAGGAGGCCATGGTAACCCACTCCAGTATTCTTGACTGGAGAATCCCCATAGACAGAGGAGCCTAGCAGACTACAGTCCATGGGGTTGCAAAGAGGCGCGATTTAGCCACTAAGCACAGCCAGTATTCTTGCCTGGAGAATTCCATGGACAGAGGAGCCTGGTGAACTACAGTCCCTGGGGCTGCAAAGAGTTAGGCACGACTTTGCAACCAATACTCTCGCTTTTCACCCACCCAGCATAGTCAGCTGTCAGTAAAATTTTGCATTTTCAGTGATCAGGTATGTACTGATTTTGTTTATTCCTAATTCCAATGATCAGGTAGCTGAAATTCTTCTGCACAGCGGAAGCATATTTCATTGAAACAGTATTCTTTTTCAACACTGATTAACAGGCTAACCAAAAGAATGAATTGTAATTTTAAAATGAGTATACCATTTTAAAGAAAACAAAGACAGTGATAGCAGTTATGACAAATTCTATTCTGTCTGCTTAAAATAAAAAAGCATTAGTAAAACAAAAGTGACACTATATTTACCCCAAATCAGTAAGTTGGTTTCAGCAAAATAATTACACATCAAATTGCATTAATGTTAATTTTAATATTATTGCTTTAGGATATTTTAAACACTATTTGTAAATATATTTGCTTTGAGGGTTATCTAATTGCTTTAAATTTAAAACATTATAATTTTATGTGAATACATACTTAAATATTCCAAAGCCATTTTTTTAAGTAAAATTCTTATTACATTGCTCATTGATAAAATGTTTTAGAATGTTTGTTCATTCACCTTTATGAATTTTTCCCTCATTATATTTTATGAGCAGCCCCAAATCTAGAGATATCACACCCCAAGTGCAAATATTTCAACACTTGGGGTTATCCAAACTTAGTCAATTTTGTGTTCTGAAATTCTAAGATTTCTTTTCAAGAAATCGCAGTGTGGAACTGTTTCTCCATTTTTAAGGGTATGCCCCTCTGTCTACGCTAGCCATCTGATAGGTGCACTTAAGCCTAACCTGTTAGGTTAAATACCACCAGGTGTGTGGGCGCATGCTAAAGCACTTCGGTCTTGTCTGACAGTTTGCTACCCTATCCATGGGATTCTCCAGGCAAGAATACTGGAGTGGCTTGTCATGCCTTCCCACATGGCGCTTAGTGGCAAAGAACCCGCCTGCCAATGGAAGAGACATAAGAAACCTGGGTTCAGTCCCTGGGCGGGGAGGATCCCCGAGGAGGAAATGGCAACCCACTGCAGTATTCTTGCCTGGGAAATCCCATGGACAGAGGTGCCAAGTGGGTTACAGTCCGTGGGGTCACATAGAGTTGAACACGACTAAAGCAACTTAGCACCGCCACCAGCACCTTCTCTGTACCAAGAAGATGAGGATGACTAAATCTCTAGAAACTCTTCTTTTAAGAAGTTGTTGTTTAGTCACTAAGTTGTGTCTGACTTTTTGTGACCCCATGGACTGTAGCCTGCTAGGCTCCTCTGTCCATAAGATTTCCCAGGCAAGAATACTGGAGTGTGTTACCTTTTCTTCTCCAGGGGATCTTCCCCACTTAGGGATTGAACCCGTGACTCTTGTGTCCTGCATTGCCAAGCAGATTCTTTACCAATGAGCCACCTGGGAAGCCCTTCTTTTAAGAAGAAAAAAAGTGAAGTTGCTCAGTCGTGTCTGACTCTTTGTAACCCCATGGACTGTAGCCTACTAGGCTCCTCCATCCATGGAATTTTCCAGGCAAGAGTACTAGAGTGGGTTACCATTTCCTTCTCCAGGGACCTTCTAGATCCAGGATTGAACCTGGGTCTCCTGCATTGCAGGCAGATGCTTTACCATCTGAACCACCAGGGAAACCCACAAGGTGCTTCTTTTAAGAAGGCAAGCACTTAAATCCACATAACAACTTTACCCTTATTTGCTTAGCCTGCCTGGTAACCTCCTATTTCTGGCTCTCTCACCAACATCTACTTTTATCTTTAATTGGAGATGGCATTAAAAGTGGTGGTGTGAGCCATTTCAAGGAGTTATGTAGTATTCCTGGTCTGTTTCTTATATACTGAAAGTATATAGGTTATTAAACTTCTGTTTGTTTTTCTGTTAATCTGTTTTTTTTTTTTTTTTCCTAAAAGCAGGGAGATCTCAGCCAAGAAACTAGAAGGGTAAAGGGAAAATCTTATTTTCCTCTCCTATAGAGTGATTTCAGAGAAGACCCAGTAGGGAGCCAGGAGTTTGATCCCCACTGGGTGATAATGCAGCCCATTCTATGGTGTCATTACCCTTGCTGATTTCCTGGTCTCCTGCTGTACTGCTCTGCAGAAGCCAGATATAGCCCCTGGCCTCCTAAAGCTGATATTCAATAGAGAGGGATGAACAAACATAAGTTTATTCATTTATTTATTTATTATTCTGTGAGATTTGACACCTTTCTAGACCAAATGTTGACCCCTTTCCATAGCAAACCTCTAAATTCTGAATATACAGTGCCCATTGGAAATGGGTTGGTTTATTTTTAATTTTCCTACAGTCAGTTAAAAAACAAACATTATGTTCATAGTGTTATTAGAAATTTAATTTGCCTTGTTCCTAATAATACTAAGACTTCTTAGTCACAGGTGCTGCCCCCTCAGTCCTTTCCCTGTCTTCCTCCTTTTCAAATCTTCTGATTAAGGGCAACCCACTATGAAGCCTTGGGTATCGATTTAGAGACTCTAATAGAGTCACACACTAGTAAATGATATTGTGTGAACCTTTCAGAGCAAGTCTGATTTGATAGTTTGAGACCAGAGGCCCTGACTGTCCAGAGGCACTTGTGGCAAAAGGGAAAAGATCTGACGAATACAAAGGAGTTCTAGCAGGCTGGCTTCTCTCAAGGTCCTTGAATGTTTCATTCATTTGTTTGTTTGTATTTTTGCAGTTCCTGCTAAGTTTAGGTAACTGTTGCAGCCGTTTTCCAACTACCCTGAGCAGTCCCTTTGTTTGCCTCTGGTAGACACATGCCTGCCTGGCATACATTTTTCTACTCTGATTTTCAGGGTAGGTCTTATGCAGGTGCCCCCGTGATGGGAGCCTAGTGGGGACAGGCATGTTATACAAGCCAGGATCTCTTTCTTGCCTTGAAACACGCTAAATAAAGAGTTGTGATCGATGTTTCATAAAACAATGTTGGATTGAGTGATTGGCCCCTGAAGTTACTGACCTACGTTATGCTCTGAAGAGCATTCAAGGGCAGAGATCAGGAATAAGGCACTCTGTGCTCTGGGAAAACAGGCAGAACAAGCCTTCAGATACTTATTTTCAGGAAAACCTTGCATTAACCAAAATTCTTGCATCTTGCCAAAAATAGGAAAGTACTAAAACCATTGACTAATATATGTTCCATGTGACTAGCTGGCACTATCCTTCCATTGAGATGTGTGCCTGGTTACAGCTACCTTCTTACCAAAAAAGCATATATACTGAACTCCTCCCCTTTCCTCTTTGGAACACTTTCTCTGAGATTTCTGTGAGGCTGTCTCTTGGGCTATAGTTCTCAGTAAGATGTGAAATAAACTCAACTCACAGCTTTTGATGCATTTTTACCCCTTACTCCACAGTTTTTTCACCATCTCTTTCTTAAAGAGCTTAAGCATCTGCCAGTTGTCTTCTTGTCTGCCTGAACATATATCAGTCCTTGAGTGACTGTAGTATATTTGTACTATAAGAATTTCATCCTTTCCAATCATTTGCAGGTCTGGGCATCCTCCCTAAGCTTCCTGAGACCTTTCTCTCTTTCCTTGTTTTCTCCACTTTCTCCCTTTGCTGATACAAAGCATTTCTTCTATCAATGCAATAATTATGGGCACAAATTATAGAAGGAGTCTGGCTGTCATCCTTGCACAAATAACTATTCTTATTCTTTTTCTCTGGAAATGATTTACTTATAAAAGAGTAGAAGACGTAATTTCAGGGTATCATATCCTAGATCTAGGTACACTTTCAGTTATCGCTTCAAGAAATTCCACGTCTACAAATGGATTCAGTAGTGAAATATGTCTCTAAAGACATTCAAGAACAGGATACTTCTCCTAATTGTGGCCTTTAATAGGGCAGATGTTCTAGCTGTAGCAAAACTGTTGCAAGCATCTTCACACTCAGCACTCTGCCCTGAACCCAAGAGCATCCAAGAATCTCTAGGAGGTCAGAATCAAAATAATGAGGTTAACACAACTTGTTAACCTCCAGCAAACTCATACTTACTTAGTTATATGCCATAGAAGCAGGATGAGAAATCAATTTACCTCTATTGTTCAGTTACTCTGTTGTGTCCGACTCTGCGACCCCAAGGACTGCAGCATGCCAGGCTTTTCTGTCCTTCAAACCTCCCAGAGTTTGCTCAAACTCATATCCATTGAGTCAGTTATGCCATCCAACCATCTCATCCTCTGTCCTCCCCTTCTCTTCCTGCCTTCAACTTTTCCCAATATCAGGGTATTTTCCAATGAGTCAGCTCTTCACATCAGGTGATAAAAGTATTGGAGCTTCAGTTTCAGGATCAGTCCTTTTAGTGAATATTAAGGATTGATTTCCTTTGAATTGACTGGTTTGATCTCCTTGCAATCCAAGAGACTCTCAAGAGTCTTCTCCAACACCACAGTTCAAAAGCATCAATTCTTCAGTGCTCAGCTTTCTTTATGGACCAACTCTCACATCCATAGGTGACTACTGGAAAGACCATAGCTTTGACTATACAGAACTTTGTTGGCAAAGTAATGTCTCTGATTTTTAATATGCTGTCTAGGGTGATCATAACTTTGCTTTAAAAGAGCAAGCATCTTTTTATTTCATGGCTGCAGTCACCATATGCAGTGATTTTGGAGTCCAAGAAAATAAAGTCTGTCACTGTTTCCATTGTTTCCCTATCTATTTGGCATGAAGTGATGAGACCAGATGCCATGATTTTCGTTTTTGGAATGTTGAGTTTTAAGACAACTTTTTCATTCTCCTCTTTCAATTTCATCAAGAAGCTCTTTAGTTCCTCTTCACTTTCTGCCATAAGGATAGCGTCATCTGCATATCTGAGGTTATTGATATTTCTCCCAGCAATCTTGATTCCAGCTTGTGCTTCCTCCAGCCAAGCGTTTCCCATAATGTACTCTGCATAGAAGTTAAATAAGCAGGGTGACAATATACAGCCTTGATGTACTCCTTTTCCAATTTGGAACCAGTCCATTGTTCCATGTCTGGTTCTAACTGCTGCTTCTTGACCTGCATACAGAATTCCAAGGAGGCAGGTTAGGTGGTCTGGTATTCCCATTTCTTGAAGACTTTTCCACAGTTTGTTGTGATTCACACAGTTAAAGGCTTTCGCATGGTCAATGAAGCAGAAATCAATGTTTTTCTGAAATTCTCTGGCTTTTTCTATGACCTAACAGATGTTGGCAAATTTGATCTCTGGTTCCTCTGCCATTTTAAATCCAGCTTGAACATCTGGAAGTTCTCGGTTCATGTACTGTTGAAGTATGGCTTGGAGAATTTTGAACATTACTTTGCTAGTACGTGAAATGAGTGCAATTGTGTGGTAATCTGAACATTCTTTGAAGTTGCACTTCTTTGGGATTGAAATGAAAACTGATCTTTTCCAGTCCACTGCTGAGTTTTCAAATTTGCTGGCATATTGAGTGCAACACTTTCACAGCACCATCTTTTAGGATTTGAAATAGCGCCACTGGAATTCTGTCACCTCCACTAGCTTTGTTTGTAGTGATGCTTCCTAAGGCCCATTTGACTTCTCATTCCAGGATGTCTGGCTCTAGGTGAGTGATCATACTATCAAGGGGTCACACCATCATGGTTATCTGGTCATGAAGATCTTTTTTGTACAGTTCTTTTATGTATTCTTGCCATCTCATCTTAGTGTCTTCTGTTTCTGTTAGGTACATACCATTTCTGTCCTTTATTGAGCCCATCTTTGCATGAAATATTCCCTTCAGTTCAGTTCAGTCACTCAACTGTGTCTGACTCTTTGCGACCCCTTGGTATCTCTAATTTTCTTGAAGAGATCTCTAGTCCTTCCCATTCTATTGTTATCCTCTATTTCTTTGCGTTGTTCACTTAGGAGGAAGGTTTTCTTTGAAACTATTGCTAACCTTTGGAACTTTGCATTCAAATTGGTGTATCTTTCCTTTTCTCCTTTGCCTTTAGCATCTGTTTTCTCAGCAATTTGTAAGGCCCCCTCAGGCAGCCATTTTGCCTTTTACATTTCTTCTTCTCTACCTAGGTGCTAAACTTGTGGACTTAATCCAAGCACATTTTAATGAATGTCACTTTTCTATGATAATAGACCATGCTGATTTGGCCAGAAGAACTCCAAGAGTTAATTGCTAGTCACAGCTTTCAGCGCAGAAAAGATGAGCTCAATTTCGTAATAATTTTTTTTTATTTTTGATAACAGCTATGCCATTTTATTTTTTATTTATTTTATTTTATTTTAATTTTAAAATCTTTAATTCTTACATGTGTTCCCAAACATGAACCCCCCTCCCACCTCCCTCCCCATAACACCTCTGTGGGTCATCCCCATGCACCAGCCCCAAGCATGCTGTATCCTGTGTAGATAGACTGAAATGTTTTTAAATTCACGCTTGTGTCCTAAGACACAATGGAAATTATAAAGCAATCTATGAGTTTTCTAGTGAAAACAACTGTCATAATTAGGAAATCAAATCAAAACATAAAGAAATTCAGGTCTTCCCTGGTGGCTCAGATGGTGAAGCGTCTGCCTGCAATGCAGGTGACTTGGGTTTGACCCCTGGCTCTGGAAGATCCCCTGGAGAAGAAAATGGCAACCCATTCTAGTACTCTTGCCTGGAAAATTCCATGGACAGAGGAGACTTGAAGGCTACAGTCCATGTGGTCATAAAAAGTCAAACACGAGTGACTTCACTTCTCTTCTTCAAAGAAATTCAATGTCAAATGAATTGACAGACTTTTTTTTTAATTTTTAAATTTTTCTTAATTTTATTTTTTTACTTTACAATACTGTATTGGTTTTGCCATACATTGACATGAATCCACCACAGGTGTACATGAGTTCCCAACCCTGAACCCCCCCTCCCACCACCCTCCCCATATCATCTCTCTGGGTCATCCCAGTGCACCAGCCCCGAGCATCCTGTATCCTGTATCGAACATAGACTAGCGATTTGTTTCTTACATGATAGGATACATGTTTCAATGCCATCTCCCAAATCATCCCACCCTCTCCCTCTCCCACAAGTCCAAAAGTCCGTTCTATACATCTGTGTCTCTTTTGCTGTCTCGCATACAGGGTTATCATTACCATTTTTCTAAATTCCATATATATGTGTTAGTATGCTGTATTGGTGTTTTTCTTTCTGGCTTACTTCACTCCGTATAATCGGCTCCAGTTTCATCCATCTCATTAGAGCTGATTCAAATGTATTCTTTTTAATCGCTGAGTAATACTCCAGTGTGTATATGTACCACAGCTTTCTTAGCCATTGTCTACTGATGGACAATCTAGGTTGCTTCCATGTCCTGGCTATTATAAACAGTGCTGCGATGAACATTGGGGTATACGTGTCTCTTTCAATTGTGGTTTCCTCGGTGTGTATGCCCAGTAGTGGGATTGCTGGGTCATATGGCAGTTCTATTTGCAATTTTTTAAGGAATCTCCACACTGTTCTCCATAGTGGCTGTACTAGTTTGCATTCCCACCAACAGTGTAAGAGGGTTCCCTTTTCTCCACACCCTCTCCATCATTTATTGCTTGCAGACTTTTGGATCACAGCCATTCTGATTTGTATGAAATGGTACCTCATTGTGGTCTTGATTTGCATTTCTCTGATAATGAGTGATGTTGAGCATCTTTTCATGTGTTTGTTAGCCATCCGTATGTCTTCTTTGGAGAAATGTCTATTTGGTTCTTTGGCCCATTTTTTGATTGGGTCATTTATTTTTGTGGAATGGAGCTGCATAAGTTGCTTGTATATTTTTGAGATTAGTTGTTTGTCAGTTGCTTCATTTGCTATTATATTCTCCCATTCCGAAGGCTGTCTTTTCACCTTGTTATAGTTTCCTTTGTTGTGCAGAAACTTTTACTTTTAATTAGATCCCATTTGTTTATTTTTGCTTTTATTTCCAGTATTCTTGGAGGTGGATCATAGAGGATCCTGCTGTGATTTATGTCTGAGAGTGTTTTGCCTATGTTCTCCTCTAGGAGTTTTATAGTTTCTGGTCTTACATTTAGATCTTTAATCCATTTTGAGTTTATTTTTGTGTGTGGTGTTACAAAGTGATCTAGTTTCATTCTTTTACAAGTGGTGGACCAGTTTTCCCAGCACCACTTGTTAAAGAGATTGTCTTTAATCCATTGTATATTCTTGCCTCCTTTGTCGAATATAAGGAAGTTTTATAGTTTTCTATATACAGGTCTTTAGTTTCTTTAGGTAGATATAGTCCTAAGTATTTTATTCTTTTCGTTGCAATGGTGAATGGAATTGTTTTCTTAATTTCTTTTTCTGCTTTCTCATTATTAGTGTATAGGAATGCAAGGGATTTCTGTGTGTTGATTTTATATCCTGCAACTTTACCATATTCATTGATGAGCTCTAGTAATTTTCTGGTGGAGTCTTTAGGGTTTTCTATGTAGAGGATCATGTCATCTGCAAACAGTGAGAGTTTTCCTTTTTCTTTTCCAATTTGGATTCCTTTTATTTCTTTTTCTGCTCTGATTGCTGTGGCCAAAACTTCCAGAACTATGTTGAACAGTAGCGGTGAAAGTGGGCACCCTTGTCTTGTTCCTGACTTTAGGGGAAATGCTTTCAATTTTTCACCATTGAGGATAATGTTTGCTGTGGGTTTGTCATATATAGCTTTTATTATGTTGAGGTATGTTCCTTCTATTCCTGCTTTCTGGAGAGTTTTTATCATAAATGGATGTTGAATTTTGTCAAAGGCCTTCTCTGCATCTATTGAGATAATCATATGGCTTTTATTTTTCAATTTGTTAATGTGGTGAATTACATTGATTGATTTGTGGATACTGAAGAATCCTTGCATCCCTGGGATAAAGCCCACTTGGTCATGGTGTATGATCGTTTTAATGTGTTGTTGGATTTTGATTGCTAGAATTTTGTTGAGGATTTTTGCATCTATGTTCATAAGTGATATTGGCCTGTAGTTTTCTTTTATTTGTAGCATCTTTGTCAGGTTTTGGTATTAGGGTGATGGTTGCCTCATAGAATGAGTTTGGAAGTTTACCTTCCTCTGCAATTTTCTGGAAAAGTTTGAGTAGGATAAGTGTTAACTCTTCTCTAAATTTTTTGTACAATTCAGCTGTGAAGCCATCTGGACCTGGGCTTTTGTTTGCTGGAAGATTTCTGATTACAGTTTCAATTTCTGTGCTTGTGATGGGTCTGTTAAGATTTTCTATTTCTTCCTGGTTCAGTTTTGGAAAGTTGTACTTTTCTAAGAATTTGTCCATTTCTTCCACGTTGTCCATTTTATGGGCATATAATTGCTGATAGTAGTCTCTTATGATCCTTTGTATTTCTGTGTTGTCTGTTGTGATCTCTCCATTTTCATTTCTAATTTTATTGATTTGATTTTTCTCCCTTTGTTTCTTGATGAGTCTGGCTAATGGTTTGTCAATTTTATTTATCCTTTCAAAGAACCAGCTTTTGGCTTTGTTGATTTTTGCTATGGTCTCTTTTGTTTCTTTTGCATTTATTTCTGCCCTAATTTTTAAGATTTCTTTCCTTCTACTAACACTGGGGTTCTCCATTTCTTCCTTTTCTAGTTGCTTTAGGTGTAGAGTTAGGTTATTTATTTGACTTTTTTCTTGTTTCTTGAGGTAAGCCTGTATTGCTATGAGCTTTCCTCTTAGCACTGCTTTTATAGTGTCCCACAGGTTTTGGGTTGTTGTGTTTTCATTTTCATTTGTTTCTATGCATATTTTGATTTCTTTTTTGATTTCTTCTGTGATTTGTTGGTTATTCAGAAGCGTGTTGTTCAGCCTCCATATGTTGGAATTTTTAATAGTTTTTCTCCTGTAATTGAGATCTAATCTTAATGCATTATAATCAGAAAAGGTGCTTGGAATGATTTCAATTTTTTGAATTTATCAAGGCTAGATTTATGGCCCAGGATGTGATCTATCCTGAAGAAGCTTCCATAAGCACTTGAGAAAAAGGTGAAATTCATTGTTTTAGGGTGAAATGTCCTATAGATATCAATTAGGTCCGTCTGGTCTATTGTATCATTTAAAATTTGCGTTTCTTTGTTAATTTTCTGTTTAGTTGATTTGTCCATAGGTGTGAGTGGGGTATTAAAGTCTCCCACTATTATTGTGTTATTGTTAATTTCCCCTTTCATACTTGTTAGCATTTGTCTTACATATTGCGGTTCTCCTATGTTGGGTGCATATGTATTTATAATTGTTATATCTTCTTCTTGGATTGATCCTTTGATCATTATGTAGTGACCTTCTTTGTCTCTTTTCACAGCCTTTGTTTTAAAGTCTATTTTATCGGATATAAGTATAGCTACTCCTGCTTTCTTTTGGTCTCTATTTCTGTGGAATATCTTTTTCCAGCCCTTCACTTTCAGTCTGTATGTGTCCCTTGTTTTGAGGTGGGTCTCTTGTAAACAATATATATAGAGGTCTTGTTTTTTTTATCCATTCAACCAGTCTTTGCCTTTTGGTTGGGGCATTCAACCCATTTACGTTTAAGGTAATTATTGATAAGTATGATCCCATTGCCATTTACTTTATTATTTTGGGTTCAGGTTTATACACCCTTTCTGTGTTTCCTGTCTAGAGAATATCCTTTAGCATTCGTTGGAGAGCTGGTTTGGTGGTGCTGAATTCTCTCAGCTTTTACTTGTCTGTTAAGTTTTTGATTTCTCCTTCATATCTGAATGAGATCCTTGCTGGGTACAGTAATCTGGGCTGTAGGTTATTTTCTTTCATCACTTTAAGTATGTTTTGCCATTCCCTCCTGGCCTGAGGTGTTTATATTGAAAGATCTGCAGTTATCCTTATTGAAATTCCCTTGTGTTATTTGTTGTTTTTCCCTTGCTGCTTTTAATATTTTTTCTTTATTCTTGATCTTTGTTAATTTGATTAATATGTGTCTTGGGGTGTTTCGCCTTGGGTTTATCCTGTTTGGGACACTCTGGGTTCCTTAGACTTGGGTGATTATTTCCTTCCCCATTTTAGGGAAGTTTTCAACTATTATCTCCTCAAGTATTTTCTCATGGTCTTTCTTTTTGTCTTCTTCTTCTGGGACTCCTATAATTCAAATGTTGGAGTGTTTCATATTGTCCTGGAGGTCTCTGAGATTGTCCTCATTTCTTTTAATTCACTTTTCTTTTTTCCTCTCTGATTCATTTATTCCTACCATGCTGTCTTCTATTTCACTAATCCTATCTTCTGCCTCCGTTATTCTATCATTTGTTCCCTCCAGATTTTTTCTGATCTCATTTATTCCATTATTCATTATATATTGACTCTTTTTTATTTCTTCTAGGTCCTTGTTAAACCTTTCTTGCATCTTCTCAATCCTTGTCTCCAGGCTATTTATCTGTGATTCCATTTTGATTTCAAGATTTTGGATCATTTTCACTATCATTATTTGGAATTCTTTCTCAGGTAGATTCCCTATTTCTTCCTCTTTTGTTTAGTTTGGTGGACATTTATCCTGTTCCTTTAGCTGCTGGGTATTCCTCTGTCTCTTCATCTGGGTTATATTACTGCTTTTGGGGTGGCCTTTCTGTATTCTGGCAGTTGACACAGACTTTAAAAGCTTCAATGAACATTTCTGATTTTCTTATACCTTTCCTTCCTCATAAGCATCCCCATCCCAGATTATTTCATAATTGCTATAATTGTTTACATAATACACAAATATATATTTATGTAAAACTGAAAGTCCTGCATCAATCCCCACAACTCAATTTCTGCCTTATCCTTTGAGCAAATGTTATTATTAAAGTACTATGCACCACTATATGTCATCTTTTTAAAAGAAGAGGTTTTAACTTCTCATGAGAAAATGCATAATTATTACATCAGTCAAATTAGCTAAAAAATACGTCCCAGGTAATTATTTACCATTTTTGAAATATTCTTGCTGTAGAGAGACCAAAAAAATCCTCACAAAATGTATGATGTGATATGAATACAATACATTCTGAGTATACTAAGATATGATATTAATTTAGAAAACAAATTTGTGATAAAACTTACAAAATTCTAAAATCATACTTGATGTCTAAAACAACTACTTTATAATATTATCAATAGTCTAGTTCATAAAAGGAATTTATAATATAAGTGGTAATATTTCATATCATAATTTTAATCTGAGATTTTAAATTTTAAAACTTAAGTTTTAAAAATGATTTATGTTGAAATTGAAGTTTTCACATACAAAGAACTTTATATGTGAATAGAAGATATAGCAAGTATAAAATATTAACTACTTTATTTTCCAGTGTGCAATATCATAGATCTTAATAATTTTTGATGACCTTCTAACAAATATACTTAATGTTATATTAAAATGGTGGTCACAAGACTATATGACTCACAGTGATGTTGCCTCCTTGATCTAACTTTCAAACAGAAAGTATGCACACATATGTCTTTGATATGTGTATAATTTTTGGAATCCTATTTTATTGGGTTATAATCCATGGTCAACAAAAAAATCTGAAATGCAGTACTTGGTTGCAATCTCAAAAACGACAGAATGATCTCTGTTCATTTCCAAGGCAAACCATTCAATATCACTGTAATCCAAGCCATTCCCCAACCAGTAACACTGAAGAAGCTGAAGTAGAACGGTTCTATGAAGACTTGCAAGACCTTGTAGAACTAACACCCAAAAAAGATGTCCTTTTCATTATAGGGGACTGGAATGCAAAAGTCGGAAGTCAAGAAACACCTGGAATAACAGGCAAATTTGGCCTTGGAATGCAGAATGAAGCAGGGCAAAGACTAATAGAGTTTTGCCAAGAAAATGCACTGGTCATAGCAAACACCTTCTTCCAACAACACAAGAGAAGACTTTACACATGGACATTACCAGATGGTCTACTCTGAAATCAGATTGATTATATTCTTTGCAGCCAAAGATGGAGAAGCTCTATACAGTCAACGAAAACAAGACCAGGAGCTGACTGTGGCTCAGATCATGAACTCCTTATTACCAAATTCAGACTTTAAATTGAAGAAAGTAGGGAAAACCACTAGACCATTCAGGTATGACCTAAATCAAGTCCCTTATGATTATACAGTGGAAGTGAGAAATAGATTTAAGGGCCTAGATCTGATAGATAGAGTGCCTGATGAACTATGGAATGAGGTTCGTGACATTGTACAGGAGACAGGGATCAAGAGCATCCCCATGGAAAAGAAATGCAAAAAAGCAAAATGGCTGTCTGAGGAGGCCTTACAAATAGCTGTGAAAAGAAGAGAGGTGAAAAGCAAAGGAGAAAAGAAAAGATATAAGCATCTGAATGCAGAGTTCCAAAGAATAGCAAGAAGAGATAAGAAAGCCTTCTTCAGCAATCAATACAAAGAAATAGAGGAAAACAACAGAATGGGAAAGACTAGAGATCTCTTCAAGAAAATCAGAGATACCAAGGGAACATTTTATGCAAAGATGGGCTCGATAAAGGACAGAAATGGTCTGGATGCATCAGAAGCAGAAGATATTAAGAAGAGGTGGCAAGAATATACAGAACTGTACAAAAAAAATCTTCACGATCCAGATAATCATGATGCTGTGATCACTCACCTAAAGCCAGACATCCTGGAATGTGAAGTCAAGTGGGCCTTAGAAAACATCACTATGAACAAAGCTAGTGGAGGTGATAGAATTCCAGTTGAGCTTTTTCAAATCCTGAAAGATGATGCTGTGAAAGTGCTGCACTCAATATGCCAGCAAATTTGGAAAACTTAGCAGTGGCCACAGGACTGGAAAAGGTCAGTTTTCATTCCAATCCCAAAGAAAAGCAATGCCAAAGAATGCTCAAACTACAGCACAATTGAACTCATCTCACATGCTAGTAAAAAGTGAAAGTGAAAGTGAAGTCGCTCAGTCGTATCCGACTCTTTGCGACCCCATAGACTGTAGCCTACCAGGCTTCTCTGTCCATGGGATTCTCCAGGCAAGAATACTGGAGTGGGTTACCATTTCCTTCTCCAGGGGATCTTCCCGACCGAGGGATCGAACCTGGGTCTCCCGCACTGGAGGAAGATACTTTAACCTCTGAGCCACCAGGGCAGCCCAAAGTAATGCTCAAAATTGTCCAAGCCAGGCTTCAGCAATACGTGAACTGTGAAATTCCTGATGTTCAAGCTGGTTTTAGAAAGGGCAGAGGAACCAGAGATCAAATTGCCAACATCTGCTGGATTATGGAAAAAGCAAGAGAGTTCCAGAAAAACATCTATTTCTGCTTTCTTGACTATGCCAAAGCCTTTGTGTGGATCAAAAAACCTGTGGAAAATTCTGAAAGAGATGAGAATACCAGACCACCTGACCTGCCTCTTGAGAAACCTGCATGCAGGTCAGGAAGCAACAGTTAGAACTGGACATGGAACAACAGACTGGTTCCAAATAGGAAAAGAAATACGTCAAGGCTGTATATTGTTACCCTGCTTATTTAACTTATATGCAGGGTACATCATGAGAAACGCTGGACTGGAAGAAACACAAGCTGGAATCAAGATTGCTGGAAGAAATATCCATAACCTCAGATATGCAGATGACACCACCCTTATGGCAGAAAGTGAAGAGGAACTAAAAAGCCTCTTGATGAAAGTGAAAGAGGAGAGTGAAAAGTTGGCTTAAAGTCAACATTCAGAAAACGAAGATCATGGCATCTGGTCCCATCACTTCATAGGAAATAGATGGGAAAACACTGGAAATAGTGTCAGACTTTATTTTTGGTGGGTACAAAATCACTGCAGATGGTGATTGCAGCCATGAAATTAAAAGATGCTTACTCCTTGGAAGAAAAGTTGTGACCAACTTAGATAGCATATTCAAAAGCAGAGATATTACTTTGCTGACTAAGGTCCGTCTAGTCAAGGCTATGGTTTTTCCTGTGGTCATGTATGGATGTAATAGTTGGAATGTGCAGAAGGCTGAGCACCGAAGAATTAATGCTTTTGAACTGTGGTGTTGGAGAAGACTCTTGAGGCTCCCTTGGACTACAAGGAGATCCAACCAGTCCATTCTGAAGGAGATCAGCCCTGGTATTTCTTTGGAAGGAATGATGCTAAAGCTAAACTCCAGTACTTTGGCCACCTCATGAGAAGATTTGACTCATTGGGAAAGACTCTGATGCTGGGAGGGATTGGGGGCAGGAGGAAAAGGGGACGACAGAGGATGAGACGGCTGGATGGCATCACTGACTCGATGGACATGGGTCTGAGAGAACTCCGGGAGTTGGTGATGGACAGGGAGGCCTGGCATGCTGCGATTCATGGGATTGCAAAGAGTTGGACACGACTGAGTGACTGAACTGAACTGAACTGAATCCATTACTGTCTTTATTTATTTTGATTATCAGCAGTCTCAGATTTGGCTGTGTGAATACTTTTAATCTGACTTTGATTTTTATGTCATGTAGACTTGTTTTTATGATTTGGGGGGGCACTTCCTAACTCTAGCACAAGATACTGAAGGTTGAAACTATACCTAGTTGCTCTAGTTCTTAAACTATTTTTTTCAATCAACACCATTACCTTTTTACACATGATTTTTCAGTTGTCTCAACATACACACATATATATTTGGATAGAGGAACCGCATTTGTTATTTAGTTAGCTTCAGAAACAGAAACACTTGAAGTTTCCTTATGTCATTAAGAGAAATAATAAGGTAGGGAACTTTAAAAATACAACTTTCTGGAGGGAATTTGTTTCCTCTGTAGTCTATTTTTCTCAAGTTTTGTGACTTTTGATTCATAAGGTTTTCTGGGCATATTTTTGCTTCATTTTTCTTTATCTGGGTTTAGCTTTTTCTTTTGCACTTATTTATTGAGCACATTTTTTGTGTGTTCTTTCTTGCTTCAATCACTTTTTCCTCAGTTGTCTCAGCATATTTTATTGCATTTTTACATTTGCTCCAATGTTTTGATGTTTCAACTATATTACAAAATAGTTTGAGATTTCAACTGTATTACATAATAAATTTTTAAATGTTCTCATATCTATATATGTCCTCTGGTTGATTTCAAAATCTTATCTATTCATATTACCATACTGTGTTAAGTACAGAGGCTTAATAACATTTTAATACTGATTGAATATTGTGTATTAACTGTTTAATATATATTTGACACATTAATGATATAATATTCCCCTGGACAGCTCTCTATTTTCTATTCTTACATGTTTATTTCTTTTTATGTCTTTTCCCCCTATGTTACCAACGTCATTAGGTCCTGAAAACACAAGTATTAGAGAAAACTTAAAACACAATAAAGCTCTTTTTGTTCAAGTATGTTTTGTTTAATTTTTTATCTTTTCGATGTTATTATTCTCTAGAAAATATGCATTTTCTATTGGTAACATAAAAGTCTTTCACTTTGAAATATTTAATAAAAATTGAATTTCAAGCACAATCATGCAGAGCTAATCTAAATTAAGAAAATGTAGTACATATAATGTGTTATTAAAATGATAGACTGTGTCTATCTTCCCTACTATTGAGTTTTCAGAGCCAATACATTCTGGAACATAGGGTATACCCAATATATATCTCTTGACTAGATAAGACTGCATTCTGCACTAGGATATTTTTCTCTACTCAGCTACTGCACATAGATAGGCACAATATGAACTGCAATTTCTTATTATCTAACCAATGACAAGGCAAAGAAAATAATATGCCCATATAATTGCTGACATTATTAATCATATTCTGCTTACAAATACAAAATGTAAACAGTCAGTGAAGAGTGTGAAAAGGTGTAAAAATGAAGTCAGTTGAGGAGCAAACTGTTATATAAAGAAGGAGATTTGATTAGGAGTTCAATTTACCTGAAAGCTAAACCCATTAAGCTGAAAAGCTAAAAGTGATCCAGAGCATCGAAGTAAAAATCAGTAAATTACAGGAGTGAACTGTGCACTACAACAAAACGATCTAATAAACCAGTAATTTGCATATTATTATGCGCTACAAAGACAATTTAATAAAAACGATTTGGGTTCTATTACTTCCAGCCTACTTGTGTAGTTTCACAATCATCTTTAAAAATATATATATAATAGTTTTAGTCATAGGATGACATTCTTATAATTGAAAATTTGTATTACTAAAATTGTTACATAACATATACCTTATTACTACTTGAGGCACTTGCAGAGAAGCATATTTGGTAATGATTTTTAAAAATCTTAATTTTTTAGATAGGTTCTTAAGAGTGCTCAGTGAAGGAAAGGTTTTATTTACCATACTGGTGTTGATTTCCTATAACTGTTCTGCACAAAATGTCCTCAACTTTCTTTTTCCAAATCCTTGCATTGGCATCCATGACAACCAGAATATGCTTCCTCTGTTTATCAGATCGTAGTTCCTTGCTGAGGGGCAGTAAAAAGGTTACCACATATCCAAGTAATTATGATGTGGGGTAGTGCTGAAGGCTTGACGCCAACAAAAATATTAATATTTCTTCCTCACCCCATTACAGGTGATAGTAATTAAATGCCAGAAAAGTAGCATATATAATTAAATTGGATAAATACGTTTCTGCCTTTTCACTGCCCCAATACATATTATAATGAAACTTTGCCCTTTATGAAGTCCTAAAAGATATATTTAATTTTACAGAAGATCAGGAACTGAAAACTGTAACACTCAGAATCATAAGTCTACTAAAATAACTTTACTACTCTGTAAAACCATTGCTTCTGTCTTTCCTATTTAGAGGTTAAGCATGACAACAAAAATAAAAATTAAAAATTTAAGAGACTGAAATTATTCCACAAAATAGTATTTATAATTAGACTTGAAAACTTTAGTTTGATTTAGGGTTGGTGATTTTCTCACTTTTGTAGAGAAACAAGTCTCTGATCAATGTTAATATGTGTGAAATGTATTGGAGAACTTTAGAATTATATTTTGAGGTCAATATTAACTTTATTATTGTATAAACTTGAAAATAGGGTTAGCTCCTCTGGATTTAGGCAAACAACTTGGTTTCTTCTTTAGTATTTCCTTCAGCCTGAACCAAAAAAAAAAAAAAAGTCAAAATCCATTTCATTGGAGTTAAAGTCTGGTGAGAAGTACAGCAAGGCTAAGCAGAATGGTGAGAGATTGGAGGAAGACAGACATCAGATCTGGGGTGTGGGTGTCTGTGACAAGATAGTGGAGGTAAAGAGAAAGAACTCTTCAGTCTAGCTTCTTTCCACTGAAACTGCTCTTGCTAATACTGATTGCTGCCATCTTGCCAGAATAAATGAACACCAAACAGTCCTCATTTTGCTATTTTATGTCCAGCAGATTAGACACTGCTGGCCATTTTCTGCTTCCTAAAGTGCCTCTCCTTTTTATTTTCAATGTTACCACTTCCAAGAAAGAAAGGCTTATTTCTTATTCCTTCCGAAATAGGGACACCACTATTCTCTTACAGAGAAAAATATGTATATTTTTAGTCTATTGCATAGTACAATTTTAGTTATAAGATTTATTTGTCTTTTTGGTGCTCTCTTACTCTAGACTTTGAGCTCCTAAAGATCAGGGACCAAACAGACACACCTGACGTGCAGCAAAATTCAGGCTCTTGGGAATTTATTTATGCTGATTCATTTCACCACTTTGTTGTTCCAGCTCCAAATTTATTGCCTCTCTGCTGCAAATGTTCCTTTCAATATATGCTGTGATAATAGAGTTCCTTTAAGTATTTGTGTTTTAATGTGTGTACCATAGTAATCTTTCTCAGTAGAGGGCACAGGAAGGACATTGTGGAAATAGAGGTCCTCTGGAGGGATTGTGGGCTTTCCCAGTGGCTCAGACAGTAAAGAATCTGTCTGCATTGCAGGAGGCCTGGATTCAATCCCTGGGTTGAGAGATTCCCCTGGAGAGGGGCATGCTACCCACTCCAGTACTGTTGCCTGAAAAATTCCATGGACAGAAACGCCTAAGCAGACTACAGTCCGTGGGGTCTGTAGCCCTGCAGATACCATGATCTTGGTACATTGAAACTAGTTTCAGACTTCTGGCTTCCAGAACTGTGAGGAAATAAATGCCTACTGTTTTATGCCACTAAATTTGTGATTATTTGTTACAGCAGCCATAGAAAGCTAACGCAAGTGGACATTGACGATTTCTACTGCACTGAAGTGAAGTGAATTCGCTGTCTTGTCCAACTTTTTGCGACCCCATGGACTGTAGCCCACCAGGCTCCTCCCTCCATGGGATTCTCCAGGCAGGAGTACTGGAATGGGTTGCCATTTCCTTCTCCAGGGGATCTTCCAGACCCGGGGATCGAACCCAGGTCTCCTGTATTCCAGGCAGACACTTTAACCTCTGAGCCACCAGGAAAGCCCCTCTACTGCACTAGTAATCTACTGCACTAGTAATCTAAAAAGGTACACTTTATTTATTTATTTTTTCCAGAAAAACATCTATTTCTGCTTTATTGATGAGATAGTTGAATCGCATCACTGACATAATGGACATGGGTTTGGGAGGACTCCGGGAGCTGGTGACGGACAGGGAGGTCTGGCATGCTGCGGTTCATGAGGTCGCAAAGAGGCAGACACGACTGAGAGACTGAACTGAACTGAACTGATATCATCACCTCAATTAACATTATAGTTATTACCAATACCTCCCAGAGTTTCCTCATGTCCCTCTGTTTTTCTTTTCGTTTTGTTTTCTCCTTTTGTGGTAAGGGCACTTGACATTCAATCTACTCTTTGAATAAAGTTTGAAACATATGATACTGCATTGTTAACTATAGACATAATGTTTTATAGCAGAGTTCTAGAAATTACTCACCTAGCATAACTGAAATTTTATACCCATTAAATGTCTTAACAATGTACTTAATCTTTTAGTGTCTTAGTTTCATCATTCATAAAATGATTAATAGTTCATATTTCACAAAGATTTTTATGGGTTAAATACATTCAGACATATAAATCACCTACAGTAGTGACTGGCATATGAAGCACTCAATAAATGTCATCTATTATTAAGTTTTTCAAACATCAGTGAATAAGAAAATCCAAAAAAAAAAAAGCCTTGAAATTTGATTTAAAATATAAGCAGCATTGATATTATTCAGCTTTCTCATTTATTCTTTTTAGGGATCTGCTGAGTTCAGTTCAGTTCAGTTGCTCAGTCGTGTCCGACTCTTTGTGACCCCATGAATCGCAGTGTGCCAGGCCTCCCTGTCCATCACCAACTCCCGGAGGTCACCCAGACCCACATCCATTGAGTCAGTGATGCAATCCAGCCATCTCATCCTCTGGCAGCCCCTTCTCCTCCTGCCCCCAAGGCTGAGTGCCGAAGAACTGATGCTTTTGAACTGTGGTGTTGGAGAAGATTCTTGAGAGTCCCTTGGACTGCAAAGAGTTCCAACCAGTCCATTCTGAAGGAGATCAGCCCTGGGATTTCTTTGGAAGAAATGATGCTAAAGCTGAAACTCCAGTACTTTGGCCACCTGATGCTAAAAAGGTACACTTTAAAAGATACATTATTTTAACCACAACATTTCAAAAATTTAAATAAATAATTCTTATGTTAATGTGAAAGTAATTATCTTTGGATGTCCAGATTATTGCATTTCTATTTTATAGGTATAAAAAATTCTAAAACAAAAAGATAGATGGCATAAGATATAACAGAAAGTTCTCAGGAGAAAGAAGAATGGAAGAGGCTTGCTGAGTTTACCCCTAACTTGGCTAAAAGTAATTTTTTATATTCTAAATTAATCCTATTTGGAGTTAAATTATAAAAGCCAAAATCTTCCATATCCTGTTTGATGGGTGGCCCTTGAGAACCTAAGGCATTTGTCGGCTACTGGTCAATATTCATGGATTTAAGTTCCAAATCAATTTTAGAGACGTAACAGTGACAGGTACACTCTTATATAGCTGGTAGATGAATGTATCAGAACCATTTAAGAACAATGCTTTTAATGTTTGTCCTCTTCAATGAATAGGGACTTTTTCTAGGTAAGTAATAAGACATTTGAACACAGATTTACCTGCAAGAGTTCTAGCCAGAGTTAATTTAAAATGGTTAAAAAACTAGACACTCCTTGGATATCCAGTGAACTCAGGGAATGGGTATGTAAACTCTGGCGTAATCAAACTGTAGATTTTTACACAGCCATTAAAAATCTTTCCTGTAAAGACTGTTGAGTTATATACGGAGAAATACTATCAAGAAAATGTTCTATTGAAAGAACAGACTCATTGTAACTAACTTTATTGTGTACCTACCAAGCACTTTAAAAAGCTTTGTTGCTTATTTTTATTCTCTTAAACAATGTATTATATAGGTGTATATTTTTGAAAGAATATCCATTGAATGATGAAGAAACCAAGCCACAGGAAAGTCAACCAACTTGCTCAGAGTTACACAGGTAGAACAGGGAAGGTTGATTCCATAGGACAAAACATGTTATATCAGACAGAAAACAAAATAAAGGAAGACTTTTTTTTTTTTTTTTTTTTTCTCAGTGGTCCCCTTGACTACCAATGCCCGATACCCTGGTCAGTTTCAGTTACAGCATCTGAGTGTCAGCTTAACTTCTACCAATCACCCTGCAGGAACTTAATCTTAAGGATAAGCTTGTTGACAGGGGTTTCATTCTCAGTGGCTGGCATATCCATACAGCAGCATCTACAGTATGTCAGGATTATGAACCTTCATGTTTGAATATTTTCCAAAAATGCTAAATAAAACTAGCTTTTAAAAAATCTCAAGTTATAAAATAAGATAATTTAGAACTAGAAAAGGAGGAAATAGAAGGGAACTCAAGGAACAAGAAAATCTGCAGCAGAAAACTTACTGCAGAGTGCCAGTCTCCAGTTGTTACTGGGATCAAAACACTCTATAAAATAGATAACCAACAAGAACCTACTACATAGCACAATGAACCATACTCAGCATCTTGTAGTAACCTATAATGAAATAGAATAAGCACATAAACATGTATAACTGAATTACTTTGCTGTATACCTGAAACTAACACAACATTGCAAATTAACCATCCATCAATTAAAAAAAGAAAAAAGCAGTCTTTAGGTACAAGTTGCTCAGTCGTATCCAACTGAGTCAATTCAGTCGCTCAGTCATTTCCAACTCTTTGCGACCCTATGGACTGCAGCATGCCAGAACTTCCTGTCCATCACCAACTCCCAGAACTTGCTCAAACTCATGCCCATCAAGTCAGTGGTGCCATCCAACCATCTCATCCTCTGTCATCCCCTTCTTCTCCTGCCTTCAATCTTTCCCAGCTTCAGGGTCTTTTCTAATGAGTCAGTTCTTCACATCAGGTGACCAAAGTATTGGAGTTTTAGCTTCAGCATCAGTCCTTCCAATGAATATTCAGGACTTATTTCCTTTAGGATTGACTGATTGGATCTCCTTGCAGTCCAAGGGACTCTCAAGAGTCTTCTCCAACATCACAGTTCAAAAGCATCAATTCTTTGGCAATTCTCTTGGCAAAACTCTGTTAGCCTTTGCCCTGCTTCACTTTGTACTCCAATGTCAAACTTGCCTGATACAAGTATCAAGAGAACATACTGGTCATAGCAAACACATTTATAGAGCCTAACTTAATGCTTCCTACATCCTGCATGGAAACTTTTCTAAACGTTTCTGCAAAGTTTATTGCTTTGTTAAAAAACATGCAAACAGAACAGAGCAATGACTTTGAAGTGACAAATACGTTTAATACTTTGACACTGAAGACTTTCCAGATGCAGAGTAAATGATGCCTGAAGTCTTTCAATATTTTTGAAGTTTTAATAACAAATAGTCTGGCAACCAGTAATTGGGAAAAGAAGCACATACACCCACAATTTATTGTATTTTCACTTCTCATGGCACGCAGTTCTCACATTTCATGCATAAGGGAAGAATGTTAGAAAGTGATTTGCAGGTTGCTCTACTGATTACAATGAATTGCATATCTTAATTTTGCAAAAATTATTAAATCAATTTTCCTATGTTGTTACCCACATTTCTATTATACATTCCACTAAGGTCTTTCTGCCTATTTCTGTCAATCTCTCTGTCTGTTCCTCTCTTTGTTTTTCTTTTCCCATGAGGCTTGCCTATCTGTGTGTATGTCTGTGTTTGTATGTATGTGGCTATATACATATGTACTTAATAACCATAATCAGGTCTTCTGGTGAATTTTGCAGCTTGATTTTGGGGTGTGCTGTGAATTTCAGGAGATCTCAACAATGACGAGCATAGGACCTTGAAATATAATGAGCACTGTTGATTGCATAAGAGGCCATGAGGCACAGTGCAGTGCTTTTTAAATTTTAATACGCATGTAAATCACCTGGAGAACTTGTTAAAATGCAAATTCTGATACAGTAGTTTTCATATAATACTCAAGATTGTGCATTTCTCCCATGCTCTTCGGTGATGCCAATGCTTTTGGTCCGTGGATCACACTTAGGGTAACAAAGGCGGAATGGAGCTCACATAAAATATGATACATCTAAGCTCAAATCTGCTCAGCACAAATTGGATACGTGACTTCTGTATGTTTCATTCCCTTTACTCTCACTGCTGTCATCTGTAAGTGGGAAGTAAAACCAAGACACAAGTTTGTTGTTACAAATATGATATCATGTCTGTACAAGAACTTGCTAAATAGTCCATGTAGAATAAATGTTGGATCCTTTCCATCTCTCAATACTGAGGACCATGAAAGGTTAAGAAGAGCAAGACAATCTTAAATGTCCAAGGAAGTATTTTTCAGAATGCAATAAAGTATTTTTTTAAGCATCATCACTTTCTCCAAGAAATAGGAAAGCTTACTGTTGCAATGGTCATTTTATTTCATAAGCTTCAAATATGAGAAATTATAGTCTAAATTTAGTTTAAGTTTCATCACAATGCTGGTAGTTTCTATGTCCTTTTATAGTCAATATTGAAAGAAAGTCCCACGGACAGAGCAACCTGGTGGGCTACAGTCCATGGGATCACAAAAGAGTTGGACACGACTTAGTGACTAAACAACAACAACAACAAATCGAAAGTCAATGGAAAATCATGTCTATATCAATACTTTAAATATATAAAAATATAAATACTATAAATATATAAAAATACTATAAATATATAAAATATATAAATATATATAACAATTAAAAAGAAGTGCAAAAAGTGTTCACATATGTTCTACACATAATATCTGAGTATAAAAATAGCAATTGAATACTATATTCTATTTTAATCAGCATTCTTTGTCTTGATTTTTAAGTTTGAAAAATATATGTAGAAGCCATCAGGGAACAAAGAAAGTAATTTTTGAGCATCTGATTAATTTTGTCTTTCAAACTATTTAAATATCTACTCTTCCCGTGCCCAGGGCTTAATCCTTGAGTCCTTTCTGTTCTTTGTATACCTTCACTTCATATAGCAAGGTGATCTCACCTAGTCTCATTTTAAAACATAAAACTTGTTTTGTAATGATTTGCAACTTGTATCTTCAATCAAGTCCTATCCTCTGAACTACATTTTAGAGTATTTGGGCCCATTAAAACATGAAAACATTAAGAAAGATGTCTAGAGTTTGTGATGTTACTGATTTTATATTGTAACATGACTTGCTTTACAGATTTAAGATTATCAAAATCTCCACATAGCTATCTAAAGAGTGTCCCAAAATGAAAATATCTAAAACAGTGCCTAGTCTTAATCCTACCACCAAGATTCTTTAGTAGCTCTCTCTTTTTTTAAATCTCAGTTGGTGGTGATTCTACTCTTCTTCCTGCTCAGGAGAATAATCTTGGTATCATTCCTAGGTGCTGTTTATCTTGTACCCCACACCTGATTAATCAGCTATCAATGCTGGTTCTGCGTTTGAAATGTACCAAGAATTCAAACACTTCTCATCTCTCCTCCTGCTACTTCTCTAGTGCAGCTCTTCATGCAGTGTGTGTGTGGTGAGTCGTGTTTGCCTCTGCAACCTCATGGAGTGACTGTAGCTCACCAGAGTTCTCTGTCCATGGAATTTCCAGGCAAGAATACTAGAGTGGGTTGCCATTTCCTACTCCAGGAGATCTCCCTGACCTAGGGATTAAACCCACATCTCTTACTGTCTCCTGCATTGGCAGGCAGATTCTTTACCACTAGCACCACCTGCGAAGTCCTTATCTTCATGCCTCATATAAATTAATACATCAGTCTTCAAACCTCCTTTGGCCCCTGGACACCTTCAGCCTGAGTATTTAACAGAAGAAAAAAATAATAATTAAAACAATTTCTTCAGACTCATGGAATTATAAATTATGAGAGTTGGAAGTCATTAGTCTTTGATTCAATATATTTATCTAATAAATAAGGAAATTTTGCCCAGAGGATTTTTCTCAGAGTTACACTGATAGCCACAAAGGGGGCCAGGAAAAGCTATAAATTAGGTGAAAATCAATCTGATATTATGAGATATAATAGCTTCCTATTACATCCTAAAGATGGGAACAGATTTTCTTGCTTCTTTATAGGCAACAGTATGTGAACTGCTGCTGCTGCTGCTAAGTCACTTCAGTCATGTCTGACTGTGTGACCCCAGAGACGGCAGCCCACCAGGCTCCCCTGTCCCTGGGATTCTCCAGACAAGAACACTGGAGTGGGTTGCCATTTCCTTCTCCAATGCATGAAAGTGAAAAGTGAAAGTGAAGTCGCTCAGTCATGTCCAACTCTTAGCAACCTCATGGACTGCAGCCCACCAGGCTCCTCCGCCCATGGTATTTTCCAGGCAAGAGTACTGGAGTAGGGTGCCATTGCCTTCTCCAAGCTGGATTTAGAAAAGGCAGAGGAACCAGAAATCAAATTGCCAACATCCATTGGACCATCAGAAAACAAGAGAGTTCCATAAAACCATCTATTTCTGCTTTATTGACTACACCAAAGCCTTTGACTGTGTGGAAAAGTCTTCAAGAGATGAGAATACCAGACCACTTTACCTGTCTCCTGAGAAACCTGTATGCAGGTCAAGAAGCAGCAGTTAGAACTGAGCATGGAACAACAGACTTGTTCCAAATTGGGAAAGGAGTACATTAAGGCTGTATGTTGTTACCCTGCTTATCTAACTTATATGCAGAGTACTTCATAAGAAATGCCTAGCTGGATGAAGCACAAGCTGGAATCAAGATTGGCGAGAGAAATATCAATCACCTCAGATATGCAGATGACACCACACTTATGGCAGAAAGTGAAGAACTAAAGAGCCTCTTGACGAAAGTGAAAGAAGAGAGTGAAAAAAGTGCCTTAAAATTCAATGTTCAGAAAACTAAGATCATGGCATCCAGTCCCATCACTTCATGACAAATAGATGGGGAAAAAATGGAAATATTGCCAGACTTTATTTTGGGGGGGGCTCCAAAATCACTGCAGATGGTGACTGCAGCCATGAAATTAAAAGACTCTTGCTCCTTGGAAGAAAAGCTATGACCAACGTAGACAGTATATTAAAAAGCAGAGACATTACTTTGCCAACAAATTTCCATCTAGTCAAAGCTGTGAGTTTTCCAGTAGTCATGTACGGATGTGAGAGTTGGACCATAAAGAAAGCTGAGCACTGAAGAATTGATGCTTTTGAACTGTGGTGTTGGATAAGACTCTTGAGTGTCCCTTGGACTGCAAGGAGATCAAACCAGTCAATCCTAAAGGAAATCAGTCCTGAATATTCATTGGAACGACTGATGCTGAAACTGATGCTCCAATCCTTTGGCCACCTGATGTGAAGAACTGACTCACTGGAAAAGACCCTGATTCTGGGAAAGATTGAAGGCAGGAGGAGAAGGGGACAACAGAGGATGAGATGGTTGGATGGTATCACTGACTCAATGGACATGAGTTTGAGCAAGCTCTGGGAGTTGGTGTTGTCAGGGAAACCTGGCGTGCTGCAGTCCAAAGAGTCGGACATGACTGAGCAACTAAACTGAACTGATAGTCTATTCCAAACAAAATAGTCAGTGTGATCCATGTAACACCTAGTTTAGATCGTGCCATTGCCATATTCAAAGCACACTATCCATATTATTCAGAAAGAAAAGGAACAGAGGGAGAGATGGGTGCCTACTTGCACCTAAATATTTCAACATGATGCAGTTGTGAGTTAATTTTAAGATCCATCTCCTGTTTTTCTCCCTCTGCTCTCTCCACAATGTCTCACTAGAGCCACATTGTTCCTTGAACATGTCAGCTACATCAGGGGCATTGAGCTTATTGTGCTGTCTGCTTGGAAACTCTTCCCCTGTCTCCATTTCTTAGTCTTTTCTCAGCAATCCTCTTCTCTGTGAAATATTTCTTAGCTATCTCCTCTAAAGTTCCCTCTCCTCTGATGATATTTTATTCTCTCATCTGCATTAAGTTTTTAATTACCCCACTCTTGGCATTTTTTATTACTTAATATTTTTTTTTTTTGCTATTTATTGCTTGAATAAATAGCATAAGAATAAATTCTTATTTGTTGTCTTTCTTCCCCCTTACACTATAAGCTCCATAAGATAAGGGATTTTCATTTTTTTTTCTGTGAATAAAGATTAACTGTATTACTAACATTTCCCAACTTACTCAGAACATGTTACCTGCTTAATAAACATATGTTAAATTAATAAATAAATGTTACCTCTGTTTTGAATTATTTTAATTTATTTTATATGACTCCATTTAGAATTCTCACTTCTTGAGTAACATCATCTTCTCCCAGTTTATGTATTCATGCAATATTATAATTTCTCCAAAATTTTCTACTGCACATTCCCATGAAATTTGTTGAATATCATGATGTATTATATGCCTGACCAACAAATTTTTACACCTTTATTGGGATTTTTGTATTTGTTTAAAAATATGTTTTCAAGAACTATTTTGAGAATAGTGTCTTTTGAAGTGTTGGAGGTGATATGGCTGGGGAGAAATAAACATACAGAAAATCGAGAAAATTAGATGAAAAGAAAATGAACATGGTCCTATTTAATGTCCTGTGAAATGAAAACACATCAAAGACTACTCACATGTGGTAAAGAGGCTAACCTGGTACATTTTCTTTTCCATTCAACTCTTCTCTTCCCTCTTACTGGTAGCTGTGAATACAAGCATGTGAAATAAAACATTAGTCTTTAAAATAGCTGTCTTTTATTTATCTTTACATTTTGCAACCCTCCTTAAAAAATTATAGGTGAGTGTATATAAAGAAGAAAAACTTTAAAATTTCTTTTCCTCTATTTCTTCCCAGATCCAGTTTCCATGGAAATAAAGCCAATGATAGAAGTCAAGAAGGAATCTCAATGAATTAATAATAAGTATAATAGGAAACATTTTCCAGGGTCATTTGGCTACTTGTTAAGCACTTTAACACATTATGTCATTTAATACTATTATATCATCTTGGAGAGAAATTGAGTCTCAAAGAAAAGAAAGTTTTTATATAGTCACAGAGTAAGTAAGTCTTAGAATCATAATTTAAGTTAAAATCTGTCTGACCCAGATTCTGAGCTAATACCTAGGATATTTCTTCTAAATTTATGCTTGCTTTTTTTTTTTAACTCAAATAACTATTTGATTTCAATAGATTTCTTTGAAATATCCAACACATTGAACATTTAAAATTTCACTTAATTTACATAATAGAATTTTTTAAATTTAGGGAGAGATGTCACCTTATTTTTCATAGGGATCATATTGAAAAAATATTACAAAGATTTACTGAAAATTCATTAATTAAGAGTATAAACAATATGCAACATCTTCTATAAATTCATAAACAAGTAGTAATGTTATAATAAAAAGCCCAGTAGCCTCTCATGTTCTTAAATCATTTCTAATACTAAAATGTTTATAATCCTTCTGAGTCCTTTAAAATGTGAATCTTTAATGTTTCCTTTTCCTGAATCTGCTCTAAGTGTTCTTTTGCCTATAGAAAATGAAATTAGTGTTTTGATTTTAGGTTCTTTTTTATTAGTTTTTCTGAGCACTTTCAAGGTTCTTCATAATCAAATTGACTTTTCTGTTTAAAAATAGTCACAAACATGATATTAGTTTTTGTTTAGTTTTATTTTTCTGAGAGTTATCTTTCATTTGGTGGACATACTGAGGGCTTCATGCATGTGGGCAAGCAGCATTTCACATAACCTGAGCAAACTTCTCTTAGGAGGTCAGGCAGGGTAGCCAGGATATATTGGAGTTTTGCAACAAAGGGAAGATAGTAGGAATAAAAAGTTACTGTTACTAAAAGAAAACTGGATATCTCAAGTTAAGGAATTTAGCACATTTCTGTGTATGGGAAGATGTAAGAGTCTGGCCTCACCGAGATATACCTTTGATATACATCTCAGCTATCTGGAGCCAAAATCCTGCGTTTTCACATTCTGAATTTCCTCAGGGTGCACCATATGGAGTGGCTGCAGTCTAAAGGCTGCTAGATGGCAGGTATTCTTTGTTTCCTAATTGAGATCTCTTAGGGATTAGCTTTTAGCAAATGAATTGTTTCTACCCAGCAAGTATTTGTCAGATTAAAACTAGGTTCTTGGCAATTTCTCAACTTTCTGTTGATCGAAAATCGGTGATTACCTGCCAAAAATTTAAACACAGATCTTTAAAATAATTAGCACTTTATTGTGTACTGAAGGAAATTGCTTTTTATGAAAACCTGCAGATTCATAGTTCATATACTGGCAGAACTGGAAGGAAAAAAACAAAAAAACAAAAAACTTCCAGCTTTGTTTTCCTTTCAAGAAAAAGTTGGCTCAAAAAAAATCTCCTTGAACCAATTTTCTCTTTTTGTAAATCTGGAAATCTATGCCCAAAGAAATGTGGTGATTTTCACAAGGTCATATCGATAGCCAGAAAAAGAGTCAAGAAAAAAATATGGGAGAGCTAAAAGTCCATAGTTTCTGTTTAGAATATAACTTCCTAAGAGTTTTCTGCTCCTGTTCATGACCTCTATAGCTTATTCTCAGCACAGCTACCAGGATCATCTCTTCAAAATGTAAACCTTTTGTACTTTACTGGTGAACCCTTGAAAATGGCTTCCTATCTCAGGATAATAGCCAAAATCTTCAAATGTTTCCAACTCTCCACATAATCCAGTCCCTTTTTATTCCTCCAACGTTATCTCCTACTCTTACACCCTTTAAATAAGGTCTTCCAGTTATATTTAACTTTTAGCTCTTCTCCCAACTTGATTGCTGATATTTCATTGTTAGCTACCTCTTCCTGAAAGTCCTTCCAATGAAATACTGACATGACTAACATCCTCTGAAGTTTTAGTTCAAATGTCACCTTTTCAATGAATCTTGACTACCATATTTCAAACTACAACCCATACCTCTCCTTCAATCAGCCCTTTTAATTCCTCTTACATGCCTTTATTTCTTTCACAGCTTGTAACATTTTCTAATAAGCATACCTGCTTATTTATCTGCTATTTTCCTCTTCCTGCATTATATTGAAAACTCTGAAAGAGCAGATTTGTCAATTTTGTCCTCTGGTATATACTAAGCCTCCAAATAACCACAAGCACCTAATACATATTTAATGACTGAGCAAATACATGAATAGGCTAGCAATTGTTTTAATCTCAATATTAACTAGACCTTAATAAAATTAAAGTCTGAAAAACCAAAAGTTAAACCAATTATTATAATTAAAAAAAAGAAAAGCCCTAAAGAAAGCACATTATTCACACGACAATATAACTGGCATGGTGTCATGTTGTTATTCAGTTGCTAAGTCATATCTGACTCTTTGCAGCTTCATGGACTGTGGACTACCAGTCTCCTCTGTCCTCTAATATCTTCTGGAATTGTTCAAATTCATGTCTACTGAGTCAGTGATGCTATCTAACCATCTCATCTTCTGCTACTGCCTTCTCCTTTTGCTTTCAACCTTTCCCAGCATCAGGGTCTTTTCCAGTGAGTCGGCTCTTCACGTCAAATGACCAAAGTATTGGACCTTCAGCTTCAGCATCAATCCTTCCAATGAATATTCAGGACTAGTTTTCTTTAGGATTGACTGGTTTGATCACGTTGCTGTCCCAGGGCGTCTCAAGAGTTTTCTCCAGCACCACAATTCAAAGCATCAATTCTTCGATGCTCAGCCTTCTTTATGGTTCAATTCTCATATCTGTACATGACTTCTGAAAAAACTGTAAAGCACACAATTATTCAAGTGCAATTTCTTTGGATTTGGAGAAGTATAATAGGAGCTAACTTTCTGTGCGTTGATACTAAAACTTAGACATAAGACGTTTGGAATAAGAAACTGACAATGCTAATCAATTGTGTCTTTGATGTTTTAATAATAGTGTTTTATCACAAATGTTGCTCCAAAAGTTAGCTTTTCAAACACCGCATGGTAAAAACATAAACATTAATTTAGCATCTTGGACTACTAGTTTTCTCTAATTTAAAATGTCATTTTTTGCAGTTTGAAACTTGGAAAGCACTTTCACATGGAGTAATCCATGTGATACTCATAAATTTGTTAGATAAACAGAGAAATGATTCCTTTTCACATACTCTGAACTTCTTCCACACTGCAACCTATGCACTCTGTAGTAAACTCTGAGATTATAAATTACTGGAAAAATAATTTACAAGCAATTCTGTACTGGCAAGATCTAGCTGCCACTTTCCCACCAATTAAATACTATTTATTTTTCGACTAATAACTCAATTATTATCTCATTTATTCATTCATTCTCAGTATTTCCATAGCACTTTGCAGTCCTAATATTTGTGATGACAGACTCAGATATACATTGTATCATATTTTAGTTGCACTCTGTCTCTGTTTTCCCATCAGAAAGTGTTCTTGCTGGGGCTATGGGGCATATAATGAGAAGAGCACAGGCTTTGGAGCACAGCAGACCTGAGCTACAAGCCCAGCTCGACCACGCACTAAATGAATCAGATCAGTTCAGTTCAATCGCTCAGTCATGTCCGACTCTTTGCAACCCCAAGAATCGCAGTATACCAGGCCTCCCTGTCCAACACCAGTTCCCAGAGTTCACCCAAACTCATGTCCATCAAGTCGCCAATGCCATCCAGCCATCTCATCCTCTGTCGTCCCCTTCTCCTCCTGCCCCCAATCCCTCCCAGCATCAAAGTCTTTTCCAAAGAGTCAGCTCTTCGCATGAGGTGGCCAAAGTACTGGAGCTTCAGCCTCAGTATCATTCCTTCCAATGAACACCCAGCACTGATCTCCTTTAGGATGGACTGGTTGGAACTCCTTGCAGTCCAAGGGACTCTCAGGAGTCTTCTCCAACACCACAGTTCAAAAGCATCAATTCTTCCACACTCAGCTTTCTTCACAGTCCAACTCTCACATCCATACATGACCAAAGGAAAAACCATATCCTTGACTAGATGGACCTTAGTTGGCAAAGTAATGTCTCTGCTTTTGAATATGCTATCTAGGTTGGTCATAACTTTCCTTCCAAGGAGTAAGTGTCTTTTAATTTCATGGCTGCAATCACCATCTGCAGTGATTTTGGAGCCCTCTAAAATAAAGTCTGATATGCTTTCCACTGTTTCCTCATCTATTTCCCATGAAATGATGGGAAGATGCCATGATCTTTGTTTTCTGGATGTTGAGGTTTAAGCCAACTTTTTCACTCTCTTTCGCTTTCATCAAGAGGCTTTTTAGTTCCTCTTCACTTTCTACCATAAGGGTGGTGGCATCTGCATATCTGAAGAGATTGATATTTCTCCCGGCAATCTTGATTCCAGCTTGTGCTTCTTCTGACCCAGCGTTTCTCATGATATACTCTGCATATAAGTTAAATAAGCAGGGTGACAATAAACAGCCTTGACGTACACCTTTTCCTATTTGGAACCAGTCTGTTGTTCCACGTCCAGTTCTAAATGTTGCTTCCTGATCTGCATATAGGTTTCTCAAGAGGCAGGTCAGGTGGTCTGGTATGCCCATCTCTTTCAGAATTTTCCACAGTATTTTGTGGTCCAGACAGTCAAAGGCTTTGGCATAGTCAAGAAAGCAAAATAGATGTTTTTCTGGAACTCTCTTGCTTTTTCCATGATCCAGCGGATGCTGGCAATTTGATCTCTGGTTCCTCTGCCTTTTCTAAATCCAGCTTGAACATCTGGAAGTTCACGGTTCACGTATTGCTGAAGCCTGGCTTGGAGAATTTTGAGCATTACTTTAGTAGCGTGTGAGATGAATGCAATTGTGTGGTAGTTTGAGCATTCTCTGGCATTGCCTTTCTCTGAGATTGGAATGAAAACTGACCTTTTCCAGTCCTGTGGCCACTGCTCAGTTTTCCAAACTTGCTGGCATATTGAGTGCAGCATTTTCACATCATCATCTTTTAGGATTTAAAATAGCTCAAATGGAATTCCATCACCTCCACTTAGCTCTGTTCTTAGTGATGCTTTCTAAGGCCCACTTGACTTCACATTCCAGGATGTCTGGCTCTAGGTGAGTAATCACGCCATCATGATTATCTGGGTCATGAAGATTTTTATGTACAGTTCTTCTATGTATTCTTGCCACCTTTTCTTAATACCTTGTGCTTCTGTTAGGTATCCTTCAGTAAATTCTTGAAGCTCTAAGCTTTGGTTTCTTATTTGGAGAAAGAAAATTCTACTGATTTTCAGACTGTCATAAGAATTAAAAATACTTGTGCAAAGAAGTTGACCTATTTATTTAGCAAGTGCTGATATAGTTCTTTTGGTGTATCAGGCAATGTTTTAACTACTTTACCTTTATTTATCTTAATCCTCATAATATTATGACTTTTACTTTTATTTAGTTTATTTTACATATGAGAAAACATGCATGGAGAGGTTAAGCAAACTTCACAAAGTCATCCAGGCAAAAAACTATAGAATTGGGAGCCAAATCGACAGACTGGATTTAAAGTTTGTGCTTTTACAATTTTGCTATCTTGATACTCCAGGAGGGCAGAAGCACAGTGTAGGTAAGTAAGTGGCATTGGCAAGTGACAAAGCCAAACGTAGTGCAAGTGGAATTAGCATCGTCATGGTCTTCCTCCTGAATGAGATCATGGTCTAATATGTCATACTGTTACTGTTCACTTTAAAAAGGCAAATAAGAGTTGTGAGTTAAGTCTTATCTGAGATTACATGAGAACTTTAGCCTGAGAGACAGTATCCCAGATAGCTCTGAGAAACTGCTCCAAAGAAGTGGGGTTGGGTGAAGGTCAATATATATGTGATTTTGGTGAAGGGGGAGTACATTCAATCAAGCATACGTTTTTTGCAGAAGGTTTCTGCTAGTCTCATGAAGGTTACTACTAGTCATGAGGAGCAGACATCACCATAAAGGTTTTTAGTGCTTTTGTAGATATAAGGAGATACAAGAATTGGGCTCATAGAATCAGCTCCTGAAAATATCTAACTATCTGAGGACCTGTTCTGCCAGTTTTTCTCAGCATACAGAGTGCCTCATTTCTGCTTTCCACCCTGAACTCCTTTCAGAAGGTGTTGAAAATTAGCAGCTGCAGTAGCACATGATTTAATCCTTGTAAAGGTAGATGGCAAGTGCCAATTCGTAGCTGACACTATCAGTTAAGTGCGTTTGTAAATTCATAAATCAAAGTCAACTTGAGTCATTTAAGTCTATCTAAGCTGTGGATTCACTTAACCAGATAGCAGATGTTCTTTCTGTGCAGGAATCATGGGAATAATATCTGCTACCAAAGTCAGGTTGTATCATTAAATAAGTCAATTTATGTTAATGCCTTTTGTAAAATGAGAGGTGCTATGTTACCAAAAGTGTTCAACACCAAAGTTATTGATATTCAGAATAGACCACTTTCTAACATGTGGGTTAGCAAAAAGTTAGCAATAAACTTTTCAGGATAAGAGAAATGAGATGAGTTTTGTTTTAACCTTGAAATTGCTATCTGGCAAAGATTGTGTTATATTCACTTATTATTTTTTCCTTATTTCTCTCTTTTTAGTCCTTTCAAGCAAACTTTACTGACTGTAACATTGATTATTGGATTTTTCACAGCCAGTGTGAGGCTTGCCACTGAGAAGATTATGAACTTTCTTAGTAAGGAGATTTCAAATACTGTGTTTTCCCTCTAGGAAATTTGAAAAGTGCTTAAGTTCCTGATTTAAAAAACAACAAAATCAATTTCTCTTGTATTGCCATTTAAAATACTAATTTGGTAGATGGCCAATAATAATCTTCAAAGGTCACAAGTGGTTTTAAAATTTATTTTAATGGAAAAGTTTCAGAAATGAATTACAGACTTTAATTTTTACAATATTATGTATATTTGGTTTTTGCCTTTCTGGGATTCAGAATCATGAGAATTTTATGTAGAATTAGTAAAACACACTAAAACATAGTAAATACTTTGGAATTTCATGTCACTTTATAGAGAAGAGACATAAAAATCCCAGATATGGATTAAATTTAGCTTAGTGAAAGTGAAGTCGCTCAGTCGTGTCTGACTCTTTGCAACCCCATGGACTGTAGCCTGCCTGGCTCCTCCATCCATGGGATTCTCCAGGCAGTAATACTGGAGTGGGTTGCCATTTCCTTCTCCATTTAATATTCTAAGAGACATTATTTTTTGTTGATTTTCTTGATTGTAATGGATAATCTGCATGGGTTACCATAGAAACTTCAAAGTCTTTACTGTATAGTCTATTTTAGAGACCAAAATAATGGTCACTTAAATAACAGAGAAAACTTTTTAAAAAGCACATATAAAGTATTTCAATCATGTATATAAATGTTTTTCCTGGAGGAGAGCATGGCAACTTGCTCCAGTGCTCTTGCTTGGAGAATTCGATGGATGGAGGAGCCTGGAGGGCTATAGTCCATTGGGTTGCAAAGAATCAGACACAACTGAATCAACTTAGCACGCAAGCATAAATATATTTAAAGGACTAACAGATGTTGATAGACTGATTTTTTATAGTGGACTATGGTTTCAATAGTAGTTGAATTTTACTGACAATTACAGAGAAATGCATCATTTTAAGTCCATATTCTGCTCACTTACTAGGTTCTCTAATATAGAAAAAGTAACATTGCAACATTCCTCTAGCTTCATTAACATAATGCCACATAATTAAGTTATAATAATTTACTTATAGGAAGAGTATTGGACTTTGGCATTGTGATAATCTGAAAGAGCCTTCCCTGAGTTCTATGTTTCATTTTTTAGAATGACTGGGAACCATTTGTATTTCTGCATTTTTTTCCTAAATGAATGCACTCCTGTCACAGTAAGTGGGGGAATTGTAGTTTCTTGCTATATCCCTTGTAACCAAGCTTCCTTCATTCTTTCCCTAATTTATACTGAAAGCTCTAAAATAGGACAATTAGAACACTCCATGTCTTTGGATATATTTATTAGTGTAGTGATTGGCAGATTACCTTTAAAAAAATATGCCCTTTTCATAGTGTATCTTTGAACTGTTTTTCTGGGAGCTCTTGTCTTCTCTTGGAATGTGTGGAGTGTGCTAAGTTGCTTCAGTCATGTCTGACTCTTTGTGACTCCATGGACAGTAGCTTGCCAGGCTCCTCTGTCCATCGGGATTCTCCAGGCAAGAATACAAGTGTGGGTTGCCATGCAATCCTCCAAGGGATCTTCCTGACTTAGGGATTGAACCCAGGTCTCCTGCATTACAGGCAGATTCTTTACCATTTGAGCCACCAGGGAGGCCCCAGAAGACTAAGGAGGGCATTAAACAGTATAACGTGTTTATCATTTGCCAGAAATTCTGCTGTAACTTTTATCTTTTTAAAATAGTGAAAATTTTTCCTGTGAAGACTGCTCCCTAAATCAAAATAATTTGAATATGTACTTTTCTATGTCAGTTAATATTTTGTCATAGACCTATCTCTTTTAATAGTTCATGAATCAATCTAATTCTTGAAATTTCAAGAATTTTCATTAGATTTATACGATGGGGATTAGGAAGAATGCTCAATATGGCACAGTAGGAAGACCCTGAGCTCACCTCTTCCAACAGGCACAAGAAAATTACAAATACATGGTGTTGTTGTTTTGCCAGGCTCCTTTATCCTCCTCTATCTCCTGGAGTTTGCTCAAATTTATGTTCATTGAGTCAGTGATGCTATCTAACCATCTCATGTTCTGCCATTCCTTTCTCCTTTTGCCTTCAATCTCTGCCAGCATCAGTCTTTTCCAACGAGTCAGCTTTTCAAATCAGGCGGCCAAAGTATTGGAGCTTCAGCTTCAGCATCAGTCCTTCCAATGACAATTGAGGGTTGATTTCCTTTAGGATTGATTGGTTTGACCTCCTTGCTGTTCAAGGGACTCTCAAGAGTGTTCTCCAGCACCACAGTTTGAAAGCATCAATTCTTTGGCATTCAACCTTTTTTATGGTCCAACTCTCACAACTATATACAGAGCAATTATTGATGACCAAGACAGAATCTAACAGAAAATATCTCCTACATCTAAACATATAAAGAAGAGACCACAATTAGATGAGGAAGAGGGTGAAGATATAGTATAGTTGAGGACCCGTATGCCCAGGGTGAGTGACCCACAAACAAAAGATTAAATATAATCGCAGAAATTCTCCCCAAAGAGCAAGACTTCCAAGCTATATTGGTCTCCCTAGTCTGGGCGTCCTGCTTTGGAAAGATGAGCTTCCAAAATGTATAGTTTTGAAGGCCAGTCGGGCTTAATTTGGGGAAACACAAAGGGCTAGCTTGAGAAATAAAAATTTCATTCCTAAAGGGCATGCACAAAATGTCACAAGCTTGGGGACTCAGGCAAGAAGCAGCAGTTTGAAAAGAGTCAGAGTCAGACCCATATACTGATCTTGGAGACCGTCCTGGAGAGATTCACCTTAGTCTTTAGTCTACAGGCTTCATCCACTCTTCCCCTTCCAGCCGGGTAATGAGAAATCCTAGCATTTCTAACAGTTTTTTTCACTCTTATTGCTATCTGTCCGATTTTAATTCTGACTACCCCATGCATATAATATTACAAAAAACTTCTTGGCATCTTCCTAACCTTCAGATTCTGTCTCTGCTCTGGTGTCAAATGAACTGTATTGAGATGTCATTTGCAATCAGGATTCTTCTTCATTCATAATTCTTTGAGACCCTAATTTGCTTGTCTCTTATAACCAAAGATGTTAAACTAGCATTAGAAGGCTTTCAAAATATGACCTCACATCACTTTTATAAATTTTCTTTTTGTGAATTCCCATGAAAATAAACTCTAAGTATATATTAACATTCTGAATTGCACTCATTGCTTATGAAAGTCCCATTACTTGGAATTCCTGGGGTTTCCCACTGTTTAAAATATTCCTTATTACAGTGAGATATTTTACCTATACAAAAAGCAAAGAGAGAAATAGAGCTTTCTAGCAATATAGTGCTAACAGCTGTTTTAGAGGAAATTATTACCTGAAATAAAAGTTTGAACCATGTGAAACAATTTCTGTAGTTCAAAGAAAATAGAATAATAACAATTTTAAATGGTTCAATATAATAAAACTAGGTTTTGATAAAGCATATTTAAAGTACATCTCTAGACTCATAAGAAGTAAACAAAATAGCTGAAGTCCAAAAATTAAATCATAAGTAAGGAAATTTGGAATTTCCTTGAATTACTTAGGACAAAATGTTCTGAGTTTGAGACCTACTATTGGACTCATACAAGATGAGAAAACTGAAACTCAGAATGTTGCTATAAGACTGGAAATAACCTAATTTGGCCTCCTGGCTAGTGTCATAGCAAAACTATCCTCTTCATAAGAGATCAGTCCCAAATTAGGCTCCTAGTGTAATACCAATAAAGTATGAATATATTCAAGATAAGCTACAACAAGTAAGAAACAGAATATATCCCTAAGCTCTTTAGCGGAGAACGCAATGGTACCCCATTTCAGTACTCTTGCCTGGAAAAGCCATGGACGGAGGAGCCTGGTAGGCTGCAGTCCATGGGGTCACTAAGAGTCGGACATGACTGAGCAACTTCACTTTCACTTTTCTCTTTCATGCATTGGAGAAGGAAATGGCAACCCACTCCAGTACTTTTGCCTGGATAATCCCAGGGACAGGGGAGCCTGGTGGGCTGCCGTCGATGGGGTTGCACAGAGTCGGACACGACTGAAGCAACTTAGCAGCAGTAGCAAGCTCTTTAGAAGCAAAAATTATTGATGACTGCATACAAAATATCTGTGAATGCATTGTTTAATAAATAAACAGTAAATATAAGCAAGATTCAGCTTCAGCATGGAGATTTAGAGAGCTGAACATAACATGACATCCACTGGACAAACTGCAACGAATGACTTTTCTTGACTCATCAGAAAACTAAGTTTTCAGGGCAAACAATCAACTGGAAATCTGGTGAGAGAAAAACAACCTTTGGGGAGAAAATAGACCCAAGAATCTGTTTGCCTAGAACAGATTCTGCTGAATGCTCTCTAAACTGGTAGAAGTTTCCACCCATAATTGCTTAACAAATGGCTAAAAGCAAGTGTATGCTAGGTGAGAGTATGATACCCTGGAAGTTGAAGGGTTAGTCATGGGGAGCCTGTATGGTCTTCATCCCAGTGGGTTCTCACAAGAGAAGAGGGAGATTTGGAGATGCCCAACTGAATCCCCTCTCCAAGTATTGACTAGAGAAGAAAAAACAGTTGCTGCTTTATCTGCCCAGATCCTTTTTTCCTGTTTCCCTTATGGGATGGAAATCCTAACAGGCCTTAGTTAGTGAAATTTGCTCAGTTGTGTCTTTGTGACCCAAAAGCATCAACTCTTCTGTGCTCAGCTTTCTTTATGGTCCAGCTCTCACATTCATACATGACTACTGGAAAAACCTATACAGACCTTTGTTGGCAAAGTAATGTTTCTGCTTTTTAATATGCTGTCTAGGTTGGTCATAGCTTTTCTTCCAAGGAGCAAGCGTCTTTTCATTTCATGGTGTAGTCACCATCCACAGTGATTTTGGAGCCCAAGAAAATAAAATCTGTCACTGCTTCCACTTTTTCCCTATCTGTTTGCGACTGAATGCCATGATTTTAGTTTTCTGAATGTTGAGTTTTAAGCCAGTATTTTCACTCTCCTTTTCACCCTCATCAAGAAGCTCTTAGCTCCTTTTCACTTTCTGCCGTTAGAGTGGTGTCATCTGCATATCACCCTATGAGTTCATTTAACCTAGTTCCCTCCTTAAAGATCCTGTTTCCAAATCCAGTCACATGGGGGTCTGGGGCTTTGCTCTTCAAAATTTGCAGGCAAGCAATTCAATTCAATGAGATATATTAGAAACAGAGGTTTAGTTGTCTGAAAACAAGCATTAGTTTTCCCTTTATAAAAAATGAAAATAAAGTTGGATGTAAAATTTTAAGTTGATATTTATTTTCTCTCAGCACTAAAAGCCTGCAGTTATGTTCTTACAGATGAACTGCATTTAAAATTAAATATGGCAACTGAAAATTCCCTTTGAATTTGTAACTGACAAACTTCAAACACTTTTAAAAAATCTCTTTCCTTATTTTTAATTTTTGAAGTAACTTTAGAAAAAAAAGCTTTTTTTTTTAGAGATTTACATTCTGTACAAAAAATAAAACATAGTGATAGTGCTATACAGAGTTTCCCTCCATGCTAAGATTTGATATCACTTGTAGTGCAACATCACAGCAGTAAATTGACACTGATACAACCTATTTACTTTTTTCAGAAATCAACTTCTTTACATGTATTCATTTCTGTGTGTGTGCGTATATATGTGTGCCTTCTGCAACTTTAAAAAATGCATAGTTCACATCCACCAACAGCCAAAACACATACGAGTTCTATCACAGGGTTCACTTTTATAACCACAACTTTCCTACCTACCACCCCTGGCAACTACTAATCTATTGGTGGGTCTCAATCTTGATAATTTTGCCGTTTCAAATATGTTATGTAAAATAACATCATATGGTGTATACATTTGGCATAGATTCTTTTCACTCAGTATATTTTCCTTGAGATCCATCCAAGCTGTTCTGTATATCAACGGCTTGTTCCTTTTTAATGTTGAGTAGTAGTCTGTGTTCTGAATATTCTATAATTTTTTAAATCATTCGCTCCACAAAGTACATTTTGTTTGTTTCCAGTTTTTGTCACATATAAATTAAGTTGCTATGAATCTCTGTGTACAGGATTGTTTGTAAGCACTAGTTTTCATTTCTCTAAGATAAATGCCCATGACTGCAGTTGCTGGATCATATAGGAGGTACATGTTTAATTTTCCAAGAAACTAGCGTATCAAGCCCAGAGTGTATGTACCATTTTGTATTGCTACATTTCCTCACATTTTGGCTTCTACAGTTGCTTTTAAGAAATTCACTTCAACCAATACAATATTGTAAAGTAATTAGCCTCCAATTGAAACAAATAAATTTAAATTAAAAAAAAATTCACTTCAGTTTTATCTTTACTTATCTTTCTTATCTTTACTCTATGATAAATCTGCCTTTTATTTCTGATATTTAACATTTTCTTCTCTTTGTTGTTATTGTGTAACCCATCAGCTCAGTTCAGTCGCTTAGTTGTGTCCGACTCTTTGCCACCGCATGAATCGCAGCACGCCAGGCCTCCCTGTCCATCACCATCTCCCAGAGTTCACTCAGACTCATGTCCATCGAGTCTGTGATGCCATCCAGCTGTCTCATTCTGGGTCGTCCCCTTCTCCTCCTGCCCCCAATCCCTCCCAGCATCAGAGTCTTTCCCAATGAGTCAACTCTTTGCATGAGGTGGCCAAAGTACTGGAGCTTCAGCTTTACCATCATTCCTTCCAAAGAAATCTCAGGGTTGATCTCCTTCAGAATGGGCCGGTTGGATCTCCTTGCAGTCCAAGGGACTCTCAAGAGTCTTCTCCAACACCACGGTTCAAAAGCATCAATTCTTCGGCGCTCAGCCTTCTTCACAGTCCAGCTCTCACATCCATATCTGACCACTGGAAAAACCATAGCCTTAACTAGATGGACCTTGGTTGGCAAAGTAATGTCTCTGCTTTTGAATATACTATCTAGGTTGGTCATAACTTTCCTTCCAAGGAGTAAGCGTCTTTTAATTTCATGGCTGCAATCACCATCTGCAGTGATTTTGGAGCCCCCCAAAATAAAGTCTGACACTGTTTCCACTGTTTCCCCATCTATTTCCCATGAAGTGATGGGACCAGATGCCATGATCTTCGTTTTCTGAATGTTGAGCTTTAAGCCAACTTTTTCACTCTCCTCTTTCACTTTCATCAAGAAGCTTTTTAGCTCCTCTTCACTTTCTGCCATAAGGGTGGTGTCATCTGCATATCTGAGGTGATTGATATTTCTCCCGGCAATCTTGATTCCAGCTTGTGTTTCTTCCGACCCAGCGTTTCTCATGATGTACTCTGCATAGAAGTTAAATAAGCAGGGTGACAATATACAGCCTTGATGTACTCCTTTTCCTATTTGGAACCAGTCTGTTGTTCCATGTCCAGTTCTAACTGTTGCTTCCTGACCTGCATACAGATTTCTCAAGAGGCAGGTTAGGTGGTCTGGTATTCCCATCTCTTTCAGAATTTTCCACAGTTTATTGTGATCCACACAGTCAAAGGCTTTGGCATAGTCAAGAAAGAAGAAATAGATGTTTTTCTGGAACTCTCTTGCTTTTTTTATGATCCAGCGGATGTTGGCAATTTGATCTCTGGTTCCTCTGCCTTTTCTAAAACCAGCTTGAACATCAGAGAGTTCACGGTTCACATATTGCTGAAGTCTGGCTTGGAGAATTTTGAGCATTACTTTACTAGTGTGTGAGATGAGTGCAATTGTGTGGTAGTTTGAACATTCTTTGGCATTGCCTTTCTCTGAGATTGGAATGAAAACTGACCTTTTCCAGTCCTGTGGCCACTGCTGAGTTTTCCAAATGTGCTGGCATATTGAGTGCAGCACTTTCACAGCATCATCTTTCAGAATTTGAAACAGCTCAACTGGAATTCCATCTCTTCCCCTAGCTTTGTTCATAGTGATGCTTTCTAAAGCCCACTTGACTTCACATTCCAAGATGTCTGGCTCTAGATTAATGATCACATCATCATGATTATCTGGGTCGTGAAGATCTTTTTTGTACCGTTCTTCTGTGTATTCTTGCCACCTCTTCTTAATATCTTCTGCTTCTGCATAGGTAGGTTTATATTTGCTTATTATATGTAAGAATAATTGTGTTTCATGGACAGGAAAATTCATGGATGTTATCTATCTGCTAAAGTTTCAGGCAATTCATGTTTCATACTCTCCTTCTGTGGAATCTGTTAAATGTATATTAGATCGTCCTTTTATATCCTCTTTTTTTTTTTTTAATAACAGAGTTTTTTGTACTTACTTAGTTTTCTCCAAGGACATCAATTTGTTTGTCTCTTGCCTGCTAATAGCTAAATGCATAATTTAAAACACTGATTTCTCCAGGGACTACTTTTGACCATGTTAGAAAGCTCAAAAAGCTTAAATCCAGCTTCTGACACAAATAACAGTGGTGACACATTATACTGTAAATCATTCTCTTAAAAACAGCTTAGTAATTAAGACAAACAGGGAAATTAGCAGAAGTGCTACGGTCACAAAAATTGATGCCAGAATGAAAACAAAACATCTTTAGAGGGAAGATGATTAGATCAATTTGCATCCTTTCTCTTGAAGATAATTTTAATTTCCTCTTCATCAGCTCTAAGATTTTTATGCTATATATTCTCAATTTCATTTTTAATGCAAATATTTGGCCGTAAAATTGGAAAAAGTGTAAAGTTTTTCCAAATAAAATAGTTTCCACTTTATCTATGTTCTTAAAACATCTCCTATTTTAACTTGAACTTCCTGTTTCATTGAAGTATTTTTATGACTAAATTGACAGATTAAGGGTAATTGAAGATATACCTATATTCTATATACATGTATTTTGGGGTAATTTCCAAACATATAGTCATATCAAGTTTGATCCAAAGTAGCTAAAACGTTATTTGAATACCAACATATATCATACCTGTGAAACATATCATTTGAGATCTAGTTTCCTAGAAGACACTCAGTTCAGTTCAGTTCAGTAGCTCAGTCGTGTCCAACTCTTTGCGATCCGATGGACCGCAACAGGCCAGACCTCCCTGTCCATCACCAACTCCTGGAGTTTACTCAAACCCATGTCCATCCCAGCGAAGGCAATGGCACCCCACTCCAGTACTCTTGCCTGGAAATTCCCATGGACGGAGGAGCCTGGTAGACTGCAGTCCATGGAGTCGCAAAGAGTCGGACATAACTGAGCGACTTCACTTTCACTTTTCACTCTCATGTATTGGAGAAGGCAATGGCAACCCACTCCAGTATTCTTGCCTGGAGAATCCTAGGGACGGAGGAGCCTGGTAGGCTGCCATCTATGGGGTGGCACAGAGTCGGACACGACCGAAGCAACTTAGCAGCAGCAGCATGTCCATCCAGTCGGGGATGCCAGCCAACCATCAATACCGGGGCTCAGTTGGTAAAAAACATGCCTGCCAATGCAGGAGATGCAAGAGATGTGGGTTCAATCCCTAGGTCAGGAAGACCCCCTGGGGTAGGAAATGGCAGTGTAGGAAATGGCAACCTGCTCCAGTATTATTGCCTGGAAAATTCCATGGAAGCCTGGCAGGCTGCAGTTCATGGGGTCACAAAGAGTAAGACATGACTAGCACATAAGCACACTCATGCACACAGAAGACAGTATAAAAAACAACATTGCTGTATCTTTCTAAGAGTTTGCTTCATTAGCGAATGGAGAAAGGAGTAGTATGCAAAAGTTGTTTGCTTGCTGTTTCAGCTCTGAAGATTTAAGGAAATTGGAAAGAGGAACTATCATTTATTGCACATACATAGAATTAGAAAGAATATTACTATATAGCACTTAAAAATACTCTGTCACCGCAGGCACTACAGAGAACTTTTGTGAGACTCTGACAAGTTTCAGTGACTAAATAAAGTCTCAAGCTTTGTCTTGGTAATTCATGATTATTTATCTTCTGAGTATTTTTTATTAAAAAGGACTTTCGACGTTAACATTTTGTCAGTCTATTAACATTTCCTTGGGAGAATGAATATAATACTTTAAATGACATTTCAGATTTCATCATAATTCTAGGCATAAAACATTATGTGTATATATTTAATTTGAATAAAGCTGAGAAAAATAAATTATGGGATCAGATATTAAAAGATGCCATAAACAAGCTTCAGATACTCTAAGCATAAAAATGATAGGGCAAATTTTGATGTAAACAAGAGAGAGATTAAGATTTGTTTGGAAACGAAAAATCAAAATAATCCATATGTCTTCACTGATAAACAAGAATATATTACTAATGAGCAAACAGAAGTTATAATGCTATTGTACTGATAATTACTCTGACAAAGGAAAAGAGGATATGAGGTTTAGGGTGGAACAGAGAAGGAAAGTTTTCATATTATAATAATTTTTTAGAAAGAGTAAATTTATGTCCCAAGCAGACTAAAGGAAATACATATAAATAGCATGGCTTACTTCAAATGCATAAGTTAGATGTCGAGATGTGTGGGAAATAGAAATGTAATAGGTTAGACTGATGAATATGTCTGAGATCTCTAAACTAGCACATATATTATCTATCTATATGCTGGGAAGTACTGTCTTTGAATATTGTGCCTACTGGTCTTCTTTGCATATGCACTAGAATGGCAGCAACAGAAAATGACAAATCTGAAACTAATAATTTATAGGAGATTGCAAAATATTAAGGCTCCCCATGTCTCACCTCAGCTTTCAGGGCTTCAAACTCTCAACCTAACCTACATTGCTTTTAGCAATCCGTTAAACAAACGTATGTGGACGCTCCTACCAGTTTAGAGAGCATTCAGCAGAATCTGTCCTAGGTGAACAGATGCTTGGGTCCAGTTTCTCCCCACGGGTTCTTTTCTCTCACCAGATTTCCCATTGATTGTTCGCCCTGAAACAGTTTTCTGATGATTTCGAGAAAAGTCATTACATTGCAGTTTGTCCAGTGATTTTCCTGTTGGGAAAGGCGGGTGTCATGTTATGTTCACTCTAAATCTCCATGTTGAACATCTTGCTCATATTCACTGTTTATCTATTAAACATTGTATTCACAGACATTTTATATGCAGTCATCAATAATATCTGTTTCTAAAGAGCTTAGGGATATAGTTTTTATTCTTGCTTATTGTATCTTGTTATTTGTATGAGTTAATATTTTATTGCTGTTACAGCAGGGGCTTAATTTTGAACTGCTCTCTCATGAAAAGGATAGTTTTGCTCCAACACTGTCCAGGGGCCATTTTAGGTCATTTCTGGTCTTATAACACCATTTTAAGGTTCAGTTTTCTCATCTTGTTTGTGTCCAAAAGAAGGTCTCAGACCCAGAATTAGAACATTTTGTCCTCAGGGACTCAAGGAAATTCCAAATATTCTTACTTATATCTTTCTTTTTTCTTTTACTTTAGCTGTTTTGTTTACTTCTTTTGAATCTAAAGATGTACCTTAAATATGTTTTATTGAAAACCTGAACCTAGTTTATGAAGCTAAACTATCTTAACAGTCATCAAATTATTTTTAAAAGATTTTCTTATCAAAGAATAAAAAAAACTTTAGAGTTTTTTACTTTTAAGATAGCCATTCTAAAAGGAGTTTAGATATTATCCTAAATTAAATGCATTTGAAAATAAAGCTGAAATAGTGTTTAATGGCAGAATTTATATCCTTATGCCTTTGGCAAACTTTTTTAAAAGTTAAAAGTTAATTAAATTAACAGCAAATTAATAAAAATCAGATGTTTTGGGTCACCAGTCACAGCTATTCATGAATATAAGTCTGCTAGGACACCTGGAATCAATGACATGCCATCTGTGATATGTATTACAGTTCACTTTACTCAGGGCTAAGTTGCAGCTAATTTCTTTTCTCTGCCACAATGTGAACAGATATGAATAATAGTGAATCAGATATGAATAATAGTGAATTAATAACAGAAAATAAGGGTGAAAATGCAATTTTGTATCATGTTAAAGTATTTACAAAGCACTCTTTAATTCATTATCCTGATTTAATCTTTACAATACAGTTGTGATATAGGTAGATCAATGGGACTTTTTTTTTTCCTATTGCTTTCATTTTTTTTTTCTGATGAAAAAATTAAGCTCTTGGCAATTATGTGATTTTCCCAAGGACATATAATTAATAAATGAAAGAACCCAATTCTAGTTACAATAGTCCATCTCTTAATTCAGTTAATGGTCTTTCTACTTCACCATTCTATAAATTAGAGTTTCTCAGAAGAATTAAAAAAAAATATTCAGGATTTTTTCATTTCCATTAATACCCATAGATTTTCTCTTGACTCTGAGAGGAAAAAAATCTGGTCTTTCTCATATAAATGTGTTTACAAAATAAGTTACTATTAAACTAGACTGGGGTAGGGGGGTTGTTTGGGCAGGAGAATATTAAGGACTAGAAAAGGAATGGATTGGTTTTTCTTCAAAGGAAAAATAAACTCAACTGACATTCAACATTAGTTTTAAAGAACTTCTTAAAAACTGTTTAAGCTCACATAAATTTCTATTTTGCTTCTGCTGAAGTTCAGAGTTTAATTTATTACATGTTCGGAGACAGACATTCTAGAAGAGATAAGTTGTATATCATTAGTGTGAAGCACATGTGAGAAGGTTAACTTTCTGTTGTACTTAGAGATAAAATGTATATACATTACAGTACAGGTTATTCTAGTGAAAATCACTGACTCTCAATTTGGTCCAAAGCCTTGGAAAGATGACATTAGTATCTTATACCTAGCATAACCTATCCAGAGCAGTGATCTGTAGCTCCAGCTGCTTTGCTTACTGGACAGGCTAATCCCCCTTGATCATTACACAAGGGTGATCATCTTATATCTCACGAAAAAAAGGAGAGCTCTTTCCACTCTTGTTTGTCTATTTCAAATATCATCTCCATGGTGACCTTTTCAATTGGAAGAACAATGAGTGGTATAGGATTTAAGCAGTACTAGCTTTGAGGGAAGGCTGTGACACTCAATCCCCAAACTTCCCTTGTAATCTCAGCCAGGGCTGCTGCACTTCACAGTTTTCATAATGCTTGGCATAAATGCATGGCAGGAATGCTCTTTTGCTTTGATATATGGAAGGCTTTTTAACATATTAACCAGGTGTTTTATATTTCTAACTTTCCGATAAATACAGATATTATAGTCATGTTTCTGAGGAAAATTATGTAAGTTCTTGAGAACCAAATTTACTCAACAAGTTACTGAAAACAAGGATGAAAATGTCTTTAGCTAGAGGTACTTCTGCTTCCCTTGTGATGACTTACACTAATATTCTGTGGGCTGGAAACTTGCTGTGACACAAAAGCTATTTTTATTTGCCTTAAAGAATGAATTTTGGAGACAGCAGTGGATTAAGAAAAGATACTATAAAGTTGACAATTTCACAGTAAAAACTGTAAATTCAGAGATTTTTTTTCTGTTTGTTTTTATTTAAACCTCATTTTCTTTCAGTTCAGTTCAGTTCAGTTGCTCAGTCGTGTCTGACTCTGCGACCCCATGAATCGCAGTACGCCAGGCCTCCCTGTCTATCACCAACTCCTGGAGTTCACTCAAACTCACATCCATTGAGTCGGTGATACCATCCAGCCATCTCATCCTCTCCCATTCCCTTCTCCTCCTGCCCCCAATCCCTCCCAACATCAGAGTCTTTTCCAATGAGTCAACTCTTCGCATGAGGTGGCCAAAGTATTGGAGTTTCAGCTTTAGCATCAGTCCCTCCAATGAACTCCCAGGACTGATCTCCTTTAGAATGGACTGGTTGGATCTCCTTGAATTATTTTGTGTACCAGGGGTTCTAATAGTACACTACAGTTAGCCAGTCCTATAGCTGCGTTGTTTAGAGCATATTGCCTATGGCATGACCTATCTATGGGAACCCATAACTAAGTTACTAGGAAAAAAAAATACTGAACTAAATGCTGGAAGAAACAACTACTTTATTCAAGACTTCATGTATATCCTTGCCAAAGTTTACTTCTTTCCCCTTCACCTCTTTACTCACATTCTGCTCTTTTAAATATACTCCATAGTGTATTCATGAATGAAAGTGCTATAAGAAATCATAGAGGTTTCCAGTAATCATGTACGGATTCTAGAGTTGGTTCGTAAAGAAGGCTGAGTGCCGAAGAACTGATGCTTTCAAAGTGTGGTGCTGGAGAAAACTCTTGAGAGTCCCTTGGACTGCAAGGAGATCAAACCAGTTAATCCTGAAGGAAATCAACCTTGAATATTCATTGGAAGAACTGATGCTGAAGCTGAAACTCCAATACTTCAGCCACCTGATGTGAAGAGCCAACTCATTAGAGAAGACCCTGATGCTGGGAAAGATTAAAGGCAGGAGGAGGAAGGGACGACAGAGGATGAGATGGTTGGATGACATCATCTACTCAATGGACATGAGTTTGAGCAAACTCCCAGAGATAGTTGAAGGATAGAGAGGCCTGGCAAGCTGTAGTCCGCGGAATTGCAAAGAGTTGGACACAATATAGCAACTGAACAACATAGTCTCAGAATGCTGTGGTTAGAGGGATCCATAATTTTAATAAATGGAGCGGGGTCAATTCAGTTCAGTTCAGTCGCTCAGTCATGTCCGACTCTCTGCAACTCCATGAACTGCAGCACTCCAGGCATCCCTGTCCATCACCAACTCCCGGAGTCCACCCAAACCCATGTCCATTGAGTCAGTGATGCCATACAATCATCTCATCCTCTGTCTTCCTCTTCTCCTCCTGCCCTCAATATTTCCCAGAATCAAGGTCTTTTCAAATGAGTCAGCTCTTCTCATCAGGTGGCCAAAGTATTGGAGTTTCAGCTTCAATATCAGTCCTTCCAATGAACATCCAGGACTGATCGCCTTTAGGATGGACTGGTTGGAACTCCTTGCAGTCCAAGGGACTCTCAAGAGTCTTCTCCAACACCACATTTCAAAAGTATCAATTCTTTGGCACTCAGCTTTCTTTATAGTCAAACTCTCACATCCATACATAAGGGTATTCTGCAGTAAAAAGTGACATTTGGGCCAATACTTGAAGGAAGTGAGTAATACATTTGAACTAAATTAATCCTTTGTCAGGTCACACATGTTGTCTCATATCTAGAATTCTCTGAGAATTGAAAACCCCTTATAAGCAGAATCACTGCCTTAGTGATCACTTAGTACCTAGTTCAATATTTTATGATGAAAATATTTTCCTTTATTTTGTCAAATATATTAACTGCATAGCATCAATCTAAAGTGAGATAACAAATATAAGTTTATAAACATTCAGTACCTAAGACTTACTGCTATCTGTCAAGAACTTGTTTAATTATCCAACTTTTAATTAACCAACTTTGTCAACAAAAAATTTATTTCTCCTAGAATTAATTAGAAATCATAATCAGATGTTTTAGGGACATAAATTTAGAATTTTTAATAAAGGTCAAAAGGTTTAAATTGTATTAAATGAAAATTTTATCATTGAATTTATGCTAGTTAATTCTTTGATAATATACCAGCCTGGCATATATAGTGGCTATCATATTTTTAAATAAAACATGCAATTTTAAATTTATGTCAGATGTGTACACTCCTAAATTCTACTTGACTTAGTAAATGGCTTAAAAAAAATTGAGTAGTTTAGTTTGTTTTTCTGACAATTTTCAGCTTATAGAAAAACTGAGCAGATAGTACAGAGTTTCCAGGTACCCTTTCTCTGTCTCAGTTTCTCTATTTTTAACATCTTGTGTTAGTGTAGCACATTTTTAAAAATTGATGGAACAATACTGATACATTTGTTTTTAACTTTAGTCTGTAAATTGCACTAGGTTCATTCTTCATGTTGAATGGTTTTATGGGATTGGCCAATGCATAATGTAGGTATCATATTAATGACGATACATTACATTTTCAGTACTAACTAAAAATTTTAATGATGGTTTGTTCTCCACGAACAAATAGGGGTAGACTTGCTAGCCTACTAGACTAGAGGTTTTATTTTAGTAGTATCTTTGTATAGGAAAATAGCTGCTGCAGTCAAAACCTTGTCTCAACTATGAATTTTTAAAACAGAATATCTGGCAAGTATAACAAGGCTCTTTCTACTCTTAGATGTTTTATTAATAGGTTTGCATTCTCACATGCTGTTACTCTCTAGTAACCTGTAATATACAGACTCATGTGAGCACACACAGTAACACACCTGCCTATATCTGTATTCAAAACATGTCCCCCCCAAATAAGATCAATGTATGGGTTATTTTATAATGTATTTCTGTTGACTGGTATTTGTTTATCTGGGAAAGTATTCAACTTTGTGAAGTTGACATCATTTGGAGAGCCATAGGGCTTCCCAGATGGCACTAGTGGTTAAAAAAAAAAAAAAAAATCTGCAACCAAAAGCAGGAGACACAAGAGACACTGGTTCGATCTCTGGGTCAGGAAGATGCCCTGGAGAAGGAAATGGCAGCCCACTCTAGTATTCTTGCCTGGAAAATTCCATGGAGAGAGGAGCCTGGCAGCCTACAGTCCTTGGGTTCGCAGAGTCGGACACGACTGAGTGAAGAAGCACACACATTCACACATACGCATATAAATGGCCACTACAAATGTTAAAGATCAGTGACCATGAGACGCACAATTAATGATTCAAAACAGAAATATTAAGGTATCTTTTTGCTTTTATGATGTGCAAGCTAATAACAAAAACCTTGCATGCTAAGCTGCTTTCAGTGGTGTCTGACTCTTTGTGACCCTATGGACTCTCTGCCAGGTTCCTCTGTCCATGAGGTTCTTCAGGTGAGAATACTGGAGTGGGGTGCTGTGCCTGCCTCCAGGGGATCTTCCTGAGGCAGGGCCTGAACCCCTCTTAAGTCTCTTGCCTTGGCAGGCAGGTTCATTATCACTAGTGCCACCTGGGAAGTCCACCAAAAATCTTAGTTGTGTTCTTTGAAAGATTTAAATATTCTATCTGTTCAGTCTTTGATAAGTCCTCTACACAGTAGTAGTAAATACCTAATTGTACTAATTCTGAATTACTCTTTGGCATTTTGCCAGGTAGACTGCCAGGGCTCTTTTTGATGGAATAGAATGTTCTGAACTGTTTTCTGTAAAGCTTCTAATTGACTTTGATATAAATTTTGTCTCCTCTAATTTAAATCTCAATCAAATAGAAAATGTTATATTGGAGTTGAATGTAATTAGGCTGAATTCAGTAATGGATTCCAAGACTGTTGATCTAAATATCAAATAATTCAGAGGATGGGCATCAATGTATTCACACTTTAACATATTCAGATTTTGTTGAACCTAAATATGTTTTTGTATATATCTCAGTTCTTGCATTTTCACAGATTATATTTCATAATGAATTAAGAGGAAAAAACCTAATTATCCATAAATTATCAACATGGAGTCCCTAACTATATTCTTAAACATTATTAAAGCCACATCTATTTCTGGAACTTAATATTGTAGGAATAAAAGTAACTAGTGCAATTTTAGATGATGAGTATTAATATGCTATAATTTTTCAGGCATGCAGTAGAGAGTAGTCACTGACATGGAAGACAAACTTATGGTGGGGGGTGGTGGATAAACTGAGTATAGGATTGACAGACACGCACTACTTTATGTAATATGGATTAAAATATATCTATAAATAAACACTCTCAAGTGTAAGATTTAAGAATATGCATATAAATGAAATTCATAAGATAGATTCCCTTGGACAGCAAGGAGATCAAACCAGTCAATCCGAAAAGGAAATCAACCCTGAAAGCTCATTGGAAGAATTAATGCTGAAGCCAAAGCTCCAATATTTGTCCACCTGATTTGAAAAGCTGACTCATAGGAAAAGCTCTCATGCTGGGAAAGATTGAGGGCGGGTAGAGAAGGGGATGACAGAGGATGAGATGATTGGATGATGTCACTGACTCAATGGGCATGAGTTTGAGCAAACTCCCAGAGATAGTGAAGAACCGGAAAGCCTGGCATGCTGCAGTCCCTGAAGTCACAAAGAGTCAGATAATACTTAGCAAATAAACAATGAAAACAATTTATAAGTTTATTTAGAGTTCTGATTCTGATAATTTCGGAATCCCTAAAAAATTAAATACTGTAGATAAAATAGATAAAAATAAACAAAAAAATGCTTAATAGTATCAGATGATACCAGAAGCAGAAAGAAACTGGAGACACATAAACTTCAAAAGAACAAAACCAGTAAATGAGAAACATTTTATACTGCTTTCTTCCTAGGAAACGCCCTAGTTTTTACAGGGCATTGACAGAGCCCCTTATATCAGATTCTTGACATAAAGCATTAGTATATAACATGTGGAAGTTGTATTTAGTTGGAAAATGGTACAAGCACACTCACCTCTAAGACATGTATAAGGCAAAGGACATGTATCAGCTACATGCAAAAAACTCATGAATAACATAAGCATAATGACAAAACCCACTTATAAATGGCAAAAATTTGAACCAACAGTCCACAAATTAGATATACAAATATTCAGCAAGTTCACACAATGATGCTTGTGATCTATTATACCACATCATCCATTGGAATGACTAAAATGCAAAGACTAACATTAACTCTCATACATACCTGGTAGCAATATGAAATGGCAGAACCACTTTGGAAACTACTTGGCATTTTTTAATAATGTAAATATGCATCAACCATAAGATCCAACAGTTCTAATTCTAGATATTTACTGATGAGCAATAAAGGCATACATCTAGACAAAGACTGTTGCGTGAATGTTCATAGCAGCTTTATTCATAACAACCCCAAACTGGAAGCAGTGTCAATGCTTACTGACAAGTGAATGGATAGAAAGCCTATAGTGCGTTCTGTCCCGTGGGAGGGGAGTTTGGGGGAGAATGGATACATGTATATGTGTAGCAGAGTCCCTTCACTGTTCTCCTGAAGCTATCCCAGCATTGCTGATTGGCTATACTATACTCCAACTTAAAATAAACAAAATTTGAAAAAAGAAGCACTATGGTACATCCTTACATTGGAATAAAACTACTAACAGAAAGTCACACACTATTTATACACCCAAGATGTACTGACTATCACAAGTAGTATGCTGAAGAAAAGAAGTCAGACACAAAGCACAAAATTAATTTAGTCAGAAAGGGCAAAATTAATTTATAATGACAGTAAGCATATTAATAACTAACAGAGAAGGGTGTGTTTGGGGAGATTTATTGACTTTGTCAAGGGAATTTGGGGGAATACAGAAGTATTCTGTGTATTGATTGCTTATGCAAGTGTATATGTGCTGTGCTTAGTGGCTCAGTCATTTCCAACTCTGTGATCCCATGGACTGTAGCCTGCCAGGCTCCTCTGTCCATGGGGTTCTTCAGGCAAGAATACTGGAGTGGGTTGCCATGCCCTCCTCCAGGGGATCTTCCTAACCCAGAGATTGAAGCCAGGTCTCCCTCATTGCAGGCGGATTCTTTACCATCTGAGCCACCAGGGAAGCCCACAAGTGTATATACTTGCCCTGAATTATCAAAGTGTGCCCTTAAAAAGATGTCCTTTAATCTGTGGCTTATATCTAAAAAAAAAAAAAAATGTAAGAAATAATAACGTGACTTCCGTTCACTATATATGAGTGAGTGAATGAAGTCGCTCAGTCGTGTCCGACTCTTTGCGACCCCATGGACTGTAGCCTACCAGGCTTCTCCATCCATGGGATTCTCCAGGCAAGAATACTGGAGTGGGTTGCCATTCCCTTCTCCAGGGAATCTTCCCGACTCAGGGATTGAACCTGGGTCTCCTGCATTGGAGGCAGACGCTTTAACCTCTGAGCCACCTATATAACTCCCTGTATTTTGTCATCTCCCTTACTTTCCCAATAGCTCTAATCTGACATATAATTTTTACTTCTTACATATAATGTCTCTACCGCTATAACGTAAGCACTTCAAAGGCAGGGATGTTTGTTTGAATTAAATATAAAAAAAAATAAATAAATATAAAATAATTTCATTATGAATAGTCTGACATTTATAAATATTTTTAGAGTAAATAGTTGTTTAATGTGAATTTTCTTTCTCCCTTTTAATCTTATTTCCTAAGAGGAAGGTAGCTGAGAAGATATTTTAAAATAGTAACCTGAAAGTAAAAACAAATATCTGTGCATAATAGCCATGATTATAAAATATGTCACACACAAAACTTTGCATTTAAAACTAAGAGATCCTTTAGTTAAGCTCAAGTATTTTGATAGTCCTTTCCTTGCTTAAATAAAATGGAGTTATCTAGTCACATCTCAAAAATGAATTTTTTTGTGTCTGGAATCCATGTAATCTAAAGCCAATTTCACAATTCAGTCAAGGTTAGCATTAAGAAAAGGTAACAAGGTAGTTAATATTAAAACTTCTGTGAACATTATTTTTTGACCGACTTTATTTCACTTTACCAGCTTAATCTTCTATATTCTTCTTTCTCTCAGATTTTCAAGATGAAAACAGAAAAAAATCCCACTCTGATGGAATAGAAATAGAAAAGACCTGTTGGTAAGGCTTGAGGACAGATTTGTAACTTTTACTTCCAAGATCTCAAGAGGCAAGACAGCTACAAAAAGAAACACTTCCTTCAAAATTCTTTTTCTAATCAGTAAGTATAGTTATGATACCTCTTAAAGCACAGTTCTACAAACACAGAATTGGTGAGTCTTATAGCAGAACAGATTTTACCAATCACCCACTTGAATCCATTATGACTTGGCTAATTTTTGAGCTATTATGAGCCCTGCAAAAACATTTACCTCCACAGTGAGGTTCTCATGCAGAAAAGATCATTGCTCAAAGCATTGGGGTCAGTTTCAAACTACTCTGGAAATAAATGGATTGCTAACAGAAGTAATGACCTGAACATTAATTAAATAAAACAAAAATATTGTTCAGTCTGCTGTGTCTTAGAGGTGACTTTTGATATATAAAGTCTAAAGTAGCAATATAAGAAAACTTGTTGTAATGAAATAAAAAGATAATGCTTTTTTGTGAAAGGATCCATTAGTCTTTCTCATGCTGAAGGTACCTCATGCTGAAGGTACCTGGTAAGTTCAGAAATCAGTCAAATGTATTGGGGAAAATGAATACACTATAGATATTAGATTCCTTATAATTAAAGACAAAGAGGAGATATTTCTGCAGTCTTTTCAAAATGTGACTTTAATACTAAGAAAGGAAACTCTTAATCTGCACCTGAGGAGTCAAACCTCTCTCCTTAGAATCAATTCTTCCTAAATACCCAGGAAGAAAGATTTTCAGGGGAAATTGACTTGGCTAGTCAGTAATCCCCACAAAGCCTGGCAGAGGCCCCATTTACAGAAAAAGATATGAATGTCCAATTTGGACTATGAGGAGATGCTGTTCTGTTACAGAAGGTAATTGTCTAGGAGAATATTATGAATCCCACATGGGAATTACATTATGCTTCTTCTGGAAGAAAAAGAAACCCCATTTTCCTCAATCTCTGAAGAGTTTCCTATGCTGAATCACATAATGTGAACAGACATCTTGGATTAATCAGAACAACACTGAGTTTTGAAATTCATCTTTCTTCATTTAATGGGCATTCCATTTGCTGCTGTATTTTATATCTTTTCTTTCCTTTCATGTCTTTCCTAGTGTTTTTTCTTGTTTTTGCTTCCACTCTTTTAGCAAGTACTCTTTTACTCATCAAGTCAAATCATAGTCTTCTGACTTCTCATAGCTCCCCTTTACATCAGAATGTTTATAGCTATTTTTCATCCAGTTTTCCTAATTGCTGCTGCTTCTGAATTCACCAATTCAATATGACCGTGTTCTCCATATTTCCAACTCCAACATAATAAAAAGAAACCTACTGGGGACTATTTTGTTCTTTATTCCCAAGCCACAGTGCAAGATTCTCCAAGCTACCTCTCATTCGCATGAAATGACTTCAGAAACCTGATCTTTAGAGGTTTATACACCTGCATTCATACATTTTGTTGGAAAATAATTATGAGGCCCCTGTTCCCTCACTTTCCAGTTTGTCACCATTATCCATCCATTTACCTCCTTCTTGCTAAGTAATTCACATGTTTCTCAGTTTTTCTTTCATGGATTTAGTTCAATCCCTCATCTTCTCTCACTTGAACATAAAATTTCTCTTTGTCTGTATTCATCTCTTTGTAATCTTTAAAACTGACCTTAGAATGATATTCATAAAATCTGTCTTGTTTCATTATTCCCCTGTACACACATTAAGTAAATCTTTTTTTTTTAAGTAAATCTTTATAATCTGAATAAATCTTTAAATCTCCACATCATATCCAAGTGACTTTAAGATTGGAAGCCTACTCAAAGCTTGCTTTAATTACTCCTTAATGACAGAAAGTGAAGAGGAACTTAAGAGTCTCCTAATGAAGGTGAAAGAGGAGAGTGAAAAAGCTGACTTGAAACTCAACATTCAAAAAATAAAGATCACAGCATCCAGGCCCATTACTTCATGGCAAATAGATGGGGAAAAATGGAAACAGTCACAGATTTTATTTTAGGGGCTCCAAAATCACTGTAGCTGATGACTGCAGCCATGAACATTAAAAGACACTTGATCTTTGGAAGGCAAGATATGACTTTATTAAAAAGCAGAGACATCACTTTACTGACAATGGCCTGTGTAGTCAAAGCTATAATTTTTCCAGTAGTCATGTACGGATGTAAGAGTTGGACCATAAAGAAGGCTGAGTGCCAAAGAATTGATGCTTTTGAATTGTGGTGCTGGAGAAGACTCTTGAGAGTCTCTTGAAGATCAAATCAGTCAATCTTAAAAGGAAATCAACTCTGAATATTCATTGGAAAGGCTGTTGATAAAGTGAAGCTCCAATACTTTAGCCACCTGATGTGAAGAGCCAACTCACTGGAAAAGACACTGAAGCTGGGAAAGATGAAAGACAGGAGGAGACAGGTGCAACAGATGATGAGATGGTTAGATAGCATCACTGACTCAGTGGATATGAATTTAAGCAAACTGGGAGATAGTGGAAGGCAGAGGAACCTGGCACGTTACAGTCCATAGGGTCACAGAGTCAGACACGATCTAGTGACTGAACAACAACAAAATATTTATTTCAACAATAAACTATTTCAATTTAAGGAACTACTTGAGTCTCCCACGTCTTTTTGTGTCCTCTTCTCTCTGCCGGGTATGTTCTGCTCTCTATCTTTTCCTCACTTCTGCTCATCCTTTAAATCCTATCTCACATAATACCTTCTATGTGAAGCCCTTCTTTAAGCTCCAGGATGATATATCTACTTTCTCATGCTGTACATAAATGCAGAGTCAATATCAAGCACAATAAAGTTGATTAAACTTTTCTTTTAAAAATAATATTGCAAGACATCTTATTTCAAAATGAGATGAGAATTTCCTGTAGCTAGATGACCTCCCTGGTCAAGACTTCTCCTTCAAATGCAGGGGTTGTGGATTCAATCTTTGGTCAGGGAGCTAAGATTTCCACATGCCTCGTGGCCAAAAAAAAAAACCAAAACAGACAACAGAAGCAATATTTTAACTTATTTAAATTCAATAAGACTTGGATTCAACAATTCATTCAATTATCTGATTAATCTTCCAGATTGTACCTGCCTCAAAATATGGACCAAAATGAACAAGCTTGTATTGTCGTTTTAAATCATTTTCATTGTAGTTGTAATATTTGCTTTTGGTTTAAAATAAATCTAACAGCTGGGTTGGATTTCCTGTGTGCTACTGATATTTTAATCAGTGATGTTATCTCTATTCCTTCTGTGAATGTTGCTGCACAAGAAATGTAGTTTACACTGTGAATAAACCTATCTATGCACATAATCCAAATGTGTAATTGTTAGCTTGTAGATAGTTTCAAAAACCTGGCAATCCTTCAACAGACATAAAGGAAAGATGATTTTCAGAGGGAAGTTGTAAAAGTTGTCAATGAAAAGCTGAGAAAAGTCAATGGAGAATGAACTCTCTCACTTAGGCTGATGGTAGGTTCCTGAAAAGGTTAAACCTGAGGGGGTCCACTGATTTTCTAAGTTCATAATAGTGAAGGAAAATATAAAACAGCTTTGTGGTCTTCCCTTCACTTTCTGACTTCCCTTGACCCAAATGCACACAGCTGGGCATTTGTGAAGAGTTTTTTAAATTAAAAATTACTCCTAGTTATATTACTAGCTAGATATAATGGAAAAACACAGAGGTATCCATGAATTCTAGACCCAGATCTGCTATTTACTTGTTCTATAACCTTGGTTGGGTGAATTACACTTAATCTTCTTGGCTTTCTTCTCTCAAATGAAGAGGAGCTTTCTCTACAGATCCTTGTGAAGATTAAATAACACAGTAATCTCAATAAGAGGAGGAGAGATAAACTGGCAGATTGGGATTGATGCGTACACATGACTATATATAGGACTTCACTGGTGGCTGAGCTGATAATAATCCACCTGCAATGCGGGAGACCTGGGTTTGATCCTTGGGTCGGAAAGATCCCCTGGAGAAGGGATAGGCTACCCATCCCAGTATTCTTGGGCTTCTCCTGTGGCTCAGCTGGTAAAGAATCCACCTGCAATATGGGAGACCTGGGTTTGATTCCCTGGGTTGGGAAGATCCCCTGGAGAAGGGAAAAGCTACCCACTCCAGTATTCTGGCCTGGAGAATTCCATGGATTGTATAGTCCATGGGGTCACAAAGAGTCGGACACAACTGAGTGACTTTCAGTTTCACTTTCTTATATAAAACAGATAACTAATGAGAACCTGCTGTATAACACAGGGGAATCTGTTCAGTATTCTGACCTATATGGGAAAATAGCCTTAAAAAAAAAAAAAGAAGTGATATAGGTACATGTACAACTGATTCACTTTGCTGTACACCTGAAACTAACACAAATATTACAAATCAACTATATCCAATAAAAATTAAAAAATAAATAATGGCTTGAGGTTACTTTGTAAATGCCAAAGTGCTACACCAACGTCAGTACTTATTTATTTGGTGGTTAGCTCTCATCATTTTCCCCCAGCTTTCCCCGCTTTCTGTGTTCCTCTGTTATATTAAAGACATCACTCTCCGTCCATGACCTGCAGGTTGAAAACATGAGTCATTGTTACTCCGCCTCTGCATCAGTTCAACCATCACTCCCTTCAATTAGGCCTAAACTCTGTCCATCAAGTTGCTCCCCTCTTGCTTCTTTCTATTCCCTAGCCAAAGCTTTTGCTGGCCTCATTATTTTCCTGACAGGCTGTTGACTGATCTTTTTTCTCCTCTTTGAGTTCATTGTCAAAAGCTCTTTTCTACTGATACAGATTTTTATCAGACAACACACACACACTCCCCAGGCTGACATTTAAAGCCCCCTAAAGATTAATAATTTTCCTCCATTCCTACTCTATATGTGGTTACAGGAAGTTCCAGTAACCAAACTGTTACCTTCCATCCATCACGCCCACTACAGTCCAGCTATTCTGCAGTAACTCAAACTATCCAGTCACCTTGGGAAAACCGTGTCCCTCTACCACTTATGAACGTCCTTCATCTTTTAAGCTCTATTTCATATCCCTTCTCCCACCTTTCTCCTGGCTCTCTAGTTATAATAGATTCCTCCCTTTCTCTTTCATCTAAATATTCTCTGTATTCACTGTCTGTGTCAAATACAACTCCAAGTATTACCAGCTTAACATAGCTAACATTTACCATCTCAGGCAATTTCTGAGGGTCAGGAATGGAGGAACGACTTACAGGGCTATTTCTAGCTTGAGGTGTCATCCCAAGACTAACTGAGGGACTTCTCTGGTGGTCTAGTGGTTAAGACTCTTGCCTTCCAGTGTGGAAAGTATGGGTTTAATCTCTTGTCGTGAACTCAGACCCCACATGCCACATGGCATAGTCAAAAATATAAAAAATAAAATGAAATTCACAGCAAGATGATTAGTGTACAGAAAGAATGACAATACATTAAAAAAAAAAGTTTCTATCTGGAATTGAAGATACTGCTTCCAATTTCACTCACCTGGCTGTTGGCACGAGGCTTCCATGCAACCTCATAAGGATCCTTCCTGAGGGACAAGAGTTTTCCCAGAGCAAGTGATTCAAGAAAAGGATAGTAGCATTTAAGATAGATACCATAGTCCGTTTATCCCTTGATCTCAGAAATGGGGATACTGTCACTTGTTCTCATGCTGTTTGTCTCACAGTGTGATATGGGAGGAGATTATACAGGGAATGGATGCCAGGGGGCATGGATCTTTGAGATGTTGGAGACGTTCCGTGGGCACGTTGTTTGTGGTCACTGTGACACCCTTCTTATGGCTCAATGGTAAAGAGTCTGCCTGCCATACAGGAGACCCAGGTTTGATCCCTGGGATGGGAAGATCCCCTGGAGAAGGAAATGGCAACCCACTCCAGTGTTCTTGCCTGGAAAGCAGCACAGACAGAGGAGCCTGCAGGACTAGCACCCATGGGGTCGCAAAGAATCAGACGTGACTGAGCAACTGAACAACAATAGTACTTTTCATTATAGCAAGATCCATCTCCTTCTGGGTTTCTCTGGTGGCTCAGAGGGTAAAGTGTCTGCCTGCAATGTGGGAGATCTGGGTTTAATCCCTGGGTTGGGAAGATCTTCTGGAGAAGGAAACGGCAACCCACTGCAGTATTCTTGCCTGGAAAATCCCATGGACAGAGAAGCCTGGTAGGCTACAGTCCGTGGGGTCGCAGAGAGTCGGACATGACTAGGCAACTTCACTTTCACTTTTCTCCTTCCAGGCACCAAACACTCTTGTTTTGTTCATTGCACTCTTACATCACCTGGAAAAATTATTTATACAGAATAAGTCCTGATTAAGTGCTATTTTACATGAATTCATATTTATTATTTATTGTGGTCAAGGTGAAAGTGAAAGTGTTAGTCGCTCAGTCATGTCCAGCTCTTTGTGACCCCATGGACCATAACCTACCAGGCTCCTCTGTCCTTGGAATTCTCCAAGCAAGAATACTAGAGTGAGTAGCCATTCCCTTCTCCAGGGGATTTTTCCCAACCCAGGGATTGAACCAGGGTCTTTTGCATTTCAGGTAGATTTCTTACCACCTGAGCTACCAGGGAAGCCTTATTATGTGTGAGGTTCTGAATTATTTATAACCTTGAGAAAGTAGAGGCCCTGAGCTTGATTTTCTCAGGGAGCTAGTGAGGCATATGCTAAAATGCATGTATAAGTTGTCCTCTGAACTTGAAAACCCATATTCCAGACATATGTCAGTGTTAAAAAGACAGTTTACGAAAGATATTTGGGTAGCATTAATGCCATTTCATCACTGCTATTAAAATTTAGTTAATAGTATGTGATCTATCAATCTACTGATGGTGGTTGAATAGGCATACTTTATAGAGAAAGTGTGGTGGATGGCAGAAAAACTACAACCCTGAATATAAGTTTCAAAGGACTTATATTCCAAGATACACTAACTTTTTTTTAACTTTAAACAGTTTGAAGGGTACCTAAATTGCTACCCTCAACATGAGGTAAGTTTGCTCCAACTCTAAAATAGAGATAAAATTTTCTCTTGTATAACTGAAATTGGTACTGAAGATTAGACTTTGAATGTGAAAGGGCAATGAAAAGGGTAAACATTTATCCAAGATGATAGCAAAATTTAACAATTACATAGTCATAACTTGGACTTTCTTTATAAGCTAGAGAGGGCTGCCTGTCTATCTTTCTTTTCCATATTTCCATCTTTCACCAACAGTGCCCCAAACTGATTCTGTGACATGCCATGTTAACACAGGACATGAATCAAGGACATAATTCTCATTTGGAACCTACAATTTAGAGCCTACAATTGAAGGTAGTCTACTTCCATGGGGTCAGTAGCTGCTTCTTCCTTCCTCTAAGAAAATTTTACTTATTAGGTTAATCTAAGCTAACTTTAAAAATATGATTGCAAGCTCCCCAAAGACCAATTAAATCAGAATCCCTAAAAGCAGAACCCTAGCATCATCATTTTTTAAAGATCCTCAGTAAACTTTAATATGCATCCATCACTGAGGATCACTAGGGCATGGAATATACAATGACAAAGAAGGACTTCCAGAAAGCAAGTAAAAAATGTAATTTCATTTTGTGCTCAGCAAGTCACAGAATTGGAATTTTTCCAAACTGAGAGAGAACAACTAGGTTGGATGTGAGTCACTGAGCTGTTAATATGCAAATGAAATATTCTCTTCTTGAGTAGTAAATCCAGAGTCATGATATTCTTTTGGCCACACTTTTAATATCAATGTTTTTCCTATTTAAGTATATACACAATTGCAAAAATTGGACTCATTTTCTAGTTTGTTTCTCTTATGAGTCATTATTTTCAAGTAAGAGAAGACCATATTTATTTCTCTGGCATAAATTATCAAAATAAATAGCAGATTTTGGACTAGACTTCATGTATTCAGATTGATAGCTCTATTTTCCCTCCATTACACTGCATTAGGGTCAGTTGTACAACTTGTGGTATGATACTCATGGTATATATGCTTAGCAAGTAGGGATGGGAACTATGTCTTCCAACAGATACCTGTACTGTTAACTAAAACAATGCTAGGATCTGATGGAAATTAAAACTCAGCCTAAGTTAACTTCTCAATGGACTCAGCTTCTCACCAACCCATTTTTAAACCAAGTCTCTGGAAAATCAAATTTCCTTTGTATGTATTAAGGAATGCAAAGGAAAGATTATCTGTGATCTTGGTGAAGGGGGCCTCTATTTTTTGAACCTGTGAAGAGATACTTTTAGTTATTAAAAATAAACAAGAGAAAGCTTGTTTTTTATTCTTTTTGGCTTCTTGTCTACTATCAAGTACCATTATATATAATTAACAGTAAGTTGCAAATAAAACAAACACAAAAATATAATCAAGGTTTAACATAGTTTGAGAAAACATGACCTTCTAAGAAGGATGACCTTAATATAAAATGTCAAGTCTTTGATTTCATGTAAATCTCTCTACTCATTAAAATGTTAAAACGTGCCACATCATAAAGATGAAAGCCAAGTTTCTTTTCATTACCAATACTCTCCTGTTGAGCATTAGGAAACTTATAGTTTCATCAATGCATTTGATCTTTTTAAATTAAATTATCCTCTGAGCAAACTAGATGAAAAATGAAATTATATTAAAATCAATGCTCTTCCTCATTTTTCAAATATGAACTATAATAAGTTTTAATTGATAGTTATCAGATAATAATCATCTGCTTTAAGCTCTCTCTTGCTATATGGAATCCTACTGGATTAATGTTGAGATGAGGTTGGAAATAAGTCCAATTTGTTCTTATCATTTGGCAGAAATAGCTTGGATGTATTACGTATCCTTCAGCAAGCTTTGTGGCCATACAGAAACAGTTTTTCTTATGCTTTGTTTTCTGTTTTACTGTGAGGAAAGATTCTTTGCAATCTGTTTTGTAAATAAAAATAATGTATGATTTTATTGAACATGTGCTTGTGTGCAGCATAGCAGAGGGGGCTCTGGGCTGGGAGTTGGGTTAGGAGAGCTTCTTTCACTGCTGGTGTTGCAACAGAAACAGAAAGGAGTGAACAACCTTCAGCGCATACCAGCCAAACAGGCCTGTGTTGTGTTAGCCTCTCAGTCACATCAGACTCTTTGCCACCCCACCCCATAGACGTAGCCTGGTAGGTTTCCTCTTCTCATAGGATTTCCCAGGCAAGAATGCTGGAGTGGGTTGCCATTTCCTTCTCCAGGGGATCTTCCCAATCTAGGAATTGAACCCAGTTCTACCTGCATTGCAGATAGATTCTTTACCAACTGAGACACCTGCTGCTGCTACTGCTAAGTCACTTCAGTCGTGTCCACCTCTGTGCGACCCCATAGACGGCAGCCCACCAGGCTCCCCCATCCCTGGGATTCTCCAGGCAAGAACACTGGAGTGGGTTGCCATTTCCTTCTCCAATGCATGAAAGTGAAAAGTCAAAGTGAAGTCGCTCAGTAGCCCAAAAGAGTTAACCAATCTTAGCCTTTAGCTATTACTACTGGCAAACACTTGTAGCTGGGTTGTCCCTCACAAAGCTAGTTACTCTCTGACTCCATACAAATTATACTCTGCACCTGCTATGCTTTCCCGCTACGCTCTCTTGTAGCATTCTGCATTTCAGAAAGAAGGTCATGGTCTGATAACTTCAGTTCACAAGTCTTGGTTGCTGAGTTGTCTGGTGCCAGCTGTGGCCATTTTGAAACTTTGTAAGAGAAAACACCAAAAAGCAAGATCTTCAAGAAGTTATAAAACCTGTTCCTATTCCTGAGAAAGTGGGGTGCACAGTTCTTGAGGCACTAGCCTGCTGTGTTTCCCTTTTGCCTGGCAAAAATAAGAATGTTACTCTTTTCTGTTTCCTCCAAACTCTGTCTCTGTATTTCTATTTGGCATTGGTGGACAGGAAACCAAGATTTTGGCAACATTAGCAGTAGGGATCTCTTTAATCTCAGTCAGGGCCCATGCCTAGCACAGTAGATGGTGCTCAGCAAACATTTATAACAGAAGAATTTGAGGGTAAGAAGTGCATGGTGAGGCTTTTCATTCCCTTCTAACTGTAAAATTACACGAAAAGAGTTAATGTAATTACATATGAAATCCCAGTCCCCAGGTAGGTCAAAGTGAGTTTGGTCAAATTATTTACATTGGATTTTCCTTAAAATTTTCTCCAGAGATAAAGAAGTTATATTGTTTTGACTATGCCACTGTGTTGACATAAAGTGGTCATTGGTCCAAATTAACATAACATTTAGATATATTTTTATATCACTTGGGAGAGAAGACCTTTGTGACAGACACAGGTTATGCTGCTTCAACACAAAACAGTTTGATCTTATGACTTTAATACTCATACTCTCAACTGACAGCAAAGGAAGACAGACATTTGCTAAGGCATTAAAAACAATCCTGTTGCTACTGGCTCTGTTCAATTCACTTAGAAAGAGAAATGGAGCTTTTAGTTTCACAGCCTCCAACACACAGGAACATTCTAAAAGGTTTAGGAATACATGTTTAGTGAACCAATCTATCACACTGAAATTTAAATCTGTGTTATTAAAAATGTATACATAAAGCATACTAAGGGATCATGAAACATTCAAATTTGATTAAGAAAAAAAGCATTTTTAATTTGGTAGAATTTTTTGTTTGCATTATAATGGTATCACCAGAAAAAATAATTCTAATAATTTTTATTTATTTATTTTTGGCCAATCTGTAGGGCATGTGGACCTTCGTTCCCCAGTCAGAGATTGAGCTTGGTTTCTGGGTAGTGAAAGTGTGGAATACTAACCACTGGACTGCCAGGTAATTCCTCAAGCTGTAAAATTGTTAATTACAAATTATTACTATTGTAATATCATATATTTACTGACAAAATTGTGGGCTAATTTTCCTACAAAAAATATGATTTTTTTTCCTCAGATAGACATGAACTCATTGTCAAAAGTGGCAGTTAGCTAAGGTATATGATCCCAAGCAAATGGGAATTGTCAATATTTTTATTATTATTGTTGCAAGTGACTTTAGAATTTGACAATAAGTTGGGTTGGGGTGGCAAAGAGTCGGAGACACCTAAGGGACTTTCACTTTCAATATGATATTTCTCAGCTAGAGCTCAAATGATAATTTTATTATCATGACTTCTCCTAAATGAGTATTTTTGAAACAATTCAGAATCTCATCAGGATACAACCCCAAGTTCTGGGAATTTCTGAATGCAGAATATGACTTTAGAATGTAAAAATCCAGTTGGACAGTCATCTCAAAAAAATTAAATGATCAGATGACGTGGATTTGGAATCTGAGTGAAAAGTTATCTATTGTCAGAATTTTTGTGATGAAAATTAAAAAAATCAGCATATCTATAATTTTGAAACAAAAGCCCAGGTCCAGACGGCTTCACAGTTGAATTCTACCAAAAATTTCGAGAAGAGCTAACACCTATCCTACTCAAACTCTTCCAGAAAATTGCAGAGGAAGGTAAACTTCCAAACTCATTCTATGAGGCCACCATCACCCTAATACCAAAACCTGACAAAGATGTCACAAAAAAAGAAAACTACAGGCCAATATCACTGATGAACATAGATGCAAAAATCCTCAACAAAATTTTAGCAATCAGAATCCAACAACATATTAAGAAGATCATACACCATGACCAAGTGGGCTTTATCCCAGGGATGCAAGGATTCTTCAATATCCGCAAATCAATCAATGTAATTCACCACATTAACAAATTGAAAAATAAAAACCATATGATTATCTCAATAGATGCAGAGAAGGCCTTTGACAAAATTCAACATCCATTTATGATAAAAACTCTCCAGAAAGCAGGAATAGAAGGAACATACCTCAACATAATAAAAGCTATATATGACAAACCCACAGCAAACATTATCCTTAATGGTGAAAAATTGAAAGCATTTCCCCTAAAATCAGGAACAAGACAAGGGTGTCCACTTTCACCACTACTATTCAACATAGTTCTGGAAGTTTTGGCCACAGCAATCAGAGCAGAAAAAGAAATAAAAGGAATCCAAATTGGAAAAGAAGAAGTAAAACTCTCACTGTTTGCAGATGACATGATCCTCTACATGGAAAACCCTAAAGACTCCACCAGAAAATTACTAGAGCTCATCAATGAATATAGTAAAGTTGCAGGATATAAAATCAACACACAGAAATCCCTTGCATTCCTATACACTAATAATGAGAAAGTAGAAAAAGAAATTAAGGAAACAATTCCATTCACCATTGAAACGAAAAGAATAAAATACTTAGGAATATATCTACCCAAAGAAACTAAAGACCTATATATAGAAAACTATAAAACACTGGTGAAAGAAATCAAAGAGGACACTAATAGATGGAGAAATATACCATGTTCATGGGTTGGAAGAATCAATATAGTGAAAATGAATATACTACCCAAAGCAATTTACAAATTCAACGCAATCCCTATCAAGCTACCAGCCATATTTTTCACAGAACTAGAACAAATAATTTCAAGATTTGTGTGGAAATACAAAAAACCTCGAATAGCCAAAGCAATCTTGAGAAAGAAGAATGGAACTGGAGGAATCAACTTGCCTGACTTCAGGCTCTACTACAAAGCCACAGTCATCAAAACAGTATGGTACTGGCACAAAGACAGACATATAGATCAATGGAACAAAATAGAAAGCCCAGAGATAAATCCACACACATATGGACACCTTATCTTTGACAAAGGAGGCAAGAATATACAATGGAGTAAAGACAATCTCTTTAACAAGTGGTGCTGGGAAAACTGGTCAACCACTTGTAAAAGAATGAAACTAGATCACTTTCTAACACCGCACACAAAAATAAACTCAAAATGGATTAAAGATCTAAATGTAAGACCAGAAACTATAAAACTCCTAGAGGAGAATATAGGCAAAACACTCTCAGACATAAATCACAGCAGGATCCTCTATGATCCACCTCCCAGAATTCTGGAAATAAAAGCAAAAATAAACAAATGGGATCTAATTAAAATTAAAAGCTTCTGCACAACAAAGGAAAATATACGCAAGGTGAAAAGACAGCCTTCTGAATGGGAGAAAATAATAGCAAATGAAGCAACTGACAAACAACTAATCTCAAAAATATACAAGCAACTTATGCAGCTCAATTCCAGAAAAATAAACGACCCAATCAAAAAATGGGCCAAAGAACTAAATAGACATTTCTCCAAAGAAGACATACGGATGGCTAACAAACACATGAAAAGATGCTCAACATCACTCATTATCAGAGAAATGCAAATCAAAACCACAATGAGGTACCACTTCACACCAGTCAGAATGGCTGCGATCCAAAAATCTGCAAGCAATAAATGCTGGAGAGGGTGTGGAGAAAAGGGAACCCTCCTACACTGTTGGTGGGAATGCAAACTAGTACAGCCACTATGGAGAACAGTGTGGAGATTCCTTAAAAAATTGCAAATAGAACTACCTTATGACCCAGCAATCCCACTGCTGGGTATACACACCGAGGAAACCAGAATTGAAAGAGACACATGTACCCCAATGTTCATCGCAGCACTGTTTATAATAGCCAGGACATGGAAACAACCTAGATGTCCATCAGCAGATGAATGGATAAGAAAGCTTTGGTACATGTACACAATGGAGTATTACTCAGCCATTAAAAAGAATTCATTTGAATCAGTTCTGATGAGATGGATGAAACTGGAGCCAATTATACAGAGTGAAGTAAGCCAGAAAGAAAAACACCAATACAGTATACTAACACATATATATGGAATTTAGAAAGATGGCAAAGACGACCCTGTATGCAAGACAGGAAAAAAGACACAGCGGTGTATAACGGACTTTTGGACTCAGAGAGAGAGGGAGAGGGTGGGATGATTTGGGAGAATGGCATTCTATCATGTATACTATCATGTAAGAATTGAATCGCCAGTCTATGTCTGATGCAGGATACAGCATGCTTGGGGCTGGTGCATGGGGATGACCCACAGAGATGTTATGGGGAGGGAGGTGGGAGGGGGTTTCATGTTTGGGAACATATGTAAGAATTAAAGATTTTAAAATTAAAAAAAAAACAAAAAAAAAAACTAAAAAATAAAAAAATAAAAATAAAAATAAAAAAAAAACAGAAAAGGGATATATGTATATATTATTTAGCAAGATGTATTCTGTATCACATGATTCTATATATATAAACAACATAACAAAAGAAGTTTTGCACATTTGGTGATATTACCAAAACAAAGGCTTAGATTAAAATGTTTATAATTTACTGTCATAAACAGATTTCCGGGTTTTTTAATATTTGCGTGGCTGTCTACACCTAGCTAAGTAGCACCATGTTTAAGAAAGACTGAGTAGTTTTATATGCCATCAGGTGAAATATCAGTCAATAGTGTGATGAGAATAACAAAAATGCCAAAGTAACCCCTACTGGGTTAATGCAAGGATGGTATTAAGGATAAAAGATATGGTGTCTCTTTACACTGTGTTGTTCAGTCATCAACTGAAGAAAAGATGTAGTTGTAAGTTCTGGGTACCACTCTTTAAAATGATATTAATAACTGTACTGTTTAGAATGAGAAGAGTGTGTAAGTAATAAATGATCTTTAAACCAGAACATATTCATAATAAGTAAACAAAAAGAAATAGACCAAGTTCTGAGTACAACAGGTCAAGATAAGATTAATATTGAGCAACTTCTCAAAATTAGAACTTTTTCAAAAATTAAAGCTTTTTTATGTCACAAAGTGCTAATCTTTACTAATATTGCTAACATGCAAATACTTTTACAGGTATTACATAAGGGGGAGGTTAGCCTAGATACTCTTTAAAATAGCTTCTAAGATTCTGAGATTTCAGCTTTAATTCACCTATGTAATGACCTATTTGCTCAGTGTAAAGCAGGATAAAGCAACGGTTTTATTTATCTTTTACAAGTCTGCACTAGATAGGTTACCAGTAAGATTGTTGCTGTTGTTCAGTGGCCCAGTCGTGTCTGGCTTTGCAACCCCATGGACTGCAGCGCCAGGCCTCCTTGTCCTTCACCATCTCCCAGAATTTGCCCAAGTTCATGTCCATTTCATCGGTGATTCCATCCAGCCATCTCATCCTCTGATGCCCTCTTCTCCTTCTGCCCTCATCTTTACCAGCATCAGGGACTTTTCCAATGAATCATCTGTTTGCATCAGACGACTAAAATACTGGAACTTCAGCTTCAGCATCAGTCTTTCCAGTGAATATTCAAGGTTGAACTCCCTTAATTTTGACTGGTTTGATTTCCTTGCTGTCCAAGGGCGATTGGACAGTAAGTAAGATTGTGTGTATGTGTGTGTGTTAGTTGCTTAGTTGTGTCTGACTCTCTGCAACCCCATAGACTGCAGCCCTGAAGTAGGAAATGGCAACCCACTCCAGTATTCTTTCCTGGATAATCCCAGGGACAGAGGAGCCTGATAGGCTGCCATCTATGGGGTTGCACAGAGTTGGACATGATTGAAGTGACTTAGCAGCAGCAGCAGCAGCAACAGACTGTAGCCCACCAGGTCGCTATGTCCACAGGATTCTCCAGACTAGAACACTGGTGTGGGTTGCCATTTCCTTCTCCTAAAGGAACTATAGAAAGAAAGAAAGTGAAGTCGTTTAGTCGTGTCCGACTCTTTGAGACCCCATGGACTATAGCCTACCAGGCTCACCTATCCATGGAATTTTGCAGGCAAGAGTACTGGAATGTTTTGCCATTTCCTTCTCCAAGTAAGATTACTTATAGCCAGAAATTAAAAATTGGACAGTAAGTAAGATTCAGTTCAGTTCAATTCAGTCGCTCAGTCATGTCTGACTCTTTGCGACCCCATGAATCACAGCATGCCAGGCCTCCTGTCCATCACCAGAGTTCACTCAAACTCACATCCATCGAGTCAGAGATGCCATCCAGATGTCTCATCCTCTGTTGTCCCTTCTCCTCCTGGCCCCAACCCCCAACCAGCATCAGAGTCTTATCCAATGAGTCAATTCTTCGCATGAGGTGGCCCAAAATATTTGAGTTTCAGCTTTAGCATCAGTCCTATGAACACCCAGGACTGATCTCCTCTAGAATGGACTGGTTGGATCTCCTTGCAATCCAAGGGACTCTCAAGAGTCTTCTCCAACACCACAGTTCAAAAGCATCAATTCTTTGGTGCTCAGCTTTCTTCACAGTCCAACTCTCACATCCATACATGACTACTGAAAAAACCATAGTCTTGACTAGACGGAACTTTGTTGGCAAAGTAATGTCTCTGCTTTTCAGTATGCTATCTAGGTTGGTCATAACTTTCTTCCCAAAGAGTAGGTGTCTTTTAATTTCATGGCTGCAATCACCATCTACAGTGATTTTGGAGCCCCCCAAAATAAAGTCTGACATTGTTTCCACTGTTTTCTCACCTATTTCCCATGAAGTGATGGGACCAGATGCCATGATCTTCGTTTTCTGAAAGTTGAGCTTTAAGCCAACTTTTTCACTCTCCTCTTTCACTTTCATCAAGAGGCTTTTTAGTTCCTCTTCACTCTCTGCCATAAGGGTGGTGTCATCTGCATATCTGAGGTCATTGATATTTCTCCCGGCAATCTTGATTCCAGCTTGTGCTTCTTCCAGCCCAGCATTTCTCATGATATACTCTGCATAGAAGTTAAATAAGCAGGGTGACAGTATACAGCCTTGACGTACTCCTTTTCCTATTTGGAACCAGTCTGTTGTTCCATGTCTAGTTCTAACTGTTGCTTCCTGATCTGCGTATAGGTTTCTCAAGAGGCAGGTCAGGTGGTCTGGTATTCCCATCTCTTTCAGAATTTTCCAGTTTATTGTGGTCCACACAGTCAAAGACTTTGGCATAGTCAAGAAAGCAGAAATAGATGTTTTTCTGGAACTCTCTTGCTTTTTCCATAATCCAGCAGATGCTGGCAATTTGATCTCTGGTTCCTCTGCCTTTTCTAAATCCAGCTTGAACATCTGGAAGCTCACAGTTCGTGTAATGCTGAAGGCTGGCTTGGAAAAGTTTGAGCATTGCTTTATCAGCGTGTGAGATGAGTGCAATTGTGCAGTAGTTTGAGCATTCTTTGGCATTGCCTTTCTTTGGGATTGGAATGAAAACTGACCTTTTCCAGTCCTGTGGCCACTGCTGAGTTTTCCAAATTTGCTGGCATATTGAGTGCAGCACTTTCACAGTATCATCTTTCAGGATTTGAAACAGCTCAACTGGAATTCCATCACCTCCACTAGCTTTGTTCATAGTGATGCTTTCTAAGGCCCATTTGACTTCACATTCCAGGAAGTCTAGCTCTAGGTGAGTGATCATACCATCGTGATTATCTGGGTAGTGAAGATCTTTTTTGTACAGTTCTTCTGTGTATTCTTGCTATCTCTTCTTAATATCTTCTGCTTCTGTTAGGTCCAGACCATTTCTGTCCTTTATCGAGCCCATCTTTGCATGAAATTTTCCCTTGGTATCTCTGATTTTCTTGAAGAGATCTCTAGTGTTTCCCCTTCTGTTGTTTTCCTCTATTTCTTTGCACTGATTGCTGAGGAAGGCTTTCTTATCTCTTCTTGCTATTCTTTGGAACTCTGCATTCAGATGCTTATATCTTCCCTTTTTCCCTTTGCTTTTCACAGCTATTTGTAAGGCCTCCCCAGACAGCCATTTTAAGTAAGATTACTTCTAGCCAAAAATTAAAAATAATACTCTTTCCATTATTGTAACAACTTCATCACCCTGGTTTTGATCATTTGGTGGAAGGGTATATAAGAATACTCTGTACCACTTTTGCTGTTTTCTGGTGGAAACCTTACCCTTCTGGAAACGAGACCATCTAGACATGCAGAACTTGAGATGGGCGAGAAGACACGAGTTCCCCAAGTGGATCACCAAGAGCGAAGACAAACAGGTTTTCCTAATGCTCCTCTTTCATTCCTAGGCCATATATGGGACATTGCATAACCACAATGGGTATTGATTTAATGTTCACTGTCCATTCTAAAGTATGATGCCCCATCATTTCAAGGTCTCATCTTTAAGCCAGCACCTCACCTGCACTTTCAGAAGATGCATTGAAATTTTTCATGATAGCTGTGAAGAAGGAAAAGGAGATACTTCTAGATCCATTTTATATATGTGATCTTGGTGGAGTAATTATTCTTAGTTGAGTTACTTAAGAATAATATGTACTCTCAGTTAATTATAAGTAGATACAATGGGTACAGATAGGGCTATAGTAAGGAACTATGTGAAATCCAAGATAATAACATTTATTTTTTAAGTTGAAGTGAGAACGCAAATGATTTCTAAAATGTGTAAATATTATTTAATCAGTAAATCACTAAGGATCCAAGGCCACAGAAAATTGAGTTTGTGAAAGATCCATAAGCCACAGTGTTTCTGCCTTCACGTTCAGCCTAATAAAAAGTAGATTCCAGAGTCTGGGAAGCATGTTCATATATTCGTTCTTCATTTATTTATCATATATTATTTTAACAGGTACTATTGCTTAAGATGTCTGAAGTACAGTTTCTAACAGGAAAAATGTGACCTACAAAGAAATGATGATAAGAGATAAGAAAATAAATGAGCCATGGCCTGGAGCGAGGACAGGGTAGGGGAGGAAAAGTATTAGACTAATAATGTTCAAAACCTTTTAGAAAAAAAAAGATGTTATCTCATTTTCTCAGAGCAAGGACCACAGATGTGCTTTTATTACTCAGACAGTATAGATAAAGAAATCGCCATGCATTTTTAAATCTCAGGGCAAGTTTTGAAATCAACCTTTTCTAATTCGAGTATGAGAACCTAAGAATGAAAAAAGTCTGGTTGTTATTTACAACCCAATTGCAAACGGCAACTTGCAACTTAATTTTTAAATTACAAACCCAATGTGAGTTGAGAACTTTAGAAAATATACGACCTCTTAGGAGCAGATAGAGATTGGAAAACATAACCTAATTAATCAAGCCCTAAACAATCTAGAATTGAGTTTTATTGGGGTTCGTGTGGATGATTGTGTATTCCAGTGTACACCAAAGAGACACCTAGGAATTTTTTCAAGTCAGGCATGCTGACAGCTAGCATGATTATTTTCATTAGTGAATTCCAAGTGGTCTGTTTTCAAACTTTAAATTTCTTTGGAAATTCTGAGAGCCACTCTTCCTCAGAATCTCCAAAACTAATTTGTAAAGTATTGGGTTATAAAATTCATGTAGTGGTGATCCTTTATCAAACTGTGCTTGTTTTTTTGTAGTCATCAGGAATTAGAATGTACTTACACATCTTAATTTTAAATGGGTTATTAAAATGTTGAGATTATATATTTCAAATGGTCATTAAATGGGCTGTTTAAACATATCAATCAGAGAAATGAGTCATTTTTCTTTTATTTCGTACTTAAAACAATTACATTCAGCGAATCCCAGGCAGTGTTGGAATGACTAGATGCATTTTTACACTGACTTTTATTTGAATTTAATGCATTGACTTTAGGTGTAGATTTTCCATGACCACCCTCTTCTCATTAATGAGATAGCACAGTCAAGTGCAAAGATTCAGCATCAGGAAGACCTGATCCAGAAATTGCTCTAGTGCCATAGAGAAGGGTCTACATATCACAGCTAGGCTTTAGTTTTCTAACCTGTAAAGTGAAAATAGCATGTCTACTGACCAGGACAGTTTTCAGGTAAGCAGAGTTGATGTCTGTAACTTTACTGACACATAATTAATATTCAATAACACAATATCACAGGAATGGTAGACAATAATGCTCCTTTCTTAAGGTATTTTAAATCATCCTGTTATCTTGACAGGACTAATGCTAGTCATTTTTCATATCTGCCTTTTGTCATATCTAGCAATTGCACACCTAGCTGTGCAGAGCTATCTACCACTTTTCCTTTCTCTTCCACCCTGCAAAAAAAAAAAAAAATTGTCTTAAGAATAAATAAAATTTGCATCAAGAATAATTTAGTTTTCCAAGTTTGTCTGTTACTCCAGACAAGTATTTTTCCCAAAGGCTCTTTACATTGTATTTGGTGCTTTAAAGTTTGACTTTTCTACTATCTCTTGCCTGAGTAGTAAAAATGAGTCAAATATCTGATTTCCTGTGCTCCAAGAAGAGGCTAACCAGTATCACACCATCATTACTTTATAAATATTTGTTATTGAGTATCACACCAATTCCTCTGTTTCCTGTTCTCTTTATTAAAACATTTCTAAAATTCTTGAGATATATATCAACTACTGTCTGAAATTTGGAGCTCCTTTCCACATTGCCTAAAGGTTATTGACACTGATTTTTCACTGGCCTAGAAATAATCTTCTAATTCTCTATAGAGTACACTTTAAGAGTCTGTTCACTTATATTATTTCTATGTGCATATTAAGTGTATATGATTTTAATTATATTCCATCCCCCACACAATTTCCATCAGTGATTATAGCGTTGTATTCTGCACCACCATTGATGGAGGGCAATTAAATGTTGTCACAGGGGAATTGGCAAGTGAAGTCACTGCACACACGAGCAATTATTTTTTAATTTAGACTCAAAGCCATTAAAATTTCTTCATACCAAAGGAGCTTTAAAAATCATGCCTACCAACAGCGCAGTGTGAGGAATAATTGCTTATTCTTATCAATCAACAACATCCAATTTAGAGAGAGTGGGTGCTGTAGAATTCCACAGCCATAATTTTGTAAATCATTTTTGAGAAAAGGAAAACATTTGCAGCCATGAATGAGTTAGAACTCAAAATAATGGGAAAACAAAAACTGACAAGAAATAAGTACTATGGGTCAGAAACTAGAAACAAATATACTTGACTCTGATGTACACCCAGGAGAAGATCCACACTGGGCCAGACCTAGGGGGCTCTGGACACATCCTTATGGATGTCACCATCCTTCATCTCTCTCTCATGAATCATTTGCTATTTCTAACTATGCAAAGTTCAGAAAATATTTAAAGCTTACAAAGAGCATGGAAGGTATTTTGCATGTTTCAAGAAATGTTGCACACTTCAAGGTAAATTATTTCCTTAAAAACAGGTTGCCCTCTCCTTCCTTATTTTAGTATGCATTAAATACTTCAGTGTTTCTGCTGCTTATCTAACCCATTCTAAGTATAAGTATGTTTATGATCTCATAGATCTTCTCTGAAGATCAAGATTTCTTGTGCATGCGTGTTTTATGTCATTTTCCTAAGTTGTCAAAAATCTCTCTTCTTAACAGATTTGCCAGTTATTACCTATATATGGAGTGGTCGACAGATAATGATGTGTTTGGATGGTGTCACTGAATCAATAAGACGTAAGTTTGGGCAAACTCTGGGAGATAGCGAAGGACAGGGAAGCCTGGCATGCTGTAGTCCATGGGGTCACAAGGAGTAGGACACGACTTAGTGACTCAACAGCAACAACAATTCTCCTGACCAGCCTAGATAGTCAGTGTAAACTGGGAGGAAATTAAGAACGTCACGAGAGCTATATTCTGTATAACAGAAAATGGTGCAGTTTGTAAAAGAATGATACAGTGTGGAGCATTTATTATTAATTTAAAAATGAGCTGAGGGAATTAGAAGCCTTTTAGGAAGAACAGAGAGAAAATGATTGGAACTTGCCAAGATTTTAAGTTACTCTGCTTACTTTGTCTTTATGGCCACCAATGAGATGGGAGTTATTCAGTGAGGATACATAGGAAAAAAATAAACATTTTAATTGTTTAAAACATAGACCATCTTAAACATAGTTTAAAAGCATTTAACATTACCACCATAATAGACAGAGTTTCAGAAATCATCATTACAATTTTAACTGAGAGGTAGAAAGGGTATAATCAAGATTTTAAATATCTATTTATATAACAGAAGCCAAGAGATCAAATTTTCTTCTGCTCTGTAATTGCTTCAAAAATCTGAGCTAAAAAGATAATTTTGTATTCCTTTAGCAGTCAGACATCTGAGAGATATGATCAATCAACGCCAACAAATTCAATTGAATAAAACCTTTCTTATTTAGATAAATGTCTTCTGAAGGTTTTCATCAAGAAAAGTATAAAAGTATAAAGAATCTTCGGGGCTTTTGTCTTGGTTCCCTGAAGGACCCTAATAATTACAGGGTAAAGAGTAAAGCAGTGATTATTAAACATAGATATAATATAATTAAATATAGTAGCCTCCACACACACACGCACACACACACACACGCACACACGTTAGTCTGTGTCGCTACTGCTTAGTCGCTTCACTCATGTTCGACTCTGTGCAACCCCACGAACTGTAACGTGCTGTACTCCTCTGTTCATGGGATTCTCCAAGCAAGAATACTGAAGTGGATCAATCAGTTCAGTTCAGTTCAGTCACTCAGTTGTATCCGACTTTTTGAGACCCCATGAATCACAGCACGCCAGGCCTCCCTGTCCATCACCAGTTAACTCCTGGAGTTCACTCAAACTCATGTCCATCGAGTCGGTGATGCCATCCGGCCATCTCATCTTCTGTCGTCCCCTTCTCCTCCTGCCCCCAATCCCTCCCAACACAGCCAGTCCCTTTTCCATAGGATCTTCCCAAACCAAGGATCAAACCTGAGACTCCTGAACTGCAGGCAGTTTATTTACCATCTGAGTCATAAGGGAAGTCCCCAAAGTCAGTGAAAGATCATATATTTCATTTGTCCCAGATGCGGTCCATGCGAGCTGCCTAACTGGTAAATATGTTGCATCGTCCAGCTTATTTAAAACATCAAATGCCTGATCCTACTATGAGACACCTTTTTTTCATAAATTGTAAGTGGACCCTAAGATCTTTATATTCAAGTTGTGGCCCTGGGCGTGCAGTGCAGATTCATTTCAGAGATTATATACCATCAGACACTCAAGCCTCATTCCACCCCAGACTTGCATTTTTAAAGGTCTCCAAGTAATCTGCGTGCACATGACTGTTTGAGAAACAGTGATCTACATTGTTGAGCTTGGGGTTTATCTTGCTTTCAAAACACCCATGTGAACTTCATTCATAACTGCCCAAGTTTGGAAGTTACTAAGATGTTCTTCAGTAGGTGAATAAATAAATAACTATGTTACATCCAGACAATAGAGTATCATTCATTGCTAAAAAGAAATGAGCTATCAAGCCAGGAAAAGACAAGGTAGAAGCCTATATGTATGTTACTAAGTGAAAGAAGCTAATATGAAAAGGTTACGTACTGTGTGATTCTAACTATATGACATTCTAGAAAAGGCAAAGCTAGGAAAATATTTTAAAAAGAAGATCAGTGGTTGTTAGGGTCAAGGAGTGGGGAGAGATGAATAGATAGAGCACAGAGGATTTTTAGGTCAGCAAAAATACTCTGTATAATATAATAATGATGAGTATTTGTCATTATACATTTGTCCAAATGCAGAGAATATACAACATCAAGAATGAATCCTAGTGGCTACTTGACTTTGGATGATTACTATGTGTCAATGTTAGTTCATGATTGGTAAGTAGGCACCATTCTGGTGAGCAATGTTGATAATGGGAGAGACTATGCATATGTGTGAGAAAGATGAATACGGAACAATTTCTGTAACTTACTTGCAATTTTGTTGGACACCTGAAATTGTTTTTTAATCTTTAAAAATACCAAAGTGATCCCAGATTTCAGAAACACTAATCTCATCCAATTTCACTTTGGTATCTCAACTTCAAAGATGAGAATATCAAATAATATTATTTTTCATAGGCCAGTTGAACTCAGGATAGCAGAGGATTAAATAAATTATAACCAGAAGGCATTTTTGTGTTTACTTACTTTTACTTACTTCTTCTTCAAGATTCTCCCAACTGATGAAACCAGCTGAAAGCACAGACACTCTTTTGGCAACATTTCGAGAGGAAGATGCCACAGTAATCAGTTACTATAGATTATAGCTAGATGTGAGGAAACTTTGAGAAAATGACATGTAAGGATGAAATTTAAGATTTTTGAGAAAAAAATCTTATTCTTCAGTTATCAAATGTAGAAAAACTCTGTCCTTAATGTGTTTAGAGTTATTCTAGACAAAGGATTAGTACAAATGATCTGGAACCTGGGGCAAGTAAGTGCATTTAGTTAAAAAGCACAAAGCTTGTATATGGAAAAATAAGTCATTAGGATGAATGAGACCAGGTTATCTTTTAAAACAATTTCTTTTAAACTAAAACTATCTATGTATGAAATTACTCAGCCATCACTGTGCTTACTGAATATTTACTTATAAAATTATAAATTTCACTTTAACTTGATAGATATTTTTCTTGCTTTCCAAATTATTTGCTGTTGGTGCAGAAATAGGAAAAAGCCACTGGAGTTTCCAAAGACATAGCTTACACATGCAAGCAAACATTTTTAACAGCTCTCTTCACACCAAAACTTGTGTGCTTTAAGGAACTGAAGGCATTTTCCTTAATTTTTTTTCAGAAGCAGAGTAATAAAATGTAAAGAACAACAGAACTTGTAGTCATTTCTGACTGTAAGAGGAAAGCAAGGAGGTTCCCCAGAGACAACTGCACGGGATCAATAGATCTGGACTGCATTCAAGTGACTTTGTGTGAACTCAGTGGAAAAGACTGAAGACGGTCATGAAAATAATATACTGGGCAAGGGCCAAATCACCGCAGTGACTAGGGCCAGCAGAATTTGGACAAAGCAAGAAAGAAATCCAGAACAGATCATAACAGATGTAACAACATAGCCAAAGGGCTTTATTTTTTCCATAAAATCTTAATGAATACTCTTTATAAGTTTATATGTGATTATGATAATATAGACAATACATATGTGTGTGTATCTGTGTGCATTGTATGTATATACATATGCATAAAAAACATATAGGGAGAAAATTGTATTTCTTGTTCATTAATCTTTGTATTCAGGTAACATATCTGAGTTATAATGTGCCAGAGAGAATGAGAATGAGAATCTAGATTCACCAAATCACTTACATTTAAGTGATTTACATTGAAACACTTACCTTCTTCGTTTTATTGGAGAATAGTTGCTTTACAATGTTGTGTTAGGTTCTGCAGTACAACAATGTGAATCAGCTAAATATATACATACAGCCCCTCCCTCTTGAGCTTCCCTCTCACCCCCTCATCCCACTCCACTAGGCCATCACAGAACACAGAGCTGAACTCTCTGTGCTATACAGCCTCTTCCCACTAGCTATCTAATTTACACATGGTAGTGTATATATGTCAGGCTTTCCCAGTGGCTCAGCAGTCAAATAATCTGCCTGCAATGCAGGAGACCTGGGTTCAATCCCTGGGTTGGGAAGATCCCCAGGAGAGGGAAATAGCAACCCACTCTAGTCTTCTTGCCTGGAGAATTCCATACACAGAAGAGCCTGGTGGGCTACAGTCCATAGGGTGGCAAGCGGTGGACATGACTGAAGCAACTGAGCACGCCCATACTAGTGTATATATGTCAATCCTAATCTCCCAATTTGTCCCACTCTCTCCTCCAACCCCCCCGTCCACATGTCCTTTCTCTGTGTCTGTGTCTCTATTCCTGTCCTGCAAATAGGTTCAATTGTGTAATTTTATAGATTTCAAATATGTGTATTAATATATGATGTTATTAAAGTGCGAGAATTCTGAAGTGAGTTTAAGAACTGGGGTTAAAACATGTATAAGGAGTGTCTACATTTTCCCAAAAGTCATGTATGGATGTGAGAGTTGGACCATAAAGAAGGCTGAGCATCAAAGAATTGATGCTTTTGAACTGTGGTGTTGGAGAATAATCTTGAGAGTCCCTTGGACTGCAAGGAGATTCAACCAGTCCGTCCTAAAGGAAAACAACCCTGAATATTCATTGGAAGGACTGATGCTGAAGCTGAAGCTCCAATCCTTTGGGCACCTGATGTGAAGAGCTGACTCATTTGAAAAGACAATGATGCTGGAAAAGATTGAAGGCAGGAGGAGAAGGGGATGACAGACGATGAGATGGTTGGATGGCATCACTGACTCAATGGACATGAGTTTGAGCAAGCTCTGGGAGATGGTGAAGGAAGGGGATGCCTGGGGTACTGCAGCCCATGGGGTCACAAAAAGTTGGATATGACTGAGCAACTGAACAAGTAAGAAGGAGTGGTCAGGTTTGGGAGTTGTGGGGTGGTGGGGGAGTGGAATAGTATATAACAAATATTTCACTTAGGATAGGTACTTTGAATTACATCTTTAAAGATGCAATGGTGTTAAGTAAGACAGGAGAGCAGGGTGGACAGGGTTGTGCCAGTGGAGAGAATTCCAGAAGGTAGGAGACTTGGAACAGTTAATGCTGCCCTCCTATGAAAAGCAAAAGATTTGCCTTTTTTTTTTTTTTTTTCAGGATAATATTTATGATGACCAAAGGGAAAGGCTTTCTGGACCTTTCATCTTTTTCCTGATTATAAGTAAATAAATTAAAAGCTCTTTTCACAGTTTGACTTCCCGCTCTTCAAAGATAAGGGTGGGAGAAAGGTCATCCTGCTAACAATAGAAAAACTGGACAAGTTTTCCTGTTGCAGTTCACTTTGGACAGTTTTATTTAGCCTCCATAAAATTTTAGTGTGAACCAGCTTTAACTGGTATCTCGACAGCAGCTTTGCCCCTTGTCCCTGTGTGGTTGATGTTGGTGACATTAATAGACAAGTAACTAATACAGAGGGAAGCGTGATTAAATAGATGTCTCTTCAACTCTGGTGCAGATTCTGAAAAGCCAGTTAGAGAAACGGTCCTCTTTCTTCCAAGATGCAAGCTGGAATTGAAGCGGAGCTGCTGTATCTCCCCAGAGATCGATTTTTTTTAAACCTGTAGTTCAGATCAGTCAATGTGATTATTCTTCCTGCCAAGCAAAGTACCTGCCTGCTCAGAGTCACACCGGGTGAGAAAGATGTTCTTTGTGCTGCCAAAGGATTTCATGTAAATAAGGGTAATAATCATGTTCTCATCACTTGTCAAATATTCCTGTCTTTCTAAAGAAAAAGAACTGGATCAGAGCTTCAAGTTACAACTTCAGTAACGATTTCCTAGATCTAGTTAGATCACCCTTTCAAAACGGGTCGAAAAATGTAGAAGTGGAATATTGTTTTTGTTTGTTTTTCTAGTGAAACACTAAAGACCACTCAGCTTAAAATCACAGGGAACATTTTTAAATAGAAGATCTTCCTGGTGGCATCGTACAACTTACTCTCTTTCCCACCCAGAAGTACTGTGAAGCTGTAGGAAGGAGACAAAGTCAATGCTATTCTCCTATTCCTTAAAGCTTGATGACTCCACACAGCCTGCCATAGCCTAAGGGAAAAGGAAGGATAAATCATTTTAAAATTGCCTGTTCAAGGTGATATTATCCATAGAATAAAGGAGGTCTGAATTATCAGAATGGCAAATGTAACATTCAAATTTTCATATTTCTCTTAATACCAGGAAAGTCTTTTCGCTGAGGAGACATCAGAATTACAAAAATGTTTCTTCAAATCAGGAGGATCCTTAGGTAGAATATATCATCTTAGAAAGAGGTGAAGGCGCTATGGACTTTTATTCAAAATATCAATAAGTATATATCTATAAATGTGCATTTTGTGTGTGTATGTGTGTGTGATTCATACACCCACGTGTTCCTTATTAAAAGTAGCATAGTATTTTGAAGAGCTTCCTTGTTTCAATTGAGTTACTGTAGGAGAGGGGAAAAAAAATTGACATATTTCTGTTTCTGAACATAACAGGAGTATGAATGTCTTTCTTTTCTGAAGGAATAAGCACTATTATTTTGCATTTTGTTAGTCTATGAATGTGCTTAAGTGATTTGAACAGTTCAAGAAAATGGGAACTCACTGTTCAGGCCAGATCATCAGAGTCTTAATTTGACATCACTCTAGTAGTAGGAGTGTTAAAAATCATTTTTCACAGAGTGTTAAGAACTAGTCTGTAATAAGACCATATTTATTTTCCTGTCATTGGCACCATGCTGGAGTCTGCTAGCCATTTTATCATTGCAAGTGATTAGATCGTTTAAAAATCACAGATTTCAGCATTTGCCTGCCACACTGCCTCCATTTCTTAAAGTGTTTGGAAAGAGGTCACTTGTGCTCATGGAAGAATTATGTTCAGTCATACACAAGGCAGAGTAAAACTAAAACTGATTCCTTTGGGGGAAAAGTGTAACAATTTCTATGGTTCATGCCAGTCAATTCTCACTCTCATCTGAGAATACAGTTCTTTTTCATTATTGATGTTGTGGTTGAATAGAAAGAGCAAGAACCTAGAGTCAAGGGACCTGAACTAAGTCCTCTGCTCATCTGTGAGAACAAAGCAAGGCATTTATTTACCAGTTTTGTGGCTTGGTTACCATATCAGTCAAATGCAGGATGAACTAGTTGATTTCCAATATTACTTTAAATTCTAAAGATCTGTGATGCTATGATCATTAACATTGCTATTGTTATCTTTTAAGAGCCCTGCCTTGTCTTCTATCAGATACTTTAGAAAACAAGTCATCAATAATTCCTCACTCCAGAATACTGTGACATAAAATGTATGACATTTTCAAGGATTTGAAGAGAAGAGAGAGATGATTTCTTAACTGAAAGTTTGGCCTTAGCTACAACCACAAAATGATATTGAGCCTCCTGAACTGGAAGTTAAGGTCTTTTCTGGCTTCTAATGCACACAGTGATTCAGGGAAAAGCACAAGCTCAAATTGGAGCAAATTGGGAATAAAATGTGGCGATTGTAGGAACTGCAGCAACAGGAGGAAGGGAATGATCAATCTTCCACAGTATGAACTGGCTACTTCAGATATCTGCAATTTTATTGAAACAGAGAAAGATTTTAGTTTCATGAAAGTGTCAGAGATCCGTTTTCTTAGAAAGGTTAGTATTAATATTTCCCAATTATTTTATACATAAATGTTAAATTTAGGGGCTTCCCAGGTGGCTCAGCAGTAAAGAATCCGTCTGCCAATGCAGGAGATGTGGGTTCCATCCCTTGGTCAGGAAGATCCTCTGGAGAAGAAAATGGCAACCTACTCCCATGGATGAAGAAAATCCCATGGATGGAGGACCCCGGCAGGCTACAGTCTATGGGATCTCAAAAGAGTCACACAACTTAGTGACTAACACAACAGCCAAGGTTACATTTACATAGATCAAATAGCCCGTTTCCCAAGAGAAATCTATAGCTCACACATAATAATGCCTGTATTAGTTCTCTAGGGCTGCCATAACAAAGCATGGCATTCTGGGTGGCTTAAGCAACGAACATCTATTTTCTCAGTCCCTGGAGGCTGGAAGTCCAAGATCAGGGTCCTGGCAGGGCTGGGTCTTTCTGAGGACCATGACGGAAAGCTATTTTCCAGGTTTCTCTCCTGAGTCTTCACATCGTCTTCCCCCTGTGTGTGTCTGCATGGAAACGTCTTCATATAAGGACACTGTTCATATTGGATTAGGATCCACCCTAATGGCCTCATTCTAATTTAATTACATCTTTAAAGATCTAGCTCCAAATACAGGTAACGTGCTGAGGTACTGGGGTTAGAAGTTCACTCTACAAACTTCAGGGAGTGCACAAGTCAGTCAATACAGTGCTAACACGTGCAAAGTGTTTTTGAAGAATTTTACATGAATTGGTACATTTGATTTTCATAGCAACTTGTAAGGTTTTAAGAGGTTGCATGATTAGCTCAACAAGGAAAAGGAAAACAAGGATTCCAACTCAGGTCATCTGACTGCCTCACACATTTTTAACTACAATTCATCAGAGACTAACTCAAAGTCCCCTAATCCCATTTTCGCTTCTGAAGTACAAAGGAAGATTGCTTTTCCCATCTTCCCTTGCAGTTAGTTTGGGGCTATACGATTTACCTTTGTCCAATAAAATATGACCTCAAACAAAAAATACCATGCCTCTGTAGCTAGTATACCTCAGACACTTTTCCTTGATCTTTTCTTTACTCCCTAGTCTCTCTCTGTTTGTATATGCTAAGCTGCTTCAGTTGTGGCCAACTATTTGAGACCCTAGGGCTTCCCTGGTGGCACAGAGGTTAAAGCGTCTGCCTGCAATGTGAGAGACCTGGGTTCGATCCCTGGGTCAGGAAGATCCCCTGGAGAAGGAAATGGCAACCCACTCCAGTATTCTTGACTGGAGAATCCCATGGACGGAGGAGCTTGGTGGGCTACAGTCCACAGGTCGCAAAGAGTCGGACACGACTGAGCGACTTCACATTCATTCATTTGAGACCCTAGGGCTCAGTCAGTCAGTTCAGTCAGTTCTGTCGCTCAGTCATGTCTGACTCTTTGCAACCCCATGGACTGCAGCACGCCAGGCCTCCCTGTCCATCACCATAGCCTGACTCTATGGCTACTGAACATTAAGTCAAATCCTTTATGATTATAGAGTGGAAGTGAAGAATAGATTCAAAGGATTAGATCTGGTAGACAAAGTGCCTGAAGAACTATGGGCAGAGATTTGTAACATTGTACAGGAGACAGTGACCCAAACCATCCAAAATAAAAAGAAATCCAAGAAGGCAAAGTGGTTGTCAGAGGAGTCCTCACAAATGGCTGAGAAAAGAAGATAAGTGAAAGGCAAAGGAGTAAGGGAAAGATATACCTGACTGAACACAGAGTTCCAAAGAAGAGCAAGGAGAGGTAAGAAAGCCTTTTTAAGTGAACAATGCAAAGAAATAGAGAAAAACAATAGAATGGGAAAGACTAGAGATCTCTTCAAGAAAATTGGGGATACCAAGGGTACATTTCATGTAAAGATGGGCACAATTAAGGACAGAAACATCAAGGACATAACAGAAGCAGAAGAGATTAAGAAGTGGTGGCAAGAATACAGAAAACTATACAAAAAAGATCTTAATGACCCAGATAATCAGGATGGTGTGGTCACTCACCTAGAGCCAGACATCCCGGAGTGTGAGGTCAAGTGGGCCTTAGCAAGTGTTACTACAAACAAAGCTAGTGGACGTGATGGAATTCTACCTGAACTATTTCAAATCCTAAAGGATGATGCTGTTAAAGTGCTGCATTCAATATGTTAGCAAATTTGGAAAACTCAGCAGCAGCTACAGGACTGGAGAAAGTCAGTTTTCATTTCAATTTCAAAGGGCGATACCAAAGAATGTTCAAACTACCACACAATTGTTCTCATTTCACATGCTAGCAAGAAAATTCTCAAAGTCCTTCAAGCTAGGCTTTATCAGTATGTGAACTGAGAACTTTCAGAGGTACAAACTGGATTTAGAAAAGGCAGATGGACCAGAGATCATATTGTCAACATCTGTTGGATCATAGAAAAAGCAAAAGGATTCCATAAAATCATCTGCTTCATCGACTATGCTAAGGCCTTCGACTGTGGATCACAAAATAAGCTGTGGAAAATTCTCCAAGAGATGGGAATACCAGGCCACCTTACCTGTCTCCCGGAAAACCTGTATGCAGGTCAAGAAGCAACAGTTAGAACTGGGCATGGAACAACAGACTGGTTCAAAATTGGGAAAGGAATACATCAAGGCTTTATATTGCCACTCTGCTTATTGAACTTCTATACAGAGTACATGCAAAATGCCAGGCTGGATGAAGCACAAGCTGGAATCAAGATTGTCAGGAGAAATATAAACAACCTTGGACATGCAGATGATACCACCCTAATGGCAGAAAGTGAAGAGGAATTAAACAGCCTGTGATGAGGGTGAAAGCAGAGAGTGAAACAGCTGACTTAGAACTCAACATTCAGAAAACTAAGATCATGGCATCTGGTCCCATCACTTCATGGCAAATAGAAGACGAAAAATTGGAAACAGTGACAGGTTTTATTTTCCTGGGCTCCAAAATCACTGCAGATGGTGATTGAGGTCATGAAATTAAAAGACGCTTGCTCCTGGAAGAAAAACTATGACAAACCTAGACAGTGCATTAAAAACCAGAGGCATTACTTTGCCAATAAAGGTCTGTATGGTCAAAGCTATGGTTTTTCCAGTAGTCATGTGTGGATGTGAGAGGTAGACCATTAAGAAGCCTGAGCACCAACAAACTGATGCTTTCAAATTGTTGTGCTAGAGAAGATTCTTGAGAGTCCCTGGCCTGAAAAGAACTCAAAACAGTCAATCCTAAAGGAAATCAACTTTAATATTTATTGGAAAGACTGTCGATAAAGTGAAGCTCCAACACTTTTAGCCACCTGATATAAAGAGCTGACTCACGGGAAAAGACCGTGATGCTTGGAAAGACTGAAGACAAGAGGATAAGGGATATCAGAGAATGAGATGGTTGGATGGACACCAACTCGATGGACATGAGTTTGAGCAAACTCCGGGAGACTGTGAAGGACAGGAAAGCCTGGAGTGCTGCAGTCCATGGGGTCATAAAGAGTTGGACACGACTTAGTGACTGAATACCAGCTACTGAAAACAGTGCTGTGGAGGACCCACGGGAGTTCTGGGAATATGGTGGCCCCAAAACACACACACACACACACAAATCTGTGACCCCCTGAATCACTTAGGAAAAAATTATTGCACAAGTAAATGGAAGGTAATATGAATGAGATGTAAATGTATATTTTGTTAAGCTACTGAAATGCTGCGGCTCGTAATTATATCAGCATCAATTACCCTGACCAATAAATGTGACAGCATAATAAGCATTTCTTACTTGGAAGAAACCTAAAATGATACAAGCTTCTCATTTTGTAGAAGAAAAAATGCTAAGCTTCAGAGAAGTCAAGTGACCTTTTCAGATGAGAATATGTAAATCATATTATGATAGAGATGAAAATTCAGAATTAAAAATAAACATCATAAGGCTAGATATTTGTAGGAAAACTACATACTTTCCTGTATCAGTTTTACCACTTATTATTGTTCAAGGAAAATCTTATTTATTTATTTAATTTTTTTACATAAGAATTTGAATACAGGCTCTGGAGGAGATAGACACTTCTGTTTACACTGATTGTATGCAATGCACTTTTTACGTTTTTAGAACCAAGAGATAATGGGGAACTGTCCTATGAAAGTACTGGTTATACTTGTTGTATGACTCCCAAGCTCTTTATATGTCAGAGATGAAATTGAACTATAGCTGTCTTTTTAAATTTGGATGTGGATGTGTTCACTGACTCAGTCGTGCCCAACTCTTTGTGGTCCCGTGGACCCTAGCCCACCAGGCTCCTCTGTCCATGACATTTCCCAGGCAAGAATACAGGAGCAGGTTGCCATTTCCTACTCCAGAGGATCTTCCCAACCCAGGGATAAAACCTGTGTCTCCTGCATCTCCTGCATTGGCAGGCAGACTTTTATCACTAGCGCCACCTGGGAAGCTCCGTATTAAGTTTAAAATATAATTAAAATAAATGTATTTGTTAATAAGTAGTTGAATATTCTATAGAGATGAATGTGAACATCTTAAATATATCCTTTCAAAGCTTAGGTTATATTTTAAAAGTTCACGTTCATCTCTATAGAATATTTAAATATTTATTCACAAATAAATATATGGAGTTAAAACTTAACTGGACCTTTAATACTCTGAATTATATCTGTAATGTTGGAAAATATTTTAATCATAAGATGGTATTATTGTGGGGTAACAGGGTAGAGGGAAGCAAGATCAGGGAGAAATACACTGAGACACCAGCAGACATGAAATAGGAGATTATCCAAAGTAAAGAGAGGAGCCAAAACATTGAGAGAAATCTTTCTATGACCCCTAGAGTGCACTCTCTGTAGAGGGTAGCAATGTACCACTGAACCTAAAACTCACTGAAGGTAAGACTATCTTCAGTAAAACTGAAACCAAACTCAAGTCTTGATTGGATTCATTCATTTCTCCACTCCACCCCACTTCATGTTCCTGGCATGACAATAAAACAGGCAAGCCCATTTTCAGGCATAAATAATGTTCATCACACATATGAGTGACATTCAACCAAAAACTGAAACCCAAATGCAAAATAAAACTTGATTTTATTGTGGTTATCATTTCCTAATAAATACCTGTATCAAATTATCATATTGTATACTTTAAATTTACATATTTATATGTAAATAATAATAAAACTGGAGGGAAGAAAAAAATAAAACTAACATTAAATAATAAAGCAACCAATAGAAACAGATTTATAAAAGATTTGGAATGATCGGGTAAGGATATTAAAGAAACTGTGATTAATGTACTAAACCATCCAATGGAAAAGGTGGATAGTTCTGAAATTTTAGAAGAGAGGCAGAAATATAAGAAAAAGTCCAATGGAAATGCTGCCCAAAAAACAGTATATCATATATGAGTAATTCCTTCAACATGCTTAACAATAGATGAGATAGAGCTGAGGGAAGAATCGGTGATCTTAAAAATAGGCTGATAGAAATTATCCAAACTGAAAGACAAAGAGAGAAAAGAGTAAACAATTCAAATTTTATCTGAAGAATAGGGTAAAGCTTATGTTCATGGACTTTAAGTTTGGAAATAATAAAGTAAACCAAATCCATAGTGCTACAATTTTTGTTGAAAGTTGTTATTGGGCTAAATTGTGAACCCCAAAATCTATATGCTGAAGTTCAAATCTCCACTAAGTCAGAATGTGACCTTATTTGGAAAGTAATAGCAGATGTAGCGATGTGATTAGTTAAGGTGAGTTTACTTCCTAAGTATGGTTTTTTATTTAAAGCTCTATTTGAAAGGGACTAAAGAGGTCTATTATGGGCTTTATTTTTTATATAATACTAACTGAGGAACCAACAATATATTTCTATGACAAGTCTTTCTGCCTGACATTTAGGATTACAGCTTCAGATATTAACTGAAATAACAGTTTGCAGTTTTTTTTTTTTTGAAAAGATTTGAAAAATTGAAGATTTCAAGCCCCAGGGAAGCTTTTGACTATTAAAGATTTTTCTAATGGAAAGAAGACAAAAGAATATCTTGTGACCTGTCAAGAGTAAACAAAAAGACTGTAGTTATAAGGTTAATGTGTCATTTTACAGAATGTTCTCCAGAATCCGGGCAGTGAAGTGACAAAAAAGTGGGATGCTGTCACAAAGGGATGGTGAACAAGAACAAAATTAAAAAAAAATAGTAATGAAGCCTACATTCATCTTCCTCTTAGAAAACCCCACCTAGTTATGTGAACACTGTGAGAATGGCTTAAAAGAATGTTAAGAGTACTGATAGTTTTTCAGAAATTCCAAAAGGAAAAATGGTCATTGTTACCTACTAAATTCTATTCAATGTTTTTTCTCTTTGGTTTTTACTCTGAACAAGTAAGGGTAGCTTCAGTTCAACACAGCAAAATTACTGAACAAAGAAATCTAAACTCACTGTGAACCCAATTCAAAGTAATCTTTGCTCTTTTCCATAGGTCTTTAAAGAGACATACTGAATTGGTTCAGGTTAAGTACACAACTGGAAGAGGATGCTTGCAACGTTACAAACAGAACATCGACATGAAGAAAGCATAAATAACTTTTCACATCCTCACAAAAGCACAAAGAATCCAGTGAAAAAATGAATTCCAAGGAAATGGTAACTTAGCCAAATGATATGCACAAACATGCTATTTGATAGCAACTGGGTAAATTTAAAAGAAAAACCAGGCATGATACTGTATCCATTATTAGAGACAAGCCACAATCTCTATCTTTGAGGCTATTGATCGGGCTGCAGGAAAAGTGACACTGGTTTCAACATAAAGAAATAAAGCCAGTTTGGAAGGCAATATGAAAGTTTACTGAATTTGAAAATGGGCATACTCTATGGTTCTAAAATGTTTCTCTATCGTCTCATTTTAATCTCGTATGTAGTAGAAAATATTAGCATAACTTAGATACCCATCCCAGTTAATACTTGCAAAAATCTTTAACAGAAGCAAATGTATTTTCAGGAATATATAAAAAGAATTACGCATCATAACAAGGCTGGGTTTACTCCAAGGGATTCTAGAGTGGTTAAATATTTGAAAATCAGTTATCATATTTACCATGATGCACCAAATTAATAGACTAAAGAAAAGTCACATAACTATATCAGTTGAGTCAGAAAAAGCATTTCACAAAACTCAAAATCCACACATGATTAAAAACTCTTAGAAAAATGGTGATAAAAGAGAATGTCCTTAACTTGATAAATAGCATCTACACAAAACTTACACCTCATGTTATACCTAATGTTGAAAGCCAAAATGCTTGCGTTGAGGAGTCCATAGCTGATGCACTAAATTAAGAATATGCAGATTACGACCTGCTGCAAGAGCAGGCAGAAGACACCCACTCTAGGGTGGAGAGGGGGCTCCCTCAGCATCTGAGCTCTCACTTTGGGGAAGTGAGAATCTCAGAGCCATTTCGATTGAAGGTGCAGCTTCAATATGCTCACACAAAGGCAGTGACGTCACAGGATTTATTACTTACAGATCCTGACAAAGTCAGGAGAGGCCCAGTGAGCTGGGGGTAAAGGCAGTGAACATGAGTGAGTAGGACATTGAGAGTAAGGGAGCCAGCATCCATTACTTATAAGGTGGCTGGGGAGGAGGTCACTAACTTTCCATGGGCTTAACTCTGAGAGATTATTTTAAAGGGTACACAATGAAGAGCAAAGCAAAAAACTTTTGTTGCAAATCCTAAACTAGTTCTGATCTAAATGTCCAGACTCTGTGTGTGAGTAGGGCTGTCATACAGTAAATGCCTAAGAGGCAACTAAAAATAGCTGTTTTTGCTTTTTTTTTTTTTTTAAATCACAATGCTTTACCCCTAAAATTGGGAAGAAGGCAAAGATGTACATTCTCATTAGTCTGGTTCAACTTTATGAAGAAAGTTCTACCCAGTGCAATAAGGCCTTGAAAAAAAAGAGAGAGAGAAATGTTGGGGGGGGGAGCAAACAAAGTCATAGAAGTTCATAGAACTCAGAAGGAAGACAGAAAACTCTCCTTATTTGCAATGACATGGCTATCTATGCAAAATAGTGCCAAGCAATCTACCAAAAATCCCCCAAACCCTTCTTAGAACTAATTAGTGAATTCAGCAAGGTCATACCCAAGATATAAGATCAACACAAAAAATCAATTGTATTTCTATACACTGACTTTAAACACATAGACAAACATCAACATTAAAAGAACTACATATATGATTCGCATTTTTGGCTGACATTGTGTTTCTAGTGGACAGTGCTGCTTGAGATAAAGTACTTGGCACTGTCTCTATGCTATTTTGTAATTGCTTTTAAGTCCATGTATTTGCTTTACTCTACATTCAGTTGATGTATTCTTAAAATTTGCCTAATTTATTTTGTCATAAGTTGAAAAATATGCTATCTAAATTTTAAGCATTTTTAAAAATGAAGTATGCTTATCAATGCATCTATACTTGAGATAGATAGATGATAGAGATAGAAAATAGATAGATGTATATCTTTATCTGAGAAAGCTTGAATTTCAAAGGCAGCCTAAACTTCGCTTTTAGGCCAGAGAGAAATATATCTGCCTTCAGTTCTTTCAAATCAAGTAACTGTACCCTGGTGCCCCTACCCGCTGCCCGAACTCACAGACGTATATTACACTGTTCAACTTTTTCCAAAATAGAACAATGTGTTCTGCCATATAAGATCTAATGAGACTGCTAAGACTCTTACCTTATGATTGCATAAGTATTCCAGAGAACTATTTAATGTCTTGCTGCTGTGCCACTCATTTTGATTTGCGGAATCGAACTCTGAACATACACAACGTATGCACTTGAGTAGACTTTTCCATCAGTAGCATTTTCAACATGCATATTGTTTAGCTTCTTGAACTTCCTCAGAATAACATTTTATAAACAAGTTTCTTACTTTGGTGGTAATCTTTGAAACACACAAATACTCAGAAATGCTGTGTCATTTATTCTGTTTTCTGAAAATAGTTCCTACTCCAAAATAATTCTTCCTATGGCAAATAGATGGGGAAACAGTGAAAACAGTAGCAGACTATTTGGGGGCGCTCCAAAACCACTGCAGACTGTGACTGCAGCCATGAAATTAAAAGACGTTTACTCCTTGGAAGGAAAGTTATGACCAACCTGGACAGCATATTAAAAAGCAGAGACATTACTTTGCCAACAAAGGTCCATCTAGTCAAGGCTATGGTTTTTCCAGTAGTTATGTATGGATGTGAGAGTTGGACTATAAAGAAAGCTGAGTGCCAAACGATTGATGCTTTTGAACTGTGGTGTTGGAGAAGACTCTTGAGAGTCCCTTGGACTGCGAGGAGATCCAACCAGTACATCCTAAAGGAGATCAGTCTTGGGTGTTCATTGGAAGGACTGAGGTTGAAGTTGAAACTTCAATCCTTTGGCCACCTGATGCAAAGAGCTGACTCATTTGAAAAGACCCTGATGCTGGGAAAGATTGAAGGCAGGAGGAGAAGGGGACGACAGAGGATGAGATAGTGGGATGACATCACCAACTCAATGGACAGAAGTTTGGGTGGACTCCGGGAGTTGGTGATGGAGAGGGAGGCCTGGTGTGCTGCAATCCATGGGGTCACAAAGAGTTGGACACGACTGAGCGACTGAACTGAACTGACCTGATGGCCACTTTCAATATGTATGTTTTTTTTCACTTCTTTGAGTTCCTCTTTCATTGTACCTGCACCCCTGATCTTATTAGCACCTTCAACTCTCTCATGACTTTTTGTACTTATCAAACATGATGGGCTTAAATTATACATAAAACATCTCAACACTAAGGACAAAATGAACATAGAGCATGATTAGAAATGGTGTGATAAAGGAGATGAAAATGACAGTGTACAAATTATAAGGCCCTCTGTGGCAGACAGAGATGATAAGTTTTCCTCAGGAGGGAACCATTGTTCATAACTGTGAAATTCATAGTTTGAAATGTCATAATAGAAGAGCTTATGTAGCAAATTAAAGGAATGTGGTAACTAAGTTTTGTGATCACATTAAAATTAATATTGTGCTGTTAGTTAACAACTCTATCTTCTGCATTCAAAAATTTAAGAGGTTTGATCTCATGTTACCTGTTTGTGCCACAATTCAAAAATAATAACTTGAATGAAAATATCCTTGCACTGAGCTATCTCTATTTCACTTCCAGAGTTTGACTTACTGTTTTTATTCATAGTCTGTTATTTTAGAATGATAGCATCTTAGTCTATTTGGGTTGCTGTAACAATCTACATATAAACCAGGTAGAACATGAACAATAGAAACGTATTTCTCATAGTCCTGGAAGCTGGGCAGTCCAAAATCAAGGCATGGGCAGATTTGGCGTCTGGTGGGACCTCACTTTCTGGATCATAGTCCTAGTATTCTGTAACCTCACATGTTGGAAAGGCCTGAAGTTACTCTTTACTGTTGAGGTTCAGTTGCTAAGTCATGGCTCACTCTTTGCAAACCCACAGACCATAGCCTGCCAGGCTCCTCTGTCCATGACGTTCTCCAGGCAAGAATCTGCTGTGGGTTGCTGTTTACTTCTCCAGAGGATCTTCCCAGACCAGGGACTAAACCCATGTCTCCTGCATTGACAGATTGATTCTTTACCACTGAGATACCAAGGAAGGCAACTTTTTTTTTTTTAAATAAGGGCACTAATCTTATTTATGAGGGCTCCACTTTTATGATTTAATCACCTAACAAAGGTTTAATCTTCCCTTTGCAGTTAGGTGTCTTTGGGGCAGGGGGTGGATGTATTTAAAATGCTTTACAATGTTGTTTTTTTAGCTGCTTCTATACAAGAAAATGAATGCGCTATATGTGCACATATACGCCTCTCACTTGGACCTTTCTCCCACCCTTCATCCCATCGTCTAGGTCACCACAGAGCACCAAGCTGAGCTCCCTGAGCCAAGTAGTAGGTTTTAACTAGCTATCTATTTACACATGGAAGTGTACATACCTCAATCCCAATCTCCCAATTCATCCCACCCCCCTCATATCCACCTATGTCTGTATTTCTATTCCTGCCCTGCAAATAGGTTCATATGTTTTATTTTTTCATATTCCACATACATGCCTTAATATATGATATTATTTTTTTTCTCTTTCTGACTGACTGATTTCACTCTGTATGGCAGATTCTAAATCTATGTATGTCTTTAAAAATGACCCAATGGCATTCCTTTTTATGTCTGAGTAATACTCCATTTCAGCTAGGTTTAAGAATATGAATTTGGGAAGAACATGAAAATTCAATCCTTAGCAGATAGTTAATTAATAGTATGGGTTTGATTACTGTCAATTTGGCATCAAAGAGTATGGAATTGTCAGATATTGCCCTCCTCTGCAGGAGAAAGAAATGGCACCCCACTCCAGTATTTTTGGCTGGAAAATCTTGTGAACAGAGGAGCCTGATGGGCTACAGTCCACAGGGTCGCAAAGAGTCAGACACAAATGAAGTCACTTAGCACACATGCACACACCCTCCTCTGCAAGTACCACTTTACAAGGTAATGGAACTAATTCTATAATTCTGTGGTTCAACTTTGCTTGTCTACAAGGAGAAGATAATAAAGCTACATGGCAAAGTCTTGAGTAGAACTGACTGAAAATTAAACACCTAATATGATACCCAACACCAAAGACTTGCTAAGTGAAATGTACTATTTTTTTTTAAATAGTAATGATAATAATAAATTCTGTTTTTAACATAATCCATGTATTTATCCATTAAATCAATTTTAGGAAATAATAGTGACTCAGTTTAAAAATGTCTTTTCTATGCTCATAACATTTTAAGAAAATGAAGTTGTGGTGCATATACACAATGGAATATTACTCAGCTGTGAAAAAGAATGCATTTGAGTCAGTTCTAATGAGGTGGATGAAACTGGAGCCTATTATACAGAGTGAAGTAAACCAGAAAGAGAAATGCCAATACAGTATATTGATGTATATATATATGGGATTTAGAAAGATGGTAACTATGACGCTCTATGCAAGACAGCAGAAGAGACACAGATGTAAAGAACAGACTTTTGAACTATGTGGGAGAAGGTGAGGGTATGATGATATAGGATAGAAGAGTACTGAAACATGTTCTTTACCATATGTAAAATAGATGATCAGTGCAAGTTTGATGCACGAAGCAAAACACTGAAAGCTCGTGCTCTGGGACAACCCAGAGGGACGGAGTGGGGAGGGAGGTGGCAGGGTGGTTCAGGATGGTGGGACACATGTATGCCCGTGGCTGATTCACTTAGATGTATGGCAAAAACCACCACAATGTTGTAAAGTAATTAGCCTCCAATTAAAATAAATTAATTTTAAAAAAGAATGTGCCAACTGAGATTATTAACCTCAAATATATAAACATCAAATAAATTTTATGTAATAAATTATGAGACAGTCCCCCTCCGCTCACTCGGTCAGAGCATGAGTCTCTTAAAGTGTTCTGGCCTTTAAGATAGGGGAACTAGACTCTTTGAGGGTATCATGAGAGGGTGGTTGTTTATCATTTTGCAGATTTGTTTTCATCATGTGGATCCATTACATATTTAAAATAACAATAAACAAACAATAATGCCAACAGCAACAGTAATTTGAAAACATTATAATTCAAGTTGGCTGAGTTGTCTTCTCAATGTGCCAGCATTTCTTTTTCTTCAAAATAAGCATTTTTGGCACTATTATGAAATCTGTGGGAGAACATCTGATTATATTTTCACATCCCAACAACACTTAGTTTTTCAGGCATTCCCTGTGAAAGCAAATAGAACTTCTTTGTGTGGCCTTATTATCTAGACACTGGATTTCACTGGTATGCTTATTCACTTGGGATATTCAGATAATGTTGCTTACTTGACTATATTATCTTTTTTTTTTTTTTTTTTTTTACAAAATATGTCATATTTACATTTACCCCAAGGATATAAGTTATTGCTACTTCTTCCTGATAATATATTGTTGATACATTATAAATTTAGCTTACTCAATTCAAAAAGAGCATATTGGAGAAATTTCTACTCCAGGGAAGCTATGCATGCAGAAAATGAAATCAGGCTAAATGATCAAAGTTTAAGCTGAAAGGATATTCTTCTGCTATTATTTCTTGAAGTGCATATAAAGTGTTACTAAACTTTTATAAAATTACTTACTTTCCAAGAACAGCTTTACTTTTAAAGGGTGTTTTAATAGATATTTCTTTTGTATTCTGAAATAACATTTTAATTAATTTAATTTTGTTGAATTACAAAACTAATCTTACAGGCAATATGAAAAGATATGACTAAGAAAGTGAAAAATCACCTTTAATTCACGGAGATGAAAACACCATAATAACATTTTAGTAAATATTTTGCTGAAATTTTCTGGGAACAAATGAATACACACTCATATTCATATAATGTTTAAATAAACACTAGATCATAATGCGTACCCTATTTCGTAACTTGAGTTTTCAGATAACATTACCTTGCAAACATCTTTTTAAATTGAAAATATAAGTATAATATAATGTCTAATTATATAGATCTAAATTTTGATTTGACTAATATCCCTTTAGCTATTTCACAGTTTTCATAAGTATAGTTTATATAGTAATAATAATTTTCTTTTACATTGTGACTTTTAGCCTTTTTTTTTTTTTTTGGAAAAGTTCCAGAATTAAAATTACTACACACTAAACAGAAGTATCTCAAACCTTCTCAAACCTTGCTTAAATTGGAGCTTACCAACAATGACCATCATTTATTTTTGTTCTTTTCATCTAGATAATAAGATTAGTTTCTCATTATGGTGACAATTTGCATTCTCGGATTTCTGAAAAGGTTAAACTTTTTAAAATTTCTTTTTGTCCACTCAAATTTCCTAGTTATGCACTTTGCCTCTTTGTAGAAGTTTTACATGATTTGTAGGTGATGTCTATATTTTAAGATATCAAGACATATATGTGCATATGTATGTTTATTTTCTAAAATTTATTAGTTATATAATATTAATTATGAGATAAATGATTTATCTAATTGTTTAATAAAGTATATCTTACTGATCTGATGTGGTTTTCCTTAGTTACATGTGAAGCTAAACATCTTTATATACTAATTGAACACATGAGTCTTTTTTTCTTGAGATTTTCATATTGGTTGTCAATTTCTCATATTGACTTCATTTCTAAGATGTGTTACAGTTAATTTATTCCTAATATATTCTCTTTTTTGAAAAATTTCACAGAAACTTATATATGGATAGTTCATTATCTCAGTTCATAACTTTTTATGTTATCATTTTCATTGTTTCTTTATGACTTATGACTTTGATTTAAAAATTAATAATAACAATCGTACCTTTAGTGAAAATTTAGTATTTAATTCATTGCGAATGTTTGTATTTGTTTTGACTTTTAAATTACTTTCACATATTAAATATTATGTTTTAAATATTTTGATTACAAGTTTTTTGCATCTTGGACATGAGTTTGAGTGAACTCCGGGAGTTGGTGATGGACAGGGAGGCCTGGCATGCTGTGATTCATGGGGTCACAAAGAGTCGCACACGACTGAGCAACTGAATTGAACTGAACTAATTGTTCACAAAAAATGAATAAGACACCATATTAGTCAGCTCACCTTAGTGCCAGTCCTGGATTTGAAAGGCCTTCCATCTCAAAATTATAAAATTAATCCCTTATGATTTTTCTAGTAGCTTTCTAGTTTTAATTTTTACATTTAGTGCTCTAATGCATCTGGCATTGTATAAGTTTTTATTTAAAAAAGAAATTATCCCTTAGGGATTTTTCCTAACCAAACATTTTCCAAATTTTCTGCACATTTGTTATAATTTTATCCTTCACAAAACAGATCATAAATCAATGAGCAGCTAGAAACCAGACCAAAAACTTAACTCTTCTTTTCCTAAGTGTGTTTTTTACACAAAGACATTCGTATCTATATAACAGGTATGTTTAGCATGAAAATAAATGCTAAGCATGCGTACATAAAATAGGAATTCAAAAATTCAATAAATCATAAAATGTACTCATTATAATTACATTCAAATTTATTTTTGTTTAGATATTTCTGTACAGATCAGACATTCCGTGTTTCATCTTAGAAAATACACAATATTTCAATTTGTTTTTTATTTCTTTGTTCTCTTTTTGGCCATACTATGTGGCATCTTAGTTCTTCAACCAAGGGTGGAACCCCTGCCTCCTGCAGTGGAAGCACAGAGTCCTAACCACTGGGCCACCAGAGAATTCAGGATTTTTTATAACAATGAGTAAGATGTGCAATTTGCATTGAACTTTAAAAGGGATAATAGCCATATTTAATATATTTTACCTAAAAGTGTATTATGTGCTTGTAGAAATTTAATTTTTATTTTGTGAAGTAGCTTTGCTCAGAGAATATTATTCTTCTAAACCAATCCATTGCTATAATAAATGTAGCTTTAGTTTTAATTTCTACACTCATTGACTTATCCAGTCAACATTTTTCAAATATATGTTGTGTTAGGAGCAAAGCACAAAGCATTGCTGAGTGGAAAATGTAGGCAAAATTATTATTACAGAAGAAGCCCAGTTCACTATATTAAACATTCTAGTAAGAGTCAGGAAAGACTTATGAGTCTACAGTTTTATAGCTTTTCATAATTTATTGTATATTTTAGCACTTAATTTCTTGATTGATTAAATTAGCTTCTAGGGCTTTTTCTATTTTCTACTTTTATAATTGTGGGGGTAGAATAAATGTGTAGCATTTCTAAGAAGTTGTAAAGTGATCACCAACATAAGAATGTAATAGCTTGTACCTATAAGTATTTGTAACCATGAATGATATATGTTCTAAGAATAATTAAATTTTATCCTTAAAAACGAGATTTGGATACTAAGCACCTCTAGCTACCTTGAATTTTACTTTGCACTTGTTCAGGTAACTTAACTGTTTTAACAAAGGAACCTCATAGTATATCTTGGCCCAAACACAGTATAAATTTATTTCCTGATCATGGAATAAATAGTGCATACCTGCTTAGTCACTTCAGTTGTATTCAACTCTATGACCCTATGGACTGTAGCCCACCTCTGTCCTTGGGATTCTCCAGGCAAGAATACTGGAGTGGGTTTCCATGCCCTCCTCCAGGGGATCTTCCCCACCCAGGGATTGAACTCAGGTCTCCCACACTGGCAGGGGCTTTCTTTACCACTAGGGCTATCTGGGAAGCCTGGAATAAATAATACTGACTGGTAAGTGGATCTGTGGGGTGGGGTGGGGGATAGATTGGGGTGCTGCCTCATGCAGTAAGATGTAGACTGTGAGTCTGTGTGATCTCCTCCTTGAGAGTTCAAAGGTCGCCCTGAGAACATCTCCATGACAGGCAACCTGAAGGCGAAAGAAAGCAGGAATGAGGAGAACTTTCTATGAAACAGGACTGGCAGTCAGTGTATATCACTCTTAACTTTCATTCTATTGACTGTAAGTCACACGCTCAAACCTAATTTTAGAGAACTGGGGTATGAAGTTCTTGGAAGGTAGCCATTTCCCAAAAATAGCTATCCATATGGAAGGAAGAACATGACTTTTTGGTGGACAGCTAGCAATCTCTGTCATATTCTTGATGTAAAAAAAAAAAAAAAAAAGCTGCAAAACAACCAACTTATAAAATGAAGAGTACAAAAAAGTATTTAACATTACTTGATAACTTCAACAAGTCCATGAAATTTACTAACAGTCAGGCTATGTCTTAGAGTATGTTCTAAGAAACTTTGTTGGAAGAGCATATCAACTCTCTAACAGAAAGCGGGTCACCTGGTGAAGGTCTAGTCACCTAGAGATGGTTAGATAGCATTACTGACTCAATGGACATGAATTGGAGCAAACTCTGGGAGACAGTAGAGGACAGAGGTGCCCGGCATGCTGCAGTCCATGGCGTCACAAAGAGTTGGACACAATAGTGACTGAATACGTGAATGTTTAGAGTCAGTTATTGGACCAGAACCTGGTGGTCTGGGGTCGACGATAAGAAAGTAAAGGAGAGAAAGAGGCTGATATTCCTTGGTTTACGCAGAAAGCCAATAAAGTCCCTGACACGGGGCTTGTTCTGTTCACAGAGGCCTCAGGTGCCCTCTTGATGGGATGAAGGTGCAGGGAGCCTTCTCGAGAGGGTCTTAGAAGCCCGGGCAGGAAAGTGATCTCAGAGAGCCTCTGAGCTCCAGGGGATCAGCCTGAAAAAGAGAGAAAGGGAGAGAGAGAGAGAGAGAAAAAGCAAGACAAGGGGACCAAAGCTCTGATGGAGCAAAGGTGTTTTAATCAACATGGTGTGGGCATATATACTGTAGTTATTTTCAGCAAAGATAAAGATTAAAATTCCAGACTTACAAAACATAGGTGATCCATATTAAAGAGAGAGAGAAAGTTGTAAATAATCACTTTTACCATATGGTTCACAAGAAGGAAGAGGGTACTTATCACCGTATAGAAAAACTAAAAAAGGAAATGCCTGGATCCCTCAGTCCAGGGAGAGGCTTGCCTCTCTTCTTAATTCCTGAATATTCAGGAATTAATAAGGAACAGAGGATTGCTGACAGATCCAAAACAGCACACAGGAAGCCTCCTGTTAAATGCTTCCTGACAAGCTATATTGTTGGAGATTGATAGGAGGAAGGAGCCAAAAGCCAACCTTGTCCAGGTCCAAGATCAGCTTCTGTCAGTTAGAGGGTGTCCAAAGATAGGGTTTCAGCCTTTCTAGATTTGTGATAGGCAGTATATAGAGGATGTTCTTGTTCTTCCCATTATGGCATCCTCATCTTCCCATTCACCTTCTTACACAGAAATTCAAGTGTTACTGTCACAACAGAACTGAGAAACAGAAGACAAAGGCAATTTGAAGAGAGACTGAACTGAAGATCTGGAAACCTGCCTTCTATTCTGTGATGTGACATGACCTAATGTCATCATTTTTGACAATTACGTTTGCTGACTCTAAGTTTCCCCATCTGCAAAGCAGGAAGATTGTGCTAAATGAACTCAGTGGTTGTTTCCAGAGCTACATTTGAGCCACAGAGGGAAAACTAGAGTCAATAAGTGTTTTGACTAGAGTCAATAAAATTGTATTCTGCTGATTTTGAGCCCTATTAGTCAGTGCTCAAGATGTCAACAATTCTTTTGCATTGGCACAGTTGGATAACAGACATCAAATCTGATTATTTTCTAACTATAAAAGCATTCCTTGGGGTTTGAATTAAAAGACACTTGGTACCCTGCAACATTTCATATTGATATTTTTTTTTCTATCTAATAAACTAGAGACTTCTCTTCAGTTGGCAAAACTCAATGATTTCATGATTTGTGGTAACTTTCCTCAAACTGATTTCTTAGGAAATTGTGTTCTAGTTAGTTTGAAAGGGTTATTTAAGGCCACAGATGATTCAATGAAAACTGTGAGACTGATAACTCACTGCTAAATATTCTACAGAATAAAATAAAATAATACAAACAAGAACTTGGAGCAATTCTTTTAACAATACTCACAAATATATGTAGGTTCACGTGCAAAAACACATATACACACTTTATTACTTTATCTTCAACAATTTAGGTTAGACTAGGAAATGTAATTTTATTCTGAACAAATGAAATGGGCATGAATATACTAAGAGTATACCACATATATTTAATTTAATAAATTGAATCTATGTGGTATACTCTCAATACATTCATGTCAAGGGTGTCACCTTACCCGTTCCCTCCAATATGTGTAATCTAAAATTCTTCCACTATACAGTGGAAGTGAGAAATAGATTTAAGGGACTAGATCTGACAGACAGAGTGCCTGATGAACTACTGATGGAAGTTCCTGAGACTGTACATAAGACAGGAATCAAGACCATCCCCAAGAAAAAGAAATGCAAAAAAACAGAATGACTGTCCGTGGAGGCCTTACCAATAGCTGTGAAAAGAAGAGAAGCAAAAAGCAAACGGAAAAAGGAAAGATATACCCATTTGAATGCAGAGTTCCAAAGAATAGCAAGGAGAGATAAGAAAACCTTCCTCAGTGATCAATGCAAAGAAATAGAGGAAACAATAGAATGGGAAAGACTAGAGATCTCTTCAAGATAATCAGAGATACCAAGGGAACATTTCAGGCAAAGATGGGCTCAATAAAGGATAGAAATGGTATGGAACTAACAGAAGCAGAAGATATTAAGAAGAAGTGGCAAGAATACACAGAAGAACTGTACAAAAAAGATCTTCACTACCCAGATAATCACGATGATGTGATCATTCACCTAGAGCCAGACATCCTGGAACGTGAAATCAAGTGGGCCTTAGGAAGCATCACTATGAAGAAACCTAGTGGAGGTGATGGAAGTCCAGTTGAGATATTTCAAATCCTGGAAGATGATGTTGTGAAAGTGCTGCACTCAATATGCCAGAAAATTTGGAAAACTCAGCAATGGCCACAGGACAGGAAAAGGTCAGTTTTCATTCCAATCCCAAAGAAAGGCAATGCCAAAGAATGCTCAAACTACTGCACAGTTGCACTCATCTCACACACTACTAAAGTAATGCTCAAAATTTTCCAAGCCAGGCTTCAGCAACACGTGAACCGTGAACTTCCAGATGTTCAAGCTGGATTTAGAAAAGGCAGAGGAACCAGAGATCAAATTGCCAACATCCGCTGGATCATGGAAAAAGCAAGAAAGTTCCAGAAAAACGTCTATTTCTGCTTTCTTAACTATGCCAAAGCCTTTGACTATGTGGACCACAAAAAAACTGTGATAATTCTGAAAGAGATCAGAATATCAGACAACCTGACCTGCCTCTTGAGAAACCTGTATACAGGTCAGGAAGCAACAGTTAGAACTGGACATGGAACAACAGACTGGTTCCAAATAGGAAAAAGGTGTACGTCAAGGCTGTTTATTGTCACCCTGCTTATTTAGCTTCTATGTAGAATACATCATGAGAAATGCTGGGCTGGAGGAAGCACAAGTTGGAATCAAGATTGCCGGGAGAAATAACAATAACCTCAGATATGCAGATGACACCATCCCTACAGCAGAAAGTGAAGAAGAACTAAAGAGCCTCTTGTTGAAAGTGAAAGAGGAGAGTGAAAAAGTTGGCTTAAAGCTCAACCTTTGGAAAACTAAGATCATGGCATCTGGTCCCATCACTTCATGGGAAATAGATGGGGAAACAGTGAAAACAGTGGCTGACTTTGTTTTTCTGGGCTCCAAAATCACTACAGATGGTGATTGCAGCCATGAAATTAAAAGACACTTATTCCTTGGAAGGAAGCAGAGACATTACTTTGCCAACAAAGGTCCATCTAGTCAAGGTTATGGTTTTTCCAGTGGTCATGTATGGATGTGAGAGTTGGACTATAAAAAAAACTGAGCACTGAAGAATTGATGCTTTTGAACTGTGGTGTTGGAGAAGACTCTTGAGAGTCCCTTGGACTGCAAGGAGATCCAACCAGTCCATCCTAAAGGAGATCAGTCCTGGGTGTTCGTTGGAAGGACTGATGCTGAAACTGAAACTCCAATACTTTGGCTACCTGATGCAAAGAGCTGACTCATTTGAAAAGACCCTGATGCTGGGAAAGATTGAGGGCAGGAGAAGGGGACGACAGAGGATGAGATGGTTGGATGGCATCACCGACTCAATGGACATGGGTTTGGGTGAATTCTGGACATTGGTGATGGACAGGGAGGCCTGGCACACTACAGTTTATGGGGTTGCAAAGAGTCAGACATGTCTGAGTGACTGAACAGACAGAATAATATTTACTTGATAACAGTATCAAGTGGTATATCATAGTTTGATAATTACAAAATAACCATTGTTTTAGAAATTTAGGTGAAACTGAAGTATAATTATGAGCTATTTTTTTAAAAAATTAGAGGCATAGACAGCATTCATAAGTGTTGTTTTATTTTAAATGTAAAGAAACCAATTTACATGAAATATTCAAATATTATATACTTATATATACACATAAATAGCTCTATCTCTATGTATTAACAAATTTTGCATAATTACCTTTACATAATCATTGTATAATAATCCTTGATTATTCACTTATTCTTCTAAATTAAATCCAGCCTACACAGTTCAGCAAGATTTGTTTTGTCCAGAGAAATAAAGCTCGACTGATAATTGAATTTGCTTGGCTTTCAAATGACAATTATCTCCTAACCTTGCCATACAGACAGTGTTTAAGAAATTGGTACCATCCTGTGGTTTTGATACAGAACAAAAAAGTGTCACAAAAATGCTAGTCAATAGGTCATCTTCAAAGCATGATTTTCTCACTTAACAGTGAAATAGCACAAAATTTATGAAGTAAAATTTTATTCCTTCTTCTACTGCTATCCCCTGAGGCACCGAATTCTAACAGATTGGCTATATCATTCTACAACATGACTTGTCCTCATACAAATATGTGGCAGTGTGTGCGCACATGTGCGCATGTACACACACACACACACACACACAATTTATTGTTCGACTGTTGCTTACTAAAATATTACTGTATTAGTGCTAGACAGCAGAAAGTATTCCAACAATTCTCATGAAAATTAAGTGGCAATAGAATTGAGTAGTTGGAGAAAAATGAAGGAAGGATATAAAGGGTAGAATTGAAGGGAAATATGAACAAAGATGCCCTGGAGAAAGTAATGGCTACCCACTCCAGTATTCTTGCCTGAAGAATTCCATGGACAGAAGAGCCTACTGGCCTACATACAGTCCATGGGGTCGCAAAGAGTTGGACACAATTTAGTGACTAACAAAATATACACATGAACAAATGAGTTTGGGCTATAGAGAGAATGAAAATTGTTTGTAACTGGGTCAACACTGTTAATGTTTCTAACAGAAGTAATAAAAGAAGATGAACAAAGTGATAAGAATATGTAAGTATTCACTTTTGAGTATGTTTATCGAAATACCAGAGTAGTGATTACAAAACCATAGGAAAATAAGTTAAAGAGGCATTTAAGTACTATGTATTTAAGTCCTATTACTCCTAAACAATGAATTTATGTCTGACTGATCATACATTTAGCTTTACATAATGGGGCTTCCCAAATGGTGCAAGTGGTAAAGAACCACCCCCCCCCCCCCGCCCCCCGCCCCGGCCCGCCACAACCACCAGTGCGGGAGACTCAAGAGATGCAGGTTCAGTCCCTGATCAGGAAGATAGATCCTCTGAAGGAGGAAATGGCAACCCACTTCAGTGTTCTTATCTGGGAAATCCCATGGAACGAGGAGCCTGGTGGGCTGTAGTCCATGGGGTTGCAAAGAGTTGGATATCACTGAGCATGCACGCAAACAAACAAACAAACAAAAAGATCCATAAAATGAATGCAGAATATTAAAAAATAGGATTGCTTAAGTTAAATTAAAAAATTGAGAGCACTGAACATACTACACTAAATTTTATTTTTCAGCTTTAAATTAAAAATATAAATGTTAATCAACTGAGGCGAGATAATATCCTCACTTTTAACAGCTATGCTATTTGTTTTATTCAAACAAATCATTTTCTATTAATTCTACAGAAAATTTTATTTTAAAAGATTTAGATTTTAATTTAGACATGCTGTGAAGAGCAATATTGGAAGGAACTTGGAATATTAGGTCCATGAATCAAGGCAAATTGGAAGTGGTCAAACAGGAGATGGCAAGAGTGAACGTCAACATTCTAGGAGTAAGTGAACTAAAATGGACTGGAATGGGTGAATTTAACTCAGATGACCATTATATCTACTACTGTGGGCAGGAATCCCTTAGAAGAAATAGAGTAGCCATCAAGGTCAACAAAAGAGTCTGAAATGCAGTACTTGGATGCAGTCTCAAAAACAACAGAATGATCTCTGTTCATTTCCAAGGCAAACCATTCAATATCACAGTAATCCAAGCCTATGCCCTAACCAGTAATGCTGAAGAAGCTGAAGTTGAACGGTTCTATGAAGACCTACAAGACCTTTTAGAACTAACAAACACCCAAAACAGATGTCCTTTTCATTATAGGGGACTGGAATGCAAAAGTAGGAAGTCAAGAAACACTGGAGTAACAGGCAAATTTGGCCTTGGAGTACAGAAGGAAGCAGGGCAAAGGCTAATAGTGTTTTGCCAAGAGAATGCACTGGTCATAGCAAGCACCCTCTTCCAACAACACGAGAGAAGACTCTATACATGGACATCTCCAGATGGTCAACACTGAAATCAGATTGATTATATTCTTTGCAGCCAAAGATGGAGAAGCTCTATACAGTCAGCAAAAACAAGACTGGGAGCTGACTGTGGCTCAGGTCATGAACTCCTTATTGTCAAATTCAGACTTAAATTGAAGAAGTAGGGAAAACCACTAGACCATTCAAGTATGACCTAATCAAATCCTTTATGATTATACAGTGGAAGTGAGAAATAGATTTAAGGAACTAGATCTGATAGACGGAGTGCCTGATGCATGGAGGTTCGTGACATTGTACAGGAGACAGACAGCAAGACCATCCCCAAGAAAAAGAAATGCAAAAAAGCAAAATGGTTGTCTGAGGAGGCCTTACAAATAGCTGTGAAAAGAAGGGAAGCAAAAAGCAGAGGAGAAACAGAAAGATATACCCATTGAATGCAGAGTTCCAAAGAAGAGCAAGAAGAGATAAGAAAGCCTTCCTCAGAGATGAATACAAAGAAATAGAGGAAAACAATAGAATGGGAAAGACTAGAGATCTCTTCAAGAAAATTAAAGATACCAAGGGAATCTTTCACGCAAAGATGGCCTCAATAAAGGACAGAAATGCTAGAGACCTAACAGAAGCAGAAGATATTAAGAAGAGGTGGCAAGAAGACACAGAAGAACTGTACAAAAAAGATCTTCATGACCCGGATAATCATGATGGTGTGCACTCACCTAGAGCCAGACATCGTGGAATGTGAAGTCAAGTGGGCCTTAGCATCACTATGAAGAAAGCTAGTGAAGGTGATGGCATTCCAGTTGAGCTATTTCACATCCTGAAAGATGATGTTGTGAAAGTGTTGCACTCAATATACCAGAAAATTTGGAAAACTCAGCAATTGCCACAGGACTGGAAAAGGTCAGTTTCATACCAATCCCAAAGAAAGGCAATGCCAAAGAATGCTCAAACGACCGCACAATTGGACTCATCTCATACGCTAGTAAAGTAATGCTCAAAATTCTCCAAGCCAGGCTTCAGCAATACGTGAACCATGAACTTCCTGATGTTCAAGCTGGTTTTAGAAAAGGCAGAGGAACCAGAGATCAAATTGCCAGCATCCGCTGGATCATCAAAAAAGCAAGAGAGTTCCAGAAAAACATCTACTTCTGCTTTCTTGACTATGCCAAAGCCTTTGACTGTGTGGATCACAATAAACTGTGGAAAATTCTGAAAGAGATGGGCATACCAGACCACCTGACCTTCCTCTTGAGAAACCTCTATGCAGGTCAGGAAGCAACAGTTAGAACTGGACATGGAACAACAGACTGGTTCCAAATAGGAAAAGGAGTACGTCAAGGCTGTATATTGTCACCCTGCTTATTTAACTTATATGCAGAGTACGTTGTGAGAAATGCTGGGCTGGAGGAAGCACAAGATGGAATCAAGATTGCTGGGAGAAACATCAATAACCTCAGATATGCAGATGACAACACCCTTATGGCAGAAAGTGAACAAGAACTTAAAAGCCTCCTGTTGAAATTGAAAGAGGAGAGTGAAAAAGTTGGCTTAAAGCTCAACCTTTAGAAAACTAAGCTCATGGCATCTGGTCCCATCACTTCATGGCAAATAGATGGGGAAACAGTGGAAACAGTGTCAAACTTTATTTTTTTGGTCTCCAAAATCACTGCAGATGGTGACTGCAGCCATGAAATTAAAAGACACTTACTCCTTGGAAGGAAAGTTATGACCAACCTAGATAGCATTTGAAAAAGCAGAGACACTACTTTGCCAACAAAGGTCCATCTAGTCAAGGTTATGGTTTTTCCAGTGGTTATGTATGGATGTGAGAGTTGGATTGTGAAGAAAGCTGAGTGCCGAAGAATTGATGCTTTTGAACTGTTGTGTTGGAGAAGACTTTTCAGAGTCCGTTGGACTGCAAGAAGATCCAACCAGTCCATCCCAAAGGAAATCAGTCCTTGGTGTTCATTGGAAGAACTGATGCTGAAGCTGAAACTCTGACATTTTGGCCACCTCATGCGAAGAGTTGACTCATTGGAAAAGACTCTGATGCTGGCAGGGATTGGGGACAGCATAAGGGGATGACAGAGTATGAGATGGCTGAATGGCATCACCAACTCAATGCACATGGGTTTTGGCCAACCCTTGGAGTTGGTGATGGACAGGGAGCCCTGGTGTGCTGCTATTCATGGGGTTGCAGAGTCAGACATGACTGAGCAACTGAACTGAACTGAACTGATATCCCATATTTCTTCTTGCAAACATGCAAATCACTATTTTCACTAAAAGAGAAGTTATTATTTGGGTCTATATTCACTCATTTGGAAAGTGGAAAGTGGAAAGTGGAGTTGCTTAATCGTGTCCAACTCTTTGCGAGAGAAATATTCATTCATTTGGGTAACATGAAATACAAGGCTAGCTAGGGTGAAACACATGTACTGTTTTTGCACTGAATCATTAAAATAGCTCTATCATCATCAAATGTATGTAAACAAATGGAATCCAAATCTCACAAGTAGTAAGACTTCCTAGCGTACACAGAATTTCTGTGAAATTCAGCAAAAGAATTTACTCTAGGTAGGTCAAAAGCCATGGTATCACAGCCTAGCAAATAGAAGTTACTTTGCACAAACGAAAAAAGACTTTCTTTAGGCTGATGCATATTGTTGCTAAAATATCCACTTTACACTGGGGAGCAGAGATTTAATTTGGTCCTCATTTGTCTTTCATCTGGACCTCTTGTATACTCAACAACATGCACAATCATACATGGTGTTTATTTTAGGCACAGAATAAATAGCAAATACTAATATATAAATGGAATGAAAAGCAACATGTATACACTAAATAGTTATACAAATAGGGTTACTTGATTCAATGATAAATAATGTGTACTAAACAAATCTTTATGTTAACTAGCATTGTTTCTAGGATATGTTGACCCTTAGATTCTGGAAATATTACATTAATGGGGAAAATGTATTATTCTTTCTGAACTTCATGCATTAGCCAAAGTTCTCTGGAGAAAAAGACCAGTAAGATGTATATAGGTTGTGAGAGAGATTTATTTAAGGAATAGACTCACTGATGTTGAGGGCTGCCAAATCCTAAATGAGACTCAGAGAAAAGTTAATACTATATAGTCTTTAGTCTGAAGGCAGTGTGCAGGCAGAATTCTTTCTCCCACAGAACACCTCAGTTTTTCTCTTAAGGCCTTCAACTGTGGGTGAGACTCATCTCTATGATGGCGTTCAATCTGCTTTACTCAGTCTACTGATTTAAATGTTAATCACACCCAAAATAATAACTTTATGTGCTGTGTGCTGTGCTTAGTCGCTCAGTCGTGTCCAACTCTTTCCTACCCCATGGACTGAAGTCCGCCAAGCTCCTTTGTCCATGGGGATTGTCCAGGCAAGAATACTGGAGTGGGTAGCCTCTCCCTTCTCCAGGGGAATCTTCCCAACCCAGGGATTGACCCCAGGTCTCCCGCATTGCACATGGATTATTTACCGTTGAGTAACCAGGAAGCCCTGGTTAACATACATCCTCACGGTTCAAGATTTTGGGAAAGGATGAGCATATCATGGGAGAAAACCAGAAGCCAAATTTCAGAAGGCAGACTAGCAAAGGAAGGATTTCCAAAGAGAAGTTCCATGGCTTCCTTCTAACCTAGCTTGAGCCCCATCTACAGCTAAAGGTAAGAGTTATGGCTCCCAGGAAAGAGCACAGCAGGGAGGAGGGAAAGAACACACTCCCCTGCTTACACAAGGGCCTGCCCGGCGCTGACCCTACCACCACCTGGTTACACCCAAGTGAAACTTCTCACTTTACCTTTCCCATATCCCTCTGAGTATTAAAAGAAGTTTAAAAGAAGGGGAAAAAAAGAAAGAAAATCTACCACCCCACTCAGAACACCCTCCTCCACAAACACAAATGGAAAGAAACAGGGAGCATGGCACGCCTTGGGTTCAGGAAAATTAAAAAAAAAACCGGGAAAGGAAAATGAGGCTGGCTTGGTACTCAGCTTCCTAATCAGGTTGCCCACGGCCTGCGCGCCGCCATGCCATCCACCGCCCGGTGCCTCCGCGTTCCCCCGCCGCGCAGCGGTGTTTCTCAGCTTCTCGCATAAACCGAGGTTCCGACGGGTGCGAGGAGGTACGGGAAGGAAGGAGTGTGGACTCGGGGCTTGAGGTGCCAAAGGCCCCGCACCCCTGGAGGTGGGAAGGGAGCGGATTCACGTGTGCTGTCTGCTCTTCTTTTGGACATGCCCTGCCTTCTCTCTGTCTGTCCCTCTCTTGCCCTCCTGCCACCGGGAGGTTATGAGTTTGGGGAGTAGAAGGCTCCGGCTGTAAGCTCGATGCCAACCTTGAAGGTGTGTGGCTGTAGGAGGAATGTAGGAGATGATGGGTGGTCAGAGGGCAGAAGATCCTGCCCTCCCCCCAAAAGGGAGAAGAGGTTCAAAAATGCTGTGATAAAAAAAAAAAGTCGAACGCTATCCGCTCTCACGTTAATCCGACCAAGTCTACCGGAGTCTTCCGGAGTTCCGGATATTTCCGAAACTTTATGGAAATATCTAAACTTATTTTCGACCAAACATCTGAATGTTATATCCTAGTCAAGTTGACACATAAACTTAACCATCCCACACCCCTAATGTCCATAAAACTTATGTTTTCAATTGATTTTCCCTAGAGACACACCCATTATTTTGAAAACCTCAATTCTGATTGTCTGCTACTTCCTTCTCTCCTCTGTCTTTCCAACAGCATGAAATCTTCCTAGTTTAAACATAATTGATGAAAGTATAAGTTTCTTTTTCGGAAACACTTCCTAAATAACTAGGCATAAAAATGCTTCTCGTATATAATTTGAGAGATTATCATTTCGTGTCTAAATCCATTTTAGGCGTAGAGCTTTCGATTTCAATCAATCAGTGCCTACTTCATGAACATATTTTTTCTCCTTTGAACCAATTTGCCATTAGCTGAAATTCCGTTTTCTCATGAAAGTTGTTTTGGATAAGTGAACTGTAATTTTGCATTTAAGCAAGCACAATTTTGTCAATTTTATTCTGAAACAATGGAAAACATCTATGTTAAAGAAATAGTTTACAAAGTTTATTTCCTTGACAAACAATATAATTTTTATTCAAAAAAATGTATCTTTCACGACACTGAAGAAAGCACAGAGGTTCCAAGTTAGAGACAGGTATACAAAATCTATAAAAAGAAAGAAATCTCAGAATGGTGGAGCAAATTTCAAGGACAAATTATTTGGCTCACTGGATAAGTCTTTAAAATGTTTGTGTTAACTTATTGACTCTTTCGTGTTCTAGCTTGACCCCATTGGTGGCCTGAGATATCTAAAAATTGAATAAACACCAACAACAGAGTTACCCCAAAATGTCCTCAGTTATTCATCCCGCTTTGTATAGCTGTTCTTTACATTGTGACTTTTCAGCTTCTTAAATCTCAGCTGTCTTTCGAAGTTGCCTTGGTACCAAATGTGATCTAAGCAGAAACTGAAAAATCACTTCCAAATTTTGACTTTTATCACCTCACGCTCTTAGAATTCAGCCACTAACATCTGAAGAAGCCTTGTGGATATAAAGAGACTCACGATGTAATTGCACTCATAGCTGCAGGTGACAGCCAAATGCATTAGAGTGGCCAGATAATTGTTAGCCAACTCTGTCAACTAATCAAGACAAATTAACAAGTACAGATGAAATCAGCCTTATTTTTCCACAGTAGGCCTTTTGTAATGTGGGGTAGGATGTGACGGAAGGGAAAGCATTCTATAATTCTATGTTTAGTGTCAGTTTTTTAGGGAGCCTCTACTGCTGGACCATTAATTTTACAAGTATTTCACAGTTTTCCTCTTCCCTTAGGCATGACAGGATGGCAAGAGTAGGCTGGGGTTAGGTACTTTCCTTCTCCATGTCAGTCAGGCACTGATAAAATTCTAGCAGTGTAGGTCTTGGATAACCAGTTTCTTTCAGGGAAATTTTATTAAAAACAGAATGCTCTGGTGTATTTCCAAGTGGCTTCTTTCTCCCTCTCTTTTCTAAAAGCAGGAAGGAATTTTTCTCAGTTATTTTCTATTAGCACCTTGTCAAGCCTCTGTAGGTAAAACTCATAAAAGCGATGAGAGCTGCTCCTGGAGTTTTCATATCATGTATTTGTCCACGCTGCTGCTGCTGCTGCGGCTAATTCGCTTCAGTCATGTCCGACTCTGTTGGACCCCATAGACGGCAGCCCACAAGGCTCCCCCATCCCTGGATTCTCCAGGCAAGAATTTTGGAGTGGGTTGCCATTTCCTTCTCCAGTGCATGAAAGTGAAAAGTGAAAGTGAAGTCGCTCAGTCGTGCCCTACTCATTGCGACCCCATGGACTGCAGCCTACCAGGTTCCTCCATCCATGGGATTTGCCAGGCAAGAGTACTGGAGTGGGGTGCCATCGCCTTCTCCGTATTTGTCCATATCTAGCCTCTAGTACCAGAGAAGTACATTAACAATATTCATTTCACTGGCATTACATTTTCAAAGACAATAAATTGTTTTGATATGAAAAAGTCATTACCGAGTTGCATTCAGTTCAGTTCAGTTCAGTCACTCAGTCGTGCCTGACTCCTTGCGACAGCACGCCAGGGCTCCCTGTCCATCACCAACTCCCAGAGTTCACTCAGACTCACGTCCATCGAGTCCATGATGCCATACAGCCATCTCATCCTCAGTCGTCCCCTTCTCCTCCTGCCCCCAATACCTCCCAGCATCAGAGTCTTTTCCAATGAGTCAACTCTTCGCATGAGGTGGCCAAAGTACTGGAGCTTCAGTTTTAGCATCAGCTTCCAAAGAAATCCCAGGGTTGATCTCCTTCAGAATGGACTGGTTGGATCTCCTTGCAGTCCAAGGGACCCTCAAGAGTCTTCCCTAACACCAAAGTTCAAACTCATCAATTCTTTGGTGCTCAGCCTCCTTCACAGTCCAACTCTCACATCCATACATGACCACAGGAAAAACCATAGCCTTGACTAGATGGACCTTAGTCGGCAAAGTAATGTCTCTGCTTTTGAATATACTATCTAGGTTGGTCATAACTTTTTTTCGAAGGAATAAGCGTCTTTTAATTTCATGGCTGCAGTCACCATCTGCAGTGATTTTGGAGCACCCAAAAATAAAGTCTGACACTGTTTCTACTGTTTCCCCATCTATTTGCCATGAAGTGATGGGACCAGATGCCATGATCTTCATTTTCTGAATGTTGAGCACTAAGCCAACATTTTCACTCTCCTCTTTCAGTCTCATCAAGAGGCTTTTTAGCTCCTCTTCACTTTTTGCCATAAGGGTGGTGTCATCTGCATAGCTGAGGTTATTGATATTTCTCCCGGCATTCTTGATTCCAGCTTGTGCTTTTTCCAGTCCAGCGTTTCTCATGTGGTACTCTGCATATAAGTTAAATAAGCAGGGTGACAATAAACAACCTTGACGTACTCCTAATCCTATTTGGAAGCAGTCTGTTGTTCCATGTCCAGTTCTAACTGTTGCTTCCTGACCTGCATGTAGATTTCTCAAGAGGCAGGTCAGGTGGTCTGGTATTCCCATCTCTTTCAGAATTTTCCATAGTTTATTCTGGTCCACACAATCAAAGGCTTTGGCATAGTCAAGAAAACAGAAATAGATGTTTTTCTGGAACTCTCTTGCTTTTTTGATGATCCAGTGAATGTTGGCAATTTGATCTCTGGTTCCTCTGCCTTTTCTAAAACCAGCTTGAACATCAGGATTTCATGGTTCACATATTGCTGAAGCCTTGCTTACAGAATTTTTAGCAGAATTTGAGATTATACAGTGGAAGTGAGAAATAGATTTAAGGGACTAGATCAGATAGACAGAGTGCCTGATGAACTATGCATGGAGGTTCATGACAGTGTAGAGCAGACTGGGATCAAGACCATCCTCATGGAAAAGAAATGCAAAAAAGCAAAATGGCTGTCTGGGGAGGCCTTACAAATAGCTGTGAAAAGAAGAGAGGCGAAAAGCAAAGGAGAAAAGCAAAGATATAGGCATCTGAATGCAGAGTTCCAAAGAATAGCAAGAAGAGATAAGAAAGCCTTCTTCAAGCGATCAATGCAAAGAAATAGGGGAAACGAACAGAATGGGAAAGACTAGAGATCTCTTCAAGAAAATTAGAGGTACCAAGGGAACATTTCATGCAAAGATGGGCTCAATACAGGACAGAAATGGTATGGACCTAACAGAAGCAGAAGATATTAAGAAGAGGTGGCAAGAATACACGGAAGAACTGTACAAAAAAGATCTTCACGACCCAGATAATCATGATGATGTTATCACTAATCTAGAGCCAGACATCTTAGAATGTGAAGTCAAGTGGGCCTTAGAAAGCGTCACTACGAACAAAGCTAGTGGAGGTGATGGAATCCCAGTTGAGCTATTTCAAATCCTGAAAGATGATGCTGTGAAAGTGCTGTACTCAATATGCCCGCAAGTTTGGAAAACTCAGCAGTGGCCACAGGACTGGAAAAGGTCAGTTTTCATTTCAATCCCAAAGAAAGGCAATGCCAAAGAATGCTCAAACTACCACACAATTGCACTCATCTCACATGCTAGTAAAGTAATGCTCAAAATTCTCCAAGCCAGACTTCAGCAATACGTGAACCGTGAAATCCTGATGTTCAAGCCGGTTTTAGAAAAGGCAGAGGAAGCAGTGATCAAATCACCAACATCCGCTGGATCATGGAAAAAGCAAGAGAGTTCCAGAGAAACATCTATTTCTGCTTTCTTGACTATGCCAAAGCCTTTGACTGTGTGGATCACAATAAACTGTGGAAAATTCTTCAAGAGATAGGAATACCAGACCACCTAACCTGCCTCTTGAGAAATCTGTATGCAGGTCAGGAAGCAACAGTTAGAACTAGATGTGGAACAACAGACTGGTTCCAAATAGGAAAAGGAGTATGTCAAGGCTGTATATTGTCACCCTGCTTATTTAAATTATATGCAGAATACATCATGAGAAACATTGGACTGGAAGAAACACAAGCTGGAATCAAGATTGCCGGGAGAAATATCAATAACCTCAGCTATGCAGATGACACCACCCTTATGGCAGAAAGTGAAGAGGATCTAAAAAGCCTCTTGATGAAAGTGAAAGAGGAGAGTGGAAAAGTTGGCTTAAAGCTCAACATTCAGAAAATGAAGATCATGGCATCTGGTCCCATCACTTCATGGGAAATAGATGGGAAACAGTAGAAACAGTGTCAGACTTTATTTTTGGGTGCTCCAAAATTACTGCAGATGGTGACTGCAGCCATGAAATTAAAAGATGCTTGCTCCTTGGAAGAAAAGTTATGACCAATCTAGACAGTATATTCAAAAGCAGAGACATTACTTTGCCGACTAAGGTCCATCTAGTCAAGGCTATGGTTTTTCCTGTGGTCATGTATGGATGTGAGAGTTGGACTGTGAAGAAGGCTGAGCACTGAAGAATTGATGAGTTTGAACTTTGGTGTTAGGGAATACTTTTGAGGGTCCCTTGGACTGCAAGGAGATCCAAACAGTCCATTCTGAAGGAGATCAACCCTGGGATTTCTTTGGAAGGACTGATGCTAAAGCTGAAGCTCCAGTACTTTGGCCACCTCATGCAAAGAGTTGACTCATTGGAAAAGACTCTGATGCTGGGAGGTATTGGGGGCAGGAGGAGATGGGGACGACTGAGGATAAGATGGCTGTATGGCATCATGGACTCGATGGACGTGAGTCTGAGTGAACTCTGGGAGTTGGTGATGGACAGGGAGGCCTGGTGTGCTGCGATTCATGGGGTCCTAAAAAGTCGTACATGACTGAGTGACTGAACTGAAGTTAACTGAAAGCCAGGTGATTTTTTTTTTTTTTTAATCTTTTGGCCTCATCACATGGCACATGGGATCTTAGTTCCCCAACAAGGGATTTAAATCATGCCCCCTGCACTGGAAGTGTTGAGTATAAACCACTGGACTACCAAGGAAGTCCCTTTGTTTCAATGAATTTTGCAAGGAAGGAGGAGAGATCTTGATAAGGTATAAGGTATATGGTATAAGATGAAGAGGATTTTATTTATTCAATTTCTAAGTCATCTCACTTTAATTTGGGATGACTGCTATAATTAATACTGTCTATATATTCCCATAGATTGACTTAAATTTTAAAATGTTGCAAGGCTTGTATCTCATGATGATTTAATACAAACACATTTACTTTCCTTTCTATTAGCCTCTTTAAATAGCATAGTATGTTAAATTAATAATTATTATTGATGCCTGATCTTACTTTTTAAACGACCAACTTAAATCTTCATCAATGGGATGACAAAAATTTTATCAATCTATACCTCAACAACAGTACCATATAGGAATGTGTACATGATTCTTATGCTAAAAAGGTCTCTCCAAAGATGATTAAAGAAAAATACTAGTTTAAAATAAATTTCCTTAAATTAAAGAAAAAAATTCTTATACTGTGGAACGTGGACAATTTTCCTTTGGGAAGTTTGAGTCCATTTTAACTTGATTTCATAAGAAGACCTGTTTTTAAATGTAATAACTAATTCATCTATTTCAAAAGGCTATTAAAAAAAGTCTATTAAGACATCTAAGTATATCTTCAAAAAGGCCTTATAAACAGTACCAAAGCAAGATTATTTTTCATAATTATATGAACAATTCTTTGTCTCATTCACCATTTAAAAGAAGTCCAGGAAACGAAAATGAGCTTCTTTTATATTGCTTATCAGCTAAAACTACCCAGGTGGTGCTAGTGGTAAAGAAATCACCTGCCAGTATAGTAGATGCAAGAGACACGAATTCCATCCCTGGGTCAGGAAGATGCCCTGGAAGAGGGCACGGCAACCCACTCCAGTATTCTTGTCTGGGAAATCCCATGGACAGAGGAGCCTGGCAGGCTACTGTCTGTGGAGTCAAAAGGGTTGGACAAGACTGAGTGCACGTTGCTATCAGCTAAAACTAATGTACATGTGTTTAGCAATGATTTGCTTTCTTAAAAACTGGACTTTCACAAATGAGTATGAATAGCAAACCAGTTGTTTATCCAAGAAAAATGAAAAAGATGATCTTTCTCACCACAACTATTTTGCAGTTTGGCGTTTCCTAGCAGCAAAGGAATTATTTTAGCAATACCCACACTTGAAGGCATATTATCTTGGTTAATTATGTTAGACAGTGTTAGTTTATTCCTTACAATCAGCTTTGATTTTGCTTTGGTAATCTTTAATTAATTTTTAAGTAGCAGTATCAGTGTTAGTTGTGTCCGACTCTTTGTGACCCCATGGACTGTAGCCCACCAGGCTCCTCTGTCCACGGAATTCTCCAGGAAAGGATCCTAGAGTGGGTTGCCATTTCCTTCTGGTCTAAAATATTTTTAGTTTATGATGTGTTGTTGATGTCAACTACTATGATTAGGCAAGTACTAGTTGCCAAGGCCAACATGAAGAATAAACTTCATTTATAAAATAATGCCTAGGGATAACAAGCATCTTTAAAATAAAGTCTTAATATTTGAATCAGCAATTAATACTTGCTTGTTTTTCATTCTAAATAAATTCTACATTGTTTTAGTTGCAACACAAAATCAAAATTTTAGATAGTTTAAATGATAATGTTAATAAATGGTTATTTACAACCACTCAAAATTTAAATACTCTTAAACAGATGCAAGTAAGTTAAAGATCTTGCTATTGATTTGCCAGTGGTCTGACACTTAAGTGGTTTTCCTCTAACAGCAAAAATGATGGCATATTATATTCAAGATTAGGTAATAAAAGATGGGCACTTCTATCTTGCCTGCATATTCTCTCTCTCTTGCTCTCCTATCATGCTAATTCTGATGAAGCAAGCTGTCATATTGTGACCTGCCCTAAAGAGAGAACCACATGGTAAGGACCTAAAGGGGGGGGAGGGTCTGTAACCAGTGAAGTAATGAGGTGACCAGAAAAACAGCAGTTGGGAAACTAACTCTATCAAAATATACATAAGTGAGATGGCCAACAAACGCATGGAAACTTTTTTATGAAGTGATGTAAGAGGGTTATCTGAAATAAGAGGGAAATTTCTGACACCAGACGTAGCCAGGTGTGTCTCACACTGCACCCAATGAACTGAGGAGGCAGGTGGATGCTAGAGGTGTGTGCACATGTACATTTGTATATTTTGATGCTGTTGGATTTAGCCAGGGAGTTTTCTAGTTTACCTAGCATTCCTCAAAGACGAAAGCTGGTCCATAATACATCAGTCACATTTGAACAAAATGTATGTCTTAAAAATAATTATGAAAGCAAAACTGACTGTAATATCTTTCTATTCATGTTTCTGAATCATCAGTTTTGACAGCTAATGAAAACCTCAGTCTTTTTGTCTCATTTCCTCATTTTGCTTCCTTGTATGACTCATTCTACAACAGAACAGCAATTCTCATCTTTTCAAATTTTATTTAAGCTCTGGTGATATAACAGATCTAGGCTTAGCAATAAAGCACTTTTGTTACCAGTATTTCTCTGACCTTGAATCTTCTGCCTTGTTCCTGAATACATGATTTTGCCTTATACGCAGTTCTAGTAATTGGTTTCTTTCTTTCCACATATTTGAACCACACACAAAATGATAATTTCACTAAGACTCAGTGTAGGCAAGAAACATCTCCAGGGAGATTATATAAAATTGTCTTGTAAAGGAAAATAAGGATATTTCCTTTGAATGAAATGGATGTGCCTTGCCACTAATATAGAAAGCAGAGAGCTAACTTAACTGCAAGATGATTAAATTCACCTACCACACACTAAAGATGGAACTTATCTAAAAATGGTTCTGTTATTAATTATTGCAGGAAAGAAGGGTAACAAATCAATTCAAAATATGCCATTATCATCTTCATAATAAATAATCTGTTGTACTTTACTGAGATTAAGATTTTTTAAACAAACAATAAAAGACAATAGACTGGAAATATAATGATTCAAAATGTTGCCATTGACTTTCTTTGAGCTGATTCATACAAAAATTTTTTTTAATATTTCTAACTTAATTTTATCTTCTTGGTTCATTTATCTCCATTTATTTGGCTTAAAAATTCAAATTAGAAAAAAACAATTAAAATGCTTAATGTAAAGTTCACAACTGTTCATTGAGTACAATTTTGTCTATTCACTGTCTTGGTCCACTGGCTCTCTGGCAGTGTCCCACAGTTAGAGCTCTGCAATTGTACCCTGGCTCAAATTGCTATGGAATCAACTGGGTTAAAATTAAGGTCAGCACTTATAGCCACTTGGATGAGAATCAGGAAGTGTAAATGGACCATCATTGAAGGTGATTCTTTCATAAGGCCGCTGAGGAAAGCATCATAGTTGATGTTTTACATTCAGTTCAGTTCATTTTATTTCAATCACTCAGTCATGTCTGACTCTTTGCAATCCCATGGACTGCAACACGCCAGACTTCCGCGTCCATCACCAGCTCCTGGAGCTTGCTCAAACTCACTTCCATTGGGTTGATGATGCCATCCAACCATCTCATCCTCTGTCATCCCCTTCTCCTCCTGCCTACAGTCTTTCACAGCATCAGGGTCTTTTCCGGTGAGTCAGGTCTTTGCATCCGGTGGCCAAAGGATTGGAGCTTCAGCTTCAGCATCAATCCTTCCAGTGAATATTCAAGATTGATTTTCTTTAGGATGGACTGGTTGGATTTCCTTGCAGTCCAAGGGACTCTCAAGAGTCTGCTACAACACCACAGTTCGAAAGCATCAATTCTTTGGCACTCAGCTTTCTTTATGGTCCAGCTCTAACATCCATACATGGCTACTGGGAAAACCATAGCTTTGACTAGGTGGACATTTGTCAGCAGAGTAATGTCTCTGCTTTTTAAAATGCTGTCTAGGTGGGTCATAGCTTTTCTTCCAAGGAGCAAGCGTCTTTTAATTTCATAGCAGTCACCATCTGCAAGTGATTTTGGAGCCCCCAAAATAGTCTTTCAGTGTTTCCATTGTTTCCCCATCTGTTTGCCACGAAGTGATAGGACCAAATGCCATTTTAGCTTTTTGAATGTTGAGTTTTAAGCCAGCTTTTTCACTCTCCTCTTTCACGTTCATCAAGAGGCTCTTTAGTTCCTCTTCGCTTTCTGCCATAAGGGTGGTGTCATCTGCATATCTGAGGTTATTGATATTTCTCCTGGCAATCTTGATTCCAGCAAGCACTTCATCCAGTCCAGCATTTCACATGATGTACTCTGCATATAAGTTAAATAAGCAAGGTGACGATATACAGCCTTGATGTACTTCTTTCCCCAAATGGAACTAGTCCATTGTTCCATGTCTGGTTTTAACTGTTGCTTCTTGACCTTAAATTGCATAAACATCATAATACCTGTAAGGTTTTATGCCACTGTTTTCAGGATGTTGATTTTTTTAATTTGGTTTAATTTTTATAATTTTTGCTGCATTATATAACTCTTTAATTATTTTCTATTTAATAGCAATTGTTTTTTCATCATGGGTATTGTGTATACTCATACTGAATTTATTTTAATTCTCTTTAAAATTCACTTCCTCATTTTGAGCCTGGATCTTGGAACATGGATTTAATAAGGACATAATATTCTAATTCAAACTTTCAATCATTTTAAACAATCTAGTCTCTGATCATAGCTTGTGTCTTGATATTAATATAACATTTGAAAAAAAAAACTTTATTGTATTATTCTGAATACATTCCCAAGTATACCTCTTGAGAACTTTAATAAGTTATGTGACAAAACGTTTATTAGAAAAACTATCAAGAAAAGCAGGAGAGCATCTTTAGCTCTGCAAGAAGTGTCAACTCAGTACCTTCCCTTAGAAAACTGCTATTGATTCATGCATGATCTTTCAGCAATTGTTATTTCCTTTTTTCATCTGGTTTTTGATGTTCAAAATGTCCCCTTTCATTTCGATGACATTCAGATAATCTAAAAATGGTATGCCATGTGATAGCTAGTAATAAACATGGATGAAGGTCCTTTCTCATGTACCTGGACACCCAAACACTCTTGAGAAAATTTTAGGCGCACAGTACTTCAGATATAATGAGATTTCACAAAAGAAAAATAGTTTACCTCAAATCTTTCTATTCTTTAAAAATTCTATTAGGGGAAGCAGGAATTTTATGAAGCAAGCTAAGAAATGAGGGATGATTTATCTTGGTGAGTCCTTCGGGTGATTATGATGAATGCTATTAAGACTGAAGACTACAAATAATAACATAATAAATGAGTGTTTTATAAAAGTGAAGAGTAAAGGAGGTACTTGAGGAATTGAATAATGTATAATAGACTATCTGGGGTATCTTTTTCTCCTTAAAAGTAAATTTTAATTAAGAATTAAAGCTGTAATGGGCATTCTAAGCAACTATGTTCATTGAATTTAAATGAAAAATATGTAGGTCTCCAAAACCATTTTCCTATGAAGTAGAAAAAACAACTTTGAATAATGGAAAAAGGAAGAAGAAAATACCGTAAAAAATCATTAAAATGAAATAAATTAAGTCAAGCTACATTAACTTGCTTGAATTCCTAGTTACTTTGCCTTGTTTGCAAAGTTTGCCTCATATTACTATTTTCCCTGGTAATATGAGCATTTCTTGAAAAATTTTCTCCTGGGAAAAAAGTAATAATGCCCAAACAACCAAGGAGGAAATTATGGAGTGATACAGTACTCATAATATTTTAAATAGTCTCAAATTAAAAAATATGCAACTGTAAATAAGAACCTGTTGGCTGCTTACCACTGTCTTTGCTGGGCTGAGTGTCAAGTGCACCTATTACACAGAACCTGTAGAATTTTGGAACCTGTAGCCTACACATAAATTGGTACATACTTTTAAAATTTTCCTTTAATTGACAGTATAAGAGTTCTCTGTTATTAATACAGATAGTTCATTATAAGATATGATTATAGCTCTGGTCAAACTGCATGCTACTTTTTGCTGCTGCTGCTAAGTCGCTTCAGTCATGTCCGACTCTGTGTGACCCCATAGACGGCAGCCCACCAGGCTCCCCCGTCCCTGGGATTCTCCAGGCAAGAACACTGGAGTGGGTTGCCATTTCCTTCTCCAATGCATGAAAGTGAAAAGTGAAAGTGAAGTCGCTCAGTCGTGTCCGACTCCTAGCGACCCCATGGACTGCAGCCTACCAGGCTCCTCTGTCCATGGGATCTTCCAGGCAAGGGTAGTGGAGTGGGGTGCCATTGCCTTCTCGCATGCTACTCTTTAATTCATGTCAATGATAATAGGCACAAAATGTGCATTACTAATCAATGTTGGAACAATAAGGTTATATTCTGTGTTTCTTGATTCTTTATATATATATATGTATACCTATACTAAAATGTGTTTCTAGACTAGATAGTAAGATTTGGACTTTGGAGCTAAATTTTCAGATGTTAAACATTGGTTTTCTGAGCAAACCACATAACTTCTCTATGCCTCAGTTTCCTTGTCAACAAATTGAGGTCGCTGTGAGGATTAAATCATTATTTCATATAAAATGTTTAAAACATTGTTTGATACTAATTCACTTCTCAACAACTAGTCATTGATTTATAAGATATTTTTTAAAAGTGTTACTTTGAATGGGAAAGACATGCTATTTATTAATAACATGTAAATCATTCAATAAAGGTTGATTTTTAGGAGTAAATAATTGATTTCAAGTGTAAAAAAGTATACCACCAAGAGAAAAATCATATTTTAATTTAAAAATTTTATTGAGATATAATTGACCAATATGGATTATTTTCTGATTTACATTATCACTAAACATCAGTAATACATAATGAAGTAGTTTAAAAATTACTAGATTGAATTTTGTGGGAGAAATGTTTTAGGCAGATGATTTCAGCACCATTTTTATGAAGAAGTATGGCTAAAAATTCATGTTGGGAAGAAATAGGTATTTATAACTTATATGCACTAAGCTTATCAAGCTTTCCCAGGTAAAGAATCCACTGCAATGCAGGAGACACAGGAGATATGGGTTTGATCACTGGTAGGGAAGATCCCCTGGATGAGGGCATGGCCACCCACTCCAATATTCTTGCCTGGAGAATCCCACAGAAGAGGAACCTGGTGGGCAATGGTCCATAGCGTCACAGAGTCAGACAAAAATGAAGCAACTTAGCACACACGCATGCATGCACTGAGTTACCAGAAATTAACTCTGAATGGAGAAACACACTTTCCTCTAATTGCTTCCAGGCAGGTATCCTCTGTTGCTGCCTTTGGTCTTTGACATGGGAGGTGGAGAATTCTCCAGACTTCATCTCCAGTTGTGCAACAGAGGCTGGGCTGCTGGATCGTGCATACACACCTCTCATCACTCAAAGCTGTCTATCCACTCTAGATCAGCTTTTTACAGAAGGGAAAGAGGGAGCCCTGATGCAATTCCATTTGAAGAACAATGAAAACTTTTGAAACAATTGAAATCAGAATGAATGAGCTCTTGTTGGTTCTTTACCTCAAAAAAGAAAAAAAAAGTATGGCAAAAAATGTGAACATTGAAAAGTTCATTGATTCTGCATATCATCAAGCCTGGTGAAATATGTACAGTGTTTCTGAACTTTGTATAAGGAATATGACCTCTTTGAGAAAAAAGGTTTATCTTAAATCAAAATGTTCTTATTATTATGCTACTCAGAGAAGCCATGGGCTCTGCCCAGCTTCCATCTTTCTGCATCCAATGTGCAGAAAAATGCTTCCAGGCACAAAAATAGGACAATCATTTGACAGATTTCAATTATTTCACTTCTCTCAAGAACTGCAGTCATGCACTCCCATTGTCTAAGTTTGATAACAGTTATTTTTAATATGTTTTCCAGCTTCCTGTTTGTGCTGGCAAGTTCAGTTCAGTAACTAGCCCCATCATAGCTGGAAGTAGAGATCTGAATTTAAAAACAGGAATAGGAAACAAGTTAAAACAAACAAACCTCACTCAAAAAGAAAAGTATACCAGACATAAAAATGTTCAGCACAGTTCAGTTCAGTCACTCAGTCTTGTCCGACTCTTTGCGACCCCATGAATCACAGCATGCCAGGCCTCCCTGTCCATCACCAACTCCCAGAGTTCACTCAGATTCACATCTATCGAGTCAATGATGCCATCCAGCCATCTCATCCTCGGTCGTCTCCTTCTCCTCCTGCCCCCAATCCCTCCCAGCATCAGAGTCTTTTCCAATGAGTCAACTCTTCCCATGAGGTGGCCAAAGTCCTGGAGTTTCAGCTTAGCATCATTCCTTCCAAAGAAATCCCAGGGCTGATCTCGTTCAGAATGGACTGGTTGGATCTCCTTGCAGTCCAAGGGACGCTCAAGAGTCTTCTCCCACACCACACTTCAAAAGCATCAATTCTTCGGTGCTCAGCCTTCCTCACAGTCCAACTCTCACATCCATACATGACCACTGGAAATACTAAAAAGGATATTTACTCATCTTTCTTCTCAAACTTATATCTTAGGCAGTAACTATTATAAAAAAAAATCAGAAAACAATATTTTGTAAAATGTTTGACAAGTGAAGATGTCCTAACCACATGAATCAGGAAACATTAAAATGATACTATTTCTGAAGGATAAGCCCTAAAGCAAACCATCCTTTCTTACATTTTTAAATATAATTGAATGTATTAATATAAAAATTTCCATTTATTCTGGATTATGCCCTTTAATTTTTCTTTATGCCGTGTGCTATTTTTTATATCAACTGGATTTAAGTATTTTCACCCAATTTACTAATTTAGTAGCATGAAGTTATTTTTTTTTAATGTGTATGACATAGTTTTAACAATGGTATGAAGTGAAGTGCAGTGAAAGCCGCTCAGTCGTGTATGACTCTTTGTGACCCTATGGAATACACAGTCAGTCAGTTCAATCTCTCAGTCATATCTGACTCTTTGCAATCCCATGAACTCCAGCACGCCAGGCCTCCTTGTCCATCACCAACTCCTGGACTCTACCCAAACTCATGTCCATCAGTAGGTAATGCCATCCAGCCATCTCATCCTCTGTTGTCCCCTCCTCCTCCTGCCCCCAATCCCTCCCAGCATCAGAGTCTTTTCCAATGAGTCAACTCTTCGCAGAAGGTGGCCAAAGTACTGGAGTTTCAGCTTTAGCAACAGTCCTTCCAATGAACACTCAGGACTGATCTCCTTTTGAATAGACGGGTTGAATTTCCTTGCAATCCAAGGGATTCTCAAGAGTCTTCTCCAACACCACAGTTCAAAAGCATCAATTCTTTGGTGCTCAGCTTTCTTCACAGTCCAACTCACATCCATACATGACCACAGGAAAAACCATAGCCTTGACTAGATGGACCTTTGTTGGCAAAGTAATATCTCTGCTTTTGAATATGCTGTCTAGGTGTCATAACTTTCTTCCAAGGAGTAAGCATCTTTTAATTTCATGGCTGCAATCACCATCTGCAGTGATTTTGGAGCCCCCAGAAATGAAGTCTGACACTATTTCCACTGATTCCCCAACTATTTCCCATGAAGTGATGGGACCAGATGCCTTGATCTTCATTTTCTGAATGTTGAGCATTAAGCCAACTTTTTCACTCTCCTCTTTCACTTTCATCAAGAGGCTTTTTAGATCCTCTCCATTTTCTGCCATAAGGGTAGTGACATCTGCATAGCTGAGGTGATTGATATTTCTCCTGGCAATCTTGATTCCAGCTTGTGTTTCTTCCAGTCCAGCGTTTCTCATGATGTACTCTGCATAGAAGTTAAATAAGCAGGGTGACAATATACAGCCTTGACGTACTCCTTTTCTTATTTGGAACCAGTCTGTTTTTCCAAGTCCAGTTCTAACTGTTGCTTCCTGACCTGCATACAGATTTCTCAAGAGGCAGGTTAGGTGGTCTGGTTTTCCTATCTCTTTCAGAATTTTCCGCATATTATTGTGATCCGCACAGTCAAAGGCTTTGGCATAGTCAATAAAGCAGAAATAGATGTTTTTCTGGAACTCTCTTGCTTTGTTGATGATCCAGCGGATGTTGGCAATTTGATCTCTGGTTCCTCTGCCTCTTCTAAAACCAGCTTGAACATCAGGGAGTTCACGGTTCATGTATTGCTGAAGGCTGGCTTGGAGAATTTTGAGCATTTCTTTGCGAGCATGTAAGATGAGTGCTATTGTACAGTAGTTTGAGCATTCTTTAGCCTTTCTTTGGGATTGGAATGAAAACTGACCTTTTCCAGTCCTGTGGCCACTGCTGAGTTTTCCAAATTTGCTGGCATATTGAGTGCTATGGACTACACAATTCACAGAATTATCCAGGCCAAAATACTAGAGTATCCATTCTCTTCTTTAGGGGATCTTCCCAACCCAGAGATCAAACCCAGGTCTCCCACATTGCAGGCCAATTCTTTACCAGCTGAGCCACTGGGGCAGTAAATACTTACTATTTTCCATTTTGATAAATTTTATAATCACTCAATATGTCTCTCAAGGTAACAGGTTACCTGCATCACATACATAAAGATGAAATTAGATAAATTATTTTGAAAAGTGAAGATAAAAATAATTTTAATTTTAAATTAGATTTTAAGTTTCAAGTCATCTTCTCCAGAAGTGATAATAAGTAAATAATAAACAATCTGAAGTAGAAAGATAACAACAGGATGAAACAGGCTTAAGGCACATTTAATACATAACTTAGGTATTCCCAGAAAGGGATTGGAAACAAGAAGCCCAGTAGAGTGTGGTAGTTTTAATCATATGTTTAAGTGTCACGGGCTTCCCAGGTGGCTCAGGTGGTAAAGAACCCACCTGCCAATGCAGGAGAAGTAAGATACTTGGGTTCAATCCCTGGATCAGGAAGATCCCTGAGAGAAGGGCATGGCAACCCACTCTGGTATTCTTCCCTGGGGAATCCCTTAGACAGAGGAGCCTGGTGGGCTTCAGTCCATAGGATCTCAAAGAGTTGGACGCAACTGAAGCAACAGAATGGGAAAGACTAGAGATCTCTTCAAGAAAATTAGAGGTACCAAGGGAACATTTCATGCAAAGATGGGCTCGATAAAGGACAGAAATGGTATGGACCTAACAGAAGCAGAAGATATTAAGAAGAGGTGGCAAGAATACATGGAAGAACTGTACAAAAAAGATCTTCACGACCCGGATAATCATGATGATGTGTTCACTCATCTAGAGCCAACATCTTGAAATGTGAAGTCAAGTGGGTTTTAGAAAGCATCACTACAAACAAAGCTAGTGGAGGTGATGGAATTCCAGTTGAGCTGCTTCAAATCCTGAAAGATGATGCTGTGAAAGTGCTGCACTCAATATGCTAGCAAATTTGGAAAACTCAGCAGTGGCCACAGGACTGGAAACGGTCAGTTTTCATTCCAATCCCAAAGAAAGGCAATGTCAAAGAATGCTCAAACTACCGCACAATTGCACTCATCTCACATGCTAGTAAAGTAATGCTCAAAATTCTCCAAGCCAGGCTTCAGCAATACATGAACCATGAACTCCCTGATGTTCAAGATGATTTTAGAAAAGGCAGGGGAAGCAGAGATCAAATTGCCAACATCCGCTGGATCATCAAAAAAGCAAGAGAGTTCCAGAAAAACATCTATTTCTGTTTTCTTGACTATGCCAAAGCCTTTGACTGTGTGAATCACAATAAACTGTGAAAAATTCTTCAAGAGATAGGAATACCAGACCACCTAACCTGCCTCTTGAGAAATCTGTATGCAGGTCAGGAAGCAACAGTTAGAACTGGACATGGAACCACAGACTAGTTCCAAATAGGAAAAGGAGTGCGTCAAGGCTGTATATTGTCACCCTGCTTATTTAACTTCTATGCAGAGTACATCATGAGAAATGCTGGACTGGAAGAAACCCAAGCTGGAATCAAGATTGCTGGGAGAAATATCAATAACCTCAATTATGCAGATGACACCACCCTTATAGCAGAAAGTGAAAAGGATCTAAAAAGCCTCTTGATGAAAGTGAAAGAGGAGAGTGAAAAAGTTGGCTTTAATATCAACATTCAGAAAACAAAGATCAAGGCATCCGGTCCCATCACTTCATGGCAAATAGATGGGGAAACAGTGTCAGATTTTATTTTATTGGGCTCCAAAATCACTGCAGATGGTGACTGCAGCCATGAAATTAAAAGATGCTTACTTCTTGGAAGAAAAGTTATGACCAACCTAGATAGCATATTCAAAAGCAGAGACATACTTTGCCGACTAAGGTCCGTCTAGTCAAGGCTATGGTTTTTCCTGTGGTCATGTATGGATGTGAGAGTTGGACTGTGAAGAAGGCTGAGTGCTGAAGAATTGAGCTTTTGAACTGTGGTGTTGGAGAAGACTCTTGAGAGTCCCTTGGACTGCAAGGTGATCCAACCAGTCCATTCTGAAGGAGATCCATCCCTGGTGTTCTTTGGGAGGAATGATGCTAAAGCTGAAGCTCCAGTACTTTGGCCACCTCATGCGAAGAGTTGACTCATTGGAAAAGACTCTGATGCTGGGAGGGATTGGGGGCAGGAGGAGAAGGGGACGACAGAGGATGAGATGTCTGGATGGCATCACTGACTCGATGGACGTGAGTCTGAGTGAACCCCAGAGTTGGTGATGGACAGGGAGGCCTGGCGTGCTGCGATTCATGGGGTCGCAAAGAGTCAGACACGACTGAGCAACTGAACTGAACTGAACTGAACTGAAGCAACTTAGCATGCATGCATGCCTGCCTAAGTGTTATATAAAGCCACATTACAATTTCAGCTTTACCATTAAACAACTATAAGGTCATATGCAATTGTTTTAACCTAATTTATCATCTTTTACTAATTTTAAGAATTGGAATATTTGTGGTTATTAAATGAGATAATGTTTTCAAAACATCTAGTGCTTCCTAGATCATAGTCAATGTTCAATAAATGATATATATTACATTTGTAACAATGATGCTAATGATATGATGGGGATGGTGATTAGACAATAAAGCCTTCAGCTTAGGATACCTTGTGATGCAGGAAAACAAAAATAGTCTGGAATTTTAGAAATATGATTACTTAATATCTGTAGGACATCTGTATTCATTTAGGGGGAAATTAGGCTGGTGGTAAAAATTTAACATCACCATTGATTAAATAATATGGGGAGATATTATTCAAGGCAAGTGTGTTATAAATGAGATTTTTTTAATGACAAAGAAAGAAGTCTTGAGAATAATTGTATTTAAACAGGGGAAAGAGTTCTCAAGGAGTAGGAAAGAAAAAGAAAACACAATCAAGAAATCTAAGAAAAAAATGTTTCAATTAAAAGGTCAACATGCCAAGTGGTGATGACATCTCAAGAGAGTGAAGACTGAGAGAAAAACCTTTGGATTTTGTATTTAATAGATCCAATTAATTCTCACAGGAGTTAGTTTTTGGGTGGGGGTTGAAAAAATAAAGCGATACAGTTGAGAACAAAATAAAAGCTAATAAAGACAAGAGAGAGAACATAGACTAATCTTGAAAGCACCCTTTTATTAGCCCATTTTTCATGTGAGAGAAATAGAATCAAGGTAGATGAATATACTTACACAGGACCTTAGTTCATAAGTAGCGGAGCCAATACTAAAAACTATTTTCAGAGCAAGTAAAATCACAACCTTTCAGTTCAGTTCAGTTCAGTTCGGTCGCTCAGTCATGTCCGACTCTTTGCGACCCCATGAATCACAGCATGCCAGGCCTCCCTGTCCATTACCAACTCCCGGAGTTCACCCAAATTCATATCCATCGAGTCGGTGAGCCATCCAGCCATATCATCCTCTGTCATCCCCTTCTCCTCCTGCCCCCAATCCCTCCCAGCATCAGGGTCTTTTCCAGTGAGTCAACTCTTCACACGAGGTGGCCAAAGTATTGGAGTTTCAGCTTTAGCATCAGTCCTTCCAATGAACACCTAGGACTGATCTCCTTTAGAACAAGGGACTCTCAAGAGTCTTCTCCAACACCACAGTTCAAAAGCATCAATTCTTCGTTGCTCAGCTTTCTTCATAGTCCAACACTCACATCCATACATGACCACTGGAAAACCCATAGCCTTGACTAGACTGACCTTTGTTGGCAAAGTAATGTCTCTGCTTTTGACTATGCTATTAAGGTAGGTCATAACTTTCCTTCCAAGGCGTAAGCGTCTTTTAATTTCATGGCTGCAATCACCATCTATAGTGATTTTGGAGCTCCCCAAAATTAAGTTTGACACTGTTTCCACTGTTTCCTCATCTATTTCCCATGAAGTGATGGGAACAGATGCCATGATCTTAGTTTTCTGAATGTTGAGCTTTAAGCCAACTTTTTCACTCTCCTCAAGAGACTTTTTAGTTCCTCTTCACTTTCTGCCATAAGCGGCTGCCTGGAATGCAGGAGACCTGGGTTCGATCCCTGGGTCGGGAAGATCCCCTGGAGAAGGAAATGGCAACCCACTCCAGTACTCTTGCCTGGAGAATCCCATGGAGGGAGGAACCTGGTAAGCAACAGTCCATGGGGTCGCAAAGAGTCCGACACAACTGAGTGACTTCACTTTCACTTTCACTTTCTGCCATAAGGATGGTGTCACCTGCATATCTGAGGTTACTGATATTTCTCACAACCCTTAGCCATATATTTATTTGAGATTAATATTTTAAAAATTAATTTATCTACATATAATAAAAACCAAATTAATTTCTCTTGGATTTTAGACAACCTTTTGATCTATTTTGCTAGACATTAGCTCTACTGAAAAATAAATAGTTTTCAAGGAGACAAAATGTTGTAAAAGGCTATCAAAATCTCACACTCTAGTAAATCATTAACCCAGAAGATTGTTACACTGTGGGTGCCTCCTTAGAGGAAAAAAATTGTCTTGTAAACAAGAAACTCGACATCATTAGCCAAAAATAACTGTTTCCATAATTCTTAATAGTATGTCAGTTTTGTATTTGCCCCTTGACATGCCCAGTACAATTAAATTGGACCTATTGTTTTAGGGGGTCATAGAAGAAATTATTCCTGGCTTCTGTTTCTCTCTGGTTTTCCTCCAGCTCAGAAAGCAGTTGGTTATCCAACCACAGTAATTATGATGATAGGATAATTTCCTTAGAATTAATCCAAGAAATTACATGAATAAAGCTCACAGATGGTTTGGAGGAGGCATTCACTGGCTGAACTGTTTTAGGATAACTCTAATTAATCAGTACTGTGCAAGACCAAACAGTCAATAATCTCCAAGGCACAAAAGTGCCAGAAAGTGACTTATCTCTAAGATGCTTTCATTTCCCGGGGCCATCACTAAGCATATTATGTATTGTTCATTATGCAGAGAAATGAGGGAAGATGATGTGATGGAAGTGGAGATCTATTTTCTCAAAAAAGTTTTTTAGATAGGTAACAGATCATCCTAAAGGAGATCAGTCCTGGGTGTTCATTGGAGGGACTGATGTTGAAGCTGAAACTCCAATAATTTGGCCACTTGATGCAAAGAACTGACTCATTTGAAAGGACCCTGATGCTGGGAAAGATTGAGGGTAGGAGGAGAAGGGGGTAACAGAGGATGAGATGGTTGGATGACATCACCAACTCAATGGACATGAGTCTGAGCAAATCCCAAGAGTTGGTGATGGACAGAGAGGCCTGGCGTGCTGTGGTCCATGGGGTTGTGAAGAGTCGAACACGACTGAGAGACTGAACTGAACTGGACTGAACAGATCAGATAGAATATGTATATTATTATCTTTCTGATACTAAGGTCTTTTGCATCCTTAAAAACACAGCAGAACCTAGGAATTAACACTTTAGTGTGTAAGATAGGGCACAATATTAGTCAGTTGATGATGTGTCTACAATTAAGAAATGTTAATGGTAATCTGTCTAGTCAAGGCTATGGTTTTTCCTGTGGTCATGTATGGATGTGAGAGTTGGACTGTGAAGAAGGCTGAGCACTGAAGAATTGATACTTTTGAACTGTGGGGTTGGAGAAGACTCTTGAGAGTCCCTTGGACTGCAAGGAGATCCAAGCAGTCCATTCTGAAGGAGATCAGCCCTGGGATTTCTTTGGAAGGAATGATGCTAAAGCTGAAACTCCAGTACTTTGGCCACCTCATACGAAGAGTTGACTCACTGGAAAAGACTCTGATGCTGGGAGGGATTGGGGGCAGGAGGAGAAGGGGACGACCAAGGATGAGATGGTTGGATGGCATCACTGAGTCGATGGACATGAATCTGAGTGGACTCTGGGAGTTGGTGATGGACAGGGAGGCCTGGTGTGCTGCGATTCATGGGGTCGCAAAGAGTCAGAAACGACTGAGCAACTAAACTGAACTGAATGGTAATCCAGAACCCCTGGAGGAGGAAATGGCCGCCCACCCCAATATTCTTGCCTGGAAAATTTCATGGACAGAAGAGGGTGGCAAGCTACAGTCCATGGGGTCACAAAGAGTCAAACACAACTGAGTGACTGAGCACACATATAATGGTAATTCACACATACAAAGAATGAGATGTCAACCTTTTTCCATGTATATTTGATCTTATTAAATCCTACCAATTGTAAGAAAAGATCTATTCCCAAAGACGTCAATCCTAAATAAATGAACAGGCACACTTCCCTAAGCTATCAAAGGAAGAATTCATTCTGTAAATTCATCCAACAGGTCTAGTTGAGTGCCAGTACTTTATGCCTGGCACTGTCTTAAGCAGTAAGGATTCAGTTCAGTTCAGTTCAGTTCAGTCGCTCAGTCGTGTCCGACTCTTTGCGAGCCCATGAATCGCAGCACACCAGGCCTCCCTGTCCATCACCATCACCCAGAGTTCACTCAGACTCACGTCCATTGAGTCTGTGATGCCATCCAGCCATCTCATCCTTTGTCGTCCCCTTCTCCTCCTGCCCCCAATCCCTCCCAGCATCAGAGTCTTTTCCAGTGAGTCAACTCTTCGCATGAGGTGCCCAAAGTACTGGAGTTTCAGTTTTAGCATCTAGTGAACATAATAGAAAAATTGCTTACTATAGAGCTTATACTGAAGTTTTCAGTCTGAGAAAAAAGGAAAAATGTAAATAGTAGAACATCAGATGGAGATAAGTGTTATGGGACGAAAAAGCAGGTTAAGGGAGCTAAGAAGAATACAATGGGAGTGAAATGGGTGAGTGAAATGAAGTTGTTATTCAACATGCATGTGAATTAGGCACTTAGATGAGCAGGAGAGTGAAAATGGAATTGGCGTCTGAAAAGCCTTGTGAACTCAGCTGAAGTTAAGAATCTTAACGTGTAACTAGTCATCCCATTTTTAATTTTTCAACTATGTTCCTCCTTATAGCAGAGAGTTGTAGTTCAACCAGGGATAGTACTATGGTAATATGCTAAGTGTGTTCAACCAAGAACGGCAGAGCCAAAGGATTAAAAACATATGCAAAGGAATGATTACAAGTATGGACTATAGACTCTAAACAGGAAAAGGATAGAACAGGAAGACCTAAATAGGGTGAGGGTCAGTAAGAAGACAGCAAAATCAATCACATATAGACATCAATCAAGTTAAAGAATTATTAGTGTCAGAATCCTAGAAGAGGTAAATGAGAAACAGGAAAGGTTGGGGTGCTTAATATCTGAATATGAATTGAGTGCAATTACTGGTTATAACAGAGTCTTCAATATGAGGTTGGGAGTGGAAAGTTTATATGAGATGAAGGAACAAGATTTTTTATAGTAGAAATTGTCAAGGAATGGAGAGATATTCTGGCATTGAATGTATTATCTAAATGGATATTAAAATCACCAAGAATGATGGGGTACTATTGGATAGAGTTAGATACAAAAGCTAAAATCTTCACAAAATAAGGGAGACTAATAATGGAAAGGTGTATGAACAGACTAAAACATGAGTGAAGATCTGTCTGTACACACTGATGTATATATGATGGTAAAGGACTTCAAAGCAGTGGACTCTTAGACATTGATCTTTTAATGACAACAAGAAGCCAAGACAATTCTTTACTTAAGGCCCACTGTTGAGAAAACAGTGAAAAATAAAACAGCCACAATTTGAGAGAGCTATGCGGAAGCAGTATTTTAAGAGGAAATAGGGTGTGAAGTGTAAAAAGCCTAGGGAATAAGGGGAACAGGGAATTGATTGATTGATCAATCATTGATCTGTCATTGATTGATTATGAAATTCAGAAGATAAGTGCATGGTGAGAAGCAAGGAGTGGAGTCACATGTTGAGTACACATACTTATTTGGGAAAGAAATGTATGAGACAGCTTAGAAGTCTTCTTGTTCTTGCTGGAAGACTAATGGTTACCAACAGAATGATCATGGAGGCAAGTTGTGCTAGTGAGGTTGCAAGTTGTGGTAGTGAGGTAGCAAGTTGGGTGAGGGAGGTGGTGAAAGTATGACAGTATGAGAGTGTGGCAAGGAATCTATAGAATCTCCACCTTCACTCTAGTTGATTTAGTTGTGATGACAGTGGGAGGAATATTCTTACACAGAGTAGAGTTCAGGAAACTCCACCATAGAAAACTACTCCAGAGTACAGAATACAACTTCATTATATGACTTTTGTTTACTCATGTACCAAACAGACCAGGGATAGCACAGACCATAACAAACTTAAATCTTATGACCAAAACTATCCTAAGATTCCAAGAACTGTTCAACACTAGAATTTTTTCCAGTGTACATTATTAAGTTAATCACGATGGTGTGATCACTCATCCAGAGCCAGACATCCTGGAATGTGAAGTCAAGTGGGCCTTAGAAAGCATCAGTACGAACAAAGCTAGTGGAGGTGATGGAATTCCAGTTGAGCTATTTCAAATTCTGAAAGATGATGCTGTGAAAGTGCTGCACTCAATATGCCACCAAATTTGGAAAACTCAGCAGTGGTCACAGGACTGGAAAAGGTCAATTTTCATTCCAATCCCAAAGAAAGGCAATGCCAAAGAATGCGCAAACTACTGCACAATTGCACTCATCTCACATGCTAGTAAAGAAATGCTCAAAATTGTCCAAGCCAGGCTTCAGCAATACATGAACCGTGAATTCCCTGATGTTCAAGCTGGTTTTAGAAAAGGCAGAGAAACCAGAGATCAAATTGCCAACATCCGCTGGATCATGGGAAAAGCAAGAGAGTTCCAGAAAAACATCTATTTCTGCTTTATTGACTACGCCAAAGTCTTTGACTGTGTGGATCATAATAAACTGTGGAAAATTCTGAGAGAGATGGGAATACCTGACCACCTGACCTGCCTCTTGAGGAATCTGTATGCAGGTCAGGAAGCAACAGTTAGAACTAGACATGGAACAACAGACTGGTTCCAAATAGGAAAAGGAGTACGTCAAGGCTGTATATTGTCACCCTGCTTATTTAACTTCTATGCAGAGTACATCATGAGAAACGCTGGACTGGAAGAAACACAAGCTGGAATCAAGATTGCTGGGAGAAATATCAATAACCTCAGATATGCAGATGACACCATCCTTATGGCAGAAATTGAAGAAGAACTAAAAAGCCTCTTGATGAAAGTGAAAGAGGAGAGTGAAAAAGTTGGCTTAAAGCTCAACATTCAGAAAACGAAGATCATGGCATCTGGTCTCGTCACTTCATGGCAAATAGATGGGGAAATAGTGGAAATAGCGTCAGACTTTATTTTGGGGGGCTCCAAAATCACTGCAGATGGTGACTGCAGCCATGAAATTAAAAGACACTTACTCCTTGGAAGAAAAATTATGACCAACCTAGATAGCATATTCAAAAGCAGAGACATTACTTTGCCGACTAAGGTCCGTCTAGTCAAGGCTATGGTTTTTCCAGTACTCATGTATGGATGTGAGAGTTGGACTGTGAAGAAGGCTGAGCAACGAAGAATTGATGCTTTTGAACTGTGGTGTTGGAGAAGACTCCTGAAAGTCCCTTGGACTGCAAGGAGATCCAACCAGTCCATTCTGAAGGAGATCAGGCCTGGGATTTCATTGGAAGGAATGATCTAAAGCTGAAACTCCAGTACTTTGGCCACCTCATGTGAAGAGTTGACTCACTGGCAAAGACTCTGATGCTGGGAGGGATTTGGGGCAGGAGGAGAAGGGGACAACAGAGGATGAGATGGCTGGATGGGATCACTGACTCGATGAACGTGAATCTGAGTGAACTCCAGGAGTTGGTGATGGACAGGGAGGCCTGGCGTGCTGCGATTCATGGGGTTGCAAAGAGTCGGACATGACTGAGCGACTGAACTGAACTGAACTGAAAGAAGAAATACTGCTATGTTTTTCTCAATGAAAAGTGAGAAGCATAATACAATTGAATATTAATTTATGTTTTTAAAATCAATACAAAAACACAAGGAAAAAGAATACATTTTAATACTGGAATTGAAATGTTGTAATATTCTTATATGATGTAATATTCTGTTTGGTGCAATATTTCAATATGTAGATGATATGATTTCCTAATTAAAATATTCAAGACAGATAATGAACTATTAATGCAAATGAAGAATAAATGAATAAAGCACATTTTTGTACAGAGCAATGACCAATTAGAAAATAGCATTGAATTCAACTGATTTGAAATAACAAAAAATGTGGTTTTTTTGTATCAAGTGCATAAGTGCAAGAAATATATGTTCAAGAAATATATGTCTGCCGGGAGCCAGCATGAGGAATTCCACCTGTGACAAGGTTATGCGGCAAGAGCTCTGATGGCAAGGCTAATCAGACCTCAGGTTTTCCCCCTGGAATTTCCTGAGCATCCACCCCCCCAAAAAAATAAGAATCTGCCTGCTTTTCCACTCTTCTGATATTCTCTGGAAAAAAGTCAACTCAGGGCTTTAGTCTTCTGCATTTGAAAGGGATGTTTCAGTTAAACCCCCTCTGATTGCTCTCTAGCTTGCCTAACAGGTTCCCCGGACTTCTTACAGCTTGTGAATTGCTTACAGCCTCCAACTGCGAGAGGCACAAAGCTTAAAAGCATCTTAAAAGATACAGAGCCTTTTCCAAAGAGTTGAAAATCATATTGGTGACGGGTTTTCACTGTTGACTCAATGATTGCTGCCAGGCCTCCATATTCTTTATCTTATAGGCACCTGGGAGGATGTTAATCAATGTAAATGGGATATGGAAAAAGATATATAGTAGTTTTGATGTTAGCAACACTAGACTTTTGAATTAATTACTTCACTGCACTCCTCTTGTGTCCTTGCTATGTAAGAATGTAACTTTATTTAGTGCTTTCTGAGAATGGCACCAGACTTTGGGAAGATCAACACAAATAAGTCTTCTGGTTGACAAACCCTTATCAGAAAAAAAGGCTGTAAAATGTTAATTGGCCCTTTTGGCTGGAAGATGATGTAAATTACCTAAGACTTGTGTATACAATTAGGTATGCAGAGAGAAAAGCCTGGTTTTGATAAGAGTCTAGGCTGCTAACGCTGCATAACTTTGTGTTACCCATTGATCTCCATGTTTTATCAAAAGTATAAAAGGGCTTCTAAACAATAGAAGACGGAGGCAGTCACTGGACTGGTTTCCCCCGTGTGTGTGTGTCTTTCTCTCCTTTTCTCCCTTTCCCTCCCTCTGCTCTTTACTTTAATTTCAGGCTGAATTCCCATCTGGAGCGCGGAGGCTTACCAGGTCAACTTACTTGCCCTGGCTGTTAAGACCCGCGCGAAAGGGAGCCTAAGGCGAGGCACCCTTAGATATTCAAGCGAGCACCGGCGGCCCAACGTAGATGGTACAAATTCCTAGTCTGGAATTTTATTGGTCTTCCGCGTAATCCAAGTTATTCAGCCCTCTTCCTCCACTTAATTTTCCTACTACACTATTTCTTCCTAATCTAATCTTATATTTCTATACTAATAAATAAATAAGTTTTTTCCTCGCCGACTCTATCCACCCTTCGAATTCCCTGGAACCACTGGGGCTGGACCCTGGCATATGTCATATAAAAAAAGAACTAAAAAACCTTCACTTCAGTTCAATCACTCTGCTGTGTCCAACTGTTTGTGGCCCCATGAATCGCAGCACACCAGACCTCCCTGTCCATCATCAACTCCTGGAGTTCACTCAGACTCACCTCTGTCGAGTCTGTGATGCCATCCAGCCATCTCATCCTCTGTCATCCCCTTCTCCTCCTGCCCCCAATCCCTCCCAGCATCAGGGTCTTTTCCATTGAGTCAACTCTTCGCATGATGTGGTCAAAGTACTGGAGCTTCAGCTTCAGCATCAATCCTTCCAATGAACACCGAGGACTGATCTCCGTTAGGTTGGACTGGTTGGATCTCCTTGCAGTCCAAGGGGCTTTCAGGAGTCTTCTCCAACACCACAGTTCAAAAGCATCAATTCTTCTGCACTCAGCCTTCTTCACAGTCCAACTCTCACATCCATACATGACCACTGGAAAAACCATAGGCTTGACTAGATGGACTTTTGTTGACAAAGTAATATCTCTGTTTTTGAATATGCTATCTAGGTTGGTCATAACTTTCCTTCCAAGGAGTAAGTGTCTTTTAATTTCATGGCTGCGATCACCATCTGCAGTGATTTTGCAGTCCAAAAAAACAAAGTCTGACACTGTTTCCACTGTTTCCCCATCTATTTCCCATGAAGTGATGGGACCAGATGCCATGATCTTCGTTTTCTGAATGTTGAGCTTTAAGCCAACTTTTTCACTCTCCACTTTCGTTTTCCTCAGGAGGCTTTTTAGTTCCTCTTCACTTTCTGCCATAAGGGTGGTGTCATCTGCATGTCTGAGGTGATTGATATTTCTCCCGACAATCTTGATTCCAGCTTGTGCTTCTTCCAGCCCAGTGTTTCTCATGATGTACTCTGCATATAAGTTAAATAAGCAAGGTGACAATATACAGCTTTGGCGTACTCCTTCTCCTATTTGGAACTAGTCTATTATTCCATGTCCAGTTCTAACTGTTGCTTCCTGACCTGCATATAGGTTTCTCAAAAAACCTTACTAAAGAACAAAAATGAAAATTCAAATAACTAAACAGTTACCATGTTCATCAGTGAATATGCTCAATACTTAATGATATTATTATATCCTAAATTAAATAGTAAATCAAGAAAGGCTTATATAATTTTATTAAATAAAAAGGATAAAATTTTAAGACATATAAGCATATGTTAAAGGATAAGTTTTATAAGCATAAAATTTTAAGACATATAAGCAGATTATAGAGTTTAATGATTAAAAGAATATGGTGATTTCCAGTGTACCTCAGAAATATGGAACAAGTCAAAAACATCTAGATAATATTCCAATTAACAGTTTTTTTTTAAGCCCATCAGAAATCTGCAGTTACAAGCAACCCCAGATCTAGAAATATACATGTGTCTCCAAGGGGACACAGGATGTAAACTTTTGCTTATCTAAGATAGGTTCTGGTTTTCCCTCTTGAGATTTGTTGTTGGAGTTCTATTTGAAATAATTCCTTTCCTTTGACTAATTTTTCTCATGATAATGGGTTATTTTCTTTAGCCATTTTATATCTAGGGCATCCTTGGTGGCTCAGTAGTAAATAATCCACCTGCAATGCAGGAGAAGAGAGTTCGATCCCTGGATCAGGAAGATCCCATGAAGGAGGAAATGGAAACCCCTCCAGTATTCTTGCCTGGGAAATCACATGGACAGAGGAGCGTGACAGGCTACAGTTCATGGGGTTGCAAAGAGTCAGACATGACCGAAGTGACTGAGTATGCATGAATATGTTATACGTAGTAAATTTTGAAGGGTGTTTTCTTTCTTTCTTTTTGTTTTAATGAGTAGTAGACTTTATTTTGGCAGTCAGTTTAGTTATTTCTGGTTCAATTTGATTCTTTCAGGTGATAACCTCTGTTGCAATGAGTGCATGCTAACCATACATTAGGGGTGATTTCACCCCACTATTACAGCTTGTCATTCTGGCATCTCCACTGAATTGACTCACTGAAGTGACCAATGAGATTCTCCTTAGTGACTGGTTAGAACCCAAAGTCATGTCATCTCAGATCTACTCAACTCACAGCTCCCAGGCACTCTTTTATCAGATTTTGTAGTTTCATTGAGTCTCAACCCATACATACACTTCTTTGTATTTAGTTAAAACTCAAGACTTACTCTTTACCCAGCTTCACTGTGTGTGAACCAATGCATGCCCACTTTTGTGTTTAGCAAAGACTCAAAGATCTCCAAAGACCCCTAGGCAGATCTTTGGGACTCTTTTGTGCTGAAGGGCTCCCTCACCTCTGGACCTCTGCGTACTATTCCCATCATCTCAGGGTCACTAAGTCCAATTTCTGTCTCTTGGACTCAGTAAGACTGTTCTACTCTGCTCGGGATCCCTTTCCTTGCCTCCATCTCCAGAATGTGCTTCCAGGAGTAAAGTCAGGGACCATCATAAAGTTCACCTAGTTGGTTGTTTCTCCTCTTCTCTCAGGGATCACAGTTTCTATAATCTCTATTTTCCAATAACTACAATGAACATTTCATATATTTATTTTGTCCAGTTTTCCTGTTTATTCATAGCAGGAAACAAGAGCAAAGTCTCTGTTAATAATATTAATAATAACTAGTTCCTACTATCTCATCATTGCAGAAAGCAAGAGTTTCTTCTTAAAAAAAAAAACAAAAACTGGAAATAATTTTTAAATATTGAGACTTCTGTTGTGACTAAAAGCTGATCTTGGCATGCAAATACCTTGCAACCCAGAGATTTGGAGATGCCAAGTTAGTGCTATCCTGCTCTAATAAGCATATTTCCTTGTGTTTTTAAGTTAAGCTTTCTATAAGTGAAAGAGACCCCGGTTTGATTCCAAGGGGTCTGGAAGATCCCCTGGAGAAGGGATATGCTACCCACTCCAGTATTCTTGAGCTTCCCTTATGGCTCAGCTGGTAAAGAATCTGTGTGAAATGCAGGAGACCTGGATTCACTCCCTGGATTGGGAAGCTCCCCTGGAGAAGAGAAAGGCTAACCACTCCAGTATTCTGGCCTAGAGAATTCCAGAAGAGTCAGACATGACTGAGTGATTTTATGGGCTTCCCTGATAGCTCAGTTGGTAAAGAATCTGCCTGCGATGTAGGAGACCCTGGTTTGAGTCTTGAGTGGGGAAGATCCGCTGGAGAAGGGATAGACTAACCACTTCAGTATTCTTGCCTGGAGAATTCCATGGACAGAGAAGCCTGGTGGGCTACAGACCATGGGATCTCAAAAGGTTGGACACAACTGAGTGACTAATATTTTCATGCCTTTTATTCCAGAAATTTAATTCGTTTTCTCTATTTAGAGTCTTTGAGTGTGCCCTGGCTTTTATGTAAGCATATTTTTAGGAATGTGATCTCTTGTAATGCTGTAAAAGTGTAGATACAATCCTTGAAATTTTTATTGCCTATTTGGAAAGTAAAAAGAGAAAGCAATGGCATTATACAAAGTTATGTGATTAAAAGTATTTTCATATCCTGATATAAGCATTTTTAACATCACTGTATATATAAATGAAAGAAATATTTGATAGATGTCAATATTGTATATGATATTTACAGAAATCAGTTTTTTTTACACAGCAGTGTATTTAGCGGCCAAACTAATTCTGAGTTTGTGTAACAAATTAGGTTTCAGATGGTTTATCTGCTCTTCCTGACTAAATGTATCATTTAAAACTGCCTCATTCAGGTACAATTTCCACTTTCAGAACTTTACCTTCTTCCCATCACCCTCATCTTCAAAAGGAAAAAAAAATAGACAAGAACAGTCCGTGTCTCTCAAGCTGACTCTGGTGATGAGATGTCCTGGCATTTGCATAGTGTCAGTTTTTGTCTAATTGGGAGAACACAGAGCTTGTGAGGCAGACTGCATTACTGACCTTAACCGTTGTTGTCCTTTGACATGTAATTGCAGTTCCTCACATTAAAGACTAGACTAGATTTCCCCACTCCTAGACTTTGAGCTGTCATATTACCTGCATTTAGACGAAGGCGTGGGGAAGAATTGCTGGCATTTCAGTTCTGAAGAGTCTCCCCATGTTTCTGCCTGCACTTTCATGCCTTAATTACCATCACACAGAGAGTTTCTTCCAGGCATAGACTGCCACTGAATGGCACTTCAACAGTCAAGCAGCAGTCTGGATCCCTGCTTCTGCTCTTTGGAAACCACCATCAAGGGTACAGAAACCCATGTTTGCTGCTTGAGTCCCTGCATACTAAGATGGGACAAAAGCTGAGAGCCAAGAGAACAAATGAAGTAGAATTTCTGCATTCTGAAATTCTCCTATAAGGGATTTTACAGAAGGGTCGTATAGAATCCAAATACTTAAATTTGTCCATTTAAAACCACCCTCACTTTTCATAAATTCCTCAAACACCCTGCAAATCACCTTCATCCCCAAATTGTTTCTTTGATCAGCATTGTTTTGGGGTTTTTTTTTTTTTTTTTTTTTTGCCAACTCAATAACAACTCTCTTCCTAATCCTCTAGTGGGCCTCTGGCTTATGTTTGCTTTGTTTCTCCCAAGATCAAGTGTGAATCAACAATATGTTTATAACACTAGGAAATAATCTGTCTCAATTCAGAAAATATCAGATGTCTGATTTATTATTGCCTATTACTGTTAGCTATAGCTTTACTGCTTCCTAGTTTGACACATTGTTTAATGACTAAAAGAAAATAGTACCAGAAGATTGAATGGTAAAAAATAAATTCTCTTTGCTCTGGATTCACAACAGTGTGACCTAAATAGAATATAAAGGTGGGTGAATCTCCATCCTAAGTGTCACTATCATTTATCTGGATGGCAAAAGACTCCAGTAATGTATGTAGTATTTTAGATAGAAGTTTAGCAGATTTTCCTTTTGTAACATATAGAGCTAACTATCACATTCTTCAGGATGTTTTTATGGACATGTAATGAATTGAGTCTACTAAAGATAATTTTTTTAAATTGCATTTTAGCCTTTAGTTATTCTACAATATTTAGCATTAATGATTAAATGACCATGTTCTAAGCCAGTGTTACTGAAGGGGGAGTTTAATGAAAATTATTATAAGAAGACATATCTCAGTGCTAGAAAGCAGTATCTTTAATGCCAAGCTTGAAATGACTCATGTTCCTTCTGGACCTAGTCTGCAGAGAATTCAAGGCAAAAGAAACCTGATTTGCTCACCCACGAGAGAGGCAGGCAGAGCTACGGTTACACAGGATAACTGACAATATCTAAAGGGAAATGCTCCAGAGAGAGGCTTCCTACACCTCAAGTCCTAGTTTTCCATGCCTCCCTCAGTAGGATTCTATTCTCTATTCTCTTTCATTGGTAGAGAAGAGGGGCTTAAAATCACTGGGAGCCTTCCCCTCTGGCAAACATCAAGAACTACAGGAGATAACAATCCATAGGGATCCCTCACCTTTGCATTCATTACATAGCTTCTCCCCAGTCCTGAATAGGCCTTTTTGTACAGGTGAGAAAGCTTTCTATTAAAATATTCAAGGAGGATGTTGTATTTAACAAGTAGGGGACGATTTATTTGATTATGTGCTTGAGCTGTAGGTATAATTCATCAACAAAGATCCTTGCAAAGAACAGCCTTTTTCCACTTGGTACAAAATATATATAAAAACTATCTTTAAGTTCTTCTGAGTCATCACTCTAAATTCTACTCAGCTTTTACTGTACCATGCAAGTTAAAGTTTCTGAATAACTTACATTAAAAAATCATTCATTTATCACTCTTCCAGCCTGTATGTTTCCCCAACTAAGGAAAGTAATTTGACCACATCACTGTGGAGCTAATAAGGATGTGTCAAATTTTCTAGTTAAAATGAAACCATTTCTCATCTTTATGAATATGATCAATCATTGCATTCTTATTTTTTATCTAATTGAGGGAAACATTTTAATAATTTTAACTTCATGAGACTTGTAATCTTTTTGCTGCTACTGCTGCTAAGTCGCTTCAGTCGTGTCCGACTCTGTGCGACCCCATAGACGGCAGCCCACCAGGCTCCCCCATCCCCAGGATTCTCCAGGCAAGAATACTGAAGTGGATTGCCATTTCCTTCTCCAATGCATGAAAGTGAAAAGTGAGAGTGAAGTCGCTCAGTCGTGTCCGACTCTTAGCGACCCCATGGACTGCAGCCTACCAGGCTCCTCCATCCATGGGATTTTCCAGGCAAGAGTACTGGAGTGGGGTGCCAAAAAGGTGGTATTTAGCAAAGATTTCAGTTTAAGATTGCTTTTTAATGTTGTTTGTTTATTTTTAATTGTGTATTTCCCAAAGGGATGTTAGAAAATGGTCATAAAATATTGTCATGTATGTGGGTTTGTTGGGGACATATCACATTTGTTATTTTCCATATTCATATGGAAATTCCTATTCAAGTTGTTTAATAATATTAATGGTGAACATTTATGAAAGAGTTATTAAATACTATACAATTTGTGACTTGTTTTAGGTGAAAAAATTCATGTAATGCTGACAACCATCTCATGAGATAGGCATTAATACTATCTACATTTATCAGATGGAAAACAAACTGAGGGAAAAATTAAATATTTTTCCCAAACTTTTTACAGCTGGTTAGTGTCAGGACTAGATTTCAGTCCATGCATTTTCTAGCCAGGAACTATGCTCACAGCTTCTATACGGTTAGAAAAAATTATACCTAGCCTTGGAGGCCAATAAATGAGTTGAGGAAGTACCAGAATCCAGAGCTGAAATCAGAAAATGGTAAATGCAAAAAAGGTAACTGAAGATGGGATTGCGATGCTATACAACCAAATCTAAATTGACACTATATCTTTGTTGTAAGGCAAAGGCAATGACAACCCACTCTTGACTGGGAAATCCCATGGACGGAGGAGCCTGGTAGGCTGCAGTCCATGGGGTCGCTAAGAGTCGGACATGACTGAGCGACTTCACTCTCACTTTTCACTTTCATGCATTGGAGAAGGAAATGGCAACCCACTCCGGTGTTCTTGCGTGGAGAATCTCAGGGATGGGGGAGCCTGGTGAAAGGGAAGCCCTCTATGGGGTTGCACAGAGTCGGACATGACTGAAGCAAGTTAGCAGCAGCAGCATTTGCCGAAAGCTGCTTTTCAAGGACCAAAGCAATGCCGTCCAAATTGATGTTGAGAGATATTTTTTAAAACACACACTTGTTTTCAAAAATATCTCTAACTATAGTCATAAACAGTGATCATACCATACTATGTAATGAAAAGATATACTATGTTGACCCTTATCATTATGACATGGTTAAAGTGAGGAGCTGTTAAAAAAAATTAAGAAAACTTCCCATAGCAAAGATAGTTTTGGATATATGAAAACAAAATTGATGCAAAGAGTATACTGAATTGGAGAAAAATAATATGCAGATAATAAATAAAACAAGAGCCTATATTTGTCTGGTGGCCAGTTCACAGATCTATTCCAATTTAGTCAATCGCCTTAAACTATTTCACCTCTTAGCATCTTTGGTTTTCTTAACTTAAAAATTAAAAGGCTGGTGATGATGATTTCTAAGGTTTCTTTTGCTTTAAATAACATACAGTCAACTGCTTAAAGTCAGGTCTTTAAATATAATGTTGTCATCTATTCTGCAGGATGTGTAAATACATAGTGACATGAAACTGCTGATCTGATTAACAGAAAACTATATAAATTTGGTAAAATACTATAATTTCTAAATAAAAATTGACCTAAGAAGTATTGCCAAAGGAATATTAATTTATTTGTAATAAATAGTTCCATTTGGTGGAAATGAGTTTAATAATGATTGGAGGAAATGTGGCTTTCTAAGGAACTCTTTTATAATAAAAATTCCTTTCCCAGTGTACAGTAAAATATTACAATCTAATATTAGCAATGATATGTCTTTCCTGGAGTTACTTCCATTTCTTTTTCTTGTTTATTGCTTGCATTCTACACTGTTGCTTCCAATTCAGATGTTCATTTAGTGTGGCACTGATAGCTCAGTTGGTAAAGAATCTACCTGCAATGCAGGAGACCCCGGTTCAATCCCTGGATTGGGGAGATACCCTGGAGAAGGGAAAGGTTACCCACTCCAGTATTCTGGCCTAGAGAATTCCAAGGACTATATACATGGACAAAGTCAGACACGACTGAGCAACTTTCACTTTCACTTTAGTGTGGGCAGAGTGATGCAGAAGCCAGAAAATCTGAACCTCTCTGCCCAGTGTCATTACACTGCTCAGATTTTTAGTTTTCTTGGATCTCAAAGGAGTTAAATACTTAATATGCCTACAGTGTGGCTGAAATAAATATATGAACTGTTGCATAAGGCCTTTTATTTCATAGTGTTTATGTCTTTTAGTTTTCTTTAATTGATTTCTTCCTTTCTTTCCTTGGCAGCAAAAGTATGGGGATTGCTATTTACATTAAAACTTCCCCAACGTTACTGCACTTGAAGCACAATTTAATCGCTACATTCATTTTAATCGTGGATAGTTTCCTATTTGGCTCAAATACTTAATCAGACTTGCTGCTGCTGCTGCTAATTCACTTCAGTCGTGTCTGACTCTGTGTGACCCTATAGACAGCAGCCCTCCAGGCTCCCCTGTCCCTGGGATTCTCTAGGCAAGAACGCTGGAGTGGGTTGCCATTTCCTTCTCTAGTGCATGAAAGTGAAAAGTGAAAGTGAAGTCACTTAGTCATGTCTGACCCTCAGCAACTCCATGGACTGCAGCCTTCCAGGCTCCTCTGTCCATGGGATTTTCCAGGCAGGAGTATTGGAGTAAGATGCCATTGCCTTCTCCATAATCAGACTTAGGGAAGCACAAACAAGCAATATTATAACCAGTATTACTAACCAATAAACCAATGTAAAAACTTAAAGACACATGTCCTAATTATTTTTTGTTAATCCTATTACATTTTTTTGGTTATTATTCAGCCATAAAAAGAACAAAATAATGACATTTGCAGCAACATGGATTGACATAGAGATGTCAGGCTGAGTGAAGTAAGTCAGAGAAAGGCAAATATCACATGATATCGCTTATATGTGGAATCTAAAAAATATGTGCGGTTGAACTTATCTACAAAACAGAAATAGAGTCACACGTAGAAAACAAACTTGTGGTTTGTACCAAGCCAGAAGATGGGGCGGGATAAATTGGGAATTTGGGATTGACATACACTCACTATTATAAATAAAATATATAACTACAAAGCAGCTACTATATAGAACAAGCAACTATACTCAATACTCAATACTGAATTTTATGGGAAAGGAACCTAAACAAAGAGTGGATATATGTACATGTATAGCAGATTCACTTTACTGTGCAGCAGAAACTAACACAGCAACGTAAAACGACTATACTTCAATAAAAATTAATTTAAAAAAGGAAAGCAAATAGGGAAAACAAAACAGAAAGAAGTATTTTTAAAATCAAGTGTCAAAGTACTCTTTTGCCACTTATTCCTTCATTTATTCATTAAAAAAAAAATTTTTTTTTAGTATCGACTATTTACAAGATACTCAACCAACAAAGAAAACTAAAATCTCTAACCATGGTGATCTCTCCACTGAATCAGGCAGACTAATGCCAATTAAAATTCAATGTGATACATGTGACAAATAGAAACAGGTGAAATACCAAGCACAAACAGAAAATTGTGCTTAAGTCCACTTTTGGAGAGGAGGCAGTTAAGGAGAGCTTTCTTAACAAGTTCATTTTGAGTTAGACTTTGAAATGAAAAGAGATTTCCCCAAGAGACAGGGAAGAAAATGTATTTGTGAAAAAGCAATGACTTTGAAATAGCAGAAATTTAGGGATATGCAATTGCTTTCTCATTGTTGAAGTTTCAGAGTTGATGGGAAGTGACAGAGGATGGAAGTGTGAAGAGTTTTTGCAATATGGGTGGTAAATATTTGAAGTTCTGGATGTTGTGTGTTATGATCTGATATGTGTCTTAGAAAGGGGAATGTGAAGGGAAGATGAAGTATATGTACTGGATGATTTTCATTTTTTTCAGCTCTTTATTCTTCCATTGTTTAATTTCACCTAAATTTTTAAAAGCCACTTTTTGCTTATTTTCATTGGTGTCTCAGTCTATCTTGGCTATTTCCTACCTTTTAAAAGTATGCATCCTAGCCAAAAATCATCAGTTCCTAGAAGAGAATACGTGTGTGTATGCTAAGTCACATCAGTCACATCCAACTCTGCTACGCTATGGACTGTAGCCAGCCAGGCTCCTCTGTCAATTGGATTCTCAAAGGAAACAATACTTGAATGGGTTGCCATGCCTTCCTCCAGAGGATCTTCCAGACTCAGGGAACAAAACTGCATCTCTTACATCTCCTGTATTAGCAGGCAGGGGTTCTTTACCACTAGCACAACCTGGAAAGCCCATAAAAGAGAACACCTAAAGAATACCTGAAGACATTTTTTAGGATCGCAAAAACACAATCTCTTTCCTTTCCAAAGCAAACCATTCTATATCACAGTAATCCAAGTCTATGCACCAAACAGTACTGCTGAAGGAGCTGAAGTTGAAAGGTTACATGAAGACCTACAAGACCGTCTAGAACTAACATCCAAAAAAGATATCCTTTTCATTATGGGGGACAGGAATGCAAAATTAGGAAGTAAAGAGATACCTGAAGTAACAGGCATATTTGGCCTTGGAGTGCAAAATGAAGCAGGTCAAAGGGTAACAGAGTTTTGACAAGAGAACACACTGGTCATAGCAAACACCCTCTTCCAACAACACAAGAGAAGACACTACATGTGGACATCACCAGATGGTCAACACCAAAATCAGACTGATTAAATTCTTTGCAGCCGAAGATGGAGAAGGGCTATACAGTCAGCAAAAACAAGACTGGGACCTGACTGTGGCTCAGGTCATGAACTACTCATCACCAAATTCAGACTTAAATTTAAGAAAGTAGGGAAAACCATTAAGCCATTCAGGTATGACCTAAATCAAATCCCTTATGATTATACAGTGGAGGTGAGAAATAGATTCAAGGGATTTGATCTTATAGACAAGGTGCTTGAAGAAGTATGGATGGAGGTTTCTGACACTGTACAAGAGACAGTGATCAAGACCATCCCCAAGAAAAAGAAATGGAAAAAGGCAAGATGGTTGTCTGAGGAGGCTGAGGAGGCCTTACAAATAGTTGAGAAAAGAAGAGAAGTGAAAGGCAAAGGAAAAAAGAAGATATTCCCATTTGAAGGCAGAGTTCCAGAAAATGTGAGGAGAGATAAGACAGCCTTCCTCAGTGATCAATGCAAAGAAATAGAGGAAAATAATAGAATGGGAAAGATTAGAGATCTCTTCAAAAAATTAGAGCTACCAAGGGACTATTTCATGCAAAGATGAGCACAATAAAGGACAGAAATGGTATGGACCTAACAGAAGCAGAAGATATTAAGAAGAGGTGGCAAGAATACACAGAACTATAAAAAAAGATCTTCATGACCTAGATAACCATGATGGTGTGATCACTCACCTAAAGCCAGACATCCTGGAATGTGAAGTCAAGTGGGCCTTAGAGAGCATCACTATGAACAAAGCCAGTGGAGATGATGGAATTTCAGTTGAGCTATTTCAAATCCTGAAAGATAATGCTGTGAAAGTGCTGCACTCAATATGCCAGCAAATTTGGAAAACTCAGCAGTGGCCACAGGACTGGAAAAGGTCAGTTTTCATCCCAATCCCAAAGAAAGGCAATGCCAGAGAATGCTCAAACTACTGCACAATTGCACTCATCTCACACGCTAATAAAGTAATGCTCAAAATTCTCCAAGCCAGGCTTCAACATTATGTGAACCATGAAATTCCAGATGTTCAAGCTGCTTTTAGAAAAGACCGGGGAACCAGAGATGAAATTGCCAGCATCCATTGGATCACTGAAAAAGCAAGAGAATTTCAGGAAAACATCTATTTCTGTTTTATTGACTACACCAAAGCCATTGACTTTGTGGATCACAACAAACTGTGGAAAATTCTGAAAGAGATGGGAATACCAGACCACCTGACCTGCCTCCTGAAAAATCTCTATGCAGGTCAAGAAGCAACAGTTAGAACTGGACATGGAACAACAGACTCATTCCAAATCAGGAAAGGAGTATGTCAAGGCTGTACATTGTCACCATGATAATTTAACTTCTATGCAGTGTACATCATGAGAAATGCTTGACTGGAAGAAGCACAAGCTGGAATCAAGATTGCCAGGAGAAATATCAATAACCTCAGATACTCAGATGACACCACCCTTATGGCAGAAAGCAAAGAAGAAATAAAGAGCCCCTTAAGGTAAGTGAAAGAGGAGAGTGAAAAAGTTGGCCTAAATTTCAACATTCAAAAAACTAAGATGTTGACATGGTCCCATCACTTCATGGAAAATAGATGGGAATAGAATGAAAACAGTGACAGACTTTACTTTCTTGGGCTCCTAAATCAATGAGAATGGTGATTGCAGCCATGAAATTAAGACACTTGCCCCATGGAAGAAAAGCTATGACCAAACTAAACAGCATATTAGAAAGCAGAGACATTACTTTGCCAACAAAGGTCCATCCAGTCAAAGCTATGGTTTTTCCAGTAGTCATGTATGGTTGTAAGAGTTGGATTATAAAGAAAGCTGAGCACTGAGGAATTGATGCTTTTGAACTGTGGTGTTGGAGAAGACTCTTGAGAGTCCTTGGACTTCAAGGAGATCCAGCCAGTCCATCCTAAAGGAAATCCGTCCTGAGTATTCATTGGAAAGACTGATCTTGAAGCTGAAACTCCAATCCTTTGGCCACCTGATGAGAAGAGCTGACTCATTGGAAAAGACCCTGATGCTGGGAAAGATTGAGGGCAGGAGGAGAAGGGGACGACACAAAATGAGATGGTTGGATGGCATCACCGTCCCAATGGACATGACTTTGAGTAATTTCTGGGAGCTGGTGATGGACAGGGAAGCCTAGCATCCTGCAGTCCATGGAGTCCAAAAATGTCGGACATGACTAAGTAACTGAACTGAAGTGAAAGACATTTTTTTATATGAGAAAACAAGATATACTAACTTATATATACTCATTTATATTAAATATACTCATTTATATTTATTAAATATTTATTTACTTTTATTATCTTCAGTATACTTACCTGGGTGTTGAGGTAACTAAATGAGAAGACTCATTCTGTCCTTGAAAAGGAATGACTATTTAGAGAAAGTGTAAAAGTAGGCAGTCAGCTAAAGAAAGCCCTGAGGACATGATGCAGTGGAAGCGCTGTGCATAGTTATGCTTGGGAAAAGAGCTGAGAGTCTGCTAAGCAGATGGGTAAGTGGGTGAACAGTTGCAGGCACAGGAGAGGAAAGACTGACACCCCACGCACCAGGAACAGATTATACAATAGTATGAGTAAGCATCACATGGCCATATTTACATTTTGATATGTTTTCCTCTGAGTACAAAGATAGAGATGTGATTGGCGTTCTTAGAAGCAGCTTCATTCATTCTTTAAAAAAAAATAAGAAAGAAAGAAAATTAAAATACTAGCAGTGTCTGTTACTTGATATTTAACTGCTATCAGACTGAATTCTTCACCCTCCCCCCACTGTAAACAAGAAAAGTAATTTACACTGTTATGTGAGATCAGGGGATTAAAAGTAGATCTAATGCCCACACTAATTAAAGCTCATCCTCCCCGTGCTAAGGCAAGCATGCATATCTCTAGACTGATGAACCAGATTTTGGTTACTTTACACAACAAGATATAACATCATCTGAATTAAATTCACCCATTCCATTTCATTTTAGTTCACTGATTCCAAAAATGTCGATGTTCACTCTTGCCATCTCCTGCTTGACGATTTTTAATTTACCTTGATTCATGAACCAACAATTCATGTTCCAATGCAATACTGCATCAGACTTTACTTCCATCACTAGTCACATCCACTACTGGGCATTGTTTTTGCTTTCACTCTGTCTCTTCATTCTTTCTGGAGTTATTTCTCCACTCTTCTCCAGTAGCATATTGGGCACCTCCTGACCTGTGGAGTTCATCTTTCATTGTTTTAGAACTAACACCCAACAAAGATGTCCTTTTCATCATAGGGAACTGGAATGCAAAAGTAGGATGTCAAGAGATACCTGGAATAACAGGAAAGTTTGGCCTTGGAGTACAAAATGAAGCAGAGAAGGCTAACAGAGTTTTGCCAAGAGAATACACTGGTCATAGCAAACACTCTCTTCCAACAACACAAGAGAAGACTCTACACATGGACGTCATCAGACGGTCAATACTGAAATCAAATTGACTATATTCTTCGCAGCCAAAGATGGAGAAGCTCTATACAGTCAGCAAAAACAAGACCAGGAGCTGACAGTGACTCAGATCGTGAACTCCTTATTGCCAAATTCAGAATTAAATTGAAGAAAGTGGGGAAAACCACTAGACCATTCAGGAATGACATAAATCAAATCCCTTATGATTATACAGTGGAAGTGACAAATAGATTCAAGGGATTGAATCTGATAGAGTGCCTGAAGAACTATGGACAGAGGTTGGTGACATTATACAGGAGGGAGTGATCAAGAACACCCCCAAGAAAAAGAAACGCAAAAGGCAAAATTGTTGTCTGAGGAGGCCTTACAAATAGCTGAGAAAAGAAAAGAAGCTAAAGACAAAGGAGAAAAGGAAAGATATACCCATTTGAATGCAGAGTTCCAAAGACTAGCAAGGAGAGATAAGAAAGCCTTCCTCAGTGATCAATGCAAAGAAATAGAGAGAAATAATAGAATGGGAAAGACTAGAGATCTCTTCAAGAAAATTAGAGATACCAAGGGAACATTTCATGCAAAGATGAGCACAATAAAGGACAGAAATAGTACAGACCTAACAGAAGCAAAGATAATTAAGAAGAGGTGGCAAGAATACACAGAAGAACTGTACAAAAAAGATCTTCATGACCCAGATAACCATGATGGTATAATCACTCACCTAGAGCCAGACATCCTGGAATGTGAAGTAAAGTGGGCCTTAGGATGCATCACTATGAGCAAAGCTAGTTGAGGTGATGGAATTCCAGTTCAGCTATTTCAAATCCTAAAAGATGATGCTGTGAAAGTGCTGCCAGCAAATTTGGAAAACTCAGCAGTGGCCACAGGACCGGAAAAGGTCAGTTTTCATTCCAATCACAAAGAAAGGCAATGCCAAAGAATGCTCAAACTACCACACTGCTGCTACTGCTGCTGCTAAGTCGCTTCAGTCGTGTCCGACTCTGTGCGACCCCATAGACGGCAGCACACCAGGCTCCCCCGTCCCTGGGATTCTCCAGGCAAGAACACTGGAGTGGGTTGCCATTTCCTTCTCCAATGCATGAAAGTGAAAAGGGAAAGTGAAGTCGCTCAGTCATGTCCGACTGTTAGCAACCCCATGTACTGTAGCCCACCAGGCTCCTCTGTCCATGGGATTTTCCAAGCAAGAGTACTGGAGTGGGGTGCCATTGCCTTCTCCTCAAACTACCGCACAATTGCACTCATCTCACATGCTAGTCAAGTAATGCTCAAAATTCTCCAAGCCAGGCTTCAACAGTACATGAACCATGAACTTCCAGATGTTCAAGCTGGGCTTAGAAAAGGTAGAAGGACCAGAGATCAAATTGCCAACATCCGCTGGATCATGGAAAAAGCAAGAGAGTTCCAGAAAAACATCTACTTCTGCTTTATTAACTATGCCAAAGCCTTTGACTGTGTGAAAACCTTTGACTTTGAAGTCACTTTGTCGTGTCTGACTCTTTGCGACCCTACCGAGTGTAGCCCTGTAGACTACCAGGCTCCTCCATCCATGGGATTTTCCAGGCAAGAACACTAGAGTGGGTTGCTATTTTCCTCTCCAGGGGATCTTCCTGATTGATTGTGTAGTTCACAACAAACTGGAAAATTCATAAAGAGTTGGGAAACTAGACTTCCTTACCTTCCTCCTAGTAAGTCTGTATGCAAATCAAGAATAAACAGTTGGAACTGGACATGGAACAACAGACTGGTTCCAAATTGGGAAAGGAGTACATCAAGGCTCTATGTTTTCTCCCTGCTTATTTAACTGCTATGCAAAATATATCATGAGAAATGCTGGGCTGGATGAAGCACAAGCTGGAATCAAGATTGCTGAGAGAAATATCAATAACCTCAGATACGCAGATGACACCACCCTTATGGCAGAAAGAGCGAAGAACTAAAGAGCCTCTTGATGAAAGTGAAACAGGAGAGTGAAAAAGTTGGCTTAAAGCACAACATTCAGAACACTAAAATCATGACATCTGGTCCCATCACTTCATGGCATATAGATGGGGAAAGGATGGAAACAATGAGAGATTTTATTTTCTTCACCTCCAAAATCACTGCAGATTGTGACTCCAGACATGAAATTAAAAGACACTTGCTCCTTGGAAGAAAGCTATGACCAACATAGACAGCATATTAAAAAGCAGAGACATTATGTTGTCAACAAAAGTCCGTCTAGTCAAAGATATGGTTTTTCCAGGCGTCATATCTGGATGTGAGAGTTGGACTATAAAGAATGCTGAGCGCTGAAGAATTGATGCTTTTAAACTGTGGTGTTGGAGAAGACTTTTGAGAGTCCCTTGGACTGCAAGGAGATCCAACCAGTCAATGCCAAAGGAAATGAGTCCTGAATATTCATTGGAAGGGCTGATGCTGAATTTGAAGTTCCAATACTTGGCCACATGATGAGAAGAACTGACTCATTGGAAAAGACGCTGATGCTGGGAAAGAGTGAATGCAGGAGAAGGGGATGACAGAGGGTGAGATGGTTGGATGGCATCACTGTCTTGATGGACATGAATTTGAGCAAGCTCTGGGTGTTGGTGATGGACAGGGAAGCCTGGCATGCTGCCATTCATGCGGTTGCAAAGAGTAGGACACAAGTGAGCAGCTGCACTGAACTTATCTGACATAACAAGACTAAATGCTTTCTGCATGTAACTTTTTGATTATATTTCTAGAATCTAGACCACATCCAGTGTTTGATTGAAAAATGTGAACAAACAAGATAAACAATAATTTGTGTTCGCTTGTATTTTTCTGGTATATTAGATGATATTTTCATTTTACTTTTATTTCAGCTTTACTGAAACATAATTCACATATAATACAATTTAGACATTTAAAGTAGTCAGTTTATTTGGTTTAGTATATTCACATGATATGTGCATCCAACACCACCATCAATCTTAGGACATTTTCATTACCTAAAAAGAAACCCCGTAGATTTTAGCTATCACCACCCTACCTTGTTTGTCTACCACTAAGCCGTCATTAACATATTTTCTGTCTCTATAGAATTCTTTCTTCTGTACTTTCATATAATGAAATCAAATAATATGTGGAATTCTCTGACTGTTTCAAGGTTCATCCAAGTTGTAGCATGTATCACAACCATATATCTTTTTAAGGATAAATACTATTCCACTGAATGGATAGAATATTTTGTTAATTCATTCACCCACTGATTATATCCACTTTTTAACTATTATGAATAATACTGCTGTAAATAATTGTATAGAAGTTTTGTGTGGAAATTGGATCCTCTTGTTGTTTCTTTGTAATATTTTTAAAATGCAAAATAAAAACCATATAGTTAATGATACTGGAGAAGGCAATGACAACTCACTCCAGTACTCTTGCCTGGAAAATCCCATGGGAGGAGCCTGGTAGGCTGCAGTCCATGGGGTCGTTAAGAGTCGGACACGACTGAGCGGCTTCACTTTCACCTTTCACTTCCACGCATTGGAGAAGGAAATGGCAACCCACTCCAGTGTTCTTGCCTGGAGAATCCCAGAGATGGGGGAGACTGGTGGACTGCCGTCTGTGGGGTCACGCAGAGTTAGACATGACTGAAGCAACTTAGCAGCAGCAGCAGTTAATGATGCCCCCTCCTCAATGGTATGTGGTTAGGAGCTCTCTGCTTTTATTTGTGACTGCCTCCGTCTTGTGTCACCCAACGACTTGTCCTTTTAATTCAGCATTCTCCTAGAAGAATTTTTGACATATTATTTATTAATAAATATTTACATAACACTTATTGTGTACTAGGGTATTTTAGTCTTTTAAGAAATACTAATTCTTATAACAAGATTACAGTTTAATTATTATTTCTATTCTCAAATTCCAGAGAATAGAAAATAGAAAAATAAATGAAGAATATTCCTAGCACCATAGGTGTTAAGAAGTAGATTTTCTTCACTTAACCATTATGCTCAGCAGAAATTGTCTCTAGTAGGCTTTTTTTCTTTTTTTGGTAAATAATCTCTTCATTTTAGAACAACTTTAGATTTATATAACAATGAGTTACCACATATCCAGCTCCAGTTTCCCCTTTCATTAACATCTCAGATTAGTATGGTATTTTTGTTACTATTAGTGAACCAAAAGTATTATATTATTATTATTAAGTCCATACTTAACTTAGGCTTTCTTGATTTTTACCTAACATCCATTTATGTTCAAGGAGATCACCCAGGGATATTTACTTTTCACCTCTTCTTTATTTTTTTTCTCCTTATTTTTCCTTTCACCAATAAACTGATTTCTTTTAATATGACAATACTATATTATTTTAGTTACTATAGTTTTGTAATAGGTTTGAAATCAAGATGTGATACGCTTTCTTTTAACATTAAAAAAAAAAAAGCATTTTAGCAACTTACTATGCAATGTTACCCAATCTTTGTCATATAAAAACCCATATATACACTTCTCCTTCAGTTTATTTATAAGAAAAAGTTTGTCTCTGTCAAAGATCATGCATGCATTTATCCCATTCCTGTTGAAAAATATGCAACATAGCACTTTATGTGTTTTTATCTTCCAAGAAATTGAGTCAAGAGAAGTTTCTAACTATGCTAATTATTTCAGCACCACTGCCCAGAAATTCCTAATCTCATTGATTCTTTTCCATGATCATTTTCTCTATCTTATGACTATTGTTATATACATAGTCTATCTTACATTTCATGTTGCATGATATCCAAAACATTTTCAAAGTGTGTGTGGGAAAATGCATGACTATAATGTTGTGACCATTATTTTGGGACAGTTTGCTAGCATTCATTTATAATTCCTCTCAAATAAAAACTAACCACATTTAGTTCATCACAAGTTAAGCAAGTTTACTTGGATTAAAGTATGCAAACCTGGCTTCATAATGACTGTGACAGGACTAACTTTTCTAATGTCTATTTCTTAGATTTTATATTCAATATCAAAATGTGTTCCAGCACTAATTTTTTTATCAAAAACTACTGAAAAAGGATGCCCTAGCTAGCATGAAGTATGTAGATAATGAGGTTGTTCTTTAAATTGATCCCCCCATTTTTATCTTCCCTTTAGTTGCTTTCCTCCAACTAGAATGTGTAGTTAAGACATGGACAATGGGAGCTTCCTTGGCACTGTAATTTCCAAGGTATCATCAGCAGTAGAAATAAAGGAAATATCTCTTGCTGATCAATCATCCAAGTATTAAGGACATTACATTTTCGATAATGGCACTTAATTCTCCAGTACATTATGAGACAGAATAATGAAATAAAAAATAAATGTGTAAGTCTAAAATTATGACTTGCAGTAAATGTTCCCAACAAATGCAGTTGGACTGTAGAATGATTACTTTTTTATACTTTTGAGTTATAAAGTCCCCAGAGAATAAAAAAGTTAATGGAAATGAAAGGAAATTGCTCTTCAGACTGAAGAAGACGTCAGTGTGCTTTACGCTCTAGCTGTTATTCTGGTGATACATTCAAATAGGGAGCCCATGTAATGGAGTAGATATGATACTTATTCCTAAGCCAAAGAGCAGATATAATCTTGAGAATCTAATATTGTTAAATTAGTTCAATGCTTCCTTGTATAGAATAAGAATCATTTTCGGTATTATGCAAGTAATGATTTCACAGTATTTTCTGTACCATCAGCTACTCTAAACTTCTAACTCCCTTTCTTGTGAAACAAAATTTAAAATGTGTTAGAGCTTTCGGACAGACTGTTAGTCTACTTCAAGGTTCTTCAAGATGGTGTATGAAAATGTAGAAAGAGAAGGAGAAAAGTAGAAGTTCCTAATAAAAGTTTATTCTGAAGTTGTTAATATTTTAACTTGACTTTACTCCCCCTACCTGCCCCATGCAAAGTATGGCCACTTACTCTTAAATGGAATTCACATAGTAACTCAGTTTGGAAACTAGCAACTTTGGGTAGGCAACCAAATTTCTTTGGGCGTGATTATTTTTCACATACAAAAGATGTGAAATTGGTGTGGTTATCAATCTCAACAAGTCAAGATGAAGATGATATATGATTATAGGTGCAAGATAATGATAACAAGTTACTATTATTTCTCTTACCTCAAAAAATCTAAAAGCATATGCCCTTCTTAGAATATATTAATAATAATTATTTTGAATAATTTTGAAATTTTGTAGTCTTTTTTTACATACTTCCAATTTATGAAAAATCTTTTAGGTAAGTAAAATAAGCAATCTTTTTTCCAGGTAGAGAAAAAAACACATTTTAAAGATAAAAGTAGATGCCTAAGGGTTTAAGTTATTTGTCTTGGGCCAATGAATGACACACTTTAGCTTCTAATACTGGTCTTATAGTTCTAAATTAAGTGTTCTTTCCACTGTATTATTTTATCTAACTTTTATAGAGCTAGTGATTCAGATGTAGGACACACTGACACTTTTGATCACTTAGGAACTCTTGCTCTGTGCCTTATGACTCAAAGTGGTTTTTTTGGGGGGTGGGGTAGGGAGGTAGGGGTAATAAAAGATAGAAAACCTGTCACTCTCAGTGTTCAAGCTACCAGAATCTAATTATGCAAGAATTTGAATAAAAACTGATAAATTTTGATCATCTGTTTCTTTTATAATCTGTATTACAAATGAAATAATCCAAATCCTATGAATGAAAGCTTGATAGCCATATAGGAAAAAAGGGAAAGCATTTGGTATGGTCCATCCAAAACCAGTGACTGGACAGCTGGAGAAATGGCTATGGACTAAAAGATCAGAGACAATTATTCACAAAGTAAAGAACAGTTTGTTCATGGATGTTTGTCACAAGAGAGGAAAGAGAAAGAGACAATACAATAGCTGAAGTTCATTTTCCTAGTTCTTTTTTTCTATCTCACTTCAATCCCATTTTGTGCCATTTCATGTGACCATTTTCTGAGAAGGCAAATGGATTTAAAATACTTCTGGAAAGTAGTTTTAAAAATAGGGATGCTTTGTGTTTTTGAATACTTGGGAATACTTTTGTTGTTACCAACCTATTAAATATATTTAGTACCCATCACATGCCTACACTGTCTCACCACTTCCCTCAGTGAGATGTGGATATATTGCCCTCATAAACATAGCACATGTTTCTGTGAATGCAGATCACAAAAGGAGAATAAGCCAGTCTATCATGGATGTTGTTGAAGTTTGAATGAAAAAAAATACATTTTGATTTGTTATTTGTTATTTATGCATTGGGGCTTCCCTGGTGGCTCAGATAGTGAAGAATCTGCCCGCAATGTGGGGGACCTGGGTTCAATCCCTGGATTGCGAAGATTCCCTGGAGAAGGTAAATGGATACCCACTGCAGTATTCTTGCCTAGAGAATTCCATGGACAGAGGAGCCTGATGGGCTACAGTTTATGGAATCACAAAGAGTCAGAGATGACTGAGTGACTAGCACTTTCTCTCTCATTTATGCAAAAGACATAATGTATCCTGTGCAATTAATTTTAATTCTCATGCTAGATAGTAAAAAATTTGAGTCATTCCTACTAAAAATTACTATGGCTATTACTCATAGGGGAAATTAGCCACACATGAGCATGGGTGGGGAGAATTCAAGTCTAGTTAAAAAAAACAACAACAAAAATCATTTTAGGATAAGCATTTATTGGGCACTTCTGCATTCTCTTTCTGCATTTCCATATACCATTATTACATGAGCTATGTTTAACTGGGTTCCAGGTACCCCATTTCCTGATGGTACATTCCACTCCCTGCAGCCCACATCACACTGCATTAACAAGGCCTGCCCTCTGTTTCATCCACTGCTCTGAATTACTTCTTTTTATACATCATCTTGCCACAGACCCTCTTAGGTGGCACTTGTGGTAAAGAATCTACCTGCCATGCCGGTGGCACAAGAGACCCAGGTTCAATCCCTGGGTCGGGAAGATGCCCTGGAGGAGGAAATGGAAACCCACTCCAATATTTTTGCCTGAAAAATTCCATGGACAGAGGACCCTGGTGGGCTGCAGTCCATGGGGTCGTAAAAGGGTTGGACACAACTAAGCATATGTGCACACGTATGCACATCTTCTTGCCACAAACCTCCCAACCATTAGTGAGAATCCATTTATCTAAAACCCTACTGGATTCTAACAATGGTTCTGAAAACATACTACTATTAACAGAAAGAATTCTTAAAAAGGTACTGTCTTTAAATCATTGTTCCCTACAATTTAGCAGATTTCTTTGCTATCCATTTCAATAATATTAACATCACCCTTAGTGAACCTGCATTTCTGTCCCTCCAAACTGCAAAGCACTCTGCCTCCTTACCCTTTTTTCTTTTGTTTCAACTTGGCATCAGAAGTTAAAGTATACTTGTCTTAGTTTGGCCTTTTCAGAATCAGACTCTAAGATGAATCATTTCTGCCTGGGATTTCTTAAAGTAGTCTCAGGAGGAACCAATAAGGATCTGGAGGAAGGAGGAAAGAAAAGGGAAAGAAACTAAGCAAAGGAACAAAGTCAGGTGCAGTTGCAGCCTCAAATGGTCTTCTGGAGAATAAATTACACCTTGAAATGGGTCCTTTCTGGAGCACTGGAAAATGAGTTCCTTTTATTTTCAGCAGGCTACTTCCAGCTCCACTCACTAAAGATTATCCTCTGAAGATCATAGATGGGTATCATTAACAGTAAAAGCAGCAAAGGATTCAGAGCATGAGGGATAATCCTTAGAGCTGATCTAGGTGTGGTACCAACCATATTTGCTATAGTACCTTATCCCTTCCCAGCATTAACACTTGGTCACGGTTATATATTATTTGCATTATCTCCTCCCCTTAATGGGCTCTTTTCCTCATGTTGAAGGACATGCTTATGTATTCTAAAAATAATTTCTTGTAGGCATTATCCTATCTTTTTAATGGCTTAACCTCACAGACATACTCTGATTTGACTTCTTTACTAATTCTTTAAATGAAAATAATTTGGCCTGCAGATTCCCGATAAGTGAGAATAGTAAGTTATCGAAATATAAGAAAGTAAAAACTGAAGTTTTCATCTTGTCCTTCAGGTTCTTTAATCTGTACAGTAGAAGTAATGATTGATTCTGTCTGTGTTTAAGGCTGGCCCTGTTTTATAATAGAAGAGAAAATGGGTATTTTTCTTTATAATCAAATGTATGTTGAATCCTGGTAAATTTCAAATATGTCTCAGTAGAATGTGGTTCTTCCAAACAACATTCGTGACCACTCTTTCACTTCAGTAGTAAAATGCTTGGGAAACTTGAGTACATTTCTTGAAGAGTCAGTGTTTTAAAATCTTAATAAAATGAGAACCAAATGATTTGATGACAGACAAAGCTATCATAAAAACATTATTACTTGAATGTTTTCCCTTATGTCTAAAGAAAGAGGTTCCTTTGACCCTCACAAATGTTTCCAGTGCTATAGTTCAGTGTTATGGTTATTACAGAGCAGATAATTTATCTGACAGGGCAGCCTGAATCACTAAATGGTATTTGCCAAAAAGTGAAAGGGACAAAGAACAAAATTCTCACAGTTTGGCTTTACTTAGCCTATAGTAGAATATACTGACTCTATTTTAAAATCAGAAGATGTTGATTAAATTGAATATTATAATATCAAGGGGATATTCACTTTCATCACAAATGAAAGTAAGTACTGTGTGAGAACAGTGTTTGCTTACTTTGATCTTCTAATAATTACAATTGAATAGAAGAAAATGAGTTCTGCCAAGAGTTGCTTACAAAAATCAATGCCAACCAAAAAAAAAAAAAAAAAAGAAAGAAAAATTATGTGTATTTTTGGCAAAATACAGGAAGGGAGGGATGACAATTTTAAGAATATTTTACATTAATTATCAACATTTTCCTCTAGTTTGTGTTGGCTTCTGTGGCTGAAGATTTGGCATGTGTCTAATAACAAATTGTTTAGCTTCTAAAGCCTGAAGGATGCTATTGAGCCTTCCTTTTTGTTTCTTTAAAGTGATATTTCACAACCCTAAGCAAATATTTCTATAAGGGGATCGCAAACAAAATGCCTGAAGAGTGTCAAGGTGTTCTCAACACCAAATCTTGCTTTCACAAGGCACCAGTCACTGATAATAGGAATAGTATTAATTATAATTTGCTATAAGAGAAATAGAGTTAATCAATATGTCTAAAGATAAACAGCTTACTATTTGTTCCTTTGCCAAGATAAATCAATGTCTTGTGGAAAATTTTCCCAGGTCAATATTTCCTCTATAACTATGAAAAGGTGGTTCTAGATAAAGTTTTCTAGAGTTTCTCTAATTCTGACTTTATGTGACTATAATATAAATAAAAGCCTTCCATCTTATCTTCCACATTTATCCACATAAGTAGAATTTACTGATGCAAGTTTTACACAGCTACTTCTTCTATAACTAGAGTAGAAAAGTTGGGTTTTATTTATGGAAATATTTTCTTTGTAAAATTATATATGGCCGTGTGTGTGTGTGTGTGTGGGTGTGTGTGTGCATGCTCAGTCACTTAGTAGTGTCCGACTCTTTGTGACGCCATGCACTGTAACCTATTAGGTTCCTCTGTCCATGGGATTCTCCAGGCAAGAATACGAAGTGGGTTAACAATTCCTCTTCCAGGGAATCTTCCTGACCTAGGGATTGAACCATGTCTCTTGTGTCTCCTGCATTGGCAGGCAAATTCTTTATCACTATGCCACCTGGGAAGCCCATATATGGCCATATCAGCTGTATAAATACGTTGAAACGTTCCTAACAGTCAGTTAATATCTATTTCCCAGGACATCCCCACTTCTGTCCCCCAACAACCCATTAATTACTGTTGATGATTCTGTATGCCCCTCTCAGTTCACTAGGCTCTCCCATCATTCACAAGGTTGCCTCCTAACAAAGCAAGATGCCCCTAGGACTTTCCTTATTCTCAGTAATATTTGATCTTTTCCAGTCTCTTTTATTTAAGGTACACTAGTGAGTATTATGGAGAAGGCAATGGCACCCCACTCGAGTACTCTTGCCTGGAAAATCCCATGGACTGAGGAGCCTGGTAGGCTGCAGTCCATGGGGTCGCTAAGAGTCGGACACGACTGAGCAACTTCACTTTCACTTTTCACTTTCATGCATTGGAGAAGGAAATGCAACCCACTCCAGTATTGTGGCCTGGAGAATCCCAGGGACTGGGGAGCCTGGTGGGCTGCCGTCTATGGGGTCGCACAGAGTTGGACACGACTGAAGCGACTTAGCAGCAGCAGCAGCAGTGAGTATTACGGAGAAGGCAAGGGCACCGCACTCCAGTACTCTTGGCTGGAAAATCCCATGGATGGAGGAGCCTGGTGGGCTGCAGTCCATGGGGTCGCTAAGAGTCAGACACGATTGAGCGACTTCACTTTCACTTTTCACTTTCATGCATTGGAGAAGGAAATGGCAACCCACTCCAGTATTCTTGCCTGGAGAATCCCAGGGACAAGGGAGCCTGGTGGGCCACCGTCTATAGGGTCGCACAGAGTCGGACTGGACTGCAGCGACTTAGCAGCAGCAGCAGTATCAAAGGTATCTCCATGCATTTTTTAACTTGCTTTTACTAAATCACGAATGCTGTTCAATACTTTTGATGGAGCTTTGTTGTTGCTGTTGTTGTTTTTACTATTGATTTGTAGGTAAAAAAATTGTAGGAGTTCATATATTTTGGAAATAAAATCTGTGTCAGATACATGTTTTGTGATCATTAGTGTGAGGCTCGGTTCTTCATTTCCGTAATAATGTCTAATTATTAAAGACTTTTTAATTTTGATGAAGTTCAATCATCATTTATTTGGGGGCTTATTAGTTTTTTAATGAGAAATCTTGACCTATTCCAATTTTGCAATTGAAATTTGTATTGAAATGATTGCGCAGTTAACATGTTAGACATGCAAATATAAGAAACAACACAGAGATCTCTTGTACTCTTTGCACAGTTTCCTCAGTGGTAACATTTGGAAATGCCATAATATAATAGCACATATGTATTTTTGACATTAATACAATTCACCAATCTTGTTCGGATTCCCCATTTCACTTGTACCCATTTATGTGTGTGTGTGTGCCTGCATTAAGGACTACACCATTTTATCACATACCTAGTCATGTATTCACCATCACAGTGAAGTTACCGAACAGTTTCACTGTACAAGAGTCCTTTTTGTGTTTTTATAACCACGTCTACCTCCTATTTGCGCTCCTCTCCTCTTAGTCCCTGGAAATTAGTAATTTGTCTTTTTCTAAAATGTCATTTCAAAAATATCAATGCAGTAATACACTATGTAACATTTTATGGGGCTTTTTCATTCCACATAATGCTCTAAAGATTTATCTTGAGTTTTTTCATGTATCAATAGTTTGTTCCTTTTAATTGCTGAGTAACATTGCACGGTATGTATATATTGCAGTTCTTTAACCATTCACTTGTTCAAGAACATGTGGACTGATTCCAGCTTCTGGCTCCAAAAAATAAATTCACTATGAACATTTGTGTACAGGTTTTGGGGTGAACTTGAATTTTAATTTCTCATAGGGAAATGTCTAATAATGCAATCGCTGGGTTGTATGGTAATTGCATATTTAGTTTGATAAACCACCAAACCCTTTTCCAGAGTTGCTGTACAATTTTATATTCCCACCAATGATGTATCAATGATTCAGTTTCTCTACATCTTCACCAACATTTGTGTTATCATTATTTTCTATTTTGACCCTTTATGCAAGTGATTAGGAATTTATTCTGCTAATGATTTGCTATGGATATGATTTTCTTATTTCTTTGCAAGTCTGGCTATTTTTTAAAAAACTGGATCCCATTCTTTGGGATTTTTGTACTGTTGTTAGGCAGCAGAAATAATGAATAATATTCTTTGAATGAAAAAAAGACATTTGAGACTGATAAACAAAGCAGCAATACCATATAGTGCAATTATGCAGTTTATTGTAGGTAACTTGGATGCAATCTCAAAAACAACAGAATGATCTCTGTTCGTTTCCAAGGCAAACCATTCAATATCACGGTAATCCAAGTCTATGGCCCAACCAGTAACACTGAAGAAGCTGAAATTCAACAGTTCTATGAAGACCTACAAGACATTGTAGAACTAACATACAAAAAAAGATGTCCTTTTCATTATAGAGGACTGGAATGCAAAAGTAGGAAGGTCAAAAAACACCTGGAGTAACAGGCAAATTTGGTCTTGGAATATGGAATGAAGCAGGGCAAAGGCTAATAGAATTTTGCCAAGAGAATGCACTGGTCATAGCAAACACCCTCTTCCAACAACACAAGAGAAGACTCTACACATGGACATCACCAGATGGTCAACACCAAAATCAGATTGATTATATTCTTAGTAGCCAAAGGAGCCAAAGCTAAAATAGAATCTGACTACCAAGTGAAAAGCATATCCATCCCAACTAGAACCAGGGTTTTTTCCTCTCCATGAGGGTTCTCATGACCGTTAACCATCGATGTCAGCCAAAGGCCTTCTTCCATTTATCAGAGCAGGTGAAGGCAAGGGTAAAAGTTGATAGGGAACTTACTTCACTTGGGTGCATTCCTAATGAGTACGCTAAAGCTTAGTCTTTCAGGAAGAGGTAGGGGTGAGACTTTGGGCCTAAGATGGAACTGACAAAATGGAGTCAGTGTGGTTCACTGAATTGTTGAATGCTGAATTTTGATGTGTTCATATAATAGTGTTAGAATTTGTCCTGGTATGTAACTAAGTTACTTGGAATCAGTTTGCTCTCTTTGAGACTTGCCTTAAAGCTCCCTCTTGATGGATCCAGAACAGCATTTAGTCTAAGAATGGCATGGTTGAATAATATCACCACCTCAAAGGACATGAGTTTGAGCAAACTCTGGGAGATAGTGGAGGACAGAGGAGCCAGAGCAGCCTGAGCCAGTCCCCAAGGTCACAAAGAGTTGGACACATCCTAGCAACTCAAAAATAACAACAACCCTTTTGATGTCTTTTCACTAATTCCTTTTATTGACAAAGTCTTTCTATTCAGGCACGTGGGACCTTAAGCTATTTATCATCTTGAGGGAGTTCCAGGACATATTTGACCTGTTGCTTTCTGGCAGTTCTTTTACTAGCCTTTGGCATTTTCCTCTCACACTACAGCATCGGTTCAGTTCAGTTCAGTCGCTCAGTCGTGTCTGACTCTTTGCGACCCCGTGAATTGCAGCACGCCAGGTCTCCCTGTCCATCACCAACTCTCGGAGTTCACTCAGACTCAACACTACAGCATATCTACCCTCAATCAAAGACTCAGGACTCCTGTGCTTATCTCCAGAGCTCATTCTCTGTTCAGCTCCTTTTTATCTGATGTTGTTGTTCAGTCCCTCAGTTGTCTCTTTGCAACCCCATGGACTCCTCTGTCCTTCACCATCCCCCCACCAAGTTTGCTCAAATTCATGTCCATTGAGTCAGTGATGCCACCCAGCCATATCATCCTCTGTCTCTCCCTTCTCCTCCTGCTCTCAATCTTTCCCAGCATCAGGGTCTTTTCCATGAGTCAGCTGTTTGCATCAGGTACTGCAACTTCAGCTGTTCTAGTACACTAAATCAAATTACTACTTTCTTGAGCTCCTTGATCTCCTTTATCTCCTCAAGGCAACCAGGCTCTGTTTGACTTTTCTCACTGTGCCTCACAACCAGGCAACTACCTCTAGGCATAAACCTGGGACAATTGTAAGGCCTATTGTATTTTTTCTTTGCTTTAGGGCCGTAGCCCTATGAAGCCTTATTGTTCAATGCCTTATTGTTTTGGACATATTATCTGATTTCCTAACAATAAGCCATGAAGCAAATCTGATACTTTCTACTTTTTCATTACTCAAATTGGAATTTAATATTTTAATAATATTAGGTTAATATATAATATTTTATGATTACTTCTTTCTAGGTCCTAAAACTGCTTTGCTTACTGTTGAGAAATCATTTTCCTATGTTTTCCTCTAAAAGCTTTTTTTCAATATGTATATTTAGATGAGTGCCTCTTCAAATAATTTCTATGTGTGACATGACACTGAACAAAATTCCGTATGTCATCTGCCGATATATATTTAGTCCCAACACCATATATTCAAAAGAAATTCATTTCCCTCCTTGTGTTTCTTTCACGTCTTTGTTGAAATTAAGTAATCCTGTAAGTGTGGGTCTATTCCTGTGCCCTGTGTTTGCTTTATTTATTAGTTTGTTGATATTTATGACAATGCAATATAGAAGGAAATGGCAACCCACTCCAGTATTCTTGCCTGAAAAATTTCAAGGACAGAGGAGCCCGGCGGGCTACAGTCTATGGGTCACAAAAAGTCGGACAGGATTTAGTGACTAAACAACAACAATGCCAATACAACCATTTTATAGTAAGTCTTAGATTTTGTATAGTGTATAACCTATAATCTTTTTATTCTTTTGTGATATTGCTTTGTACGTTCAACATTATTTGCATATGAATATGAATTTTAGAACTTACATGTCAATTTTTCACACAGTGAAGTCTCACTTTGGTTATAATTGAAAGTCTTGGAGAGAATTGAAATTGGAAAAATAGTCATTTAAAACATAAAAATGTCTTTCAAGCATATTATGCAGTTTTCAGTGCAAAAGCTATGGATATATTTTGTTAAAGTTGTTCTTAATAATTTTATGTTTCTTGATGTTGTTTCAACAAAATTTTAAAATGTTGCTTTCCCGTTCCTTGTGCTGTTTAATTTCCAGGTGTGTATATATTTATTGATATACATTTAATTATTGGTTAAATATTCAAGAACGAGTCAGATGTAAAATGCTAGTGGAACAGTGACTGGGAAGTCCTTAAACACTGATGTCATGCTTTTATTAAACTTTTGTTCCCTCTTGTAACAACCATTCTAACTGGAAGGCAACTACATATGTAGGAACTCAAAGATGACCTGGAGATCTAATTCCCTGACCAGGGATCAAACCTGGGTCCCCTGAGTTGGTAGAATAGCATCTTAGCCACTGAACCACACAGGAAGTTGTTTAAAATTGATCTTATGCTCTTATTAACTTTTCTTCCATCCTGTAACAGCCATTCTAACTGGGAGGCAATTATGTATTTAGGAACTAAAAGATAACCTGGGGACTTTTATAAACTACAGAATCTTGGGGCCTGCTAAGTCACTTCAGTCATGTTCGACTCTGTGTGACCCCATAGTGGCAGCCCACCAGGCTCCACCGTCCCTGGGATTCTCCAGGCAAGAGCCTGGTTCAATGCATTTGGGATACAGGAACCTATTATTTTAAAGAAATTCTCCAAGCACACCAAAAAGATTAATACAAGGGGAAAAAAGGCTTAGTAACTGGTGTCACAGACCCTGTAAAGAGCCTGCTTAGAACGGTCTCCTATGTGCTGTTTCTCATGTGCCATGTATGCGGAGCTCTAGGCCGAGAAGACAGCTCAGAAGTTAAAGCGTCTGCCTGCAATGCGGGAGACTTGGGTTCGATCTCTGGGTTGGGAAGATCCCCTGGAGAAGGAAATGGCAACCCACTCCAGAATTCTTGCCTGGAGAATCCTATGGACAGAGGAGCCTGGTGGGCTACAGTCCACGGGGTCTCAAAGAGTCGGACACGACTGAGTGACTTCACTTCTACTTCCTATATATAGTTTTATTAGCTATCTTATTTTCATAGATTAATGATTCAACACATAAACCCTAGGAAGAATTCATTAGTGAAGCCATCCATCTAGCCTGGTGATTTCTTGGGAGTTGTTTTTAATGAAAGATTCAATGTATTTAATAGAAAACTTTTCACATAGCTAAGTTTTCTCTGTCAGTTTTGATTGTTTTTTTTCTGTAAATATTTTCATATAGGATCTTTTGGATGTCCTTTCTTTTCATTTATGTTATCTTGTTGATTTTTCCCTTGACGCATTTTATTTTACTACCTGAATCTCTTCTTGTTATTATTTTCTTCCATCTACTTCTTTGGATTTAATTTTCTGTTATTTTTCTAACTCTTAAGATAATGTTTAGATGGTTGATTTTATGTCATGCTTTTCTAATTTATTCATTTAACCTATAAGTTTAAAAGTATAGCTTGAATTGAATAAAAACTTATGTAAATTTTTAATTATTTTATATTACAAAGTATTTTACTATTTTTGTGACTTCCTTGATACATAGTATATTTAGAAGTATATTGCTTCATATTTCCAAACATGTAAGCATTTTATAATTATTTTTGTTCACTTAATTTAATTATTAGTATATATTCCATCTTATTTCAGTTATTTAGTGTTTGTTTAAACATTTTATGAAGAAATATGATAAAATTTAATGAATATTTTATGTCCACTTGAAAATATTCTATATATTGAGTTCTGTGTTCTAAAGCAATTAATTCTATTTTATAATTTGCTTGTTGGAATTTTGCTTATACTTAGTGAGTCTTTGATTTTTATGTGTGATTCATTAAAATTTGACAAGATATTTGTGTATTTACCTATTTTTCTGATGAATATTTTACATTTATAATTATATGTTTTGAGTCTGCATTAGAAATCACAAAAATTTTCTGTAAAGGATGAGACAGTAAATATTTTAAACAGAGCACAGTGTCTGTTGCAGCTACTAAACTCTACCACCTAGCATAAAAACAGCTGGTAGACAATACATAAAAATATAATGTTGTATCTGTTTTTCAATAAAACTTTATTTAAAAATGCAGGAGAAAGTCCATAGCTTACAGACTGCTGGCCAATATTTTTAGGCCATATATATTTTGGCCTCAAAAGTACATTTTATCTGAGATTATATAGATGTACTTTTTTAGGGGAGGAGGGGTAGGTATGATATAGTGTTTGTTTGTTTACACGTTAATCTTTTTAACTTTTTTTTCTTCTCTTTCTTAACAATCTGGTTCTTATAAGTTCATATAACTGACTTTGTACTTATCAAGAGTCTGTATCTATCAAGAGTCTGTATTTATCAAAAGTCTGTGAATCTTTGCCTTTACTTGGAGTCTATTATATTTAATCAAACTGCTGATATATTTGAATTTAAACTACCTTGTTAAAGTTTGTTTCATATTTTCCCAAAATATTCCATTTCTTTTCCTCTCTTGGCTAGATTCCATTTGGAACCTTCAAAATAAAATTTTTATTATTCAGTTTTCCTTGTTAACTTGTCAGTTGTACATTTTTTATACTATTCTTTAGTGGCTTCCCTAAGGAGTAAAAAATGAAATCTTGACTTATTCACTCTCAATATAAGTTATTAATTTTATTATTTTTCAGACACACAAAGATTTTGAAATACTACCCTATTCCCATGTTTGCACTATTTTTGAAGTTTTGTTAAATTTAATTTTAAATAATAAAAAACTTTTTACTTTTGCAGTCAGCATTCATTTAGATTTACCTACATATTCACCACTTATTTTGTTCTTTATTTATTTCTGTATTTCTCTCTTAATGTCTAGGATCATTTTCCTTTTTCTCAAAAAGTCCCTTAAGCATTTCTTTTAATTCAAGTGTACTCATTGCCAATTTTCTTTACTACTTTGCCTAAAAACAATTCAGTTTCACCTTTATCTAGATGAATATTAGGTCAACAGCTATTTTCTTTTATCATTTTTTAGAGTACAGCTCATTTTTATTCTGTATTACATTCTAATTTTCATTCCATTATGTTTCATTACATTACATTAACAGCTTAAGCTTATTAAGAGTTAGAGTACTTTCACCTTCAAGTAATTCAAACCCATACAAATGAGATTTAAAAACAGAATGTTTTGGCCTACATGTTTGTGACTGGATCTAAGAAGCATTTGATATCTTAGGGTCTTATCTTCTCTTGCCATCTCAGTTTTGATTCTTTCTGGTGTTTTGCCAGTTTTCTTTTTCTTAATATGACAAAAAGGAAGTAAGTTCAGAAATGTCCCAGATTACATCTTCCTTGAGTCAGTAATAGATAAATTCTCCTTCCTTTTGCTAACACCCTGGAGGAGCCATTCATAAGCCAATTATTATGTCCAGGGTTATGGTGTAATATTATAGTTGAATACACCTGAATTATGTGATTATTTAATATTTGTGTCTGAGAGGGAGGTTCTGTAAGGATATTAAGAAAAAGAAAGGAAAATGGATTGGTAGACCTCCAAAAATAATAATATAGCATGTTATTAAATATATTTCTTTGTTTTTAAAAAAAGTCATCTATTTCAGGAAAAAAAACTAATAGAATACATATCAATACAAGTCTGATACCTTCTGTGTCTTTTCAGTAAATCACTTGCATTAGGATCTTTACCTTTAGGTCCATTTCAGGACTTAAGAGAAATAATAACAAAAGTGGTTCCAGGAAATTAACTCTGTGAATGGTAATATGACATCAGATCATTCTCTCTCCAAATAGCAATAAATAGCCCCATCACTTGAAAGAGAAAAAAATGATAGCCCCTGACATAATACAGCATTGCAATTGCTAACACGTTGGCCTGTAACGAATTGAATATGATACAGGTAGAATAGGCTACCTTGGTTTGCACGTTGCAACTTTGGCATTTGAAAGATACTAGGGGAAAAAATAAATATTGGGACTGTGGAATTAATTGGTTGTTGTGAGTTACAATTCATGCATTGTAAAGGAAAATGATAAAGCCATTGCAATCAATTTCCAAATTGAGAAGTGGTGAAAATAAGAATGCTGTTATGGCAAGATTAAAAAGACTGCCCCACCTCCTGCACTGGAGGGCCAATGGTCTTGGGTCCTAATTGCAAAAGTTGCAAAATTTGAGAGAAGAATAGATTTTTAGCCTCAACAAATGTCCCACAGAAAAATTTGTCCTTGATAGGAGAGGAGTGAGGTGTGGAGATTTAAGATAGGTAGGCCTGGGTAGATAAATTCGAGAACATGGAGCCTCCAAATTCTTTTTAAACCTGTGTGCCTGAAGAGGTGCTCCCACTCCCTTGGCAGAGGCTATATTCCTTCATTGTGAAGACTATGCAAGAAGGAAGTGAGGGATGAAAGTCAGTGATTGACTTTCTCAATGCTTGACCAACAAAAAAATCATTTCCCCATTAACCATTAATGTCACTAGGAAATTAAATAGCATTAAGGCATTTCATGTCACAATTCGACAAATAATGTCCTTGATAATGAACAAAAGGGACTCCTTACTGAATGCTCTGATTAATGACTACAGACAGAAAGTAGGAGCAGATGTGAAGATGTTGAACTAAGATGTTGGAATACAAAGGTGGAAAAATTCAATTTTGTTGTTTGGGGACATGTTTCCATTATCCAGGAATGGAATAATGCCCTTAGTGCCCTCACCAACGACCCTCAGAGCTTACATTATTAATATCCATTGGGATTGCTCTTAGAAAAAAATTTTTTTTAAAAATGGTGTGTGTGTGTGAATGCTCAATCATGATCAACTTTTTAGGACCCGATGGATAGCCCACCAGGCTCCTCTGTCATGGAATTTTCCAGGCAAGAATACTGGAAAGGAAAGTGAAGTCGCTCAGTTGTGTCCAGCTCTTTGCAACTCTGTGGACTGTAGCCTACCAGGCTCCTCTGTCCATGGGATTTTCCAGGCAATAGTACTGGAGTGGATTGCCATTTCCTTCTCCAGCGGATCTTCCCAACCCAGGGATGGAACCCAGGTCTCCCGCATTGTAGACAGACGCTTTACCATCTGAGCCACCAGGGAAGTCTGTATACTTCCGGGGATCTACCAGACCCAGGGAATGAACTTATGTCTCCTGCGTCTCCTGCATCGACAGGCGGGTTCTTTACCAGCTGAGCCTCAGGGAAGTCCTCGTGTCAAATAAAGTGGAAATATGGTTCAGAAGGTAAAGGATCTGCCTGCAATGCAGAGACCCATGATCGATCCCTGGGTTGAGAAGATCCCCTGGAGAAGGGAATGGCTACTTAGTCCAGTATTCTTGCCCGAAGAATTCCATGGACAGAGGACCCTGGCGGGCTATAGTCCATAGGACTGCAAAGAGTTGGACATGACTGAGCAACTAATACACACACACACACACACACACACACACGCACAATGTTAAAATACATGAAGAAAAATCTAATGGATAAATAGAAGAAATAGATATATCCACAATTATAACTGGGATATCAGCACTCATCTCTCAATAATGGATAGAACAAGTTAAAAGAAAATCAATAATAATATAGAATTGTCAACTAAATTAACCTAACAGGCATTCATGCACACTCCATTAAAAGAAGTAGACTCTTTCTTTTCAAGTACACATAAAACATTCATCTAAATTGATCACATTGTAAACTATATATGTAATTCTCAGTAAATGTAAACATTTTGAAATCCTTGAGAAGATGTTGTCTAACAACAAAGGAAGTACATTAGAAATCAACAACCAAAAGGAAAATTCACAATTATCTGAAAATCAAGCACCTTTCTGCTCTCTGTCAGATAAGGAACAAGGATAATTTGAAAATATTTTGAACCCAGTGAAAATGAAAACAGCATATTCAAATTTGTGTATATGCTATGCAGTCAAATTAATGCTTAAAATATATATTGTTAAAGTCCTATATTAGAAAAGGATAAAAGTCTAATATCAATGATACATTTTCTTACTGCACATGCACTGTCCACATGGCCTCCAAACATTTGTATTGTTCTGTGCACTAATCAGCTTCTGTGTTTTATTGTTTAAATGCTTCACACTTGCAGACTTCAGAAGACTGCCCTTAAGCCCTGGATAGGCATTCACCCTCTGTATAGAATTAGAATTTTCCAGGAGTCCAGGCTTCCCTTGATGTGAAAATAAGAAAGTCTAACTCTCTTTCACTGAGTTCTGATTTGTGCTCTCTGGCTCTCTTTTGCATTAAGATGATGCTAGGATTCTTCTATAATTGTGCCTTTGTCCAGCTAATTCTCCCTCCTTGTCCTGCTCCTCCTTTATTGATTTCTCCTGTAAGTAAATCTATAAATACTTGCTTGCAAAGGAATGCTTTCTTCAGGATCTGCTTTTGGAAAGCTCACATAACACCTGTAGTAATACATTTTTTAAAATGAAAGCTCCCAATTACACATTATCTATTATTCCTGTTTTCATGTTAATGTAGGGTGAAAACTGGGTCATAAAAATGCATGCCTCATTCAAGATTTATTACATTGTGGCAAAAGATAGCATCTTTTTCCTTGGTAATCCCTCAAGTTTGAAAATTGTTGCATTAAGAGACTGAGTTAATTTTACATGCTATTGCTGTGCTGTGTCTGATTCTTTTGACACCATGAACTGTAATTCTCCAGGCAAGAATACTGGAGTGGGTAGCCATTCCCTTCTCCAGCGGATCTTCCCAACCCAGGGATGGAACATGGGTCTCCTGCATTGCAGGCAGATTCTTTACTGTCTGGGCCACCAGGGAAGCCCATTCTTCTTTAGTCTTCCTGAGGAGGAGTACCTAGATTGGGTAATTGTCTTGCTTTGAAAAAATGTGTAGGACACTGGGGGAACAGAAATTTACATCCTTTCTTTCTTTTTGAAGACTGCATACAAATAAGTGAGTAACTTTTTTTTTTCCTTTTTAGGAATGTATTTAATTCATTCAGTCTATACCAGTAAGGTAGGGGGAAATTGTGATAAACTATTTAATCCATATCTCTATCCCTCTGATAAATAGAAGGTCTAGAGCATCCTAGCATATTCATGACCTGAAAAGCATCAGCAGCATAGAATTCAGCCTACTCCTGATGACAATTATCCAAGACCTGATTATCTAACAATGATTTTATGTCTTAGTCAGGATACTGACAGGCAGAGCACCCACCTTTTCTCATCTTCCCATGCAGAGCTACTGTGCTTTGGCAAAGATTCCATCCCTGGTTAAGTAATGCCCTGGAGTGTACATTCAGGCATAGGTTAGTTTTCTGGTACTTTAAGCTGAAAGCCTGATTTTTACTTAATAAAGATAAGAAAATTTTAAAACTGCTAATCACAGAAAAGAAATAATGTAGGAACTTTAAAATATTTATTTCAGATTTTCCTTTTTTAATTTCCTGGTTCTGTCTAGTTTTAAACAAGGTAAAGTTTTAAACTTTACCTTGACATGCATGACATCCATGCAAGTTTTCAAAAACTGAATCAACTTTGCTCAACATTACTGTACTTTGCTCTATTTTATTTAATATCTGTATCAGTTTTTTGCAAAGAATAATGTATATCAGAATTAGGAGTGTATGAGATTTCTTTGATTTTTGTAGCAGCTTCCCTAAGCTGTGCATGAGTTTTCACTACCAGGACAAGGTGACATGCTATGCTAAAAGTATTTTTTATGCCTTAGATTGGCTAACTCTTAAAATCAATGTTGTTCAATTAATGCAGCTACTTAGAAGCAGGTTGAATGAAAAGCAGGGAAAAACTAATAACTTTATTGATACTCATTTAAGACCTTTTCTATTAAGTATCTTTTTAATAGTCATCTTTTTTTGTTTGTTTTACTCTTACTTATAACGGCATCATTTTCATACTTACTTGGAGAGGATTTCTCTCCCAGTTCTCACTTTTGTGTTATTGTTCAGTTGCTCACTGGTGTCTGACTCTGCAGCCTCACTGACTACAGCACACCAGGCCTGTCCTCCACTGTCTCCCAGAGTTTGCTCAAACTCATGTCTATTGAGTCAATTATGTTATCGAACCATCTCATTCTCTGTTGCCCCCTTCTCCTCCAGCTCTCAAGCTTTCCCAGCAGCAGGGTCTTTTCCAATGAGTTGGCCTTTCACATAAGATGGCCAAAGTATTGTAGCTTTAGCTTCAACATGTCTTTTCCATGAAGATTCAGGGTTGATTTCCTTTAGGATTGACTGGTTTCATCTCCCTGCTGTCCAAGGGACTCTCAAGTCTTCTCCAGCACAATTAGAAAGTGTCGATTCTTCAGTGCTCAGTCTTCTTTATGGCCCAACTCTCACATCTGTACATGACTACTGGAAAAACCATAGCTTTGACTAGATGGACCTTTGTCAGTAAAGTGATGTCTTTGCTTTTCAATACTGCCTAGGTTTGCCATAGGTTTTCTTCCAAGGAACAAGCATCTGTTAATTTTGTGGCTGCAGTCACTGTCCACAGTGATTTTGGAGCCCCCCAAAATAAAATATGTCAGTTTCCACTTTCCCCCCATCTATTTCCTATGAAGTTATTGGACTGAATGCCATGATCTTAATTTTTTGAATGCTGAGTTTTAAGCCAGATTTTTCACTCTCCTCTTTCACCTTCATCAAAAGGCTCTTCAGTTCCTCTTTGCTTTCTGCCATTAGGGTGCTGTCATCTGCATATCTGGGGCTGTTGATATTCCTCCCGGCAATCTTCATTACAGCTTGTGCTTCATTCAGCCCAGCATAAAAGTTAAATAAGCAGAGTGACAGTATACAGCCTTGACATACTCCTTTCCCAATTTTGAACCAGCCCATTGTTCCACGTCCAGTTCTAACTGTTGCATCTTGACCTGTTGAATTTTCCATAGTTTGTTGTGATCCGCACAGTCAAAAGCCTTAGCGTAGTCGATGAAGCAGATGTTTTCCTTTGCTTTTTCTATCATCCAACAGATGTTGGCAATTTGATCTCTGGTTCTTCTGCCCTTTACTAAATTCAGCTTGTACATCTGGAACTTCTTGGTTCATATACTGTTGAAGCCTATCTTGAAGGATTTTGAACATTATCTTGCTAACATCATCTTTTAGAATTTGAAATAACAGCTGGAATTCCATCACCTCCACTAGCTTTGTTCGTAGTGATGCTTCCAAAGGCCCACTTGACTTTGCTCTCCAGGATGTCTGGCTCTAGGTGAGTGATCACACCCGTTGCAGTTATCCAGGTCATTAAGACCTTTTCAGTAGAGTTCATTTGTGCATTCTTGCCACCTCTTCTTAATCTCTTCTGCTTCTCTAGGGTCCTTGCTATTTATGTCCCCACCATTTTAGGTCACAGTATAAGTTCTGAGTGGTTACAATACCCAAATCATTATTAAAACATGCCTTTTCATTCAGTACACATTTACATTTTGCCAAAACTTCATGCATGTTTGAGAAGTATGTTTACTCTAATTACACATGTATGTAAAATTGAATATAGTCATGAGATAAAGTTTGTTAATTTTTTTTGCAAAGTTTCTGTATCTTGACTGAATTTGTTTAATATAGCAGAAAGTTTTGTTATAAATATAATTCATCAATAACTCATAAAATTGACAATTTTTAAGTAATTAAGGCAATGATATGAGGTATGTATATGTTTATGATTATGTCTTTTTGGTGAACTGTTCTTTTCCTATTATTTACCAAACATATTTCTACCAAAATTTTCATTTCTTTCAAAGTCTAATTTGTTACTAATGTGGCTCTCCAAGCTTTCTGTTGAGGATAATGTGCCTGGTGTGTCTTGTGTCGTTTTATTTTCAAATATTCAGTGTCTGTATTTTCAAGATTACCTAGCTTGATTTACATAATTAGGCTATCACTTCATGTGAAGAGTTGACTCATTGGAAAAGACTTTGATGCTGGGAGGGATTGAGGGCAGGAGAAGAAGGGGACAACAGAGGATGAAATGGCTGGATGGCATCACTGACTCGATGGACATGAATCTGGGTGAACTCCAGGAGTTGGTGATGGACAGGGAGGCCTGGCGTGCTGTGATTCATAGGGTTGCAAAGAGTCGGACATGACTGAGCGACTGAACTGAACTGAACTATTTAATAAGCCAGCTTGATTTAATTGCATTTATCTTATTATCATATATAGGAATGTATTTACAATCTCTCCATTGCCCTCTACGTGTCCTCATTTTTATATTACTCTTTCCTCCTCTTTGAATCCTATCGATTATTAACTTTTCTTTGTTCCTTTTATTTTTTATGAGCATGTGGATACTATTCTTTTATAGGTTACTCTATTAGTATTAATATACCATGAGAAATTTACTTTACAAATTATATGTCTTTTACTTCCTTTGTTAATCAGTATCTACCCACTAGTCTTGAACAGATCTTAATTTAATATCAAACAGATATCATTCTATTTGTAATTAACATCATTTTTGAAGTATTTTTCCCTACGTTTTTTAAACATATCTCAAAATATGTATTATAGCTTTGACCTAGAAAAATAAATATTTTTTACATTGTTTTGGCATTTTGTAGTATTAAGGAACAAAAGGCCAGAGAGTCTCTGGGGAAGAAACCCACATTTAAATTAATGAATATAATAAACATAGGCAAAAATATACATTTTCATCATCTCTTCTATCATCAAACATGTTCTTAAAAGACAACTAGTCAGGGACTCCTTGAATGTTATCCCACTTAAGCATGAACAGTTAATTAGCACTTATTATATCTCTATGACTATCTGAAGAACTGATATATGCAGGAAAACTCAATGAAACCTCTTGAAATAGAAAGCTCCATTGTTAAAATTTAAAGGACAAATGAATGTAGCTTTCTCCTCTCCAAAGCAAAATTTGTCTAGGTAAAAAGAGAGACATAAATTATAAGGAGTGTCTTTCTTAAAAATTAATAACATACCCCACAGACAGAGCTAAAAATTGAAAACTATGAAAAGAAGCATTGCCATTGTTGCTTCTTCCTTTTAGACATCAAGTGACACGAAGCTGATCTATTCATCTACACTACTCTGCAGCACTATTTCTGCACATATGCTCTGAGTCGAATTAATTCTGTTCAAATAAGCATGCATGTATGTTAAGTCACTTCAATCACGTCTGACTCTTTGTGATCCTATGGATTATAGCCTAAGGGCTCCCCCGTCCATGGGATTTTCCAGGCAAGAATACTGGAGTGGGTTGCCATACCCTCCTCCAGGGGATCTTCCTGACCTAGGGATCAGACCAGCATCTCTTTTGGCTTCTGCATTGGCAGGCAGGTTCTTTACACGAGAGACACCTGGAAAGCCCCTTTACAAACATATCTATCCTCTAAAAACTTACTCATTTCATCAGTTCCATTTCTGCCATTTGCCCCATGTAGTGGCAGTAAAATATTATAATTTTCACAAAATATTGTACCTTACTACTTAGCAGTCCCTTCATGTTTCTGAATCCTAAATTATTCATCACAACTTAAATATGATGGCCACTGGATAAATTAATTGCTATAAATTGGATTAAGTTGTTGGGAAAGAAGATTTTAATCATATTTTAATAATTTCAGATAGCGTGGTAGACTGTTCAGGGGTACATGCTTCTTTACGGATCCTGTTTTTCTCCGGTTATATGCCCAGAAGTGGGACTGCAGGGTCATATCATAAACTCTTTTTAGTTTTTTAAGGAACTTCCATACTGTTCTCCAGAGTGGCTGGACCAATTTACACTCTCCATACCCTCTCCAGCATTTATTGTTTGTGGATTTTTTGATGATAGCCATTCTGACTGGTGTGAGGTGGTATCTCACCTCTCATTGTAGTTTTGATTTGCATTTCCCTTGGACAAAGGGAAATTGCATTTCCGCTTGGACAAAGATGTCCAAGTGATGTTGGACATCTTTCCATGTGCCTATTGGCAATCTGTATGTTTTCTTTGGAGACATGTTTATTTAGGTCTTCTGCCCATGTTTTTGAGTGGGTGGTCTGTTTTGATGCTGTTAAGCATCATTAGCTGTTTGTAAATTTTGGAGACTAATCCCTTATTGGTCACATCTTTTGCAAATATTTTCTCCCAATCTGTGTGCTATCTTTTTGGTTTGTTCATTGTTTCCTTTGCTGTGCAAAAGTTTTTAAATAAGTCCCATTTGTTTATTTTTGTTTTTATTTCCATTATTCTGGGATATTGATTGAAAAACATATCTCTGTGATTCATGTAAGAGAGCATTCTGCCTATGCTTTCCTCTAGGAATTTCATAGTATCTTGTCAGAGAGGACATTTTTAACATGACAACATTTTAATTGAAATAAAACATGGAAGTCATTCATTACTCTTCTCATTTATAATGGGTTTGAACTGTGTTGCCTGGAGAATCCCAGGGACAGGGGAGCCTGGTGGGCTGCCGTCTATGGGGTCACACAGAGTTGGACACGACTGAAGCGACTTAGCAGCAGCAGCAGCATTGTCTTATTAAGGACCAAAACCCAAATGTAATGGATTAACAATAGGATATCTGACATCTGTCTTTATTCAGGACATTCTGAGTACACCCAGCACTCCAGAAAAATTATCTGTGCTTCCTTTCACCCTTAAGCATTTGAATGATAGGTCATATGACCACTCCAGTTAATAAATATTTGTGATTAATAATTCATAGGATTTATATGTGTCATGAATAATGTAATTTAATTTAAATTTACTGCCCCAAATATGATGAAGAATGTACCAAAAAAATAAATTCTCACATCTAAAGTTCTCATATCTAAAAATTTGGCTGAGTGCACAGCATATGATATTTGCCTCATTTATGGCTGAAGCTTGTGAAATCACAGTTTCACTCATATTTAAAAAATAAACTTATTTTCTAGTCCAAGTAATTTCACTCTAAGCACATTTTCTTAAAATATTTGGGATATTTATTACCACCACTTCTGAGTGAGACTGTTACTGGGTGGCAAGTCATAGACAGGAACATGGAAAAGGTGACTGAAGTTTGCATGAGACAATATGGCTTTCAGGATTGCTGTTACTCTACCCAGGCCCAAGCCACGGGGACGTTAAGAAAAGTCTCTGCAGTCCATCTCTTTATAGATTTGGTCAGCAAAGCTTTCCAAATTCCATTTCCATTTTCTTTTTATCCTCTGACATTAGTTTTCATGTAATATGCTTGAATTTGCTTTTAGCTTCCAAGTTTTATTTCATTTCACTCCATTTCATCCCCATACTCTATATTCTGGTAGCCTATCCTGCTGCTATCTTGATAGCACCCTTCCATAGTCCTCAGAAAATGAGTCCAGGTTAATTATCTAGGCTATAGCTCGCTGGTGACAGTACAGACAAAGGGCTCAAAGAGTAGTTCAGCTAGTCCACTCTGTCCAACGGTCTTGAACTGAATAATATTTTTATATCAATGTGCAGAAAATGCTGAAAGCCAAGGATTGTGTATTTGCCATGATGGGTAATAGGTGTACAAAGCTAGAATGTTAATATAAATTATCTTCCCATTAGAACTGGTTCAGCAGAATCTGTAGACACCTTGCAACGAGTAGCATACTTACCAGTTTAAAGCATTTCGTCAGTAGTTATTCTTGTCATAGTCAAAATTAAACTGGGAAAAGTTAAACAAGTAAGAAATAAAACTCATTTAAGACTACTGCCAGAAGAGACAAAGACCAGAATGCAGTCTGAACTCAACTCAGTCCAAACAAAATGCAAGAGTGTTTTACAATGTTGGCTTGAACCAAGGACGATGGGCCATCTGTGTTTGTTGACCCTTGAAGGCCAGAAGAGTGGCTCGCTTATTTCTGTGTGACAAGTAGAAGTGTTGCTATCTGAAGGCCCTGAAAGCATTCCCAAATTAAGAATATGGTATACGTTCAGAGTTGGATTAAATGGAATTGCAGTATAAGCCAGAAAAATATATAGTTATACAAAACTCTATAATCCCAATGCCTTAACATTAAAAATGTCTCACTCAACACCAATCAGGGCACACCATTATCCTGTACAGGAATACACAAACAGTGACTCTGCAGTCCAGATTCTTATCACCCCAGGATGCCACTAGCCTCAGCACAGCCTCCAGGGTCACAGTAATGGGGAGGGGGGGAACATGGGCGAGGCAAGATTTTCAATGGACACAAATATGTCACGTTCACTTACCTTCTCTTGGCCAAAGCTGAGGTGGTCCCACCTGAACCACAAAAGTGTCTCAAAAGTGTGGTCTGGTCCAGGAGAAGAAATTGAATATTAAGAATATTAAGGTGGAATTTTCTATTTTCACCTGCAGTACTCATATGCTGTTAAGTATATAGCTTTTGCTGTTGTTCAGTCTCTCAGTCGTGTCCAGCTTTTTGTGACCCCATGGACGACAGCACGCTAGGTTTCTCTGTCCTTCACCATTTCCTGGAGCTTACTCAAACTCATGTCCATCAAGTCAGTGATGCCAACCACCCCTCTTCTCCTCCTGCCCTCAATCTTTCCCAGCATCAGGGTCTCTTCCAATGAGTCAACTACTCATCAAATGGTCAAAGTATCGCAGCTTCAACTTCAGCATCAGTCGTTTCAATGACTGTTCAGGGTTGATGTCCTTTATGATTGACTGGTTTAATTTCCTTGCAGTCCAGGGGACTCTCAAGAGTCTTCTCCAATACCAGTTTTCAAAAGCATAGCTTTAGTGCCAGGAAAATATTTCCCACCCATGAAGTTAACTGATAACAATTGCTCATTCTTTTCAGTGAGCGCTGGAGATTTCTGAGAGAAAACAACAAACTAAAGCCATTTAAATTAAAAATGCAAGTTTTGTAATAGCTAATCTTACTTGTTCAAATTATTAGCTCAAGTTCATGTGCCTGACCCAGGGAGATGCCAAGTTATCCTAAGGAAGTTGGACACCTAGTTGTCGAAGGACAGGGAAACCTGGCATGCTACAATTCATGGGTCACAAAGAGTCAGACACGACTGAGCAACTGAACAACAACCATTTTATTTGTTCAAATTATTAGCTTAAGTTCATGTGCCTGACCCAGAAATGCCAAGCAAACTGAAATGTCTGAGTTTGGAGCAGAGGAAGGTTTATTGCAGGGCCATGACATGGTTCATGCTCTAAAAAAACAAGTTCTGAGACAGATTTTGGCAAAGCATGGTTAAAGGTCAGATGACAGAAGGGGGACACAGAGTATGTGATTAGCTCACACACAATTCTCTGACTGGCTGATGGTGAGTGAAAAAGTGGTGTCACAAGGGTTAAGTCTTTAGGCTCCAGAAGGCCTGGGGCTAAGTGCTTAAGGGCATCAAGAAGTTAACATGTTCCATTTCATGGGTTTTTTTCACATATGCAAAACAATTAAGGAATGTGCACCAATGAGTGTTATCTAGGTGCTTCATCAGAGAAGGCAATGGCACCCCACTCCAGTACTCTTGCCTGGAAAATCCCATGGATGGAGGAGCCTGGTAGGCTGCAGTCCATGGGATCACTAAGAGTCGGACACGAGTGAGCGACTTCGTTTTCAATTTTCACTTTCATGCACTGGAGAAGGAAATGGCAACCCACTCCACCGTTCTTGTCTGGAGAATCCCAGGGATGGGGGAGCCTGGTGGGCTGCCGTCTATGGGGTCGCACAGAGTCGGACACGACTGAAGCGACTTAGTAGCAGCAGCAGTAGCAGGTACTTCAGAGAGGACCTAAAGCTATGAGGGAAGCCTGTCCTGGGAAAGCCCCATAGAGTCCTGCTGCTGCTGCTAAGTCGCTTCAGTCGTGTCCGACTCTGTGCAACCAACCCCATAGACAGCAGCCCACCAGGCTCCCCTGTCCCTGGGATTCTCAAGGCAGGAACACTGGAGTGGGTTGCCATTTCCTTCTCCAATGTGTGAAAGTGAAACCGCTCAGTCATGTCCAACTCTCAGCAACCCCATGGTCTGCAGCCTACCAGGCTCCTCCGTCCATGGGATTTTCCAGGCAAGAGTACTGGAGTGGGGTGCCACTGCCTTCTCTTACATGGGTGCAAAATATCTTCCTTTAAAAAAAAAAAATGCTTTTTCTGATTGACTCCTAGTAATAGAGTAGTGATATGCCTCTATAATTTTGGCATTTAGGTTTGTTTCTTCTTGAGAAACTTGAGTTTCCCCATACCTGACAAAAATTGTACTTCCCTTGGGAAAGTATTTCTGCCAAAAAAAAAAATGCTTTTTTTTAAACCACAGCATATTTGAACAATTTTCTTAATACTAGATTTTACTGATTCACATAGCATTTTTAGTTTCTTACAAAATAAGCTTTGCTGACAGACAGTTTTCATGCCACAAAATTTATTTAAGTGTAATATTCAATAACACTAAATGTATAGCTTTGTGCAACCACAACATTCCCATTATTCCCAAAAAGAAATTTCTTGCGCACTCTTAGTCATTTCTCCTCTCCATGCCTACTGCCAGGCAGCCATTAATCTATTATCTCTAAAAAGTTGCCTTTTCTGAATATTTCATATAAATTGAATGAAACAATATGTGGTCCTCTTTGTCCAGGCTCTTTACTGAACATGATGTTTTTGTGCTTCACCTATGCCTTAACATGTGTGAGTGCTGCGCTTAATCGCCCAGTTGCGTCCGACTTTTTGCAACCCCAAGGACAGTAGCCCACCAGGCTCCTCTGTACATGTGGATACTCCAGGAAAGAATACTGGAGTGGGTTGTCATGCCCTCCTCCAGGGAATCTTCCCAACCCAGGGATCGAACCCAGGTCTCCCTCATTGCTGGTGGATTCTTTTACTGTCTGAGTCACCAGGGAAGCCCAGCATGTATGAATATTTCATTTCTTTTTGTTGATGGTAGAATTCCATCGTATAACTGTGCCACATTTTGTTCTACTACCAAATGATGGGCATTTGGATTGTTTCCATTTTAAAAAACATTAGCTTTATTGAGGTATATTTGAGTAATAATATTGTAAGACTTTTAAAGTATAGTACCTGGTGATTTTTATGCATATACATTATAAAATGCTCTCCCAGCTATTTAGTATATTCTTAAGCTCAGATATTTGTTTTTGTGTGTGTGTGTTTGTTTGAAACCAAGTATTATATACAATATGTTATTAGCAAATACAATCACCGTGTTTACATTAGATTCTAAGATCTTATTCTGAGAAAAAACTGAGAATTTGTACCTTTTTATCAACCTCTCCTTATTTCCCCTATCCCAAGTCCCTTGCAACCAATTTTCCACTCTCTATTTCTGTGAGTTTGACTTTTCTTTTTTTAAGATTTCCATATTAGTGGTAATATGCAGTATTTATCTTTCTCTCAATACCCTGGTTTCTTTTTCTATTTTGAATATATATTTAGAAGTGATATTGTTGATAATAAGGTCATTCTATTTTCAGTTTTCTAAAAATCTTCCTCAAAACATTTTTCGCTCCTAAAAGTATTTTTAAAAATAAAAATAATAATTAGTTAGTGACTACTGTGAATAAAACACTATGATAAGAATATTGAATGCATTGGCACATAAAGATCTTTGGTTTATTATGGACATATTTCTTTCTAAGTTGAGACTCTGAGGACTGAACCAAATAAATGTGAAACATCCTTACCTGTTCAGGTTTTGTTTTCTTTTGATATTCAGCTATTTTCATGAGTTCATCCACCCAAGACTGTGAAGAGTATCCATAAAATTTATATGTAGATTCCAAATAAACAATTCCAGTCAACATCTTCCAATTATTCCTTCAAACTCTGGAACCACATGACCAACTGATAACTGGCTGCAGTCCACGGGGTCTCAAAGATTTGGACACCGCTTGGCCACTGAACAGCAATAACACTACTCGATATATCCAAAACTGAATCTCTCTGAGCTTTGCCCCCAAGTTTACAACTCCTGCAATCTTAGCTATCTCAGTAAATGACAAACTCCTGCTGTTTGCTCAGGCCCAGATCTTTGGTGTCCTCCCAGGTTACTTATCCTGTTGGCTCTTAGAGGACAACCATTTTTCACCATTTTCACTGCCACTACCTTGGCCCAAGACAGCATCATCTCTAAGTGAGATTATTACAACTGCCTCCTCGCCTTCCTCTCTTATCTCACTGTCCTCAGAGCTATCATTCAAGGCATGATCTACATCAGCAACTTCACACTTACCATTTCAACTTATTACATCATCATTCTGTCCTCTTCTCTAGAGACTAGCAGAGCTTACACCCTCATCTCTTTCAGTCCTATAGTCAGATGCCATCTTTTTACTGCAGACGTCCACAACCATCCAAATTAAAATTACAATTGCTCTTCCTCAATCCACTCTCCTTTCTTCCCCTCTTTGCTATATTTTCTTCCACTGTATTTATCACTATCTAATATATGCAGGTCAGGAAGCAACAGTTCAAACTGGACATGGAACAACAGACTGGTTCCAAATAGGAAAAGGAGTACGTCAAGGCTGTATATTGTCACCCTGTTTATTTAACTTATATACAGAGTACATCATGAGAAACACTGGGCTGGAAGAAGCACAAGCTGGAATCAAGATTGCGGGGAGAAATATTAATAGCCTCAGATATGCAGATGACACCACCCTTATGGCAGAAAGTGAAGAGGAACTAAAAAGCCTCTTGATGAAAGTGAAAGAGGAGAGTGAAAATGTTGGCCTCAAGTTCAACATTCAGAAAACAAAGATCATGGCATCTGGTCCCATCACTTCATGGCAAATAGATGGGGAAACAGTGGAAACAGTGTCAGACTTTATTTTGGGGGGCTCCAAAATCACTGCAGATGGTGACTGCAGCCATGAAATTAAAAGATACTTACTCCTTGGAACAAAAGTTATGACCAACCTAGATAGCATATTCAAAAGCAGAGACATTATTTTGCCAACAAAGGTCCATCTAGTCAAGGCTATGGTTTTTCCAGTGGTCATGTGTGGATGTGAGAGTTGGACTGTGAAGAAAGCTGAGTGCCAAAGAATTGATGCTTTTGAACTGTGGTGTTGGAGAAGACTCTTGAGAATCCCTTGGACTGAAAGGAGATCCAACCAGTCCATTCTAAGGGAGATCAGTCCTGGGTGTTCATTGGAAGCACTGATGCTGAAGCTGAAACTCCAGTACTTTGGCCACCTCATGCGAAGAGTTGACTCACTGGAAAAGACGATGATGCTGGGAGGGATTGCAGGCAGGAGGAGAAGGGAACGACAGAGGATGAGATGGTTGGATGGCATCACCAACTCAATGGACATGAGTTTGAGTGAACTCCAGGAGCTGGTGATGGACAGGGAGGCCTGGCGTGCTGCAATTCATGGGGTCACAAAGAGTCGGACACGACTGAGTGACTGAACTGAACTGAATACACAATGTGGGCTTCGCTGCTGGCTCAGTGGTAAGAATCCATCTGGCAATGCAGGAGACATGGGTTTGACCCCTGGGTCAGGTAGATCCCCTGGAGAATGAAATGGCAACCCACTCCAATATTGTTGCCTGGGAAATCCCATGGATAGAGAAACCTGGCGGGCTACAGTCTATGGTGTCACAAAAGAGTTGGACATGATTAAACTGCTAAACAACAACAATACACAATGTATTTGGATTGTTTACCCTAATGATTGCATCCCCACTAGAATATAAGCTCCAGGATGGAAGGAATTCTGTCAGCTTTATCTTTGCTGTGTCTTGATAGCCATTTGTTTGGTAAACGAATGAATGAACCATTGTGTATCCTTGTGATCTTTCTTCCCAGTGTGAATTCCCAAGCTGTGATTCTTAACCAACTAAGATATTTGTTTGGAGTTTTAACAGGTGATTTATGCATCTTGATGGTTTGGCACTAGAGGATGACCTTCTTCCCAGTATATCTAACCTTTTTTTTTTCTTGAGAATCTCAGGTTTCTTATGCATACAGAATCCCTATATCACTCACATGGTTGCACATTAACTTGCATACACACACCACATCACATGCATGGGCACATTCATGCATAGGCACATATACACACTCCTGATAGGCTTTCTAAGAACTTTTCATATATGCCAGAACTTTGCAAATTTTCACTGAATGCAAAATTTAAGCTGTAGTGCTGGAGTGCCTGAAACAACTCAAATTTTTCCTTTTTTTTCCTCTACTTTTTCTCCATGTCATTCTCTTACTGAATCTATTAAGAAAGTTCACCTGATATTTAATGCTTCCCCAGAAACTGAATCAAGCCTGGAAGTGACAAGTCATATATCAATAACCTAAGCTAAATTTTTGGAAGTTAATTTATAACCATCCAGGTTCTGGGTGCATTGACCTTAGGAAGAATCATAAATCATTCTATAGGTAGTGCCATTTTTTACGGACTTTCAAACTGGAGGTAACATAAAAGCCACATAATGCAAAAATAAATGTTACTTCTAATTAAAGCTTTATAAGAAAATCCTCTTTTATGTAATATGCATGCATGCATGCTCAGTCGCTTCAGTCATGTCTGATGCTGTGACCCCATGGACTATAGCCAGCCAGACTTCTCTGTCCATGGGACTCTCCAGGCAAGAATACCGGAGTGGGTTGCCGTGCCCTCCTCCAAGGGATTTTCCTGACCCAGGGATCCAACCAGCATCTTCTGTGTCTCCTGAATTGCCGGTGGATTCTTTATCACAGAGCCACCAGAGAAACCTTTATATCTAATGAAGACTTCCAATACTTGGGGTACAAAAAATTATTCAGTTCAGTTCAGTCGCTCAGTCATGTCCAACTCTTTGCGACCCCGTGAATCGCAGCATGCCAGGCCTCCCTGTCCATCACCAACTCCCGGAGTTCACTCAAAAATTATTAGTCATCAGTAAAAAAGAGATCTTAATAAAATAGTTTACTCTATAAATTAATAATCCTTTCAAATAGTGATTACTTTAATTGAATACTATTATTATGTTCACATTTATTTATTAGGTATCACTAAAGCTTAAGAAATTCATATTTCATTCTATGCCTCTTCAAACTGTATTAAATTCTTTATCAGTAATGCACATCTATGAACATTAGTATAGAAACTTATGCATATTTCAAAACTATCTCCAAAAATTAATAAATTTTCTATGAATTTAGGTAAAGAAGAGCTCAACTGCTCTCCATGGTGCTAATAGCAAAAACAAATCCACAGAGACTTTAAAATAAAAACACTGGCTTAAAATATAGATTAGTACAGAACCTCAAGTCCTTCCCCAAAGAAAGTTAAATGGCTTACAAGAATAGGGCAAATATAAAGATAAGAAACAAACTAAGAAAATAAAATTATTATCCTTCTACAGTCATTTTTGACTAGATGACATATGAAAGGAAAGAAAAACTGAGATGACAAAGCTCATAGAGCTTGACAGAGAATGACAGAAAAACAATGAAAGCAAGTTAGAGTTTACCACGGCCAGTTAAACTAGGTAGAATATTATCTCTGTATATTCGAGATACAGGGCACTGAGCAGCTATACAGCTAAAAGATAATCATCATTCAGGAGGAATCAATAGACCTCAAGACGATGATATCATGATGCAATGTGAAGATGCCTGACCATAGTTTCCCCATATTTTTCTTAAATACTTTGTTTTTATGGATTCTAAAACTAAAGAGCTGCAACTGTACTCAGTGTAATTTCACTGATTATCACTAAACAAGTTTAAGATCCTACTTTTTAATAGTAAACAAATGTTTAGAAAGTTGTTTCCATTTTGTGCTCATCATTTGGGCCATTAGAAGTGTCTTTCTTGCTATTTTGCAATGCAAATTTTTTAATCTGTTTATAAACAATAATTTTAGGCAAAATTATTCAAACTTTAATACAACTGTTCATGTAAAGAACAATTGTACATGCACATGCATGCTCAGTCATATCTGACTCTGCAACCCCGTGGACTGTAGCCTCCCAGGTTCCTCTGTCCATGGGATTTCTCAGGCAAGAACACTGGAGTGGGTTGCCATTTCCTTCTCCAGGGGATCTTCCTGACCCAGGGTTCAAACTCCCATCTCCTGCATTATAGGCAGATTCTTTACCACTGAGCCCCAGGGAAGCCTATATGTTCTTCTACTCTCTAGGTAGAAAACCTGGAAGACTCACTTATCCAGATGGTGTTGCTGCTAAGAGTGGCCACGTGGTCCACCTCTGGTCAGTGAAATATAAGAGGAAGCTGCACAGTGGTGAGTGGTAGCTGTTAGGAGAATTTTTCTCATGTGTTAAGATTTCGCTAGACTGCCTCTGTTTTTTGTCCTTTGTAACTTTTGCCTTCTCTTTTTTCATAACTTATATATGAATGGGATTACTGAAGAAGAAGCAGCTATTTTAGTCACAATGAAAAAAAAAATGACTCAGGTATCTTGCAGCAGGTATATAAAAAGAGGATGACTCTTTTTAGCACTGCTGTACAAACTTCAACTTGGTCCAAACTTAGACCAAATGCATGAAACAACATTTAATCAGTTAAGTTGATTTTAAACAGGTTTTTAGCTGCTTGCTGTGAACTAATTTCTGATCAATAGCTTACAATTTCTTCCATTTTTGATTCAAGTTTATAAAATTATATGCTTCTGGATAAATTATTTTCCAAATATATTTTGAAATAAAACATTAATCATTTTATTTAATGACATCTGATTGTAACAAACATAACTTTTCCCATTTTGAGTTTCCTCTTATGAACATTTGCTCTAAATAGTTCATTTTCCTAGATCCAAGTTTAAACTGAGTGCAGTTTTAATTATAGTCTGTTTTATTTTCCCCTCATTTTGATCAATTCTAAATTTTTACATCTCATTTTACCCATGAAGGCACTTCTTAAATATGATTCATGGAAACAATCTTTTTTTTTAATATAGTTTCTTATAAAAGTGAAAACTATAACTTTAGTCATGGGATGGTAAGACCCTCATGCTGGGAAGGATTGAAAGCAGAAGGAGAAGAGGACGACAGAGGACGAGATGGTTGGATGGCATCACTGACTTGATGGACATGAGTTTGAGCAAGCTTTGGGAGTTGGTGACGGACAGGGGGTCCATGGGGTCACAGAGTCAGACATGATTGAGTGACTGAACTGAACTGAACTAATAGGATAGGAAGTAAAGCGAGAAGCACTTTATTACTGTAAACACAAAGAAAATTATAAAATAACAGAAAATGGAACACAGAAAATATATTGTTTTTGAAACCTTTAAAAAAATTTATTCCAATTTTGATTATCGCAAACTGTTTGGAAATAGTAGCACATATTATGTTTCTCACATTTTGGTAAAAATAAAGTATATGTTGAATCTTGACTTCTGCTTTGAAAATATTACTGTAAGAATGCACTGGGCACAAATATATGAAACAATATGGATGACTTTCACATGTAAAATATTCAGGAACAAATCTGATACAATCGAAAAAATCCATTAGAATGCAATTTTTATGAAGTTCAATAATAGGCAAAACTGACCCATGGCTACAGAAGTCAAAATAATAGTTACTATTGATGAAAGATATTGAAGAGAAAGGAACATTGAAGGCCTTTTGGGGCTAGTATGGTCTACATCTTGACCCAGATTGTTGATACATGAATCATCACCCTACACGACTGTTTAGTGCACTTCATATTATTTGTGCAAGTTATACTTCTATTTATATAATAAAAGAAAGAAATGTTGGATTCAGTTCAGTCACTCAGTCGTGTCCGACTCTTTGCGACCCATGAATCGCGGCACGCCAGGCCTCCCTGTCCATCACCAACTCCCAGAGTTTACTCAGACTCACATCCATCGACTCAGTGATGCCATCCAGACATCTCATCCTCCATCGTCCCCTTCTCCTCCTGCCCCCAATCCTTCCCAGCATCAGAGTCTTTTCCAATGAGTCAACTCTTTGCATGAGGTGGCCAAAGTACTGTAGCTTCAGCTTTACCATCATTCCTTCCAAAGAAATCCCAGGGCTGATCTCCTTCAGAATGGACTGGTTGGATCTCCTTGCAGTCCAAGGGACTCTCAAGAGTCTTCTCCAACACCACAGTTCAAAAGCCTCAATTCTTCAGTGCCCAGCCTTCTTCACAGTCCAGCTCTCACATCCATACATGACCACAGGAAAAACCATAGCCTTGACTAGATGGACTTTAGCCGGCAAAGTAATGTCTCTGCTTTTGAATATGCTATCTAGGTTGGTCATAACTTTCCTTCCAAGGAGTAAGAATCTTTTAATTTCATGGCTGCAGTCACCATCTGCAGTAATTTTGAAGCCCAAAAACATTAAGTCTGACACTGTTTCCATGTTTCCCCATCTATTTCCTGTGAAGTGATGTGACCAGATGCCATGATCTTCGTTTTCTGAATGTTGAGCTTTAAGCCAACTTTTCCACTCTCCTCTTTCACTTTCATCAAGAGGCTTTTTAGTTACTCTTCACTTTCTGCCATAAGGGTGGTGTCATTTGCATATGTGAGGTTATTGATATTTCTCCCGGTAATCTTGATCCCAGCTTGTGTTTCTTCCAGTCCAGCATTTCTCATGATGTACTCTGCGTATAAGTTAAATAAGCAGGGTGACAATATACAGCCTTGACGTACTCCTTTTCCTATTTGGAACCAGTCTGTTGTTCCATGTCCAGTTCTAACTGTTGCTTCCTGACCTGCATACAGATTTCTCAAGAGGCAGGTTAGGTGGTCTGGTATTCCCATCTCTCTCAGAATTTTCCACAGTTTATTGTGATACACACTGTCAAAGGTTTTGGCATAGCCAATAAAGCAGAAATAGATGTTTATCTGGAACTCTCTTGCTTTTCCCATGATCCAGTGAATGTTGGCAATTTGATCTCTGGTTCCTCTGCCTTTTCTAAAACCAGCTTGAACATCAGGAAGTTCACGGTTCACATATTGCTGAAGCCTGGCTTGAAGAATTTTGAGCATTACTTCACTAGCATGTGAGATGAGTGCAATTGTGCGGTAGTTTGAGCATTCTTTGGTATTACCTTTCTTTGGAACTGGAATAAAAACTGATCTTTTCCAGTCCTGTGGCCACTGCTGAGTTTTCCAAATGTGCTGGCATATTGAGTGCAGCACTTTCACAGCATCATCTTTCAGGATTTGAAAAAGCTCAACTGGAATTCCATCACCTCCACTAGCTTTGTTCATAGTGATGCTTTCTAAGGCCCACTTGACTTCACATTCCAGGATGTCTGGCTCTAGATGAGTGATTACACCATCGTGATTATCTGGGTTGTGAAGATCTTTTTTGTACAGTTCTTCTCTGTATTCTTGCCCCCTCCTCTTAATATCTTCTGCTTCTGTTAGGTCCATACCATTTCTGTCCTTTATCGAGCCCATCTTTGCATGAAATATTCCCTTGGTATCTCTAATTTTCTTAAAGAGATCTCTAGTCTTTCCCATTCTATTTTTTTCCTCTATTTCTTTGCATTGATCACTGAAGAAGGCTTTCCTATCTCTTCTTGCTATTCTTTGGAACTCTGCATTCAGATGCTTATATCTTTCCTTTTCTCCCTTGTTTTTCACTTCTCTTCTTTTCACAGCTATTTGTAAGGCCTCCCGAGACAGCCATTTTGCTTTTTTGCATTTCTTTTCCATGGGGATTGTCTGGATCCCTGTCTCCTGTACAATGTCACGAACCTCATTCCATAGTTCATCAGGCACTCTATCTATCAGATCTAGGCCCATAAATCTATTTCTCACTTCCACCGTATAATCATAAGGGATTTGATTTAGGTCATACCTGAATGGTCTAGCGGTTTTCCCTACTTTCTTCAATTTGAGTCTGAATTTGGCAATAAGGAGTTCATGATCTGAACTGCAGTCAGCTCCTGGTCTTGTTTTTGTTGACTGTATAGAGCTTCTCCATCTTTGGCTGCAAAGAATATAACCAATCTGATTTCGGTGTTGACTATCTGGGGATGTCCATGTCTAGAGTCTTCTCTTGTGTTGTTGGAAGATTGTGTTTGCTGTGACCAGTACTTTTTCTTAGCAAAACTCTATTAGTCTTTGCCCTGCTTCATTCCTCATTCCAAGGCCGAATTTTCCTGTTACTCCAGGTGTTCCTTGACTTCCTACTTTTGCATTCCAGTCCCCTATAATGAAAAGGCCATCTTTTTTGGGTGTTAGTTCTAAAAGGTCTTGTAGGTCTTCATAAAACCATTCAACTTCAGCTTCTTCAAAGTTACTGGTTGGGGCATAGACTTGGATAACTGTGATATTGAATGGTTTGCCTTAGAAAAGAACAGAGATCATTCTGTTGTTTTTGAGATTGCATCCAAGTACTGCATTTCGGACTCTTTTGTTGACCATGATGGCTACTCCATTTCTTCTGAGGGATTCCTACCCACAGTAGTAGATATAATGGTCATCTAAGTTAAATTCACCCATTCCAGTCCATTTTAGTTCACTGATTCCTAGAATGTCGACGTTCATTCTTGCCATCTTTTGTTTGACCACTTCCGATTTGCCTTGATTCATGGACCTGGCATTCCAGGTTCCTATGCAATATTGCTGTTTACAGCATCGGACCTTGCTTCTATCACCAGTCACATCCACAGCTGGGTATTGTTTTTGCTTTGGCTCCATCCCTTCATTCTTTCTGGAGTTATTTCTCCACTGATCTCCAGTAGCATATTGGGCACCTACTGACCTGGTGTGTTCCTCTTTCAGTATCCTATCATTTTGCCTTTTCATACTGTTCATGGGGTTCTCAAGGCAAGAATACTGAAGTGGTTTTCCATTCCCATCTCCAGTGGACCACATTCTGTTAGAATTTGTTTATTTATAAAATAAAAGAAAGAAATATTGGATTATCATTTTAAAACCTATTTTGCTCATACATTGTCCTCTGCAGAACTTTATTCAAGCTTAAACTTTCAGTTTTATTTCAGAATTAAGATTTTCTCATAGTCATGTCAATATCTAAACATTCTAATGACTTACATGGAAAATAAAAGTTTCTGGTTTTGAGTAGCTAATCCAGATCAAGTGATAAAACTTTCATTTAGAATTTTGTTCGATGTTCTTTAACACTCATGCTTTTATGATATTAAAATAAGAATTTTGCACCAAAAAGAGTCATCTGTTTGAAGAATTCAGAGTTATGAATCAATTCAAGATTATATATATATATATATATGAATATGAAATAGTCATATATGGTTTTTCTAAAAGGCAATTCAGAGAAATCTCTTGCCAATCCAGTGGTTAAGATTCTGTACTTTCACTGCCTAGGACCTGGATTCAGTCCCTTGTCAGGGAACTAAATTCTCACTATTCTTGTGGCATGATAAAAAAATAAATAAATAAAAGGGACATCAGGATAAATTTCAGGAGAGGAACAGAGATAAATGGCACAGACTGTAGATACTTCAACAAGGAGGGAAAGAAGTTTTAATTTGAAAGGATGCAAAGAACTGACTCATTAGAAAAGACCCTGATGCTGAGTAAGATTGAAGGCAGGAGAAGAAGGGGATGACAGAGGATGAGATGGCTGGATGGCATCACCGACTAGATGGACCTGAGTTTGTGCAAGCTCCAGGAGTTGGTGATGGACAGGGAAGCCTGGCATGCTGCAATCCATGGGGTCACAAAGAGTCGGACACGACTGAGCGATTGAACTGAACTGAACTGAGGAAGTTGTTTAAAACTTACGGAGCAGAGATATTGAAAATGGACCAGGCAAACACATACTTAGAAGAAAGAAAAAGTAAAAGTAAACATTTAGTAAATATATTTAATAGTAACCTAATCATTGTTTCTATAGTTCTCAGTTTAATTGTGATATTTTACATTTTGAAAGCAAGAATTGGAAGCATAGTTTCTTTTCTCTCAAACATTTCTTTAAAGATAAAAATGGAATATATATATTTTTTTGTTCTATTTACCTCTAGATGGCACCTCTGAACTGATAAAATATGGACTGAGAGTGTGACTAGAGACCCCCAAGTGTCAGTTCAAAGGATGCATGTGTGTTCTTAGTCACACAATCATGTCTGACTCTTTGCCACCCTATGGACTGCAGCATGCCAGACTCCTCTGTCCTTGGGGATTCTCCAGGCAAAAATACTGGAGGGGGTTGCCATGCCCTTATCCAGGGGTTCTTCCCAACCCAGGTATTGAACCTAGGTTTCCCACATTGCAAGTTGATTCTTTACTGTCTGAGCCACCCGATAAGCCCAATTAAAAAGATGCTTACTCACCTTACCTCCTCCACCTCCAAGACCAGAGCTTACAGCTCAAAGTAATGGAATGAAAGACAAGGTTCTAGTAAGAAGACCCAGAATAATGCTCATACCCCATCATTGCTATGTGAATTTGATCAAGGCATTTCAACCTGAGTCTCATTTATTCAAGATGTGTGAAATGGAGAGAATGACAGTGGGGTTTATTAGATGACGTATGATAATGATTTTAGCACTTTCCAAGAGTTAGATTTTTCTCCAAATGTAAAATATTACCAGAGAGAGATAGGATCATAGGGAATAAAATCAGAATTGATTTTAAGATTAGTGGTATGAGAATAAATAAAACATAAATGAGAATTTAGGGGACTAAAATAATAAAATAAAGCACCAAATTTAAAAAAAAAATAAAAAAGTTTGTGGCACATTCATGCTTCTCCCAGTATTCTATTCCCAGATTAAGATCAACATCTTTGCAACCTAAATCAATCAGCACCATTCACCAACTGACACTAGAATAATCAGTTCATTTCAGTCGCTCAGTCATGTCCAACTCTTTGCGACCCCATGAATCGCAGCACGCCAGGCCTCCCTGTCCATCACCATCTCCCGGAGTTCACTCAGACTCACGTCCATCGAGTCTGTGATGCCATCCAGCCATCTCATCCTCGGTCGTCCCCTTCTCCTCCTGCCCCCAATCCCTCCCAGCATCAGAGTCTTTTCCAATGAGTCAGCTCTTCTCATGAGGTGTCCAAAGTACTGGAGTTTCAGCTTTAGCATCATTCCTTCCAAAGAAATCCCAGGGTTGATCTCCTTCAGAATGGACCGGTTGGATCTCCTTGCAGTTATATGTGCAGTTAAAAAACTAGTCTGCAATTTTTCAATTATGCCATGATTTAAATCTTCTTATGAAAAGAATGAATTACAAAGATACACCCTATTCCTTAAAAATTCTTCCCATTATAATCAGTAATTTATACGAATCTACTGTTGGCATTAGTGGTAAAGAACCTGCCTGCCAGTGCAGGTAGACATAACAGACCCAGGTTCGATCCCTGGGTTGGAAGATCCCCTGGAGGAGGGCATGGAAGCCCACTCCAGTATTCTTGCCTGGAGAATCCCATGGACAGAGGAGCCGGGTGGGTCCATAGGGTCACAAAGGGTTGGACATGACTGAAGCGACTTAGCATGCACTGAAATGACATTTTAAAGAACTCTTTAATCTTTGTCCAATATTGTATGCCGTTAAAAGATACTGACATCATTTTGTGTATGCATTTTGTGTGAATTTTGATGATTTGTACACATGTAAAATACATTAGAAAGCTCATGTAATACGAGTGTGATCCTGTTCGATTTGACATTTTCCTATAATTACCTTAATATACTTTTATTATGTGCTATTAAAATAAAATTTACTTATGCCAACTCCTCAATGTTTATAAAGTAAATTATTTAGACAGAGAAAATTAGAATTGCTTGAGAGGAATTGTTTCTGACAATTCTATATGCACTGGTACTTTATGTGTGGGGCTCCAGGTGGTCCCAAATTGAGTTTTTATTAAAACAAATTTTCTTCAGAAGCATGAAAGCTGGCCAACTGGTTTCTAATTTTCAAGGTCTGCTTCATTTATGTTTATGAAAAGAGACTCAGCTGGCTTTTCTTCCATTAGCACCAAGGTACCATTCATTGATCTATCATTAGTGTTTACACATAATGAGTATCTGAGATTTCATCATTTCATTTCCTAAATAGTCTCAGAAGTATTTTGCTAGAATATTCTAATAAAAAATTCCTGCATTTACTGAAATATTTTTGTTCTGGTTGGCATTTATTTTACTTATGATTTCTGTCCATCATATTTTACTCCTCAGATGAAAAAAATATGAACATTTATATTACATGTACAAAACAAAAAGCAAAGTACTGTTATCTAGGAAAAATTTCTCAACTGGTCCATATGCTGATTCATGGATGAATTCTAACCACAATAAAATATCCATTCTATGATGATTTCATTACTACTGTACAGCTTTCTGTTTTAATGGACTCGTCAAAATAAATCATAGGAAAGTACCTATGTCATTACCTTCTAATATTTTTTGTTTTTGATTTTCTTCCTGATCCTTGAAATGTAAATGTCTTGGCAATGCTAACTTGGATTTTAGATTGTATTTAGGCCAATATATTAATCCCTCCACTGGGATGTACTAGGGAAACCACAGTTCTAATTGTGAAAGTAAAGACTTTAGTGTGCTTAAAGGCATATTGAAGATTCACTTAGCAGGGACGATGGTTTGAGGAAGACAGACAACCCTTTCTATTTCTTCTGCAATCACCCAACACACTCAGTGTGTGTTTACCTTTAAGGCTGATTATTTGCTACATTTTCGGTCAGGGACCTTCAAAGAGTTCGATTTGCTGATGGTTCCCTAGGTGCATTATTTCTCTTTTCACCTTTTTGCTCACCTTATTTCTTTCCATTTAGTAAGCTCATTCTTTTTCTTTCTTCCTCCCTGCCTCTCTCCTTTTTGCTTTACTCTAAGTAAAGCAATGCTGAATATTTTCTCCCCATGCCTTAGCTTAGCCTCAGTACATGGACAGAAGATATCTCAGGTGGCATTTTACTAGTATGTTGCATTACTAACTTTTAAAGGTCAACAATCCTGAAGAATACCCTCTATTTTTGCTTTCTATGTCTATTGTTGGTGTTGTTCTTCTTCAGTAGCTAAGTTGTGTCTGACTCTTTTTGACTCTAGACTGCAGCACACCCAGTTTCCATCTGCTTCAGTATCTCCCAGGGTTGGCTCAAATTCATGCTCGTTGAGTCAGTGATGTCATCTAACCATCTGATCATTCTCTGCCACCCTCTTCTCCTCTTGCCTTCAATCTTTCCTAGCATGAGGGTCTTTTTCAATGAATTGGCTCTTTCCATAAGGTAGAATATTCAGGACCGATTTCTTTTAGGATTGACTGGTTTGGTCTCCTTGCTGTCCAAAGGACTCTCAAGAGTCTCCTCCAGCATCACAGTTCAAAAGCATCAATTCTTTAGTGTCCAGCCTTCTTTATGGTCTAACTCTCACATCCATATGTGACTACTGATGAAAACATAAATTGGACTAATTGGACCTTTGCTGGAAAAGTGATGTCTCTGCTTTTTAATATGCTGTCTAGGTTTGTCACAGCTTTGCTTCCAAGGAGCAAGCGTCTTTTAATTTCATAACTGCAGTCACTGTCCACCATGGCATTAGAGTGCAAGGAAATAAAGTCTATTACTGCTTCTACTTTTCCCCCTGCTTGCTATTTGCCTTGAACCAGACACTATGATCTTAATTTTTTGAATTTTGAGTTTTAAACTAGCTTTTTTACTCTCCTCTTTTACCCTCATCAAAAGGCTGTTTAGTTCCTCTTCACTTTCTGCCATTAGAATGGTATTATCTGCATATCGGACATTTTGGATATTTCTCTTGGTAATCTTGATTCCAGCTTATGAGTTATCCAGCCTGGCATTTTTCATTTTGTGTTTTGCACATAAGTTAGATAAGCAGGGTGATGTTATACAGTCTAGAGGTACTCCTCTCCCAATTTTGAACCAGTTTTTCCATGTCCGGTTTTAACTGTTGATTCTTGACCTGCATACAGATGTCTCAGGAGACAAGTAACATGTTCTTGTATTCCCATCTCTTTAAGTATTTTCCAGTTTGTTGTGATCCATAAAAAGGCTTTAGCATAGTCATTGAAGCAGAAGTAGATTTTTTTTTTTTGAATTTCCTTGCTTACTCTATGATCCAACAAATGTTGGCAATTGATCTCTGCTTCCTCTGCCATTTCTAAATTCAGCTTGTACATCAGGAAGTTCTTGGTTCATGTACTATCGAAGCCTAGCTTGAAGGCTTTTGAGCATAACCTTACTAGCATGTGAAATGAGTGCAATTATATGGTAGTTTGAACATTCCTTGGCATTGCTTTTCTTTGGGGTTGGAATGAAACCTGACCTTTTCCAATATTGGGGCCGCTCCTGAGTTTCCGAAATTTGCTGACATTTCAGTGCAGCACTTTAATAGCATCATCTTTGGGATTTTAAATAACTCAGCTGGAATTCCATTACCTCTGCTAGCTTTGTTTGTAGCAGTGCTTCCTAAGGAAGGCCAATTTGTCTACGCAATCCACCCAGGTTGTCTGGCTCTAGCTGGGTGACCACACCATCATGATTATCTGGGTCATTAAGACATTTTTTGTAGAGTTCTGTGTATGCTTGCGACCTCCTCTTAATCTCTTCTGCTTCTATTAAGTCCTTACTCTTTCTGTCCTCTATCGTGCCCATGATTGAATGAAATGTTCCCTTCTTTACCTGTAAGTAAAGCAAATGATACTTCCAGGTGTTTTTTGATTAAGAAAATTGATTGGGTGGATTATTGGTATTTTTAAAACACAGGAAATTGGACTTTAACATTTTCAGAAACTTCTTAGGGAGATGAGTCCACCCCCACATCAGATTGCCAGAAATACACATATGCTGGAGGAGTATCCATAATCACATGCCACCAACCAATGGACACATAGATAATCAGAGGTAGACAGAATGTTAGAGCTTCCCTGGAAGTTCAGCTGGTAAAGAATCCACCTTCGATGCAGGAGATCAGGGTTCGATTCCTGGGTCAGGAAGATTCCCTGGAGAAGGGATAGGCTACCCACTCCAGTATTCTTGGGCTTCCCTGGTAGCTCAGATGGTAAAGAGGTAAAGACTCTGCCTACAATGTTAGTGACTTGGGTTTGATCCGTGGGTTGGGAAGATCCCCTGGAGGAGGGCATGGCAACCCACTCCAGTATTCTTGCTTGGAGAGTCCCACGGACAGAGGAGCCTGGTGGGCTAAAGTCCATGGGGTGGCAAAGAGTCGGACATGACTGAAGTGACTAAGCACAGCACAGACAGGATCTTAAAACTGGAAAATCCCAGGACCCTTATTTTGCAAATAAATAATATGAGCCATATTCCTGTAGAAAAAAATCTCAAAATATTTGAATGTTAAGTCAATAAGAATATCACATTAGAGGAAATGCAGGTTAATGTAGGGAATTCCTGAGGTCCAACAGAGACTACTGGTGCAGAGCAAATTGAGGATACTTTTTCGCTTTCGTCTTTCCCCAAATTCATTGTCCTACAACACAGCAACTCCTACCGTGAAAAAAGTGAAAGTGAAAGTGTTAGTCACTCAGTCGTGTCCAACTCTTTGCAACCCCATGACTACAGCCTGCCAGGCTCCTCTGTCCATGGGATTCTCCAAGCAGAAATCCTGGAGTGAGTTGCCATTACCTTCTCCAGGGCATCCTCCTGGCCCAGGGATCCAACCAGGGTCTTCTGCATTGCAAGCAGATTCTTTACTATCTGAGCCACCAAGGAAGCCCAACTCCCCCCATATCATGGCTTATAAGTACAAAGTAAATGACAAAGTCTGAAATTTGAGGTTTCTTCATTTTCTCCTCTAATAATGCAGTTCCACTGCTTGCCCCTAAACCTCTGGACCAATTTATTTCCCATCTGGCTCCTGCCAGCCAGCAGCACTAATGCATCCCAGAAGATTTTCCTTCTAATAATGGTCACAGGCTGAGATGGCCAAATGCCTTATGATATTTATCAGCCTCCTTGTAGACGGAAAGGAAATGGACTCTTGAGATTGGAATCTGGAATTAATTAGAAGTAGGAGGCAGGTCTGCAAGACAGATGATTTTAACACACCAAAAATCGAATAGGCTAAAAGAACAAAAGGGATAATCAGCACTGTGAATGCTTATTATACCATCTTTTAATTCTCCACTGTTTACATCAGAATTGACAACTCATCCTCCTTTAACAAATGCTTTCTGTGGCAGTTATTCTCAAAACTCATCCTCAGTTTTCAAACATCGCTCACCTATTCTAGAATTATCTCTCTGATGCTCATGCCACTTCTTTAGTGACAGCCTTCTGGGAGGAGATGTTTCCTTTGCTTTTCTTCAAAAATGCTAAAAACCTACTACCCATTCCTTTCTTTCTTGTAGAAGTGCTGGCTGAGGGATAGTAAAATCTCTGGGTGGGAAACAATAAGAAAGCTGATTTATGAGTTTTGCATTGAATTATGCATTAGTACCTTGGATGTTAAACTTGGAATCAGTCTGCAACAATTTCTCTTAAGTTTTATACAGTTCAGTTTCAGTTCAGTTCAGTCGCTCAGTCGTGTCCGACTCTTTGCGACCCCAAGAATCGCAGCACGCCAGGCCTCCCTGTCCATCACCAACTCCTGGAGTTCACTCAGACTCACGTCCATCGAGTCAGTGATGCCATCCAGCCATCTCATCCTCTGTCTTCCCCTTCTCCTCCTGCCCTCAATCCCTCCCAGCACCAGAGTCTTTTCCAATGAGTCAAATATTCGCAAGAGGTGGACAAAGTACTGAAGTTTCAGCTTTAGCATCAGTCCTTCCGATGAACACCCAGGGTTGATCTCCTTTAGAATGGACTGGTTGGATCTCCTTGCAGTCCATGGGACTCTCAAGAGTCTTCTCCAACACCACAGCTCAAAAGCATCAATTCTTCGGTGCTCAGCCTTCTTCACAGTCCAACTCTCACATCCATACATGACCACTGGAAAAACCACAGCCTTGATTAGATGGAACTTCGTTGGCAAAGTAATGTCTCTGCTTTTTAATATGCTGTCTAGGTTGGTCATAACTTTCCTTCCAAGGAGCAAACGTATTTTAATTTCATGGCTGCAATCACCATCTGCGGTGATTTTGGAGCCCCCCAAAATAAAGTCTGACACTGTTTCCACTGTTTTCCCATCTATTTCCCATGAAGTGATGGGACCAGATGCCATGATCTTCGTTTTCTGAATGTTGACCTTTTAGCCAACTTTTTCACTCTCCTCTTTCACTTTCAAGAGGCTTTTTAGTTCCTCTTCACTTTCTGCCATAAGGGTGGTGTCATCTGCATATCTGAGGTTATACAAAAGGAAACCAAATCAAAGATCATGGAGAGATATATGAAAACAAACAGCTGCCTATAGGAATTTCATAAGCCATAAGCATTTTTTTTTTTTACTAAGGATAGAAAATGTGACAGAAAGAAATTGATTTTTAAAAAATAGTAAACAAAACCATTCAGGAAAAAGGAAATTTTAAAGTCACACATGATTTTTCTCAGTTAACCAGAATTCAAAACAAAATTATGCCTTATCTCTACCACTCTCACCAACACGCACACACACACAACAACATACCACACCACACCACACCACACAACACAACACAAAAATCCAGTCTTTCCATACCCCGCATGAATCCTGAAATATACAGACTTTCACTTGTATAATTTCATGTCTTCTGTGCAAGCTGTTTCTTAACTTGGAATGCCCTTCCTACATTTTTATTCCTGTTAAATTCTCATTTATATTCCAAAGCTCAGCTCAGATGCTTCCTTCCTGTTTGATTCTTTACCAGATCTCCATTAAGAAGGTGAATACTTTTTTTCCCCTAGCACTTTCCTCTAATCATTATTATAGCACATACATTATTAGCAAATATTCATTTAGTAATAAGACTATATTCACAACTTTCATGAGAGCTCATTAAAGACATGGATGATGTTTTATCCATCTTTGAAACTTTGCAGAATTTATCAAAAGAAAGCAATACATACTTTCTTCAAATGAATGAACAAAGAAAGGGAGAAAATCTGTGACAAAGGTGTGCATCTTTTCTTCATTGCTCTTCACTTCTCCTACCTTTTGTTCCCTCTTCTGTGAGGAAGTTGTCTGAGTGTGAGAAGGCAAGAGAACAAGCATAGATTATTAGGAGCACGGGTCACCTGAGCTGGAAGGTGATTCATTCAACCTCTTCATTTTACAGGCAAGAGAAATAAAAACAAAACACAAGATTAATAAATATAAATAAGAATCATCCACATGGTTTACCCAGCTGTAGAATGGCTAATTCTTTATTTGTATTTATTTACTTATATTTGGGCTTCCTTCACAGCTCAGTCGATAAAGAATCTGCATGCAATGCAGGAGAGCCAGGTTCGATTTCTGGGTTGGGAAGATCCTCTGGAGAAGGAAATGGCAGCCCACTCCAGTATTCTTGCCTGGAGAATCTCATGGACAGAGGAGCTTGGCAGGCTACAGTCCATGGGATCGCAAGAGTTGGACACGACTTAGCAACTAAACCACCACCACTTATATTTTCTTTCTTTGTTTATTCTTGGCCACACAACACAGCTTGCAGGATCTTTGTTCCCCAACCAGGGATTGAATCAGTGACTCCTGAAGTGGAAGTGGTGTCTTAACCATTCATTGGACTACCAAGGGATTTCCTATAATGGCTAGTTCTTTAACTCAAGATGAGTTATTTATCTCACAAATATTAATTAGGTACTTACATGATGGGTTCACTGGCTTGGAGCTGAAGATATGAAGATAAGTAAGATTAAGCTTTTCTAATTAAGAAATTTACACTCCGAAGACCATGGGAGCTTAAAAGACCACGTTGTCCCAGAACTTAGCACAGCACAGGCAAGAATACTGAATAATCCATTATGTAGAATGTCAGGGAGGAAGAAAACTTTCCTCTGTCCTTCTAGGTTCTTTTGGCTGGTCTAAGAATTAAGCTGATATGAGACAGATTAACAGGAGAAATCAAATTTAATTTAATATGTGCAGAAGCCTCACATAGATAAGAGAGTTATAAAGTAAAAGTATTAATCTCTCAGTTGTGTCCAACTCTTTGAGGCCTCATGGATTTAGCCCACCAAACTCCTCTGTTCATGGAGTTCTCCAGGCAAGAATACTTTAGTGGGTAGCCATTCCCGTCTCCAGGGGATCTTCCCAACTCAGGAATCAAACCTGGTTCTCCTACATTGCAGTCAGATTCATTACCATCTGAGCCACCAGGGAAGCCCAAGAGGTTTAGGGACCTCTCCAAATGAGATGGAGAAGGCAATGGCAACCCACTTCAGTACTCTTGCCTGGAAAATCCCATGGACAGAGGAGCCTGATAGGCTACAGTCCTTGGGTTCGGTGCAAGTCGAAGATGACTGAGCAGCTTTGCTTTCACTTTTCACTTTCACGCATTGGAGAAGGAAATGGAAACCCACTCCAGTGTTCCTGCCTGGAGAATCCCAAGGACGGGGAAGCCTGGTGGGCTGCCGTCTATGGGGTCGCACAGAGTCAGACACGACTGAAGCAACTTAGCAGCAGCAGCAGCATATATGAGAAGTTCAAAGAAAGAAAGTTAAGATGAGTTTTATATGCCATCTTGAGCTTCTAAAATCAGTGTTCCTAATGATTATGCTGTGGTCTTTCTACAAGGGAATACCTCAACCCACTGTGAAAATATACAAATCATAACAAGCACGAACTGGTAACCTTGAGCAGAAGGCATCTGGAGAAAATCAATCTGCCAAACCTCAAAAGAATTTGGAAGTAATGGAAAATGTCCTTGAGAACTATGCAATAGCTTTCTTGGGGGACGTTCTGGGCAATTGGCATGCCTTGAATAAACCTTCCAAGCTATCATAAAAGAAGGCTTCTAAAAATGTTTACCCCACAATACCATCTTATCTGGATTCCCATGAGTTAACTCATTAACATATTGTATAATAGGATATTGAGCCCCTCCTTAGAAGGATAGGCTTTACTGGAGATGAGTCTTCATCCTTTTTATTTCTGTGTGTCCTTTCCTCTCCCTGGCACAGTTCCCTGAAATTTTAACAAGGTGTCAGTGAGGTTACTGGGAGGCTGAAAAGAAAAATCATCTGTTCATTGGTTGTTTTCATTTTGCAGAGCTGCTGCCTTGGCAGTGTGATCAACAAAAGAGTTCCCTTTTGATTCTGCAGTGTCAACCCTTTGAATGACCTCATACCTTAATAATGGCTAATGCACTTGGCAACAGAATTTCATCCAATAATTCTGCTCCTGGTTTCCCATTTTTAATAGGCTTTCATCTCCAAAGCATACCAAAATCATGGACGACCTGAAATATGTACTGATTGTCTCTTTAAATGTAACTTGCAGGCTCTTGCTTAATGTACCACTTGCAATGCAGGAGACCTGATCCCTGGATTAGGAAGATCCCTTGGAGAAGGAAACAACAACTCACTCCAGTATTCTTGCCTGAGAGTGCTATTAATTCAGCCGCTTGGGAATGAACCATTAGGTAAGGGACCATTTCCAAGGATTAACACGGGAGAAATGACAGCATAACCAGCCTGATACTTTCCATGATGTCCTTGAAGATATGAACCACCAGTGAATTAAAAAAAGAAAAAAAAAATCAGGGTTATCCATAGAGTTTCTCAAAGATCAATTCTGGGAGATAAAAAATTGTCAGTTAAAACAGTGGAGTCATATTTATCATCATTGATGTCTGATTTCTCTGGTAGCAAGGTCACTGGCTGAAGTTTGCTGCATCAGTGAGAAGTTATATTTGGTGAGAGCAAGATAATTTCACAGGAAGTCAATCAACTTGCTGAATAATGTTGTGTATGATGAAAGTTTAGTAAGTGAGGAACAAAGATAGAGGGTGACTCATGACTATCTTTTCTGTGGTCTGACATAACACAACCGTTGCTGTGACAACCCAGACACAAAGGGTGAGCTCCTAGTTACGGAATCTACCTATTGGCTATTACAGCCTATTGGTTGGTATGTGTGTGCTGCTGCTTCAGTAGTGTCTGACTCTGTGACCCCATGGACTGTAGTCCACCAGCCTCTTCCGTCCATGGGATTTTCCAGGCAAGAATATGGAAATGGGTTGCCATGTCCTATGCCAGGGGATCTTCTCAACCCAGGGATCAAACCCATGTCTCTTGTGTCTCCTGAATTGGCAAGTGGGTTCTTTACCACTAGTGCCACCTGGGAAGCAGCCTTCATTTTGGTGGGTTAATACTCTTATAGTGTGGCACCTTTGTTTTCTTAAACAAAGAGGAAGAGCATAAATCATCATTTGGATGTCCCACGGCTGGGGTCTCAGCCAGAAATTTTAAAGGGTACCCCTAGCTTCAGAATCGGAGAAGGCAATGGCACCCCACTCCAGTACTCTTGCCTGGAAAATCCCATGGATGGAGGAGCCTGGTAGGCTGCAATCCATGGGGTCACTAAGAGTCAGACATGACTGAGTGACTTCAGTTTCACTTTTAACTTTCATGCATTGGAGAAGGAAATGGCAACCCACTCCAGTGTTCTTGCTTGGGAATCCCAGGGATGGGGGAGCCTGGTGTGCTGCCGTCTATGGGGTCGCAGAGAGTTGGACACGACTGAAGTGACTTAGCAGCAGCAGTAGCTAGCTTCAGAATATTCTATTTCCCAGCAGAAAGGTTCAGACTGAACTCTTTAAAGTAAATTATATAATGCCTTTAACTCTATCCAGGTCAATTTAAAGTGCTTATTTGGATAGCTTATGTCCTAAATATTTTACACTAGTCTTGCCTAATTGTAATTTCTCTTTGACACTATGTCTTTTTAAATAGCTGGCTTCTGACTGACTGAAGTAAGTACAGCAGGTGTCTTGCTGGCTATTGATCAAAGAATTTGAACACAGCAACAAGTCATCTATATTTTGTGTCAAATCTGACTTATGGGGAAAATATAGATTACCTAGATCTGCCTTTAATATCTGGGAAGGTAATTGGTGCTCTCAGAATAGCCCTGTGGTGTTGCAAGTCTGTGTATATTGCCATTCATTCCAAGGGGAGAAAAAAAGAAATTGATCATCAATATGTACAGAGATGCTAAAGAATGCACTGTGGAGATCTATCACAAAAAAGTCACTTTTTAGGAATACAGGACAGTAAGTTATGGGAGTTTAACACTACAGAGTGGCAAGGAATAATAATAGCACTAGTAGAAATCAAGTCCTGTACAAATCTACAACATTTGCCATTAGTTTTTTTAACCAGCAAAATGGTAGTTACAAGACCTGGTGCAGGGGACAATAAGCCCTTTCTTAATATAAGCTGATACTGAAGGGTTTTTTTTTCTTCTTCTTCTTCAACGGCTTCCCTGGTGGCTCATGGTAAAAAGACTCTGCCTGCAATGAGGGAGACCAGGGTTTAATCCCTGAGTCAGGAAGATTCCCTGGGGAAGGAAAAGGCTACCCACTCCTGTATTCCTGTCTGGAGAATTCCACAAACAGAAGAGCCTGGCAGGCTACAGTCCTTGGGGTCGCAAAGAGTTGGGCGCAACTGAGCAACTAACATCAGTTCAGTTCAGTTCAGTTCAGTTCAGTCGCTCAGTCGTGTCCAACTCTTTGCGACCCCATGAATGGCAGCACGCCAGGCCTCCCTGTCCATCACCATCTCCCAGAGTTCACTCAGACTCATGTCCATCGAGTCCGTGATGCCATCCAGCCATCTCATCCTCAGTCGTCCCCTTCTCCTCCTGCCCCCAATCCCTCCCAGCATCAGAGTCTTTTCCAGTGAGTCAACTCTTCGCATCAGGTGGCTAAAGTACAGGAGTTTCAGCTTTAGCATCATTCCTTCCAAAGAAATCCCAGGGTTGATCTCCTTCAGAATGGACTGGTTGGATCTCCTTGCAGGCCAAGGGACTCTCAAGAGTCTTCTCCAACACCACAGCTCAAAAGCATCAATTCTTCAGTGCTCAGCCTTCTTCACAGTCCAACTCTCACATCAATGCATGACCACAGGAAAAACCATAGCCTTGACTAGACGGACCTTAGTCGGCAAAGTAATGCCTCTGCTTTTGAATATGCTATCTAGGTTGATCATAACTTTCCTTCCAAGGAGTAAGCGTCTTTTAATTTCATGGCTGCAATCACCATCTGCAGTGATTTTGGAGCCCAAAAAATAAAGTCTGACACTGTTTCCCCATCTATTTCCCATGAAGTGATGGGGCCAGATGCCGTGATCTTCGTTTTCTGAATGTTGAGCCTTAAGCCAAATTTTTCACTCTCCTCTTTCACTTTGATCAAGAGGCTTTTTCATTCCTCTTCACTTTCTGCCATAAGGGTGTTGTCATCTACATATCTGAGGTTATAGATATTTCTCCCGGCAATCTTGGTTCCAGCTTGTGTTTCTTCCAGTCCAGCGTTTCTCATGATATACTCTGTATATAAGTCAAATAAGCAGGGTGACAATATACAGCCTTGATGTACTCCTTTTTCTATTTGGAACCAGTCTGTTGTTCCATGACCAGTTCTAACTGTTGCTTCCTGACCTGCATACAGATTTCTCAAGAGGCAGGTTAGGTGGTCTGGTATTCCCATCTCTCTCAGAATTTTCACAGTTTATTGTGATACACACAGTCGAAGGCTTTGGCATAGTCAAGAAAGAAGAAATAGATGTTTCTCTGGAACTCTTTTGCTTTTTCCATGATCCAGCAGATGTTGGCAATTTGATCTCTGGTTCCTCTGCCTTTTCTAAAACCAGCTTGAACATCATGAAGTTCATGGTTCACGTATTGTTGAAGTCTGGCTTGGAGCATGAGAGATGAGTGCAAGTGTGCGGTAGTTTGAGCATTGTTTGGCATTGCCTTTCTTTGGGATAGGAACAAAACCTGACCTTTTCCAGTCCTGTGGTCACTGCTAGGTTTTCCAAATTTGCTGGCATATTGAGTGCAGCACTTTCACAGCATCATCTTTCAGGATTTGAAATAGCTCAACTGGGATTCCATCACCTCCACTAGCTTTGTTCATAGTGATGCTTTCTAAGGTCCACTTGACTTCACATTCCAGGATGTCTGGCTCTAGATGAGTGATCACACCATCGTGATTATCTGGGTTGTGAAGATCTTTTTTGTACAGTTCTTCTGTGTATTCTTGCCACCTCCTCTTCATATCTTCTGCTTCTGTTAGGTCCATACCATTTCTGTCCTTTATCGAGCCCATCTTTGCATGGAATGTTCCCTTGGTATCTCTAATTTTCTTGAAGAGATCTCTAATCTTTCCCATTCTGGTGTTTTCCTCTATTTCTTTGCATTGATCACTGAAGAAGGCTTTTTTATCTCTTCTTGCTATTCTTTGGAACTCTGCATTCAGATGCTTATATCTTTTCTTTTCTCCCTTGTTTTTCACTTCTCTTCTTTTCACAGCTATTTGTAAGGCCTCCCCAGACAGCATTTTTTGCATTTCTTTTCCATGGGGATGGTCTTGATCCTTGTCTCTTGTACAATGTCATGAACCTCATTCCATAGTTCATCAGGCACTCTATCTATCAGATCTAGGCCTTTAAATCTATTTCTCACTTCCACTGTATAATCATAAGGGATTTGATTTATGTCATACCTGAATAGGGCTTCCCTAGTAACTAAGAGGTTAAAGCGTCTGACTCCAATGCAGGAGACCTGGGTTCGATTCCTGGGTCAGGAAGATCCCCTGGATAAGGAAGTGGCAACCCAATCCAGTATTCTTGCCTGAAGAATCTCATGGACAGAGGAGCCTGGTAGGTTACAGTCCATGGGGTCGCAAAGAGTCGGACACGACTGAGTGACTTTCTGTCTGAATAGTCTAGCGGTTTCCCCTACTTTCTTCAATTTAAGTCTGAATTTGGCAATAAGGAGTTCATAATCTGAGCCACAGTCAGCTCCCGGTCTTGTTTTTGCTGACTGTATACAGCTTTTCCATCTTTGGCTGCAAAGAATATAATCAATCTGATTTCGGTGTTGACCATCTGGTCATGTCCATGTGTAGAGTCTTGTCTTGTGTTGTTGGAAGAGGGTGTTTGCTATGACCAGTGCATTCTCTTGGCAAAACTCTAGTAGTCTTTGCCCTGCTTCATTCCTCATTCCAAGGCCAAATTTGCCTGTTACTGCAGGTGTTTCTTGACTTCCTATTTTTGCATTCCAGTCCCCTATAATGAAAAGGCCATCTTTTTTGAGTGTTAGTTCTAAAAGGTCTTGTTGGTCTTCATAGAAGTGTTCAACTTCAGCTTCTTCAGCATTACTGGTTGGGGCATAGACTTGGATTACTGTGATATTGAATGGTTTGCCTTGGAAACGAACAGAGATCATTCTGTTACTTTTGAGATTGCATCCAAGTACTGCATTTCAGACTCTTTTGTTGACCATGATGGCTACTCCATTTCTTCTGAGAGATTCCTACCCACAGTAGTAGATATAATGGTCGTCTGAGTTAAATTCACCCATTCCAGTCCATTTTAATTCGCTGATTCCTAGAATGTCGGCATTTACTCTTGCCATCTCTTGTTTGACCACTTCCAATTTGCCTTGATTCATGGACCTGACATTCCAGATTCCTATGCAGTATTGCTCTTTACAGCATCGGACCTTGCTTCTATCACCAGTCACATCCACAGCTGGGTATTGTTTTTGCTTTGGCTCAATCCCTTCATTCTTTCTGGAGTTATTTCTCCACTGATCTCCAGTAGCATATTGGGCACCTACTGACCTGGGGAGTTCCTCTTTTGGTATCCTACCATTTTGCCTTTTCATACTGTTCATGGGGTTCTCAAGGCAAGAATACTGAAGTGGTTTTCCATTCCCTTCTCCAGTGGACCACATTCTGTCAGACCTCTCCACCATGACCCGCTCATCTTGTGTTGCCCCGTGGGCATGGCTTAGTTTCATTGAATTCGACAAAGCTGTGGTCCTAGTGTGATTAGACTGACTAGTTTTCTGTGAGTATGGTTTCAGTGTGTCTGCCCTCTGATGCTCTCTTGCAACACCTACCATCTTACTTGGGTTTCTCAGCAACCCACGTTCAAGGAGCAGTGGCTGCGCTGGCACAGGAGGGCCTAGAGGAGCTATACCACGTTGAAGGTCAGGAAGGGCAGCAGTGAGGAGATACCATTTGTCCAAGGTAAGGAGCAGCGGCTTTGCTGGAGCAGCCGTGAAGAGATACCCCATGCCCAAGGTAAGAGAAACCCAAGTAAAACGGTAAGTAAGAGCAACTAACATACATGACCTCAGTAGTTAGTGTTGAGCAGGGGTTTATTTTGATCTACAGTCATTTTAACAGGTGATGTTGGTAGAATCAAATGCCCAAATTCTCTAGGTACTAACTGGTAACTTGTCTTGTTCAACATCACCCTCCGAATGACAAACATTATATGATGAAGGAAGTCTGATTGACTTTTCGGATCTAGAAACATTTCTCCCTTATGAGTAAAGGAAATTTGGACTTCATAAGCTTCGAAGAAACCTCTACCTATCAAGTGAACAGGAGCAGTTTCTACTAGGGGAAAAAAAAAATCACTTTCCTTGAAGTTTTCCTAAGTAGAATTTTAAAAGTAATGATTTAATAACCTGAATATGTGCCCTAGACACTCCTACCATCTGCACTGATGTTTTACTTCGAGGCAGGGGATCTCTGATTTTGGCAGAGCACAACTAAAAAGGTGGCCCTTGCATTTATAGGGCTTTAGTTGTGTCTCTATATAATCATCTCTACTTCTTTCAGGATTTACAGAGGGAAAAAGGGGAAACACCCCTAATGTTCCCTTGGAGGAGCCCTATTTCTGTTTAACTTGAAATTCTGGTCTAAAATGCAATTTCTCTTTAAGATTCCTCTTATTCTACAATCATTTTTTTGATGCCAGGGCTTTCTACAGTAAAAGCAAAATCCAGATTTTTTTTTTCCATCAGTTGGGAATCGAATGGAAGTTGGTAAACTCTCAACTGACATTGATTACTTAATTGGCAAAATTGAAGTTTCAAAATTGTTACTGATGTATTATTTTCTTTTCTTTTTAGTGATTTTTGAAAGGCTGGTTGGCCAGCATGGTAAAGGCGTTTGTATGTAATTTGGACTAACCAAAATTGTGTCTTTTGATTGGAGTAGTCAGTTCCTCATCTAAGCATTATACAAAGGCAAAGTTAGGTACAGAATCATCTTGGTGATTAGAGAACAATTTACGAGTAATGCTAGAATACTGATTAAAAGTTTTTCAAACCTTTCTTGATCATCTAGAATTGATTCATATGGCCTTTCCTTGCACTACTAAATCTTTGTCCAGACTAAAATTTTTAGAATAAGTTCTGGGGTAAATACAAGCATATATTTGTTAATCTCTGCACTAGTTCCAGGATATAATACATATATGTATATACATATATTCTTTTTCAGATTCTTTTCCATTATAGGTTTTTATAAAACATTGAATATAGTTCCTTGTGTCAAACAATATGTCCTTTATATTTATCTGTTTTAGATACAGTAGTGTATCTGTTAATCCCAAACTTCAAATTTATTGAATTTACCACTGAGATGTCTCTTGTGCTGAAAGGTTTGTGGGCGGGGCCAGGTGCTGGCTCTAAAAAACTGGAGTCAAAGTCATCCAGTCATGTCTGACTCTTTGTGACCTCATGGGCTATACAGTCCATGGATTTCTCCAGGCCCAAATGCTGGAGTGGGTAGCCTTTTCCTTCTCCAGGGGATCCTCCCAACCCAGGGATCGAACCCAGCTCTCCTGCATTACAGGCAGATTCTTTACCATCTGAGCCACAAGGGAAGCCCAGGAATACTGGAGTGGGTAGCCTATCCCTTCTCCAGGGGATCTTCCCAACCCAAGAATTGAACCAGGGTCTCCTGCATTGCAGGCGGATTCTTTACCAAAGCTGGAGGGAGGATCCTAAAATAGCACTTACCAGCAGTGTCCACATGGTAGAATGAGCTCTTAAAAATGCTTACCACCTGCATCCCAGTCTCCAGGGTTAGCTCCAGCTGCCCTCTGCCTCTCAGGAAGGCTCTCCAAGATCAGCAGGTGGGTTGGAACCAGGCTTCTTTCAAATTACAGATTCCACCCTGGGCTTCAGAGCATCTGAGATTTTTTGGTCACTTTTTAAGAGTGAAGTCCCTTTCCCACAGCCCAGTAGCTCTCCTGAAAGTAAGCCCAACTGGTGTTCAAAGTCAGACACTCCTGGGGGCACATCTTCCCAGTGCACAACCAGGAAGCCCACTGTGGAGCTTGACTCACTCTTGGGTAGAAGCTCTACAGCTATAGTTATCTTCCCATTAGTGAGTTGCCTACCTGGGGGTATGAGTCTTGGAGATACCACATCTCCACCCTCCTACCCATTCCCCTTTGGTTCATTTTCACTGTAGATCTTTTATGCTAGTCTTCTGATTCTTCTCCTTAATAGTCATCCTGTAAATAGTTGTAATTTTGCTATGTCTGGAGGAAGTGAGCTGAGAATCTTCCTGTTCCACCATCTTTTCTATATATTCTTGATAGTGACAATCATATATCTACAAGTGGTATTGAAAAATATATTACATATATTTAAAATTCTTTAGGATTAGCCAATAGACTATCTGAAGTGGTAATCAATTTGAATGAAGTTATTTTAAGGAAATGATGTTTCATTTATTTAAAGATCACTATTGTTTAAAATGTCTGTTCTCAGGCATTCATTTATTTGCTCATTCATTCAATTTATATTTACTAGATACTTATGACCTATCTCATGTTGTAATAGACACTTTAAAGAATACAAAGATTAATTGTACGAGTTTCTTCTCCCAAGCAATTTAAAATAAAATATATAAGATATGTATTTTATACAAAAATTATGAATAACTCTAAGGTAGAAAATAAGAACTGTTATGAAATAAGTATATTATAAGAAAACAAAATATTATAGGAATTTAAAGGAAGCACATACATCATAGGGCAGGGGAGACATTAGCAACTGTTTTACATGACATAATTCAGATTTGAGATATACTGAAGGATGGATTGAAATTTGTAGGGCAATCAGAAGTATGGGATACTGTCCTCCATTTTCAAAGGGAAAATTCTGTTTTTTGACAATTTAACTTAAATAGATGTATTAGGTGTTTTTCTTCTTTTCTGCATCTCAACAACACAAATTCAAGGAGAATAAAATTCTAAGTAGATAACATTTTAAACCAAGAAAGGCTGACATTCAATTTTGCATTTCTAAGGGCATCTAAGATATGAAATGTGAGTCATTGACTTATCATTGTGAAGTGGTATATCTCAACATTTTAGCAAGAAATATAACTTCAGGCAAAATGAAACACTGTAGCAAATCTGTAGAATCACATTCACTGCTGGTAAAAATGCTATACCTGTTCGAAATTTATAAATACCTAATAATTTGAAATAGGCCTGACATACATGCTTCTCTGTTAGGCCAGCCTGAGGATATGGCAAAGTTCCATTCCCAGAGATTCCCTCCATTAAAGCACAGTGGGAGAAAGAACCAAATGTTTTCTTTAGCAGCTGGCTTTTCGAATACACCTCAAGTCAGCATTTTTATAATGATTAGCATTCTTACGGAACATTACATCTGCGTTCTGTCCATCTTGGCTTTGTCATTGAGTCTCACTTCATATTACTGTCTTTTTATAATTCTTGCCTGCAGCAAATCTACCTGCTTATTGTTATTTTCAGCACTGATATTGCAGAGCCCATTCAGTAACACAACTATGCTTGTTTTAAAGAGATATTGCTAGCTATAAAAAGTTTGGGGTATTATATAGGTGACAAAAATAAAATGTTGGAAGAAAAAGAACATTATAGAATGATACATACAATTTACACAATTTAAAAAATATGCACAAATATACCTTAGTAATAGTTGCCTGTAGTTATATGAGGGCTTCCCAGGTGGCTCAGTGATAAAGAATCCACCTGCCAATGAGGCAATGAGAGTTCAATCCCTGGGTCCAGAAGATCCCTTGGAGAAGGAAATGGTGACCCATTCCAGTATTCTTGTTGGGAATAATGGGCTCCTCTCATGGACAGAGGAGCCTGGTGGGCTATAGTCCATGGGGTTGCAAAGAGTGAGACATGACTTAGTGGCTGAGCACACACGCACAGAGATAGGTGAAAGAGTATGAAAACAGGCCAAGAAAGAAGCCCTTCATATTTTAGGCAGTTTGTCAGGGGGTTGGGAATGTGGAGACAAAGAGAAACTTTGGAAATAGGGGATAAATGAAAGTTCAACTTTATATAAATATGTATGTGAAATTAAATGTTTGTTTAAAGATACATGAGTTAAGTTCAGTTCAGTCGCTCAGTCGTGTCAGACTCTTTGAGACCCCATGAATCGCAGCACGCCAGGCCTCCCTGTCCATCACCATCTCCCGGAGTTCACTCAGACTCATGTCCATCGAGTCCGTGATGCCATCCAGCCATCTTATCCTGGGTCGTCCCCTTCTCCTTCTGTCCCCAATCTCTCCCAGCATCAGAGTCTTTTCCAATGAGTCAATTCTTCGCATGAAGTGTCCAAAGTACTGGAGCTTCAGCTTTAGCATCATTCCTTCCAAAGAAATCCCAGGGTTGATCTCCTTCAGAATGGACTGGTTGGGTCTCCTTGCAGTCCAAGGGACTCTCAAGAGTCTTCTCCAACACCACAGTTCAAATGCATCAATTTTTCGGCGCTCAGCCTTCTTCACAGTCCAAATCTCACATCCAGACATGACCACAGGAAAAACCATAGCCTTGACTAAAGGGACCTTAGTTGGCAAAGTAATATCTCTGCTTTTGAATATACTATCTATGTTGGTCTTCTTCCAAAGAGTAAGCGTCTTTTAATTTCATGGCTGCAGTCAACATCTGCAGTGATTTGGGAGCCCAGAAAAATAAAGTCTGACACTGTTTCTACTGTTTCCCCATCTATTTCCCATGAAGTGATGGGACCAGATGCCATGATCTTCGTTTTCTGAATGTTGAGCTTTAAGCCAACTTTTTCACTCTCCTCTCACTTTCATCAAGAGGCTTTTTAGCTCCTCTTCACTTTCTAAAGTAAGGGTGTTGTCATCTGCATATCTGAGGTTATTGATATTTCTCCCGGCAATCTTGATTCCAGCTTGTGTTTCTTCCAGTCCAGTGTTTCTCATGATGTACTCTGCATATAAGTTAAATAAGCAGGGTGACAATATACAGCTTTGACGTACTCCTTTTCCTATTTGGAACCAGTCTGTTGTTCCATGTCTAGTTCTAACTGTTGCTTCCTGACCTGCATACAGATTCCTCAGGAGGCAGGTTAGGTGGTCTGGTATTCCCATCTCTTGAAGAATTTTCCACAGTTTATTGTGATCCACACAGTCAAAGGCTTTGGCACAGTCAATAAAGCAGAAATAGATGTTTTTCTGGAATGCTCTTGCTTTTTCGATGATCCAGCGGATGTTGGCAATTTGATCTCTGGTTCCTTTGCCTTTTCTAAAACCAGCTTGAACATCAGGGAGTTTACAGTTCACGTATTGCTGAAGTCTGGCTTGGAGAATTTTGAGCATGTGAATTTACTAGCATGTGAATTTACTAGCATGTGAATTTACTAGCATGTGAGATGAGTGCAATTGTGTGGTAGTTCGAGCATTCTTTTGCATTGCCTTTCTTTGGAATTGGAATGAAAACTGACCTTTTCCAGTCCTGTGGCCACTGCTGAGTTTTCCAAACTTGCTGCCATATTACAATACTAATAATGGTTAACTCTTTTAGAGTAGCTAGGTTTCTCAGTTCAGTTCAGTCACTCAGTCGTGTCTGACTCTTTGCGACCCCATGAATCGCAGCACACCAGGCCTCCCTGTCCATCACCAACTCCTGGAGTTCACTCAGACTCACGACCATCAAGTCGGTGATGCCATCCAGCCATCTCATCCTCTGTCGTCCCCTTCTCCTCCTGCCCTCAATCCCTCCCAGCATCAGACCCTTTTCCAATGAGTCAACTCTTCGCATACTGGAGTACAGCCAAAGCTATGGTTTTTCCTGTAGTCATGTACAGATATGAGAGATGGACCCTAAAGAAGGCTGATGAAGAACTGATGCTTTCCAATTTTGGGTTGGAGAAGATTCTTTGGACAACAACGAGGAAAAGTCAGTCAATCCTAAAGGAAATCAATTCCAAATATTCACTGGAAGGACTGATGCTGAAATTGAAACGCCAATACTTCGGTCACCTGATGTAAAGAACTGACTCATTGGAAACCCCTGATGGTGGGAAAGATTGAGGGCAGGAGGATAAGGGAGCTACAGAGGATAAGATGGCTGGATGGCATCACTGACTCAATGGACATGAGTTTGAGCAAACTCTGGGAGATAGTGAAAGAGAGGGAGGCCTGGCACACTGCAGACTATGAGGTCACAAAGAGTTGGACACAAGTTAGCTACTATAGCAACAACAAAATGTGTTCTACCTCCTTTCATATATTCCTATGATTTTGCTTTGTCAAATAATATTAGTTTTAGAAACGATTGAGCTACTAGTAGTTGAGGAGTGTCCTCATGCAGCAGCAGTGCAATTTTGCTTGATGTTGCATTTTTTTTAACTACCCAAAGCAAAATGCTTCTAAAGGCGTAGATGTTTAGCAAGCTCTGTGAGAGTGATAAAGCCACATAAAAAAAAAAAAAAAGATAGTAAAGCACTTTGGGGCCACATATGAGGGCCAGGAAACTTGTTCAAACTATAAAACAAAGAGCATATGTAGCACAAGCATAATCTTCCGATGATTATGCACTTTGTGTCCACTCTGTGGATGAAAGCACATTTTTATATTGATTTTACCACTAACCATCCAAATTTGCTGAGGTCTAAATACAAAGTAGATGTAGGAGCAAAAAGGATTAAAGCAATCTTGGTAGGAAAGAGGGCTACCATAATTATTAAATGAAGGAAATCTTAAAGTCTGAGACAGAATCCTTCTTCTCACTCCCTCCCCCAATCAAAGTTGCTATGAAATCAAAGTAGATGCATAGTATCTTTATGGATGATTTTAGGCATTCTAGAAGAGAGAGTCTTACCAAAGGAAAACATGATTGATGAGTCAGTAGCTCATCATCTGACTGACGGTATTGCATTTCATTACAATTCCTGAGGGACAAAGTGTTTAAAAACTTAAGTTCCATAAAAATCCAAGGAGAAAACAGTTTTATCTGCAGACACAAAGTACTCTTCCAGATTTTTAAAAAGATGGAGATTTGCTGAAACCGAATGCAGTTAAGATATATCAGCACAGATTTACGATTCAGGAGACTCCATGACAATCAGATACAGGACCATCCATCCCGCCCCTGTTATCAGAAGCAGCTGCAGCACATGGTGAACTGACTTTAAATTCAAGTTTTAGATTGAACCCAACATAAACTGCACTGGATAAAGAAAAAAAAAAAAAAAAGATTTCCTCTTCTAATGCATTCCTATCTTCCCAGTCCCTCCTGTCCTCCATATAAGGATTTTCAAGGTTTTCCTTCATCTTTTCAGTGCCAAAAAAGAGCTGAAAAATGAGTGTTGAACACCCGACCATATCTAGAATCATTTACATTTAGAAAGAAGAACTAATGTCTTCTCTCCTCTGTGCTAATAAATATACCTAAGACACAGATGTCTAGAAGGAGCCCCAAGGGCACTGTGAACTTGATCTTCAGACTAGATTACATTCCTACAAGCCCCAACATAAATCCTTTTGCCCGTCTGACTTTGGTCATGATGGTGACTAGATGCCAACTGTTAACTTAGAATGGTGCTTAAGAGTTCAGACTCAGGAGCAAGATTGCCTGAATTTATAAACCAAGCCCCATTATTAATTACCTAGTGATGCTGGGGAGATAATTACATTTCTCTTTCCCCACTTTCTTAACCTCTCAATACATGAAAATAAGGACAGTACCTAACTCGAAAGGTTGTTGGGAGGATTAAATTAGTTAATACCTGTAAACCATCCTAAAGGAGATCAGTCTTGGGTGTTCACTGGAAGGACTGATCTTGAAGCTGAAACTCCAATATTTTGGCCACCTGATGTGAAGAACTGACTCATTTGAAGAGACCCTGATGCTGGGAAAGATTGAGGGCAGGAGGAGAAGGGGATGACAGAGGATGAGATGGCTGGATGGCATCACCGACTTGATGGACATAGGTTTGGGTGGACTCTGGGAGTTGGTGATGGACAGGGAGGCCTGGCGTACTGCAGTTCATGCCGTCACAAAGAGTCAGACACGACTGAGCGACTGAACTGAACTGAACTGAAACCATTCAGCACAGTGCATAATCATTGTTATTGATGGCAAAGCGCTGCCTCAAATCCTGAGTTACATCTGAGTAAAGCAAGAATCGTTTAGGAGACGGAGTCCTAACAATAGGACAAGGGTCTTGGAATAAATCCATTATCTCCAGGCCTGGAATCTTCTTGCTCTTCCTTCCAACTGTCTTCTTATCCAGATTCAGGAGCTAACATGCCACAGAACCCACACTCTGTGACTTTTTCCTCTCTCTGCAAGTGCCTGGGTTGTGTACGTTTATCCTCTTTCTGCCTAACACTGTATCACATTTGAATTTCAGCCCTGGTGCCCCAGAAATCCATCTGCCTTCAATGTTAGAGTTGGAGTCTTGCCATTGACTAGACCTTCCAAATAAACATCAACCACCCTCTGGTTCCTAAGTGCATCTTCAACTGTAAGAAGAACAAACAGAAAAATTAAAAGCTATTTGGGCAAGTCTATGAATCCCTGGAAGACCAATTTTTGACTCTTTCAGGCAGGCAGTCTATAAAGTCGTTTACTCTGCCTGGAAATGATACTTTTCTTGCCTTTTAATTCACTGCTATCTCTGCCTTTTAAACTACTACTAATTCTCAAAAATCAGAGCTTAGATTCACTTCGTCGCCGACCCATTTTTGTGTTCTCATAGGCCACTGCAAATCTACCATCATAAATTTTGTCATGGACAATGGAAGATGATCTGTACAATTTTACCTGAGCCCTTTACTCCTGGAAAACACAGTTTAAACCCTGTTATTCTGGAAAACTACTTAGAGCAAAGTACTGCCCTTCTCCGTATGACTTCATTGAAAATCATGGGTAACCATGCTTGCTTACCTAAAACAATCCCAGGCAGAGTCCCTCCAGACTCCCATGCTTTGTCTCATAAATGATGAGTTCAATCATTTCTCTACACTGAACAATCAAAATAAAATTTCCTTTAACTTGATGACTAAACTTCAGTCAGACTTCTCTCCATCTCCCAATCTCCTGAAATTTGGCTCATTCTGGACTGCAAGGAAATCAAACCAGTCAGTCCTAAAGGAAATCCGTCCTGAGTATTCATTGGAAGGACTGAAACTGAAGTTGAAACTCCAATACTTTGGGCCACCTGATGCGAAGAACTGACTCATTTGAAAAGCCCCTGATTCTAGGAAAGATTGAAAGATTGGAGGAGAAGGGGATGCAGAGGATGAGATGGTTGGATGGCATCACCAACGTGATGGACAAGAGTTTGAGCAGGTTCCAGGAGTTAGTGATAGGCAGGCAAGTCTGGCATGCTGCAATCCATGGGGTTGCAAGGAGATGGACATGACTGAGGAATTGAACTGAACTGAACTGGAGTGTTGGAACCCAGAATAGTCCTTCTTCAAGGGCCCCTAAGGACAGGAATCACTGAACGTAGGGAAAATCATCCACTTTTCAGGCATGATACCTATTTCCATCTTCCCCTACCTGTTTCTTTAACACTTTGTTTACTCCTTATCTGGCTGCCTTCTGAAATGATTCAACCCTCATGGTCAGAAGTCCCTCCCTACAGTAGTAATTCCCTTGCACCTGTTACTCCTTACTGCCAAACTCAGACTTCAATTCAGGAAAGTAGGTAAAACCACTATTCAGGTATGACCTAAATCAAATCCCTCACAATTATACAGTGGAAGTGACAAATAGATTCAAGGGATTAGATCTGTTAGAGCACCTGAAGAACTGTGGACAGAGGTTCATGACATTGTATAAGAGGCAGTGATCAAGGAGATGGTGGGATGATTTGGGAGAACGGCATTGAAACATGTATACTATCATGTAAGAAATGAATCGCCAGTCTATGTTTGATGCAGAATACAGGATGCTTGGGGCTGGTGCACAGAGACGATCCAAAGAGATGATATGGGGTGGGAGGTGGGAGGGGGGGTTCATGTTTGGGAACTCATGTACACCCGTGGTGGATTCATGTCAATGTATGGCAAAACCAATACAGTATTGTAAAGTAAAATAAAGTAAAAATTAAAAAAAAAAGAACACCCCTAAGAAAAAGAAACACAAAAAGACATAATGGTTGTCTAAGGAGGCCTTACAAATAGCTTAGAAAAGAAGAGAAGCTAAAGCAAAGTAGAAAAGGAAAGATATAACCATTTGAATGCAGAGTTCCAAAGAATAGCAAGGAGAAGTAAGAAAGCCTTCCTCAGTGATCAATGCAAAGAAATAGAGGAAAACACCAGAATGGGAAAGACTAGAGATCTCTTCAAGAAAATCAGAGATACCAAGGGAATATTTCATGCAAAGATGAACACAATGAAGGACAGAAATGGTCTGGACCTAACAGAAGCAGAAGATATTAAGGAGAGGTGGCAAGAATACACAGAAGAACTATACAAAAAAGATCTTCATGACCAAGATAATCATGATGGTGTGATCACTCACCTAGAGCCAGACATCCTGGAAAGTGAAGTCAAGTGGGCCTTAGAAAGCATCACTATGAACAAAGCTAGTGGAGGTGATGGAATTCCAGTTGGGCTATTTCAAATCCTAAAAGATGATGCTGTGAAAGTGCTACACTCAATATACCAACAAAGATGTAAAACTCAGCAGTGGCCACAGGACTGGAAAAGGTCAGTTTTTGTTCCAATCCCAAAGAAAGCCAATCCAAAGAATGCTCAAACTACCTCACAATTGCACTCGTCTCACTCGCTAGCAAAGTAATGCTCAAAATTCTCCAAGACAGACTTCAACAGTACATGAACCATGAACTTCCAGATGTTCAAGCTGGATTTAGAAAAGGTAGAGGAATCAGAAATCAAATTGCCAGCATCTGTTGGATCACTGAAAAAGAGAGAGAGTTCCATAAAAACATCTATTTCTGCTTTATTTACTATGCCAAAGCCTTTCACTGTGTGGAGACAACAAGGTGTGGAAAATCCTTCAAGAGATGGGAATATCAGACCACTTGACCTGCCTCTTGAGAAATCTGTATGCAGGTCAAGAAGCAACAGTTAGAACTCGACATGAAACAACAGACTGGCTCCAAATCAGGAAATAAAAACTAAAGAGACTCTTAATAAAAGTGGAAAAGGAGAGCAAAAAAGTTGGCTTAAAACTCAACATTCAGAAATCTAAGATCATGGCATCTGGTCACGTCACTTCATGGAAAATAGATGGGGAAACAATGGAAAGAGTGAAAGACTTTTTATTTTCTTGGGCTCCAAAATCACTGCAGATAGTGACAGCAGCCATGAAATTAAAAGACGCTTGCTCCTTGGAAGAAAAGCTATGACCAACCTAGACAGCATATTAAAAAGCAGAGATATTACTTTGTCAGCAAAGGTCCGCCTAGTTAAAGCTACGCTTTTTCCAGACTGTATGAATGTGAGTCAGACTATAAAGAAAGCTGAGCATAGAAGAATTGATGTTTTTAAACAGTGGTGTTGGAGAAGACTCTTGAGAATCCCTTGGATTGCAAGGAGTTCCAACCAGTTCATTCTAAAAGAAATCAGTCCTGAATATTCATTGGAAGGACTGATGCTGAAGCTGAAACTCCAGTCCTTTGGCCACCTGGTGGGAAGAACTGACTCACTGGAAAAGATCCCGATGTTGGGAAAGTTGAAGGCAAGAGGAGAATGAAGACAGAGGATGAGATAGTTGGTTGGCATCATGGACTCAATGGACATGAGTTTGTGTAAGCTCTGGGAGTTGGTGATGGACAGGGAGGCCTGGCGTGCTGCAGTCCATGGGGGTGCAAAGAGTCGAACATGACTGAGTGACTGAACCGAACTGAGCTGATCCGTGTTACAGTGTTCGGTGCCATTATTGTAGTAATTCTTTTAATTAAAGACTCTCCTTTCCTAAGTCCAGATTTGTTTTTCTATGACATCACAGCTTATTGTAATTATCTGTTTAATTTTTTTTATTCTGCACTAGATTATACATTCTGTGAGTACAAGGACAATGTCTCTTTTATTCACAATTAGTTCGTGAGAGTATATACAATGCTGTGTCATAGGAAGTGATCAGAGATTTATCTCATTACTCTGCATTATTTGGTTTTGACCTCTAAGATCTAACACTTTAATTCCATGATATCTATTTGACACTGAAATATAGGATCACAGTTTGGAACAGCCACCAGCTAGAGAAAGGGTAATTAATTTTTAAATGTCAAAAAAATAGTTCATGTTTTATATGATAGTGTCATGTAGTACCTTGATAAACTGAACCTACACATAGAACAAAACTTTCTTCCACTTTAGCTGAACAAATCATTGAAAATAATTTTTGATTAATTTCATATGAGAAAAACAGTAGTTAAATTCTCAAAACTCCTTCTATTTAAAGTGAAAGTGAAAGTTTCAGTTGCTCAGTTCTGACCAACTCTTTGTGATCCCAAGGACTATGGCGATCCCCATTCTCTGTCCATGGGGTTCTCCAGACAAGAATACTAGAGTGAGTTGCCATTTTCTTCTCCAGGAAATCTTTCTGACCCAGGGATTAAACCTGGATCTCCCACATTGAAAGCAGATTCTTTACCATTTGAGCCACATGGGCTTCCATACCCACCAATATAATGAAACAAGAAATATCTGTTTCTCATATAACAGAAATACTTGACTAAAAACTTTTCAAACAAAAAATGATATTTTGTATGCTCAAAAGTTTTGCACAACAAAGATAAGGTATTTTATAACATATTCCAAATGTTGCCTAGGATATGATTCTGTAGTGTATAGGTACCAAAATATTTTATGATTTTTTAAAATCATGTCCCAAGAAGAGAGATATCATTTAGATAAGTCCAATTGTCTTAGAGAGACATCTCAGGAGACTCTCATCTCCTCTTACCTTGACTCTTTTCCTACATCCTGACTCACACATACCTTTACAACTCTGTATTTAGTACCTTGTTTGCAAAGTTTACAGCATCTTCAAATTAAATCTATTATTTTAACTTGCGTTCTTATTGTAATACTGGTTCTCTCATCTCAGACTCAAATTCATGCCAACTTGTGCTTTTCCAGGACACGAAAGTGATGTGCATTTAACCTTGCCTGCCAAGGCATTTCAACACCTATAATCAGGATGCATTCTTTAGGAACTTGAATCAAGATGTTTTGTTATAGTTAATTAAAAGAGCTAGATTATATCATATAATTATATATGATAAATGAATAGAAATAAAAATACATTTATAGATTGTTCTGGTTTTAATCATTTGAGGTGCCTTTGTTTTTAGACACCTTTGTAGAGTTGTTTATTTCTCTTTAGGATTTTAAAATCTAAACATTAACATGTTATTAACATATTAAGTCACTAACTTTTGTCCAACTCTTTGTGACCCCATGGACTGTAGCACATCAGACTTCTCTGTCCATAAGGTTATCCAGGCAAGACTACTGAAGTGGGTTGCCATTTCCTTCTCCAAGGAATCTTCTTGACGAAAGGATCAACCCATGTTCTCTTGTGTCTCCTGCAGTGCAGGTGGATTCTTGACCACTGAGCCACCAGTGAAGCTCCAAATACATGACTGAAGCGACTTAGCAGCAGCAGCAGCAGCAGCAGTCATTAATCATAGGTGGCAGGTAAGTTTCACATGTCGTACCAGTTACAATCAATAGGCAGGAACTTCCCAGCATACCATGTTATGAAGGCTTATAAGGTCATGTCTGAATTTAGAAAGTAAATCACCATGGCTGATTATTCATAACTGCAATGTATGTGAGATGCAAAAATAGCAAAATATGTGTAATGAATTTTATCCCTTTGGACTAGACTGATGCCTAAATATATACTATATTTTTGCTAACAAGAGAGAGAATTATATTTAAGAAAGTGCGCTACATATATGTAGCATTTTATTATTATGCATAATATTAGAAGCATACTTAAATATCCATGGACAGAGGAGCCTGGTGGGCTTCAGTCCATATAGTCACAAAGAATCAGACATGACTGAGCAACTAACACTTTTACTTTCACTTAAATATCAACACTCCACTTTTTGAAAGCTATTCTGTCTTCCTCATCTGCCACAATTTAAAAGTGTAATGTGGGTTAAATATTTGTTTCTTAATGATGATCAAAAAGAGAAATTAAGAAACAAGTTACTTATTCCCCAGCCCTTAATTATCAATCTATTGCAAATAGTGACCATCAATATAATAATTAATCAGATTTCATCAACTTCCTTAAGAAGATACAACTAAGCATATTTGAGTTCATAAATTTGATTGTGTTTAAGGATATGTAAATGTCCATCTTTGAAACAGAAATTTTGTCTAAGCTCTCACAAGAAGTAGGGGTGGAAACCTATCTTTTGAATTATGTTGAACTCCAAAAGACTTTCTTTCTTTTTTAATTAATTTATTTATTTTAACTGAAGGTTAATTACTTTACAATATTGTATTGGTTTTGCCATACATCAACATGAATCTACCACAAGTATACACGTGTTCCCCATCCTGAACCCCCCTCCCTCCTCCCTCCCCATACCATCCCTCTGAGTCGTCCCAGTGCACCAGCCCCAAGAATCCAGTATAAAATGGTTTTCTGTCCACAGTCTAGAATATACTATGAGAAGCTGAGAAACAGACCCTCATGCATAGCTCAAGGAACTGCTGAGAATTTTGGCCCTTTATCTAAATAAATGAGCTAATCTCGATTTCATTTTAATAGAAGGAAACCAAAGGCTAAAAAGAGGAAATACATTGCAAAAAAGTGAGTAGTTATAGGTAAAGAAATCATTGTTTAGATAGGACAATTTGGTAAAATAAAACTCTTTGTATTTCTTGGGTTGTCCTAATTGTATCCAGATTGAATCCATAATACTTCATAGGTGAAGGTGAATTCGCTCAGTCATGTCCGACTCTTTGCGACCCTGTAGCCTACCAGGCTCCTCCATCTATGGGATTCTCCAGGTAAGAATACTGGAATGGGTTGCCATTTCCTTCTCCAGGGGGTCTTCCCAACCCAGGGATCGAACACAGGTCTCCTGCATTGGAGGCAGACGCTTTAACCTCTGAGCCACCAGGGAAGCATAATACTTCATAGGGATCTCAAGAAGCAATCTGTCATCTTTATTTATGAAAAAAGCATACTTATGCAAACCCTGGGGTTTCCCAGGTGACTCAGTGGTAAAGAAATCCCCTCAAATGCAGGAGACACAGGAGACTTGGATTCAATCCCTGGGTTGGGAAGATCCCCTGGAAGAGGGCATGTCAACCCACTCCAATACTCTTGCCTGGAGAATCCCATGCACTGAAGAGCCTTGTGGGCTACAATCCACAGAGTCAGCCACAATTGAAGCAACTGAGCACCCAGGAAAGCATTCAAATCCTACGTCTCTGTTAAGGACACACTGTTTGGGGAGGAAGATGAGCATCTACTTTCACTCTGTATATCCACACTGATTTACAGACAGAAGAGAGTGAATAGTACCAGTGAGAGCAATTGTTTCATTGGTCCAGTTGAAAATTTCATCATGTGTTTAGAAGAATCAATAATGCCATTTAACACTTAAGATTTGTTTCCTAGTTCTTTTTAATAAAACGAGAATAATTCCTCCCCAAAAGACCAAGTCCATCACGTTATCAGGATGCAGACAAGAATTCATTTTGCCTCTTAGTTGAGATAATGGAACTCATTTTAAACTCCAAGATGAGAAAATACTTTCCTAATAAAGTCAATTACTTAATTCTGAAGTTCATTACTCAATTTACTTCAGGATTATTAAAGTAAAATAATATCTGTAATGTGGTAATTTTATATGATGCATTTAATGGCTTACAAATAGCTCAGGTAAAATTTTAAATTTGATTTTATTATGATTTTATTTATAACTAAGTTATAATCTTCTATGAAACTGTCCCTGTTTAAAAAGACCTAAGTCAACTCTCATAGTTATCCCAGCTAACATTTCCTCCACCTTTCATTTCAACACTGACACAAAATTAAAGCATATTGATAAGGCAGGAACATTTTAAAAGTATTGTATTTCTTGCCAGATAGGATTACTTCTGGAAAGTTTAAATTTGAAGCTATAATATCACTGGATAAACATACCCCAGTATGTAAGTAACATATGCTTTTAATTAAGTGTAAACAAGAAAACAAAGAATTAAAATCCACCATAGTCACTTCTTCAAAGCTGTTGGCTGAATTATTTCCAACACCACATGGAAACTGGGCGTGATTATAATCCACTGTGAAAACAAAAACAAAATGCCCAGAATTTACCAGTAATGCTTTAGGCAGTAGTACCTTATATTTTGGATTATTTTTCAGAGAATAAGCTCTTGAATGCAAAAGCACAGAATCTAATAAGAGAGTAGGCCTCTCTCCTGTCATTTTTAATGAAGTATCATTAGGAATACCACTACAAATAGGTAAAATGTTTGTTTGTAAGAATATGCAATATTTCTTTTCATTAGTCAATTTTAGAAGTGCTTTACAAGTCTTTTATTTTGTAAGCTAGAAAATCATAGATCAGCTAAATACTCTTTCATATAAGAAAAGAGGAATTTATTGGTTCATTCCTAGGTGAAAGGAAGCTTCCATGTATTTTTAATATTTTAAAGTAAAATGAGATTTATCACTACCTTTTCTAATATACTCACCTGTCTGAAACACCTCTCTACTCTGAATGGCAGTTTCAAATTATTATCTCTAAAAATATCAGACTCTTCAAAATGTATTATTAGAAAGGATAAATTGATGAATTACTGTCCTCAGAGGCAACATGACACTTGACTGTCTCTTCCAGATGCAGCAGAGTCAAGTGAGAATGAACTACTTGAGTGTGAAGAAGGAAATATCCAGGTCTCCTTTCCATCCAATAATCTCCATTCCATTGAAAATTATATCTCTACACTGTGTGACATTCTTAAGTGTGAAAAAGCTGTGTCATTATAAACTTTTCTCCTGAAAAGACTGAAGTGGTGAGAATTGATGGTTCAAAAAAAAAAAAAGATGAACCTCGTTTTCTATGACTAGGGATGCATATGGATGTTATTCCATCAGCAGCATTTTTGTGTGTGTGCAGTTTGTGCTGTGTTCAATCACACCCATCTATTTGCAACCCCATGGACTATAGCCCACTAATTTTCTCTGTCCATGGGGATCTTCAGGCAAAAATACTGGAGTGGGTCGCCATTTCCCCCTCCAGGGGATCTTCCCAACCCAGGGATCAAACACATGCTTCTTTCATCTCTTGCACTGGCAGGCAGATTCTTTACCCCTGTGCCTCGTGGGAAGCCCTGATTTCACCAGCACCTGAGTGTAATTGTAATGGCTGTCTGAGAAGGCCTTACAAATAGCTGTGAAAAGAAGACAAGTGATCTAGTTTCATTCTTTTACAAGTGGTTGACCAGTTTTCCCAGAACCACTTGTTAAAGAGATTGTCTTTACTCCATTGTATATTCTTGCCTCCTTTGTCGAAGATAAGGTGTCCATAGGTGTGTGGATTTATCTCTGGGCTTTCTATTTTGTTCCATTGATCTATATTTCTGTCTTTGTGCCAGTATACTGTCTTAATGACTGTGGCTTTGTAGTAGAGCCTGAAGTCAGGCAAGTTGTTTCCTCCAGTTCCATTCTTCTTTCTCAAGATTGCTTTGGCTATTCGAGGTTTTTTGTATTCCCATACAAATCTTGAAATTATTTGTTCTAGTTCTGTGCAAAATACCGCTGGTAGCTTGATAGGGATTGCATTGAATCTGTAGATTGCTTTGGGTACTATACTCATTTTCACTATATTGATTCTTCCGATCCATGAACATGGTATATTTCTCCATCTATTAGTGTCCTCTTTGATTTCCTTCATCAGTGTTTTATAGTTTTCTATATATAGGTCTTTAGTTTCTTTAGGTAGATATATTCCTAAGTATTTTATTCTTTTCATTGCAATGGTGAATGGAATTGTTTCCTTAATTTCTTTTTCTACTTTCTCATTAGTGTATAGGAATGCAAGGGATTTCTGAGTGTTGAATTTATATCCTGCAACTTTACTATATTCCTTGATTAGCTCTAGTAATTTTCTGGTGGAGTCTTTAGGATTTTCTATGTAGAGGATCATGTCATCTTCAAACAGTGAGAGTTTTACTTCTGCTTTTCCCATTTGGATTCCTTTTATTTCTTTTTCTGCTCTGATTGCTGTGGCCAAAACTTCCAGAACTATGTTGAATAGTAGCGGTGAAAGTGGGCACACTTGTCTTGTTCCTGACTTTAGGGGAAATGCTTTCAGGTTTTCACCATGAGGATAATGTTTGCCATGGGTTTGGATCACTTTCTAACACCACACACAAAAATAAACTCAAAATGGATTAAAGATCTAAATGTAAGAACAGAAACTATAAAACTCCTAGAGGTGAACATAGGCAAAACACTCTCTGACATAAATCACAGCAGAATCCTCTATGATCCACCTCCCAGAATACTGGAAATAAAAGGAAAAATAAATAAATAGGATCTAATTAAAATTAAAAGCTTCTGCACAACAAAGGAAACTATAAGTAAGGTGAAAAGATAGCCCTCTGAATGGGAGAAAACAATAGCAAATGAAGCAACTGACTAACAACTAATCTCAAAAATATACAAGCAACTTATGCAGCTCAACTCCAGAAAAATAAATGACCCAATCAAAAAATGGGCCAAAGAACTAAATAGATATTTCTCCAAAGAAGACATACGGATGGCTAACAAACACATGAAAAGATGCTCAACATCACTCATTATCAGAGAAATGCAAATCAAAACCACAATGAGGTACCACTTCACACCAGTCAGAATGGCTGCGATCCAAAAGTCTACAAGCAATAAGTGCTGGAGAGGATGTGGAGAAAAGGGAACCCTCTTACACTGTTGGTGGGAATGCAAACTAGTACAGCCACTATGGAAAACAATGTGGAGATTCCTTTAAAAATTGCAAATAGAGCTGCCTTATGACCCAGCAATCCCACTGCTGGGCATACACACCGAGGAAACCAGAATTGAAAGAGACACATGTACCCCAATGTTCACTGCAGCACTGTTAATATTAGCCAGGACATGGAAACAACCTAGATGTCCATCAGCAGATGAATGGATAAGAAAGCTGCGATACATATACACGATGGAGCATTACTCAGCCATTAAAAACAATACATTTGAATCAGTTCTAATGAGATGGATGAAACTGGAGCAGATTATACAGAGTGAAGCAAGCCAGAAAGAAAAACACCAATACAGTATGCTGACACATATATACGGAATTTAGAAAGATGGTAATGATGACCCTGTATGTGAGACAGTAAAAGAGACACAGATGTATAGAACAGACTTTTGGACTCTGAAGGAGAGGGAGAGGGTGGGATGATTTGGAAGAATGGCATTGAAACATGTATACTATCATGTAAGAAACGAAGTGCCAGTCTATGTTCGAAGCAGGATGCAGGATGCTTGGGGCTGGTGCATGGGGATGATCCAGAGAGATGATATGGGGTGGGAGGTGGGAGGGGGATTCAGGATTGGGAGCTTGTATATACCCGTGGTGGATTCATATCAATGTATGGAAAAACCAATACAGTATTGTAAAGTAAAATAAAGTAAAAATAAATAAAGAAAGAAAGAAAAGAAGACAAGTGAAAGGCACAGGAGAAAAGGAAAGATATACCGATTTGAATGCAAAGTTCTAAAGAATAGCAAGGAGAGATAAGAAAGCCTTCCTTAGTGATCAATGCAAAGAAATAGAGGAAAGCAATAGAATGGGAAAGACTAGAGATCTCTTCAAAAAAATCAGAGATACCAAGGGAACATTTCCTGCAAAGATGGGCTCAATAACGGACAGAAATGGTATGGACCTAACAGAAGCAGAATATATTAAGAAGAGGTGGCAAGAATACATGAGGTTCAGTTCAGTTCAGTTGCTCAGTCATGTCCGAGTCTTTGTGACCCCATGAATCGTGCACACCAGGCCTCCCTGTCCATCACCAACTCCCGGAGTTCACTCAGACTCACGTCCATTGAGTCAGTGATGCCGTCTAGCCATCACTGAAGAAAACATGAAAGAAGTATGCAAAAAAAGATCTTCATGACCCAGAAAACCATGATGGTGTGATCACTCACCTAGAGCCAGATATCCTGGAATGTGAAGCCAAGTGGGCCTTAGGAAGCATTACTATAAGCAAAGCTAGTGGAGGTGATGGAATTCCAGTTGAGCTATTTCAAATCCTGAAAGATGATGCTGTGAAAGTGCTGCACTCAATATGACAGCAAATCTGGAAAACTCAGCAGTGGCCACAGGCCTGGAAAAGATCAGTTTTTATTCCAGTTCCAAAGAAAGGCAACACCAAAGAATGCTCAAACTACCACATAATTGCACTCATCTCACACATTAGCAAAGAAATGCTCAAAATTCTCCAAGATAGATTTCAACAGTACATGAACAGTGAACTTCCAGATGTTCAAGCTAGTTTTAGAAAAGGCAGAGGAACCAGAGATCAAATTGCCAACATCCATTGGATCATTGAAAAAGGAAGAGAGTTCCAGAAAAACATCAACTTCTGCTTTATTGACTATGCCAAAGCCTTTGACTGTGTAGATCACAGCAAATTGTGGAAAATTCTTCAAGGATTGGGAATACCAGACCACCTGCCATGCCTCCTGAGAAATCTGTATGCAGGTCAGGAAGCAACAGTTAGAACTGAACATGGAATAACAGACTGCTTCCACATTGAGAAAAGAGTACATCGAGGCTGTACATTGTCACCCTGCTTATTTAACTTATATGCGGAATACATCATAAGAAATGCTGAACTTGATGAAGCACAAACTGGAATCAAGATTGCTGAGAGAAATATCAATAACCTCAGATATGCAGATGACGCCACACTGAGGGCAGAAAGCAAAGCACTAAAGAGCCTCTTGACGAAAGTAAAGAGAAGAGTGAAAAAGTTGGCTTAAAGCTCAACATTCAGAAAACGAAGATCATGGCATCTGGTCCCATCACTTCATAGGAAATAGATGGGGACATAATGAAAATAGTGACAGACTTTATTTTGGGGGGGCTCCAAAATCACTGCAGATGGTGACTGCAGCCATGAAATTAAAAGAAGCTTACTCCTTGGAAGGAAAGTTATGTCCAACCTAGACAGCATGTTGAAAAGCAGAGACATTACTTTGGCGACAAAGGTCCATCTAGTCAAGGCTATGGTTTTTCCTGTAGTCATGTATGGATGTGAGAGTTGGACTATAAAGAAAGCTGAGCACCAAAGAATTGATGCTTTTGAACTGTAGTGTTGGAGAAGACTCTTGAGAGTCCCTTGGACTGCAAGGAAATCCAACCAGCCCATCCTAAAGGAAATCAGTCCTGAATATTCATTGGAAGGACTGATGCTGAAGCTGAAGCTCCAATCCTTTGGCCACCTGATGAGGAGAACTGACTCATTGAAAAAGACCCGGATGCTGGGAAAGATTGAAGGCAGGAGGAGAAGGGAATGACAAAGGATCCGATGGTTGGATGGCATCACTGACTCAATGGACTTGAGTCTGAGTAATCTCCAGGCGTTGGTGATGGACAGGGAAGCCTGGCATGCTTCAGTTCATGGGATTGCAAAGAGTCAGACACAACTGAGCGACTGAACTGAACTGAATGTAATTACCTGAAAATAAAGACAGTGACTTTTCCGTTTATGGAGAACCCCTCCACCATATGGAGCTCCCAGATCTCTGGCATTTTTTACTCCATAGTATTAATATTATTCCCTGTCTTAGCTCAGACACTTACTCCCAGAAAGTGCCATCACCAATAACTGAGCCCTTTGCATAATCTTTTGACCCTAACCTATTTTTCTGAACTTCACCCACTTAAGCTCTTTTTTCCCCTTTCCAGTTAAAATTATATAACTGATCTCTGCATTAACTTCTAGCATACACCCTTAGCCTCTTGTCCATTCTCTGTCTTGGTAATCCTGGTTATGTCTAAATATCTGACTTCTCTGTGCTCATAGGACCTGTGTAACTGATTTTACTTTGTATTCATAACCACTAAGCTCAGGTGGATCCTAATTGTTGTTAAATTTGTCTGTCACATTTTGATATTAAAACCAAATACACAGATATCCAGAAAGCATCTATACATATAAAATAAAGATTTTATCCACCAAGACTTTTTAATTTTGAATATAGTATAAATTATCACAGGGGATAAATAATATTACTTTTAATTAATGATATACCAAAAAAAGAATAAAATTCACAATAGCCATTTATGCAAAGTTGTTTATAAGATTTAAGCATAGCATAAAGTGGAATTTAATCCTAAATCTAAAACCCTGTAAAGTCATAAAGTGAATATACTCAGACTATGTTAATATTCTCTGCTATAATCACTGGTATTTCAGATTCTGCCTTCATAGTCCTACATTGTGTTTGCCAATTTACTTTACTGCTCTCTGAGATGACAGTATCATGCCTTCTCCCTTTTCCTCCTCCATTACTCCTTCTCTATCTTCACTTCCAGATGAAGCCTTTCTTTCCTAGCTCCCATGGAGGAAACCTAAGTAGTCTGGAAAAAACTTCCCCTTGCCATCTCCACCACATCTGCCATGTTTTGCCCCAAGATGCACCCACACGTTTTGCTTTGTTTCATGCTTGTGTGAACAAACTCTCTATGCCTTCTATCAAGCCCAAATTTTCCACTTGGGTACCAGACCCCATCTGTTTATCCTCATCTACTGAAGGACATCACTGCAGACATTCTCCTGTCTGGCATCATCTGTTTTTCTTCTGCATTCAATCATTTCCACCAACATAATATAATAATGACAAAAATTTTTACACTGCTTATTTTCTTGCAGGTACTCAGATACACTAATTTAATCCTTATGCCAATCCACTGAGAAAGATAACTTTATTGCTGTCCACCTTTTACAGATGAAAACTTGGAGCACAAAGAATGTAAGAAATTTGCCTTAAGGAGCAGAGGTAATAGATTGTGTGGAAGTAAAATCTAATACTTTTATCCAGCTTCTAGTATAACTGTATACTTCACACACCACAGTCAGGGAAAATTGTATTCTATGATAAACTAAAAAAGAGGGAGTAATCCTGATTGGTTCTTGTTCTTAAAATAATACAATTTGAATGTTTTCCTTCAACTAGATGTCCTAACAAAGATAATTTCATCATTAATTCTTGATATAGCACATACTTTTTAAATATATGATAATTAAAAAATTATTTTTTGCCAACATAAGCAAATGTAATGTACACTGTTAATTTTACATTTTTCTTTGTTGTGTTTTATATTTGACAAATATTTTCTTCTGAAATCTGACTCACTTTTTCTAAGTGCACTTGTTTCTGAGTCTTCTTTGGCAGTCCTTCTTGCGGGTTCTATTAAGCTATAGTCCACAATTAAACACAATAGAAATGTGTAGTTTGGTGGCATTCCTTGTCTGGACCTGGACAAGCTAAGCCCTTGGCTCAGTTTTGCTTGTCCCTTCATGTATGGTGACTGAGTTTTTTGGCTCTAATCAGTAATTCTGTTTTATGATCAAGTCTGTTTCTGGTGACAGCAGTGGTGAAATTTGGTTTTAAATTATACAGCTGACATGTGGTAGATATCAGAAACTGTGTCTCTCAGGAAGCAGCTGGCAAGAAATCCGAAATTTATTTCCCTATTAGTCTTTATTTGTGTATTGTGTTTGTCTTAAAATTCTAATATTTTCTGACAGATGACAACCAAGGATTAAAATGTTTTTGTTATTTTTCCAACCATTGGTAAAATCTTCTCTGATTATGTGATTTGTGTTTCTACCTATTTAAACTTGTCTATCAAGAATAGCTTTTGAATAAAACTAAACTAAATTTCTAACTTTCAGTGATCAACTTTTGTTGATTGCCATGTAGACACCTTCAATAATAAGATGATCCCAAATTAGTGTCTCTTCAGGACCCTTTAAATGAGTCTACAGAAAGAAGATTGCTACAGTTAAAAAATAAATAAATAAATAAATGTAAGAGATTTTTCTGCTAAATTCAAAAGAAAATCACAATATTACTTAGAATTTCAACAAATGAAGCTTTTTAAAGATCTAATGGGCTCAATTTTTGTCTTTGTGTCTTTAAATGTTTGATAATTCTTGAGAGGTGCTGGTACTTCCATTCCTTTTGGTTTGTAAAACTGGCTCCTCTAGTTTGGACAAAAATTGATAAAGCTTTTTTTCTAAATACAAACCAAATTTAGAAAAGAAATCTATACCTTTTGCCTAAATATGAGATGAAATAAAATGAAACAAAGCATAGTATAAACTCTCAAAATAGTTAATGAGGCAAGACCCCTCCCTCTGACTATGAGGGAATCACAGTGAAGACAAGTACCACAAACTGAATGGCTTATTAAACTGATAAAAATAGGTGAATGGTACTCAGTCTCCTTAGTGGTGGTGAGGGATGAGGATGGAAAACAAGTGTAGGACAACTGACTTAGGTCTTCCATGTAAGTCAACTTGAGGGTGGTGGGATGCTCTTTAGAGGAATGGGAAGTCATCAATGAATTTTATTCAGAAAATGACCCTTATTTAAGATTCACATTTTTTTGTTACCTATGTTGACTAATTTTTTCTAGAATGTTAAACATTTCAAATTTACTGGTTACAAAAATTTGTCACTTGCCATATTGCTTTAGAATGCATTGAAGTTTATTCTAGAAAGCAGGTAAGTTTCTTGCAGACCAGCTTGATCTTTTCAAGGGTTATTTTTGCAAACTCACACATCTGTTCATTCACTCATTAGCCATTTAATTTAGCAAGAAACTCCAGGAGATCAATATGCAGAGTTCTGGAGCGTTTTCCCCACATGATTCTCTCGTCTTTAGTGCTGTTCCCTACAAATTCCATCCCATTTAGCCTCCCTAGGGGCCGATCTCTATTTCTTCCATTCACTGAGACCACCTTACCCTGTCTAGGATCCACCCTGCTCCCTCACCATCTGGAAAGCACCTCCAAGTTCATTTTGTCTCCTGCTTTTAGAGATCACAGTCCCAAATTGACCACTATGCCATGTCTACAAACAGCTGCAGCTTACATTCTGTCTAGTTTTCTCTATACTCATGGTAGAAGAGAAAGCTTGGCTCCAGTTCCTCTAAAATGATTGTCTATGCATGTTGTCTTGGATTAGATTATCTGTGTTTTCTTCTGAGTTTTCAGGGGAGCTGTTCCCCTGCTATCCAACCCACTCCTTTGTACCATTACTGAAGGAAATGACTGAAATAATCTAATTATCTCTGAGGCTTTGGAGTAAGTTTGTGTTTATTCAGTTTACCATTTCAGAGGAATATATGATATTTTAAAAATAAGAATAAAAGTACTATACATGGCCTATTATTATTTACTATATATCAAGTTCTGTGAGTAATACTTTTCAGAAAATATTTAATTTTTTACAAAATGTTTGTAAATTAGGGCATTACATACTTGATTTTACTCATGCAATACACTCACAGTGACTCAGCAAAAGTCAAATGTCTAGTAAGTGATGGGAACAAACATAACTTGTCTCTCTACCTCTCTAATTCCCCTCTAACTTATTTTAGGGGGCTTCCCAGGTGGTGCAGTAGTAAAGAATCCACCTGCCAATGCAGAAAACACATTAGACATGGGTTCAATCCTGGGTCAGTAAGATTCCCTGGAGTAGGAAAAGACAACCCACTCCAGTATTCCTGCATGGAAAAATCCACAGACAGAGGAGCCTGGCAGGCTACAGTCCATGGCGTCACAAACAGTCATACACAGCTAAGTGAATGAGCATGCAAACATGCAATTTATTACAGGAATGCCTATTAAAGAAGTTAAAATGATAGCCCTAACAAAAGTGCCTTTCAAGCATATTTACTCCCGTGAAAAAGCATTTCTCTGAGGGATGGTATCTCAGTGTGGTTTTTAATCAAAACCTGTTTTTATTCACATTGACCTAAGTATTTCCTTTTAATGCATTCAAAATGTTTACCCTTTCATAACAATAAAACTGAACTGAGAATCAATATTCAACATAAGAAAAAATAACAACAAAGCTTACATTGTTCTTACAGCGTTAGTTCAAATTAACACTCTACCATTTGGAGCTGCTATTAGAATTATGTCAGATTCTAAATTCAATTTTGAAATTGTTTCAAAAACTAATGAGAGTGTAACGTTTCATGTAGAAACAAGCTGTGCTGGGAATGATTACTGTTTAGCTTATGTTTTCCAAAAAGAATTAAGAAAACTGCTATTTGGAAAGAGATTAGCTTAGTAGAATGAGAAACCATCAGGAGCAACATTTAAATAAAATTTTTTCAAATTAATTCAATAATTAATCAAACAGCAAATTGATATTCTATTGGAGAATATGCGTTGAACATTATTTGTGGGTCAGTAATACTACTTTCCTCTCAAAAACCTCTGAAAAGTTTATTGCATTAATATGATCAAATGATGATAACATAATGAATGCATTAATTGATCAAGTAAAAAATAAATATCTTTTAGTGGAGATATCATGGTCTCTGTGGAAATTTTTCAAGCAATGTTACCTTCAGATTTTTATTTATCCACATTAATAGTGCTCAGAATTATAGATTTTGTGGCTCTGGATCAAGATTTGGAAAACTTTCACTTAAATGGCCAGATAGTAAATATTGTCAGCGTTGCTGACAATACCATCTTTGTTGCAGCTACTCAGTTGTCCTCATAGTGTAAAAGTAGCCATGGACAATCCGTAGTAAAATCAGTGTAGCTTGTGTTCCGATAAATCTTTGTATGCAAAACCAAGTAGTCAGCGGACAGTTTTATCTGTGGGTCATAATTCCAAGACCCCTGATTTACAACATAGATTATTTTGTAATTTACACTTAGACCTCACAGTTCTCTGTTTCTTGACATTGGTCAACAGCGTTAGGTGTGGGGAATCAAGTCTTCTTTAAAAATAAACTCATGTGGTTAGTTTTATATTATATTTTCCCTAGAGAGAAATTGAATATGTGCTTCCCTATTTTCTGATCAAGAAAAGAGATAGGATACAGATAGATAATTCTTCTAAAACGATTATTAATATTTAGGACTTCCCAGGTGGCCTTGTGGTTTTAAAAAAAAAAAAACTAAAACACCCACCTGACAATGCAGGAGACATAAGAGACACAGCTTGAATCCCTGGGTGGAGAAGATCCCCTGGAGAAGGAAATGGCAACCCACTCCAGTACTCTTGCCTGGAAAATCCCATGGACAAAGGAGCCTGGTGGGCTAAAGTCCATGGAGTCGCAAAGAGTTGGACGTGATTGAGCGACTTCACTTTCACTTTTCACTTTCATGCATTGGAGAAGGAAATGGCAACCCACTCCAGTGTTCTTGCCTGGAGAATCCCAGGGACGGGAGTGCCTGGTGGGGTGCCGTCTCTGGGGTCGAACAGAGTCAGACACGACTGAAGCGACTTAGCAGCAGCAGTCTTTATTTAAAATTCTGATATTCTATCTATTAAGGATTTTTACTTTATTTATTTTTAAATTTATTATTTTTTTTTAACTTTACAATATTGTATTGGTTTTGCCATACATTGACATGAATCCACCACAGGGGTACATGTGTTCCCCATCCTGAACACCCCTCCTCTCTCCCTCCCCATCCCATCCCTTTGGGTCATCCCAGTGCACCAGCCCTGAGCACCCTGTATCATGCACCTTTATTTTTAATATATCCAGTTAAAATATTATGTATCTTGGAAATTCCCTGGTGGTCTGGTAATTAAGACTCAGCACTTTCACTGCTGAGGCCAGGGTTCAATCCTTGGTCAGGGAACTAAGATGCTGCAAGCTGTGAGGCCAAAATATATATATATGTGTGTGTGTGTTTGTGTGTGTATGTGTGTTGTGTATCTTGATTGGTCAGTTTTTTGCTTCGTGCTTACATTGATGCCAGAGATACCTCACTCACCTTCTCTAGTACCTTAGATGTCAAAGAGTGTCTTCTTTCACCACCAAAGTCACACAAAGATTTTTGTGTACAAACTCCCTTTTCAGATTCTTGTATAAATTCCCTCCAAAGGACATAAAACCACGCTGCTAAGTCACTTCAGTCATGTTCGACTCTTAGCGACCCCATAGACTGCGGCCTATCAGGCTCCTCCGTCCATGGGATTTTCCAGGCAAGAGTACTGGAGTGGGTTGCTATCTCCTCTGAATTGTCTTTCCTACTTCAGTATGAATCCTTCCACCAAAATCCCCCACCCAAATCCTTTACCGTCTCTTTCTGATAGTCAAGTTTCCTCTAACCTAACTAATCATGTCAATGTAAAGTTTTTCCTGGAAATCATTGCAATATATTTTTATAATCCACTATGAATTCCTGGCTATGCTTATATAAATCCATGAAGTATGAAAGGTATGTAAAGAAGAGGAACTTGTTTTTAAGATTCAATTTATTTCAAGTCACCTGTCTTGACATTGTTAATGTTGTTGACTGTCGGTCACTAATGGCTCTAACATTTCCAGCAGGACAATGAATCCTCTGGCATTGTCTTCCTTGGATGATTTTAAGCCATTTCCACAAAGGGCTAATAAGCCAATCATTTCTTTTGCTTAAAGAAACTGCAGAGTGGAATAAAAAAGAGCAAAGTGGTGTTTTCGTCTCTGTTGTGAATACACTCAGGGAGAGAATCACAGGTGGGACTCGGGTGCAATAAGAAAACTATGGAAAAAGACTGGATTTAGAAAAAAATATGCAGAAAAAAATATGTCCATCTAAACCAAATAAACATCTATTTCAACTTACTTATTTTTAACTTATCTAACAAGTTTCAGACAGGTGACACAATTCACAGGAAATTAAATTCAAACACTGAAGAAAATCTAAAGATAAATTGAGAATATTCAAGAAGCTCATTTTAAAATGACAAATCATGGCAAAATACAGATATGCATTAGAAAGCATGTCATGATATCAAATACATAAATGAAATTTCACAAAGACAAAGAGATGTTTCAGAAAGAGAATTGATTGGTGAGGCACAGAAGTTTTCTGTGGAAGGTGGAGGGGATTTGGCATTGCAGGAAAAGGAGATGATACTGTGTGCTGGTTTGACAAATATCTGCATATGAACTATTTTCAGCAGGCTTTCAAAGACCAGAGAAAGCTTTGAAGCAAGTCTGTGTTGAATTAGAACTCAACACGTGGAACATTCTGAGAGAGAAAAGTTCACTATAATTTAGTCAATTATTTATAATTGGTTCAAATTAGTACTTTAGTATACATATTGTTGGATACCTGTGCATACAATTATTCACTTCAAAACATGAATTTCCCTGCAACTGCCAATTGTTACAACAGACTCCTGCTGATTATCCTAAAAAACTCAGTTGGAGTTTGGCCAGACCCATGTATTCAAAGTAAGGTAGAAAATTAAAGTTATTATGTGGACAATATAATGGAAACAGAATCATCTGAACCATTCAGAGGACTAAGCAACCCTATAACACTGAACATCCGTTTTCCTCTTATTTCATCCGTATTCACTATAGGTTCTCAAAACAACTAGCCCCAAGGCTTGGAATGTAGGTCAGGAGCTTTATTCTGAGAGGATACCAGTTCCAAAGTTATAAAGGCAGTCATCCTAGTGGTAACCTGCTAATCACTGAAGAGGCTCAAGAAGACAGGGATTGTCTTTGGATTTTCCATGCTTTTAAGAAAGCAAATATAAAGCTAAACAAAGTGTGTTTGGAAATAGGCACTAGATTGCTGCTCCATGTGGATTTGAGGAGTTAGTGTGGCATCACTAACTGTGGAAAATTCTGAAAGAGACAGGAATACCAGACCACTGGACCTGCCTCTTGAGAAATCTGTATGCAGGTCAGGAAGCAATAGTTAGAACTGGACATGGAACTAAAGACTGGCTCCAAATAGGAAAAGGAGTACGTCAAGGCTGTAATATAGTTACCCTGCTTATTTAACTTATATGCAGGGTACATAATGAGAAATGCTGGGCTGAATGAAGCTCAAGTTGAAATCAAGATTGCTGGGAGATATATATCAATAACCTCAGATATGCAGATAACACCACCCTTATGGCAGAAAGTGAAGAAGAACTAAAGAGCCTCTTGATGAAAGTGAGAGGAGAGTGAAAAAGATGACTTGAAGCTCAAGATTCAGAAAACTACGATCATGGCATCCAGTCCCATCACTTCATGGGAAATAGATGGGGAAACAGTGGAAACAGTGTCAGACTTTATTTTTGGGGGCTCCTAAATCACTGCACAGAGACTGGAAAAGGAAAAGGCAACTGACTCCAGTATTCTTGCCTGGAAAATCCTATGGACAGAGGAGCCTGGCATGCCATAGTCCATAGGGTCGGAAGAGTCAGACACAACTTAGCTACTAAACCAGACAGATAGATAGATAGATAATAGGTAATCAAGGAATAATTTATCTTTTTACATTTTCATACCCTTTAAAACACTCAATTTTTTTGCTTCAAAAAAGAAGCTTTTTCTGTGTACAAGAATAAAATTGTTCCTTATCAGAATTTAACTTGAGGAACTCTTAAAGAATGATAGTCGTCTAGTGAAAAATCTCGTATTCTCTCTCTCAATAAAATTATCTCCTACAGCGTGTTTACTGCTGATGCAAACACACTACTCTAGATGAATTATCTCCTCAGTTCCATTTTCAATGCCATCATCATAGCTCAGCCTCAACATTTTCTCCTTTATTGCTTTAATGATGTCTATATTCAAGTACTATATTTGGTCTCTTAAATAAACCTCAGCTATTGAACTTCCCTGGTGGCTGATTGTAAAGAATCTGCCTTGCCACACAGAAGATGTGGGTTTGATCCATGGGTCAGGAAGATCCCTTGGAGAAGGAAGGCTGGCAGGCAACAGTCCACGGGGTTACAAGAGTCAGACAGGATTTAGCGGCTGAAACAAGAAACCATAACTGGAGTAACACAAAACCCCAAAGCCTGCATCTTTCTTCCACTCAAGCCTAGTAAGATAGATAAAAAGCTTTCATCTTTCTGTTTAAGACCCTCAAAGTTGGGTCCTAGTGTGCCTCCTGAGTGCTTCATTGTGTGTAGATGCTACTGGTAAGGATTCTGTACGATCTAATCTGTCAGTGTGTTTTTTTTATTTCAGGCACAGCCATTTTCATCTTTAGTACTTTGATTTTGGACTTTGTAAAGTCTTTAATATCTCTACTTAGCATGCTCACCTTAGTTCTGTCTTATTCAACAAATGGAATACAATTATAACAATTTGACATCCTTCTCTACTGGTTCAATTATCCATGTTGTTTCTGAGTAGGTTTTGAGTGGATAATCTGCCTCTTCATAATGCCTTGTCCATTAATCCTCTTTTGCATGTCTGATAATGTTTAACTAGATGCCAGACATGTTGAATTTGACCTTGCTTGATAATTTTGAATTTCTAAAAAAATTCTGTGCTTTGTTTTGGGTTTCCGTTATTTGGAAATAGCTTGCTTTGGTGGGGCTGGGGGATGAAGTGTGATTCTCTCCTTTAAGCTTTCAGGCAAGACCAGAGCAGTATATAGCCTCAGACTAATTCTGTTCCACCAATAAGATAGAATTCCTCTGAGTACCTTAACCAATGTTTTGAGAATGTGAAGTTTTCCACTTTGACTGTGGAGAACAGGTGATATTCACAGCCTTGTTTAACCACTGTTCTCTCCTATTCTTTCTAACCTCATCCAGGAATTAATCAATACTCAGCTAAATTCTCGAAGGGACACTGTCTAGGTCTGAATCTCTCTCTTTGTGTTCGCTATTCTCTGCTCTGAGAACTCTAGCTGCCTTGGCTTTCCTAGACTTCTATATCCCTACTTTCAAATCAGCAGGACTACCAGGCTTGGCCTAGAACCCCCATCTCAGAACTATCACCTGTAATTTTTCTCCAGGCAATGATCTGGGGTAACAATAAGGCTCGCATTATTTGCTTACCATTCTCAAAGATAACTATCCTTGTTGCCTGATGCTCAATGATTTGAAAGCTGTCATTTCATATATTTTTTCAGTATAAAATAAAAAATATATTTTTTTCGGTGGGGGGGGGTCATAAATCTAGTCTCATGTTATTCCATCTTCTAAAGTGAAAATCTTAAGTTTTTATCATAGTGGTGGTGAACTGTCCTCAACTTAATCAGTCTATAAGTAAATCCACAATTATTTTGACAACAAGGTAAACATTTGGGCTTCAGTTTTGTTCTTACCTTGGTCTTATCCTTGAGACAAAATGTCAAGGCTGTTGGTTCTTCCAGAGAAGTGTTGCCCGCTTTCTTTCAGCTGATACTATTCTATGTAATGTATGCATGTGAGAGTTGGACTTTGAAGAAAGCTGAGTGCTGAAGAATTGATGCTTTTGAACTGTGGTGTTGGAGAAGACTCCTGAGAGTCCCTTGTACTGCAAGGGGATCCAACCAGTCCTTCCTAAAGGAGATCAGCCCTGGGTGTTCATTGGAAGGACTGATGCTAAAGCTGAAACTCTGGCCACCTCTTGTGAAGAGTTGACTCATTGGAAAAGACTCTGATTCTGGAAGGGATTGGCGGCAGGAGGAGAAGGGGATGACAGAGGATGAGATGGCTGGATGGCACCACTGACTCGATGGACATGAGTTTGGGTGAACTCTGGGAGTTGGTGATGAACAGGGAGGCCTGGCATGCTGCGATTCATGGGGTCGCAAAAAGTTGGACACGACTGAGTGAATGAACTGAACTGAATTCTGTGTTAAGAGAAAATTATAGAATTTCACTAGTGTATTTTAAGTTTGCTCTTCCTATTGTAACTTTAAAGCACTTTTGGCAAACTATTGCTTAAATTTTCTGGTGTACTCTGCATTTACTTCAGCATTGAATGATTTGGGATTGGTATAAAGAACACCTGGGTTCTTACCCTATCTCTGCTTAAAAAAAAAAAAAACAGCAACAAAAGCTGTAGGACACTGGGCAAGTTTCTTTACATCTCAGAACTTCAGTTACTTCTGTAAAATAAAGAAAGAAATAAGATTAGGAGACTTTAACACACCATTATTTTACTGTTTATAATGCTGCATTTGCTTTAATTTCAAGAGGTTTTTGAGTATCAAAACTTTTAGGAACAATTCTGTGTCCAATTTTTAAGTACAACCCTGTCCCAGTTTTGTTGATTAGATTTCTATTCATTTCTTTTAGTTTTAAGAACAGGCACCTAGGGCAATAGCCATGTTGAAGCAGCTTATCACCACACACTAGATTGACATGCGTGAACACACTAATGATGTGTCAAACTGCAAATAGACCACATCATTCTCTTTAGAACCCATTTTTTACTGAACTTGCAATGGTGAGAGCACATTAAAACTATTAAGTAGATGCACTTTAAAAATAAAACGTCATGAAAATTTTGAATGGACTGTATTTTTCTCTAAATAAGTTACTAAATTTGCTTCTTTAAAAGGGAGTTTTTAATTTTCAGTACTCTGTGTAAGTTATCTGTTACCTGAGCACTTTTAGAGTACTATTCTAAAGCATTCACATACTTGTTCTAATATTTGAACTGGACTAAAATGGACTATCATTTTAAAATTTTATGTCCTTCAGATTGCAAACAAAACATCCCCAAACAAAATATCAATAACCTCAGATATGCAGATGACACCAACCTTATGGCAGAAAGCGAAGAGGAACTAAAAAGCCTCTTGATGAAAGTGAAAGAGGAGGGTGAAAAAGTTGGTTTAAAGCTCAACATTCAGGAAACGAAGATCATGGCATCCGGTCCCATCACTTCAAGGGAAATAGATGGGGAAACAGTGGAAACAGTGTCAGACTTTATTCTATTGGGCTCCAAAATCACTGCAGATGGTGATGGCAGCCATGAAATTAAAAGATGCTTACTCCTTGGAAGGAAAGTTATGACCAACCTAGATAACATATTAAAAAGCAGAGACATTACTTTGGCAACAAAGGTCCATCTAGTCAAGGCTATGGTTTTTCCAGTGGTCATGTATGGATAATAGAGTTGGACTGTGAAGAAAGCTGAGCACTGAAGAATCGATGTTTTTGAACTGTGATGTAGGAAAACACTCTTGAGAGTCCCTTGGACTGAAAGGAGACCCAACCAGTCCAATCTAGAGGAGATCAGCCCTGGAATTTCTTTGGAAGGACTGATGCTAAAGCTGAAAGTCCAATACTTTGGCAAAGAGTTGACTCATTGGAAAAGATCCTAATGCTGGGAGGGATTGGGGGCAGGAGGAGAAGGGGACAACAAAGGTGAGATGGCTGAATGGCTTCACTGACTCTATGGACATGAGTTTGGGTGAACTCCGGAAGTTGGCAATGGACAGGGAAGCCTGGAGTGCTGCGATACATGGGGTCACAAAAAGTTGGACACGACTGAGCGACTAAACTGAACTAACTGAACTGCACCATCTACCTGAAAAACTGATGATTTGAAGGTAGACAGATGAAGGCAGACGTGGGTGGAGGGGTCAGAGAGAGGCACAATGTCTAAAGACAGCTGAAAGAACATCAGAGATGAAGTTGGCCTCCTTTACCATTTCCCTGACTCCATTTGTTAACAGCCCCTACTAAGCAAATTATCATTCAAGGATGAAAATAAATGAGACAAGGGCTCCTCCCCTCAAGCAACTTGGTAAAACTGGAGAACCAGAAAAATACAAAACTCAAAAATAATATGGCAATAAGCAATATTTATTGATGGCAAGAAAGTTCTCAAAAAAATACATGAGTATAATGTATTAATTCTCCTTGGTATTGAGAAAAGCTTCAGAGAAGTCATATATTTATATTTTACCTTTAGTTAGTACCATCTAGTTCTCAAAGTTTTTCAAAGATAGCATTTTACTTAATTCTTTTCACATTCCTGGAAGGTAAACATTATATAGTCTTTAAAGACTATATGAAGAGAAATAGATATTAAGAAATATTTATTGATTTGTCCAAAACTATAGGACTAGTAAATGCTACAGCTCAGATTTCCAACACATTGTCCAGTGTGATCAAACACTGTCTTGGAAAATATGACAGGAAGAAATTATACTTACCTTTAAATAGCACATCTTTTGGAAAATGGAAATTTTTGAAGTGCTTAAAACATTATTTTCTAGAAGAGGTGAAATCAACATTTTGAAAATATTCTCCTATCATTTGTTCATCATCATTGATTTCAAAGGTAAACCATGACCCAGAAGCTGTCTGACAGATTAATAGAGTTGGAATAAATGGCGTTTTGCCTTTGCTATGAAGTACAGGTATTGTAAGTGACATGCCTTTGAAACTGACAAAAACGAAGCTTTAGAAGAAAACAACATTAGTATCTGAGAGTCCTTTGTCCTCAGAGTCCCTGCACTGGGTCTGATTCCATTTAATATTTCAATTCCAGGAGGAACAGAAGTCTGGCAGATACTCAAGACTGACAATTTGTTGAGTTTCTCACCTGGAGATATCCCTTACAGAGCTCTTTCCTGCTAAAACTTGGAAAGGTAAAAGATTTATTTCAAGAAAGGAGGCTGTGTTCTCAAAATGTGAGGGAGGGAAGATTTAACAAACACATTGTTCACTACAATTTTATAATGATAAAAGTCTTCCAGACAATCCTCTGCACAAACACACACACTCTCATCTAACTATGTAAATGAATTCGCAAAACATTTCTCTTTCCTCTAATCCTTCCAGTCAGTTTGCTGTTGTTAGGACACATTAATTTATAAATTAGTGAACAATCACTGCTCATCTCTACATATATAGCAGTAGTCACCCTGGGTCTTTGAGTAGTAAGAATAAAGGAGAGATTGGATAGAAAGTACTTGGGTGTCTATAGTCACACAGACAAATGAAAAATGAGTTAGTCAAAGTGAAAGATGGACGTTCAAGCAAGACCCTAGAGGGTGACAACACATAAATAAATAGGAGATGAAAACACCTATTTTCTGTGGAGAGTAACATAGCACCTTGTTGCTTAAAGCTCGATAAAGCAATCTGAACTGTGGCCTGAGGCAGCAAGATGGAATTTCAGGTTCACTTCAGGTCAGTTCAGTCGCTCAGTCCTGTCCGACTCTTTGTGATCCCATGAACTGCAGCATGTCACACCTCCCTGTCCAGCACCAACTCCCAGAGTCCACACAAACCTATATCCATTGAATCAGTGATGCCATCCAATCATCTCATCCTCTGTCGTCCCCTTCTCCTGCCCTCAATCTTTTCCAGCATCAGGGTCTTTTCAAATGAGTCAGCTCTTCACATCGGGTGGCCAAACTATTGAAGTTTCAGCTTCAGCATCAGTGCTTCCAATGAACACCCAGGACTGATCTCCTTTAGGATGGACTCGTTGGATCTCCTTTCAGTCCAAGGGACCCTCAAGAGTCTTCTCCAATGCTACAGTTCAAAAGCATCAATTCTTCAGCACTCAGCTTTCTTTATAGTCCAACTCTCACATCCATATATGACCACTGGAAAAACCATAGCCTTGATTAGATGAACCTTTGTTGGCAAAGTAATGTCTCTGCTTTTTAATATGCTGTCTAGGTTGGTCATAACTTTCTTTCCAAGGAGTAAGCATCTTTTAATTTCATGGCTGCAATTACCATCTGCAGTGATTTTGAAGCCCAGAAAAATAAAGTCAGCCACTGTTTCCACTGTTTCCCATTCTATTTCCCACGAAGTGATGGGACCAGCTGCCATTATCTTTGTTTTCTGAATGTTGAGCTTTAAGCCAGCTTTTTCACTCTCCTCTTTCACTTTCATCAAGACACGCTAGAGTTCTTCTTCACTTTCTGCCATAAGGGTGGTGTCATCTGCATATCTGAAGTTATTGATATTTCTCCCGGCAATCTTGATTCCAGCTTGTGCTTCTTCCAGCCCAGCATTTCTCATGATGTACTCTGCATATAACTTAAATAAGCAGGGAGACAATATACAGCCTTGACGTACTTCTTTTCCTATTTGGAACCAGTCTGTTGTTCCATGTCCAGTTCTAACTGTTGCTTCCTGACCTGCATACAGATTTCTCAAGAGGCAGGTTAGGTGGTCTGGTATTCCCATCTCTTTCAGAATTTTCCACAGTTTATTGTGATCCACACAGTCAAAGGCTTTGGCATTGTCAAGAAAGCAGAAATAGATATTTTTATGGAACTCTCTTGATTTGTTGATGATCTAATGGATGTTGGCAATTTGATCTCTGGTTCCCCTGACTTTTCTAAAACCAGCTTGAACATCTGGAATTTCATGGTTCACGTACTGCTGAAGCCTGGCTTGGAGAATTTTAAGCATTACTTTATCAGCGTGTGAGATGAGTGCAACTGTGCTGTAGTTTGAGCATTCTTTGGCATTGCTTTTCTTTGGGATTGGAATGAAAACTGACCTTTTCCAGTCCTGTGGCCACTGCTGAGTTTTCCAAATTTGCTGGCATATTGAGTGCAGCACTTTCACAGCATCATCTTTCAGGATTTGAAAGTTCAACTGGAATGCCATTACCTCCACTAGCTTTGTTCGTAGTGATGCTTTCTAAAGCCCACTCAACTTCACGTTCCAGGATATCTGGCTTTAGGTGAGTGATCACACCATCATGATTATCTGGGTCGTGAAGATCTTTTTTGTACAGTTCTTCTGTGTATTCTTGCTACCTCTTCTTAATATCTTCTGCTTCTGTTAGGTCCATACCATTTCTGTCATTTATCGAGCCCATCTTTGCATGAAATGTTCCCTTGGTATCTCTGATTTTCTTGAAGAGATCGCTAGTCTTTCCCATTCTGGTGTTTTCCTCTGTTTCTTTGCATTGATCACTGAGGAAGGTTTTCTTATCTCTTCTTGCTGTTCTTTGGAACTCTGCATTCAGATGCTTATATCTTTCCTTTTCACTTCTCTTCTTTTCACAGCTATCTGTAAGGCCTCCTAGACAGCCATTTTGCTCCTTTGCATTTCTTTATCTTGGGGATGGTCTTGATCCCTGTCTCCTGTACAGTGTCACGAACCTCCATCCATAGTTCTTCAGGCACTGTCTATCAGATCTAGTCCCTTAAACCTATTTCTCACTTTCACTGTATAATTATAAGGGATTTGATTTAGGTCATACCTGAATGGTCTAGTGGTTTTCTCCACTTTCTTCAATTTAAGTCTGAATTTGGCAATAAGGAGTTCATGATCCGAGCCACAGTCAGCTCCCAGTCTTGTTTTTGCTGACTGTATAGAGCTTTTCCATCTTTGGCTGGAAAGAATATAGTCAATCTGATTTCGGTGTCAACCATCTGGTGATGTCCATGTGTAGAGTCTTCTCTTGTGTTGTTGAAAGAGGGTTATTTCATGTTCAGTTCAGTTCAGTTCAGTCGCTCAGTCATGTCTGACTCTTTGCGACCCCATGAATTGTAGCACACCAGTCCTCCCTGTCCATCACCCTCTCCAGGACTTCACTCAGACTCATTTCCATCGAGTCCGTGATGCCATCCAGCCATCTCATCCTTGGTCGTCCCCTTCTCCTCCTGCCCCCAATCCCTCCCAGCATCAGAGTCTTATCCAATGAGTCAACTCTTCACATGAGGTGGCCAAAGTACTGGAGATTCAGCTTTAGCATCATTCCTTCCAAAGAAATCCCAGGGTTGATCGCCTTCAGAATGGATTGGTTGGATCTCCTTACAGTCCAAGGGACTCTCAAGAGTCTTCTCCAACACTACAGTTCAAAACCATCAATTCTTCGGCACTCAGCCTTCTTCACAGTCCAACTCTCACGTCCATACATGACTACAGGAAAAACCATAGCCTTGACTAGACGGACCTTAGTAGCCAAAGTAAAGTCTCTGCTTTCGAATATGCTATCTAGGTTGGTCATAACTTTCCTTCCAAAGAGTAAGCGTCTTTTAATTTCATGGCTGCAGTCACCATCTGCAGTGATTTTGGAGCCCCCCAAAATAAAGTCTGACACTGTTTCCACTGTTTCCCCATCTATTTTCCATGACGTGATGGGACCGGATGCCATGATCTTCGTTTTCTGAATGTTGAGCTTTAACCCAACTTTTTCACTTTCCTCTTTCACTTTCATCAAGAGGCTTTTTAGCTCCTCTTTGCTTTCTGCCATAAGGGTGGTGTCATCTGCATATCTGAGGTGATTGATACTTCTCCCGGCAATCTTGATTGCAGCTTGTGTTTCTTCCAGTCCAGCGTTTCTCATGAGGTACTCTGCATATAAGTTAAATAAGCAGGGTGACAATATACAGCCTTGATGTACTCCTTTTCCAATTTGGAACCAGTCTGTTGTTCCATATCCAGTTCTAACTGTTGCTTCCTGACCTGCATACAAATTTCTCAAGAGGCAGGTCAGGTGGGCTGGTATTCCCATCTCTTTCAGAATTTTCCACAGTTTATTGTGATCCACACAGTCAAAAGCTTTGGCATAGTGAATAAAGCAGAAATAGATGTTTTTCTGGAACTCTCTTGCTTTTTCGATGATCCAGCGGATATGGCAATTTGATCTCTGGTTCCTCTGCCTTTTCTAAAACGAGCTTGAACATGAGGGAGTTCACGGTTCACGTATTGCTTTCATGTTCAGTTCAGTTCAGTTCAGTTCAGTCGCTCAGTCGTGTCCGACTCTTTGCGACCCCACGAATCGCAGCATGCCAGGCCTCCCTGTCCATCACCATCTCCCTAAGCCTAAATTATAAAAAGGGGTGCCTGGGAAAAACCAGGAGACCTGAGAATGCAACGTGCAGGGAAAGAAAAGGTAAGCTTGATCAATTGCATGCCTTCTTCTCTGACCTACTCCAGGGCTCCACAGACCAGGCAGGTGAAAACACTGCATCCCGAAATGTCACTTTGGCTGTTTCACATTCACATATTGCCTCTTACAATTTGTGCAACCTTTGGGGAGTTATATTCTCCAATCTTTAATTTACTCTTTAGTAAAATGGGCATAATAGAACTACTTCATTACCTTTTCATGGGGGAATTGAGATAACATGTGGAAACCAAAAAGCAGAGTGTTCTGGAGTACAGATTGGAGCCTGATAAATGAGATCCATAAAAGCTTCAAAGAATACTCCTTTCTCTCATAACTCCTTTGAGGTCTTCATTTCATTCTTGATATTGCAAATGAAATAAACTTCTTCTTAATTCAATCAACCATATCACCAACTCTTCTCCCCTCATGAACTTTTAAACTCTACCACACTAATCCCCAACAGACCACTTTCTTCCTCTCCTCCAAGACCCCATAAGATGATTCCCTCTACCTGAAAGGTCTTTACTCCTCCACCCTTTGAGCTGCTACTCAGCATTGAAGACTCATGCTCTGAAACTTCTCTGTATATAGTCAGCTCCACTTGTCAAACTGTCTTATGAGACTTGATTTATCATTCTTTTAAACTCTCTGAGATCCTCAAAAGAAAAGGTATTCAATGTATTTATTCATTCCTTCATTCATTCACTATTTTATGAGTGTTACCTGTTTGTCACATATTTAATCTAGGTGATGACGGTACATTTTTAGAAAATATCTGAGTCCTCTTTACTGAAAGCTTTATTTCCTGTGACTGACACTAACACAATAGTTACTTAAGAGCAGTGAGTGGAGCAGAAAGTATTTTTCTCTCCTTCAAACCCCTAATCATTTGACACCCCCAACCCCTACAAAAATATAGTGTCATGGGCAACCTCTTTGAAAACTTTTATACTTATTTCCATATATAAGTAGTAAGTTCCACTTTTGTTTTCTACTAAAATCTATATTAATCTTATCTATAACTTCCCACTGTTGACATGACTGCTTCACTCTTCTAAACTTAAAGTTCCTTAGGGACTGGAACCCTGCTTATGTCTTAGCACAATGCTTGGCATCCTAAAAGTAGCCTGCATCTCATAATGAATAGCCAAACGATGCATGGACTAAGGTTTTATTTTCTGTACAGTTTTACATTGGTCTTTCCCCTTAGATGACTATCCTTGAGTTCCTATACTATGAATCCCAGACTCCAAATCACTTGCTGGTCAATTTAGGGCTTCAGTTTTGAGTTGACTATAAGAAATAGAAGTTGTAACTTTTATCTTCTCCAGAGAGAAAGTGTTTGCTTGAACTGAGTGCACTTCAAATAAAGAAAGCAGAAAGTGTAAGAAAGAGTGGGGGTATATTTGTGTATACTGTGGTGATGAAAAGAGAAAATTAAACTTTGGGGCTATTTTCCAACTTATACATGGGGAATGGTAATTGTCTCCATTCTAGAGTCTGTTCATCGACTGCCAGGGCTCCCAGTTTCTCTCCAATATGAAGTCATACACATCACTGATATTTCTCTTTCGCCCTCCTGTCAATTACTTTTTATTTATTTTGACCATTCAGCTAGTAATGAAAAGAATACTTTTCTTTATTATCCATTACTAGTCATACTATTGAATTTGTTTTCTCAAGTTAACATAATGTGACTATATTGACACAAATAAAGCATGAGCTTCACTAATTTAAAAAATTAAAATTACACTTTTCTAAACAAGATGATCGTTTTCTACTTTGGGATATTGTCTTGTAAGTTTAAATTGCTGTATTTTCTTTCTGATAATAAACACATATTGACCAGCCAGATAATGGTGATGATAATCTATATTGAGAACAATCTTCATGAAATCTCTCTTCTAATCTGCATTTAGCTTGCCATGTCCTCATAGTCAGCAGAAGTAATGTCATCCAAAGAAAAGTTAATAAGCCTAGGAAGAGTAAGACTAATGCTTGACTTATGAATTATATAGCATTTAATTTTGTTGAAAGAAGAAAGTCTTCCTCAAATTTTAGTTTGCAAGAGGAAGAATGCTTCAACATTGTGACCCTTCATTGCTCTATACAAATTACAGAGAACCTGACATGCCTTCAATTATGGTAAGTTACAGATATCCCAACTGCCCAAGTACCTTACCCTAATGTTCAGTTCAGTTCAGTTCAGTTCAGTCACTCAGTCATGTCCGACTCTTTGAGACCCCATGAATCGCAGCACGCCAGGCCTCCCTATTCATCACCAACTCCCGGAGTCCACCAAGACTCATGTCCATCGAGTCAGTGATGCCATCCAGCCATCTCATCCTCGGTCGTCCCCTTCTCCTCCTGCCCCCAATACCTCCCAGCATCAGAGTTCTTTCCAATGAGTCAACTCTTCTCATGAGGTGGCCAAAGTACTGGAGTTTCAGCTTTAGCATCATTCTTTCCAAAGAAAGAATTGATCTCCCAGGGTTGATCTCCTTCAGAATGGACTGGTTGGATCTCCTTGCAGTCCAAGGGACTCTCAAGAGTCTTCCCCAACACCACAGTTCAAAAGTATCAATTCTTCGGCACTCAGCCTTCTTCACAGTCCAACTCTCACATCCATACATGACCACAGGAAAAACCATAGCCTTGACTAGATGGACCTTAGTCGGCAAAGCAATGTCTCTGCTTTTGAATATGCTATCTAGGTTGGTCATAACTTTCCTTCCAAGGAGTAAGCGTCTTTTAATTTCATGGCTGCAGTCACCATCTGCAGTGATTTTGGAGCCCGCAAAAATAAAATCTGTCACTGTTTCCACTGTTTCCCCATCTATTTCCCATGAAGTGATGGGACCAGATGCCATGACCTTCGTTTTCTTAATGTTGAGCTTTAGGCCAGCTTTTTCACTCTCCTCTTTCACTTTCATTAGGAGGCTTTTTAGCTCCTCTTCACTTTCTGCCATAAGGGTGGTGTCATCTGCATATCTGAGGTTATTGATATTTCTCCCGGCAATCTTGATTCCAGCTTGTGTTTCTTCCAACCCAGGGTTTCTCATGATGTACTCTGCATAGAAGTTAAATAAGCAGGGTGACAATATACAGCCTTGATGTACTCTTTTTCCTATTTGGAACCAGTCTGTTGTTCCATGTCCAGTTCTAACTGCTGCTTCCTGACCTGCATACGGATTTCTCAAGAGGCAGGTTAGGTGGTCTGGTATTCCCATCTCTTTCAGAATTTTCCACAGTTCATTGTGATCCTAATGTTAGCTTATATCTTATATTTATTTTAACTTCTTTCAAAAGGGTGAGTAGATTTTCGTTTTTCTCCTCATGGTGAGGGGGCATATTTTTCTTACTATATTTTTTCATATGTAAAATCATCCCTTTCCAGCTTATTAAACCCATGTTGGTTAATCATCAAATATTTGAGTTTCAGCTATATAACAAACAACATAAGGCAAACTTATGCAGAAATCACTTACAAACCTTTCTCCTCTATTTAAATCAGTTCCCCCAAATAAAATTAAATTAATGACATTCCTTTTTCTTTTTAAAATAAACTTTTAATTTCTCTGTAAAGTCATCAAAACAGGTTTTGCCTGTTCACATCCTGTTCCTTTTTTCTTGGTGGGAGTCCCCAGTTTCATCCATTCTTGCACCACTCAGCTCCGGGAACAGACAACTCCACACTATCTACAAAGGCATGCCAACCAGAGTGAAGCCCAAAACTTAGAGTTAAATGCTTTGAGCATAGATAGTCTTTCTTCATGGAAAAGACAGTCACAGAAGCTGCTGGCAGTCATGTGCTTTCCAAAACACGAGTGCTGGAGGGTCTGAGAACAAAGCCAGCATGGAAGCAGTACAATTGACCCCACAGTGGGAGCCCTGGATAAAAACTCATCTGAAGTTATCCATTCTCTGAAAACATGTGATATATGCCCCTCTCCAAAGATCTTTTTTGGACTTTGGCCAGGTGCAGTTGTGGTTTGAGTCCAGCTCCAGCAGTCAGGGAATCAGCCTGAAGGGATGAGCAGTGTCAGTGAAGAATGATGTAGCCTCTGACTCCAGGTATGGGACTACATGTTTATTTCAAGCATCAGGTCTTCTTGTACACTTTGACAAAAGCATTACATTAGGTCAGTGGTTTTACATTTTCAGCTCCCCCTCACCCAGATTTATTGTCTCCTTGTTGCCCTTCAAACAGAGTTCCTGCTTCAGCAATTCTCTCAGAATCCTGTTTACTTGTGATTACATTGTAACTCATGCTTTATGTCTGGGCTGCATATCACATTCCTCAGTTTATTTCTTATCTTTCTAAATCCTGCTTGCCCCTAGTATCTTAAGTTCACTATCTCCTAAAAAGGCTTCTGAAGGAACGTCGCTCAGTCGTGTCTGACTCTTTGCGACCCCGTGGACTGTAGCCTACCAGGCTCCTCTGTCCATGGGATTTTCCAGGCAATAGTACTGGAGTGGATTGCCATTTCTTTCTCCAGCGGATCTTCCCGACCCAGGGATCGAACCCAAGTCTCCCGCATTGTAGACAGACGCTTTACCGTCTGAGCCATCAGGGAAGTCCAAAAAAAAAAAAAAAAAAAGGCTTCTAGCTATTCTTAATTATTCCTAAACCCTAAGCTCAGCAAAATTCCTTTGCCATAAACATTGCCCTGACAAACAGGTCTCGGATAACAATCCTTCCCTTGGCCTCAAGCTGTGGCCTATGTGCTCATCCTGGGACATTCTTTGTAAAGATCCTTGAACAAATGTCACTGGTTACTTAATAGATTATTTTCTGGGCATAACTGCAGAAGGCTTTGTGCTTTCTCATGCTTCTCTCAAGAACAATAAGCATCTTAACATTCTTTCCAGCCAATTCAACCAGAGAAAGGAAAGAGCAAGTCAGAATCACAAAACCTAACTCCTTCATCCCTGGACCTTGCCTGTGAGATGAGGAGAGGGGGTTGGGGCCGTGCCTCCATTTTGTCTGTAATGCCTAATGTGGCTCCTGACAGGTTTTGATAATTATTGTTGCTTACTCCAAATATTTCCTAACCAATGTCATCAGAATCCGCTACATAATTTGCAGGGTTGGGTGCAAAATTAAAATGTAGGGCCTCCTCCTCAAAAATTATAAAAAAGTTCCAGACCTCAACAGCATAATATTAAACCAAAGGTGAGATCCTTTAGGTATAGGGCCTTGTGCAGCTACACTGCTTGCTAGCCTCTGAAGCTGGCTCTGTATAACTTCCTGATAGCTCAGTTGGTAAAGAATCTGCCTGCAATGCAGCAGATCCTGGTTTGATTCCTGTGTCAGAAAGACCCGCTGGAGAAGGGAAAGGCTACCCACTTGAGTATTTTGGCCTGGAGAATTCCATGGACTGTATAGTCCATGGGGTTGCAGACTCAGACACGACTGAGTGACTTTCACTGACTTCACATACATTAATACTTACTCTCTACCTAACGTGTATGTTGTTGTTCCAAAAAGGATTAAAATTTGTTTTTACTATAAAACTATAAATGATTTTATGCAATATATGAAGTTGAAACATTATTTAGAAGTAACTTATGGGAAAATTTTTCCATGGAAATCAAATCAGACCTCAAATTTAATTCAATTGCAAATTATATTTGAACATGAGAATAATCTTCTAGCTTTCTAATGCTACCAAAGTTTGCTATTTTTTAGAGATGCTTCCAATGTAAAAATCTCCATTGCCTTGTTGCTTGAAGAAGTCTCAGAAAATCATTTAATAAATTACCTCTGTTTCATCATAAATATTAATGAGTTAATAAATGCTCTGTCATTACAATTATGTGCCACTCATGCTTGCTTGCTAATTGTGGTGACTAAACCTGGATGCGTACACTTGAGCTATCCAGAATCAGAAACAAGATCATAATTCATCATTACACAGTTATACACAAAAGAAAAGAGCTATTTCTCTTTGATTTTATAATCACATATTTATCTTTCAAAAATCTGTATCGTGTTAAATTTAATGTAATATAACAGTACATATTCATGTTGAAAAATTGAAAATCACAGAATATATTTCAAATAAAATGTAATTTGAATGTAACCAATGAAAGGGAGATTATGCTGCACACATACCTCTGTAGTCTGCTATTTCTACTTAAATATCTTGAAAAGCTTTCCAAAATAATTAAATGTTATTTACATACCTGATTTCCATAGTTACATGTATTCTTATGGCAATCTTTTTAAAATTTACCAATTGTGCAATCTTATTATTTCACCTTGAAGCTGCTTCTAATTTTTATTATTGATAAATTATGTTATACAAAAAAAAAATCACATGTATCAACTGTATCTGTTACTTCCTTAAAATAAAGCTACATAGAATTACAAAGACTAAAGAATAAGAAGACAAAGAAGCCAGATTACTGACCTCAAATGCTTCTTATACAAAAAGTTTATACATACTTGCTTATGTACATAATAAAAATTTACCTGTGTTGGAAAAATATATGTGTTTAACTCACATTTTTTAAAGTCATTTCAGTCATGTCTGACTCTGTGCGACCCCACAGATGGTAGCCCACCAGGCTTCCCCGTCCCTGGGATTCTCCAAGCAAGAACACTGGAGTGGGTTGCCATTTCCTTCTCCAATGCATCAAAGTGAAAAGTGAAAGTGAAGTTGCTCAGTCGTGTCCGACTCTTAGCGACCCCATGGACTGCAGCCTACCAGGCTCCTCCATCCATGGGATTTTCCAGGCAAGAGTACTGGAGTGGGGTGCCATTGCCTTCTCCTTAACTCACATTACCCACCTCCCCCCAAAAAATTCCAATGGCATTTTTTTAATATAAATTTATTTATTTTAATTGGAGGCTAATTACTTTACAATATTGTATTGGTTTTGCCATATATCAACATGAATCTGCCATGCGTGTACACATGTTCCCCATCCTGAATGCCCCTCCCACCTCCCTCCCCACACCATCCCTCTGGGTCATCCCAGTGCACTGGCCCCAAGAATCCTGTATCATGCATCAAACCTGGACCAACATATCATTTCATATATGATATTATACATGTTTCAATGCCATTCTCCCAAGTCATCCCACTCTCTCCCTCTCCCACAGAGTCCAAAAGACTTCTATACATCTGTGTTTCTTTTGCTATCTCCCATACAGGGTTATCATTACCATCTTTCTAAATTCCATATATATACATTAGTATACTGCATTGGTGTTTTTCTTTCTGGCTTACTTCACTCTGTATAATAGGCTCCAGTTTCATCCACCTCATTAGAACTGATTCAAATGTATTCTTTTTAGTGGCTGAGTAATACTCCATTGTGTATATGTACCACAGCTTTCTTATCCATTCATCTGCTGATGGACATCTAGGTTGCTTCCATGTCCTGGCTATTATAAACAGTGCTGTGATGAACATTGGGGCACACATGTCTCTTTCAATTCTGGTTTCCTCAGTGTGAATCCAATGGCATTGTTGATTTAAATGTGTGTGTGTGTGTGTGGTTAGTCAGTCAGTTGTGTCTGACTCTTTGTGACCCTATGGACTGTAGCCTGCCAGGCTCCTCTGTCCATGGGATTCTCTAGGCAAGAATACTGGAGTGGGTAGCCATTCCCTTCTCCAAGGATTGAACCCAGGTCTCCTGCATTGCATGCAGACTCTTACCATCTGAGCCATCAGGGATGCCCATTTAAATATAAAAAGATAAATAAATGTAACTGATATAGATGATCAGTTGAGCAAGCTCTGAGAGTTGGTGATGGACAGGGGAGCCTGGCATGCTGCAATCCATGGGGTCGGACATGACTGAACAACTGAACTGATGATGTCTAACAAGTTTTTTGAAATTTTGCTAGAATATGTATGTGATCAAGGGCAAAAATATTGCAAAGCAAAATACAGATAAATAGGTTATGACAAATTAGAATTAAGCATTCCTTCAAAAAATTCATAAATATAAATAAAAGATATATTAAAAGGTTAAGAATGCTTGTAAAATTAATGCAAAAATATCTAGCATTTTAATAAGAAGTGCTCTTACAAATAAATAAGAAGTAAAATAATAACTAACATCCCAGTAGAAAAAGAAGCATTTAATAGGAAGATGAATCCTCCTGTCCACATCAAACTTGTCATCCACTCAGGAGATCTTATCTTGGAATCTGATCCTTTAACCCCAGTCAGGTTTTTAGGTGTCTGCAGCTCCAGTCACCATCTTAACTGCAGCTCCATGAGCAACCTTAAGCCAGAGTTTCTGATCCAAACCACTTATATATTAATATATCTTAAGCCACAATACATTCCTGACTTGTAGAATCTCTGCAGGATAATAAATATGTATTGTTTTAAGATGATAAGTTTTTAGGTTACTTGTTACATGGCAATAGATAACCAATCTCTAATAGCTACTCTAACAAGTATAAATTTTAGAATGTTTTCCTGGTCTGCCAATTTAGAAGGACCTAGTTCTCCACAATATGAGATCGTAACACTGATTGTGGTTAGCTATGACCATGAGAGAAAAAACAGACTTAGGATGAAGCAAACACTGGATTGGAGGGTGAGGAGACAGAAACTGGGACTCTGATGACATTGTTGAGCCGTAGAATCAATCAATGGAGAAGGCAATGGCACCCCACTCCAGTACTCTTGCCTGGAACATCCCATGGCTGGAGGAGCCTGGAAGGCTACAGTCCATGGGGTCATTAAGAGTTGGACATGACTGAGTGACTTCACTTTGACTTTTCACTTTCATGCATTGGAGAAGGAAATAGCAATCCACTCCAGTGTTCTTGCCTGGAAAATCCCAGGGACGGGGGAGCCTGGTGGGCTGCTGGCTATGGGGTTGCACAGAGTCGGACATGACTGAAGCAACTTAACAGCAGCAGCACAAGCAATCAATACTTACTATAAAATTTCCAGATGTGTGATATAATAAATAACTTTATCTTCATGTTACCATTTTGAGTCATGTTTATCATTATTTGTAGCAAACATTTGCTAGTACAAAACAAAAATGGTCTCATAAAAAATGCTTTCATTCCTCTATCCCAATTTTAAACACATTCTCATACAACTGTCCTTGTTGAATATCTCCAAATAATTTAAACACATTACATTCTTTCATATTTCCATACTCTTGCGCATGGTTTCCACTCTCCCCAGAAAGACCTTTCTTTTCTTTTTAATCTTATCTTTTTTTAAAGATTCAGCTAGAATGTGATCCTATTTGTAACTTTTCCTGGATTCTTTCAGAAGAATTAGGCATTCCCTTCTCTTTGATCACCTGGAATTTTAATCAAACTAAGTTATAATATATATAATATATAATAACTGTATATTAGTATCTCTATGCTCTGTTGCAAGTTCATATCTTTCTGTCTTCCTCTCCTACTCATTTCTGATGGTCTTGACAGCAAGGACAATTTCTTATTAAACTTTCTAGCTCAGGAGTTGAGTGGAGTACTTGAGAGATGGCAGGTGTTCATTAAAAGTTTGTTAAGTTAATTAACTAATTGATTAAAAGTGTTCTACATATGTAAATAGTGTTATTCTAATATAAGATAAAATGCTTAGCAATAATTCTAAATTATAAGAATCTTGGCCCATAAAGCAGTGATTTTAAAACATTTAGTATCTACAAAAGTTGCTCAAAATTAATGATAAAATACCAGTTCCTAGGATCTACCATCAAAAATTCTGATTCAATATTTCTGAACAAAGGATCTAGCACCAGGTCCACACTGACAAGTCTTGCAAACTTGAAAATAAAACTTTGCTTCTGTGTTCTTTCATTTCTTCATTTGTAAAATGGAGATGTTACTTATATTGTTTGATTATATTAACTTGAATCTCAGGAAATCAATAAAATAACATATTAGGCACATAAACATTGAACCTGAGAAACAGGAAATGTTGATATATTTTTCTAGTATTTTATTTTATTTTATCTTTAATTATTCGATTTCTTTTTTATATAATTTATTTATTTTCAATTGGAGGCTAATTGCTTTACAACGTTCTGTTGGTTTCTGCCATACATTAGCATGAATCAGCCATAGGTATACACACCCCCTCCCTCTGGAACCTCCGTCCCACCTCCCACCCCATCCCACCCCTCTAGGTTGTCACAGAGCACCAGGCTGAGCTCCTTGAGCTCAACACAGTAGTAATTTAAGAAGGAAAAAGGGAGGGGGGATCCAGAGTGTTTTGTATCCCACATCCCTTTTTCCTTTTTAAGTAACTGATTGATAACTTGATTCATGGATTTAGTGTAGTAGTGCTAGTCGCTTAGTCGTGCCTGACTCTAAGTGATCCTACAGGCTATAGCCTGCCTGGCTTCTCTGTGCTTGGGATTCTCCAAGAACACTGGAATGAGTTGCCATTCCCTTCTCCAGGGGATCTTCCCAATCCAGGGATCAAACCCAGGTCTCCTGCATTGTGGGCAGATTCTTTACTGTCTGAGCTGCAGGGAAGATCTGTACTGAGCAATATAGTAGTAATTTTTTTTTTAATTTTTATTTTTACTTTATTTTACTTTACAATACTGTATTGGTTTCGACATACATTGACCTGAATCCACCACGGGTGTACATGCGATCCCAACATGAACCCCCCTCCCACCTCCCTCCCCACAACATCCCTCTGGGTCATCCCCATGCACCCGCCCCAAGCATGCTGTATCCTGCATCAGACAGACTGGTGATTCGATCCTTACGTGATAGTATACATGTTTCAACGCCATTCTCCCAAATCATCCCACCCTCTCCCTCTCCCTCTGAGTCCCAAAGTCCGCTATACACATCTGTGTCTTTTTAAAAGCAATAGTGTATATGAGGAAGGATACAAATGCTGGAGCCAAGTCTCTTGGGTTTGAATCCTGGTTTTGCAATTGTCAGCTGCATATTTTAACCTTTGAGTCTCAGTTCCCTTATATATATAATAAAGTTGATACTAATAATATCAACCTCAAAGGATTTTCCTAAGGATTAAATGAGTTAATGAATACAAATAATGCCTGCCACGTGGTAAGCACTATGTAGTTTTGTTATTCCTATTTTTTTGGAGTTGTTAAAAATCCCCTGTATGATATTTTGTTTTAGTCCTCACTATTTTCTTTTTCTCAGGTAAGAAACACAGGAAGCCCCTTCTGAGAGTAGCTCCAGGTCTCATAATAGATGCATGCTCTCTTTTCCTAAGCCACCCAAAACAACAACAGACTAGAGACCCTGAAGTATCCCAATTCCTGGCTTCCAAAGTCCTAAAGATGAGAACATTAGAATAGAGTCATTGACAAGCTCAATTCGTCTCCTTGTATGAGGTTATTTGTTCAACTTAAAGTGTCTTATCATTTTGCTATTTTTATAAAAAGCTTGAATTCTTATTGAGTTGAATGCATTGAATTCTAATGCATGCTCAAAACACAGAAAAGACACAATGAAGTAACAGAAAAGCAAAACTACAATCTTATAGCTATGAATAAATAAATCCATTCAACTGAAACATTTTTGAAGAATATCAAGTATTTATATTACCATTGAAATTAAATAAATACACATGTATGAATGAACTAATCAGAAAGCTGTCTAGAGGAAAGGCTTGAACAAGCTTTAGATAGTCAACATCATAGAAGAGCTAGTGCGTTTTGACAGTCCCGCTAGATTTCTTGTATACCAGTATCCATGCACTTAAGCAGAAACACACTGTTTTTCAAATATATATAATACAGTGTTCAGGGAATGTCATAGACTCTGTGAAAGGAAAAAGACATAGAATAGAATATTGGTGATAGACGGATTCATAGATAGATAGATGATAGATTATACATACATATATATGTGTATATATATATATATATATATATATATATATATACACTTACCAGCAATTGATACTTTATGATAAAATATTCTAGGATTCACCTTTTGACAAAATTATGACATATTTATGTGCTTCAGTTACAGTCAGATTTAAACTAAAGAGAGAGTGGGGGGTTAGGGTGATCCGAACGTCAAATAGAGTGGCGCTAGTAGAACTATCTTGTCAGAGAGATATAAAGATTTAAAAACCAGCAGCTCTGGATGTCCAGCTTAAAACCCTGTCATTCATGTGTAAGATGGCACTGTATTAGGAATATTTGGTGGGACTATTGGTTTTCATATTAAAATCTGAAATAAGGTGTCATTTTCTACCGAGCTTGAAAGGCACAACATGAAATGGTAGACAAAGCATTGTGCTGAGAGGTGGAAGAGAGGAGTCCCATCTCTCCCAGTTTACCAATAAGTGACCCTAGGGAGGCTCATCACTATATCTGAGCTGAAATCATCTACAAAATACCCTATCTGGATGAAGGTGTTGAGCAGGATCAAATTATTTCTTAAGGTCCATTCCAGACTTAATCTCCAGAATTATCATATTAAATATATATTATATATTGCATTATATGTTTTCCTGATAAAAGGAAACACACCAATATCAAAACAAAATTGCATATATTTTCAAATTTATCATTCAAAATATATATGTATAAATATCTTTCTGTAGATTTTTTGGTACTTCTTACTGCAACTATTGGATTATGCATATCCTTCTCCTACAAAAGTGAGAATCCCTTGAAGACAAGGTAAACATCTTGCTAATCTTTATTTCTTCATGTGCCAGTTATTCAGATATGGCCTCTCAGCTTCAAACTCACCCTCCATGCTCTGCAAGTAGTACAGGAGGTGGGACTCTGCGTGTCACACTTCTTTGCCCTTTGGCTCCCTGTTAGAGAGGAGGTGGGGACAGGGAGAGACAGGGAAGCTTGAGGGAGAGAATGGACAAATTTTCCCCTAGTTCTTTCTTGCTCCTTTTTTGTTGGCTGAACTTATTAGAATCACCCTAGCAAATTTCTTCAACTGAATGATGGCAATTCATTTTTACTAGTAACAGTTGATTTCAGACTGGAATTTTTCTAACCCTTTCAAAACCAGATCCTTAGTGCCTTGTTAGAGATGCTGTACACAGAGCAGGATTCCCTCCTCAGAGGTCAAAGGTTCAACTTGTGTGCCACCTCCAACCTTCTTTATTTCAAAAATTTCAATCCTTTTCTCTATGCCCTTTCAGCCCTAGGAGTCTTAATTTTTACTTCCATAATATCTAAGCCTCCCATTTCTGCTTTTTAGTTCTTTAATATCCACTTTACAATTCTTTATATGAAACTATCTGTACTTAAATAGCTGTGTGATTTCTATCTATTGACTGGACACTAATTGGTGCATGTCAGTACCAAACTCTGCACCTGGAATAAGAGGCAATGATGAATATTAGCTTCTACTGCACCTTCAGTAGATTTATTCAGTTGTGACAGGTTTGTGCTTTCTTTGCACATGATAAACTCTACATTTTGTCACATAAAGCATTCAACTCCAAGGCATATTTTCAATCTGTGATGCTTCACAAAATCCCTTTGAAAAGTATTTAATGCTGACATTGTATTTTTAATTTATCACAAGCTGTTAAAATACTGTGCCCAATCATCTCTAAGTAAGGGAAAAATACACTGCCATTTCATTGTCATATACCTCAGACTATTTATAGGTTGGAATTAATTAACCATCTTTTCTTGTCATCAACATAATATTTTAAGTGTAGCTGCACTTCTGTCAACATTTAAAACTGAGCAGGTTAAAAGCTGACTTACATGTGCTCTTCCTGTTTCTGTCCAGGAAAAAAATGAGAGGGAAGTGAATAATAACTGGAAACAAGCAGTAGAAGTGCATATATTATATATATATATATATATATATATATATACACACACACACACACACACACACACATTTACAGGGACATTCTAGAGCAGAAAATGTGGGGAAATCATATTTAAGGCAACAGAAATAAAAATACAACAACCAAAAAAAAAATGACAAAATCAGCTGACCCTGGCTAACCTAGCACCTAAAAACATCAGGGATGGCATTATCTTATGGGGCATGAACTACTAAGAATCATTTCAGAGTTCACTTCATTCAACTTGCGGGAAAAAAAAAATCAGTGTCATTTAGACAGAACAATCTTAGAGAAAGCTCAGTGGTAAGCTCAGTGTAAGATTTTTTGGTTTTGCTTTTCTTTTCTTTTTTTTTTTCATCAGTGACAGAGTTTCTGCTGCCTTTGGTCACACTCTTTTTGTCTCTCTCTCTTAATCTTTTTTCCAACTTAGATGACCTAGTTACTTTAGTTATAGAATAATGGGCTTCTCTGGTAGCTCAACTGATAAAGAATTCACCTGCAGTGCAGGAGACCCCGGTTCAATTCCTGGGTTGGGCAGATTCCAAGGAGAAGGGACTGGCTACCCACTCCAGTATTCTGGCCTGGAAAATGCCATGAACTATATAGTCCAGGGGTCCCAAAGAGTCAGACACAACTAAGTGACTTTCACTTTGACTTTCAATCTCCGCAATGGGACTTTTTCCTTCACGGAAGTTATCTCCCTTCTAGCCAAAATTCTAACTCATTAGCGTCAAAGAATACTTTTTCCTAGTATACCTAATATACCTTTGCTGAATTTCAGCTCATCTTTTACTTCATGTGTACCTGCACTGTTTCATTACTACAGACATTTGAGGGTTTTTTCCAAACATTGAATGTTGTCTATTTAGGAGCCTTGGAATATATTTTAGCCTTATCACAAAATGAATTATAATATATCCTGATAATTTCACCATATTTTATGCAGTTCTATGTATTTTCCCATACATAATACTTCATTTTATGTTCATGACTTTGTGAAGCAGATAAATTATAGAATTTTAGATTAAAAAGAGAATATAGAGAACACCTAGTACAAAGTTTCCATGACTGAAATAGTTAGGTTGTGTTTTTGACTGTAAGTAACAAGTAACAAAAGATCTAATTTTAAATGAATCAAATATCTCCTCTCTTTCTCCTTCTCTTTCCATAACATAACAAGAACTGTGAATATAACCTGCTGTTAGAGTTGGTTAATTCATTTACCAATGATATTATCAAAGGACCAGGCATTTTCTCTCTTTTGCTCATCATCCTTGTGTAATATACCTGTATTATTAGTCAGGGTTCTCCAAACAAATGAAACCAATAGGATGTGCACATATAGAGATGTGTGAGAAGGACGTTTGCTCATATGAAGTTAATAAGCCCCAAATCTGCAGGTATTCCAGTTCAAGCCCAAAGGCCAGAAGCTAACTTAAATCCAGTAAAAGCCAATGTCTCAGATCAAAGACCATCATGTGGGAGAGTTCCCTCCTACTCGGAATCAGTGTTTTGTCATATTCAGGCCTTCAGTTGATTGAATGAGGGCAACCTGCTTTATGGAGGGCAATCTCTCTACTCAGTCTACTGATTTAAATGCCTCCAAAAAGACCCTTGTAGAAACACCCAGAACAATTTTTGACCAATTATGTAGGCAGCCACGGCCCAGTTAAGTTGACAAAAAATTAACTATTACAACACCCATGGCATAGGCAAAAGGAGGTAACCTAAAACAGGCTTTAGGCATGAATGTCTCACCTATTTACATCAAAGCCAAAGCAGAAGAGTGTATATCCTTTCCCCATGGCCCATTTCAACAGCAATAAATCTTCTAAATAAGTTATGTTCATCTTTTATATGATGTGTTGTTATCATGTGTCCTTTACTGAACCAATTATCACCAAGGGGACTGGAATTCATATGCTCATCTTAGAAAAATCAGGCTGAAGCAGTTGGTTGCCCAGGATCAAATGAATACTGGGGTTCCATTTTCAAGAAACTTGTCAAGAAAAATGACTGCTGTGTAGGCATTAAATGACACCCAGCTCTTTGACAAAAGCAAGATCTTCTTCATTTTTCTATCATGTTTATTATGTATGTATGGACTCTCTGTTATAATTGTTATTTGTGGTAACTTTAAAATCATTAAAGTTTTTCAATAATGACTTTAACATGAATTATTTAAACTCTATCATCTCTGGTAATTTCCTACAAGTAGTGTCTCCAGGTAAATATGCCTCAGCTCAGTTCAGTTCAGTTGCTCAGTTGTGTCCAACTCTTTGCGACCTCATGAATTGCAGCACGCCAGGCCTCCCTGTCCATCACCATCTCCCGGACTTCACTCAAACTCATGTCCATCGAATCTGTGATGCCATCCAGCCATCTCATCCTCCGTCATCCCCTTCTCCTCCTGCCCACAATCCCTCCCAGCATCAGGGTCTTTTCCAATGAGTTAACTCTTTGCATGAAGTGGCCAAAGTATTGGAGTTTCAGCTTTAGCATCAGTCTTTCCAAAGAACACCCAGAACTGATCTCCTTTAGGATGGACTGGTTAGATTTCCTTGTAGTCCAAGGGACTCTCAAGAGTCTTCTCCAATACCACAATTCAAAAGCATCGATTCTTCGGTGCTCAGCTTTCATCACAGTCCAACTCACATCCAAACATAACCACTGGAAAAACCATAGCCTTGACTAGACAGACCTTTGTTGCCAAAGTAATGTCTCTGCTTTTCAATATGCTATTTAGGTTGGTCATAACTTAGCTTCCGAGGAGTGTCTTTTAATTTCATGGCTGCAGTCACCATCTGCAGTGATTTGGGAGCCCCAAAAAATAAAGTCTGACACTGTTTCCATTGTTTACCCATCTACTTCCCATGAAGTGATGGGACCAGATGCCATGATCTTCATTTTCTGAATGTTGAGCTTTCAGCCAACTTTTTCACTCTCGTCTTTCACTGTCATCAAGAGGCTTTTTAGTTCCTCTTCACTTTCTGCCATAAGGGTGGTGTCATCTGCATATCTGAGGTGATTGATATCTCTCCCAGCAATCTTGATTCCAGCTTGTGTTTCTTCCAGCCCAGCGTTTCTCATGATGTACTCTGCAGATAAGTTAAATAAGCAGGGTGACAATATACAGCCTTGACGTACTCCTTGTCCTATTTGGAACCAGTCTGTTTTTCCATGCCAGTTCTAACTATTGCTTTCTGACTTGCATATAGGTTTCTCAAGAGGCAGGTAAAGTGGTCTGGAATTCCCATCTCTTTCAGAATTTTCCACAGTTTATTGTGATCCACACAGTCAAAGGCTTTGGCTTAGTAGCTATATAAACCATACTTGAACATTTCTAAGAGTTAATGTCTTCATTTTATTTTGTTAAGCAATTCTAATTATTAAGCAAGTCATCTTTATGTTCCCCCATAAATCAAAGCAATATGTTACATGTCTTCCATATATGTGTCCCCTGTAACTTACAACTGATAGTCTTTCACTGCCTGCTGGGAAAGCATAGGAAGTTCCTCATGTTCTCTGTATATGACTATGTCCCTTCACAACTGAGGCCAAAAGAGAACAAGTAGATTGCTAAAGATCACAAAACTATTTAGTGGAAGCACTGAAACAACTCCTTTGCCCTACTTGGTATGTCATTCTGCTTTTTTATGTACTTGATAGAGGCACTCATTTTCCTTCAATACTTTAACTGGTGTCTGTTGAATTATCCTACAATTTCAAGTTTTCGAAAGAGAGCATGTGATATTAAATAAGAAATTATGGCTAAATTATCTTCTGTGGGACCCATACTGTATGTTTGAGCAGAAATTTCCTTTGAAGACGCTGAAAGTATAATTCGCATCTCTCCTCTCGCTGTACTACGAACTATAATTTAGTTTCTCCACTGGTTGCTTTTGCTCTGAGCTTAGGTTAAGTGAAAGCAACCAAGTGGAAAGGGCATAGCTGGATCCTACTCATATGAAAGGGAAGCTGAGAAACAGGAGAGCACCAGCCACCAGGAAGGGCCCCCAGAAATGACTCCTGAATCTAGTGAAACAGACTTGGGGTCCTGTGCAAAGCTGTCCATGTTTCACTGCATTCCAGCAAGAGAGCACGCTATTTGTTCTAACATTTCTCCACTGTCTAAAACTATAACTATTCATTATCAGACACCAATAAATTATTGTAATGCGCTAATTTTGCTAACTGGCAAGAGTTTATGTTTTAAATTAGATATGATTAGGTCCATCTAGTCAAGGCTATGGTTTTTCCAGTGGTCAGGTATGGGTGTGAAAGTTGGACTGTGAAGAAAGCTGAGCACCGAAGAATTGATGCTTTTGAACTGTGGTGTTGGAGAAGACTCTTGAGAGTCCCTTGGACTGCAAGGAGATCCACCCAGTCCATTCTGAAGGAGATAAGCCCTGGGATTTCTTTGGAAGGAATGATGCTAAAGCTGAAACTCCAGTACTTTGGCCACCTCATGCGAAGAGTTGACTCATTGGAAAAGACCCTGATTCTGGAAGGGATTGAGGGCAGGAGGAGAAGGGGATGACACAGGATGAGATGGCTAGATGGCATCAATGACTCAACGGACATGAGTTTGGGTGAACATCGGGAATTGGTGATGGACAGGGAGGCCTGGTGTGCTGCGATTCATGGGGTCGAAAGAGTCGGACACAACTGAGCGACTGAACTGAACTGAACTGAAGATGAATTCTTAAACAATTTTCTCTGACAAGCCTAGAGAAAAATATGTTTTTAAAGCCTCAAAGTACAGGAAGATGGATTCTCAAGAAATGGAGTCAGCATTCAAAAGGACTGTTTCATTTTTATCACAGTTAGTCATTCAGTGAACCCTTCCACATGATCACATTTTTTAGACCTAAGGAACGGGACACAAGCAGCAAAATCATTTCATTCCCCCCCATTCGTTTTGATTAATAATCCCTCATTGCTTATACTACCCAGTTTCTAGTGGGGCAGTATAGAAAGGCATGCACTGCAAGATCTCATTAGAAAGCAAGTGAAGTGAAGTCGCTCAGTCGTCTCTGACTCTTTGCAACCCCGTGGACTGTAGCCCACCAGGCACTTCCATCCATCCAGGGAATTTTCTAGGCAAGAGTACTGGAGTGGGTTGCCATTTCCTTCTCCAGGAGATCTTCCCAACCCGGGGATCAAACCCGGTTCTCCCGCATTGCTGGCAGATGCTTTACCATCTGAGCCACCAGGGAATCCCTCATTATAAAGCATGTACACTGCAAATGGCTAAGGACTTGCTTTTGAAATAATGAAAATGCACTGGAATTACATAGTGGTGATGACTGCACAACTTCGTGACATACAATCAGTGAATGGTAAAATTATCATCATCGTCATACAACTTACAGGCTGTGTCTGATCATTCAGGAACAACTTTTCCCTTTACCATCCCTTAACCCCCATTTGTTAATCCATGTATTTCTCTGTGTCAGACTAAAAATTACTGACATCTACTTATGCATCCATTCAACAAATCCTTTAACTTGCGTGTTTCTATATACTACACATTTTCTGTTCTCTTGTTCAGTTTCTCTTTCTTTGAAGAACAGCCACTCTCCTAATTTATATAGTTCAGGTGAACTATTATATATAATGTAACACCAAACCCTAACAATGGGAGTAAATTTAGAACCTGACCCTGGCCTCTCACTTTCTCCACGGGATTTACTCTAAAAATCTTTGGAAGGGGAAAGCCTCTCTCTTCCTCTGTTTTTTAAGTCATAAAGATGATGTAAATTCAAGGCTATTGGCAGTTATCTTCTCATTTCTAAGGAGAGTCTGACCTTGGGTAAATTTAAGCAAAGACAAACAAATCCAGGAGATATAGACAGATAAAGATAGAGATGGAGAAAGAGATGAAAGAGTGAGAATGTACAAAATAGTCTGAAAGCCTGGGTCTTCTGGTAAGAAGATAGATTCTCTTTCTCCCCTTGGATTTCTGAAGGATATGTGCTAATACACCTTTCCCCATCCTTCACACACATTTCCTTATCCCAGGTCGGTTTTACTTTACTTCTCTTATTTGGAAATAAAAACATCCACATTAAAAAACATGTTTTTTTAAAAAAACAAAAAAAGTTCTTGTTTTTAAAAGAATGTAAAGACTAAATGATAGAAATAGGCTTATAAACAGATACATATGAATAAAGTACTAAAAAGCGCTAAAAATCTGTATTAGGTATTTGAGGGAAAGAGTAGAGGAGTTATGTTCAATTATAACTTAAACAGTGAGGGAACACTTGAAACAAGATATTACACTAAGGCTGATTCTTAAAGTATAAATACAAATTTATCAGGAGAACTAGCTCAGAAAAATGTAACAGAGTCCATAAAAAAGGACAAGCATGAGAAAATCTAATGACCATAGAATAACATTAGGCATAGTAAGTCAAAATAAGATAAAATAGCTAATTACAATTTGGCAAAGAAACCATGCTTGAGTGTGGCTGGAGACAATGGTAAGGTCTATGGAAGCCAAATTATATAGGTCCTCATTTACTACATTAAGATATAGGAAACCAATACAGAATTTTAGACAGAGGAGTGACCCTATAACATGTTCCAATATATTGGATGTTGTGAAACTTAAGGCAAGGAGAACAGTTTTCAAAAAGTTTCAATCATAGAGAAGAAAGGAAGGCCACAGATTAGGAAGTGATGGAAGAAATGGGGGAGAAAGACAAATTTCACAGTAAGTCTACTCTTTTCCTGCCTGTCTATTGGTCTCTGACTCTGGACTTCCAATTTTCGGCAGTATCAGTAAATCAGGCCCCTATATTGACCTCTTGGGACTCCACACTACTTCATCCCTCCCTGTTCTGACCCAATATCTGACACGTCCACCCATATCCTAGTGTGATTGGAAAGACCAAGTTCAGAGAAAATCATGTATATCAAAAAAGGGTGGCAGGCCCTCTGCAAAATATTTAATAATACTCTTTTACAAGGTCACCAACCACCACTCTGAGATACCAATCACTCTCTATGGCTTATGCTCCGCATCTTTGCCTCTGATGGTATCATATTGCTGCCGTGAGATGGTTCATTTGCAAAGCCCTACTCTATGACTGATCACCTCTGAAGTAGAGGATTCTGAGTGCTTTTTAAATGGCTCTTCAGAAGTAGGGCTGCTACTTCATGGAAACATGATCTTGTAGCAAAGTGCATCGAGAACAGGGTGGTGAAGGTACTGAAAAGGAATTTGCTTCTGCTGAGCCCTGACCTCTGTTTGTTTCAGGATACACCCATTGGATGATGGTACTTGAGACTATCGCTACAGGTAAGCATGTAGAGTGCATTAAGGTCAATGGGCTTTACATAATCTTAATGTGAATTGCATTATGCTTACCAAGGTGCAAATACTAAAATGGCAAACTAATTATCAACAAATAATCATGGAAACATCATGTTTCTTGGAAAGATCTGGATTCAAATATTGATTCAGGCATCTAGCAGTTACATAACTTTGAATGAGTTACAGGCAGAGGTAGGGCTGTTGGCAACTTCCTTTGCCACTGTATCTGTTCCTAAGATACCTTCTAACCCATGTGCTGGAAACTTCCACTGAGGATTTAGGTCATCTGTTTATAGAGGAATATAGCTTCACTCTGGAAAAACTAATATATTCTTATGTTCCTGTGCAGGTAATTTGCTGGGAAAGGAAAAAAAAAAAAAAAACAGGCAGTTAATATAAACTCACAGGAATAGAGGGTTTCTTGTTGTTCCTGGTGAGCCTGGATGAGACATTAGGTATAAACAGCACACAGATGTCCCTGATAACACTGCCACCACTCTAAAGCCACCCACTGTACTTTTGTAAAAAATAAATCAAAACACATTACATAATGGTCTTGGGTTTAAAGGTTATTTTCATAGATGTTTGATGGTGAAACAATAATATTAATAAAATGAGCCATATAACTGACAGCTCCTTAGCATGGAAACACCAGTACATCCTGTAGGCAGAGCAATAAAGTGGCCAAAAAAGATGAAATCCTGAAATCAAAAAATTATTGGGGTAATTGGCCCTGTCTGTGCTGTTTCTTACTGTACTGGTGTTATTGAACAGCACCCACAGTCAAGCAATACATTTCCCCTAAGGCAGAAACCAAATTAAAAAATGATAAGCAAATTAAAAAAAATGATCTTGAAACAAGGCTGGAGTCCTTCAGTGTCTCAGAAACCTATGGTCAGCATTCTGGGCTAGCATTCTTTGGTCTCCAGAAAAATTGTCTGCTTTACCTTTAATGTGTCCAAATGTATATTCCCTGCAAAATGCAACAAAATTTGTCAGCAGAATTATCAGCCAACTCTCTCTGCTTTAAAGCAGCATCTAATCCCTTAGGCTCATAATTGAAGTGGATCAAAACAGGTCCTTTATGACTGAAAATTTCATGCATATAGGTTTTCTGAATAGCCTGTTTTATATTAAAAAATTATTCCTCTAAATCTCCTTAAAATCCTCCATCCTGGTGTTAGGAAATAAATCTTTGATAATATCAGTATGAGGTAAAACCTTCTAGGCTGACATACTGTTGAACAGTATACGGTAGAACAGGAAGAGCTCAAAGATACTTGGGTGGTTTTGAGGCCTGATGTTGTAGAGAAGGGACACATTTGGAGGGATAATAGCAAAGAATAATTCATATTTTTAAGCATTATACTTAAAGGAGAATATTGGGTAAAACAGTGTTGCCAAAATTTGAAAAATTATCTAGCCTATTTCTAGGCTGTTTTGCCCATCTTCCTGCTCTGTGTGTCCCCACGTTATGGAGCATGCATTCGGCAGGAAGAAACCAGCAGCTACATCCTCCTCCTAACAAATTCCATTGCATTCCTTGTGATAGATTTATATGGAAACACTATAAAAATTCAGCATAATATGGGCATCATCCATGCACAAATTCCCATATCAGTCAATCACACCTATGTTATTTCATTTATTTTTTCAAAATAATCCATGAAGAAGGCATCATTAAGTAACATTACGAAGGAAATAGTTTGCAAAAACTAAGCCTCAGAGAGTAAATACATTACCCACAGAGGAACACATAAATATATTAATTTATCCAGAATTAGACTTTATCCCTATATAAACAAGATGACCTAAATCCCCAGGGAAATCTTCTAGCACCTGGGTTAGAAAGTAGCTTGGAGAGAGATATATTGTCAAAAGAAATTACCAACAACCTCAACCCCCTGGCAGTAAGAGATCCTCCTAGGAAATGAAACATTTTCATTTTGGATTTATTAAAGGTTTCCAAGAGGAGATTTATCTGTAACTATGAAGAACACAATGTTGAATACTAGTGAGTTTTTCTTCCACAAGTGAGGTGATGAAGTTTTGAGGACAGGCTCAATGTATTTTCTCATTTTCTAGTAAAAATGGTGACTACTTAGTAGAGAAGAAATTGCTCTGAAGCACTGCTAGCCTAGGACACTAATGTGTGTCCATACCCAGGATTAGAAAATAGCTGGAGGAAAAAGAAACACATTTTATATATAATGTTAAAACATCTCTGGCTGTAAAATAGCTTCAAAATAAAGCATCTATTTTGAACATGTCATCTAGTGTGCTGTTACTCATTTAGAAATTGCTCAATAATATTTACTATGTGGCTCATTGTCACGGAATTGAGTGAGGTCAAACTAATTTTACGAAAATAAAGAAACTTATATGCAGGTCAGGAGCAACAGTTAGAACTGGACATGGAACAACAGACTGGTTCCAAATAGGAAAAGGAGTACATCAAGGCTGTATATTGTCACCCTGCTTATTTAACTTATATGCAGAGTACATCATGAGAAACACTGGACTGGAAGAAACACAAGCTGGAATCCAGATTGCCGGGAGAAATATCAATAACCTCAAATATGCAGATGACACCACCCTTATGGCAGAAAGTGAAGAGGAACTAAAAAGCCTCTTGATGAAAGTGAAAGTGGAGAGTGAAAAAGTTGGCCTAAAGCTCAACATTCAGAAAACGAAGATCATGGCATCCGGTCCCATCACTTCATGGGAAATAGATAGGGAAACAGTGGAAATAGTGTCAGACTTTATTTTGGGGGGCTCCCAAATCACTGCAGATGGTGATTGCAGCAATGAAATTAGAAGATTCTTCCTCCTTGGAAGGAAACTTATGACCAACCTAGACAGCATATTAAAAAGCAGAGACATTACTTTGGCAACAAAGGTCCATCTAGGCAAGGCTATGGTTTTTCCAGTGGTTATGTATGGATGTGAGAGTTGGACTGTGAAGAAAGCTGAGTGCCAAAGAATCAATGCTTTTGAACTGTGGTGTAGGAAAAGACTCTTGAGAGTCCCTTGGACTGCAAGGAGATCCAACCAATCCATTCTGAAGGAGATCAGTCCCGGGTGTTCATTGGAAGGAATGATGTTGAGGCTGAAACTCCAATACTTTGGCCACCTCATGTGAAGAGCTGACTCATTGGAAAAGACTCTGATGCTGAGAGGGATTGGGGGCAGGAGGAGAAGGGGACGACAGAGGATGAGATGGCTGGATGGTATCACGGACTCAATGAACATGAGTTTGGGTGAACTCCAGGAGTTGGTGATGAACAAGGAGGCCTGGTATGCTGCGATTCATGGGGTCGCAAAGAGTCGGACACAACTGAGTGACTGAGCTGAACTGAAAAGTATAATTTAAAGCCTGGGAAGACCTTGAGGCTGCCTAAATTTGGGCTCCAGATTGATTTCAGAACTCACAGGGGAAAAAGTACCAAAACATGTAGAAGAAACAGAAGGACAGCAAAAGTGGGAGTTTTCTAGTTAAATCAGTTCAGTCACTCAGTCGTGTCTGACTCTTTGTGACCCCATGGACTGCAGCACACCAGGCCTCCTTGTCCATCACCTACTCCTGGAGTTTACTCAGACTCATGTCCATTGCATCGGTGATGGCCATCCAACCATTCCATCCTCTGTCGTCCCCTTCTCCTCCTGCCTTCAATCTTTCCTAGCATCAGGATCTTTTCTAATGAGTCAGTTCTTTGCATCAAGTGGCCAAAGTATTGGCTTTCAGTTTCAGCATCAGTCTTTCCAATGAATATTCAGGACTTATTTCTTTTAGGATTGACTGGTTTGATATCCTTGCAGTCCAAGCGACTCTCAAGAGTCTTCTCCAACACCACAGTTCAAAAGCACCAATTCTTCTGCCCTCAGCTTTCTTTATGGTCCAACTCTCACATCCATACACGACTACTAGATGTTATATCAGAGTAAATTATTTCAGAGAAAAGACAAAATAAAAGCAATCAGTTCTAATTGCACAATTAGTTATTGTGTACCTATCACAGTGTGTGATGTTCCAGGGAGAAAAAAGCAAAATCTAGTTGTTGCTCTAAAGGGTGTTTTATCCTAAGCATACAGCTTTAGGTTTAAGGCAGAGGTCCCCAAACTCTGGGATCTAATGCCTGATGATCTGATGTGGGGATGATGTAATAATAATAGAAAGACAGTGCACAATAAATGTAATGAACTTGAATCATCCTGAAACCACTCCTGTTCCCAGAACGTGGAAAAATCGCCTTTCAGGAAACCAGTCCCTGGTGCCAGAATGTTGAGGACACTGGTTTAAGGCACATCCTAACAGAAAGAAAATTTTGAGATGCTAAAAGTAGCTGTCTTTCCTGAAATACCAGCCAGAAAAATCTGAAACTACAGGTATTCATTAAAACAGTGCTTTTTAGAGCCTACATTTGGATATAACATATTTTTCAACCTGAGAGATTAAAATAAGACTCCTGAAAAAAATATAATACTTCTCTTAAATCCCAAAGCAAGTGGAAAACCATTAAACTCAATATTCATTATTTGGCAGTAGCTGCAAGGAGAATTAAACTACCTTGTCCATGAAGAATGAATTTTATGGATGAAGAGGAAAGGTTTTGCACACAGTAGAATATTGCTTAAAACTTGAACCCATCTTTTATAACTTTTTATTACCCACATGTGTAATTTAAATTCATTTTAGAAAAAACACATGAGCGCTTTTTTTTTTTTTAACTTGGGATCATTTTGAAATGAATTAATGTGGAGTGGAGGGACAGATTTAAAGGTGTTTCCTATTGCAAAAAGATCATCAATATTGAAATGGTTCTCTCAAATCAATATTGAATTATAGACCCTGGCCATTTCTCTTAAGGGACCTGTTTCCCAGAGTATTGCTGTGGGCATAGTGTTGGCATGCATTCATCAAAACCAACATATTCCATTCTGCATTCAGAAATATGAAAATAAAGTCAAATAAAGAAGGGTTCCCCTTGTTTCTGCTTCAAACTAGAAAAGATATTAAAATATCCTGAAGGACAAAGTGGTTGCACTAGAAGAACAAGGATAAATGGATGTATGGAAACACAGGAGTATGTTTGTGTGTGTGTTGCAGGGGTGTTACTGTCAGAACTCTTCAATATACGTGTGGCTTCAGTGTTTCTCCTTGGTTTGTGAACAGATGCTGTAAAGCAGAAAATTTTGTTTCAATTTCTTCTTGATATCTTTTTAAATCTTTTCTTTTCCACGGTCTCCCTTTATCTTTTTTTTAAATTTTAATTCTCTTCCACTCTTCCTCCTCCCTCTGCATTTAAGGCTCTATGATGGTTGGTTCTGAGATGGGAGAGTTTATAGGTAGCCAGGGCACTTCTTTCCTCTTCAAATGAGAGGAAATTTTTAAGATTTCAAATGAGGTCATAAAACATACCTTTAAAAGTCTGTCCCTTTAAAATTATTGCCAGAACTTTCAGTCTAAAACTAGTTGCAAAACTGTATGCTCCAAAGTCCTTCTTGGAGCTCAAGACTCATATGGCCAGATAGTCTCTGACACATGTTCTTGTGTGTTTCAGTAGAGTTCCCTGCAAAGAGACGGAGACTGTGTGTCAGTCTGCTTATCATTTTGTCTAGGGAGAGGTTATCTCATGCTCACAGATCAATCTCTAGAAATCTTCAGATAGTGATCCTGGTCAAGATCCTCGTATAGAAGAAGAAAACCCATCCACAATCTGTGTGTCAATCGCATTAATGACGAATCATGTCCTTTCCAAGAGTAAAGGAGATCTGAAAACTGTCAGCTTTCTATTAAGTTGGCACACGTTGGCATGGGGCATCTTAAGGGCTAAGTGTTGGTCTGTGATACTTGCAAGTTGAACTTGGGCACCAGCCATAGCAAAGACATCTTTGTTGAGTGAAAATTGATGCAATTAGGTTTTAGATTCCATCTCTGCCATGATAGCTGCTCCATTTATGTGTCTATTTTGTTAGCACTGTGGCCAATCGGTACAGCCTGGCTGATAAGTCATTGATTTTTGGTGTATACCACTGCCCCAAATGAACGAGAAGTGACTAGTACACTGGAGGCTTCAGTCATGTAGTACCTCCAATGAGCATCAACCTGTGATACTGATGTCAGTCTGTGCCCACTCAGAATAGGTCCAGTCATGTGCCTCTTCCTCTGATCACCTTGCTTCTTAACTTCTGATCTTTCTCCTTCCAGGCTCCAGACCAACTATCCAGGACATTAACAGAGAAAATTTCAATTCTTCTTTCTGATAGCACATAAAGAAATGCATCACTAAGAGAGCCATTTGCCATCTATCACAGACTGTCACCTACTCTAGTGAAATTACCATACCTGGCACAGCAACTTCAATTCAAGATACTATGTAGTGAAATTTTTCCATCATTAGCGGCCATTATCCATCCAACCTGAATAGAGCCCAGACCAATGAATTTAAATGAGAATATGACAGTGACTCTTATTCATGCATCCTTCAAATTGTTCAAAATACTGTTGATCTTACCTAGTCCCCAGGGAATGCAATACTGTATCCAATATGCTATTTTTCTCAGAAAGTGGATCATTTTCAAGACATTATAATAGGGCTTTCACTCCATCCCCAGCTCTGGGCAAGGAAACAAGAGGGTTTTGCCAGCTACCAACGATATTCATGGGCTTCCCTCATAGCTCAGCAGTAAAGAATCTACCTCCAGTGAAGGAGACCTGGGTTCGACTCCTGGGATAGTAAGAGCCCCTGGAGAAGAAAAGGGCAACCCACTCCAGTATTCTTTCCTGGAGGCTATAGTCCATGCGGTCGCGAGAGTCCAACACGACTTGGCGACTAAACCAACAACGACATTCATTCCAATTATCCACTCATGTTTACGTGCTAAGTCACTTCAGTCCTGTCTGACTCTGTGACACTATGGACTGTAGCCTGCCAGACTCCTCTGTCCATGGGATTTCCTAGGCAAAAATACTGGAGTGGCTTGCCATGCCCACCTCCAGAGGATCTTCCTAACCCAGGGATTCAACCAGCATCTTTTGCATCTCCTGCATTGGCTGGAGGGTTCTTTAGCACCAGTGCCATATGGGAAGGACCATGAAAATGAAAATTTAAAAATTCTATAAACCCAGTGTATTCATTGTGAGTTGGACTTGGGCCAGCAGTCCATGTATTACCTGAATTCTACATGCCCTCACTCAAACAAGGGGCTAGTAATATCAGTAGTTTTGTCCTTGATTATCACTGTGAATTCAGACTCGGTCCTCAGAGTACTGGAAATGTGTGGGTATTTCCCTCTTTCACAATCCGAACAGAAGATCTGGAGGCAGGAAGATCCTTCAGAGTTGTCCCAAACAGAAGTAAAGATCCCTGGAGAAGGAAATGGCAACCCACTCTGATATTCTTGCCTGGAAAAATCCCATGGACTGAGGAGTCCAGCAGGCTACAATCCATAGACAGGACTGAAGTGACTTAGCACTCACGGGTGGGACCTTAGTATTTCTGCCTCTAACACTGGAAGAGAAGGAAGCTGTAAGGATGAGGGCAGGGGCAATTTCCAGTGAAGGACGAGCTAAGAGCAAACGACAGCCACTATTCTCAGCAACTGGGGAATGGAAGCCTCAGCTCTGGGGAGAGGATTTGGGCAGAATATCACAATATCCACTCTTAAATACTTCTCATCATTCAGCTTTTAGCTCAATCATCACTCCCTCTGGGGATTTTTCCCTGATCTTGACCCATCCCTTCTCTCTGCCATACACTGTGCCAAACTAGGTCAGAACTCCTTATTGTAGACATTCTTAGCTTCCTGCATTTTTCTTTGACAGAACTTGTCATACATTTAATCATATCCTTGTTTATGTGCTATTTGATTAATGTCTGTACTCTCCATGAAATTGTAAGCTCTTAAATAACCTACATAGAGACTGTGACCTCATTGTTCTCTATTGAACCTCTAGCGCATGGCAAAGGACCTGATATACATCAGTGCTCACTCAGTATTTATTTGAGTGAAGAACATGTTGATGAGTTACTGGCATGGGTATTGCTCACTGTAACAATGGCACCATTATATGGTAAACTCATCTAGGTAGCTATTACAAAAAGTGGATTTCCACAAGGAAGGGTAACAACTTTTCTGTCACAGTGGATTATGTTCTTGAACAAAATTCTAAGCTTCTGGGGACCTTCACACGAAGCTGTCAGAGAACACGAAATGAGCACCCACTGGTAAGATTGTCTTGATGACTTCTGAAATCAATGACACGATAGATGTGACCACCAGATCATTTCTTTCTTTTTTTTTTTTTTTAAAGGATGTACTAAAGTTCTGGCAACAGTGGAAACAAGTGCTTACCAAACTGCGTCTGTTCTGCTTTGCCTGACTTGAATTCACATTTTCGTTTTATATTTGCCATTCATGAGACAGATGAGATAATATGCAGATTCTAACCTATGTTGGTAGGCTTAAAACTCAGTATTCAGAAACTAAGATCAAGGCCTCTGGTCCCATCACTTCACAGTAAATAGAAGAGGAAAAAGTGGAAGGAGGGACAGATTTTCTTTTCTTGGTCTCCAAAATCACTGTGGATGGTGACTGCAGCCATGAAAATAAAAGACACTTGCTCCTTGGAAGGAAAGTCATGACAAACCTAGACAATGTATTAAAAAGCATCACTTTGCCAACAAAAGTCCCTATAGTCAAGGCTATGCTTTTTTCCAGTAGTCATGTATGGATATGACTGTGGTGCTGGGGAAGACTCTTGAGAGTCCCTTGGACAGCAAGGAGATAAAACCAGTCAAGCCTAAAGGAAATCAATCCCGAATATTTGTTAAAAGAACTGATGCTGAAGCTGAAGCTCCAATACTTTGGCCCCCTTCATGAGGAGCCTTCTCATTGGAAAAAACCCTGATGCTGGGAAATACTGAAGGCAAAAGAAGAATGAGGCAGCAGAGGATGAGATGGATAGACAGTATCACCAACTCGATGGACATGAACTTGAGCAAACTTTGAGAGATAGTGAAGGACAGGGAAGCCAGGCATTCTGCAGTCCATGAGGTTGGTAAGAGTTGCATATGACTTAGCAACTGAACAACAACAAGCTACCTTGGTAAAGCAACAACAGTTTGGGGGATGCATTTATATAAAAAGGTACTGTATGGTTCAACATTAGTTTTCTTCTAACATAAAGTATACAGACTCTTATAGAAAATTTTTTTATTTATCTGTAGTGATTTTTAATTTGTTTATTTCCAAATAAAGATATTATATAAATTCCACTGACTCCTTTTCTGTAATCACTTTTTTTTTAATCTTAATGAGATTCACTCCCACACACACACACAAAAAAATGAAAACCATGAGAAGATTAAGACACTTTAAAAGACTGCTGGTTCAACACCAAAAAGAGAACTTCCATTGTAGGACTTCAGCAAACCTTGTGGCCATCTGGGAATTGCTGAATAAGTTTTTATCAGTCAGCATACTATCTGGCATTCATATACTAAAACTTCTAAAGTGATATTTAAGCTATTTAAATCCATCAAAAATAAACTCAGTAAACTATACCAAATGTACAAGATTCCATGGTGGGTGCTATTTAAGCTGAAATCAAATTGCACTATGATTAAGGGATTTCAACTGCAATCAGATCCAGAATTCCAGATCAGTGAGTTCTAGACCACTCTCTCCAGGTGACTTAGGGTGCTATTTCATGAGATACCACGAGATGCAAAAAAGGAAACTATGTTATAAATTCTGCTATAATCTGTAAGAATATTTTAGAGGAGAAACTTCTTAACTGCAAGAGAGTTCATCTAAAACTGCTTCATAAGACTCACACATCCATTTTAAACCATTACCACCAAACTCCTGGGCATATATCCATAGAAAGCTCTAATTCAGAAATATACATGCACCCCAATGTCCATAGCAACACTATTTACAGTAGCCAAGTGGAAGCAACCTAAATTCCCTTTGACATATGAATGGATACAGAAGATGTGGTACTTATATGCACAGGAATACTACTCAGCCATAAAAAAGAATGAAATAATGCTAATTACAGCAATATGGATGAACCCAGAGATTATCATGCTAAGGGAAGTAAGCCAGACAGACAAAGACAAATATCACATGACATTGCTTATAAGTAGAACCTCATTTTTTAAAATGGCATAAATGAACTTATTTACAAAACAGAGATAGACTTGTTGAGATAGAAAACAAACTTATAATTACCAAAGGGGATGTGGAGGGAGGGATAAATTAGGAGTTTGGGATTAAAGTATACATACTACATAAAATAGATAACCAACAAGGACCTACTGTATAGTACAGAGAGCTGCTTAATATCCTTAATAACTGATAATGGAAAAGTATTAAATATATATATATTAATATATGTATATATATATATGTATGGGCTTCCCTGGTGGCTCAGATGGTAAAGAATCTGCCTGCAATGCAGGAGACCTGGGTTCAATCCCTGGGTTGGGAAGATTCCCTGGAGGAGAGAATGGCAACCCACTCCAGTATTCTTGCCTAGAGAGTCCCCAAGGACAGAGGAGCCTGGCAAGCTACAGTCCATGGGGTCTCAAAGAGTTGGACACAACTGAGCAATTAAGCACATATGTGTGAATAGGGATACAAAGAGTCAGACATTACTTGGTGACTCAACCACCACCATCACACACATGTGCATGTGCATGTGCACACACACACACACACACACACACATATATATATATATATAACTGAATCATTTTGGTGTACAGCTGAGGCTAACACACACTGTAAATCAACTATATTTGAATAAAAATTTAAAAAGAAAAATAAACCTTTAACACAAACAGCTTGGCATGTACTGTTCATGAAGCATGAATTTCCAGAGACTACCGTTTGCAACAATGACTCTGAATATCTCAGATAAAGATAAGGGATTTGTGAACAGGACATTGATCCAAGCAGCCAATATCATGCTTTGTCACCCTGAATTAAATGGTTATGATTAAAGATTAGTGCAGAGTACAAAGAATGTCCTGAAGCAAATTGTTAAAGGAAATTTGCCAGCTGCACCTGCCAAGTGTTCTGCTGTGTAACATGCCATCTCCAATTCCAAACAGTGTTAAGTCATGATGGCTTGTCAAGTGACCACTTCTCAGTATTTATTAGAGGGTCTGATAAACAATGGACTGCATTCCATGATCCTGCTACTCATATCACCTTTATAATACAGACATTCATTATTTTCTGGGAATTATGAAACTGAAATCATTTTGTTCTCATTGAACAAATACATGTATAGCATATGTTATGTCAGTCACTGTTCCAAATGCTCTACAAGCATTAATAGAATGTGGTTTGTGTGTGTGTCTGTGTGTGTGTGTGTGTGCACGCACACACACACTCAGTCACTCAGTCGTGTCCAACTCTATGCAACCGCATGGACTATAGCCTGCCAGGGTCCTCTGTCCATAGAATCCTCCAGGCAAGAATACTAGAGTGTTTCCATTCCTTTCTCCAAGGAATCTCCCCAAAGCAGGGATCAAACTCGGGTCTCCTACACTGCAGGCAGAACCAAGAATGTGTTTGAAACACTATAATTGAGAACTCAGGTTTTATGTCATAGGACATGAAGAATAGAGGTAGAATTAGTGCCCATCATATGTTATTCAATTTTCAAATTATTCCCCCAGGAGACACTCGCAGCAAGACCATGGAAAGCATCTCTAACAGAACTCCTTGGAGCGGCACTCTGTGACATTGCCTGACACTCAGCCCATTTACCACATGAAGGATGCGGTAAGTTGCCTCTGATTTCTCAAGTGCTAAAACTACGATATAGTGTAGTTCTACAGCTGTCAGTATTGCACAGATTTAAATGCACAAACCTGTTCCTGCTTGCAAGCTACATTATAATAGAACCTGAATGTGGAGGACTGACATGTGATGGGAATTCTGATAGTCATGTTTTGATATCTTTGAATTAGTATTCCATCAACAATGTAAAGGGAAAAAAGACCTACTAAAGGAGGTCTAAAGTAGGCAGTTAGCCTCCAAACTCAGAATCTTTTCTAAAGCTTTTCATTATTGTTCTGCTTTCCCTGATACCCAATAGAATATAATAATATTGACCTTCCTCTTTTAATTTGATGGTGTCATTGTTAGAGTCCTGGACCTTATGCAAGTCATTGTATCCCAGTCACTACATGGGGTTTTAATTAAAAACATCGACCTCAGAAGTGGTGACATATTCATATATTTCCATCTTACCAGCCTCTCTTGAGGCATGCTTTAGCATCTTAAAATGTTTGTGCTTAATCATTGCTAGAGTGCTTTCTTCTATACCAATGACTAATGTGTAGCCACAGCCATAGCATGTAAGATGGAAAAAAAAAAATCTCTGAAATGTTTAACAGATTTGCAAAATTGTTTGTGACCTAGATTGCCTTTTCAGAAATACTTTGTGCAGAGAATAAAATTTTCTTGTGTTCCATGACATTAATGGATTGCTTGGTCTGTAAACTGTTTTCCTTATTAAATACAAACACTCACTTCAACCAGATCTGCCCAACTTTGATGGATGACACACCCAGAGAAACAGCAGGCTTCGTTGCAGCTTAAACGAGCGTGTGCACTCATTTATCCCGTTATTTTCACTGTACCACGCTCAGTTTGTTGGTTCCAAAATAAAAATAAATGGTATGATTTCTTCTGCTTCAGATTCTACTAGCAATTCTTTGTAGAATGCATTAAAGTTGTTCACAAGCACATTTTTCTTTATAAAGAAAAAAATTGAGTGAAAGTGTCCAATGACCATTAGATCACAGTGAGCACCTGACTCACTTTGTCAGGCTGATATAATGAGAAGAGGGAGTGTGGAAGATTTTCACCCAGTTCTTACCCTGTCTGATTTCTGGCTTGAATTTCATCTTATTTTCACACCATTTCCACTCAATGAAGTTTTTGGTTTTTTTGAGAGTTAATACCAAGCAGTGAACTAGATTAGAACAGTTATTCTCAAGTAAAGTAAATAACACAGCACCCTTAAAAATGGTACAAATGAACCTATTTCCAGGGCAGGAATAGAAACGTGGATGTTGAGAGCGGACATGTGCACCCAGAGAGGGAAGAGGGGGGTGGGGTGAGTGGGGAGAGTAGCATTGACATACAAACAGTGTCGTGTGTAAACTAGGTAGCTAGCAGGAAACTGAGATGAAGCACAGGAAGCTCTGTGATGATGGGATGCGGGGAGAGTGGTGGGAAGGAGGCCCAAGAGACAGGCGACATATGTGTACATATGGCTGATCCACTTTGTTGCACAGCAGAAATTAACATAACGTTGTGAAGCAACAATACGCCAATAAAGCAATGTTGGCTGATTTCTAATTTAAAGACAATTTTAGAAAGCACAATTTCTCTAAGTAAGTATATTTAAATCTAAGTGACTTTCACTTAATTAACAAACCTCCCCAAATAAGTCATTGGGGAAATGACTTATCTGAGAAGGAATGCCCCATCTTAGTGCCAGACTGCTGAGCAAACTGAGACTGAAAATGGCATGGATAGCATTTGACCCAGTAACCCCTACTTTAAGTGTAAGGCATCTCTGGTAATTTAATTACTATTTAAATTACTTAAGGATGAGAAGGTTTGTCCCCATTGCATTGTTTCTTGGCAGCATATTTCTGTGTCTAAATCCCCATAGACTACTATCATTGTGCTGGTTTTGCTAAAAACTTTTGGAATTTTTATTTCATTTGGTACTATAGCAACCAAATGGTCATTTCTGAAATGCTATTTTGCCACCTTAGTGGTTCGTATTTTAATAAAATTCAATTACATGTTTTAGCTTTCCAATGTCTCCCTGATGTTACAAGTAAATAATAAAAAGTATCAGATAGTCTAATTTTCTTCAAAGCCAGTAATATTCCACTGACTCTAAAACTGTTTCATTAAGGGTTGATGTTCTGAGCTCTCTAGGAGATAGAGATAAAAGAGCAAAAGAACTTAGTAGCAGTTCAGTTCCACCAAGCCCCCTGGTATAGAGAAAGGTATTAGGAAGACAAGAATCTCCCAAATGATGTCTAAGGATACATCTCTTACCCCAGCTATCGAAGTACCTCAAACCTGGGACAATCCTAAGTTTATTCTGAGAATTGACTATGATCATCAACATATCAAAAGTGGGTGACAACGTTGCAGCCATGTTGGACAGCAATTTGGAAGTTCCTCAAAATAATATTTTTACTCAGTGGCTCAGTGGTAAAGAATCTGCAATGCAGGGGACACAAGTTCAATCCCTGAGTAGGGAAGATTCCCTGGAGTAGGAAATGGCAATCCACTCCAGTAACTGTGCCCAGAAAAAAAGAAGAAACTGGCAGGCTACAGTCCATAGGGCTGCAAAGAGTTGGACACAACTGAGCAAGCATCAAAATGTTAAACAAAGAACTACCATATTCTCAGAAATTCTGCTTCTAATTACATAAGAGAAATAAAAGCATGTGTCCATACAAAAATGTGTACAGGAATGTTCATAGCACCATTTTTTTATATCAGCCATAAAGTAGAAACCAACCCAAATGTTCATAAACTGACAAATGAACAAAATAGTGCATATCCATAAAATAGAGTAGTGTTGGGGAATAAAGAGAAATGAAGTACTGACACATGGTACAACATGAGGAGCCTTGAAAACATTTTGCTAATTGAAAGAAGTTTGTCACAAAAGAGCATACACTATACTGAAAAGTTTAGAATGTGTGGTTCTATCCGGACAGAAAATAATGATTGCTTAGACCTTGGAGAGAGGAGGAGAACAGATCCCTAATGAGGAATGTGGGGATTAATTGCTAATGGGTATGGCAGTTCTTTTCAGTTCAGTTCAGTCGCTCCGTCGTGTCCGACTCTTTGTGACCCCATGAATCGCAGCACGCCAGGCCTCCCTGTCCATCACCAACTCCCGGAGTTCACTCAGATTCACGTCCATCGAGTCAGTGATGCCATCCAGTCATCTCATGCTCTGTCATCCCCTTCTCCTCCTGCCCCCAATCCCTCCCAGCATCAAAGTCTTTTCCAATGAGTCAACTCTTTTAGGGCTGATGAAAATGATCTAAAATGAATTGTGGTGATGGTTGCCTAACTCAGTTAAGATACTAAAATCAACTAGAATGCATGTTTCAAAAGGGTCAATTCTGTGATATGTCATTTTTATCTCAACAAAGATATTTAAAATAGGCACTCATTTACTGAGCACTTACTATGTGTCAAAGATTATATGAGGGAGTTTATACACATAAACTTATTTTCCAGAACAGTTTTTTTATAGCTGAGAAAACCAAAACCTGGAGATGTGAAGTACCTCTTGCCAGCTCACACAGCCAGGAAGTAGCAGAATAAGTCAATCTAATAAATTCCTAAGCTATTATAGTATGGTCATCACTATGCTACCTCCAAAACGGAAGCAGTTGTAAGAGTGCTCAGTAAATCAGGATGATTTGCCAACAGGCTTCCCTGGTGGCTCATTTGATAAAGAATCCACCTGCAATGCAGGAGACCTGGGTTCAATCCCCAGGTTGGGAAGATCCCCTGGAGAAGGAAATGGCAACCCACTGCTGCAGTATTCTTGCCTGGGAAATCCCATGGACAGAGGAACCAGGGGGACTACAGTCCGTGGAGTCATAAGAGTCGGACACAACTTAGTGACTAAACCACAATCGCAGCAGTAACCCCTAAAAGCGATCAGCCCCACTCTATTTCATTTGTGATGGGTATACTGCCAACAAGAGCTGTGTCGTCTGGGTAATACAGTTTTTGTTATTAAAATGGTAAGGTGGTTGGAATCAGTCCAACTATCTGCCCTTAAAAATATTTAGAGGAATTTTTTTTCAACCCACAGTTTTATAAGGACAATGAGACAATTAATTGAGAAGACTTATGACACAAGCTTTTTTAAAAAATGTTTTATTTTTAATCAAATTTTTTTGAGAATAGTTGCTTTACAATGTTGTCTCAGATTCTGCTGTACAGTAAAGTGAATCAGGTATACATCTATCCTCTCATTTTTAGATTTCCTTTTCATTTAGGTCCCCACAGAGCGCTGAGTAGAGTTCTCAGAGTTCTCTGTGCTATTCAGCAGCTTCTCATTACTTATCTATTTTATGATACATAATAATGTATATATGTCAATCTCAATCTCCCAGTTCATCTCACTCCCCCCCTTCCCTCCTTGATATCTCAGGAGGGAATATTTTATTTTATTAAAAATAAAACTTATTTTTTTAAAAAGCTTGTATCATAAGTCTTCTCAATTAATTGTCTCATTGTCCTTATAAAACTGTGGGTTGAAAAAAATTCCTCTAAATGTTTTTAAGGGCTGATAGTTGGACTGATTCTAACCACCTTACCATTTTAATAACAAAAATTGTATTACCCAGATGACACAGCTCTTGTTGGCAGGTGCTGACCTGACCTAAGATTTCTGTTTTGTAAATAAGCTCATCTGCAACAGTTTCCGAGATTCCACATGTAAGTGATATTATATGATATTTTTCTCTTTCTGACTTATTTCACTCTATATGACAGTCTCTAGGTCCACCCACATCTCAGAAAATGGCACAATTTCATTTCTTTTTATGACTGAGTAATATTCTACTGTGTATTTGTACCATATCATATTTATCTAGCCATCTGTTGATGGACATTTAGGTTGCTTCAATGCAAACTTTTTAATCAATTTATTATTTAATTAAAATATAGCCATATAGTACAAATTGCCACTAATAATAAAAATCTGATAATAACTTCCACTTGAGAAGTGAGAAAGTTACAGGATAGTAAAGAAGAAAAAAATTTAAAGTCATGCCCCTATGGTCACAGTCAACTAAGGATTTCTGCAGTTCTGGAGTGTTACACACTTTATATGCATTCTTCACAGTAGATCCAACATGTATGCTATTATTACAACTGATAGATGATTAAACTATATTTTAGAAAGATCAGTCATCAATGACACACAGTTAAAAAGTGAAAGAACCTAGATAAAACCTGAGTGATGTGTTGTTTCAAGGTCTGGCCCTCCCTTCTTTGCTATAACTGCACGTATTGTACGGGGCTTCCCTGGTGTGGCTCAGCGGTAAACACTAGGCCTGCAATGCAGGAGATGAGGGAGACGCAGTTTCAATCCCTGAGTAGGGAAGATCCCCTGGAGGGAGGCGTGGCAACCCACTCCTGTATTCTTGCCTGGAGAATTCCATGGATAGAGGAGCCTGGCAGGTTACAGTCCATGGGGTCGCAAAGAGTCTGACAAGATTAAGAAACTGAACACACACACACAGTATTGTATTGGTCACTAAGTGGTGTGTCACAATGTGAAATTAGAATACAAATCCCCTACAACTAAGTCCAAATGGTTAAGAAGGTAATTCATGGTTCTCACTGAATTTCAGAATTCCTCCAGTTTGTCCTCTCATCCAAATCACATTATTTCTTTCCCCAGATATTGGCCTACTCACCAGTGAGGCAGAGACTTTGGACAAATACATGTCAAGCCCCCTTCTAAATATTTCATGTCACCAACTGTCAGATGTCTGACATTAAGACTGTGTTGTACTTGATTGTTCAGGCAGGCTCTCCTAGTTGGTGGCAAGGCCAAACGTCCTGATCTCCAATCATATCATTACTATCACAGAGGTCAAATTGCCATGTGAGGCCATTAACCTTGACACATACCAGGAATCAGTGCATTCAGTTGCATCTGTTTCCCAGCTGGTCATAGTGTGGTTAGCACTGTCCCATAAATAACCTGCATGATTATCTTTTTTAAAGGCAAAATGAGAAACTGTATAATAACAGTCCTTTAGATCTCATTTTTTTCTGATCTGTTCACAAGTGAATCATCTACATTTCTTGAACACTCTTAGTATTTGACTGCAAAGTTAAATCATTTGTGCCTCTCTCTTCAAGCTATCTTTTCATACGGGATAATTGACTGATTTGCTGTACTTTCAGTTACATAATATAATTGCCACTGAAAATGTGTGACTCTTAGGAACTGAAAGCTATGGACAAACTATTGCATTTTCTTTTCAGTTCCTTAAATATCACAACCAAACCCCTTAAAACCCCTAAATCCAAAAAATTTTTAAAATTAAACTGCTTTTCCCCTAGTCATAATCATTGCTTGTTTTTCAGTGTTTATGTTGTTTTAGATTAACTATTAATAATATTGGGAGGGTCAAGAGAAAATAACCAAGCTAAGTTTTAAAACATATTTAGTTTATCAACTCAAAGAAAATTATAAAACATCCTATAGGTTAGAGGCCAAAAAGTTGGAAAATCATGAACTAAACTCTATAATATACACCTCTAATGAAGAGACATAGAGTGAAATTCTTAACACCCAGAAGCTTGTCTTATTTTTAATATAAGATTTCAAGCAAGTTACTTAATTTCCCTACATCTCAATTTTCTTATGTATAATGAGATGATGCTTAGAGCTTTGTCAGCTCTGTAGCTCATAATTCCAAGAAGTTTGATCATTTCCATATATTACTGAATGCATAATAAAGTTGAAAACAGTGACAAGAAGTAGAGCTTACAAAAATAAATAACATTTTTCCAGAATTTTTTTTACTGAAAAGAAACTAAAATTTAAAGGACCAAAATTATTTTGAAATATACATTACTTAGACATACATTACTTAGATTTAATCTCATAGTAATTATAAATATTTCAAGATGTCCTTATTATTCTGTTTAGTTTTATGACAAAACATACTTTAGTTTGCATCATTTTATATAGCATCATATTTGGTGCTAACTCCTTTTGCCTCAGAGGGCATGAATTCACTTTTATTTCACTAAAATCTAGATCTATAAAGCTTTACACTAAGCATATATGTGCTCATATGAGTATGAGAAACAGAGAGACAGAAAGGGAGATGGAGAGAAACAGAAAATAGAAAAAGTATGAATAGACAATTTTAAAAATATCCTCTCCTATGTACAGAAGGGCTTCCCTGGTGGCTCAGAGGGTGAAGAAACTGCCTGCAATGCCAGAGACCTGGGTTCAATCTCTGGGTCAGGAAGATCCCCTGGAGGAGGAAAGAGCTACCCACTCCAGTATTCTTACCTGGAGAATCCCATGACAGAGGAGCCTGGAGGGCTAGAGCCCATGGGGTCACAAAGAGTTGGACATGACTCAGCAACTAACAATATGTACAGGCAATCTCTCCTAAATATTTACCACGGAAAAAAGAAATACGTGGAAAGCTACATGAAGTGCAGGTATCATTTGCGCACTATACCGTCTTTTTCTGTTTGTGGAAACCAAGTGATTTGACACTGCTAAATTTTAAGCAACAGGATCAGAGTTAGTACTTCAAATACTAAGAGTGGGTTTGTTTATCAACAAGTGGCAAACCATCACTAAGCTTTCCTGTATTCTTAGACAAACAGATCTTATGTTTCAGAGGTGAAATATCACACCAGCATGTGTATTTGTGTGTGTATGTGTGTTTTCATGTATAAGTATCTTAAAATTCAAGTACTAGGTAAAGTCTAATTAATTTCAATTAAATAGTTTTTTAAAAGATATGAAAGTTTTCACAGCATATAATAATGTATTAGTCCAAAACTCTCAAATGCTGTCAAAAGAAGAGTTGTAGGTTATCAGATGAAAGCTATTTGTTAAGGAAGAAATCAAATTAATTTTAAAAAGATACAGATATCCACAATATAAGGGAAGAATTCAGATTGATGGATATATTTGAGTAATGATAGAAAATCCTTAGATTTTCTTTGGATCCACATAAATAATTAGAAGATTAAAAGTACATAATTATCAGTTAATAAAAAACAATTCTTAAAATTATCACATTCATTTTATTGGACCCATTCATATGTATGGGAGGCAGAGGAATTACAAAAGTAAAGTAGTATTTTCCCAAACCCAATCAAGCATGATGCAGACATCTTTCACTTAGCTAAAATGGATGGGCCTATCTGAAAACTAAAATTGTATGTATCATTCATGGCTTTATAAGCATGTGTGACAAAGTTGAGACTAGCAAATTTTGTTTTGTGAATGCATTGTCAAGGACCAAGTTATAGTAAATATGTGAAGCTGTTCTGTCCAATATAGTGGTCACTAGTCTTGTGGCTATTTAAATTTAAACCAACTAAAATTAAGTAAAATTTAAAATTCAACTCTTCTTGCACTAGCTACATTTCCCATGTTCAACAGCCACATTTGGCTAGTGGTGATGTTATTAAGCAACACATCCAAAAGAACATTTCCATAAACGTACAAACATATATTGGATAAGACTGGTTAGTATAGAGATAGTTTAATATTTTATGCTGCTAATAACATGTAGACTTTTTTATGTAATAGAATAGTTTCTAAAGATATAAAAACAGTTTCTTTAGTAGCATCAAACTCTAAATTCAAGAAGAAAGTTGTGTAGAGAAATAGTTTCCCCTTAAACTCTAACATCCATGAAGTCAGATTATGTCATCCTATTAACTATTATACCATCCTCAATATTAGAAGAGTGTCTAATACACAATAAATGTTCATTATTCATTTGCTACATTATTCCATTTATTTATGTTGTACATAATTCTTGTTCAGTATGGTAAAAATTCATTTAGTCAGAAAATATCAACTAAAGTTCGTGATAAATCAACCTGATACAGACAGAAATTTATGCGTAAATTCTGGGAAAAAAATTTAAAGCAAATTAATACTGATATTATAGGGTATGTGACTTTCTTAAAAGAATAAAGTGGCTAAATGTCCTTGGGACTTTGGCAGCTCTATTTAGAATATGTTAATTACAAAAACATCTCCAATTAAAACTGACCTTAAAAGATTCTATTTGGCAAGAGTTTCTTACCGGTAGTCTTTCTAATTACAGTAGATATTTAGAATGAAAATAGTCCATAATACAGACAGCTCTAATTTAGACTGACCTTTCCAGAAATAGTCTTAATTACAGAAATTTTGCTTTATGAGTTACTTTGCTACATCATTTATTCTGTCACCATCTTCAAGATAAATAGGAAAATAGAGTTAAAATCTTAGCTGACTATTGCTTAACAATCCAAGAAAGCAATCTTTGAGCCGTCATATAAAGCAGGAGTCCCCAACCCTCAGGCCATAGACCAGCACTGGTCCATGCCCTTTTAGGAACTGGCTCACATAGCAGGAGGTAAGTGGGATGCAGGAAAGTGAAGCTCCATCTGTATTTAAGGCCACTCACATCACTCACATTATTGCATAATTGCAATTTAATAATAATAGAAATAAACTGCACAGTAAACTTAGTGTACTTGAATTATCCAGAAACCATTCTCCATCATATCTGTTGAACAATTTTCTCCCAAGAAACCGGTCCCTGGTGCCAAAAATATCAGGGACCGCTAATAGAAAGGAGTGAGATAATAGTAGGAAACAGGAATAAGGATAAGTGCAGAAAGACAATATGTGACTCTACAAATTAGGGCAGCCTTGTTCAGTGACTATTGATTTACTCAAAGTATGTCAATAACAGCTCTAGTTCTGAGAATGCATGTTAAGTAATTAAGCAAGCCCTGGACTTCAAGGGGTTTATGTACGTAGTGAGCATCTGTTGCTTTTGCCTACCCAGCATCAATTCCCTCTTCTGATAATATCATCCTGATTTTTTCTTTGATGCTCTGCTTTGCTCCCAACTTGAATCATTCTTGGCAGACAGGCACAACACTCCCCTGCAGATGGTTAGATGGTACCCTCAAACCAAGCTAAGTCAGTCAGAATCTGTCTCCCTGGAATTTGCATCTTTAGCAAAATAATACAGAATCTGTAAAGAACAGATGTCTTTTCTTCTCAGTTAAAACATTCTACTAAGACTGTCAATTAGCTTGTGGCAAAAGAATCTGCCTGCCAGTGCAGGAGACAAGGGTTCTTTTCCTCGGTCAGGAAGATCCCCTGATAAAGGAAATGGCAACCCACTCCAGTATTCTTGCCTAGAGAATCCCACGGACAAAGGAGCCTGGTGGCCTACAGTCCATGGTGTCACCAAGAATCGTACATGACTGAGTGACTGAGCATATAAACCCCTGCACTTCTCTTATCTCACCTTTTAGAGACTGGATCTTAATCTTGTTCCTCTGATTCTTCAGGCTACCTTATATTCTTCCATTAACTCCCTTTTCATATTATTTAGCTAGAAGATTATTCAATTATACACAAGCAAAGGACATTCCTAGTGCAATGCCTAACAAAACGACAACTTAATTTAAAAATATATAATGAGATGTCCAAAAGTGTTAGGTCTGAACTTTGTCACTAGTTTTCTATCAAATGAGGATAATAATGCCTAGTTTGTAGGGTAATATATGATTAAACTGAGGTTTATTCCAAATAACAAACAGAACACATCTACTAGGGCCTATTCTTACAAAGATTTGGCAGAAATTGTCCCCAAATACAGAAAAGATATTTTGAAAAAGATAAATATTTTACAACTTAGAATATAACAAATGGTGCCACTAGAAAGCCTAACATTTTAAGAAATCCTGTACAAGGAAATGTTAAATTGAACTGATAGAGAATCAAGTAAAAGGTAGAGACCATGACACTATAGAATTAAAAACTCCAGAAAAAAATCTAAACCCAGAATAAATCAAGCATGAAGATGTGAAGTTAGCCTTGCGGTGATAAAATTTTATTAACTGAAGTGTTGATTGATTCAGTTCAGCTGAGTTCTCAGCAGGTACAGGAACATTAGCCCTGAGTTTAATTTCTTAAGATAGAGGCTTTAGAAAGGAGAATGTTAAAATTACAAAAAATGGCACATGAATTTATCACAAGTTAAAAAGCAATGTGAAAGAAAACATAGGGTACTATGTCTTGACAGTGCAAATTCCAAGAAGTAGTCCATCTCAAAGAACTTCTTAGATCACAATTTTTTTTAAATTTTAGTTTTTTACTTTACAATACTGTATTGGTTTTGCCATACATTGACATGATTCCACCACAGGTGTACATGAGTTCCCAACCCTGAACCCCCCTCCCACCACTCTCCCCATATCATCTCTCTGGGTCGTCCAAGTGCACCAGCCCCAAGCATCCTGTGTCCTGTATCGAACCTAGACTAGTGATTCATTTCTTACATGATAGTATACATGTTTCAATGCCATTCTCCCAAATCATCCCACCCTCTCCCTCTCCCACAGAGTCCAAAAGTCTGTTCTTTACATCTGTGTCCCTTTTGCTGTCTCGCATACAGGGTTATCATTACCATCTTTCTAAATTCCATATATATGTTTTAGTATGCTGTATTGGTGTTTTTCTTTCTGGCTTACTTTACTCTGTATAATTGGCTCCAGTTTCATCCACCTCATTAGAACTGATTCAAATCTATTCTTTTTAATGACTGAGTAATACTCCATAGTGTATATGTACCACAGCTTTCTTATCCCTTCGTCTGCTGATGGACATCTGGGTTGCTTCCATGTCCTGGCTATTATAAACAGTGCTGCGATGAACATTGGGGTACACGTGTCTCTTTCAATTCTGGTTTCCTCGGTGTGTATGCCCAGCAGTGGGATTGCTGGGTCATCACATTTTTAGACCATAAAGAGACATTGCAATTATAGAAAAGATATAAAACTTTTTTTTTTTGCAACTGAAAGAAAACTTGATTCTTTAAATGGAACCCTCTGAGAGTGCCAAGGAGATTTCACTAAAAATGAATAAGTAAATAAAACCCATACCATGATAAAATTTCAAGAATTCCAGGGATAAGGTAGAAAAGTTTAGAATTCCAGGATAAAAGAGAGTTCAACAAAACAGTAAGTTATCAAAATTTCATCAGCCACAATCAGAAGTAGAAGGCAATAAGATTCTATCTCTAAAATTCTACAATTAAACTGTTTTAAACCTAAAATTCAATGCTCAACCAAACTATCACAGATTATCTGATAGCATTAACATAAAAGGTAGTGAACCGCCTATTTTAGGAATATGATGTGTCTGATATGTGTTAGTCACTCAGTCATATCCAACTCTTTGCCAATCATGGACTGTAGCCCACCAGGCTCCTCTGTCCATGGGATTTTCCAGGCAAGAATACTGCAGTTGGTTGCCATTCCCTTCTCCAGGGGATCTTCTTGACCCAGGGATAAAACCTGGGTCTTCCACATTGCAGGTAGATTTTTTACTGTCTGAGCAACCGGGGAAACTCAGATTAGGAATATATCCTGAACCATATTCATCCTGAACATTTAAAAAGCAAGTTTGTTTATACATATGGAGGATTAGCCTAAAGGCTAGCAAATACTGAAGATATTAAGTCCATTCAATGTCATTGTAAGTATTTTCAAGTTGAAGTACAGCATTGATAAATATTGCCTTTACATAATGTCTTTTTAAATTTTGAGAAATTTAAAACTGTCTGGAATCAAATACATAAGAAATAAAATTAAAGTAGCCTTCAGACAGCAGTGAGAAGAAGATACACATTTTTTAAAATATAAATTTATTTATTTTAATTAGAGGTTAATTAGTTTACAATATTGTCTAAGAATCCCTTCTTCTTTCAACGCATACACACAGACTGTAATGACTAAAGTATTTTCAAAAATATAGTAGCTTCTCAGTAACAAAAATTTTAAATTGAATTGAGCTTGTTGGTCAGGTTCTGGTTTCCAGGCGGTCGGGGCGGGGGGGGGGGGGAGGGGCAGGTGGGGTAAATAGGGCTTCGTTGGTGACGGTTGCCCCCGGTAGCCTGAGGGAGTGGCGGGACCTCGGCGGAGCCGCAGGCGGGCTGGCTCAGCGCAAATCGAGGGCTGGAGGGGCTGGGGCCTGGCCGCCGAGAGGAGTTGGCACTTCCAGATTGGGGCTTGGGCCGCCCCTCCTCCAGGACCCTCCCCTCAGCACCGCGCGGGGCGCCTCGGGCGAACTAGGCCGGCTCTCCTGGCGCGAAAAGGTGGACAAGTCCTATTTTCAAGAGAAGATGACTTAACAGTTTTGAAGGATCTAAAACTTGTGTACCTACAGACATCGATAAGGATGAAGAATTTGTAGAAGAGCTTAATAGATTAAAAACTTTTGCTAATTTTCCAAGTAGTAGTCCTGTTTCAGCATCAGCACTAGCACGAGCTGGTTTTCTGTATACTGGGGAAGAAGACACTGTGCGGTGCTTTAGTTGTCATGCAGCAGTAGATAGATGGCGATATGGAGACTCAGCAATTGGAAGACACAGGCAAGTATCCCCAAATTGCAGATTTATCAATGGCTTTTATTTGGAAAACAATGCTGCACAGCCTACATATTCTGGTGTCCAAAATGGTCAGTACAAAGCTGAAAACTATCTGGGAAACAGAAATCATTTTGTTTTAGAAAGGCCATCTGAGACTCATGCACACTATCTTTTGAGAACTGGACAAGTTGTAGATTTATCAGACACTGTATACCCAAGGACCCCTGTCATGTGTAGTGAAGAAGCTAGATTAAAGTCATTTCACAACTGGCCAAACTATGCCCACTTAACCCCAAGAGAGTTAGCTCGTGCTGGACTCTACTACACAGGTATTGACGATCAAGTAGAGTGCTTTTGTTGTGGTGGGAAGTTGAAAAATTGGGAACCTTGTGATCGTGCATGGTCAGAACCCAGGCGACACTTTCCTAATTGCTTCTTTGTTTTGGGCCGGAATATTAATATGCAAAGTGAATCCACTATCGTGAGTTCTGATAGAAATTTCCCAAATTCAACAAATGCTCCAAGAAATCCAGCCGTGGCAGATTACGAAGCACGGATCATTACATTTGGGACGTGGATGTACTCAGTTAACAAGGAGCAGCTTGCAAGAGCTGGATTTTACGCTTTAGGTGAAGGTGATAAAGTACAGTGTTTTCCCTGTGGAGGAGGGCTAAATGATTGGAAACCCAGTGAAGACCCTTGGGAACAACATGCTACGTGGTTTCCAGGCTGTAAATATCTGTTAGAAGAGAAAGGGCAAGAATATGTAAACAATATTCATTTAACCCATTCAATTGAGGAGTCTTTGGCGAGAACTGCTGAAAAAGCACCCTGGTTAACTGAAAGAATTGATGATAAAATAGTCCAAAATCCTATGGTACAAGAAGCTATACGAATGGGATTCAGTTTCAAGGACATTAAGAAAACAATGGAGGGGAAAATTCAGACATCTGGGAGCAACTACAAATCACTTGAGGTTCTGGTTGCAGATCTAGTGAGTGCTCAGAAAGACAATACACAAGGTGAATCAAGTCAGACTTCATTACAGAAAGACATTAGTACTGAAGAGCAGCTAAGGCTTCTACGAGAGGAGAAGCTTTGCAAAATCTGTATGGATAGAAATATTGCTGTCGTCTTTATTCCTTGTGGACATCTGGTCACTTGTAAACAGTGTGCTGAAGCAGTTGACAAGTGTCCCATGTGCTACACAGTCATTACTTCCAAGCAAAAAATTTTCATGTCGTAATCTAACTACAGTAGGCGTCTTATGTTCTTATTACCATGATTGAATGTGTGATGTGAACCGACTTGAAGAAATCAGCATTGAATTCCATTAGCATTTGCTGCCAAGTAGGAAGAAAGTGTAAACTGCGATGTTATAGTTGGCAGTCTAAAATTTGAATTTCTGGATTTTTCAGGATGTTAACTGTATTAGCTGTTCTATTTTTCTCCCACTGTTATTTAATTGAAACCCTAGACTAAGAAGCATCATATTGTAACTGATCACAATGTGTGTTTTATAGTACACTGACTTAGTTTTCTAAATGTAAGTGAATTAATCAATTGAATTTTTCATTCATTTTGGATAGGCTTAACAAATAGAGCATTCTGTATGAATGGAGATTAGAGTTAATCTCCCCAATCACATAATTTGTTTTGTGTGAAAAAGGAATGAACTGTTCCACATTGGTGGAAAGATGGAGATGATTTTTAGATGTTTGTGTTTTAGGATTTTGTCCATTTTCTTTTAAATTATACACATGTACTTGGGTGGATGTTTTTTTTTTTTTAATGATTTTGCCATTGTTAAAAGGGTATTTAATGATTGAATACCATTTAGCCTACATGTACTGACATAAAAAGACATCAGAGGTGTATTAAGTGTAAAATCAAATGGCAGAACACTATGTGTAGAATGAGCCAAGTGAAGGTGTGTGTATTTTATATACGTGTAGAATAGAAGATTGGAAAGCTAGGCACCAAACTGTTAAATGTGGTTTCTCTTGAAAGGGGGCGGGGGGATGGGTCCCAGAGGGGCTTTATAGGGGCCTTTCACTTTCTACTTTTTTCATTTTGTTCTGTTTGAATTTTTTTATAAGTATTATTACTTTTGTAATCAAAATTTTTAGAAAGTATTTTACTGATTTAAAGGCTTAGGCATGTTCAAACACCTGCAAAACTACTTATTGCTCAGCTTTACTTTTCCTAATCCAAGAAGGCAGGGCAGTTAACCTTTTTGGTGCCAATGTGAAATTTAAATGTTTATATGTTTTTCCTGCTTTGTGAATGAAAAATATTTCTGAGTGGTAGTTTTCTGACAGGTAGACCATGTCTTCTCTTGTTTAAAAATAATATTCCTGATTTTGTAAAATGAAATATAAAATATGTCTCAGATCTTCCAATTAATTAGTAAGGATTCATCTTTAATCCTTGCTAGTTTAAGCCTGCCTAAGTCACTTTACTAAAAGATCTTTGTTAACCCAGTATTTTAAACATGTCAGCTTATGTAGGTAAAAGTAGAAGCATGTTTGTACACTGCTCGTAGTTATAGTAACAGCTTTCCATGTTGAGATTCTCTTATCTTGTATCTTAAAGTTTCATGTGAATTTTTACCGTTAGGATGTTTAAGATGTATATAGGATAAAATGTCAAGTCTTCACCTAAGTTTTTTGTTTTCTTGTCTAGTAATAATAGCAGATACTTCTGGAATGTTCTCCCAAGATCCTTAAAAACTTCTTGGAAATTATAAAATACTGACAAGAAAAGAAGAATAGTTTTTTGAATATTAAAGAGGGTAAGAATCAATATAGGTTAAAAAGATAAAAGTTTAAAAATGCTTCATAGAACACCCAGGCAAAGATCCTCACAACAACCTGTTGTAGAGGTGAGTGAGGCATTTTACTGTACAGAAAAGGTTGAGAGTAAAACTGTCAGAAGTTATATTTTTGTTGTATTTTCTAAGAGAAAGAGTATTGTTATGTTCTCTTAACCTCTATTAATTACTACTTTGATATTCATTTAAAGCATTGCAAATTTAAATGAGAATTTTTAAAGTCAAATAATGACCACCCTGTTTTTGTTGTACAATGTAAATCCTCAGTTCTTTACTTTTGCACTTTCTTCCACTTAGATTTAGTTATATATTCATTAAAAGTTAAATTTTATATGTATAAGCTAAGCTTTAAATTTAAACTTAAATTACAAGGGGAGAAAAGTGTTAAAGGTTTAAAAATGTGTTTTCCAGGACACGTCAGCTCCAAGTCAGGTAGTTGGTTCAATCTAGTTGTCCAAGGACTGAATTGTTTTAACATAAGGTTTTCCAGTTCTGGGAGCCTCAGTTCTTTAAAACTCTTAAAACGTGTATGTTTAGACTTAGGTAAGACCTTTTTTCTCCCCATCAGTTGTGAAATTTAATGTATGAAGCTGATGTGGCTAACAAGTTTATTTTAAGAATTGTTTAGAAATGCTGTTGCTTCAGGTTCTTAAATCACTCAGCACTCCAACTTCTAATCAAATTTTTAAAGACTTACTTATCAATGTTTGCCTGTGTTTGCACTAAAAACCTCCAATTAAAATAAATAAATTTATATTTTAAAAATCTAACAAAAAAGAAATAACTCCAGATGATCCCTGCTGCTACTGCTGCTGCTAAGTCACTTCAGTTGTGTCCGACTCTGTGCGACTCCATAGACGGCAGCCCACCAGGCTCCGCTGTCCCTGGGATTCTCCAGGCAAGAACACTGGAGTGGGTTGCCATTTCCTTCTCCAATGCATGAAAGTGAAAAGGGAAAGTGAAGTCACTGAGTCGTGTCTAACTCTCAGCGACCCCATGGACTGCAGCCTACCAGGCTTCTCCGTCCATGGGATTTTCCAAATGATCCCTAGCCTTGAAAAATAAAGCACGAGGGAGAGAGACTAAAAAAAAAAAAAAAAAGCACTGGATCCTTCTCATCTATTTGTGCAAAGAATGATCACTTGCAAGGTCAAAAATATAGCCAGATCCAAATCTCTGCCTCCCCCTTCCCAAAATAGTTCTCAGTATCTCCATGTAGACTTCCTTTTCTGTATAAAGTTCACTCTAAGATTTCAAAGGCACTGCCTATTTTACTACATTTTAGTCATGTGAAGAGTTAAGCTGTTTTGTAATAAATAATTGTCTTTTTTCATAATAATCTGGTATGCTAATCAAAAGCCTTGTCTTAATTTTTGAGAAATGAGTTTAGTGTTTATAAAGTAAATTCCAGTTTATTAAGTAATGGCTTTGTATTACCTTTCCTGCTAGATTTTTGTTTATTTTCCCTTGTGTTAGGGGCTAAGATGGAGTAGGGTGTAGTGAATGTATGTGATGTGATTTGGCCCTGTGTATTAGAATCTTTTGTTGTTTTTTCACTTAAATGTTGGTAGTTTTCTTCCTGGTTTTCATTTTAGTGGATAAAATTGGTATTTTGAACTCTGAATGGAGACTACCACCACAGCATGAGTTCCACGTATTGTATCCTTTAGACTGAAATCATTGTTTTATTTCCTGATTACCCAGTTGGTTGAATACAGGGAAAAGGGGTGGAGGGGTTGGAGAAATAGGATAGGTTGTATATCGTTTCCATTAGAGAAAGAAGAAAATGGGACTGAATATTTGACAGATATAGTTTTTAGCTACATCTAGTTTAGAAAAGAGGTAACCATTTCTTCATCTATGAAATGCAAATAGTACCTGTCTTACAAAATTATAAGAGTTGAGGTGACCGTATGTGTAAAATACTTGTTATAAATGTTAATTCCCTTCCTAACACTTTTTTGCTTCCATGGATTAGCCTTGACTCTGGAAATTAGGGCTAAAACTTAGATAATAACTCTTTCACTGACTCTTAATTCATCTTTCTCGTTGTTTGTCATAGTTAAGATGCAAAGTGCAGTACACAAGTAGGTCAAATCCTTAAAAATATTTAAATTCCTTTTTTAAAAGCTTGAAACAATATTCTTACCAAATTTAGTTGAGCTTTTCTAATAGAAACAATTGGCTTAGTCCCACTTTTATAATCAGTTTCAGTTTGACTTATAAACTTAGCACAATGTGAATTTCACTTGCAGCACAACAGAGTCATAGGATGTCAGAGCTAGAAGTGACCTTAGAGAGTATCTAATTCATCCCCCTTGTTTTAAGATGAACCATCTGAGGCTCAATGGTGAAATGATGTGTTCAAAGCTATATAACTAATTAGTGATAGCCCAGACTGGGGCATAGTTTGATGGTGAAAAACTTCAAGCTACCCCTCCAGGGAGGTCTCAAATGTTTATTTTTTCAACTATTCTTTATTCTATACCATAACATTCACTACATATTAAATGACACTTTATAACTAATACAGTAGGACAATCTTAAATACATATGGCTTCAAATTGTACAATACTACATTGTTTCAGTGCTAAGATTCTATTTTGAAGTCTAAAGTTTGCAGAAATGCATATAGATTTTTTTGCATTTACTACATTCTTCTTGTGTATCATGTAAAATGACTATGTAAATATATTTTGTCTTCTGTTTATACTTAGCAACAAATTTGCATTTTCATTTGATGTAACAAAGGCTTTAATGTAATTTTTGTTAGAAGATTTTGCATTACCTTTATACTTAATATCTAACCGGACAGAATGACTGATTCTTATGTCATTGTAATAGTGTTGTAAATAATCACGTGAAATGTGTGAGATAGAGTACTATATTTGTGAATATAATTTTATGGCTGTTTTCACTTAGTAGAAACCTTTCCATCATTATGGAAACTAAGACAATTGCTTTCTACTGTATAATCTGGCAGTCATCATAGATTAAAGCTTATTTTTCTGTGACTAAAAACTTATCCAATAAAGCACTATTCTTAAAAATGAAAAAAAAATGAATTGAGCTTGTCAAGGAAACTCTTTAGAATAATTACAAATAATTTAAGATTTAAAACAAATTATCACAGCTCTTTCATAACCAAAAACAACCGCCTAACTATACCAATCATTTAAGTAAAACTTAACTGAAAGTAGAACAATGAATTGTATGACTATATCCATAGGAGATCCCTTCAAAATCTAGAGCCTTTTGATTCTCCATCACATATCCATAATTGAGGCACCAGAGAAAATCACGTATGAATATATCTTCAGTTCAGTTCAGTTCAGTCGCTGAGTAGTGTCCGACTCTTTGCGACCCCATGAATTGCAGCACGCCAGGCCTCCCTATCCATCACCAACTTTCGGAGTTCACTCAGACTCATGTCCATCGAGTCTGTAATGCGATCCAGCCATCTCATCCTCTGTCATCCCTTTCTTCTCCTTCCCCCGATCCCTCCCAACATCAAAGTCTTTTCCAATGAGTCAACTCTTCACATGAGGTGGCCAAAGTACTGGAGTTTCAGCTTTAACATCATTCCTTCCAAAGAAATCCCAGGGCTGATCTCCTTCAGAATGGACTGGTTGGATCTCCTTGCAGTCCAAGGGACTCTCAAGAGTCTTCTCCAACACCACAGTTCAAAAGCATCAATCCTTCAGCACTCAGCCTTCTTCACAGTCCAACTCTCACATCCATATGTGACTAGTGGAAAAACCATAGCCTTGACTAGACGGACCTTAGTTGGCAAACTCAAGTCTCTGCTTCTGAATATGCTATCTAGGTTGGTCATAACTTTTCTTCCAAGAAGTAAGTGTCTTTTGATTCCATGGCTGCAGTCACCATCTGCAGTGACTTTGGAGCCAATAAAAATAAAGTCTGACACTGTTTCCACTGTTTCCCCATCTATTTGCCATGAAGTGATGGGACCAGATGCCATGATCTTCATTTTCTGAATGTTGAGCTTTAAGCCAACTTTTTCACTCTCCTCTTTCACTTTCATCAAGAGGTTTTTTAGTTCCTCTTCACTTTCTGCCATAAGGGTGGTGTCATCTGCATATCTGAGGTTATTGATATTTCTCCTCGCAATCTTGATTCCAGCTTGTGTTTCTTCCAGCCCAGCGTTTCTCATGATGTACTCTGCATAGAAGTTAAATAAGCAGGGTGACAATGTAAGGCCTTGATGTACTCCTTTTCCTATTTGGAACCAGTCTGTTGTCCCATGTCCAGTTCTAACTGTTGCTTCCTGGCCTGCATACAGATTTCTCAAGAGACAGGTCAGGTGGCCTGGTATTTCCATCTCTCTCAGAATTTTCCACAGTTTATTGTGATCTACACAGTCAAAGGCTTTGGCATAGTCAATAAAGCAGAAATAGATGTTTTTTTGGAACTCTCTTGCTTTTTCAATGATCCAGCAGATGTCGGCAATTTGATCTCGGTAGCCACATCTTCTTTTTTCAAAGCAATTTCTTTCAAAGATTGATCATCAAGAGTGGAGAGTGTCTTTAACAGTTTCAATTCGGTGTCCATTTGTACACATACAGTTATTCACTGAAATATATCAGCCAATGTCTGCATTGTGTTGAAGCCCCAAGATACATCAAGAATGCAGAAGAACTGTGTACTGCTGAGAAATCATGAATTTCCATTTTAATTTTATTTCATGAAGTAGTTAGGATAGCTCCATAGAACATATCAAAATGATGTCATTGAGTAAAGAATATTAGATTATTAAGCAAGGAAAATAAATGTCACAGGCTAAAATACCACAGAGAATAATTACTACTTTTGTAAAGTTAAATAATTTCTATGTCAGTTATTTCTCCCAAATTTTATAAACTGGCCATACAGATGATTTAACTAACTATAATGAAGAGTTTGAAGACCTAAATAAAGTCAAAAATAATTGTTCTCTACCCCAGAATGAAAACTGTGTCCTATGCTTGAAGCCTGTAAAAAAACTGACTTCATTTTCCCCTGCACAACTTCATCCAAGATACTAGTATCTGAAGGTATCCACTGTATTTATGTTGTTATTACCAGACGACCACTTTCAATTTGCCTTGATTCATAGACCTAACATTCCAGGTTCGTATGCAATAATGTTCTTTGCAGCATTGGACCTTGCTTCTATCACCAGTTCCATCCACAGCTGGGTATTGTTTTTGCTTTGGCTCCATCCCTTCATTCTTTCTGGAGTTATTTCTCCACTGATCTCTAGTAGCATATTGGGCCTTTTCATACTGTTCATGGGGTTCTCAAGACAAGAATACTGAAGTGGTTTGCCACTCCCTTCTCCAGTGGACCACATTCTGTCAGACCTCTCCACCATGACCCGTCCATCTTGAGTGGCCCCATACCTCATGGCTTAGTTTCATTGAGTTAGACAAGGCTGTGGTCTGTGTGATCAGATTAGCTAGTTTTCTGTGAGTATGATTTCAGTGTGTTTGCCCTCTGATGCCCTCTCGCAGCACCTACCATCTTACTTGGATTTCTCTTACCTTGGACGTGGGATATCTCTTCACGGCTGCTCCAGCAAAAATCAGCCACTGCTCCTAACCTTGGATGAGGTCACCCCTCTTGACTTTGAACATGGAGTAGCTCCTCTCAGCTCTCCTATGCCCATGCAGCCAGTGCTCCATGAATATTGCATAGGAACATTGACTGTTAAGTCAATGAATCAAGGCAAATTGGAAATGGTCAAACAGGAGATGGCAAGAGTGAATGTCAACATTCTAGGAATCAGCAAAGTAAAATGGATTGGAATGGGTGAATTTGACTCAGATGACCATTATATCTACTACTGCAGGCAGGAATCCCTTAGAATAAATTGAATAGCCATCATGGTCAACAAAAGAGTCCAATATGCAGTACTTGGATGCATTCTCAAAAACGACAGAATGAGCTCTGTTCATTTCCAAGGGAAACCATTCAATATCACAGTAATCCAAGTCTATGCCCCAACCAGTAATGCTGAAGAAGCTGAAGTTGAACGGTTCTATGAAGACTACAAGACCTTTTAGAACTAAAACCCAAAAAAGATGTCCTTTTCACTATAGGGGACTGGAATACAAAAGTAGGAAGTCAAGAAACACCTGGAGTAACAGGCAAATTTGGCCTTGGAATGAGGAATGAAGCAGGGCAAAGCGAATACAGTTTTCCAAGAGAATGCACTGGATATAGCAAACACCCTCTTCCCACAACACAAGAGAAGACTCTACACATGGACATCACCAGATGGTCAACACCAAAATCAGATTTATTATATTCTTTGCAGCCAAAGATGGAGAAGCTCTATACAGTCAGCAAAAACAAGACTGGGAGCTGACTGTGGCTCAGATCATGAACTCCTTATTGACAAATTCAGACTGAAACTGAAGAAAGTAGGGAAAACCACTAGACCATTCAAGTATGACCTAAATAAAATACCTGATGATTATACAGTGGAAGTGAGAAATAGATTTAAGGGACTAGACCTGATAGACAGAATGCCTGATGAACTATGGACGGAGGTTTGTGACATTGTACAAGAGACAGGGATCAAGACCATCCCCATGAAAAAGAAATGAGAAAAAGCAAAATGGTTATCTGGAGAGGCCTTTCAAATAGCTGTGAAAAGCAGAGAAGCAAAAAGCAAAAGAGAAAAAGAAAGTTATTCCCATTTGAATGCAGAGTTCCAAAGAATAGCAAGGAAAGATAAGAAATCCTTCCTCAGTGATGAATGCAAAAAAATAAAGGAAAACAACACAGTGGGAAAGACTAGAAATCTCTTCAAAAAATTACAGATACCAAGGGAACATTTCTTGCAAAGATGGGCTTGATAAAGGACAGAAATTGTATAGACCTAACAGAAGCAGAAGATATTAAGAAGGTGGCAAGAATACACAGAAGAACTGTACAAAAAAGAGCTTCATGACCCAGATAATCATGATGATGTGATAGCTCACCTAGAGCCAGACATCCTGGAATGTGAAGTCAAGTGGGCCTTAGAAAAAATCACTACAAACAACGCTAGTGGAGGAGATGGAATTCCAGCTAAGCTATTTCAAATCCTGAAAGACAGTGCTGTGAAAGTGCTGTATTCAATATGCCAGCAAATTCGGAAAACTCATCAGTGGCCACAGGACTGGAAAAGGTCAGTTTTCATTCCAATCCCAAAGAAAGGCAATGCCAAAGAATGCTCAAACTACTGCACAATTGCTCTCATCTCACATGCTAGTAAAGTAATGCACAAAATTCTCCAAGCCAGGCTTCAGCAGTACGTGAACCATGAACTTCCTGATGTTCAAGCTGGTTTTAGAAAAGGCAGAGGAACCAGAGATCAGACTGCCAACATCCACTGGATCATCAAAAAAGCAAGAGAGTTCAAGAAAAACATCCATTTCTGCTTTATTGACTATGCCAAAGCCTTTGACTATGTGGATCACAATAAACTGTGGGAAATTCTGAAAGAGATGGGAATACCAGACCACCTGACCTGCCTCTTGAGAAACCTATATGCAGGCCAGGAAGCAACAGTTAGAACTGGACATGGGACAACAGACTGGTTCCAAATAGAAAAAGGAGTGCGTCAAGGCTGTATATTGTCACCCTGCTCATTTAACTGATATGCAGAGTACATCATGAGAAACCCTGGGCTGGAAGAATCACAAATTGGAATCAAGATTGCTGGGAGAAATATCAATAACCTCAGATATGCAGATGACACCACCCTTATGGCAGAAAGTGAAGAGGAACTAAAAAGCCTCTTGATGAAAAGGAAAGAAGAGAGTGAAAAAGTTGGCTTAAAGCTCAACATTCATAAAACTAAGATCATGGCACCTAGTCCTATTACTTCATGGGGAACTGATGGGGAAACAGTGGAAACAGCATCAGACTTTATTTTTCAGGGATCCAAAATCACTACTGATGGTGATTGCAGCCATGAAATTAAAAGATGCTTACTCTTTGGAAGGAAAGTTATGATCAACCTAGATAGCATATTAAAAAGCAGAGACGTTCCTTTGCCAACAAAGGTTCATCTAGTCAAGGCTGTTTTTTCCAGTGGTCATGTCTGGATGTGAGAGTTGAACTGTGAAGAAAGCTGAGCACTGACGAATTAATGCTTTCAAACTGCGGTGTTGGGGTAGACTCTTGAGAGTTATTTTGGACTGCAAGGAGGTCCAACCAGTCCATCCTAAATGAGATCAGTCCTGGGTGTTCACTGGAAGGTCTGATGCTGAGGCTGAGACTCCAATACTTTGGCCACCTCATGGGAAGAGTTGACTCATTGGAAAAGACCTTGATGCTGGGAGGGATTGGGGGCAGGAGGAGAAAGGGACAACAGAGGATGAGATGGCTCGATGGCATCATCGACTCGATGCACATGAGTTTGGATGAACTCCGGGAATTGGTGATAGACAGGGAGGCCTGATGAGCTGTGATTCATGGGGTCACAAAGAATCAGACACGACTGAGCGACTGAACTGACTGAACTGACTACCAGATGACCAAGCTATAAAGTATAATTTTGAATCCAGGAAAATTCAGACAGCATAATATTTAATGACATACAATTTATATTCACATGATAAAAGCTCAGTATAGATGGTAAGGGGTTCGTATAATTTGATGCAAGTCAAATTTCCAATTGAAGCATAGTTTCTAACATAACTGCTTAGGTTTGAGCAACAAAATATGATTCTGGCTTAAGTATAATTTATTGGAATAATATGAGGAGTTAAATGAAAAAACAGGAGGCTTGAGGAATGGGCAGCAACCACAAACCTGCCACCACAAGTGTTTTATCAAGACTCTGCTGCTGAGATGGATGATACTTTCAAGCCTCTGTTATGCATTTGTCTAAGGAGAACTAACATTCTCTGGACAGAATATAACTGGTCTTTGTTTGGAAAGATGTATTTACACAAAAGTAAACTAGCCAGCAGTAAAGAAAGAAAAGTAAGATGAATGTTGTTTTCTATTACTCTGCAATTGATGGCATTCCTCAGAGATTAACAACAACAAAATAACATATCATGAGGTTAGGAAAGGCAATTGCACATAGTACCTTTCAGGCATGAAGCCAGTTGTTATACTCTCAGGGTTCAGATATCATTCATTCCCCTTTAGACAATAGCCCAGGCAGCTGGGCTGCTCTGGGGAACCTGGGAAAATCCTCAGGTATGTAAGTACCTCCACAGAGACAGTCGTTGGGTAGGTAGTCATTGGAAGTTCTCAACTATAGAGTCAGAGGTTATCCTATATACTCCCACACGTGCTGCTCCCTTCCCTGAGCACAAACCCATTTTAATAATGATGCTGACACAATCATTCAAAGACAAAGAAGAAAAAAAAAATGTTTCCTAACCAGAAAAATGACATTTGACGATGTTCAATTCAGTCACTCAGTCGTGTCTGAGTTTTTGCAACCCCATGGACCACAGCACACCAGGCTTCCCTCTCCATCACCAACTCCCAGAACGTGCTCAAACTCATGTCTATTGAATCAGTGATACCAACCAACCATCTCATCCTCTGTCGTCCCCTTCTCCTCCCACCTTCAATCTTTCCCAGCATCACGGTCTTTTCAAATGAGTCAGTTCTTCGCATCAGGTGGCCAAAGTATTGGAGCATCCGTTTCAGCATCAGTCTTTCCAATGAATATTCAGGACTGATTTCCTTTAGGATGGACTGGTTGGATCTCCTTGCAGTCCAAGGGACTCTCCAGAGTCTTCTCCAACACCACAGCTTAAAAGCATCAATTCTTCGATGCTCAGCTTTCTTCACAGTCCAGCTCTCACATCCATACATGACCACTGGAAAAACCATAGCCTTGACTAGACAGACCTTTGTTGGTAAAGTAATGTCTCTGCCTTTTAATATGCTGTCTATGTTGGTCATAACTTTCCGTCCAAGGAATAAGCGTCTTTTAACTTCATGGCTGTAGTCACCATCTGCAGTGATTTTGAAGCCCTGCAAAATAAACTCTGTCACTGTTTCCACTATTTCCCCATCTATTTGCCATGAAGTGATGGGACCAGTTGCCATAATCTTGGATTTCTGAATGTTGAGTTTTAAGCCAACTTTTTCACTCCCAAATTAAAGTTCTTCTTAGTGACTTTTTGATGTGACAGAGAGAAGCATGGGCACTTCAAAATCGTGTGGGAGTGGGTGGAGGGGGTCTTGCCTACCTTCACTGCCAGAATGTGGTAAGGAGGAAGCAAAGTCCCTAAGAGGGAGTGAGGGTGCAGAAGTAAGTGTCATCCAAATGAAAGAATGTCTTTCAACAGATTTATCAAAAAGAGAAGAAAAGAGAGGAGGAAAGGTAAGTAGGGAAGAGGAGAAGGGGAAAGGATGGGGGAAGGGCGAAGCAATAGGGAGAGGGGCAGGAGAGGAGAAAGAGAAGGCAGAGGAAGGAAAAGAGAGGAGAAGTGGGCGGAAGGAATAGAGTGATAAAAAAAGAAAGAGAAATAAGTTTCATCTAGATTCTCCGCCTATGATGGGAAAGAGTGGCACAAAAGAGGAATGTCTTGAAAAAAAGCTGGAGCTCATTGAAAAATAAAATGTCCTTCCTTCTCTAGCAGTCAGTCTTACTTGTTTTAACTGTCCTTGTTTAAACCTTAAGGTGGAGTATTTGTTTAGATATATGTACCTGTCAGGGCTTCCCAGGTGGTGCAGTGGGAAAGAATCTGCCTGCCAATGCAGGGGACACAAGAGATGTGGGTTTGATTCCTGGATCTGGAGGATCCCCTGTAGGAGGAAATGGCAAACCACTCCAGTATTCTTGCATGGAAAATTCTATGGACAGAGGAGCCTGGTGGACTACAGTCCAAGGGGTCTCAAAGTGTTGGACATGACTGAATGCACACACACACACACACACACACACACAGCTGTGTGTCAGGCCACAGTCTTCTGAGATAGTTGTTGACAATTATTAATGTTTATTTTTGAAATCCATTCTTAGAGTTTTTATCCCACTAAGGTTCTAAACTTTTAAGTAAGAAAAAAATGTTTTTAAACCTTCAGTCTTTTTTAAGAAAAAAAACTCTCATTTTTCTATATTCTCACTTTACATTCAATTAGTCCCTTTATTTGGAAAGAATATTTCAAGCTTTCCAAAGATATAGTGTTATAAAGGTAAGGCATGTTCTATAGCTCACTGAAATGAAGCTAATTTTCAAATCAAGTAGTGTTATTTATAGATATTGAAGAGGGATGAAGAGATGACTGCTGTTGGTCTTTTTTTCTTTTTTGACATTTCATTCTATTAATAGATTTTTCTGAACTTTCAGAAGTGGTTCAGAAATATTCATGAATGATCATTCTGATTCTCTCACATTTCAGTAGGTTTGAGACAGAATTCATCAAGTCAAGATTTTCCTGCCAGAAAGAAAAGAAAATAAGGCTTATTGCAGAACATGATAAATTTTTAGTCAAATCAGCCTGTTGGAACATTGTGTTTAGCCCAGGTCCTGAAAGCATTAGGTTCTGCTTATGTTGCCCCAGAGTTCAAGACTCTGTGGCAAATGTCAAGTGTCACCTGGCTTTCCATGTCACAATGTCCACCAACCAGGATATGTCATTTGTTAAATAATTGAATCACCAAACTCTTTGGTTTCCTCTGATGAATTTAATGCAGACCTGAAGTACTTTAGAACAGCTTGATTTACATTCGTTTTTTAGTCATAGTCTTCTAGTTGATAATTTTCTATTAAGAAAAGCTTAAGTTCAATAGAATTGCCTAATTGATATTACTGCCACCAACTCCTAGCAAGTTTAGTCTTGCTGCATATAGATATTTTCCTAAAACTTTTCACGTTTTCATTTTTTTGACTTGTATAGACTATTTTTGGTCATTTTCTTATGATATTATTTGTCCTTTTATTAATTGTCATTCAGTTCAGTTCAGTCACTCAGTCATGTCCAACTCTTTGCGACCCCATGAATCACAGCACACCAGGCCTCCCTGTCCATCATCAACTCCCTAGAAAATACATATTTGTAATTCTCCCATTTTCATTCTTATTGGAATCACCTGTGTTACCAAAGTGTTTTATTAAAAGTCCCTTAATTCTTGTGCCATGTTTTACTTTACAGTCTGTAACCAAATCTCTTTTTTTCTATAAAATTTCCAAGAAATTTTCATGTAAAACTAAAATATCTGAATGTGTAAAATCTTATTTATTATTTCAAATGTCTACCACGGCAACATGATTTTTCTTACATTTTCCAATAGTTTCACCTCACTAACTAGTTTATCATCATTATTGGTGAAAATTAAGTCCAAAGTGTCAGTTCCTTTCATTGCATTTTCTAACACAGGAAAGATAAATTATACTGCTAGTGTGTGTGGATATGTGTATATAAAAGCATACACATATGATATTTGGGAATATCACAGTCAACAGACTCATAATACAACATGAAAAATAGCCTTGATTTTTAAATTTTTATTATTGCTTTTATGTAGGTGACTAAAATTATAAATCAGACAAACTCTCCTACTGTTAAAACTTTAATATTGCATGCTTTTTGTTATTCTTACATATTAAGGAAAATTTAACTGCATTATGAAAAAAATTTTATATTCACTCACATGCATATAGAAAGCTAGAGATTTAAACTTTGTTCTGTGATAATATAGATCTATTGATATGCTCTGAGTTAAATTTTCTTGGAATTGTTGCATTACAACATTTTTGTAAGGTAGAGCCTCTCCAACTATTTAATGACCTATGTTTCATTAAACCTTCACTATACCCTCTGAAGTCCAGGCACTTGTGTTGCTAATTAACCACTATCTGTTTTTGAATAATGCAAAACTTACTTTGTCACATTCCTTAATTAGATACTAAGATATAAAGCAACACTGTAATGATGTTATTATAGTCATAATTATGAATTGCATATTGATATGCTAAACTGATACTTAAACTGTCAAGGTCAACTCTTGCGAGTGGTGACAAACATTCATTAAGACTCTGATACACACCAAATTTCCACCAAGGCAGGAAGTTGGAATGATATTTGGCTTTATTACAAAGCAAATCTTTCTGTCAAATAGGAAAAAGAGGACCATTTGTTTGGGGGCATCTGTTCTCTTTAACTTCATCTGGAAAATTCATAAAAGGCAAAGTCTTTGCCCAAGTCTGTCCCAAGTGAAAAATTCCCTTTGATGTTACGAAGATTTGTATTATGCTATTAGCCCTCCTGCTCTCATAGTGGTTTCAGTAACTTTTCTTATTATTTTTCATTGATGTGTACTGTGCATGCAAAAGTATTTTTCCCCTGGTACTCATAAGCCTGAGTGGAACAACTAGATATCCAAGTGGAAATGTCCAGTAAGAAGTTAAATACACAAATGTGCGTCTAAGGGGAAGGTTTTGAGTAGAAAAACCCAGGTGGTGCAATGGTAAACAATCCACCTACCAATGCAGGAGACACAAGAGACTTGGGTTCAATCCCTGGGTTAGAAAGATCCCCTGGAGGAGGAAATGGCAACCTACTCCAGTATTCTTGCCTGGAAAACTCCATGGACAGAGCAGTCTGGAGGGCCACAGTCCAAGGGGTCTCAAAGAGTCAGCCACAACCAAGCACGCAATGAGCATTCACACACTTGGAATTTATCGCCTTTTAAATAATACTTAATTCATGCAATTGCTTGAAATCACTGTCTGGTCCAGCCACAACCAAGCACACAATGAGCATTCACACATTTGGAATTTATCAGCTTTTAAATAATACTTAATTCATGCAATTGCTTGAAAGCACTGTCTGGTCTGAGTCTGGGTTCCCCTGAAAAGAGCCTGAAACTAGGATTTATGGACAAGTGGTTTATTCAAGAGGGAGTCTCCATGAGTAGGATGGAAGCTCATGGAGAGCAAAAGGAAGGAAGAAAAGCCAATACTGCCTCATTTTATAGAGTTAGTGCCTGGCTTCAGTGGCTCTGATGGCAAAGCATCTGTCTGCAATGCAGGAGACCCGGTTTCGATCCCTGGATTGGGAAGATCCCCTGGAGAAGGAAATGGCAGCCCACTCCAGTATTCTTGCCTGGAAAATCCCATGGCCCGTGGAGCCTGGTAGGTTACCATCCATGGGGTCGCAAAAAGTCGGACATGACTGAGCAACTTCACTTTCACTTTCACTAGTGCCTGGCTTAGGCAAGGAGAATTTATGCAATCAGATGATCTACTAGAGCCTTCTGAAAATCGTTTCAAATGCTTCACAGTGCTGTCCTATCTGAGGACTGGTTGACTGGGAGAAAACTTTATCCATCAGCTCCTGTCCTCCAGAAGCTGAGGCTCCCTGGAAAGGATGAAATGTTACTTACCGAAATATCCAGGTTGACCTTCAGTGCTTAATGGGCAGGTCGCCACAACAAGGTCAGGAAAAGTCTCAGGGAAGAAAGTAAAGTTGAGGTTGTTTCTGCAGCATGATCATAGCTGAAATCAGAAGTAAGGAAGTAAGGTAGGTCATAAGAGAATGCTACTAAGAGAGTGTGTGTTAGTCACTCGGTCGTATCCAACTCTTTGTGATCCCATGAACTGTAGCCTGCCAGTCTCCTCTATCCATGAAATTCTCCAAGCAAGAATACTGGAGTGGATTGCCATTTCCTTCTCCAGGGAATCTTCCTCACCCAGGGACTGAACCCAGATCTCCCACATTGCAGGCAGATTCTTTACCATCTGAACCACCAGGAAAGTCACTAAGTAAGAGAGGTGAGAGCTAACTGTGAAGAACTTTAATGATTAGATGTTGAGTAGGTAAAGAATACAGTACAGGGGACAGAGGAACAGCCAGAGTTGCAGAAAGAAAATCATTTCCTAACATGTGCCAGGCCAGGTCAATGAGGAAGCTTCCATTTTTCAATTTAAAATTTTGGGCATTTGATTATCACCATTCTAGTATTCAAAAAAGAGGAGTGTTCAATGAATCATCTGCTTAGATGAAGTAATGCAAAATATAATATCTAAGCTACACTCACAATATTAGATTTTCCTTCTTCTCATTCTTATTAGAATACCTTTCTCCTTATCTGTTTCTTCTATCTGGTAAATCACTCATGGTTTTGAGAACCACATGTGAATATTCCCAAATACGTAGCTGACCACCTTTCAAAACAGGAAGTCATAGGAAGCAGTGACTGTCGAGCAGTATTCATGCAGCAGCTTCCATATTTAAAGAAATCTTAAATTTGAGAAAAAGTGTACAAATTTATCAATAAAAACTATAATTCTGCTGAGGAACACAAGATAAAAATGAAATGAAAGTGGGAAAACATCTGTTTTTGAATGAGGTATCAAGCAGGGTCCTGACAAGAATCAGAAGGCACATTTAAAGAGATAACTGAAAGGACTGAGGGTAACATTAAAAGGACCAGATTAGAGCAAATGAATCACCCTGGGTTTAGCAAGGACAGAGCCATCAGCTCCCATAGCCTTGAAGGGCCAAGAGGAAGAAGCAATTATATGAAGGTAGATTGGAAAGCAGGAAAGGGTTGTCCAATGAGGATTAAGAGATGTAGCCATCAGCACGTGATGGCCTGAGGGAAAGGAAAGGAGGGGAGAGATAACCAGAGCGCACTCATTCCTTGCTTTCTGACATCTTGCTAGCATCTTCCACCACCTAAACACGTTTGAAATGGACCTTAGGGTTGGATGTAGTTCACAGAGGTCAGTCTCTAGGGTGTGTAATACAACAGAAAAAGAGGAAGATTGGATCTTGGGAGGCAAAGGGAGACTGTATTGCACAAATGATAAATTAACCACAACATAGTTTCTAAATGTAACATAAAGCCAATTAAGTCCCATGGGTTTTTAACTTGAAGATGATTCTGAAGTTCATCTAGAATAATAAACATATGATGTGAACAACTTGGATAATTCTAAAAAACGAATAGTGGAACAGGGGCTATTTGCTCTATAAGAAATAAAAGCTATTATGTTGTTACATAATGAAATTAATTTGATGATGGTGGAAGAACTGATTGATAAACCTATTTGATAACATGGACACTCCAATGGCAAATCTAAGAATATTTTAAAATTGAGGCATTAAATGGATAGGAAAATAATCAAAAAGTAAATATTACTGGGACAACTAGATATGATTATGGGGGAAAATAACTCTGGTGGTTATTTTATGCTTTATACCAAAATAAATTAAATATGGATTAAAGATCAAAGTATAGTGGCAATATATAAATTTATTAAAATATGACAGAAAATAATAGATTAAATGTAAATGAACTGTGTGAAATATTGGCATGCAGAAAAAAATACTTTGTATCTACTTTATTCCAACCCAGCATCTCACACTTAGCACCTTTCTAGACATAGAAAGCTAGTCTCAATAAACAGCTAGTTAATAGAAGAACCAATTCTGAGCACATAGTGGCAAAATTTAATAGAACTGCCCAGAAAAAATTAAATTCCTGTGTAATCAAGATCAAGATAAATATGGCAACTACAAATGAGATAAGGAGTTATAATTATATTTTATGTACAAGAACTATTTTTTTACAGAGAAAGATAAAAATATCAGTAGAAAACCTGGTAAAGATATTAATATAATTCAATGAGAAAAAATATAAATTATTAAAAAGTAAATATAAAAGCTGAATATTATTAGTGCATCCATACATTCACACACACATTCCTTGTACATATATATAAGGAAATGTGACTTATGTATACAACAGAATATTTTAGGAACAGTGGCGGTAAGGAGATATCCCTTGTCCAAGGTAAGGAGCAGCGGCTGTGCTTAGCTGGAGCAGCTGTGAAGAGATACCCCATGCCCAAGGTAAGAGAAACCCAAGTAAGATGGTAGGTGTTGCAAGAGGGCATCAGAGGGCAGACACACTGAAATCATACTCACAGAAAACTAGTCAATCTAATCACACTAGGACCACAGCCTTGTCTAACTCAATGAAATCAAGCCATGCCTGTGGGCAACCCAAGATGGGCGGGTCATGGTGGAGAGGTCTGACAGAATGTGGTCCACTGGAGAAGGGAATGGCAAGCCACTTCAGTATTCTTGCCTTGAGAACCCCATGAAGAGCATGAATAGGCAAAATGATAGGATACCAAAAGAGGAACTCCCCAGGTCATTAGGTGCCCAATTTGCTACTGGAGATCAGTGGAGAAGTAACTCCAGAAAGAATGAAGGGATGGAGCAGAAACAAAAACAATACCCAGTTGTGCATGTGACTGGTGATAGAAGCAAGATCTGGTGCTGTAAAGAGCAATATTGCATAGGAACCTGAAATGTCAGGTCCATGAATCAAGGCAAACTGGAAGTGGCCAAACAAGAGATGGCAAGGGTGAACATCAACATTCTAGGCATCAGTGAACTAAAATGGACTGGAATGGGTGAATTTAACTCAGATGACCATTATATCTACTACTGTGGGCAGGAATCTCTCAGAAGAAATGGAGTAGCCATCATGGTCAACAAAAGAGTCCAAAATGCAGTACTTGGATGCATTCTCAAAAACGACAGAATGATCTCTGTTCGTTTCCAAGGCAAACCATTCAATATCACAGTTATCCAAGTCTATGCCCCAACCAGTAACGGTGAAGAAGCTGAAGTTGAACGGTTCTATGAAGACCTACAAGACCTTTTAGAACTAACACCCAACAAAGATGTCCTTTTCATTATAGGGGACTGGAATGCAAAAGTAGGAAGTCAAGAAACACCTGGAGTAACAGGCAAATTTGGCCTTGGAATGAGGAATGAAGCAGGGCAAAGACTAATAGAGTTTTGCCAAGAAAACGCACTGGTCATAGCAAACACCCTTTTCCAACAACACAAGAGAAGACTCTACACATGGACATCACCAGATGGTCAACACCGAAATCAGATTGGTTATATTCTCTGCAGCCAAAAATGGAGAAGCTCTATACAGTTAGCAAAAATAAGACCAGGAGCTGACTGTGGCTCAGATCATGAACTCCTTATTACCAAATTCAGAATGAAATTGAAGAAAGTAGGAAAAACCGCTAGACCATTCAGGTATGACCTAAATCAAATCTCTTATGATTATACAGTGGAAGTGAGAAATAGATTTAAGGGCCTAGATCTGATATATAGACTGCCTGATGAACTATGGAATGAGGTTCGTGACATTGTACAGGAGACAGGGACCAAGATCATCCCCATGGAAAAGAAATGCATAAAAGCAAAATGGCTGTCTGGGGAGGCCTTACAAATAGCTGTGAAAAGGAGAGAGGCAAAAAACAAAGGAGAAAAGGAAAGATATAAGCATCTGAATGCAGAGTTCCAAAGTATAGCAAGAAGAGATAAGAAAGCCTTCTTCAGCGATCAATGCAAAGAAATAGAGAAAAACAACAGAATGGGAAAGACTAGAGATCTCTTCAAGAAAATTACAGATACCAAGGGAACATTTCATGCAAAGATGGGCTCAATAAAGGAAAGAAATGGTCTGGACCTGACAGAAGCAGAAGATATTAAGAAGAGTTGGCAAGAATACATGGAAGAACTGTACAAAAGAGATCTTCACGACCCAGATAATCATGATGATGTGATCACTCATCTAGAGCCAGACATCCTGGAATGTGAAGTCAAGTGGGCCTTAGAAAGCATCACTATGAACAAAGCTAGTGGAGGTGATGGAATTCCAGTTGAGCTGCTTCAAATCCTGAAAGATGATGCTGTGAAAGTGCTGCACTCAATATGCCAGCAAATTTGGAAAACTCAGCAGTGGCCACAGGGCTGGAAAAGGTCAGTTTTCATTCCAATCCCAAAGAAAGGCAAGCCAAAGAATGCTCAAACTACCACACAATTGCACTCATCTCACATGCTAGTAAAGGAATGCACAAAATTCTCCAAGCCAGTCTTCAGTTCATGTGTACCGTGAACTTCCTGATGTTCAAGCTGGTTTTAGAAAAGGCAGAGGAACCAGAGATCAAATTGCCAACATCTGCTGGATCATCAAAAAAGCAAGAGAGTTCCAGAAAAACATCTATTTCTGCTTTATTGACTATGCCAAAGCCTTTGACGGTGTGGATCACAATAAACTGTGGAAAATTCTGAGAGAGATGGGAATACCAGACCACCTGACCTGCCTCTTGAGAAACCTGTATGCAGGTAGGAAGCAACAGTTAGAACTGGACATGGAACAACAGACTGGTTCCAAATAGGAAAAGGAGTATGTCAAGGTTGTATATTGTCACCATGGTTATTTAACTTCTATGCAGAGTACATCATGAGAAATGCTGGGTTGGAAGAAACACAAGCTGGAATCAAGATTGCCAGGAGAAATATCAATCACCTCAGATATGCAGATGACACCACCCTTATAGCAGAAAGTGAAGAGGAGCTAAAAAGCCTCTTGATGAAAGTGAAAGAGGAGAAAGAAAAAGTTGGCTTAAAACTAAACATTCAGAAAATGAAGATCATGGCATCCGGTCCCATCACTTCATGGGAAATAGATGGGGAAACAGTGGAAACAGCATCAGACTTTATTTTGGGGGACTCCAAAATCACTGCAGATGGTGACTGCAGCCATGAAATTAAAAGACGCTTACTCCTTGGAAGAAAAGTTATGACCAACCTAGATAGCATATTCAAAAGCAGGGACATTACTTTCCCGACTAAGGTCCGTCTAGTCAAGGCTGTGTTTTTTCCTGTGGTCATGTCTGGATGTGAGAGTTGGACTGTGAAGAAGGCTGAGCGCCGAAGAATTGATGCTTTTGAACTGTGGTACTGGAGAAGACTCTTGAGAGTCTCTTGGACTGCAAGGAGATCCAACCAGTCCATTCTGAAGGAGATCAAACCTGGGATTTCTTTGGAGGGAATGATGCTGAGGCTGAAACTTCAGTACTTTGGCCACCTCATGCGAAGAGTTGACTCATTGGAAAAGACTCTGATGCTGGGAGGTATTGGGGGCAGGAGGAGAAGGGGACGACCGAGGAAGGGATGGCTGGATGGCATCACGGACTCGATGGACATGAGTCTAAGTGAACTCCAGGAGATGGTGATGGACAGGGAGGCCTGGCATGCTGCGATTCATGGGGTCGCAAAGAGTTGGGCACGACTGAGCAACTGAACTGAACTGAACTGAACTGATACCTGCATAATTATTGACAAGATTGACAATATAAAGTGTGGGGGAAGGTTAGGGGAAAATCTTTCATATATAGTTGGTCAGAGTTTAGAATAGTTAAATTTCATTCTAATGTTTAATTAATTTAATGTTAAAACTTTGTTTAAAAGTTTCCAGAAGATAATCTGGTAATTTATCCTAAGTAATTGTGAATTTTTGTAAAATTATGACAATAAACAAAATTTAGAAATCCCATGTGTGTGATCTGAGAGTATGACGCTGGTTATATTAAAAGACTGTATCTGTGCAATGCACTTAAACAATTGAAGATAAACAGTAGAAACAGACTTATGTCACAAAAGGATGTTCAAAAAATTTGTGAATTGGAAAGCAGAACAAAATAACATCACATCAGGCCATAAAGATTAGATACTCTCGAATTTCTTGCTGTGAACTGACTTTTAACCAGATAAACACAAAGTGCTATTTTAAATGTATTGCTGAAGTCCCAAGGATGTCAAGGACCAAAAAATAGAAGATCACTAAAGTTTAGTAAGCACATTTGGGCTTCCCTGATAGCTCAATTGGTAAAGAATCCACCTGCAATAAAAGAGATTCCATTTTGATTCCTTGGTTGGAAGATCCACTGGAGGAGAGGTTGGCTATCCACTCCAGTATTCCTGAGCTTCCCTTGTGGCTCAGCTGGTTAAAAATCTGTCTGCAATGCGGGAGACCTGGGTTTGATTCCTGGGTTGGGATGATCCTTTGGAGAAGGGAAAGGCTACCCACTCCAGTATTCTGGCCTGGAGAATTCCATGGACTGTACAGTCCATAGGGTCACAAAGAATCGGACATCACTGAAGGACTTTGACTTTCAGGCACCTTTGTGTATGACATCTCATGGAGCTGTATGATACCTGCAATCTGCATGACCATTCACTGTGGCACTGGTAACTATGGAGAGTAGGGCGTCCCTCAGGTGAGAAGTAAACCAAAGACTCTGGAGCTCCAACTACTCATGACCTGGTGCAGAAATGATCACCAGGCCTAGAATTCCTATAATGTAACTGGCTGAGCCTGAGATTCTATATGAAAGCAGACTGCATAAAGCTACATAGTCACTGAAAGAATAAACTAAAAAATCCACTGTCCTACAAACAAAATCAGCAAGGAAATGGGAGAATGGATAAGTAGACTGTGGAGTAATTATACAATAGCATCCAAGGACATGGAAAATAAATGAAGTTTAGCTACAGATTCTAGACAGTATCCTGATTAAAAATATAAGCCAAGAGAATAATATCCACAAATTCTTAATAGTTCTTAACCCTGGGGTTAGAGACAGAAATTAAACTGTGAAGATTCACACAGGGGACTTCAACAATATGGGTAGTTTTATTTCTTCAATAAAGTAGTAGATCCAGCAGTGAATGCTTTATTATTCTTTATATATTATTATATTTCTTGTATATAGCTTCCCTAGTGTCTCAGACAGTGAAGAATCTACCTACAATGCAGGAGAACTGGGTTCAAACCTTGGGGCGGGAAGATCCCCTGGTGAAGGGAACAGCAACCCACTCCAGTATTCTTGCCTGGAGAAACCCATGGACAGAAAAACCTAGTGGGCTGCAGTCCTTGGAGTTGCAAAGAGTCAGACACCACTGAGCAACTAACACTTTCACTTTCATGTTTTTTTATACATTATTTACCTCTCCACCACTATGCATAAAATATTTTAATAAAATAACTTAGATTTCACTTTGTATGTGTGAATGTATGTGGGATGAAAAGTAGAATGTGTGCACTCACAGTCTCAGAAGAAAGAAGGATTTCAAACTGAAAAGTACATAAACATCATACCTCTAGACATTGAGTTTTGGGATGATTGTTTTTTCATACCTATGTCTATTGGTATATTATTTACAATCAAAAGCTGGCTTAAAACTCAACATTCAAAAAACTAAGATCATGGCATCCAGTCCTATCACTTCATGGCAAATAAATGGGGAAACAATGGAAAGAGTGACAGACTTTATTTTCTTAGGCTCTAGAATCACTGCAGATAGTGACTGAAGCCATGAAATAAAAAGATGCTGTGGTGTTGAAGAAGACTCTTGAGAGTCCCTTGGATGGCAAGATCAATCAGTCAATTCTAAAGGAAATCAGTGTTGAATATTCATTGGAAGTACTGATGCTGAAGCTGAAAGTCCAGTACTTTGACCACTTGATGCAAAGAACTGATTCATTGGCAAAGACCTTGATGCTGGGAAAGATTGAAGGCAGGAGGAGAAGGTGATGATAGAGGATGAGATGATTGGATGGCATCACCGACTCAACAGACATGAGCTTGAGCAAGCTCCAGAAGTTGGTGACAGACAGGGAAGCCCAGCATGCTGCAATCCATGGAGTCACGAAGAATCGGACACACATGAGTGACTGAACTGAACTGATCTAAAACCTTTATAATAATGATAAAAGATCCGCCAAAACACTTAATGTCAAATCTTAGCATGGTAGTAGTTCCTGTATTTTGAAAACATTCTAATTGTTAAAAAAAAAAAAATTTAAATAAGTGAATGTAATTAAGTTACAGTAAAATGATAATAGGAGGATTCATTAGACTCGATCTTATGCTGCTTAGTAATATTAGGGACTTCTAACAGAATAAAATTAGAGGAAAAGAAATTCGGGAAATTATAGACAGAAAGAATCTAAGTTGAAATAATGTTTCTGGGCCCCTCAGCAAAACTCCTTCATTAGCTATTGTTCAACTGTATCAATTGACTCAGAAGTTAAAAAAAATTAACTAAAAACTTAATTTTCCTGACTTTAGGAGAAATGCTTTCAATTTTTCACCATTAAGGATAGTATTTGCTGTGGGTATCTCATATATAGCTTTTAATATGTTGAGATAAGGGTGCCCACTTTCAACACTACTATTCAACATAGTTTTAGAAGTTTTGGCCACAGCAATCAGAGCAGAAAAAGAAATAAAAGGAATCCAAATGGGAAAAGAAGAAGTAAAACTCTCACTGTTTGCAGATGACATGATCCTCTACATAGAAAACCCTAAAGACTCCACCAGAAAATTACTAGAGCTAATCAAGCAATATAGTAAACTAGCAGGATATAAAATCAACACACAGAAGTCCCTTGCATTCCTATACACTAATAATGAGAAAATAGAAAGAGAAATTAAGGAAACAATCCCATTCATCATTGCAACGAAAAGAATAAAATACTTAGGAATATATCTACCTAAAGAAACTAAAGACCTATATATATAAAACTATAAAACACTGGTGAAAGAAATCAAAGAGGACACTAATAGATGGAGAAATATACTGTGTTTGTGGATTGGCAAAGTCAATATAGTGAAAATGAGTATACTACCCAAAGCAATCTACAGATTCAATGCAATCCCTATCAAGCTGAGCTAGAACAAATAATTTCACAATTTGTATGGAAATACAAAAAAAACTCAAATAGCCAAAGCAATCTTGAGAAAGAAGAATGGAACTGGAGAAATCAACCTCCCTGACTTCAGGCTCTACTACAAAGCCACAGTCATCAAGACAGTATGGTACTGGCACAAAGACAGAAATATAGATCAATGGAACAAAATAGAAAGCCCAGAGATAAATCCATGCACCTATGGACACCTTATCTTTGACAACAGAGGCAAGAATAGACAATGGAGAAAAGACAATCTAGAAAAACTGGTCAACCACTTGTAAAAGAATGAAACTAGAACACTTTCTAACACCATACACAAAAATAAACTCAAAATGGATTAAAGATCTAAACGTAAGACTAGAAACTATAAAACTCCCAGAGGAGAACATAGGCAAAACACTCTCCGACATAAATCACAGCAGGATCCTCGATGATCCACCTCCCAGAATATTGGAAATAAAAGCAAAAATAAACAAATGGGACCTAATTAAAATTAAAAGCTTCTGCACAACAAAGGAAACTAAGCAAGGTGAAAAGACAGCCTTTGGAATGGGAGAAAATAATAGCAAATGAAACAACTGACAAACAACTAATCTCAAAAATATACAAGCAACTTATGCAGCTCAATTCCACAAAAATAAATGATCCAATCAAAAAACGGGCCAAAGAACTAAACAGACATTTCTCCAAAGAAGACATGCAGATGGCTAACAAACACATGAAAAGATGCTCAACATCACTCATTATCAGAGAAATGCAAATCAAAATCACAATGAGGTACCATTTCATGCCAGTCAGAATGGCTGCGATCCAAAAGTCTACAAGCAATAAATGCTGGAGAGGGTGTGGAGAAAAGGGAACCCTCTTACACTTTTGGTGGGAATGCAAACTAGTACAGCCACTATGGAGAACAGTGTGGAGATTCCTTAAAAAACTGGAAATAGAACTGCCTTATGACCCAGCAATCCCACTACTGGGCATACACACTGAGGAAACCAGAATTGAAAGAGACATGTGTACCTCAATGTTCATTGCATCACTGTTTATAATAGCCAGGACATGGAAGCAACCTAGATGTCCATCAGCAGATGAGTGGATAAGAAAGCTGTGGTACATATACACAATGGAGTATTACTCAGCCATTAAAAAGAATAGATTTGAATCAGTTCTAATGACGTGGATGAAACTGGGGCCGATTATACAGAGTGAAGCAAGCCATAAAGAAAAATACCAATACAGTATGCTGCTGCTGCTGCTAAGTCACTTCAGTCGTGTCCAACTCTGTGCGACCCCATAGACAGCAGTATACTAGCACATATATATGGAATTTAGAAAGATGGTAACTATAACCCTGTATGCAAGACAGCAAAAGAGACACAGAGGTATAGAACAGTCTTTTGGACTCTGTGGGAGAGGGCGAGGGTGGGATGATTTGGGAGAATGGCATTGAAACATGTATAATATCATATATGAAATGAATCGCCAGTCCAGGTTCAATGCATGATACTGGATACTTGGGGCTGGTGCACTGAGACGACCCAGAGGGATGATATGGGGAGGGAGGAGGGAGGGGAGTTCAGGATGGGGAACATGTGTATACCTGTGGCGGATTCATGTTGATGTATGGCAAAATCAATACAATATTGTAAGGTAATTAGCCTCCAATTAAAATAAATAAATTTATATTAAAACAAACAAATAAATAAATAAATTTCAAATCCAATACACCTCACCCTGTGTCGTCTTGTATTTAAGGGAAAATTATTATATATTTATTACATATGCATTTGAAGAGATAAAATTATATATGTTTCCTGAATACTCCAGTGGAAAAAGAACCGACACTGTGATTATCAGAGAAGAACAACAAGTTCTTCTTGTTGTTCTGTACACAGTTCAGGACACCCCCAAAAATGCTTCTGTATAACTCCTCCCATGTGTCTTCAAAGATTTTAGGTTAATTATGCCAACCTTGCTAATGGACACTGCTTTATAGGATGAAGTAAATTTGAGCAAAAGAATCACTTAGTTAAGAGGCAAGGCAAATGATCTTATCAAATTCTTCCTCTCAGAGAACATGACTGTGAAAGATTCTTGCATTATTAAGTTATTTCCAATTAGTGCCAAGTATCTATTTTCTTCTTTCTTTCTATACTAATTTGTAACTGCAGAGGTTTTAACTAATCAGAACAGTACTAAAACATTTGAACATGACAGCAAAGGGACATTTTGCAAAATTAAACAATCATCTTGCTATTATATTTTAGGGATGTGTATGTTTTGGTCTATGTGTCCAGATGTAACATGAATGAAACAATTTTTTTTTTCTTTTACATTGGAAACTAGTTAGACAATGAATACTGGAATTGTCAATATTTTTATTTTGGGGGAGATATTCAAAAAATACATTTTCAGAGAGTCAGTAGTAAAGATTAACCTTCCCTGGTGGCTCAGAGGTTAAAACGTCTGCCTCCAATGTGAGAGACCCAGGTTCGATCCCTGGGTCGGGAAGATCCCCTGGAGAAGGAAATGGCAATCCACTCCAGTATTCTTGCCTGGAGAATCCCATGGATGGAGAAGCCCCAGTAGGTTACAGTCCATGGGGTCGTAAAGAGTCGGACACGACTGAGTGACTTCACCTTCACCTTCACCTTCAAGGTAATTTTGAACATTTGAGAAAAAAAAAAAAAACTAACCTATGACTAATTTTGATATTACAATCATTAGTTTTTATTTACATATTTGATAAATGTATTTAAGTTTTGTATCCCTTGATGAAACATTTTTTAGTTTTTTACATCATTGAAAATTATTGCAAGTTAGTAAAGAAATAGAAATAAAAAATACAAGGGTATAGCTAAAGAAACAAAGGGAAAAGAAAGTATAAGCAAAAATTTTGAAGAGGCAGTTGGCTTAACTTTTAAACACTGGAAACAATTAAACTTATATGCAGAATACATCATGAGAAACACTGGGCTGGAGGAAGCACAAGCTGGAATCAAGATTGCGAGGAGAAATTTCAATAACCTCAGATATGCAGATGACACCACCCTTATGGCAGAAAGTGAAGAAGAACTAAAGAGCCTCTTGATGAAAGTGAAAGAGGAGAGTAAAAAGTTGGCTTAAAGCTCAACAGTCAGAAAACAAAGATCATGGCATCTGGTCCCATCACTTCATGGCAAATAGATGAGGGAACAGTGGAAACAGTCTCAGACTTTATTTCTTTGGGCTCCAAAATCACTTCAGATGGTGATTGCAGCCATGAAATTAAAAGACACTTACTCCTTGGAAAGAAAGTTATGACCAACCTAGATAGCATATTAAAAAGCAGACACATTACTTTGCCAACAAAGGTCCATCTAGTCAAGGCTATGGTTTTTCCAGTGGTCTGTATGAATGTGAGAGTTGGACTACAAAGAAAGCTGAGCACTGAAGAATTGATGCTTTTGAACTGTGGTATTGGAGAAGACTCTTGAGAGTCCCTTGGACTGCAAGGAGAAACAACCAGTCCATCCTAAAGGAGACCAGTCCTGGGTGTTCATTGGAAGGACTGATTTTGAAGCTGCAACTCCAGTACTTTGGCCACCTCATGTGAAGAATTGACTCATTGGAAAAGACCCTGATGCTGGGAAAGTTTGAGGGCAGGAGGAGAGGGAACAACAGAGGATGAGATGGTTGGATGGCATCACCGACTCAATAGGCATGGGTTTGGATGGACTCTGGGAGTTAGTGATGGATAGGGAGGCCTGGCCTGCTGTGGTTCATGGGGTCTCAAAGAGTCGGACACAACTAAGCAACTGAACTGAACTGAACTGAAAGTTAGCAAGTTTGTGACAACTATGGTCAACACAGTTGTCTCTCAGTATCCACAGGAGATTGGTTCCAGTACCCTCACAGAAAGTACCGAAAGCTGGGGATGCATAAGTCCTTTACAGAAAATGGCCTATAACCTGTGCACAGCCTTCTGTGTAATTGAAATATTCTCTACATTACTTATAATGAGCTTCATGGCTCAGAGGGTAAAGAATCTGCCTGCAATGCATGAGACACAGGAGACTCATGTTCAGTCCCTGGGTGGGGAAGATCCCCTGGAGGAGGAAATGGCAACCCACTCCAATATTCTTGCCTGGAAACCCCTTGGAGAGAGGATCCTGGCGGGCCACAGTCTATAGCGTCGCAGAGTCAGACACAACTGAAGCAACTTAACACACATTGCTTACAAAGCCTAAGACAATGTAAATGCGATGTAAATAGTTGCCAGCATGCAGTAAATTCAAGTTTTGCTTTTTGAAACTTCCCGGTATTTTTTTAAAGAATTTTTGTTTTGTGGTTGAGTGAACCTGAAGATGCAGAACCCATGGATACAGAAGGCTGACTGCATAAAATTTAAGGGCAGGGCTTACTAACCAGAATATAGGTGGTAAAGAGTCTGCGTGCAGTGTGGGAGACCCAGGTTGATCCCTGGATCGGGAAGATCCCCTGGAGAAGGAAATGGCAACCCACTCCAGTATCCTTGCCTGGAAAATTCCGTGGAAGAAGGAGCCTGTACAGTCCATGGGCTCGCAAAGATTCGGACATGACTTAGTGACTTCACTTCACTTCACTTACTAATTGTTTGTCTAATGATTTAATTACTGATCACACAATGAAAGCAAACAAGAAATTATTTTCATCAAATTCACAACTCAACCAGGTCAAAGAAATCTCTGAAATGCCAAATTCTTTGCTAAATGAGGATTTAATTGCTGATCAAAATAATGAAATAGAGAATGATTTACATCAAGTTCACAACTCAGAACCAGCCAATGCAACTAGAGCCTGCTCATCAGAAGATGAAGAAAATTACATTCATGAAATCAGCAAGTGGAAAAAGGAACATGAAACCTCTAGATTTTTACCAGTTCATTTGATAACGATCTAAAGAAAGAGCTGTCATGTCCTTTTGACAGTGAAGAATGTTTCTAGTAAACCAATTTAACAATTTTCCATTGGATGAACAAAAAGAAAAACTATATTTTAATAACTTACTCCAAAATCATCTCAATGGATAAAGGAACCATAGAAATTGACTGCATTCTAAGTTCAAAATTCCAAGTTCCATTCTCAATGGCAAAGCATCTGACAAAAGATTAAAAAAAAAAAAACCAAAGTGAAATCGCTCAGTCGTGTCCAACTCTTTGTGACTGCATGGACTGTAGTCTGCTAGGTTCCTCTGTCCATGGGATTTCCCAGTCACAAGATAAGCACAAAACAAACATTAGCACCCATTTAGCTAGCATCTAAATTCTATGTGGTTTGTAATACCTTTATTTCACAGACAGAAAGCAGATTCAAAATTCAGACAGGCTGTTTAAGGTTTTGAATAGATAAGAAAACAATTACTTTCAGATAAATAAGTATATATTTAAGCCCAATATTAATCTTTTCTTCCAGAGCTATTACTAACTAGTCTGCTATTGCCTCCAAGTTAAATAAAAAATACTGGCAGTAGGCATTTTAAGATAAACATTTAAGATATATGTGGGTTTTTTAAGGTTTTTTTTTTTTTAATATTTGTGAACCTCCACAAGAGCAACACAATGGAGATAATTTAAGATCAAAAGCCTAACTCTGAGGTTCTGGCCTGAAATGTAGTAAGTGAGAAAACTTAATGTCATTTCTAAAAGAGGTGGTTTAGTTGCTAAGTTGTTTCTAACTCCTGTGGTCCCGTGGACTGTAGCTCACTAGGCTTCTCTGCTTGTGGGTTTTCCCAGGCAAGAATACTGGAATGGGTGCCATTTCCTTCTCCAAGGGATCTCCCCAACCCAGGGATCAAACACAGGCCTCTGGCATTGCAGGTAAATTCCTTAAAACTGAGCCTCGAGACAAATTTTACATAGGAGAATGCGGAGTCTGCCTACTGTTTCTCAAAAATTAACTGTCTCTGTTTGGAAGGAGTTTTTAGATGTGACCCCTTTCTCCCACCACCTTCCCCCCCAAAAAAACAATGCAATAAGTGTTCTTGCACAGATAATTTGGGAAGTGTTGGGTTGCTATTGTTGATGTTCAGTTGCTAAGCCAGTGTCTGACTCTTTGCAGCCACATGGACTACAGCATGCCAGGCTTCCCTGTCCTTCACCATCTCCCAGAGTTTGCTCAAACTCATGTCCATTGAGTCAATGATGCCATCCAACCATCTCATCCTCTGTCACCCCTGTCTCCTCCTGCCCTCAATCTTTCTCAGCATCAGGGTCTATTTCAATGAGTCAACTCTTTGCATCAGATGACCAAATTATTGGAGCTTTAGCTTCAGCATCAGTCTTTTCAATGAGTATTCAGGGTTGATTTCCTTTAGGATTGACTGGTTTGATTGCCTTGCTGTCCAAACGACTCTCAACAGTCTTCTCCATCACTACAGTTTGAAAGCATCAATTCTTTGACTCTTAGCCTTTTTTTTTTTTTATGGTCCAGCTCTCACATCCCTACATGACTCTTGGAAAAACCATAGCTTTGATTATATGGACCTTTGTCAGCAAAGTGATGTCTCTGCTTTTTAATATGTTGTCTAGGTTTGTCATAGCTTTTCTTCCAAGAAGTAAGTGTTCTTTAATTTCATGGGTGCAGTCACCATCCACAGTGATTTTGGAGACAATGAAAATAAGATCTGCCACTATTTCCATTTTTTTCCCCATCTATGTGCTACGAAGTGTTGGGACTAGATATTATGGTCTTAAGTTTTTTTTTAATTAAACAAGGTTTGATAGGGAATTTTTTTAATATTCTGGAGCTTAAAAAAATCATCTTATACACTATGAACCTACTCTTATAGGTTTACAGTAAGAAATTTTTTCCAAGTTGTTTTCCTGAGAACCTTGAGCCTTTTGTTTTTTCTGAAGTATATGATATTATCATCTGGAAGAGAATCTCCAAGCACACAAGATTTAGAAATTACTATTTTAGGAAATACTTTGGCCACCTGATGTGAAGAGCTGACTCACAGAAAAAGACCCTGATGCTGGGAAAGATCAAGGGCGGGAGGAGAAGGGGACGATAGAGAACGAGATGTTTGGATGGCATCACCAACTCAATGCACATGAGTTTGAGCAAACTCTGGGAGACAGTGAAGAACAGGGAAGCCTGGCATGCTGCAGTCCATGGGGTCACAAAGAGCTGGACATAACTGAGAGACTGAACAACAATAAAAATTTAAGGAAAAAGTATATGATTTATAATCAGATCTGATTTGATGACTTGTCTGCCTGTACTAAAGCTTCACTAGTTTATTCAATGTTTTTAGTCTGTTTCCTTGATTATAAATTCAAAAATAATGATTTAAACCCAGTGTGATGGTGTGAGATTAAGTGAGATAATATGGTTATGGCAGGCTGAATGAGGCCAACCACACCCCATCCCCAAGAGGTCCACATTCTAGTCTTCAGAACCTGTGAATATGTTACCTTGTACAGAAGAAGGGATTTTGCCAAATAGACTAAGCTCAGGTTGGAGATAGATTATTAGAGTGGAGCCAATATAATCACGAAGTCACAAAGAGGAAATAGCAGAATCGGAGAGAAAAAAGCAAATTGAAAATGGAAGCAGAGAGAAAGAGTGGAAGATGCTACCGTGTTATCTTTGAATACAATAAGGGGCCTTGAATCAGGGTATCCAGGTGATCGCATGAGCTGGACAAGGTTAGGAAAGAAATCCTCCACTACATCCTCCAGAAGGATCTCAGCCCTACCAATTAATATGGTGACTTTAGGACTTCTGATCCACAGATCTGTAAAATAACATATTTGTATTATTTTAAACCACTAAATTTGTGACAATTTGCAACAGCATCAGGAGGAAACTGAAACAATAGGTAAAGGTCGCAACACAGAATTAATGTATAATGAGAAATAACTGCCTATTTTAAAGCATTCTAACAAGTGCCAAATGTGATCATGTTTATCAGAACTTTTTAAATCATAAACTGCTGAACAAATGTTAGCTCTTGCTGCGTTACTCTGGAAACTTGACTCTTAGTGGAGACCTGCTGTACAGAAACAAAAGCAAATTTAAAACGTCAACACCAACAACTTGGAGAAGTAAATAAGCTATTGACAATAAAGCACTTTAGCAGCATGTAACAATGGCTCAGTGGTAAAGCAGCGGCCGGCAGTGTGGGAGACCCAGATTCAGTCCCTGGGTAGGGAAGATCCCCTGGAAGTGGGCATGGCAACCCATTCTAGAATTCTTGGCTGGAAAAATCCCTCCCCATGGACAGAGGAGCCTGGCAGGCTACAGTCCATGGGCTCTTGAAGAGTCAGACACGACTGAAATGACTTAGTGCTCATGTGCACGCACGCACACACACACACACACACACACACACACCAGCCTGGAGGGTAGTCTTGCTTTCTACTTATGCTGATGATAGACATGAAACAAAGAATGCAAGAATCAGAGGCTCAAGGGTATTCCAAATTGCAAAACAGAGGTCAGCCTTCATTAAGTGGAAATACCATGCGGAAAGTAGCAGGATAAACAAATATTTATATCAAACACTTTTTTTTTTTTTTTTTTTTTGTAGACTTGCCTGTTCTTAGCTCCTGGGAGAATGATTGTATTCTGGAAGCAGACAACTCAGCAATTAGCAGTCAAAGCACGAACTCGTTGCCAGCAACTGCCTGCACCTTAAATAAACACCATTCTATGCTGTTTAATATAAAATGAAATTTCCAGAATTTAAAATCCATTTGAATTGCCTGTACAGTTGAAGTGTTTCTGTATGTAATTAAATCACTTTCAGGATAATGACTTGTACTCAAATACAAGCTGCTCTCAAAAACCAAAAATTGTTGAATTTTTAAAAATTTCAGTTAGCCTCTAATCTGTTTTATGTATGCACTTTTATGATTTTAATTAAGAATAAATGCTAATAATTGAAGAATTAATATGGTTATTTTACTAAAATTGATCCTGCTAAAATTTACCGGGTTCCAAAAACAGAACAAGAATATTTAGATTGCAAGTTGGTTTTTGATCCTGACCCTATTTTCAGAGACATAGACTTGATTTCACAGAAACACCTTAACAAATTCCATTACTGAAACAGTTACAAAAAGATGCTCCTATTTTCCTTTTTTCAGTGTTTCCTCTCCTGCCTAAACGAGAACATCTAAAGTATGAAGACACTACAGCAGGATGGTGTTGGATGAAGTGGAAGAACCATCCCAATTACTTTTATTTCCACTTTGAGAAATGAATCTTCTGGAGACACATAGCAGTTGAAATTCTTCGTCTGGCACCTTCCAGACTAAACAGAAGTTAAAGCTACTATTTTGAATTTCTGGTAATGTTGAATTTTTGGCAATGGCAAGTGGACATTGAGAATGTGCACCAAAAAAAAACCCAATATAAATATGTGTGTGTATGTATGTGTGTATATGCTAAAACTCTGATACATAGATCATGTAACTATCAATATACACAACTTCAAAAAGAAGCTACTGGGAAATGCTTATGGGAGCTATTAACAAAGAAAGGCCTTGAGGTCACTGCTGAGGTTCAGTGCTCTCATACCTTCACCATCTCAGGTCCTGAGTCCTCCAGAATTTGCACATAACACAGAGATTACTTGGTTCTGCTACACATAACATTCCTTTGAATGACTGTCAGGCTTCCACTGGAGATATAACTGTATCTTTGGGCACCTTGTTGCAAGCCAGACCCAACATGGTGTAAGTCTTCCCAAGAAATCTGGTGGCAGCTGGCATAAATTTCATGCATGTCTCTCAGACAGTACTATGGGTACTACACTTGCCTTGAACAGACCACTATCTATGAATGTGGATAACAAAGGTTAGGTATAGTCTGGAATAAAGAATAGAGAAATTATTTACTACAATGCAAATCATTGCTTTCATTTTCTTTGTCCAAATATTACCAATTTTTTTAATTTCTAAAAAATGCTTATAATCCATATCATTTACGAGTAGTCACCCATATCACTTATCATTTCTTTCTGATAGCTTTAGAAAGGATCAAATCAATCTAACATTGTTCTCAAACTATGCAGAAGACAACTTAAGAGTTTTTTCACTTTTAATAACACAGTTAGACTGAAAGGATCCTTAATTTCCACATTACCTCTGTCTTAAAAGTTTTTCAATTAGCTAGCAACTAAGCCTATCAAGACAAATGGCACCAGAGGGTATAAGATATGAATTTTAGTTGAAAAGTAAGGTTAAATAATCTATATCCAATATTTATTTTCTTTTTTTCCTCTTTCCAAAAATTCAAGTCTAACTCTCATGACACAATCCAGACAATTGTCTTATATTGAGCTATTTTTATTCTTTTTATAAAATAAATGTTTATTTATAAATAAATAGCATTTGTTATATTTATTAATATATTTATTACTTTGTCATATTGAATTATTATCTTATATTAAACTATAAAGAATTAGTAGCACAAAGATTATAAAACAATTAAAAATGATGCATTCCCTCTATCTACTTTATCCTTCAAAGAAAGTCAGTTGTCATTGCGACTTTTATTTGGAAACTGCCATCTTCAATGACATTCCTTTTTGCACCATGTGCATGCTTGTGTTAAGTCGCTTCAGTTGTGTCAGACTCTTTGCAACCCCATGGACAGTATAGTGTGCCAGGCTCCTCTGTCCATGGGATTCTCCAGGCCAGAATGCTGGAGTGGATTGCCATGCCCAAAGTCAATGATATATGTATCATTACATTGTACATTTCAAACTTATCCAGGGCTATATGTCAATGTTAGCTAATGAAACTGGAAGAAAAGAAAAAAGAAAGTCAATGGCTAAAAGAAACAATAAATCAAACTTTGGAATCATATTGTTGGCATCAACATTCTGTAAAACAAAGCAACATCTACCACAGACATCCAGACACTCCTGACCTTTAAAGGTGTTTAGAGATCTAATTCCATGTCAGTGTTGGCCATAAACAAAAGGTTTCTCTCAACTGCTACAAAATTGACAATTTTATTTCTACATTCTCAGAATAACCAAGAGCATCCTAATTTTCCTACCAAAAATGTTTTCATGATTCTTCCAAGCTGATCTTGTACTGAAGACTTCAAATATTATAAAACTTACCCCAATAAAGACCCCTTAAAACAATTTCCCAGAAACTGAAAACAATATCAGAACCAAATTTTTAATAAAAGTGTGTATGTTACTGGGACCCTTCTAAACATTAAACACACAACCATTCTGGCAAACAGTAATGATATTTAATATTTATTTTTATTTATTATTCAGACTGAAAGAAATCCTGAGTAATAAAACAGACAATAAAAGTATTTATTACTAATATTCTAAACATAAGGACCTGGAATACACACAAGTGCTGACCTTTATTTGGGAAAAGCCATCTATAGTGGCATTCACGTCTGACTCTGTGCAATCCCATGGACTGCAGCCCACCAGGCTCCTATGTCCATGGGAAGCTCCAGGCAAGAATACTGGAGTGGCTTGCCATGCCCTTCTCCAGGGGATTTTCCCCACCCAGGGATCAAACCCATGTCTCTTACATCTCCTGCATTGGCAGGCAAGTGCCACCTGGGAATCCCTTTGTATATCATAACATCATTCACTGAAAGATATGCAAGTTGTTGCCATAATTTTGACTGGAAAAAGTGACTCTTGTTTTCCTAGAAATGAAATGGCATTTACTGAAGGGCTTGTTATGGTATACTATGGCTTACCTGAATTGATAATAGTCATAAGCCAAATGCTGTTAATATTTAATAGAGATTTCAGTTCTAACGGTTGTATCCTGGTATACTTGTATTTGGTCATGTTTGTGCATTTGAATTAACTATTATGTTATCTTTACTGTATCTGAATAAAACATTTATAATTTTATGTCCCGATTCGGAGAAGGCAATGGCACCCCACTCCAGTACTCTTGCCTGGAAAATCCTATGGACGGAGGAGCCTGGTAGGCTGCAGTCCATGGGGTCGCTAAGAGTCAGATATGACTGAACAACTTCACTTTCTCTTTTCACTTTCATGCATTTATTGGAGAAGGAAATGGCAACCCACTCCAGTGTTCTTGCCTGGAGAATCTCAGGGATGGGGGAGCCTGGTGGGCTGCCGTCTATGGGATCGCACAGAGTCGGACACGACTTAAGTGACTTAGCAGTAGCAGCAGTCTTTGAATTGATTATTTCTGTGATACTTTACTACAAAATGAAAATAATGGAAAGAAAATGCTTGTCCACATTCCTGGACTCACATCCACAGTGAGAAATGTTAGCGTGTGGTATGCTTGAGAGCAAAGTAATTAATTATGGGCTCTCCAGAATCAGATTTCATTAAAATACACCCCTCCCCTTTGGCCAAGCCCACTTCAAGTCTGTATATTTATAAAATCAAGGATATTTTAAACCACATCTTGATGTGCTCCATTCAGGTCAGAAAGTGTGAGCTCAAATTAGGGATGAGAATTCAGATACCACACTCAAGGTTTTATAAATTATTTTTTAATATTAACCTCTTTTCATCTTTCTTCCTCTTTTCCCTTTTTATCAAAAGTGATACATCCTACTGAGAAAAAAATCTGTAGCCCTACTCATTATCAACATTGCCCAGCAGAGTGGTGCATTTGTTACAGCTGATGAACTTACACTGACACATCATAGTCACTCAAAGTCCATATTTCACATTATGGTTCACTGTTGGTGATGTGCAATCTATAGGCTTAGACAAGTGCATCATGACATGTATACATTATTATGGTATTACATACAGCACTTTCACTATCCCGAAATTCCTCTGTGTTCCCACTTATTCATCCTTTCCCACTCCCACCTAATCCCTGGCAACCATGGATCTTGTTTTTAAAACTGTTTCCATAGTTTTGTCTTTTCCAGAATGTCGCATAGTTGAAACCTCCCAGTATATAGTCTTTTCAAATTGATTTCTTTCATTTAGTAATATGCATTTCAATTTCCTGATGTCTTCTCATGGTTTGATAGCTCATGCCTTCTTACTGCTGAATAATATTCCATTGTCTAGAAGAACATCTTGGTTGCTTCCAAATTTTGCTGATTATGAGTAAAACTGCCAAAAATATTCAGGTTTTTGTATAGACATAAATTTTCATATCTTTTAGAAAAGTATCATGAGACACAATTGTCGCATGGTATCATTCAGTCACTCAGTCATGTTCGATTCTTTGTGACTCCATGGACTGCAGCATGCCAGGCTTCCCTGTCCATCACCAGCTCCCGGAGCTTACTTACACTCACGTTCATAGAATCAATCATGCTATCCAACCATCTCATCCTCTGTCATCTTCTTCTCCTCCTGCCTTCTATCTTTCCCAGCATCAGGGTCTTTCCAATAAGTCAGTTCTTCATTTCAGGTGGCCAAAGTATTGGAGTTTCAGCTTCAGCATCAGTCCTTCCAATGAACACTCAAGACTGATTTCCTTTAGGATGAACTGGTTGGATCTCCTTGCAGTCCAAGGGACTCTCAAGGGTCTTCTCCAACACCACAGTTCAAAGGCATCAATTCTTCAGTGCTCAGCTTTCATTATAGTCCAACTTGCACATTCATACATGATTACTGGAAAAACCATAACCTTAACTAGACAGACCTTTGTTGGCAAAATAATGTCTCTGCTTTTTAACATGTCGCCTAGTTTGGTCATAGCTTTCCTTCCAAGGAGCAAGCATCTTTTAATTTCATGGCTGCAATCACCATCTTCAGTGATTTTGGAGCCCAAAAGAATAAAGTCTCTCAGTTTCCATTTTTTCCCCATCTATTCTCCATGAAGTGATGGGACTGGATACGATGATCTTAATTTCCTGAATGTTGAATTTTAAGCCAACATAGTCACTCTCCTTTTTCACTTTCATTAAGAGGCTCTTTAGTTCTTCTTCACTTTCTGCCATAATGGTTGTGTCATCTGCATATCTGAGGTTATGGATATTTCTCCTGGCAAACTTGATTCCAGCTTCTGCTTCATCCAGTCCATACCATGCATGGTATGGTAAGACTGTATTTAGTTTTGTTAGAAATTGCCAAAATGTTTTCCAAATTAGCTGAACTATTCTGCATTCAGCACTGTATGAAACTTCCTACTTTTACACATCCTCACCAGCATTTGGTATTGTCTGTGTTCTGAATATATAGTTTTTGTAATATTTTTGTCTAGATAAATGATACCAGATAGTACAGTATAATTTACTATATGAAGTAACTTTATTGATCAATAATATTTTCAAGATATATCTACATTTGCATATATTAATCTAGCCTTTCACCACTCAAGGTGTAGATAATAGAACAGTGGCACCAGCATCTTCTAGGAGCTTATTTGAAATGCGGTATCTCAGATTCCACCCTAGAGTTTTTGGATAAGAATATGTATTTTAACAAGACTCTTGGGTTACTTATATGCCTATTCAAATTCAAAATGGAGTTATATATCCTCTTTATTTAAGACCCTGATGCTGGGAAAGATTGAAGGCTGGAGGAGAAGCAGACAACAGAGGATGAGATGGTTGGATGGCATCACTGACTCAATGGACATGAGTTTAAGTAAACTCCTGGAGTTGGTGATGAACAGGGAGGCCTGGCGTGCTACAGTCCATGGGGTTGCAAAGAGTCAGACATGACTGAGCAGCTGGATTTATTTAATTAAATATAAATAATATAAGAACATATCAATTTACTTAGGTCATTTACTTACCATTTCTCTCACTGGTAGTTTCTGGTGCATTTGAACTGTAAAATGCAACATTCATTATTTTTCTTTATATATCCTTGGTCTTTCATGTAAGCATATCCCTAGGAAGGACCTATACATGGGGTTGTGCTTTTGTTGAACACAGACTGTTCAATTTTATCAAGTATCATGAAATTGCTCCCCAGACTAACTGTGTTGGTTTAGAATCCACTACTAATTCATTTGTGTTTCCAGGTCCTTGTTGTTCAATCACTCAATCATGTCTGACTCTGAGATCCCATGGAATGCAGCATGCCAGGCTTCCCTGACCTCTACTGTCTCCTGAAGTTTGCTCAAACTTGTGTCCATTGAGTTGATGATGCCATCCAACCATCCAGTTCCTTAAATCCTGCCAAATACTTGGTATTATCAGGCTTTTAAAAGTTTTACCATTCAGGTCGCATTTCATTTCCTATGAAAGACTGGTTTGTATCTTAATTCTAATTTACCTAATTAGTGAAATCAAGAATGATTTCATATGTTTGTTGCCCATTCTTATACTCTCTTAGGGGCATTACCCTTATATTCCACTGGGTTGTCTCGTATTGATTTGTGGAAATTCTTCATATATTCTGGATATTAGTCATTTAAATTTTGTGATACTTAGTCCCAGTCTATATGAGATACTTCCTCCTTATCATAGTTTATTTTGCTACACTTACAGGTTACGTCTTTAAACTTAATGGGACATCTTCAGCCATCTTTTCCTTTATAGTTTAAAATAAATCACAAGGTAATTAAGGTGTTCTATTATGTTCCTTTCTAAACACAAAGTAGGAACCGATCAACTTGGTGCAATTTTCAGTGTCCTCTCCTAGTTTAGAAGCATATTTGCCTATATTTCTATTATTTTTAGGTAAGTGGTTTTACAGGGCAAACTTTTTAAAAAGTGAAACAGAGAACAGCAAAACATCTGAACAGATGTCAATTGAGTTTTCTCCATAGATTTTATGGATTTTTCACAGAAAGGGCCGTGAAGTTAAGCATCTAGATTCAATTTCCATAAACATTTTAACATTTTATCATCAGCTGCTAAGAAAAATATATATGCAATAAAAATAGAGTTAGCCAAGGTTAGTATTAAAGAAGGGAATGAAGTGTTTAGAACTATACTGCTAATTCAATTTTGTCATACTATATATCTTTCTCAAAGTGTAGTTTTGAAAGAAATTATTTTCAGCTGTGAACAAAACAGGTTGTTAAATTTCTATCTTGAGGACATATCAAAAATGATGCTGAATCTGTGGCTTAGAATGGTGACACTTACAGACCTTTGCATGTACATGTTTATGATTAGAGACACAAATGATACTGCTGTAATAAAATGCTGGCATCTGGGCCTATCACATCTCAATACACTGATAAAGCTGAAATGGCTGAACATATTGGGCCTGAATGTCAGGAAGCAGTACACAAATAATGCAATTCAGATAAACAAAGGAAGGTAGAAGCTAATGAGCAGAAGAGAACATTACAATTTTAAAAGGGAAAGTCTGGCACAACTTAGATCATTTTAATGATAGAAAGAAAAGAAGAGTCATTTATCATAAATGAAATTTTATATTTGCAGCTTGTTTCCTGATTCAAGGTCCTATGTGAAATGTTACACTTTTAAATTTTAAGATTGGTGCTAAACACAACAAAGTAACAAAATCTTAGATGTCTCAAGGGGACATCACAACTGATCACATGAATATTAAAACAACAATGAGGGCATAAGAGAACTTTATGTCCATGAATTCGATAACTTAGATGAAGTAGATCAACTCCTTAAAAGATACACTATCACCATTTATCCAAGAAGAAATAGAAATCTGAATATCTAGCATAGAAATTGAATCAATGATTTAAAATTTTCCATAAAAAAAAACACCAAGCCCAGATGATTTCAAGGGCAAATTGTGTCAAACATTTAAGGAAGAAATAACACCATCCCGAAGAAAAAAAAATACAAAAAAGCAAAATGCCTGTCTGGGGAGGCCTTACAAATAGCTGTGAAAAGAAGGAAAGTAAAAAGCAAAACAGAAAAAGAAAGGTATACCCATTTGAATGCAGAGTTCCAAAGAATAGCAAGCAGAGATAAGAAAGCCTCTTCAGCAATCAATGCAAAGAAATAGAGAAAAACAACAGAATGGGAAAGACTAGAGATCTCTTCAAGAAAATTAGAGATACCAAGGGAACATGTCATGCAAAGATGGGCACAATAAACGACAGAAATGGTAGGGACCTAACAGAAGCAGAAGATATTAAGAAGAGGTGGCAAGAATACACAGAACTATACAAAAGAGCTTCACTACCAAGATAATCACAGTGGTGTGATCACTCACCTAGAGCCAAACATCCTGGAATGTGAAGTCAAGTGGGCCATCACTATGAACAAAGCTAGTGGAGGTGATGGAATTCCAGTTGAGCTATTTCAAATCCTGAAAGATGATGCTGTGAAAGTGCTGCACTCAATATGCCAGCAAGTTTGGAAAACTCAGCAGGGGCCACAGGACTGGAAAAGGTCAGTTTTCATTCCAATCCCAAAGAAAGGCAATGCCAAAGAATGCTCAAACTACCACACAGTTGCACTCATAACACATGCTAGTAAAGTAATGCTCAAAATTCTCCAAGCCAGGCTTCAGCAATATGTGAACCATGAAATTCCAGATGTTCAAGCTGGTTTTAGAAAAGGCAGAGGAACCAGAGATCAAATTGCCAACATCTACTGGATCATCGAAAAAGCGAGAGAGTTCCAGAAAACATCTATTTCTGCTTTACTGACTATGCCAAAGCATTTGACTGTGTGGATCACAATAAACTGGAAAATTCTGAAAAGATGGGAATACCAGACCACCTGACCTGACTCTTGAGAAATCTGTATGCAAGTCAGGGAGCAACAGTTAGGACTAGACATGGAACCACAGACTGGTTCCAAATAGGAAAGGAGTACGTCAAGGCTGTATATTGTCACCCTGCTTATTTAACTTATATGCAGGGTACATCATGAGAAACGCTGGGTTGGAAGAAGCACAAGCTGGACTCAAGCTTGCAGGGAGAAATATCAGTAACCTCAGATATACAGATGACACCACCCTTATGGCAGAAAGTAAAGAAGAACTAAAGAGCCTCTTGATGAAAGTGAAAGAGGAGAGTGAAAAAGATGACTTGAAGCTCAACATTCAGAAAACAAAGATCACGGTATCCAGTCCCATCACTTCATGGGAAATAGATGGGAAACAGTGGAAACAGTGTCAGACTTTATTTTGGGGGGCTCCAAAATCACTGCAGATGGTGATTGCAGCCATGAAATTAAAAGATGCTTACTCTTTGGAAGGAAATTTATGACCAACCTAGACAGCATATTAAAAAGCAGAGACATTACTTTGGCAACAAAGATCTGTCTAGTCAAGGCTATGGTTTTTCCAGTGGTCATGTATGGATGTGAAAGTTGCACTATAAAGAAAGCTGAGCACTAAAGAATTGATGCTTTTGTACTGTGGTGTTAGAGAAGACTCTTGAGAGTCCCTTGGATGGCAAAGAGATCCAACCAATCCATCCTAAAGGAGATCAGTCTTGGGTGTTCATTGGAAAGACTGATGTTGAAGCTGAAACTCCAATACTTTGGCCACCTGATGGGAAGAGCTAACTCATTGGAAAAGACCCTTATGCTGGGAATGATTGAGGGCATGAGGAGAAGGGGATGACAGAGGATGAGATGGTTGGTTGGCATCATCAACTCGATGGACATGGGTTTGGGTGAACTCCGGGAGTTGGTCATGGACAAGGAGGCCTGGCATGCTGCGGTTCATGGGGTTGCATATAGTCCGACACCACTGAGTGACTGAACTGAACTGAACTGAACACCAATTCTCTGTAGTCTCTTCTTAGGAAAAAAAAAAGAATAAAAAGTATAGAAGAAGAGGGAACACTTCTTAACCACTCTATAAGTAATCTAACACTAAGACTAGACCAGGACATTAAGAGAAAAACAATGACCAATATATTTTATAAATGTTTGTAAAATCCTTAACAAAATATCAACCAATCTCATCAAGTAATATATAAAGCAGATAATATGTTATGACCAAGTGGAGTTCATTCTAGAAACACAAAAATCATTCTACACTTATAAACCAGTCAATCAGTATAATTTATCATATTTGGTTGGCCATAAAGTTCATTCAGGTTTTTCCATACCATGTTGGGTTGGCCAATAGTAATAGACTGAACAGAAAAGCTATGCAATAATATCAATAAATACAGAAAAGAAGCTCACAAAAGTCATTATTCATTTATGATAAAAACCCAAAAAATCTAGGAAAAGAAAGGAACTCCTCAACTTAAACCTGAAACTAAAATCACATTTAATGGTGAGAGACTGAACCCTTTTTCTAAGATCAACAACGAGGTATGAATGTCCTCTCTCATTCAGTTCAATTCAGTTCAGTCGCTCGGTCATGTCCAACTCTTTGCGACCCCATGAATTGCAGCACGCCAGGCCTCCCTGTCCATCACCAACTCCCAGACTTCACTCAAACTCACGTTCATCAAGTCGGTGATGCCATCCAGCCATCTCATCCTCTGTTGTCCCCTTCTCCTCCTGCCCCCAATCCTTCCCAGCATCAGAGTCTTTTCCAGTGAGTCAACTCTTCGCATGAGGTGGCCAAAGTACTGGAGCTTCAGCTTCAACATCAGTCCTTCCAATGAACACCCAACTGATCTCCTTTAGGATGGACTGGTTGGATCCCCTTGCAGTCCAAGGGACTCTCAAGAGTCTTCTCCAACACCACAGTCCAAAGGCATCAGTTCTTCGGAGCTCAGCTTTCTTCACAGTCCAACTCTCACATCCATACATAACTACTGGAAAAACCATAGCCTTGACTAGACGGACCTTTGTTGGCAATGTAAAGTCTCTGCTTTTGAATATGCTATCTAGGTTGGTCATAACTTTCCTTCCAATTACCTCCATTTAGTATTGTAACAGAAACCTTAACATTACATCAGTACAAGGGAAAGAATAAAGGTTATCCATATCAGATTACAATAGAAAAAAATCCTCCTAGAACTAATAAGTGACTATGTCAGGATTACAGCATGTAAGTTTGACAGCATACAAAAAACAATTACTTCCTCATATATTAATGATGACAATTTGATTTTGAAATTTTAAAAATGTGCTTTGTTACAGGGTAGACCTCCAGGTCAGAAATACATATATACACATGTCTTCATCCATTCAAACTGATATCTGTCTTTAATTATAATATCTGTACTTCCTGGAACAAATCTGTCTTGCTCTTTTTTGTTTTTTTTAACCTCTCCAGGAATTTCAGTGTTACTGTATTTAGATATTTTGTGCCATCAGTAAAAAGAAACAGTTTTGTAAGCCCTGGGCATTTGAAGGGGAAAAAAAAATATCCAGAGAGTACAACATATTCTAAGTTGGCTCTCTGAGGTTTTCCTTGTACTCTAGCCCTCCTAAATCATTTTTTGTCTTGTGTTGAAGTCATGGGCTTGCTGGCACTTTTTATTAAGACTTCTACAAGTATTCATTCATTTAATTGATATTCAGACTCTGCAAGTTTTGCCATTTCCTATATAGGCACCTATCTTAAAATCATAAGAATAGAAATCATTCATCCCAGCAACCACTGGTAACTTTATTACCATTCAGTCAGCCATGAAAATAATCTCCAATCAATTGCCCAAATGTAGGAAAAAGTAGCTCAGATCTAAAAAGAAAGAAAACATATGCTCACAATTTTTAATCAGTCCATCAGCTTGTTTTTAATGGGAATCCATCCAAAATAAAATGGTCTATGTTTGCTTCAGATACTTATGTTATTTCTCTTAGTTTGATAATAGAGAAATACTAAGGGGGAAAAAAAACAGGCACACGAAATGTTTCAGCTGGAAAGGATTTTGACAATCACTTAGCTTGAGCCATTAGTCTATGAATGAGGAAAGAATGCACAAATTTTAAATGACTTTCTCTACTTCACATAGCAAAGCAATGGCAGGACCAGAAATTATGTTCCACAACTAATGTTTAAAACCACATTATGAAATGTAATCATGGAACCAAAGAGTAAATGACCAAAACAATAATTTTTAAAATGAAGAAAAAGAAAAAATGTTCACTAAAATCTACAGAAAATGACAGAATTATTTTGATGCTATCATTAAATACTTTTCAAACTCATGAGTGGATTAATAATGAGTACTTACGTCTTATGTTTGTTCTATTAAAATAAATAACTTTAAATTTGAAGTCCTTACTTAGTGTTAGGTATACTGTACACCTGATCTCAAACCTTAGGACTGATTTTATAAGGAAGTATTCTTAATCTCAATTTACACTGAGGAGAGTGAAGCATAAGGAATTTGGGAATCTTGTGCAGAATGCTTTAGATATAAAACTAGTTCACCCACAGCCAATACTGCAGCTGCTGACCTTTGTCTGCTCCACTATATGCTAATAAGTTTTGCCAGAATTTCATCTTGCACTGTGCTTTTATATTTGGTGGTCTCTTTGGCTGTCATCAAGACACTGTTCAACTTGGAGGGAAGGAATTCCCATTTCTTTTTTAATGTCCCTGTACTAAAGTCATGGTCTCGTAGGCTGACTCCCTGCTTTTGCTGCTACTTTCGAGGGATTGGGGCTCAATCCTGAGATTTTAGGAACAGATGGTCCACTTTCTCTCTATTTAAATCTCTATATGCAGAGCAGTTGCAGCATCCTTGACGAAACCAAAATCACTTTACTAAATATGGTGAGTATAAACCAGGATGCACCACACATACAATTGGTGAGTGCAAGTGTGTAGATTTAGAGCAGTCTGGGACTTTTCCACCACAGAAAGATCATCATTTGAATACTTCAGTATAGCCATGATCTCAGTCTACTTCCAACTTAAGCTTCTTTTGCAGGTCTCTCTCAAAAGAGAGAGCATATTATTTGTTGGTCTCTAATCTTCCGCTATTGCTGGACCAGGTGCAACTTCACTAACCCGGCAATCTAAGTGTGTTGACTTATGAGCTACAGCTTCTCCAATTCTTTTGATTCCTTATCTTTCCAACCCTCCTACATCCTAGATTTTCACTGCCAGAAATACCTATCGCTTCCTCAACCCCAAACCCTCCACAATACTTCCTGCAGACCTATTCCCGAGTATTGTGTTTTTCTTTATGTCTTCCTGATTTAGCCAAAAAATGTATGTTGTTAGTGTGATCAATTATTGGTACTTTTCTTGTCATTTACTATATATGTGAAAGGTATTTCTAGGTATTACCAAAGGTATTTTCTATAAGTGTCATTTTAGAGCAATTTATGTATTGAAATGTACATAAAATATAAGTATTTATTTTAACTTGCTGCCTATATTTCTACATGAATACTTAGCTTCAACTCAGTTTTTCTATAACCTACAATCATTTGTAGTAGTATTTACTTCCGCTTTGTTAAGCAATAATTGTCAATGAAGCTAGAATCTCTGAAGTGCTGATGATTATGTAATCTTCTATGTTTACCTGATGCAGGAAACATGCAAGAAAATAGAAACTTTTACTAAACTAGGTATCTACAATTATCCATTGGAATGATAAAAAACGTACCTAAACAAGTTTAACTTTCTACCTACTACTCAACTTCTTGAGAACAACTTTGTTTCATTGTGAGCACTAGGTCAGAAAAGATATCTTGAGCCAATTTAATGTCTTATCTCTCCTAATTTTATAAATAAATAGTGAGAATTTTTCATTGCCTTTTCAACAGCATTTCACACTTCTGCTATTGACTGTCATTTATTTTGAGTAGAATTTGTTAAATCCTCAGCTCTAGGACAAGGCTCTGATTGACCTAAAATGACCCCACTGTTCTTGGATAAGGAGGGGACACATAATAAGTGACTTACACCGATCAGTGGATGAATGACAATTTTTCTAACTCATGGCATTTATCAAGTACACACTTGATCCCTTTATTTTTCCTCAATTAGAGTGGAGTTCAAGACTTTCGTTCAAAAGCTCTATGTTCTTTTAAAATTACATGGTGTTCAGATGTAAAGCTTGGAATCACTGCAGACATTTCACTAACACGAAAGAGGATAAGGATGATACTAATACAACAGAGGAGCTTATAGCTCAGAGAATGACCGAGAAATGGAGCCAGAGCCTTGTTCAAACTGAGATTCAATCTTGCCCAACACCTGGATATTTATAATTACACTATCCAACAAATTCCTATGCATGTTCCAAGTATTTGAACCATTAATCTTCTATTACTGCAAATGAAAACATGCTAACTGATGTAACCTATTTAATAGCCAGGCACTAAGAGATATGCTAAGAGTACAGGGCAGGGTTGGGGGTGGGATGGCTTATCTTGTGTACTTAAAAGCTCAGCTACTAGAGAAAATCATATGCTAAAGTAATTCATTGCCATTGATCCCATCCTTTAGGTAAGAGCACTTTCTGATATGCACCTAAGAATCCTGTTGACATTCCTTTGATCTCAGAAAATTCATGAGGGAAGTTTTTCAATCATATAATGGATCAGTGAGCAGAAAAAAGTAGAAGAAATTCTCTAGTAACACTGTGACTTCTGTTTAATAAGCTGGGGCAAGGGAAGTGAAGAGAGTAATGCTTTCAGTTAAGCAGGTGGTCATCATTCATTCATTTATCCGTTAATTCACTCAGTATTATGCAAACATCAGACACATGAAGCTTACAAGTAAATGTAAAATGAATACCTATGATAGTTGCAGTATGCAGACAAAAGGACATTTAACCTAGTCATAAAAATTATGGAATACTTCTCAATAAAGTATCAACTGAAATGAAATCCAAAGAATGAACAAGAATTGAATTGAAGTTACCAAATTGAAAACTACTGGTAAAAAAAAAAATACAAGAAACCCATAAAATTATTCCTTTGGTTATTTTTGATGTCTAAAACATTTTATTGTCTAACTTTAAAATAGCATTTGGATTTAAAATTAAACAAACACATAATACATACTATTAGTAAGTGGTAGTTTCAGCTATTGTGTGTTATTTGTACCTGATCCTATGTTAATACTGGTCTTTGCTTGTCTTTTCCATGGAAACCATCAGACATTTCATGCTAATTAGAAATTAGGTAAATGAACCAAAAGAAACATTGTTTTGTAAGTTGTCATTCCTTCATAGAAGCACTGACTCAACATGTAACACTGCAAATGATGCTATTGAAACCACTGAGGACTGCGTCCTAAAACCTTTGTCAGGAGAGCAACAAAAAGAACAAAGGATCTGCTTCAACAAAGGATGAAAACAGAAACAAACTCTCTACTTGCTTAATTAAAAAATTATTCTCCAAGAAAACACATACTTTTCAAAGTCTATCCCAATAATTCATTTATTAAAAGTTTATGAATACAGGTAAGAAAAAATAACAAAATTCAAATAACTCAAAACTCAAACACCTAATTATTGCTCAAGTTTTTTGGTAAAGTTATATCTAAAGCTTTTTTATTAAATTTTATCTTTTTTATTAACTTCAATAGCCACTGGGGCAGTTCTTGGCACCTAATAGGAACTCAATAACTATTTATTGATTAAAGCTAAAAATTAATTTGAAGTGACTTCCAGCATCTTTCAATCTATGGTTCTGAAAATACTAGCATCTGAGGAAATATTCCTGATAATTTTGCAGTCTTCTTTCACTTTTTCCCCCCCAAACACTGTACCAGTGAGACTAAAAATTATACACTTGAAACCCACCAGTAATCAAAGTACAGGTTTCCATAGAAACCCAAACCCTTGTGCCTTCAATTTTTTTCCATGCAGAGATATAACAGCAGATTCAAATTTACTTAAGAGGATAAATACTGTTCAAATATTCATGTAATGTGCTAAATATATGCTGAGGATTCTAAATCTCATTTGTTTTTAGCTGTGAACTTATTAGAGGATTTGGAATTTCTGTTTTGCTTTCTTAAACATCCCAATTGCTATGTTGGTAAACAAGTGTTTTGGTTTCATTGGTTGGTGGGTTGCTATTTTTGTTTTTGCCTTTTAAGTGCAAGTGGTTTGAGAGATGATCCCAGAGAAGAATCCAGTATGGATTGCAGGGAAATTAGACAGAGACAGGAAGTCAATATAAGATGTGTTATTAAATGGATTAGGGTTCTAGGGCAAAGGGGACTCCATATTATTGGGGTTCTATGGGAGAACATACAGAGATGTCTCCCCTCAGAGCGAAGAAACTATCATTTATCCAACAACTCCCGTTTTTCAACTGAAGGCTGCTTCTAGGGTTATTAACTTCTGGCACTTCAGGTCTCTTTTCACCCTAAAGTGATTACAACCATTGGAAGGAGCCCAAAGCTGAGGACTGAATGTGCCTGTAGTGAGACACCATCTTTGCACACAAGAACAGTGAGTATAAGGGGGTACATTCAGGGCACCAGCAGTGTCTGCTCCAGTAGCCTAGAAAGTTTTCAGCCATTTTTATTATTACTGTTTTTATTAATATTTTCTTGTATAATTATTTAACATTACTTTTAGTTGTCTTGAAAATCTTAATGATATGTATTAAATTCCTTTATTGAGCAACAACCAAAAGTAAATGAATGAATACACAGGTAACATTTTAAAATGTTGTTCAGTTCAGTTCAGTTCAGTCGTTCAGTCCTGTCCGACTCTTTGACACCCCATGAATCGCACCACGCCAGGCCTCCCTGCCCATCACCAACTCCCGGAGTTCACTCAGACTCATGTTCATTGAGTCAGTGATGCCATCCAGCCATCTCATCCTCTGTCGTCCCCTTCTCCTCCTGTCCCCAATCCCTCACAGCATCAGAGTCTTTTCCAATGAGTCAACTCTTCGCATAAGGTGGCCAAAATATTGGAGTTTCAGCATTAACATCATTCCTGCCAAAGAATTCCCAGGGCTGATCTCCTTCAGAATGGAGTGGTTGGATCTCCTTGCTGTCCAAGGGACTCTCAAGAGTCTTCTCCAACACCACAGTTCAAAAGCATTAATTCTTCGGTGCTCAGCTTTCTTCACAGTCCAACTCTCACATCCATACATGATCACTGGAAAAACCATAGCTTTGACTAAACGGACCTTTATTGCCAAAGTAATGTCTCTGCTTTTGAATATCATAACTTTCCTTCCAAGGAGTAAGTGTCTTTTAATTTCATGGCTGCAATCACCATCTGCAGTGATTTGGGAGCCCCCAAAAATAAAATCTCACACTGTTTTCACTGTTTCCCCTTCTATTTCCCATGAAGTGATGGGACCAGATGCCATGATCTTCATTTTCTGAATGTTGGGTTAAGCCAACTTTTTCACTTTCCTCTTTCACATTCATCAAGAGGCTTTTTAGTTCCTCTTCACTTTCTGCCATAGGGTGGTGTCATCCGCATATCTAAGGTTATTGATATTTCTCCCGGCAATCTTGATTCCAGCTTGTGCATCTTCCAGCCCAGAGTTTCTCATGATGTATTCTGCATAGAAGTTAAATAAGCAGGGTGACAATATACAGCCTTGACATACTCCTTTTCCTATTTGGAACCAGTCTGTTGTTCCATGTCCAGTTCTAACTGTTGCTTCCTGACCTGCATACAGATTTCTCAAGAGGCAGGTCAGATGGTCTGGAATGCCATCTCTTTCAGAATTTTCCACAGTTTATTGTGATCCACACAGTCAAAGGCTTTGGCATAGTCAATAAAGTAGAAGTAGATGTTTTTCTGGAACTCTCTTGCTTTTTCGATGATCCAATGGATGTTGGCAATTTGATCTCTGGTCCCTCTGCCTTTTCTAAAACCAGCTTGAACCTCTGGAAGTTCACGGTTCACGTGTTGCTAAAGCCTGGCTTGGAGAATTTTGAGCATTACTTTACTAGCATGTGAGATGAGTGCAACTGTGCAGTAGTTTGAGCATTCTTTTGCATTGCCTTTCTTTAGGATTGGAATGAAAACTGACCTTTTCCAGTCCTTTGGCAACTGCTGAGTTTTCAAATTTGCTGGCATATTGAGTGTAGCACTTTCACAGCATCATCTTTCAGGACTCGAAATAGCTCAACTGGAATTCCATCATCTCCACTAGTTTTGTTTGTAGTTTGGCTTTCTAAGGCCCACTTGACTTCACATTCCAGGATGTCTGACTCTAGGTGGCTGATCACACCATCATGATTATCTGGGTCGTGAAGCTCTTTTTTGTATAGTTCTTCTGTGTATTCTTGCCACTTCTTCTTAATATCTTCTGCTTCTGTTAGGTCCATACCATTTCTATCCTTTATCGAGCCCATCTTTGCATGAAATGTTCCCTTGGTATCTCTAATTTTCTTGAAGAGATCTCTAGTGTTTCCCATTCTGTTGTTTCCCTCTATTTCTTTGCACTGATTGCTGAGGAAGGCTTTCTTATCTCTTCTTGCTATTCTTTGGAAATCTGCATTCAGATGCTTATATCTTTCTTTTTTTCCTTTCCTTTTCGCTTCTCTTCTTTTCACAGCTATTTATAAGGCCTCCCCAGACAGCCATTTTGCTTTTTTGCATTTCTTTTCCATGGGGATGGTCTTGATCCCTGTCTCCTGTACAATGTCATGAACCTCCATGATATTTATATTTGTGTCACTAAGCACCCTATGTGGGTACAAAGAAAATCCTGGGACATAGTCATAAAAGACTACAGTCAGTTCTCTTTTAAATATTGTAAAAATTCTCACCAGAAGTTTCTGGAATTGGCTTCACTCCTGGTTGTTTCTTGGTCTATTTATTGTGTTTAAAACTTAGATACCCTTTATGCACCCTCAGGAAATATGTATGCATACAAATCAATATTTGATTCACATGCACACTATATTCTACAATTTCAAATAATTCACACAACCATTAAATATCTGCCAAATTCATCCTAGGCAGTCTCTCCAGACATCATGAGCTACAGTCCACTCAGGGGAGGCAAAGTCCCCAGGATCAACCACTTGTTTCACACTCATCATTAAAAAATGCTACTTTCTGATAGTAATATGCTGATATTTAAAAACAATTGTGAGGGTGAAGGAATTGCAAAACAATTATGAGGATTCATATATAGATATTGCGCTTCCCTGATGGCTCCCACGGTAAAGCGTCTGCCCGCAATGCGGGAGACCCGGGTTCGATTCCTGGGTCGGGAAAGTCCCCTGGAGAAAGAATTAGCAATCCACTCCAGCACTCTTGCCTGGAAAATCCCATGGACGGAGGAGCCTGATAGGCTACAGTCCATGGGGTGTCAAAGAGTCGGACACGACTGAGCAACTTCACTTCACTTCACTTCAAATCGACAATCCAATAAAACAGACAATACATTCTAAAGCAAGATGCTTTACAATGGTAAATGATTAGACATCTGGTTTTGAGACAATTGGGCTTCCCTGGGGGCTCTGATAGTAAAGAACCTGCCTGCAATGCAAGAGACCCGGTCTGGATGCCTGGGTCGGGAAGATCCCCTAGAGAAGGAAATGGTTATCCACTCTAGTATTCTTTCCTGGAGAATCCCACGGACAGACGAGACAGCCCATGGGGATGCAAAGAGTCAGACAAGACTGAGTGACTACCACTTTGAGACACTTAAACCTCCCTCACTCCTTGAAGGTATAGCACAGTCAAAGACGGGAGGTCAGAGGGGGATTTTTGAAGAGCATTTCTGTCTAGACAGCGGCAGACATGGGATACTTCCTTCCTTAACATAGTTGAGAGACTTTGTTAAGATCACTTGGAGTTTGATTTCACTCCTGTGCAACTTAATCCTCTGGAGGTAACATGGAAGAAACCCTGTTCTGATTTAGTTGGCAAATCTAAGAGAGTGGTTAGCTGTTTTAATTTTAGAATAAATAGAAGTTGCTGCAGAGAGCATCCTGAACTTTTTTTATATCTGTTGAGACAATGAAATAAGTATTTCCTATAATCAAACTTGCAGAAGAGGGTTTGTCTTAAGCCCCATGCAAAAGAGGGCTTGTCTTAAGTCTTTTTTATGCGATCATCTGGGGGAATAAACAGAGTGCAGTATCTAGAGGTAACACTAGATGAACAGGAGCTGAGAAGGAAATAGTTATCAGCAGGAAGAGAGGGACATTCAACCTTGTCAAAGAAATTGCACAGTGAGTGATACCTGACATTAGGATGGACTGTGAAGGTACCACTAAAGCCCTCTGGGAGAACCAGTTTCAACTACACGTTTGGCATGTATCATGAGCTGACTCATTGGAAAAGACCCTGATGCTGGGAAAGATTAAAAGCTAGAGGAGAAGGGGGCAACAGAGGATGAGATAGTTGGATGGCATCACCGACTAAATGGACATGAATTTGAGTAAACTCCCGGAGATAGTGAAGGACAGGAAAACCTGGAGTGCTGCAATTCATGGGGTCACAAACAGTCAGACATGACTGAACAACAACAATGTGTTTGGCAAGCATCGAAGGTAGATCATACTCATTGCATGAATGAACTCAGAATTCTCCCTTCCCTCTGTCCACAAGCTCCAACTCTGCAAGATCCAACTCAATATCAAGACCTCATAAGCAAGTGCAAAGAAAAACAGATTAATTTTACTTATAAATTTAGTTTCAAAAATCCTGACTACATTACAAAAGCAATATAATTAGAGTAGATTCCAGAAATGCAAGATTATTTCCACATTTAAATATCTAGCAATGTGATATTCTTCTTCCAAGCTGAAAAAGAAAAACATTAAAATAATCAGTAGTCAAAATGCTTTTAATGAAAACTAGTATCTATTTATAAACAAAAACTCTCAGCAATCTGGAAGTGCTGGAAGTAGCTGCTCATAGTAGAAGAGGAAGTTCCTTTCTTCAAAGGGGCTTAGATCACAAGTACCAGAGAAAAAAGGAAAAAAATCTGGACTAATGAAAATAGCACATCTCATGATCATCAGCAGAAACCACTGGTAACAGAGGCTGTCACCCTCTGAGCTTTGCTCATGGGGAGCTGCCTGCTGTCAACCTAACAAAACAGGAGGAATCAAGGCTGCCTGAAAAATCATCTTCATCATCTAAAAGAGTGCTTTATTGTTTGGATTTGTTAGAGAACATTAACTCTTTTTCCTTCCCCAGGATCTTTCCTTGTCTCCCTGCAAACAATCTAGACATATACATACATTTTTAATAAATGACTCAAAAAAATGGCAGTTTGTTTTTTTTTTAAAAAAAAAGCACATAATTTCCCCAGGGAAAAACAGTCTTGGTAATTTATTATCTAGAATTTCCAATGGATAGAGCAGGATATGCAAAACAGAACAAGGTAGAGAGTTATTTTCAAAGGAAGAAAGTTACCATAGTCATGCTAAGTAGAAAGTCCCTCATAGAAGGAGCTCTGTCTTATTGTGGCAGAATCCCATTCCAGAATTACGGGGCTGTCACACTGGAAAGAAATGTGCTTGCAGAGGCCTGCTCTATTCTGCCATCTCAGTGAGAAAAGATGTGGAGGCTGCAAAGGTCATTTGTGCAAACTGTGCCCCCCAAAGTATCCGTACACAAATAACTACTTTGATTTGCTTCAACAACCTGAAATTTTATTATAAGGACTGAAGAGTATAAACCAGGTTTGATTTATTCCCATGGTTTCTTGAGGATTTAATTGCCATTTAATTTTTATTACTTTTTAAAAATAGCACTAGAAATGTCTTTTGATATTGATTCTAATAGAATTCTACAATGATAAGAGAACAAATTCTGTATGATCTCAATATCTTTAGACAATGAAATTTTTGCTCCTCATTTTATGTCCCTGGATACAATCCAGTGTCTCCTAGTTTGTAGTCTATGGGAACTTGAATAGAATCTGTATCCTACTGTTATGTGAAAAAAATTGAAAGTGTTTGTCACTCAGTTGTGTCTGACTCTGTGACCCCATGGATTGTAGGTCGCCAGGCTCTTCTATGCATGGGATTTCCCAGACAAGACTACTGGAGTGGGTATCCAGTCCCTTCTCCAGGGGACCTTGCCGATCCAGGGATTGAACCCCAGCATCCAGCATTGCAGGAAGATTCTCCTACTGCTTGAGCCACAAGGGAAGCCCGTGCACAAATCTTAATTAGGCTGACTTGGTTAATGGTGCTTTTCAGGTCTTCTGTATCTTTCTATTTCTCTGTATATTCATTCTATTAATATTTGAGAGTTTGATGTTGAAACTCCAACTGAAAATCTTGATTTATCTACTTAAGTAATTGTAATATATAGTGGAACTATATGTAACCCTGTTCTGTATTTTCCAAGTTTCTTTTAAATGTGTATTATATTTTCATAATTTAAAAAAATTATTTAAAAAATAAAATAAAAAAGAAAGAAAGAAAGGGAACTAATTTAAACCACCCCCCCCCAAAAAAAAAAATAGGACTAAAATGTGGTCATGGGATGCAGAACATTTTGGTAGATGTTCCACGGTCTTATCCACTGGTAAACTGAGCACCCACCTGACCCACTGGGAGAGCTGCCCCATGAGACACTCAGCTTATAGGCATCCTTGTGAATATTACTGAAGAATTGATGCTTTTGAACTGTGGTGTTGGAAACAACTCTTGAGAGTCCCTTGGACTGCAAGGAGATACAACCAGTCCATCCTAAAAGAAATCAGTACTGAATGTTCATTGGAAGGACTGATGCTGTAGCTGAAACTCCAATAATTTGGCCACCTGATAAGAAGAACTGACTCATTGGAAAAGACCCTGATGCTGGGAAAGATTGAAGGCAGGAGGAGAGGGGATGACAGAGGATGAGGATGGTTGGATGGCATCACCGACTCAATGGACATGAGTTTGGGCAAACTCTTGGAGTTGGTGATGGACAGGGAGGCCTGGCTTCCTGCAGCCCATGGGGTCGCAAAGAGTCAGACATGACTGAGCAACTGAACTGAACTGTGAATATTATACTTGTGGTTTTCTTGGAAGAAGCCTTTTTTGCTCACACTCAAGAAATGAAGAGAAGCCCAGGCTCAGAATGTAGATTTGCTGACAATCACTGTCAAAGACCTGCCCAAGCCCCTGGGGGTACTTCCCCACTAACAGACTCCTCTCCTGATTTCTATGCCATTGTTTGCGATGTAGATCAACAAAGAGGAATGGAGAACGAGTGAGAAATCTGGTTTAATTAAACAAAAGATTTGAAATGAAGCTGCTCCTTGTGTTGGTATAAACAAAGATTCTATCTGAGTCTAAATCTGGTCTGATTTTTAAAATATATGATGTCAAGTGAATAAAATGTCTTAAGCATATTGGGTGTTTTTGAAAGTAAGCTTTTACTAGCTCTGTGATATTTGGTGTGTCATTTAAACTTCTCTTAACCTAGCTTTACTTATTTGTAGAGTATGTACCTGCCCTTTCCATCTCAGAGGTTAAGTTAAAATAATGAAAACACTAGGTGAAGCCAAAGTGAAGTAAAATGGAATTATTTCTAGGAAGTAGCTGGGTGTAGTGCAAATAACATAGACACCAGAGTTAGGAGAGTTGGGTTCAATGTAAGAGTCTGTACTTAATCGTTTGATATTCATTTTGGCAGTTTGGGCTGCAAGAACTTGCAGTAAATAGTAGAGAAATCATTGGAACAGGTTTATTGTCAAATAGTCACAGCTTCAAGTATAGAGTGCACAACCTAATAACATGTGTTATTAGACAAGTGCCTTCTCTTTAAGATTCAGTTTCCTCCCTTATAAAATGAGAAATAATGTTCTCCAACAACACCAAAATTAAACTTCTGGCATGCCAAAAAAAAAAGAAAGATGGAAAAAATAAGGCAGCTTCAGATTCAGAACGAGATGAGAAAATGTTAAAGGTAAAAATAAACTATACAGAAAGGCTAACAATGGCTCCCATTTGTAAAGAACAACAAGAAAAAAGGTTTCTGTGAAAACTATCTAGACAAGTTATAAAGTTAACTTTAGAAATCTAAACCAGTAAAAACCAGTGTCATTTTTCAAGGACATAAAAATGTGTCAAGGTATTTTTTTCATATTCAGAAATAAACGATGAAAACTTTGTGTATGAGCTATTTCTCAGCCTAACACCTAAGAAGATCAAGTATAAACAAGTCAATAGAGCATGTTCACAGGCTCATATACCTTTGCACAGGAAGTTTCTAGTGACTTTTTCTAAAAACTCAGGTAAGTTGAATTTATCATTTTTTTAAGATTTAGATTCTGTAGTAGAACACAGAAGTAGCACAAGTAACACTTCCAAAATTAAAGCAACATGCAGCTAAATCACTAAAGCGCTATCTCCAATAGCTGTGTTAAAATATTTATGAGGCAAGAATTTCAAAACAAAGCTGAGTAAATATGTGAGATGCATATTTGCAGGAAATATTTCATTTTAACTTGTAATTTTTTTCTGAGAAGAATGGAAGCAATAAGCCACATCCGATTCAAGTTATGAATAATTCAGCTCTGTATGTTTGAGTGTAAAAAGATGTATAGTTTAAAACATAAAACTAGACTTTATATTCATGATGATGGTGATGATATAGTGAGGTGAAGGTAAGGATACAAATGAATAAGTATCCAAGTTTAGTCCAACATCCAGGCTTCCAGAAGGCCATCTAGAGCCCTCAGCATACAGGGGCATATTCCATGCCCAGGTCCATCACTGGAGTGGTACACTACCTCTGCATATCTGCTTATTTTTAACCTTTGCCAAATGACTTCAAGTGACATTCTCTGCTTTTCCTCTTGATTTCTGGTTCACCTATAGCTTTGTCTTCCCTACTATTTGACTTGCCAGGAATCCACAAGACTCTGCTCCATCTCATAGCCTCTTTTCATCTTCAACTTCCAAGCTAGCAACTCTATTTCACAATTCACATCCCCAAGAGAGATAATCTGATCAGTCCTTCTCATCTTTTCATATCCGTCCATGGCACAAATTTATAGCTAGCCTTTGGGCCAGATGCCTACTTTTGACCTAATCAGCTGCTAACAGGAAAGTCATATGGTCTTCATAGCAAGGAATTTGGATAAGGAACTTTTATTTAGAAGGACTGTGACCTGATACCTAATGAGACCTCTCAGTGATTATGGAAATCTGCACAGATCACTTAATATCTTTAAGCTTTCCGTTCCAACCTCACAAGGTTTTTGTGATCATGATCTGAGATCATTTACGTAAAAGCGTTCTGAAATCTCTATAGTAAAATAAAATATGTGCTATAAACGTGCATAAATTTAACTTTTAATTCATTTAGTTCTGTGTATGTAATGATTGACTCTGAATAACTTGTGGTCAGTCCTCAAAAGTAAGATGCTTGGACTTGAAAACATGTGGGTTATTTTTGAATATCTTTTGATATTGATTTCTAACATAATTCCATAGTGATAAGAGAACAGACTCTGCCTGATTTCAATATCTTTAGACCATGGGATATTTGCACCTTGTTTTATGTCCCTGGATATGTTCCAGTACCTCCTAGTTTATAGTCTATGGGAACTTGAATAGAAATTATATCCTACTGCTGTGTGAAATTTGTATAAATCTTAATTATGTTGAATCGACTCATGGTGCTTGTCAGGTCTACTATATCCTTCTGCTTTTCTACATAATCATTCCATTAATTTTTGAGAGTTTGATATTAAAATTCCAACTAAAAATCCTAGTTTATCTGCTTAAAAAATAATTGTAATATATAGTAGAACTGTATGCAAGTGTGTTCCATATTTTCCAAGTCTCTTGTAAATGTGTTATCATACTTTCATGATTTAGGGAAAAAACACAAGTACAAAAATAAGGTGCCTGGTAAAGATTCCCCCCAAAAAACAGTCTGATTCATTCCGTATTATGTATACAGAGGTACAAAAATGAACCAAGATAATCTAAGAAAAACACAGCCAAGTCCTGCTGTTTGCAGTCTGTCCTCCCACTAATTTGTTTAGATAGTTTTATTGAGGTATAATTTACATAACATAAAATTGGCCCATTTTAATTGTACAACTCAACAACCTTTATGAAGCTTTCAGAGCTGTGAAACCATCACAGAACCCATTCTGGAACATTTCCATCACCCCAGAAATATGCCTTGTGTAAGTCTATAATCAATCTCTACTTTCACTCCCAACCCTAGGAATTTCTGACATGCTTTCTGTCTCTATAGACTTGGCTTTACTGAATATTGCATGAATTGGAGACACACAGTGTTTTTGCATTGAACTTCAAGCATAATACTTTTGAGATGAATTTAGGTTGTAGCATGAATCAATGGTTTAGCCTTTTTTTTTTTTTTTTGGCTGAGATTATTGAGATATTATTGTATTCCACTGTAAGGATATAACAGATTTTTTGTTTACTTGTCCATCGGCTATGGCTCTTTGGATTGCTTTCATTTCTTGTAATTACGAAAAATGTTGCTACTAAGAACAAATCTTTGATTTGCTTATATTTTTATTGGGTAGATATCCAGGTGTGGAATTATCAGGTTTCATGATAAATTTAACTGTTTAAGAAACTGTAAAGCTGTTTTCCAAGTGGCTGTAACATTTTGCAGTTAACTTCCTCCTGACAAAGTGTGAGGGTCCCAGTTGCTACATGCCTTTGTCAACTTCTGTTATTATCTGCAGTTTTTACTATACCCATTTTAGTGGGTAAGAAGTGACTTCTTATTTATTTTTCAAACGTGTAACTATACTGCACTGGTAAAGGGCTATTACTATTAAGGTGATGTAAGAAATATACAAGGAATATAAATTCAGTAAGTGCTGCTCTGTCCTTGCCTTTACTTAAGAGGAGAGATCTTACTCTGATTATTCTTTTCTTTTGAAGCTTTTATAGCTTAGACCTGTTACTTGCAATTATTCCTGAAGAATACCAAATGCATTACTATTGTTCTTCAAATGACTGTCACATCTATTTATCTCTCCAGTGGCAGGCATAATGCTATTTTTCTGTAAAACTGCACATATTTACTAAAAGAAACTGTAATCAAAGTGGAGTGGGTAAAATACAAGCAGAAATTATAGCAAAGGGATGTAAATTTGAAATATATACTGCATTTAGAAAAATGATCGAAGATTTTATTGTGTACTGCAAAACACTGTAAACATAATAATTTAATTGACTAGTTGACCTATGGATTAAACTTAAATGTATAGTAGGAATATCTTCCCATTTACAAAAACTACCACACACAATAAATGGGAAAGTGGGAAGTGAGAAAAACATGGGAAGCAGAAATAGTATGCAAAGATAGAAAAGAGATGAGGATTATATTGTGTGATTTACAAATGGTATAAACAAGCACTTAAGTATTTAATTTCATACAATTCATGCTGCAAAGCACTATCAAGGTGATTAGTCTTGGTAGTAAGGGAGCAGGAATGACCTTTCCGGGGGTGCAAGGAGTGCTTAGTCGCTCAGTCATGTCAGACTCTTTGAGACCCCATGGACTGTAGCAGGCATGGGGATTCTCCAGGCAAGAATAGTGGAGTGGGTTGCCCTGTTATCCTCTAGGAGATCTTCCCAACCCAGGTATGGAACCCATGTCTCCCGCATTGCAGGTGAATTCTTTACCATCCAAGCCACCAGGGAAGCCCAAGAGTACTGGAGTGGGTAACCTATCCCTTCTCCTGGGGATCTTCCCAACCCAGAAATCAAACCAGGGTCTCCTGCATTGCAGGCGGATTCTTTACCAGCTGAGCTACCAGGGTAGCTCCAAAAGGAGCTGTTCAGTTCAATTCAGTTGCTCAGTCATGTCCAGCTCTTTGCAACTCCATGGACTGCAGCACACCAGGCCTCACTGTCCATCACCAACTCCCAGAGTTTACTCAAACTCATGCCCATTGAGTCAGTGATGCCATCCAACCATCTCACCCTCTTTCATCCCCTTCTCCTCCTGCCTTCAATCTTTCCCAGCATCAGCGTCTTTTCCAATGAGTCAGTTCTTCACAGCAGGTGGCCAAAGTGTTGGAGTTTCAGCTTCAGCATCAGTTCTTCTAATGAATATTCAGGACTGATCTCCTTTAGGATGGACTGGTTGTATCTCCTTGCAGTCCAAGGGACTCTCAAGAGTCTTCTCCAATATCACAGTTCAAAAGCATCAATTCTTTGGCACTCAGCTTTCTTTATGATCCAACTCTCACATTAATACATGACTCCTGGAGAAAACCATAGCTTTGACTAGATGGACCTTTGTTGGCAAAGTAATGTCTCTGCTTTTTAAAAATGCTATGTAGGTTGGTCATAACTTTTCTTCTAAGGAGCTATAAGGCAGCTATAATTCAGAAGTTCCTGGGCAGCGAGTCCATTTGTCCCCTGACAAGATGATGTTATCTTAATGATTCTTACTCTAGAGCAAGAACCAAGAGAGGCAACCATTGATGTTTGTAACAATACCTTAAATACATTAAAGGAACTTAACCCTGAATACTCATGGGAAGCACTGATGCTGAAGCTGAAGCTCCAATATTTTGGTTACTTGATGTGAATGGCTGACTCATTGGAAAAGACCCTGATGCTGGGAAAGATTAAAGGCAGAAGAAGAGGGAGTCAGAGGATGAGATGACTGGATGGCATCACCAATGCAAGGGACATGAACTTGGGCAAACTCTGGAAGATGGTGAGGGACAGGGAAGCCTGGTGTGCTGCAGTTCATGGAGTCACGAAGAGTCAGACATGACCGGGAGACCAAACAACACCACCACCTTAACTCAACTATGTGTTCCCCAGGTATATTCAGCAATGTCTGCGGGCATTTTTGGTTGTCATAATATCCTGCAATTCACAAGGCAGCCCCTGACAACAAAAAAAATTATCTGGTCCAAGTCAAGAGTTCAGAGGTTGAAAAATACTGCCTTCAGTGGAAGCACACAGATAACTAGTATAAACTTTACCTGAGTGGTAATTTATGGCCCCAAATCAAAGCTCTGCAAAACACAAAGAATTGACCTTTTGCTGAAATTGTTGGCAGTTTCACTTGCAACTGCATGTACTTTTTGGATTTCTAGGCCAATATGCTTTTTTCTTCTTCATGATCGCATTCCTCTCAGTAACATTTCTGTAGCCCAGTGAGTGAAATTGTGAACATAATCTAATCTTAACAATGGAAGGGAAAATGGGAGGGTTTGTGTATGTGTGGGAGGTCTCCTCCTACCAATCTGTGGCACACCTGACACAGTAAAACTATCTGAAAAAAATTAAAATCCATAAGTGATCCGAGAGATGTTTTAGATGCATGCCTGCTAAGTTGCTTCAGTCATGTCCGACCCTGCGACCCAGTGGATTGTCGACCACTAAGCTCCTGTGTCCATGGGATTCTCCAGGCAAGAGTACTGGAGTGGGTGGCCATGCCCTCTTTCAGGGGATCTTCCCAACCCAGGAATGGAACCCGCATCCCTTATGTCTCCTGTATTGGCAGCGAGGTTCTTTACCGCTAGAAACACCTGGGAAGCCTGATGTTTTAGATGAGTGTTTCCAAATCCTTCCTTCTTGTCTTAAAAAGTACTTTAAAGAGTAAAACAAACTCCATTTGCACTTTATCTCTTATGTCTCCTGTGTTACTTATTTAAAACTTAAATGCAATAACATGGCTTAAAATCCAGCTTTCAGGGAAGAAGAGGAAAAATAAAAGATACTAAAAGCATAAACTGAAAAACTATTCCTTCAAAATGCTCTAAATAGACTTAAAAAAATTCCTCTACTTGGAATGATTCTATTTATAGTAATTCATAACACAATTTCATGATCACTGTGAACTTCCCCAAATTCTTTTATACTTTGTGTTTATCCTATTTTGCAAGCCAAAGAAAAGACCTTCTTTCCATTATGCAAATTAACTCTTCTGACTTTTAGACTCAGATTCATGTAGGAATGAGTGGGTTACATATACATTTTCATGGTAGTTTTATTTTTTTGAAATTTTCAATTTTCTCATTGGAAACTTCTGGGAAATGGTGTCAAATATATCTCAGATTTGTCTCTTCCTTGAGAAATAAGGAAAGGGAAGCTGGGAATTTATCCTCTGGTTATTGTCAGTCATTGGCTGAGGACTGTCCTGGAAGCATCTTCTCCCCAGCTTTTCCAACCATTGCCACAGGCAGAGTCAGATGCTTGCAGCAGGACTTCATCACCAGGTACTGGCAAGTGAGCTTTTGGGTGATCGGGACAAGGCATAAAGCCCCATACTAAAGAATCAGAATGAATGGCTGCTAAGAGAAAACATGGACAGAGGTTAAAGGCACTCTTTTTGGTTTTTTTGCCATTTGTTTGCAGAGTCAGACATTTTTTTCCTAAACAAAAAGTAAATATTACATTGCTTTCAGGGAAGTTAAAAATGTACCCCCTAAGTTGAAAAAAATGGGCTTCCCTGGTGGCTCAGATGGTAAAGAATCTGCTTGCATTGCAGGAGACCCCAGTTCGATCCCTGGGGTGGGAAGATCCCCTGGAGGAGGGCATGGCAACCCACTCCAGTATTCTTGCCTGGAGAATCTCCATGGACAGACGATCCTGGTGGGCTACCATCCATGGGGTCACAAGGAGTCTGTGACTAAGCACACACACACCCATAAGCTGAAAAAAGAAAGCAGTAATGTAACTGCCCTAAATCAAGAGACATGAGTGTAGGAGAGATGGGAGGTGGTAAAATTGTACTTTCCTCATCTTGCCTACCATGGAAAAAACAGCAGAAGATGACTTACCATGAAATATAAAGATGTTTATGATTTGCATTTGAGCTTTCTTTAAAGAAGAGTAGGTGGATGCCAGTAGATGGTTTTATGTTTCCTACCATCACTTGCAGCTCTGCTAAACTCAATCCTTCTTTCTTGTCCCTTAATTATATCTTGGGAGGATTCTGCAACTTTCTGGCCACTTCGAGTTACTAAAGTCCAATTTAATTTAAAGCAGCAATCCCAAACTCAATTTAAACCTTAGCTCTTATTTTCCTATTCCATGTCCACTTTCTAAAACAGATTTGAGCTGCACACTCAGTTGCTCATCATGATGCAGGAAAATGGAATCCTCTCAGACTTTTGTCTCTCCATTTTCTCTGTTTATATCTTTTTAGAGGAAGACTTGCAGAAGCAGACAGTGTAGTGATGAAACTCATTTAAGATAGTTAACTGAATGCTGACAGAGACCACCAGACTTGGCTTGAGTTCATTGGCCTTGCTTCAGGTGACCACCACTGTGGAAGCAGTCCTCAAGGGGGTAGTATGAGTGTTTTTCATAAAGCAGGGTTCACCTGATACACAGTTCTCTGTGTAACCAATACTACATTCACAGATAGCAGTATGTCTCCTGTTAGCTATGACAGTGGTTCATGCCCAGAATCCCTTCTCTGGAAGGGACAAAACCTTGCTAGGCTTATCAGTCACCTGAGGTCATACTCCCTCATCAGATCTCTATGCCCCTCCCCACGGAGCCACAGAAATTGCACACATCCTGCTTTGTAGCCCTCCCAAGGTTACAGAGAACTGAGATGGTTTGGGGAACTGTTGCTCCCACCTTCTTCCCATAATTCACCACAATCTTGTCTCACACTATTGTCACAGATTACTTGAAGAAGCCTCCCATAGTACAAAATCAGAAGGCCATAAATGGGCACAGTCTCTATGTGTTGCATATGTCCCTAAACTCAGGGGGGAAACTGATGAACTCGTCCAAGAACTCACATGCTCCCTTGCACTCCAAGGGCAGGACCAGTGTGGCTGTGTAGAGCATGCAAATCAACAAATATCCAGCCTTGGATTGAGCTGAGGGTGTTCCTTTATTGTCAATATACATATCTATCACAGAGTCTCTTGGAGCCTCTCTTACTTCCTTAGAAAGGAGAAAGTCTCTCACTGTAAACACCACCTCTCAATGTCTCTCATGATGATCGATTTAGACCCACCCTCCTCTCTTGTTCTCTCTCTGTATGAGCTAAGGATAAGGGCATTGAATATAGTTAGACCATTTCAGCAGCCCTCTTGTGGAGTTGCAAGAGAAAGGACTTGCCCTTAGTAGTTCTATCTTTGGAATCTGGAGCAGAGTCTTTCAGACTTCACGGTGCACATATATCACTTGAGGATGTTGTTAAATTGCATATCTTGACCCATTAAGTCTGTGAGGGGACATGAGATTCTGCATTTCTAACAAGCTCCCAGGTGATGATGATGCAGCTAATTGACAGGTCACACAGTACACAGCAGAGATAGACCACTTTGACCATGATTGTTCATGCTCTTAGCTATTAATTCTATGAAAAGATGGGAGAAGGATGTACACAGACAAGGCAGGAAAGGATACTTTTCCATTTAAAATCCTTTTTATATTGAGAAATTGAGTATTTCCTCCCATATCAGTAAACACTTGATGAAAGTGAAAGAGGAGAGTGAAAGTGAAAGAGGAGAGTGAAAAATTAGGTCTAAAACTCAATATTCAGAAAACTAAGATCATGGCATCTGGTCCCATCACTTCATGGCAAATAGGTGGAGAAGCAATGGAAACAATGGCTGACTTTATTCTGAGGGGCTCCAAAATTACTGCATATGGTGACTGTAGCCATGAAATTAAAAGAAGCTTGCTCCTTGGAAGAAAAGCTATGACCAACCTAGACAGCATATTGAAAAGCAGAGACATTACTTTGCCATCAAAGGTCCGTCTAGTCAAGGCTATGGTTTTTCCAGTAGTCATGTATGGATATGAAAGTTGGACTATAAAGAAAGCTGAGCTCCGAAGAACTGATGCTTTTGAACTGTGGTGTTGGAGAAGACTCTTAAGAGTCCCTTGGACTGCAAGGAGATCCAACCAGTCCATCATAAAGGAGATCAGTCCCGAGTGTTCATTGGTAGAACTGATTTTGAAGCTGAAACTCCAACACTTTGGCAGCCTGATGCGAAGAGGTGACTCATTGGAAAAGACCCTCATGCTGAGAAAGATTGAAGGCAGGAGGAGAAAGGGATGACAGAGGATGAGATGGCTGGATGGCATCACCGACTCGATGGACATGAGTTTGAGCAAACTCCAGGAGTTGGTGATGGACAGGAAGCCTGGTGTGCTGCAGTTCATGTGGTTGCAAAGAGTCAGACATGACTGAATGACTGAACTGAACTGAACTGACCAGTAAACAAGGATGTCACAGTCATCAGTGATTCTGGCCCTCCAGTGTGAGCTGGTAAGTCCTAAGGACACTCAGGAAGGAGAGGAATACCTGTGATTGGCGGCATCAGGAGTGCAGCCACTCCCTAGGGTGAGCTCCAGGGAAGTTCAGGATGGACAGAACACAGGATACTGGCACCAGATAGCCGAGATGAAAGGAATGATTTTAGTGAGTCCACAGTCTTGTATCTTCCCATACATAGAAAAGCACTAAATTCCTTAGCTTGAGAAATCTGCCTTCTTTAATTAACAATAATCTTTTGATGTTCTGACTACCAGCCCTTTGTTGTAAGAGTTTTATAATATACAACAGCAACATATTCCCTTGCTTCTTCAGAGCAGTTCTTTGAGGGCTATTGAGATGCTGCCTCTTGGACTTGAAGCCCTAAAAATTACCACCAAATAAAACATAACTCCCAACTTTTAGGTTGTGGATACTTTTTAAGTTGCTAGTATTAACTAAAAGCAATTTTTTTCACTCTCTTTAAAAAAATTTTTTTAGAAAGTACAGGGTTAAGCAATAGAAGGGCGAGTGCCAAAGAATTGATGCTTTTGAACTGTGGCGCTGGAGAAGACTCTTGAGAGTCCCTTGGACTGCAAGGAGATCAAACCAATCAATCCTAAAGGAAATCAACCTTGAATATTCATTGGAAGGACTGATGCTGAAGCTGAAGCTCCAATGCTTTGGCCACCTAATGTAAAGAGCCAACTCATTAGAAAAGACCCTGATGCTGGGAAAGGTCGAGCGGAGGAGGAGAAGGAGGTGACAGAGGATGAGATGGTTGAATGGCATCATCGACTGAATGGACATGAGTTTGAACAAACTCTGGGAGATAGTGAAGGACAGGTAAGCCTGGCATGCTGCAGTCCATGGAGTCATAAAGAGTTGTCCATGATTTAGTGACTGAACAAGAACAAAGCAATACAAAAGCTTAAAAATACAAACAGTTTTAAAAGGTTGCTGCACTTACTGGTAGACCCCTGAGTAACTTTTTCTCTTCACTTTTATTTGGAATCTTCAATTCTATTTTTTCAAATACAAGTGAAGGGACATAAAGAGCAGTTCAACCTGGTGCTGAAAGGAAGTAGTTTAAGCCTTTCTCACTTAAGATGGATATCTTTGTTTACCAAGCATTTGTTAACCAGAAGGAAATGTAAAATACATTAAGCTAGACTCTGGGGGGAGTACTCTATGACTACATCAAACTGCTTTTGAATTCCTCTTTGTTAAAACCAGAAAAAGTACAACCTGTCCATATGTCTTTAGAATATAAAGGCGTGAACACTTCTATAGTCTTTCTGTTAAATAAAAATTTATTAAACTTTAGAAAAACTTATCTAACGGGTTATTCACCCTAAGAAAATAGAGCTCATATCTCAATTCTCTGAGTGTTTTGATCTGTATTCCGGCATCAAATGGTTCATCCCACATTAAGCTGTCAGGATTTTCATTCCTAGCTCCTTTCTAACATGTGACTCCTCTAACACAAGTTATTTGTTCTTCATACTTTTCGGTCCCTTCCTCCAGAGTCACTATCTTGGATGTGCTGTCGAGGTGAAATAAAGATTCCTGCTCACGGACTTCAGTCCCGTTTCCAATTTTCGATTGGGATTGGCCTTTCGTTCCCTGTACACTCAGCGCCATCTCTGGTCATGATCTGGAACTGCAAGCCAGAAAAAAATCAGATGTCATTCTTAAGCCCAGCAGTGCTCTCAAATGCGTTCTGGGCTGTATTTTTATCCCCATATCTGCTGAAGAACTTGGCAATGGCTTGCTGCCACACTGTCTAATCTTAGAGTATCCAAAGCCAAGCTAATTAATTTATAACCTAACAAAGTGCCAAGTTTTAACTAAGAACCAGTTCAATGAGTTGGGGGCTAGGCTGCATACAGTACAAGGTGAAACCCTGAAATAGGTTTTGTTTTTATATCCCCAGAAAATATCCTCAATTATTGGGATGTTTTAAGTATATTCGCTTTGCAGGGCTTCAGTAAATATGCAGTTATGGAAATTGTTGCCTCAAGTTTTCATTTTGTGTGTTTCAGACATGCATTTTAATTTTATCTGACATCATGTTCAGTCTTTCTCGAGTTCTTTCTCCCCATCTTTCTATCTTTCCCCTTTCTCCACAGTCCTTTTTTCCTTCCTCTTGTGTGGGTAAACCATGACTACACATTTTAAAGACAGGTACTTCATTTTGATTCCTTTTCTGACTGATTATAACTTGTTTATCCCAATATCTTTATTTTCAGGGTCTGACTGCATAAGATAGCTTGATTTTCAAGCTAAGCTGTTATTATTCAATACAGTGAACCACTATATTTTGCCATTTAAAAAGCTATGAAATTTTCACTAAGTCTTTTATGGTCTTATGTAAAGAAGTGTGTCTTCTGAAACCATTTACCTCCATTTCAGGAGGTAAAGAAAATATTTGGGGGCTAGAAAAGATTGTAGAATTGTCACTCCATATTATAAAAGATCATCTTTTTGCATTGTTATTTTGGCTGCAAAAAAGTTTAGTCAATTGGATATAGCTATGATATTTAATTTTTCTGTAGCTATAAAATGCAAAGTCAGAGCTATGCTAACATAAGTTGAGTTGATATACAGACATTCCAAATAGTTATTAAATAATTTCTAAGTTAGGAAACATCAATTAGAACTGGACGTGGAACAGCAGACTGGTTCCAAACAGGAAAAGGAGTACGTCAAGGCTGTATATTGTCACCCTGCTTATTTAACTTCTATACAGAGTACATCATGAGAAACGCTGGGCTGGAAGAAACACAAGCTGGAATCAAGATTGCTGGGAGAAATATCAATAACCTCAGATATGCATATGACACCACCCTTATGGCAGAAAGTGAAGAGGAACTAAAAAGCCTCTTGATGAAAGTGAAAGAGGAGAGTGAAAAAGTTGGTTTAAAGCTCAACATTCAGGAAACAAAGATCATGGCATCTGGTCCCATCACTTCATGGCAAATAGATGGGGAAACAGTGGAAACTGTGTCAGACTTTATTTTGGGGGGATCCAAAATCACTGCAGATGGTGATTGCAGCCATGAAATTAAAAGATGCATACTCCTTGGAAGAAAAGTTATGACCAACCTAGATAGCATATTCAAAAGAAGAGACATTGCTTTGCCAACAAAGGTCCATCTAGTCAAGGCTATGGTTTTCCAGTGGTCATGTACGGATGTGAGATTTGGAGTGTGAAGAAAGCTGAGTGCCGAAGAATTGATGCATTTGAACTGTGGTGTTGGAGAAGACTCTTGAGAGTCCCTTGGACTGCAAGGAGGTCCAACCAGTCCATTCTGAAGGAGATCAGTCCTGGGATTTCTTTGGAAGGAATGATGCTAAAGCTGAAACTCCAGTACTTTGGCCACCTCATGCGAAGAGTTGACTCATTGGAAAAGATTCTGATGCTTGGAGGGATTAGGGGCAGGAGGAGAAGGGGGCGACAGAGGATGAAATGGCTGGATGGCATCACTGCCTCGATGGACATGAGTTTGAGTGAACTCTGGGAATTGGTGATGGACAGGGAGGCCTGGCGTGCTGCGATTCATGGGGTCTCAAAGAGTCAGATACAACTTAGCAACTGAACTGACTGACTGACTGAAGTTAAAATAATCATCAAGGCTGTATAATGTCACCCTGCTTATTTAACTTATGTGCAGAGTACATCACGAGAAAGCCAGGCTGGATAAAGCCACAAGCTAGAATCAAGACTGCCAGGAGAAATATCAATAACCTCAAATATGCAGATGACACCATCCTTATGGCAGAAAGTGAAGAAGAACTAAAGGGTCTCTTGATGAAAGTGAAAGAGGAATGAAAAAGTAGGCTTAAAACTCAACATTCAAAAAACTAAGATCATGGTATCTCATCCCATCACTCCATAGTGAATAGATAGGGAAACAATGGAAACAGTGACAGACTTTATTTTCTTGGGCTCCAAAATCACTGCAGATGGTGATTTCAGCCATGAAATTAAAAGACACTTGCTCCTTGGAAGAAAAGCTATGACCAACCTAGACAGCATATTAAAAAGCAGAGAAATAATTACTTTGACAACAAAGGTCCACCTAGTCAAAGCTATGGTTTTTCCAGTAGTCATGTATGGATGTGGGAGTTGGACCATAAAGAAAGCTGAGCATCAAACAGTTGATGCTTTTGAACAGTGGTGTTGAAGAAGACTTTTGAGAGTCCCTTGGACTGCAAGGAGATTAAACCAGTCAATCCTAAAGGAAATTGGTCCTGAATATTCATTGGAACGACTGATGCTGAAGCTGAAGCTCCAGTCCTTTGGTCACCTGATGGATGCAAAGAACTAACTTATTGGAAAAGATCCTGATGATGAGAAAGACTGAAGGCAGGAGGAAAAGAGGATGACAGAGGATGAGAATGTTTAATGGCATCAGCAACTCTATGGACATGAATTTGAGCAGGTTCTGTGAGCTGGTGATAGACAAGACTGGCATTCTGCAGTCCATGGGGTTGCAGAGTCAGACACAACTGAGTGACTGAACTGAACTGAACGGATGGTAGAGATAATGTCTGCACAATCACTTTTGAAAATTTTAGGAATTTAATTTTTTAACACTTTCCTAATTATTTGCGCTTTTCCCGAATTTTTTTTTTTTAATCCAGAGGAATACTGATTATCCAAATCATCTATCTGGAATATGGTCTGTCATTGTCTATTAAAGAACTTGATGACTACTTCCATGATATAACTGTAGGTTATATTTTATCAATCAAGGTTCTGACATCTAGAAAGCTGACCAAAAAAAAAAAAATTCTCATGCTAAGCAATGGCATAAATTCTAAGCAGAAATATGCTTGATCAGTATAAAAATGTATTAAGAACAAAAATAAATTGTAGATATGTTTTCATAACATAAAATGATGAAGCCTATTTCTCTGTACCAGGTTAAGGATCCAGGAAATAAGGAATTTGCAAGAACATGCCCTCTACTTCAATGGTCAATGAATGAAATTAGAAATTAGCAGAATTTTTGATTTACAAATTTATTTTTCAGAATTTAATTTAAAAATACAACAAAAAGACTCAGAATTTCAAGATAGATCAGCATCGTCATAGCTCCATGCTTAAAACTGGAAGAAAGTTAATAACTGACACCTGTGTAGCCAGTCAGGTTAAAGACACCCACCAGTGAACTGTAAAACCTAAGACAATCCTGAAGAACTTAAGAAGAGGGAGGGAAAGAACTAACCTCACCAGATATTAAAATGATTCCATCTATAAAGCACCTATCTTAAAACTCTGTGTGATTCATGTGTTTTCAGACAGAACCATTACAAAAGATAAATACTCTGAAATATATACCTAAATAGAATATGATAAAACAACTATTTTAGATTTTTTATTGTTGCTTTTTTAATATGTGATGTTGGGATAGCTGGATAGTATATAAGTAAAAATTTCCATTACTCACACCATATAATAAGATGTTTCAAGTGGATTATATATTTAAATTAAGTGAAATCATACGAGTATTAGAAGAAAATTAGATGAAGTACTCAATAATTTGCAATGAAAATAACCTACCCATTTAAGATTCAAAATATTAGAAAATGTTACTTACGAGATTGTGTCCAACTGTTTGTGACCCTATGGACTGTAGCCTTCCAGGCTCTTCTGACCATGGGATTCTCCAGGCAAGAATACTGGAGTGGGTTGCCACTTCCTTCTCCAAGGGCTCCTCCCAACCCAGCAATCAAGCTTGGGTCTCCAGCTTGCAGGCAGTTTCTTCACCATCTGAGCCACCAAGGTGAGTTTTAAGATTCAAAATCCAGAGGTAAGAAAAAGTACACCAAAATTTGATTCAAAATTTTTGAATGGTTAAAAACACCATAAGCAAAGTAATGTTACTAGTTTTCAACTTAAACCATAGAGAAATAATTAATATCACTCATATATTATGTGCTTCTAAAAGAAAAGATGGACAATGAGCCTATAAAATGGGTTGTAAAATTAGCAGTCAATTCACAAAAATAAGAAATTCAAATGGCTTCACCCATGTGAATAAGTATTCAATTTTGCTCAGAATAAGAAAATATGCAAGTTAAAACTACACCAAAAGAGCCTTTTTCACTTATTCCTTTGGTTCAAAATCAAAATACATACTCTGTTAGCAAGACTGTAGAAAAAGAGGCACTTTCATTTCTCTTCAGAGAGAATGCAACATGGAACAATCTCTATGGAAAATGATGGGGAAATATTTGGCAAAATTACATAGTAATTATCTTTTGACCCAGCAATATCTCACTTGCTCACTTGCTTGAATCTGTCTTACAGATAAATATACTGCAAAAACAAAAAATGTCTTCTGCATTAGACGATGCATTGCAGGAGTATCTGTAGAGAAATCTAGATGTACATCACTGGGGATCTGACTGAATTACATGATACTGCCACTCAATGGATTACTATGAAGCTATAAAAATTAATGTGAAATATATATTCTAAGAATAGATTTCAGGGAAATATTTTTCAATGAAAAAAGCCAGGGGAAAAAAAGTTGGTATAATATGCTACAATTTATCTTTAAAAAACCTAAGGTACGTATATATTCATGCACATGTTTAATAGTAAAAACTGAAAGAAAAGGAACACATAGTGGTGGACAATAGATTTTTAAAATATATTTTGCTTTGATTATTAAATTGTGAAAACATTTTATAATTTTTAAAATTTAAATTCTCAAAATATTTTAAAGAAATTTAAGAAAATAAAAAAAATAAACCTTAACTATATGTGCAGTTGGTGGTGATATATTCGCACAGAAAGAAACTGAACTAAGAGGCTTTAACGTATATTAGGAATTTACTATCAATACATGTACCCTAAGGACAAAAATAAAAGAACTAGAAAAATAAGCTATTTCAAGAAATCACATTGTTGGTAGTAGTGTTTATATTGTAATTCTAATACAATTTTCATCTATATTATGAGATAAATAAATAGCAGTTATTCTAACATAGTCATATCCTTTAGAACCAGGATTGTCAGTGCAGGAATAATAACATACAGAGAGAAGATGGAAGAACTAAGCACAATCTCTGTGGTCATAAATTTGATTTGGAAGTATAAACGTGGCAAATGATATTCCTTATCTTTTATTCAGAGAAGTAAAATAGCTCGTTAAGCAGCTCTGGGCAGGAAATGAATGAAGCTGAGCCTGAAACATTTTGTTATACCAGATATAAAGAGAAAAGACTTGTATGTTAATCAAAAGAGCTCATAACCCAACTTAAGGAAATGCCCATTGACCAATGTGAACATCAATAAGAAAAATAACTAAAGTGGATTGAAAAGCACAAACTATGTGTCCAGTCATTAGTTCATAAAGATTCCAAACAAAAATGTTTTTAAATTGTTGGTCAATTATTGCTTTGTGTTTGGTCACTTAGTCATGTCTGACTCTTTGCGACCCCATGGCTGTAGCCCAACAGGCTCCTCAGTCCATATATTTTTCAAGCAAGAGTACTGGAGTGGGTTGCCATTTCCTTCTCCAGGGGAGCTTCCTGACTCAGGGATCAAAACTGTGTCTCCTGCACTGCAGGGGGATTCTTTAATCACTGAGCCATCAGGGAAGCTTAATTATTTTTTGAAAAATGGTAAATAATTGAAACTTGTCATAAAGGTCCATAAGCTGTATCTCACTGATAGCCAAATTTTAGATGAAGAGACACTTCTATTTATCAAAGTAATCTATTAAATAAGGAAGCATTGATAAAGTTGTGGCAGCACCATTTGGCAGCCCCTAATGGATTAATGAATCAAGATTGTAAACAGGTCCCTGCATGATAAAAGAGGTAACCAAACAGTAAGTGCTCTGATGGAATAAAAATCATACAACTTCTAAAGCAGTCTTGTCAAAAAATTTGGACTTGAATAGAATTAAGTTTCTAGATCCAATTATCAATACAGACAAAAGAGATTTCAGAACATTGGAGAACACTGATATAATCACCAAAATCCTGACAGTTGGAAACTTGCCTGGATAAATAATATAACTGCTTCCACAAATAAATTGTAAGAGGAAAAAGGTTAGAGAGACAATCTATAGATAATTGATACATAAGACATTTGCACTGTTTGAATCTCATTTCAGTCCGGATCCAAAGAGCAAACCACAGAGCATATAAAAATTAGAAATTTTCTAAAACTGATAACACATGCAAAGTTGGTAACTGAACTCTTACTGGACATGTTGTAATATTAAAGAATTATTAGTAGCTATTCTAGATGATGAAGTAGTGACCTGGTTGAAAAGAATTATCTTTAAGAGTTGTATACTGAAACATTTATAGAAGACATAATATGACTAATGAAATTGCTTCAAAATAATGAAGGAAGGATAAAATATATCTGAAAAATATTGGCCACAAATTAAGAGTTGAACATGAGTAATTGTTACATGAAATTTCATTGTACTCTTTTGTCCAGTTTTTTATATGCTTACAATTCTCCCCTAAAAAAAAGTTAGAACAATATAGCTGTGACACTTGAAGTACAAATGAAACAAATTAGAGATTCAGAAGAGGATTCTCAGCTAGAATAACAAATGGTAGAGGTGTAAGCAAGTAACGTTACAGACTTCATATGTAAAAATGCTTAGAATTTAAAAAGCAGAGGAAAAATAAGGTTGGAGGTTGGAATGGTAAGCAGAAGTCAGGTACTTTCTATCTTATGTGCTGTATTATGAGGGGCATAAGGAACCATTAAAAAAATTTTAAGCAGGATAGAGCATCCCTGGAATCGGATTTAGAAACCACAGGTAGCACCTGTGACAAGTAGCAGAGCAGGTTATTAGAGGACTTGAGGAGAAAACATGTTTTAATGGAGATAAAATTAACAAGACTTAGTCACTGGATATAAGAGATCAGAAATAAAGAAAATGTCTACTATGAGCCCTAGAGATTTGGTTTTGTGACATGTAATGGATGGGGATATCATCAAATTAAAATAAAGTAGAACTAATTTTTCAGGGTTCTGGAGACTTCCAGTGTATCTTGAGCTAATGAGTTATCTGGGTATTACAAAGTAAGAGCTGCAAATCACAGCTAAGAGGCAATTCTGACACGTGTCCACTGAATATGAAAAATGACAGATACGTGACACAGTTCTTTGAATTATGCAAATGATCCTCTCAGTCAGTTCAGTTCAGTCGCTCAGTCATGTCCGACTCTTAGCAACCCCATGAATCGCAGCACGCAAGGCCTCCCTGTCCATCACCAACTCCTGGAGTTCACTCAGATTCACATCCATCGAGTCAGTGATGCCATCCAGCCATCTCATCCTCTGTCGTCTCCTTCTAATGCCCCTAATCCCTCCCAGCATCAAAGTCTTTTCCAATGAGTCAACTCTTCATATGAGGTGGCCAAAGTACTGGAGTTTCAGCTTCAGCATCATTCCTTCCAAAGAAGTCCCAGGGTTGATCTCCTTCAGAATGGACTGGTTGGATCTCCTTGCCGTCCAAGGGACTCTCAAGAGTCTTCTCCAACATAACAATTTAAAAGCATCAATTCTTCGGCGCTGTGCCTTCTTCTTCACAGTCCAACTCTCACAATCATACATGACCACAGGAAAAACCATAGCCTTGACTAGACAGACCTTAGTCAGCAAAGTAATGTCTCTACTTTTGAATATGCTATCTAGGTTGGTCATAACTTTCCTTCCAAGGAGTAAGCGTCTTTTAATTTCATGGCTGCAGGCACCATCTGCAGTGATTTTGGAGCCCAAAGAAATAAAGTCTGACACTGTTTCCACTGTTTCCCCATCTATTTGCCATGAAGTGATGGGACCGAATGCCATGATCTTTGTTTTCTGAATGTTGAGCTTTAAGCCAACTTTTTCACTCTCCTCTTTCACTTTCATCAAGAGGCTTTTTAGTTCCTCTTCACTTTCTGCCATAAGGGTGGTGTCATCTGCATATCTGAGGTGATTGATATTTCTCCCGGCAATCTTGATTCCAGCTTGTGCTTCTTCCAGCCCAGCGTTTCTCATGATGTCCTCTGCATATGATCCTCTACATGATGGCAAATAGACATTTAAGTGTTCTGAGCCACAGTTTGGCAATTTTCACAGTGCAGCTAAAGATTATTTGCTTCCATAGAGAGGCAGATGAAGGGAACGGACTTGTGGATACAGCAAAGGAAGAAGAGCGGGGAGGGATTTAGAGATTTGCACTGACATATATACACTTCCATGTGTAAAATAGATAGCTAGCAGGGAGCTTCTGTGTAACACAGGAAACTCAGCTCAGTGCTCAGTGATGACCTGGAGGTGTGAGATGCGGTGGGAGGGAGGGAGACTCAACAGGGAGGGAATATATGTATACTTAGAGCTGATTCACATTGTCGTACAGCAGAAATCAACAACATTGTAAAGCAATTATCCTCCAAAAATAAATTTTAAAAAATAATATATGCTTCCCAATCATCTAGCAAAGACATATAAAAAAAAGTTTAGGTTCTTTTGTATTAAAATTTTTTCACCCATTTACTATATTTTCTGAGTTGCTCTCTGTAAAATATAGGTTTTAAATAGCCGTCTTCTGGTCTGTTCCTTTGAGATTAATATGAAAGTATATTTTAAATATTAAAATTATGACTCTGGAAGTTACAAGAGATAAGTGAGACAGTAAAACAGCATAAGTTTCTGCAAAAGGTGATAGCAATGGGGTTGATTCCCCAGGGCAGGGGCAGTGTTGGGGGGGCTGGTCTCTAACACGGATGGCCCCAGACACCAGAGAAGAGGAAGTCCAGAGGAGGACATACCTGGAAGTTACAGTCAGGTATAAAGTGTGATGCTTGTATTTGATGTTCATTTGCAGTTGTTTAGGAACTGGTGGTAACTGAGAGAACTTAAAACCCACTTCACATTTGCTTCTGTCACTGGTCACCAGGGAAGGTCTTCAAGTTCAAGATGCCCATTTGCCTCAATTCACTAAAGCCAAGGAGGCAGAGAGCTGGCACTCTTGCTAGGCAGTTTCCAACCAAGGTGTCATAGCTTGTGCACAACCCCTGTGCGCATGACTCCAAGCCTGGGAGGCATGAGGCCCCCTGGTCAGAGTTAGCTGCATCCACCCCTGAAGGGTCAGTGCAGTTCAAAGTAGTGGATTAATCTGAAGCTTTAAAGTTAGTTTAGTGATTTGGGAGAATGGCATTCCATCATGCATACTATCCTGTAAGAATTGAATCGCCAGTCCATGTCTGACGCAGGATACAGCAAGCTTGGGGTTGGTGCATGGGGATGACCCACTGTGATGTTATGGGGAGGGAGGTGGGAGGGGGGTTCATGTTTGGGAACACATGTAAGAATTAAAGATTTTAAAATTTAAAAAAATAAAACACTAAAAAAAAAAAGATCTGCATGTGCAAATAAAAAAATAATAATAAAGTTAGTTTAGTGAATTGATTGATATTCTTTTTTTCCTTAGAGGCATATGTAATATAAACGCTGCAATAAACTCCGATTTCTCTCCATTGGTATCTATCACGTGGAAGAAAATTTTTGCAGAGGGCAAAAAGTATTTGACACCTTCTCTGGTTCCCTCTTACAGATAGTACAAAGAACAGAAAATATTCTTGATTAAATGACACAATGCAAATCAAAGACTTTCACAAACCTTCACGGCTCATGACCAGATACCTAAAATGACTCATGCTCCCAGTTATTTTACCCTTAATTAAGAGATCTTAAAAGCAATAAACGTATCTTAATGGGAAGGCCTCAAAGCTTCCTTTTTCTTACAGTTTATGTATAAACTACCTTTCTCCCACTCTTTTTGAGGTGTTGACTTTAGCAAGTGATTAATCCTAAGGGGATTCTTTGCTTTATAATTACACTTGATGAGAATTTGACATAAGAATCTTTGAAAGTACAGTCCAACATCTAGGGAGGGAGGAAGTATTATATTTCCTTTGGAAAAGAAAAACTACAGCAGAAAGTGTTAGCTATGCACTAAACATGTTCACCACTCCCCTCCTGAGAATTGACTTCCTTCAGAATAAGAATTTGATCTACTCTAGATGTAACTTGTGATCCAGGGAATTTGATAGTACAGCTTTAAAAGTCCCTTAATTAATGTTAATTTCATTACCTTTTACATCACAATTCAAAGTTACACAAAAATATTCTCTACTTCCTAAAAACTATTAACTATAGACACATGCACATAGACAAACATACCACTTATACAAAGTGATATGAAATTATGATAAATATATTTGGTTATTTTCATTTTATACAAATAAAAATTTATTTAAACAGGTAAAATGAACAATTGAAGCACTTACCCAGATACTTAAAGCACAAAAATCTATTGTGTTCACTAAAATAAGAGAGATACAATTATGTTTTTCAAACTTTAATAAAACCCTGTTATTTTCTGAATTTTCTCCTTCTACAGAGGGATGTTTCCAAATGTTTTACACTGATGATATTCTAAGAATTGTTGAGAACAAAGAATGCATACTAAAGTATGGTTACATATTATCTTCCAAACTTACCAAAAGATGTTCAGTTAGTACCAGTTATCTGATAGGTGGCATTTTTGTCTTGCAATCAGGATAATAGTATCTGTTACAATGTGCTAAGTAATATTCTGGATTCTATGATGGAAGGGAAATAAAATTGGATTCTGTAACTTTATTTTTTGACATATTTATGTATGAATTTTCCACTATCACTTTCAAACCTTTAAAAGCATAAATGCTATAGATACTAGAGATTTCTTCATGATTCATTTTGCTCTTGTTTAAGGGTTTAAGCTCTGCATGTCAGCTACGTACACAGCAGCTGTTGCTAGGATATTTCTGTTTCCATAGCAATAGATGAACTCTTCAGAGGAATCTAGAATTCCTCCTCTTCTTCTTTGTTATCCTTGTCTCCCTTGTCATATGTAAATCAGTGTCCAGATCTCTGACTGAAACAGAATCACTTGAAATGGTAATATCCTACATATAATGCCCATGTATGTGGAACACAGTACTGTACAGTATCGACATTCCCTTCTTTAAGCTCTGCATGCTTTTCCCAAGCTGTTCAGATGGAAAAATTGCTATGACATGGAGATTAACACTGTGCCCATTTAATGAAACTCAGAAACACTTTCTGCTAACACACTTTTCAGGAACAGCAATTATTAGGAGAAAACAACTAGATGCAAATTGACTCCTTTCTTCTTCAGAGGAAAAAAAAATGTAACGTGGAACCAATAATGTATTACAAAAGTAACAAGCATTATTCCCCACATGGATTTGAGCCAGTTCATTTTCGACTCTCTCAAATTGCACATAGCAGTTGAGGTCGACCCTTTAAAGGGTTTCCAAAGTTCTCAAGTTCTTGGCATGTGATGTCACCATAGTTTCTCTGGCTCTTCAGAGGACTGTCATGTGATAGCTCTTGCTGGATCTAAAATTGTCCCTACAGGTCATACTTTCTGATGTGTTGTACAGGAGCTTCAAAAATCAGCAGATGCAATATTTCACTCAACCAATTTATTCAGACAGGTTCCTGAATAAATAAGCAGTAGAGTTATCACTAGAGACCTTTCATTAGGCGTTACAAGTGTGCCAAGTGCTTAACAGACTGAGAACTTCGCAATGTCTGAGAGAAATGGAAATAGTAAAAAAGATAGGAGAGATAGAAATTCCTGCAAATAATATTTGGGTGGACTCAGGAACAAAGCCTTGATCTGGGAACATAAACTTGACACCTGGTTCTTTACATAACTTCATATACTCAGAGGGTGAAAAATATTACTTTTTCTTTCATATTGCTGTTTAGACACAGACAGTCTCTTCTATGCAAGAAGCATTACTGCTTCTGTACCCATCTGTCCCCCTAGAGGGGAACACGATGTTCTTAACCAAACAGTGCACACTTGTGCTCCAATTGTCTATGACAAAAGAACATATATTGACTAAGTCATATTCATTGACATTTACTTATTTCATTATATTCTCCAATGAAAATACAGTGACTTTTGTAATAAGACAAATGTCTCTGGCATCACTATTACCTAAAGAGAAAAGAGATAGTAACTATGAAAATTATCTTCCTAATATATTATCTTTTATAAAATCCATTTAAAGATCAAAGTGATACTGTATCCCCTCTATGTAAATATCTTAGGAAAGAAGATGGAAACTTGAAGCAATATGTTATGTGATGTAATGTCTTCAATGTTAGTTTCATAAAAGGAAGTAAAAACCAAGTTGTATTAGAAAAAAAAAAAATACTTAACTGGCTACTTTGTAATTCCTGTTGAGTAATTTCCCCAGATTGGTATTAGGCATGTTAGAAACAGCATCCTCATCCAATTGTGGATTTGAATTTCTTTTAATTGAAGTATAGTTGCTATACAATATTATGTAAGTTTTTGCTGTTGTTCCATCACTAAGTCATATCTGACTCTTTGTAACCTCCTGGACTGTAGCACACCAGACTCCTCTGTCCTCCACAATCTCCTAGAGTTTGCTCAAACATGTCCATTGAATCAGTGATACTATCTAACCATCTCATCCTCTGTTGCCCCTTCACCTTTCACCTTCAGTCTTTCCCAGCATCAGGGTCTTTTCCAATGGGTCAGCTCTTCGCAGCAGGTGGCCAAAGTGTTGGAGCTACAGTTTCACATCAGTCCTTCCAATGAATATTCAGGTTTGATGTCTTTTAGGATTGACTGGTTTGATCTCCTTGCAGTCCAAGAAACTGTAGAGTCTTCTCCAGCCCCACAATTCAAAAACATTAATCCTTTAGCACTTAGCATTCTTTATGGCGGTTCACAATTTTTTAATGTTATACCCCATTTGCAGTTATTATAAAATATTGACTATATTCCCCATGTTTGACTTTTGTGATGCGAATGGAGGAGAACTAGTAAGTGTCTCCTCAGAATGATAATGAGCTACAACTCTTAAAAACAGCTGGGGATTGTTTTTGCTAGCTTTTCAGCATCATGATGATATCACGTGCCATGTCCACTTCTCTTCTGTCCTCATCATGAGAAAATAGCAGAAGATAATTTTCAACACTGATTACATTCCTCACTATGAAGTCAGTTAGGAAAAAAATGATCTCAAATAAATGTCCACTTCAATAAATGCCCCTGATAATTTTCCATTGTATTAGTTTTTATGATATAGAATCAGTGATTTAGAAATTCTAATTTCAGCTTATTTTCCCAAATTTAAGCTTTCATTCATTCATGTTCAATCATTAAGCAAAAAAGTAGATTTACCACTCTTCAGACTTTGGCTGAGTACTTAGGCCACAAAATTGAGTCATACATAGTTTCTGCCTTTGAGAAGTTTGTTTAGCATTTTTTTTTTGCAACAGTAATTATTAGTATGCTGCAATATCAAATAATAATTAATGACTATAATGAACATAAGCTTTTCAACTTTGTATTGTAATATGTTATATATATATAATGAAAAGGAAAAATATGAAAGAATTATATAGGTTATTTAGAATAAGTTTCACAAAGTCTTAACATGGTCTTATTTCCTGAAAATTGCTCTAGTAAAACCATAAGAGTTTTATGCAAAGATATATGTAAAATAGTGACAATTTGTTAAAATGCTGATGAAATATCCTTACAGTGGACTTAATTCAGCCTTAATGCCATAATACAGAAGTGCATTTGGCAACTTATAAATATACTTAGAAAATATGTTAAGCAAATGAAAGGTGATTATACCACAATCGAACCACAATCCACTTTTTAGAATACATCAGAATGATAACTATAGATATCTCTGATGATGGTATTATAAATAATTTTTTATTTTATTTTTTAATGTTTTTATAATGATTACATACAACATTTAAAAATTATATGAAAAATAAGTGCCTTATACCAGCACCAGATATTCTGGGAATAAGAGCAAGAAGTAAAGACCTAACAATGTTTCAACTGATAAATTACAAAAAAAAAATTGCACCTCAGTCTGATGAGCCAAATACCAAAGATTCCCATGTTTTCAAATCCACAAAACCATGTCTGAATCCTAAGTAAAGTAAAAATAATAGGAGTATTAATATGAGCTATCCTTTCAAACCAGTTACCATATAATCCTGCAATCCCACTCCTGGGCATATATCCAGAGAAAACCATAATTCAAAAAGATACATGTGCCTCAATGTTCACTGCAGCACTATTTACAGTAGCCAACGCCTAGAAGTAACCTAAATGTCCATTGACAGAGAATGGATAAAGAAGATTTAAGACACACACACACACACACACACACACACACTCACACACAATGGAACACTGCTCAGCCATAAGAAGAATGAAATCATGCCATTTGTAGCAACATGGATGGACCTAGACATTATCATACTAAGTGAAGTAAGTCAGACACAGAAAGACAAATATTATATGAGATCACTTACATGTGGAATCTAAAAATATGATACAAAGGAACTTATTTACAAAATAGAAACATTCTCACAGATATAGAAAACAAATTTACTGAAGAGGAAAGATGGGGGAAGGGATAAATGAGGAATTTGAAAGTAATGTAGTCATACTGCTGCTACTGCTTCTAAGTCACTTCAGTCGTGTCCAACTCTGTGCGACCCCATAGACGGCAGCCCACCAGGCTCTGCTGTCCCTGGGATTCTCGAGGCAAGAACACTGGAGTGGGTTGCCATTTCCTTCTCCAATGCATGGAAGTGAAAAGTGAAAGTGAAGTCGAAGAGTCGTGTCCAACTGCTCGCGACCCCATGGACTGCAGCCCTCCAGGCTCCTCCATCCATGGGATTTTCCAGGCAAGAGTGCTGGAGTGGGGTGCCATCGCCTTCTCCAGTAGTCATACTACTATATATAAAATAGAAAAACAAGGTCCTACTGTATAGCACAGGGACTATACTCAATATTTTGTGATAGCCTATATGGGAAAGAATCTGAAAAAGAATATATATACGTGCAAAACTGAATCACTTTGTTATACACTGAAACTGACACAACATTGTAAATCAATGATAATAATAAATAAAAATAAATAAACATCCATCAAAACCATAATACAAGCTTTTCTACTATGACTTAGATGAGAACTAGCCAACATGGAAGCTACTGGTCAACATAAGTCATGCAGAGAAGTCAAGATAGAGTTGTATGAGTACAGATGTATTTGTAAAGACACTTTCCTATCTTACCTAATAGAAATGAAATTTATGAATGGTCATCCAGTTGAACATCAGAATTGCATTTCTTTTGGTGATTTGTCTTAAGAAGTACTCCATACGAACTGTTGTTACAAAACACCTTCATTATTGCATTTGAGAATGACATAGATCTCCATCCACTCCAAGACCAGGATTTTCTGCCTTTACGTCTTTTGTTCTTGCTGATCATTTTACCAGAAATAAGCCTGCTCCAAGTTTTGCCTAGAGATAATCTTTCTGTTCTTCAAACTCAAGTCCATTTTGTTCATTTCTGTTATTCTCTGGTGTATGACCAAGCCTGGTACATAGTAAAAGCTAGATAAATATTTGATGAATGAATGAGTAATTGAAATGTTAAATCTCTATGATTTTCACTTCACTGAAGTGGGCTTGGTATAAAGTAAAGTATAAACAAAATATTTATTAAATATGTTGATGAAGAGAAATGACAGAAGTGTGAATCAGTTGAAGAAAATAATTCATATCAAAAAAGAAGTTATCAAGGCTGAAATAATTGACAAATGTCTAACATGCTTGAATTTAACTGATGTAGTTATATAGGACTGTATTCATATCCAAATAGAACAACTATTTAAATTCTAGTTTTGACCTATTTTGACTTAGCAGTAGCTTACATGAAACCAATTCAGCTTATTTTTTTCGTACATTAAAATGAATATGTGCCAAAAATATGAGAATAATCAAAAATCAAATATAATCCTATAATAAATGCATAAGATTTATGAAGAAGATATCACATTTACTATGTACTGATGGGACTAAGCTGAATAATTATATTCCATCTTTAGAGCACACTTACAAAAGCTACAGCAACCTGGAGAGCAAACAGATGGGTGGTGGGCCTGAAAATCAAGTCACACAGAATTCTTGAATGAGTTTAGAATATTCACACTAGAGAAAAGAGTCATGAGGACCTGATGGCTTTGGTTATTAAAGGAATTATTATGAAAAGAGTGAAGGTCACAGAAATAGAAGTTAGGATCCAAGTTTAAGTGGGAGTGTAAATGGTCAGAGTTGGCAGGTGGTAGACTGATCCTCCAGTGATTAGGGTCTCCTGAGGCTGAATGTGCCCACATCTGTGATGAAAGACCATGTGGTGTACATTGCAGTAATAAGAACATGATATAAAAGATTTAAATAGACATTCTTAAAGTGATTTCCCTCACAAAGCTGCAATTCTAATTTAAGGTCTTAACGGTGAAATTTGCAGTGAGCTGCTACAAAGACTCTGTCTTGTTTTGGTCTTTAGTTGCTCAATTGTGTCTGACTGTTTGCGACTCCATGGACTGTAGCCCGCCAGGCTCCTCTGTCCATGGGATTGCCCAGGCAAGAATGTTGGAGTGGTCTGCCATTTCCTTCTCCAATTAAATGGATTAGATCCCTCCAAGATCAGGGATCTTTCTTCTTCAAGTTCTCTCTCTCCAAGTTCCCTTCTCATAAGAAGAAGCCTTGCTGTGTGTGTTCAGTCACTTCGGTCATGTTCGACTCTGAGACCGAATGAACTGCAGCTCACCAGGCTCCTCTGTCTATGGGATTTCCAGGCAAGAATACTGGAGTCAGTTGTCATGCCCTCCTCCAAGGGATCCTCCCAACCCAGGGACTGAACCCGTGTCTCTTACCTCTCCTGCATTGGCAGGTGGGTTCTTTACCACTAGCGCCACCTGGGAGGCCCACTCAGAAGAGCTAATATACTAGAAATACTGTTTAGATTTTCTTTGCAGTTTATCTTTGTGCTATAATGTGGTAGCAAATGAAAAAACATCCCACAATTCTTAGTTGACAGAAAGCCTCAAACAGTTAGTTAGGCTGATAGAAACAGACTTAAGAATTAGATATGTCATATAAAGAATGAAAAAAGATAGCAGTATAGGACACCAAAATTTGATCGTTAAATCATGAAGAGCAATAAGCTTAGCAAAGCTGTGTACTGAAAACCAGGCACAAGTGAAAACTGAGTCGATGTTTATCAAATAAATGGGTAAGAAAAGACGAAATTCTGAATGAATAGTTCCCTTCTAGCTACTGGTACATGACATGACAATCTCATTCTTTCTGGACTTGGGATTCCTAGTAAATATTATTTCCTATCTATCTCTCAAGAACAAGCTAGACAGCTCATTGGCACCAGCTTTCCTGAAGCTAATTAACTAATTCCTCAATACAACTTTTAGCTGGAGCCTTCAGATGGATGGGAAAAAGCAGTGATAACATAGAAGATATGCAACATCAGGCTTTATTATGTTTAATAAACTCTTGAACACTAAGTTATCCCTGAATTTGGATCTTTTCTATCTCTTATTTATCATACTTAAGTTTTGAATTCAGATAAACTGAGACTGAGTCCTAGAAATTCTGTTAGCTAGATAGATGAATGACATTTCTCAAATTATGTGCTTATTTATGAGAGTAGGTTTGAAATGATCTTATAAGGGAACATTTTGATTTTATTTTTTTAAGTTTATGTGTTTACACTCTAAGAGGGCAACTTGGAAGCAGACCAGTAAGCTCAAGTTTGTAATACTTAACTTTAATTACTACTTTCAAACATTACAAGATATATAATCAGCAAAATTTGGTTACCATAAATCCTTAAATTGCATTTCAAAGCTCTCTTTTAAACGTTCTCTTAATGTGCCTAAAGAAATAACACAGTATAAAGCACCTTAATTAGCAGCTATACCTATTGACATGGCTGGATTCCATAGTATTTTCTATTTTCATCTGTTTTATGAAAATTTTTGCCTTTTATTGATTCTTGAATAACCTTTCTTCACAGACACATAAGCAATAAAGTATATACCTTTAGCTTGAGATTAGTCCTTGAGAATCAATATTATTTTCAATAGTATTTGGGGTACTATTTTTCTTACCCTTCTATTTCATATACATTATGCACACTGGAGAGGTCTTTCCATATTTTGTCAGTGTACTGCAATTTATCATTTTTAATTTCACTAAATAACATGTATCAAACATTCATCATGTACCTGGAATCAGGTTTAACAATTTTGCTCTGGAGAAACCACTTTAGTATTGGTATTGTGCACAGAGTTATCAGATTTAGCAAATCAAAATATAGAGGGCCTCATCAAACTTGAATTTCAGATGAACAACAAACAGTTTCTTCATATATGTATATTCCATGCAATATTTAGCATCCTGTATCTTATCTGACAGCCCCTAATTATATTTCAGATTGTATTATACAACATTCCTCATGAGTACATTGCTGGGTCAGGCCTAAAAGATATTCAGATCAATGTAATATTCAGATTAATATTACAATATTAATACTAACATAATATTGCCTTTCTCAGGTAAACTAGAAAATACAGCCATAGCATCAATTCATGATGTTTCCTGAATTTGTTCAAAGCCACTGTATATGTACAATTAAACCTAAAGCATTCTTAATTTTAACTATAGAACTTTATTATCGTGCACTCTGCATTATGTTCTAAAAACAATAAGTCAAATACAGACTAAACTAGATTATGGGTGTAAAGAAAGAATGCAGACCAACTCAAGAAAGTAAATTTTTTGAAAGCAGCTAAACCTACATTAGCAAGATCCATGTGGCTAGAAATATTGAATTAGTTTTTCTTTGCTTATTCTTATTTCTTTTTCATTTTTGTATTTTTTTAACTTTATCTGTGAGAGATTACCCAGCAAAAATAAATTCTGATACTACATATAAGAAACTAGATAAAATTATACTTATTTTATGATCATGTAATTCAAAGTTCTATAATTCCCAAATTTTATTTACCTTTAAAGAAGTTTCACTATAATTTATTTCCAGGAATACTAGATGCTTTATATTTATATCAGGTAATTTCACCACTGGATTATCTGATGTTTTGCTGATGTAAAGTGCTTATGGATTACTGTTTTCCAAAACAAGAATGAATTACTCCTCAAATAATGGTTGGCAAATGAGTCAAAATAACCATATCCCATATCCCATAAATTCACATAAAAATACTTGCTTGTCTGTCTTTAGAAATTGTAATATTACATGAGGAGGACTCAAAGAGGAAGTCAAGAGAGCTTTAAAAATAATTCACGATGAAATAATAATAACAATTAGCAACTGGAGAATGAACAGCGGAGTTTGTCTTATCCTTTATCATCTAATAGGAATGCATTCCAAACTCTTCATCACTTATATAGATAGATTGATACTAGAGAGAAAGGTAGATGATTAATAGATAGCTATCTGGAGCAAGCTATTTTGAAGCTCTAATTTAATCCATAAAACGAACCAGAGCAATGATTGAAAACTGCTAGAAATATTTCCTTGATCATGATTTTTTTTCCTTTTATTTCACTTTATTCATTTTCGTGGTTAACACTAAAAGAAACTGTGAATTAGAATTCTATGTATTCTTGGGAAATGTGACTCCTTTTCTCACGAGACTGTGTTGTTCAGTCTCTCACTCCTGTCTGACTCTGTCACCCCATGGACTGCAGCACACCAGCCTTCCCTGTCCTTCACCATCTCCCAGAGTTTGGTCAAACTCATGTCCGTTGAGTCAGTGATGCCATCCAACCATCTCATCCTCTGTCATCCTCTTCTCCTCCTGCCTTCAATCTTTCCCAGCATCAGGGTCTTTTCTCATGAGTCAGTTCTTCACATCAGGTGACCAAAGGATTGGAGCTTCAGCTTCAGCATCAGTCCTTCCAATGAATATTCAATGAGTGCTCATGAACCTCGGCTTTCCTTAAATGGAAACTTCATTTCACTGTAAATCCTGAAGTGGTGTGAGTTTTCCTACTTTGGTAATTGGTTCATAAAATAAATCTCTTATATTCCCACGAAATTTAATTTTCTGTGTGTCAACTTTTGTCATAATCATGCTGAAACCTCTGATGTCACTTGTTTTGTGCGTTCATTCACTTCAGTCGTGTTCAACTCTTTGTGACCCCATGGGCTGTAGCATACCAGGCTACTCTGTCCATGGGATTTTTCAGGCAAGAATACTGAAGTGGGTTGCCATTTCCTTCTCCAGTGGATCTTTCCGCCCCAACGATTGAACCCACGTCTCCTGTGGCTCCTACACTACAGGCAGAATCATTACCACTGATGTCACTTAGCATTGTGTAAAACAATCCCATACAGTTATCTCGGGCAATTGGAAATCTTGATGCCCAAACTTGGAAACAATTTGGGGCAAATACTTGATGAATGCTTTGCTATTCAAAATTACCTTATTCATTCAAGAGCCATGTCTGATTCTTTGTGACCCCTATAGCCTGCCAGGCTTCTCTGTCCATGGGATTTTCCAGGCAAGAGTACTGGAGTGGGTTGCCATGCCCTCCTCCAGGGGATCTTCCTGACCCAGGGATTGAACTATTGTTCTCCTGCATTGGCAGGTGGGTTCTTTAATACTAGTGCCACCGGGGAAGCCCCTCATTCAAGAAATCCAGGGCCCAGATGGAACTGGATATCAATATATCCTCTTTATGCTTGAGATTTTTATTGAGTTTCATTAATCAAACTCAGGCAATAGATTTGAATATTAGGATATATATACCCAAAAGCAAATGAAAGTAAAAATTTCTATGTTGAAAAAAATCACAAGCTACCCTAAATATGCATTAAGACTACCCATTGAGAAGAGAAATTTCCAAATCCCCATCATAAAAAATATCCAACTAGACATCTAGACTGAATGATAATTATTTGATAGCAATATAGTTCTATTCATAATTACCTTGTTTCCATAGCACATAATAATACATTAAAATAGTAATTGTAATAACTAAGCATTAGAATTATTATAGTTGTAAAAAGCAATGGGTGCCTTTTATTTTTTAATATTTTTGTTAATATACAAAAAGCTTTCAGTCTAAAAAAATACACATTCATGTATAACCTAGCACAAACACTCCCCAGGCTGGTTGTTCCTTCCCAACCTAACTGAAATGATAGATAAAAACTCACTTTTTCTAGCCCACTACTAAGGTAGAAACATTTGAAAACTGGACAATATAAATGAGTATTATTAATATTTCTTCCAAAGAACTGAAAATTGTGAGTCTTACCTTACAAAAAAAAAAGATGTAGTTTTACTAATGCAAAGATACTTTTAAAAGGTTTAAATAATTACACAAGCAGGTAATGTTCTCTGTAAAGCAACAATCATAGGAAAAAAATGAATGTATTCAGTTCAGTTCAGTTCAGTCACTCAGTCATATCCGAACTTTGCCACCCTATGAATTGCAGCACGCCAGGCCTCCCGGTCCATCACAAACTCCCGGAGTTCACTCAAACTCATGTCCATCGAGGCGGTGATGTCATCCAGCCGTCTCATCCTCTGTTATCCCGTTCTCCTCCTGACCCTACTCCCTCCCCAGCATCAGAATCTTTTCCAGTGAGTCAACTCTTCGCATGAGGTGGCCAAAGTACTGGAGTTTCAGCTTCAACATCAGTCCTTCCAATGAACACCCAGGACTGATCTCCTTTAGGATGGACTGGTTTGATCTCCTTGCAGTCCAGGGGACTCTCAAGAGTCTTCTCCAACACCACAGTCCAAAGGCATCAATTCTTCGGTGCTCAGTTTTCTTCACAGTCAAACTCTCGCATCCATACATGACCACAGGAAAAACCATAGCCTTGACTAGACAAACCTTTGTTGGCAAAGTAATGTCTCTGCTTTTTAATATTCTGTCTAGGTTGGTCATAACTTTCCTTCCAAGGAGTAAGCATCTTTTAATTTCACGGCTGCAATCACCATCTGCAGTGATTTTGGAGCCCCCCAAAATAAAGTCTGACACTGTTTCCACTCTTTTCCAATCTATCTGCCATGAAGTGATGGGACTGGATGCCATGATCTTAGTTTTCTGAATGTTGAGCTTTAAGCCAACTTTTTCACTCTCCTCTTTCAGTTTCATCAAAAGCCTTTTCAATTCCTCTTCACTTTCTGCCATAAGGGTGGTGCCATCTGCATATCTGAAGTGACTGATATTTCTCCCGGCAATCTTGATTCCAGCTTGTGCTACTTCCAGCCCAGCATTTCTCATTATGTACTCTGCAGAGAAATTAAATAAGCAGGGTGACAATATACAGCCTTGATGTTCTCCTTTTCCTATTTGGAACCAGTCTGTTGTTCCATGTCCAGTTCTAACTGTTGCTTCCTGACCTGCATATAGGTTTCTCAAGAGGCAGGTCAGATAGTCTGGTATTCCCATCTCTTTCAGAATTTTCCACAGTTTATTGTGATCCACACAGTCAAAGGCTTTGGCATAGTCAAGAAAACAGAAATAAGATGTTTTTCTGGAACTCTCTTGCTTTTTCGATGATGCTGTAGATATTGGCAATTTGATCTCTGGTTCCTCTGCCTTTTCTAAAACCAGCTTGAACATCTGGAAGTTCACGATTCACGTATTGCTGAAACCTGGCTTGGACAATTTTGAGCATTACTTGACTAGCGTGTGAGATGAGTGCAATTGTGCAGTAGTTTGAGCATTCTTTGACATTACCTTTCTTTGGAATTGGAATAAAAACTGACCTTTTCCAGTCCTGTGGCCACTACTGAGTTTTCCAAATTTGCTGTCATATTGAGTTCAGCACTTTCACAGCATCATCTTTCAAGACTTGAAATAGCTCAACTGGAATTCCATCACCTCCTCTAGCTTTGCTCGTAGTGATGCTTCTTAAGGCCCACTTGAATTCACATTACAGCATGTCTGGCTCTAGGTGAGTGATCACACCATCATGATTACCATGGTCATGAAGATCTTTTTGGTACAGTTCTTCTGTGTATTCTTGCGCCCTCTTCTTAATATCTTCTGCTTCTGTTAGGTCCATACCATTTCTCTCCTTTATTGAGCCCATCTTTGCATGAAATGTTCCCTTGATATCTCTAATTTTCTTGAAGAAATCTCTAGTCTTTCCCATTGTGTTATCTCTAGACAAGGGGTATCTCTGGACAAGGGACACCTTGGAGGAGGGGTATCTCTGCCCTGAGGAGATAACCCTCGTCCAAGGTAAGGAGCAGCAGCTGCACTTTGCTGGAGCAGCCTTTTAGAGATATCCCACATCCAAGGTAAGAGAAACCCAAGTAAGATGGTAGGTTTTGTGAGAAGGCATCAGAGGGCAAAAACACTGAAACCATAATTACAGAAAACTAGTGAATCTGATCACATGGACCACAGCTTTGTATAACTCAATGAAACTAAGCCATGCCGTGTGGGGCAACCCAAGATGGACAGGTCATGGTGGAGAGGTCTGACAGAATGTGGTCCACTGGAGAAGGGAATGGCAAATCAGTTCAGTATTCTTGCCTTGAGAACCCTACGAACAGAATGAAAAGGCAAAATGATAGGATACTGAAAGAGGAACTCCCCGGGTTGGTAGGTGCCCAATATGCTACTGGAGATCTGTGGAGAAATAACTCCAGAAAGAATGAAGGGATGGAAAGCAAAAGCAATACCCAGTTGTGGATGTGACTGGTGATAGAAGCAAGATCCGATGCTGTAAAGAGCAATATTGCTTAGTAATCTGGAATGTCAGGTCCATGAATCAAGCAAATTGGAAGTGGTCAAACAGGAGATGGCAAGAGTGAATGTTGACATTCTAGGACTCAGCAAACTCAAATGGACTGGAATGGGTGAAATTAACTCAGATAACCATTATATCTACTACTGTGGGCAGGAAGCCCTTAGAAGAGTTGGAGTAGCCATCATGGTCAACAAAAGAGTCCGAAATGCAGTACTTGGATGCAATCTCAAAAATGACAGAATGGTCTCTGTTCGTTTCCAAGGGAAATCATTCAGTATCACAGTAATCCAAGCTTATGCCCCAACAAGTAACGATGAAGAAGCTGAAGTGGAACAGTTCTATGAAGGCCTACAAGACCGTTTAGAACTAACACCCAAAAAAGATGTCCTTTTCATTACAGGGGACTGGAATGCAAAAGTAGGAAGTCAAGAAACACCTGGAGTAACAGGCAAATTTGGCCTTGGAGTAGGGAATGAAGCAGGGCAAAATCTAATAGAGTTTTGCCAAGAGAACGCACTGGTCATAAAAAACACTCTCTTCCAAAAACACAAAAGACTCTACACATGGACATCACCAGATGGTCAACACCAAAATCAGATTGATTATATTCTTTGCAGCAAAGATGGAGAAGCTCTAGACAGTCAGCAAAAACAAGACTGGGAGCTGACTGTGGTTCAGTTCATGAACTCCTTATTGCCAAATTCAGACTTAAATAGAAGAAAGTAGGGAAAACCACTAGACCATTCAGGTATGAAGTAAATCAAATCCCTTATGATTATACAGTGAAAGTGAGAAATAGATTTAAGGGACTAGATCTGATAGATAGAGTGCCTGATGAACTATGGAATGAGGTTTGTGACATTGTACAGGAGACAGGGATCAAGACCATCCCCATGGAAAAGAAATGCAAAAAAGCAAAATGGCTATCTGGGGAGGCCTTACAAATAGCTGTGAAAAGAAGAGAAGTGAAAAGCAAAGGAGAAAAGGAAAGATATAAGCATCTGAATGCAGAGTTCCAAAAAATAGTAAGGAGAAATAAGAGAGCCTTCCTCAGTGATCAGTGCAAAGAAATAGAGGAAAACAAGAGAATGTGAAAGACTAGAGATTTCTTCAAGAAAATTAGAGATACCAAGGGAACATTTCATGCAAAGATGAATACATTAGTTAGAACTAATTTTATTAGGTTTCGAACTATTGGGATTTCTTGTGCTAAACTGATGTGATAGATTCCTAAATTTATCACAATGCAACAGAAAAACTTTACGTACAATGTAAGTTCTTTAGAATATACTAAGGCTTCCTTTGGGTTTCCCCAATGACTCAAGCAGTAAAGACTGCACCTGCCAATGCAGGAGATCAAGAGATGTGAGTTCGATCCCTGGGTCGGAAGATTCCTTGTAGAAGGTAATGGCAACCCACTCCAGTACTCTTGCCTGGAAATCCCATGGACACAGGAGCCTGGTGGGCTACAGTCCATGTGGCCTCAAAGAGTTGGACACGACTTAGCAACTAAACAACAACAAATCTATAAAAGGAAGAAGGCAGATGTAGTAGAATTATGTTTATGTTATTTTTCTTTTTTGGAAATTAAATGTCCACTTTTATATTTTTTAATATAAATTTATTTATTTTAATTGGAAGTTAATGTTTATGTTATTATCTTTCAAAATAAGACATTAGTAGAGGCACTCACTTTGGTTATACAACAAGATAAAGTGTTAAGTGTTATAAAGTTTATCACTGGAAGAAGTAAAAATAAATTAGAAACCTTAAAAACAGCCATATTCACCCTACTCTACATAAAACAAAGCAAAAAAAAAAAAAAAATGAAGTTCTGCGAGGAAATATAGAGTCTAGGAAACATCCTAAACAGAAAATAAGATTTTAAAATATTTACTTGTTATTTCAGTTTAATCAGAATTTTTAAGTGGAAGATGAAGTAACCTATTAAAGATTTACACCTGGTTGAATAAACCAAAGCAAGCTATTTATTCTGTACAAGTAACACAACTAAAATTGTGTCTCAGAAAAATTAAAAGAATGAAAGTATTAAATCAAGAAAATGATAACAAAAAATATTGAAATTTAAAAAACAGAATCAACTGATGTTGAATTCAAAGCAGATAACCTGAAATAAATCAAACAAGGGCACTAAATCTATAAATTAATATAAACGGATTTTTCTCCTCTCTAAAATATGGAATTTTCACTTAAAAAGCAAGATATTACAAAATGTACTTAATTTTTTAAATATTCTTAAAGGGGTGTTTACATTCTTCACATTAATAAAAAGAAAAGAAGTTTTTTTTAATTATACAAATTTTTTGATACAGCATTTCTACATCCAGGAATCTGTCTTACAGAAATAAAAACTCCATTACTCAAGGATTTGTATGAAGCATTGTTTGCTGCAGCTGAGTTAGAAGATTGAAAGTACAATGCATGAACATCCAAAAGTGAGTGGCTGCATAAATTATGGTGTACTCAAACTATAAGCTACTAAGAATTGCTGAAAGCAATGGGCTATGTAAGCTCTACCTGCAACTGTCCAAGTTGCAGATTGCTATATAATGTACGGTTCTTACACATATACAAAACACAGTACCCATACTCCATGAATGCTTGTTTCTGTTTGATTAATGATACAGCAATTTGTGAGCACATACATCAAACTGTTACAATTTTTTATTCATGGTAGAGAGATTTTGCAGTTTTGGTTAAAAGATTTTATCTTTTTCCAAAAGAATCTCAATCCTTTGCTTTGTTATTAAAGGCAAGTATTACTCCAGCAGTTTAAAGTATAAAATCTTAAGACTTCAAAAAGAAAATTTAAAAATAATGTTTCCTGAATGACTTTTTATTTAGTGTGAACATAGAGGCACTTCATGTTATTCTGAGAGCTTCCCCAGTGGCACTAGCAGTAAAGAACCCACCAGCCAATGCAGGAGATGAAAGAAACGTGGATTCGATCCCTGAGTTGGGCCGATCTGCTGGAGTAGGAAATAGCAAGCCACTCCAGTATTCTTGCTTGAAAAATTCCATGGACAGGGGAGCCTAGTGGGCTACAATCCATGGGTTCACAAAGAGTCGGACACTACTGAGCAACTCACACAGACCACGTTATTCTAGATCAGGAAGCAGTGATTTGGTTCCACAGTGCCATGCGAGCATTTTCCTGTCTTCTAGGTTGGCAAACATTGTCTGAAAGGGGCCAATTGCAAGTATCTTAGGCTTACAATAATATTACTAATTTTAAAAAAATATCATTTATTAGGCAAAATATTGACTCTGTTACAGCTCTTATGGAAGCAACCACAGGCAACAGGTAGACAAATTACAGTGGCTGGGTTCCAGTACATTTTATTTCTGGACACTAAAATCTAAACTTTATTACATTTTTATATAACACAAAATATTATTCCTTTTTAATGTCTTTTTAAATATGTAAAAGGGCAAAAACCATCTTCAGCGTCTAAGTTTGTCCAAAACAAGTTTTGGACCATAGTCTTCAACCCTTGTACAAGGGAGTGCCACTGGAAGTGGAAATATACCTGCTGGAATTGGGTCCCACTACTACTGTAGGCAGGAGTCCCTTAGAAGAAATGGAGTAGCTATCATGGTCAACAAAAAAGTCTGAAATGCAGTACTTGGATGCAATCTCAAAAAAGACAGAATGATCTATGTTTGTTTCCAAGGCAAACCATTCAGTATCATGGTAATCCAAGCCTATACCCCAATGAGTAACGATGACAAACCTAAAGTGGAATGGTTCTATGAAGGCCTACAAGACCTTTTAGAACTAACACCCAAAAAAGATGTCCTTTTCATTATAGGGGACTGGAATGCAAAAGTAGGATGTCAAGAAACACCTGGAGTAACAGGCAAATTTAGCCTTGGAGTACAGAATGAAGCAGGGCAAATGCTAATAGAATGTTGCCAAGAGAACGCACTGGTCATAAAAAAACACTCTCTTCCAAAAACGCAGAAGATTCTACACATGGACATCACCATATGGTCAACCCGAAATCAGATTGATTATAGTCTTTGGAGCCAAAGATGGAGAAGCTCTATACAGTCACCAAAATAAGACTGGGAGCTGACTGTGGCTCAGATCATGAACTCCTTATTGCCAAATTCAGACTTAAATTGAAGAAAGTAGGGAAAACCGCTAGACCATTCGGGCATGACCTAAATCAAATCCCTTGTGATTATACAGTGGAAGTGAGAAATAGATTTAAGGGACTAGATCTGATAGACAGAGTACCTGATGAACTATGGACAGAGGTTCATAACATTGTACAGAAGACAGGAATCAAGACCATCCCCATGGGAAAGAAATGCAAAAAAAGCAAAATGGCTGTCTGAGGAGACCTTACAAATAGCTGTGAAAAGAAGAGAATTGAAAAACAAAGGAGAAAGGGGAAAACATAAGCATCTGAATGCAGAATTCCAAAGAATAGCAAGGAGAAATAAGAAAGCCTTTCTCAGCAATCAATGCAAAGAAATAGAGGAAAAAAAAAAGAATGAAAAAGACTAGAAATCTCATTATCAGAGAAATGCAAATCAAAACCACAATGAAGTACCATTTCACTTCATGGCTGCTATCCAAAAGTCTATAAGCAATAAGTGCTGGAGAGGGTGTGGAGGAAAGGGAACTCTCTTACACTGTTGGTGGGAATGCAAACTAGTACAGCCACTATGGAGAACAGTGTAGAGATTCCTTAAAAAGCTGGAAATAGAACTGCCTTATGACCCAGCAATCCCACTGCTGGGCATACACACCGAGGAAACCAGAATTGAAAGAGACACGTGTACCCCAATGTTCACTGCAGCACTGTTTATAATAGCCAGGACATGGAAAAAACCTAGATGTCCATCAGCAGAAGAATGGCTAAGAAAGCTGTGGTACATATACACAATGGAGTATTACTCAGCCATTAAAAAGAATACATTTGAATCAGTTCTAATAAGGTGGATGAAACTGGAGCCTATTATACAGAGTGAAGTAAGCCAGAAAGAAAAACACCAATACAATATACTAATGCATATATATGAAATTCAGAAAGATGGTAATGATAACCCTGTGTGCGAGACAGCAAAAGAGACACAGATGTATAGAACAGTCTTTTGGACTCTGTGGGAGAGGGAGAGGGTGGGATGACTTGGGAGAATGGCATTGAAACATGTATAATATCATATATGAAATGAATCACTAGTCCAGGTTCAATGCATGATACAGGATGCTTGGGGCTGGTGTACTGGGATGACCCAGAGAGAGGTTCAGGATGGGGAACACATGTACACCTGTGGCAGATTCATGTTGATGTACGGCAAAACCAATACAATATTGTAAAGTAATTAGCCTCCAATTAAAATAAATAAATTTATATTAAAAAAAAAACATTTTCAACTCAACTATTCCAAATGTCTGATGAAGGTCTAATTTGCAAAATACTCATGCATTGTTAGAGCAATAATCTACAGCTACATAAACATTGTAAAAGAGACACATCAGCCACAAAGGGATAAAAGTGGACAATATACATAAAAACATAAATTCAGAGATTAGGCCAGTGAGAGTCAATCCATAAAGAAGTCTGAGCACTGAAAGATTGATGTTTTTGAATTGTGGTGCTGGAGAAGACTCTTGAGAGTCACTTGGACTGCAAGGAGATCAAACCAGTCAAACCTAAAGGAAATCAATCCTGAATATTCATTGGAAGGACCGATGCTGAAACAGAAGCTCCAATCCTTTGGCCACCTGATGCGTAGAGCTGACTCATTAGAAAAGACCCTGATGCTGGGAAAGATTGAGGACGGGAGGAGAAGGGAATGACAGAGGACAAGATGGTTGGATGGCATCACAGATTCAATGGACTTGAGTTTGAGCAAACTCCAGGAGATGGTGAAGGAGAGAGAAGCCTGTCTCAAAGAGTTGGACACAGCTTAATGAATACAAAACAACAAGAGCCCACAACCCACCAAGAGCCCCTGGCTAGCTCGATACAGCCCACTGACAGCAGGCATTAACACTTGGACTCCCAAGGCAACACTCCTGCTAGCAGTTCATAGACCCCTGGATCCTGATGGGCAGCAGCATACTCTGCAGCTGGCCACTCATGAACCTGTCAAGGTGGTGGATGCTGGCAGTGTGTGGCGGTGAAGTCATTATGCCAGATGTTGCTCATCAACTGCAGAAAACTTGAGTGTCTCACCTGCCGGCTCCAAGGAGTTCTGCAGGAGCTTCATGCAAAGGCAGAGGCCACTGGCAGTAAGATATGTTTGGCTAAGCTCCATATGGTTGGAATCTACAACTCTTTTCAGCATGTCTTGGGCACCCATTAACTAGACTGAAACAGGAGGTCACAATGACATTCACTCAGTTTAACCCACAAGAAATCTGAGGCACAGAAAGATCAAATGACTTATGCACAGTGACACAGATTGCTAAGTGAGGAGTTAGGATTTGAAACCAGTGCATCTGGCTCCATAGTTGGCACTCCACATTCTAGAGATGCTCATTGATTTTTCTCAAGGCGAAACAAAAATGGCACAAATGAAGAGAATGGATGTGTTGTGTTGATAATAATGATCCTGTAATTTATCTGCAGATGGTAAGCATCTGCAGTTTGCACTAAAAAAATTTTAAATCTCCTTTTGTAACACATCATTATTCTGGATCTTCCTTGATGAACAAAATGAACTGAGGAGACTAGATGCCTACTAGTTTAATATCTCAGAATGACACCATGAAATTGGTAATGGTTAAAGTTGTAGTTTGGAGAAAAGTTTTAAATTTTCAGTGTTTGAATATGGCACTAATTATAACAATAAAACTGTGTTGGATAGCTTTTTTTTTTTTTTCAGGGTGAGGCAAGTAGAATTTTAGTTGCCAGAATTGGTCATTCATTAAATTGGAACATGACTGGATATGTTATTTTAGCAATACTATTTCCCTATTTTCTTGTAACAATAAAAAAACCACATCTATACTAAGGAAATCACAGATCACGTAAAGCAATGCCTTTCTAAGAACTATTATTCAAGCACATTCTCAAATGTCTTATCAAGATTTGGCTAGTTAATATGATTATGTAAACTCTGTTGAAAGGAGTATTATTGTTATTATTGCTCTTCAGTCACAAAGTCATGTCCAACTCCTTTCAACCCATGGATTGCATCATATCAGGCCCCTCTGTTTCTCACCATCACCCAGAGTTTGCCCAAGTTCATGTCCATTGTATTGGTAATGCCGTCCGGCCATCTCATCCTCTAACGCCCTCTTCTACTTCTGCCCTCAATCTTTTCCAACCTCAGGGACTTTTCCAATAAGTCACCTGTTCACATCAGATGACCAAAATACTGTAACTTCAGCTTCAGCACCAGGACTTCCAATGAGTATTTGGGGTTGATTTCCATTAAGATTGACTGATTTTATCTCCTTGCTGTCCAAGGGACTCTCAGAAGTCTTCCCTAGCACAGTTCGAAGGCATTAATTCTTCAGTGCTATGCCTTCTTTGTGGTTCAGCTCTCACAACTGCATGTGACCACTGGGAAGACCATAGCCTTGACTATACAACCTTTGTCACCAGAGTAATGTCTCTGCTTTCCAACACACTGTCTAGGTTTGTCATAGTTTTCCTGCCAAAAAGCAAGCATCTGATTTCATGGGTAACTGTAGATTTCCTTAAAATCCATAATTACTTTATTGGAACTATACACTAGCAAATTTAGATTAGTAAAAATATATCTAGTAAACTTTTCTGACACCTACTGTTGTTGTTCAGCCACTAAATAATGTCTGACTCTTTGTGACTCCATGGACTACAGCACTCGAGGCTTCCCTGTCCTCCACCATCTCCTGGAGTTTGCTCAAACTCAGGTCCATCAAGTCGGTGATGCCTTCAAACCATCTCATCCTCTGTTGCCCCCTTCTCCTCCTGCCCTGAATCTTTCCCAGAATCAGGATCTTTCCTAATGAGTTGCCTCTTCTCAGGTGCCCATCAGCTTCAGCATCAGTCCTTCCAGTGAATATTCATTTCCTTTAGGTACTTTAGAAATCAGAGAATCCACATGGCATTATCTTTCTAACTGAAGCAGATGTAACATGTTAATTTCAGTCCAACACCCCAAAACTAAGAAAATATTACATAAGTTAAGCATAGATAGAGCTTCAACAAGATCCTGCAGGAAAATGTGTTACAAGCAATATTATTCTGATGTAATTCTTGCCTTGTCTAGTTTGTTCATTTTTGATATGATTTAGCTACATAAATTGCAACTTAAAGGAAAGAGGAAATGGCTAATATTTTGTTGTGTTTTCTGGGAGGTTATTTTATTCTTTTGGACTTCAAGTGCATAGAGTGTGGGCAATCAGCTGTGGTTTATGGCACACTATCATACTTGCTTTTTAAATTATTTTTATATTTATTGGCTTCTGCCTTAATTTTCTTCACCATTATCCCCTTGTATCATCTCTAGTAGCACCTCATCTTCATCCTAACCCACCTTATCACCATAAATTATGTAAATACAATTTACCAAATGGCTTGGGTTTATTCAACAATTTTTTTAAACTTTTTTATTTTTTGGCTGTGTGACATGGCATGTGGGATCTTAGTTCCCTGACCAGGGATTGAACCCCTGCCCCCTTCAGTGAGAGTATAGACTCTTAACCACTGGGCCACCAGGGAAGTACCTATTCAACTCTTCATGTTACTTCAAAATTTTCATTCAAAATACTCTTGTGAGTCTCTATCCTGTGCCCTGCAGACACAGTAGTTTCCTTTTCACTGCAGCGTAGTATTCCACCCTTGGCAATACCACAGTTCACCTATCCAATTCCTGTGAGTGGACATCCAGATTGTTTCCCACTCTTCAATTTTACCAGCAATGATGCAAATGCCTTTGTGTATGTATAGAATAATTTTTCTCAAGATCACTTCTCAAGAAATAGAGTTGATGAGTTATGACATTGTACATACACACATGCACGGAATCCAAATTTACCCTGGTGAGTAGTTGACCTAGCAGTGGGGAGAGAGTCAGTTCTCCAAGCTGACATCCCATCTTAATTTTGACAGTAACGGTTGGCAGTTCACTGTTTTGTTTTTTTTTTTAATATAAATTTATTTATTTTAATTGAAGGTTAATTACTTTACAATATTGTATTGGTTTTGCCATACATCACTGTTTTTTTTTTTAACTTTGAAAATTATCCTCACTAGTGAGATTGAAAAATCTTCACGATCTTTTAGCTTTTCATGTTTCTTTCTCCAAATGTAATTTATGTAGTACCTCCTTGTTTGGCTAATTAGCAGTTTTCCTGTTTTATTTTTTCTAAATTGAAATAATTTCTTGTATGCTTAAGATTTTAATCCTTTTCAGTGGTATATTGTGCCAAGATCATCTCCAAGTCTATGCATATCCTTTGTTTGTCCCCGATGCTATGTATAACAGAAATATTTGTGCTGTATTCAAAGACTGCAAATTTTCCCGTTATGTTTATTCTTTCTGCACATTTTATTTTTAAGGGTTTTATTGAGATCAACTTCCCTGGTGGCTCAGAAGGTAAAGAATCTGCCTTCAATGCAGGAGATTCAGGATAGGTCAGGAAGATCCACCGGAAAAGGAAATGGCAACCCCCTCCAGTATTCTTGCCTGGAGAATTTCATGGACAGACAGGATACAGTCCATGGGGTCTCAGAGTCCGATATGACTGAGTAAATAACACAAACAAGCATTCAAATACCCTGAACTTTGCCTTTATATTTATTCATTTTGTACATGTTATTTTTTAAGGTTTTATTGAGATCAAATATACATAAAGAACACAAATTCTGAGTGTACAGTATGATGATGTTTATGAATGCTTATACATGTGTAAACCCATTGTTTCTTTTCCCAGACAAAACCTACTCCTCTACCTCATATACCATATAGGAAACGTTCCATAACCAGATATTAGTTTTGTTTGCTCAACTTCATACAAATAGAATCATACATTTCATACTCGTTTTGTCTAGTTTTGTTCACTCATCATTATGACAGTGAGATTCATCCATGTTGTTGTGGGTGGCAGGAGTTATATTTAGCATATGTGATTATATATAAATATATCTTAATGTGTTTATACATTCTACTGCTAATAAGCATTTAGGTTGTTTCCAGTTTGGGACTATTATAAATAAACTGCTACATATTAGGCAAAGAATTTTGTACACATCTTCAAGTGGACATATAAACTTATTTTTCTTGAATATCTTTATGCAACCTATATTGTGTGCGTGCTTAATTGCCTATATTACCTACATCCATAAGTATATATAAAATTTGTGGCTCAAGGGTTGTGTATATATTTAGTATTAGCAGATACTGCGAAACCAATTTCCAGAGTGGTTGTCCCAATTTACACTCCAAAGAGCAGTATTCTTGTTGTTTGGTCGCTAAGTCATGTTCAACTCTTTTGTGACCCCATGGACTGTAGCCCACCAGGCTCATCTGTCCATGGGATTTCCCAGGCAAGAATACTGGAGTCGGTTGCCAGTTCCTTCTCCAAGGAATCTTCCCAAACTGGGGGTTAAATCTATGTTTCCTACATTGCAGGTGAATTGTTTTACCACTGAGCCATGAGAAAAGCTCACAGAGCAATATATGAGAGTTCTAATTCCACCACATATCTACCCAGATTTTATATTGTTGGTTTGCTTAATTATAGGCATTTTTATGAGTGAGATGCAATCACATTGTATTCATTCTTTTTTTTCTGTAATATTTGACTTAATTTCTCTGACTTCTATATCAGTTCTCTTGAGGAGAACATTGCCTTGAGTATCACAACTAAGGTTATTGCATATGGACTATTATTGCATACAGTATGGATAAATCAATTTCCTCATTGTTTAACAAGTAAAATGTCCAAACAAAGATAATAATATTACCTATATTACTTTCAGCATTTCTGGATATGTAAAATTACTAATTCATGTATTCATTGGTGAATTATATCACTAGATTTCCTAGTGCTGAACCTTTGTTATGTAACTAGAATGCTGCTGCTGCTGCTAAGTCACTTCAGTCGTGTCCGACTCTGTGTGACCCCATAGGCAGCAGCCCATCAGGCTCCCCTGTCCCTGGGATTCTTCAGGCAAGAACACTGGAGTGGGTTGCCATTTCCTTCTCCAATGCATGAAAGTGGAAAGCGAAAGTGAAGTCGCTCAGTCGTGTCCGACTCTTCAAGACCTCATGGACTGCAGCCTACCAGGCACATCCATCCATGGGATTTTCCAGGCAAGAGCACTGGAGTGGGGTGCCATCACCTTCTCCGTGTAACTAGAATAAAAGGCAGTTTATTGCACCGTTAATGTGTTGCTCTATTCTGTTTCCTTAGAATCTGTTAACTTAAGAGTATTTTTATCAGTCTACATATGTGAGCTTGAGTTACTTTTTTGTGCTATATTTTGTGGGCATTAAGATCAAGGTTGGGCTTCCCAGGTGGTTAAGTGGTAAAGAAACTGCCTACCAATGGAGGAAACACAGGAGACCTGGGTTCGATCCTTTGGCTCAGAAGAGCCCCCAGAGAAGGTGATGACAACCTCTTCTGTATTCTTGCTTGGGAAATCCCATGCACAGAGGAACCTGATAGGCTACAGTCCAAGAAGTCTCAAACAGTCAGGCACGACTGAGCACACACACACAACACACAAGATCAAGATTATGTTTGTTTCATATAATAAATTGGAAATACTTTGTTGCTCTTCTTTAGAACTGGTCAAATAATACTCATTAGATCATTCAAAGCAAAATAGAATTCTCTTTGCCTCTCTTTAGCCTGATGCTCTCTTCTGTAAGCAATATTTTGAAAGCAATTTCTGTTTCCTCTGTGGCATTTGGATTGCTCATGTTTTCTTAGAAGAGATGTAGTGAACGCTGAAATCATGAACTCTGATGCCAGAAGCCCACAGTTAGAACACTGGTTTCACTACTTTCTACCTGTGTGCCCTTAGGCAAAGCATTTATCCTTCTGTGCCTCTATTTATTCACTGAAGAATAAGAATGATAAAAAAAATAATGATAAATCTTACCTCATATGGTTGTTGTGAAAATTAAAAGAATTAAGGTGTGTAAAGCTCCAGAACAGTGCTTGGCACAGGATAAACAACACTTAGTAGTATTATTTCCTCTCTTTTGGGGGCATTTGGTTAGTATACATTCTTGTATAAAATGTATTTCATCAAATTAAACTGGACCATATTGGCATCTCTTTTGCATCTGTAAATTTCCTTTGTAGTTTTTGTTATTTCCTCATCATTTTTTTTATTCTTTACTGTCAAATTCTCCTCTCTTATCCTTTATTGGTTTTGCTAACAATTACAGCAATCTTACGTCTTGTTTCATTCCCTAAAAACCAACAATGAAATCTACTCAGTATTTTCAATGATTTTCATTTTCAATTCATTATTTTTTGCTTTTACTCGTATTTGATTCTTCCTTGTTTTCTTTATATTTATTTTATTTTTTCTACATTTTTATGTTCCATTCTTAATTTTTTTTCTTTTTACCTTTCTTGATTATCTACTTAAAGCTATTTTCTTCCATCTATATAACAGATATGTAGTCTTTTCTTTTTTTTTTTTTAGGTGTGTAGATTCAGGTATGTATTTTTTCACTATATTTATTTTTCAAATATAAACTTTCTCTTTTACCAAAAAATTATTTGAGAGATTTATTTTTTGATTCTGTTTATCTATTGTTTCAATTTTCTTTTTGAATATTGTCATATTCTTTAATTCTCTATGAGTAAATTAATTTTTATTGAATTTTGATCAGAAAATGTTCAAATGTCTTCTCTGTCTCTATAACTTGTTTTTTACTAGAAGTGTCTTTTCATGAACATAGTGCTTAAACTTAATTTGGGGAAATTTTTAAATTGTTTTGTTTATTATTTTTATTTTTATTTTACTTTACAATACTGTATTGGTTTTGCCATACATTGACATGAATCCGCCACAGATATACATGAGTTCCCAATCCTGAACCCCCCTCCCACCTCTCTCCCCATATCATCTCTCTGGGTCATCCCAGTGCACCAGCCCCAAGCATCCTGTATCCTGTATCCAACATAGACTGGCAATTCGTTTCTTAGATGATAGTATACATGTTTCAATGCCATTAATATCATTTTTAAAAATTTTTGCTCAAAAGTCATACAGGTTCAGCCTTCATTTTTCTCTACTTTTATTTTTCTTCTTACACTTAATGTTTTAATATACCTAAAATCAATTCTTGTGTGTGATATGAGGTCCAATTTGAATTTTTCCCATTTCTAATCTATTTTCACAACATAGTCAATTAAATTTTTCCTATTCTACAATTCCATTTCTCATATCTCTGTTTATATGTTTATCATGTCTTTCCTAAGTACAATGCTACACAAATCTAACTATCATATCTATATAAAGGTTGGTAGGGCAATTTTCTAACTATCATCTTAAATACCTTGCTAAATTTCACACACACTCACACACAGACAAACACACACATAAACATTTAATCCCTACTGAAATTTGTATTTCAATTATATTCAACTGGCTGATCAATTTGGGGAGAATCAACATGTTATAGACTAATAGTATAATACTTTTCTCCATTTATTTTCTTGATAGTGTGCCAGAAAATGTTTACTTTTTTAATATAAGCTTTGTATATCCTTGTTAGACTTAAATGTAGGTAACTTTTATGTTAGTTTTAAATGGCATACTAATTTATTTGCTGATGCCTGGAAATGCAGTGATTTTTTTTATATACATTAGCATTACATTCAGCTATGTTAATGAATTCCTGTTTCTTCTAATGGTTTCTGAGTATAATCTTTAAGTTTTACATGGGAATAATAGAATATTTACAAAGAAGTACATTTTTATTTCTTCCTTTTAAATCTTCATACCTTAATTTTGTAATATTCTCTTGCCTTACAGTAGTAATAGTAATTTTGTCTTATTCCTGAAATAAAACAAGTTTTAAAAATGTTACATCATTAGGAATGCTTGCTTTTGGTTTATCTTAGAAATCATTTATCAAGTAAAGGAAGTTCTATTTTCTATTTTGATAATTATAAGTGGATGTTGAATATCATCAAATGCTTTTCCTCTGTGTATGAGTATGACCATATATCTTTTCCTTTTTAATATGTTAATATCAGTTCAGTTCAGTCACTCAGTCGTGTTCAACTCTTCGCGACCCGATGGACTGCAACATGCCAGGCTTCCCTGTCTATTACCAACTCCTAGAGTTTACTCAAACTCATCTCTATTGAGTTGGTGATGCCATCCAACCATCTCATCCTCTGTTGTCCCCTTCTCTTCCTGCCTTCAATCTTTCCTAGCATCAGGGTCTTTTCAGATGAGTCAGTTCTTCACATCAGGTGGCCAAAGTATTAGAGTTTCAGCTTCAACATCTGTCCTTCCAATGAATATTCAGGACTGATTTCCTTTGGGATGGACTGGTTGGATCTCCTTGCTGTCCAAACACCACAGTTCAAAGGCATCAATTCTTCAACGCTCAGCTTTCTTCACAGTCCAACTCTCACATCCATACATGACCACTGGAAAAACCATAGCCTGCCAGAACTTACACAGAACTGGGAAAGAGACTCTTGTAGGGCACAAAAGAAACTTGTGAGCACCAGGACCCAGGAGAAAGGAGCAGTGACCCCACAAGAGACTGACCCAGACTTGCCCAGGAGTGTCCAGGAATCTCCAGTGGAAGCATGGGTTGGTGGTGGCCTGCTGCAGTATTGGGGGCACTGAAGGTAGCAGTGTTTCCATGGGATCTCTTGAAAGAGGTCGCCATTATCTTCATTACGTCCTCTATAGTTTGGTCCCAGGTAAATATGCAGATGACACCACCCTTATGGCAGAAACTGAAGAAGCACTAAAGAGTCTCTAGATGAAAGTGAAAGAGGAGAGTGAAAAAGTTGGCTTAAAGCTCGACATTCAGAAAACAAAGATCATGGCATCTGGTCCATCACTTCATGGCAAATAGATGGAGAAACAATGGAAACAGTGGCAGACTTTAATTCTTTGGGCTCCAAAATTATTGCACATGGTGACTACAGCCATGAAATAAAAAGACGTTTACTCCTTTGAAGAAAAGTTATGACCAACCTAGACAGCATATTAAAAAGCAGAGACATTAATTTGCCAACAAAGGTCCGTCTAGTCAAGACTATGGTTTTTCTAGTAGTTATGCATGGTTGTGAGAGTTGGACTATAAAGAAAGCTGAGCACCAAAGAATTGATGCTTTTGAACTGTGGCATTGGAGAAGATTCTTGAGAATCCCTCGGACAGCAAGGAGATCCAACCAGTCCACCCGAAAGGAAATCAGTCCTGAATATTCATTGGAAGGACTGATGCTGAAGCTGAAACCCCAATACTTTGGCCACCTGATGCAAAGAACTGACTCAATGGAAAAGACCCTGATGCTGGGAAAGATTGAAGACAGCAGGAGAAGGGGACGACAGAGGATGAGATGGTTGGATGGCATCACTGACTCAATGGAGATGAGTTTGAGTAAACTCTGGGAGTTGGTGATGGACAGGGAAGCCTGGTTTGCTGCTGTCCATACGGTTGCAAAGAGTTGGACACAACTGAGCAACTGAACTGAACTGAACTAACTGAAATAGCAGGGAGGGAAAACAGCTCCACCTATTAACATAAAATTGGATTAAAGATCTACTAAGCATGGCCCCACCCATTAGAACAAGACCCAGTTTCCCCCTCGGTCAGTCTCTCCCATCAGGAAGCTTCCATAATCCTCTTATCCTTCTCCATCAAACAGCAGACAGACTGAAAACTACAGTCACAGAAAACTAAACAATCTGATCACATGGACCACAGTCTTTTCTAACTCAATAAAAGTATAAGCCACACAGTGTAGGGCCATCCAAGACAGGCGGGGCATGATGGAGAGTTCTGACAAAATGTGGTCCACTGGAGAAGGGAATGGCAAACCACTTCAGTATTCTTGCTTTGAGAAACCCATGAATAGTATGAAAAGGCAAAACATTAAGACACTGAAAGATGAACTCCCCAGGTTGGTAGGTGCCCAGGCTACTGGAGATCAGTGGAGAAATAACTCCAGAAAGTATGAAGAGATGGAACCAAAGCAAAACCAACATCCAGTTTTGGATGTGACTGGTGATGGAAGCAAGGTCTGATGCCTGAAAGAGCAATATTGCATAGGAACCTGGAATGTTAGGTCCATGAATCAAAGCAAACTGGAAGTGGTCGAACGAGATGGCAAGAGTGAATGTCTGGAATGGGTGAATGTAATTCAGTTCAGTTCAGTTCAGTCGCTCAGTCATGTCCAACTCTGCGACCCCATGTATCACAGCACGCCAGGCCTCCCTGTCCATCACCATCTCCTAGAGTTCACTCAGACTCACGTCCATCGAGTCTGTGATGCCATCCAGCCATCTCATCCTGGGGCATCCCCTTCTCCTCCTGCTGCCAATCTCTCCCAGCATTAGAGTCTTTTCCAATGAGTCAACTCTTTGCATGAGATGTCCAAAGTACTGGAGCTTCAGCTTTAGCATCATTCCTTCCAAAGAAATCCCAGGCCTGATCTCCTTCAGAATGGACTGGTTGGATCTCCTTGCAGTCCAAGGGACCCTCAAGAGTCTTCTCCAGTACCACAGTTCAAAAGCATCAATTCTTCGGTGCTCGGCCTTCTTCACAGTCCAACTCTCACATCCATACATGACCACAGGAAAAACCATAGCCTTGACTAGGCGGACCTTAGTCGGCAAAGTAATATCTCTGCTTTTGAATATGCTATCTAGGTTGGTCACAACTTTCCTTCCAAGAAGTAAGCGTCTTTTAATTTCATGGCTGCAGGCACCATCTGCTGTGATTTTGGAGCCCCCCAAAATAAAGTCTGACACTGTTTCCACTGTTTCCCCATCTATTTCCCATGAAGTGATGGGACCAGATGCCATGATCTTCGTTTTCTGAATGTTGAGCTTTTTTTCACACTCCTCTTTCACTTTCATCAAGAGGCTTTTTAGTTCCTCTTCACTTTCTGCCATAAGGGTGGTGTCATCTGCATATCTGAGGTTATTAATATTTCTCCCAGCAATCTTGATTCCAGCTTGTGTTTCTTCCAGCCCAGCATTTCTCATGAGGTACTCTGCATATAACTTAAATAAGCAGGGTGACAATATGCAGCCTTGGTGTACTCCTTTTCCTATTTGGAACCAGTCTGTTGTTCCATGTCCAGTTCTAACTGTTGCTTCCTTACCTGCATACAGATTTCTCAAGAGGCGGGTTAGGTGGTCTGGTATTCCCATCTCTTTCAGAATTTTCCACAGTTTATTGTGATCCACACAGGCAAAGGCTTTGGCATAGCCAATAAAGCAGAAATAGATGTTTTTCTGGAACTCTCTTGCTTTTTCCATGATCCAGGGGATGTTGGCAATTTGATCTCTGGTTCCTCTGCCTTTTCTAAAACCAGCTTGAACATCAGGGAGTTCGTCTCCAAGGCAAATCATTCAATATCACAGTTATCCAAGTCTATGCCCCAACCAGTAACGCTGAAGAAACTGAAGTTGAACGGTTTTATGAAGACCTACAAGACCTTTTAGAACTGACACTCAGCAAAGATGTCCTTTTCATTCTAGGGGACTGGAATGCAAAAGTAGGAAGTCAAGAAACACCTGGAGTAACAGGCAAATTTGGCCTTGGAATGCGGAATGAAGCAGGAGAAAGACTAATAGAGTTTTGTCAAGAAAATGCACTGGTCATAGCAAACACCCTCTTCCAACAACACAAGACAAGACTCTACACATGGACATCACCAGAAGGTCAACACCGAAATCAGATTGATTATATTCTTTGCAGCCAAAGATGGAGAAGCTCTATACAGTCAACAAAAACAAGACTGGGAGCTGACTGGCTCAGATGATGAACTCCTTATTGCCAAATTCAGACTTAAATTGAAGAAAGTAGGGAAAACCACTAGACCATTCAGGTATGACCTCAATCAAATCCCTTATGATTATACAGTGGAAGTGAGAAATAGATTTAAGGGCTTAGATCTGATAGACAGAGTGCCTGATGAACTATGGAATGAGGTTCGTGACATTGTACAGGAGACAGGGATCAAGACCATCCCCATGGAAAAGAAATGCAAAAAAGCAAAATGGCTGTCTCGGGAGGCCTTACAAATAGCTGTGAAAAGAAGAGAAGCAAAAAGCAAAGGAGAAAAGGAAAGATATAAGCATCTGAATGCAGAGTTCCAAAGAATAGCAAGGAGAGATAAGAAAGCCTTCTTCAGCGATCAATGCAAAGAAATAGAGGAAAACAACAGAATGTGAAAGACTAGAGATCTCTTCAAGAAAATTACAGATTCCAAGGGAACATTTCATGCAAAGATGGGCTCGATAAAGGACAGAAATGTTATGGATGTACCAGAAGCAGAAGATATTAAGAAGAGGTGGCAAGAATACACGGAGGAACTGTACAAAAAAGATCTTCACGACCATGGTAATCACGATGGTGTGATCACTAATCTAGAGCCAGACATCTTGGAATGTGAAGTCAAGTGGGCCTTAGAAAGCATCACTACAAACAAAGCTAGTGAAGGTGATGGAATTACAGTTGAGCTGTTTCAAATCCTGAAAGATGATGCTGTGAAAGTGCTGCACTCAATATGCCAGCAAATTTGGAAAACAGCAGTGGCCACAGGACTGGAAAAGGTCAGTTTTCATTCCAATTCCAAAGAAAGGCAATGCCAAAGAATGTAATTCAGATGACTGTTATATCTACTACTGTGGACAAGAATCCTTTAGAAGAAATGGAGTAGCCATCATAGTCAACAGAAGATTCCAAAATGCAGTGCTTGGATGCAGTCTCAAAAATGACAGAATGATCTCTGTTCGATTCCAAAGCAAACCATTCAATATCACAGTAATCCAGGTCTATGCCCCAACCAGTAATTTGAAGAAGCTGAAGTTGAATGGTTCTATGAAGACCTACAAGACCTTTTAGAACTGACACTCAGCAAAGATGTCTTTTTCATTAGAGGGGTCTGGAACGCAAAAGTAGGAAGTCAAGAAACACCTGGAGTAACAGGCAAATTTGGCCTTGGAGTACAGAATGGAGCAAGGCAAAGGCTAATAGAGTTTTGCCAAGAAAATGCACTGGTCAGTGCAAACACCCTCTTCCAATAACACAAGAGAAGATTCTACACGTGGACATCACCAGATAGTCAACACTGAAATCAGATTGGGTATATTCTCTGCAGCCAAAAATGGAGAAGCTCTATACAGTCAGCAAAAACAAGAGTGGGAGCTGACTGTGGCTCAGATCATGAACTCCTTATTGCCAAATTCAGACTTAAATTGAAGAAGTGGGGAAACCCACTAGACCATTCAGGTATGACCTAAATCAAAAGAAAGTGAAGTTGCTCAGTCATGTCTGACTCTTTGCAATCCCATGGAATGCAGCCTACCAGGCTCCTCCATCCATGAATTTTCCAGGCAAGAGTACTGGGGTGGGTTGCCATTTCCTTCTCCAGGAGATCTTCCTGACTCAGGGATCAAACCCATGTCTCCTGCATTGCAGGTAGATGCTTTACCATCTGAGCCACCAGGGAAATCCATCAATTAAATCCCTTACAATTATGTTAATATAGTGAAATATATTTCTAGAGACTTATGTCTTCCTAGGATAAATTCAATTTGTTTTTGGTTTTATTTGCTAATATTTCACTGAGGAATTTGTATCTTGTTGAGTCAGATAGGTCTGTAATTTTGTCTGATGTGAAAATCAAGTTTCTATTGGATTCAAATAGTGAGTTAGGAGATATTTTCTCTTATTTTGCTCTTTAGAATAGTTTAAGATTACAATACTCTGTTCCTCAAGAATTTATTAGAGTCAGCCTGTAAAGCCATCTGGTGCAAGTGTTTACCTTGGGAGAAAATGTTTAACTATAACATCAATTTTATGAAGGTGTAGAAGTATTCATGCTATTTCTTTTCAATAAATTACAGTAAATTACATTTATGCCCGTTTTATCTCCCTTATTTTACTCTATTTTTCCTAGCAGTTTTCTTGCTAAAACTCTACAAAAATTTTCCTTTTTTTCCAAAAGAGCCAACTTTAGGTTTTGTTGAGACTATATCATCTTTGGTTTCTAGTTTTATTAAGTTCCTACCATTACATTTTTATCCTACTTTCACTTTTTAAAATTTTCATTCTGTTGTGTGTGTGTGTGCGTGTGTATGAAGTTCTACTCTGTTGACACATTTCATTTGTATAATACGGTGTCATCAACTATAGTCACTGTGTTATACTTTAAATCTTCAGCCTTATTCATCACACAACTGAGAGTAGTTCTGTTCTTTTTCTAATTTCTTAGGTTGACTGCTTAGTTCGTTCATTTTCAATCTTTCTTTTCTTCTAATACAAAATTTTTAAAACTGTCAATTTCCCTTTGAATAGTGCTTTTGTTACATTTAACTATTTAGCTGGGTAGAATTTTTATTCTTTTTAAATTTCTACTTTATTTTCCTTTTGTTCTTTCACTCAAGTTTATAAATATATATAAATATGTATATAGAGAACAGACATTGATAGCTGTTCTGTTGTTGTTTTGTCACTAAGTCTTGTCAATTCTTTGCAACCCCATGGACTGTAGCCCACCAGGCTCCTCTGTCCATGGGATTTCCCGGGCAGGACTACCAGAGTAGGTTGCTATTTTCTTCTCCAGACGATCTTCCCAACCCAGGGATTGAACCCATGTTTAATGCAGGTGTCGCCTTCATTGGCAGGCAGATTCTTTACCACTAAGTTATGGAGAAAGACCCATAACAGAACGTGTGTGTGTGTGTGTGTGTGTGTGTGTGTGTGTACACATTTGATTGTGCTTTGTTGTTATTGTTCTTATTCTGTTTTAATATAATTACACTATTGTCAAGGAACATTGTATGTTTCAATGTCATTTACTGAGACAGACTTTAAGGTATGTATAGGATCAATTTCCGTAAAGGTCCTGTGTATATTTAGAAGACTGTGCATTCTCTAATAGCCAGGTCTAGTTTTATAACTGTACTTTTCAAATCTTAGACCTGTTTTCTAAATGTTTCATTTTCTTAGCTTCTCAAAAATTGAAAAAAATGCCAAAATCCAGTATGATAGTAAATTTGTATCCCCCAATAGGTCTTCAAATTCTTGCTTTCAAGACTATTTTATTTGACACATTCTGTATTAGAATTATTCTGTCATTTTAGTGCAGTGAGCTTTTTATCCTTAATTACTATTCCTTTTGTCTTTAATAATATGTTTTTTCTTAATGTCTATTTTTCTTTGATAGCAGCATAGCTATCTTAGCTTTTTTTTGGATAGCACTTGTACAAATTTTCTATATCTTTGAACTCCACCCATGTCCTTCCTGGAGACGAAATGGCAACCCACTCCAGTATTCTTGTCTGGAGAATCCCATGGACAGAAGAGCCTGGCAGGGTCTCAAAGAGTCAGACATGACTGAAGCAGCTTAGCATACACATGTCCTTAAGTTTTAGAGTGTCTCTTGTAAACCACATATAGCTAATTTTTTAAACTTATTGTGTTTCATTTTATTCAAATTTACATTATTTTTAATCAACAAGCTAATTCATGGCTTATTAATATGATTACTAACTTACCTTAACTCACTACTGCCATAATATATTTAGCTATTTTTGCTATTTCTTCCTCTTCTTTTTTCTCTGTTTTATTGCATTTTCTTCCTTGTTTCTCATATACAATTTTACTTTCTCTTATATAATGAAGACATATATTCTTTCTTATATATTGATTATTGTAACTACTAAGCTTAACATTGTCTAAATTGTAGTTTTTTTAACCCTCAAAAACACAACAGGAACTTGGACTTCTTAAGTGTAGATCAGTCTCCCCCACCTTACACGTGACTGTTGTTCCACATTCTAGGGCTCTCATATTGGTCCTAACAAGTTAGATATCATCATTGCTACTATTTTTTTTAATGTATTTCTTTGCACACTATTCTTTCTTACATCAGAAGTTCCTTCCGAAATCATTTCTCTACTTCTGCATATTCAGCCTTTCCAATTTAATTTAGTCTCTCTTGCTAGTAGATATTACTAATATTCAGCAATGTCATTCCTTTCTGTGATACCACAGGGTCCCTTTGCAATTTGGAAATTCCTTTAACACTTCTTTGCTAAGGAAATAAAAAGCTCTCTCTATCCCCTCACATGTACAAGTTCTGTGCCAACATGGAGTCAGAAGATGTAGTATATAAATTCCTAAGTAAAACATTTGGAAAGAACTACCCTGGAAAACCCTTGAAACACAGCAAAATTTGTGTGATCAAGAAATAAATTTTTAATGCTTTCAGCCACAAAGATTTAAGATGAATTTGAACTGGATCCTAACCTAGAGTTACTTTATCTAATGAAATGTATTTTGTGGTGAACCAAATTTTTGTTTATTTGAAAAAGCCTTAAAATCAATTTTGTTGGGTTCATAAAGCAAAATTGTCAAATATTGTTTCTCTGAACTTCAGTATACTACTAATCTCTAGCTTAATTTTGTTTTCCTGTTGAGAAATCTACTAACTGTCCAAAGTTTATTATTTGTGGGTGATTTGCTTTTTCTCTGATGGCTTTTAAGATTTTTCTCTTTATCTTTTATCTTCTGCAGTTTCATCAAAAATTTATAGAAGTATAAATTTCATTGGGTTTTTCCATACTGATGGGAGTTTTGCTTTCTTGGAAATCTGTGGGTTTGTTTCTTCAGTCTATCAAATACTCAGAGATTATTTCATCAAGCAGTTCTTTTCACATATTTTTTTCTATGCTCTTTTTCTGGAAGTCCACTTAAATAGGTTAAATTTTCTCATTTCTTTTAAAACCCTATGTCTTAAACTTTCTCACATTTTCCATCTACTTATCTCCCTGGGATACAGTCTAGTTAATTACCTCAGTAATACCTTTGAGTCAATGGGCATTAATCTGAGCAAACTCCAGGAGATGGTGAAGGACAGGGAAGCTTGGTGATCTGCAGCCCACGGGGTGGCCAAGAGTCAAACGTGACTGAGTGACTGAACGGCAACAACAACAGCCTTTGAGCACATTTATTCTGCGCTAATGTCTTTGAATTATTTCAGCATTTTCTATTTCCAGAAATTTTATTTTATTCTTTTTTTTAATTTTAATTTTTTATTTTATTTTGCTTTACAATACTGTTGGTTTTGCCATACATTGACATGAATCCGCCGCAGGTGTACGTGAGTTTCCAGCCCTGAACCCCCCTCCCACCTCCCACCCCATATCGTCTCTCTGGATCATCCCCGTGCACCATCCCCAAGCATCCTGTATCCTGTATTGAACACAGACTGGCGATTTGTTTCTTACGTGATAGTATACATGTTTTTTCATATCTTTCTATTTATTTTTCTGGTGTTTTTTGCTTGTTCATTTTTATGTCATTATTTATTTCTTTGAACATTCCATCCACAATTACATTGTCTTTTCTCTTCCAAGGATTTTTACTCTAAGAGAGCTTGTCTGAATTCTTCTATACTGACAGTTCTATAATTTCTGGAGTCACAATTCTTTTCTCTCAGGAGATGGTTTAAAACTGACTTAGTCCCTAGTGTTACAAATGAATAGTCAACTGTCAAACTACTTTTTTCCTTTGCAGAAAACTTTTTCTCTTTTGACTTTTATAAGATTTTTCTGTATCCTTAGAGTTAATAAATATCAGAATATGTTTGGAACAGTTCATTTTTCATCTTCCTACCAGGAATTCGATAAACTCTTTTCAGTCTACAAATGCAACTTTATCTTCAGCTAAGGTGTTTTTTTTTAAGTAATGCATATTTTTATCTGTCTTTGTCTTTCCTTTCACAGTTATTCCCATAATAGTTTCCTGGATCTTTCAAGCAAATATTTCATCTTTTCCATCATAATTATTATCTCCTTCTCTTTATTTTGACTTTGAGATAATTTATGCTCTCTGACTTCAAAGACTTTTAATTCTGGTCTCAACAGTGACAATATATTCTGTTAGTTCATCTACTGAATGGGTTTATTTAGATAAATGTAATTTCTAACTCCAGAAAAATCTTTTAAATGCTAGGGCGGAGGGGGTGGTGGTGGTGGCTCCTAAAATTTTTTGTTGTTCAGTCACTAAGTCACAGCGGACTCTTTGCAACCCATGGACTGCAGCACACCAGGCTTCCCTGTCCTTCACTATCTCCCAGAGCTTGCTCAAACTCATGTCCACTGAGTCAGTGATGCCATCCAATCATCCCAACCTCCGTAGCCCCCTTCTCCACCTGCCCTCAATCTTCCCTAGCATCAGGGTCTTTTTCAATAAGCTCTCATATGCCAAATGCCCCATTTGTTTTCACTGATAGCCATTTTTCCAGTTGTTGGGTCCCCTTAGACGAGATGTATTATCTTTGCCCAATCATCACAGAAGCTGAGCCTCAATATGCCTGTAATGCAGAATGAGGCATGTTTCCTGCCAATGCAGCTGGAAGAGGCCTTCCTTCTCCATAGGATCTTGAACATTATGGCCTCAAGGACAGGAATGGCTGAGTCCTCTTGCCGTTCCTCTGACCCTGTTAGTCACGGAGAGACCAAGCTCTACAGTGGGAATTATGTCCATTCTGCTGCTGTCCAGGACTCATCCCAGAACTCCAGGCAAAGCATCAAAAGCTATGTACAATTCTCTCTACAGAGACCCCCAAGAGAGCCCTATTGTTTGTACCTAATTGCCCATAGGCACACTGTTTCTGTATTTTTGCTTTGTTTTCTACTATTTGTCCCTCATTTAGCTATTTTTGGGGAGAGAGAGGAATATTTTAATTGCCAGACTTATTCAACCATCTAAAAATGGTATTTTTTTTCCCTAGAAGCAGGTTTGTTGTTATGTTTTATTTTGTTTTCCTTATAAAGATCTTTTTTTCCCCACGGCCACCCAGATTGAAATTCTTTAATGTCCAAGTCCTCAGATATAGCTTCTCTAAGCACCTCAAGTGAGAGTTCTTATAATTGCCAGCATCACCATTTAGTACTTGTGGCCCTTATAAAGTGTTATTCACTCAGTCATATCCCTGAGTAGCCCACAGGGCTACTCTCTCATAACCCACGTTCTTTCATAGCCCTGTGGCCCACAGGGCTCCTCTGTCCATGGAATTCTCCAGGCAAGAATACAGGAGTGGGTTGCCATTTTCTACTGCAGGGGATCTTCCCCCAGGGATCAAACTTGGGTCTCCTGCATTGCAGACAGATTCTTTACCATCTGAACCACCAGGGAAGCCCCTTATGGTTTTATGTATATAGACTGCTTTACTTTTCCAACTCTTAGGAAGTCTTTGTTTATGTCCTGTGACAGACAAAATGGAATTAAAGCCAGATACCTCATGTCTTCTGAAGAGAAAGAGAAGAAATACTTTCTCCTTCATTACAAATACTGCCTCGACTCTGTATGAGGTTGTTCACTCTGAGTATCTTCTTCCTCTGTCTCCTGATCTCTAAACATCCTGGAAGAACTCTCCTCACAGTGAGAAGTCTATTGTTACTGTTATATGGTACCCGAGGTCCTCATCCATGTGAAACATCAATAGATCAGAAAAATACCCCCAAAGTCCACCAATTCTATATTTCAGGAGAAAGGTGAAACATTCTAAGAAAATGGAAGGGCAAGTTAACATCATATGGTTTTGTTTCACAGACAAGGAAATGCAAAGTAGGAGTCTTTACCATTGTTTAATTCAGCTATAATTATAATTCCAATCCCCAGTATTTATATTGAGAACCCAGGATATTCCTCTCCTATTCTATTTCAGCTTAAAAAAGACAGGCATCCTCAGACACCCACTCAGGGCTTCCCTCTAGGGTAAGAACACATTCTTTCAGCTATCCTCCCAATAACTGGTACCTGGCCAGGACCAGCCATACCGACTTATTACGTACCTGAATAACATCTGGTCTGAGTTTAACCCCAGCCTGTGGACATCCACCAGTCCTATTTCCAAAAGTTCAATTAGTTGGACTAAGAACTTTCTCTAGAAACACAAGGCTGAGAATATTCTGGGTGTTCTCACCGTTATGTCAAACGCTTCATCCACAGAATGAAATATTTATCCCCCCAGGGGAACCCGAGAAGGAAAGAACATGTCGAAATCAATCTGCCCATTATCACTTCTGAATGCTTTGGCTGCTCATTCCATTAGACAAACTAGTAACTCAAAGCCAGATGTTGTTTTATCCCCAAGTGATAAGTCCTACGTTTGATCTAAAATTACAAATACATGGCAGGGCAGAAAACGACAATTGGAAATAGGACAGAGGATTTTATTTAACATCAGAGCACTTAGAGCGTTTCTGAACTAGCCCCAGAAATCTATCTTCTATAAATATATTCTTTGTATCAGTATGTGTTTGATGACATACCAATACTTATATTCTGACTAATAAGACCACTTTCATACAGCTCTGGCGTAACATAAAGGAAGTTATGGCTCAAAAATAAATTGTGACCATTTTTTTTTTTGGCTCTGGGGGAGACAAATCACATATCACCCTGCTACTTCTCCACGGCTTTCATCACCAAGTCTTTTCTCTTTCTCCACTGGGTCTCAGGGTTTGTCTTTGCTGAGGCCCAGAGAAGGCTGCCCCAGAATGTGCCTCCATGGTGTACTGATTATTCTGAGCTATAGTTTTTTAAGAAATGGCCAATGCAAAAAGGACACTCTGACCCTCCTTTCTGCCTCTCTGAAAACAGGAAATAAGTATCCTGTACCTAGAAGTAGAAGGACATCCTAAGCCAAAGATAGGAAATTCAGGCTAAAAAACCTATATAAACGAACTTTTGTGTCTTCTTTATTTAACTACCCTAAGCCAAACTTGTTAAGGTTCTTCACTAATTCACCTAAAACCTAAGTTTTGTTGTCCTCTCAACCACTCCAGTACTCTTGCCTGGAAAATCCCATGGATGGAGGGGACTGGTAGGCTGTAGTCCATGGGGTCATGAAGAGTCGGACATGACTAAGCGACTTCGCTTTCACTTTTCACTTTCATGCATTGGAGAAGGAAATGGCAACCCACTCCAGTGTTCTTGCCTGGAGAATCCCAGGGACGGGGGGACCTGGTGGGCTGCCGTCTATGGGGTCGCACAGAGTCGGACACGACTGAAGTGACTTAGCAGCAGCAGCAATTCTTCAGAAAAATCTTCCTTCTTTGCCTAAAGAGTATAAAAACTACCTTCTTTGGCCACTTCCTAGGTTTCATTTCTATGGGGCATCCATGTGCATGAATTAAAATCTGTTTCTCTCTTATTCACCTGGCTTGTGTCAATGTTATTATTAGTCTAGCCACAAAAACTCAAGAGGGGTGGTGAGGGAGAGTTCTCCCTGCCCAACATCTTCTCAATGTGATCTCTTCAGTCTGGTAACCAAGCTAGTCACATGGTAAGGAAAGCTCCCAAAGTAAGTGACAGTCCTCTTAAAACTATACCTGGAACTGCACAGCATCACTTCTGTACATTTTATTCAACATAAATCAAAGGCCAGGCCATATTCATTATGGTGGGAGAGGACTACACAAGAGTGAAAATTCTGAGAAATGTGGCCCATTTTGAGCCATCTTTGGAGACTACCTTCCGCATTCTCCAAAGTGACCCTTTTAAAAGATAAATCATATCCTGTATCTCTGCTCTCAATGCTGCAAAAATTCTCCATGACTCTCATAATAGATTTCAAAGTCCTTCACAGGGTCTACCTGATTCTCCATAACCTTGCTCCTGGGTACCTCTCTAATGTTGTTTACTGCCACTTTCTGGAAATGCCAAACACAAGTGGACCGGTGTTCTAAATTATCTGCACAATTGCTCCCACGTTTTCATTCATCGTATATTTTTAGTCTCTGAAACACACATCCAGACAGGTGAAAGACGAAGTGGAACAGAACTTAGCATTGTTCCTACAGAAGCAAGATTCTCAAAGAACACCATTTCTGTTACCTTCTCGGGTTTTGCTGTTTCTAAAGGCCATCACATTTAGCACATTTCCTGCACACTGCACTACCAGGCAAAGGGAGAATTATTTTCCTCGTTTTCAATTTAAGAACCTGTAGTGACTTGTCTAATGTTAAAGACATAGTAAGTGGTAGGGCCAGAACACAAATTCAACTACTCTAATTAGTTGCTCAGTATTCTGCTGACTTTCTCATAATAAAATTCAGTTAGGAGAAACTCTGAGATATCAGACTATCAGAAAAGAACAGATAAACTGCATTAATTTATACTTACAGTGCTATCTTATCTCTTCAATTCAGTTAGTGGATAAAAATTGTATTGCAAGGTTCTCCTTGGCATTTTATATTCTTTATTACAGACAATAACCAGAGACACATGGGCACAATTATAGTCTTCACTGAGCTACACTTTTTGCCATGTGCTAGAGTGAGTTGCAGAGAAGGCAATGGCACCCCACTCCAGTACTCTTGCCTGGAAAATCCCATGGACGGAGGAGCCTGGTAGGCTGCAGTCCATGGAGTCACTTTCACTTTTCACCTTCATGCATTGGAGAAAGAAATGGCAACCCACTCCAGTGTTCTTGCCTGGAGAATCCCAGGGATGGGGGAGCCTGGTGGACTGCCGTCTATGGGGTCACAGAGAGTCAGACACGACTGAAGTGACTTAGCAGCAGCAGCAGCAGAGTGAGTTGAGGGCTTCCCTGGTGGCTCAGATGGTAAAGAATCTGTCTACAATGTGGGAGACCTCGGTTCGATCCCTGGGTGAGTTGGAGTTCTCCTGATTTGGGTGTTCATTAATTTCTCCATACATTCCCACCAGCTCTCTTTCTTTTGCACATTCAGCAATATCCTTAAGTGCCAGGCAATCCCTGTTTATACAGTGCTTTTGTAACTGGCACCAGCACTGTCAAATAAGCAAAAGATGAAAAGTAAAGGGAAAGTATTAGTCACTCAGTCCTGTCTGACTCTTTGCAACACTATGGACTGTAGCCCACCAGGTTCCTCTGTCCATGAGATTCTCCAGGCAAGAATACTTGAGTGGGTTACCATTTCTTACTCCAGGGAATCATTCCTCAGGATCAAACCTGGGTCTCCTGCATTGCAAGCAGATTTTTTACCATCTGAGCTTCCAGGGAAGCCCCAAATTAAAGATGAACTCTCCAAAAAAGAATTTGAAGTCCAGCTTAAAGAATGAGAAATACATACATATAATAATGTAAGAACAAAACAGGAAATTTAGCCATAATGCAAAATATCAAAAATAAAAGTGGGTGTGTGAAAGACTTTAAAAGTTCATTACCTCCTATAGGAAGGTGTCAAATTATTACCAGTCCCAGGCATAGGCTACTTCTCACACTATACCCAGGAACTGATGCTTCTCACCTATTATTGGGAAAGCTGTTCCCTATGAAGATTAGAGGGACTTTGAATGTATGCACCTTGAAGTATATTTCAGAATATATACCTTTTGGATAATTTCTCAACAACTTACTTTATCTAAATATTTGCAGTATGTTATCAATCTGGCTCACACTGGTGAAGTCTAGTTACAGGATAAACTTCAAACCTTGCCTCATTCTGCAAGACAACATCATGCTCATGGTGTTCAACATTAAAGGTGAGTGAGAACAGTCCATGTATTTTTATCGTTAGCTTCAGAAATCTAACAAGCCATGCTGATTCACAGACAACCAGAGCAACCTCTCCCTAGAATTTCAACCTCAAAGCAGGTGGAGATGTGTCTAAATATAAATGGAAGTTTCAAGAACAGAGTGGAGCATATTTCCAAAGCAGTACACTCATAGATGTCTCGGTCCATGAAGAGTCATGTGAATTGTCTATCCATTTTATGAGAAACAGCAGGGAAAAGTAGCCCTGGTCTCGGTAGCAGGAAGAATTGTGCTTCTACAGAAGAACTAGTTACTGAACTTTGTGAAACTCGTAGCAGCTTATGGTCCTTTTTTGCAAGTATATACATTTCATGATTGTAATGATGAATTTTGTGCCATCTGGGCTGGGATACCATGCACAGTTTTGTGGTCAAACCCTATTCTAATTCTGATTATTCTTTGACAGTTACGATTTAGAATACTCTGAGTAAAGCAGATTGTCCTCAATAATGTGGTTTGGCCTCATTCAATCAGCTGAGGGACTAAGTAGAAGGAAAATCAGACCTCCCCTGAGCAAGAACGAATTCTGCCTGCACATGGTCTTCAGACTTGAGCAACAGAATTTCTTCTTCCTTGGTCTCCAGCTTGCCAAGACCCCACAACAGATTTTGGATTCACCAGCCTCCATAATTATCTTGGCCAGTCTTTAAACTAAATATTAATTGCTTATTATAAATCTTTATTATATTTATTTACTGAGTATATACTACGTGTCAGGCTCTGTACAAAGCAGTGAGCAAAATAGACAAGGTCTCTTCCTTCACAAAATGATAGTTTAGACCTGTTTTTGTGTCCTGTAGCTAACTACTAATACAGTAGCTGCTATACACATGTGGCTAGGGGCCACTTAAAATGTAGCGATTCCAAACTGAAATGTGCTGTAACTACAAAATATTTCAGTTCAGTTCAGTCACTCAGTCATGTCCAACTCTTTGCGACCTCATGAACCGCAGCACGCCAGGCCTCCATGTCCAACGCCTGGAGTCCACCCAAACCCTTGTCCATTGAGTCAATGATGCCATCCAACCATCTCATCCTGTGTCGTTCCCTTCTCTTCCCACCTTCAGTCTTTCCAAGCATCAGGGTCTTTCCATTGAGTCAATTCTTCACGTCAGGTGGCCAAAGGATTTGAGTTTCAGCTTCTATATCAGTCCTTCCAATGAACACTCAGGACTGATCTCCTTTAGGATGGACTGGTTGGATCTCCTTGCAGTCTTCTTGCAGAACTTCTCCAACACCACAGTTCAAAAGCATCAATTCTTCGGCACTCAGCTTTCTATATAGTCCAATGCTCACATCCATACATGACCACTGGAAAAACCATAGCCTTGACTAGACGGAACTTTGTTGACAAAGTAATGTCTCTGCTTTTTAATATGCTGTCTAGGTGGTCATAACTTTTCTCCCAAGGAGCAAATGTCCTTTAATTTCATGGCTGCACTGATTTAATTTCATCTGCACTGATTTTGGAGCCCCCAAAAATAAGTCTGCCAATATTTCCATTGTCTCCCCATCTATTTGCCATGAAGTGATGGGACCAGATGCCATGATCTTCGTTTTCTGAATGTTGAGCTTTACCAATTTTTTCACTCTCCTCTTTCACTTTCATCAAGAGACTCTTTAGTTCTTCTTCACTTTCTGCTATGAGGGTGGTATCATCTGCATATCTGAGGTTATTGATATTTCTCCTGGCAATCTTGATTCCAGCTTGTGCTTCATTCTGCCCAGCATTTCTTATGATGTACTCTGCATATAAGTTAAATAGCAGGGTGACAATATACAGCCTTGACGTACTCCTTTTCCTGTTTGAAACCAGTCTGTTGTTCCATGTCCAGTTCTCACTGTTGCTTCCTGACCTGCATACAGGTTTCTCAAGAGGCAGGTCAGGTGGTCTGGTATTCCCATCTCTTTCAGAATTTTCCACAGTTTATTGTGATCTACACAGTCAAAGACTTTGGCACAGTCAATAAAGCAGAAACAGATGTTTTTCTGAAACTCTCTTGCTTTTTTGATGATGCAGTAGATATTGGCAATTTGATCTCTAGTTCTCCACCTTTTCTGAAACCAGCTTGAACATCTGGAAGTTCACAGTTCACATATTGTTGAAGCTTGGCTTGGAGAAATTTGAACATTACTTTGTTACTATGTGAGATGAGTGCAATTATGCGGTAGTTTGAGCATTCTTTGGCATTGCCTTTCTTTGGAATTGGAATGAAAACTGACCTTTTCCAGTCCTGTGGCCACTGCTGAATTTTCCAAATTTGCTGGCACATTGAGTGCAGCACTTTCACAGCATCATCTTTTAGGATTTGAAATAGCTCAACTGGAATTCTATCACCTCCACTAGCTTTGTTCGTAGTGATGCTTCCTAAGGCCCACTTGACTTCACATTCCAGGATGTCTGGCTCTAGGTGAGTGATCACACTGTCATGATTATCCAGGTCATGAAGATCTTTTTTGTATAGTTCTTCTGTGTATTCTTGCCACCTGTTCCTAATATCTTCTGTTTCTGTTAGGTCCCTACCATTTCTGACCTTTATCGAGCCCATCTTTGCATGAAATGTTCCCTTGGTATCTCTAATTTTCTTAAAGACATCTCTAGTCTTTCCCATTATATTGTTTCCTCTATTTCTTTGCACTGATCTCTGAGGAAGGCTTTCTTATCTCTCCTTGCTATTCTTTGGAACTCTGCATTTAAATGGGTATATCTTTCCTTTTCTCCTTTGCTTTTCACTTCTCTTTTCTCAGCTATTTTGATTTTTTGCATTTCTTTTTCTTGGGGATGGTCTTGATTCCTGTCTTCTGTACAATGTTACAAACCTCCAACCATAGTTCATCTGGCACTTTCTATCAGATCTAGTTCCTTAAATCTGTTTCTCACTTTCACTGTATAATCATGAGGGATTTGATTTAGGTCATGCCCGAATGGTCTAGTGGTTTTCCCTACTTTCTTCAATTTAAGTCTGAATTTGGCAATAAGGAGTTCATGATCTGAGCCACAGTCAGCTCCTGCTCTTGTTTTTGCTGACTGTATAGAGCTTCTCCATCTTTGGCTGCAAAGGATACAATCGATCTGATTTCGGTGTTGATCATCTGGTGATGTCCATGTGTAGTGTCTTCTCTTGTGTCGTTGGAAGAAGGTGTTTGTTATGACCAGTGCATTCTCTTGGCAAAACTCTATTAACCTTTGCCCTGCTTCATTCTGCATTCCAAGGCCAAATTTGCCTGTTACTCCAGGTGTTTCTTGACTTCGTACTTTTGCATTCCAGCCCCCTATAATGAAAAGGACATCTTTTTTGGGTGTTAGTTCTAAAAGGTCTTGTAGGTCTTCAAAGAACCGTTCAGTGTCAGCTTCTTCAGCATTACTGGTCAGGGCATAGACTTGGATTACCATGATATTGAATGGTTTGCCTTGGAAACAGAGATCATGCTGTCATTTTTGAGATAGCATCCAAGTACTGCATTTTGGACTCTTGTTGACTGTGAGTGCTACTCCATTTCTTCTAAGGGATTCTTGACCACAGTATTAGAAATAATGGTCATCATTCCAGTCCATTTTAGTTCTGATTCCTAAAATGTCACTGTTCATTCTTACCATACTTATTTGACCACTTCCAATTTGCTTTGATTCATGGACCTAACACTCCAGGTTCCTATACAATATTGCTCTTTACAGCATCAAACCTTGCTTCCATCACCACCCACATACACAACTGGATGTTGTTTTTGCTTTTCCTCTGTCTCTTCATACTTTCTGGAGTTAGTTCTCTACTGATCTCCAGTAGCATATTGGGCACCTACTGACCTGGGGAGTACCTCTTTCAGTGTCCTAACTTTTTGCCTTTTCCTACTGTTCCGGGGGTTCTCAAGGCAAGAATACTGAAGTGGTTTGCCATTCCCTTCTCCAGTGGACCCCTTTTTGTCAGAACTCTCCACCATGACCTAACTCAATGAAACTATGAGCCAGGCCATGTAGGGCCACTCAAGATGGACAGGTCATGGTGGAGAGCTCTGACAAAATACTTACTGAATTTCAAATACTTAGTATGAAAATGGGGAGAAGGCAATGGCACCCCACTCCAGTACTCTTGCCTGGAAAATCCCATGGATGGAGGAGCCTGGTAGGCTGCAGTCCATGGAGTCGCAAAGAGTTGGACACCACTGAACGACTTCACTTTCCCTTTTACTTTCATGCATTGGAGAAGGAAATGGCAACCCACTCCAGTGTTCTTGCCTGGAGAATCCCAGGGACGGGGGAGCCTGGTGGGCTACCATCTATGGGGTCGCATAGAGTCGGACACAACTGAAGCGACTTAGCAGTAGCAGCAGTGTGAAAACAAAGCTAAATATCTCAAAATGTTACATTGATTGTATGTTGAAATGATAATAGTTTGGAGGTATTGGAGGAAACAAAACATAGTTGAAATTTTAAATAAACCACCTTGTATAACCATTTATACGCAGCTACACAGAGAAGGGCAACCCTGGCAGAAAGAGAGCAAGCAAAGGAAGAGACAAACTATCCTGAGATGTGGTCTCCACAAGTGAGACAGTAGATAAAAAAGAATCCTGGTACCAGTGCATGCTGGGAATTGTAACTGTATGTTCTATAATAATTGATAGCATAAAAAAGTTAAGAACCCAAGAACAAGAAAATTATGATGAGCATTAAACCAGCTAAAACAGAACAACTTCCGAATAAAATAAAATGCAAATATTAGCTTTCCTAAAGAGAATCTATATTTGGGAAATACATACATGCTGCTGCTACTGCTAAGTCGCTTCAGTCCTGTCCGACTCTGTGCGACCCCATAGACGGCAGCCCACCAGGCTCCCCCGTCCCAGGGATTCTCCAGGCAAGAACACTGGAGTGGGTTGTCATTTCCTTCTCCAATGCATGAAAGTAAAAGGGAAAGTGAAGTCGCTCAGTCGTGTCCAACTCTTTGCGACCCCATGGACTGCAGCCTACAAGGCTCCTCCATCCATGGGATTTTCCAGGCAAGAGTACTAGAGTGGGGTGCCATTCCCTTCTATATGTGTGTATACATACATGCATATATACATGTATGTATGTATGTATATATATATTTATATTCATGTATATATTAATATTTTTATATTTATATTTATAAATATATAACATATTTATAATTATAAATACTAAATATTATATTAAATATACATATGTATATATAAATATTTATAAGTATAATATATAAATATAAATTTTTGTATATAACTTTTATATATTTTTATATAAAATATAAATTATGTATATTATTTATGTAATATATAATATATTTTAATAATATATATAATTGTATATTACATAAATATAATATATAATATATAATATAATATATTTATATAATTTATACTACTTAAAATATAATATAATATATTCATAATCTATTATAAAATATATGATATAATATGTAACATATATAATTATATAATATATAATATATATAAATATATAATATATAATAATATTGTATAATGATATTATAATATATATAATTTATATACTAATATATATCATGTATAATATATATATTATAATATATATAATATACATAAAAATATATACCATTTATAATATATATATTATATAATATGTAATATAATAAATATGCTTATATAATGCATTTATATAATGCATTATTATATAATATATAATAGCAAAATATATATAATATATATAATATATTTTAATATACTATTGATAAATATTATATATAATGTAATACAATATAATATATAATATATGAATATTATAAATTGCAATATATAATATTATATATTAAAATATATATAACATATAATCATAAAATACTATATAATATAATAATTTTATATGATATTATATATATTATATATTATTGATATTATAAATATATTGCATACTATATATATACTATATATAATATACCTATAATATAATATTTAATATATAATATATTTGCACTATTAATATTATATAGTATTTGATTATTAATTATTATATAATATATGATTATTGATGTTAATAATATTAATACTAATAATAGTTTTAATATTACAATTTATATATTATACAATATATTACATTGTATATATTTATATTTCATATTTTATATGTTTATATTAAATATATATTTATTATATGCTAAAATAAATATAATATATTATTATAAAAAAATAAATATATTTTATTTATTTTATTATATATAACAAATATATTTATAATGTATATTTATATTTACAAATATAAATATTTATATCATAAATATATATTTTAATATAATATTAATTATATATAATTGTATATATTATATATATATATATATCCTCTATACATGTCTTATTTGTGCTGTTTCTCTGGAGACCCCTAATATGTACAACAGTGCACATTTTGTAGACTCTACATTCTTTCAGCTTTCACAGACTTTCCTATCATTTGATGTTTCTTTGACTGATTTCTCATACCAAGTCTCAGTTTATCTAGAGAGAGAAACAGTCCCTGACAGCCAGGAGCCCATCTGGCATTCATAGCTAGGCCTTGGTGCTCTCTTTTTTGTTGTTGTTCCGTCCTGTCCAACTCTATGACCCCATGGCCTGCAGCACACAAGACTTCCCTGTCCTTAACCCTCCTGGAGTTTGCTCAAACTCATATCCATTGAGTCAGTGATGTTATCCAACTATCTCATCCTCTGTCGCCCCTTTCTCCTCTTGCCTTTATTCTTTCCCAGCATCAGAGTGTTTCCTAATGGTCTTCGCATCAGATGGCCAAACTTTTGGAGCCTCAGCTTTAACATCAGTCCCTTTAAAGAACATTCTGGGTTGATTTCCTTTAGGATTGGCTGGTTTGATCTACTTGCAGTCCAAGGGACTCTCAAGAGTCTTCTCCAGCACCATAATTCAGAAGGATCATTTCTTCAGAGCTCAATCTTCTTTATGGTCAAACTCTCGCATCTATACATGACTATTAGAAAAACCATAGCTTTGACTACATGGACCTTTATCAGCAAAGTGATGCCTCCACTTTTCAATATACTGTCTAGGTTTGTTTGGTGCTCTCTTATGAGATGTCATTTTCGAGAACGTCAACATCTCGCAAGGTCAATTGTGACTCTAATGGATCAAAACAAGGACAAGACCATAATCATGTCTGAATACAAACAAAGATATTAACATTATCCAAACCACAAAAATCTAAATATCCCCCTATCTTGGCTGATAGAAATGACTGCAATTTAGCCTCAGTGTAGTCTTTCCTCTTTTTAGGTAAGATTTATTAGGATAGAATTACTCCCACACTCTAACAGCATCCAATTCAGAACAAAGTCTGCTTCCTTAGTCCTACTAAAACTGGTAGACCTAAGCCCTTTAAAAAGCTATTTCTAAAACTCTTCTCCTGAGATGACTCAGAGTTCTTAATGGTATGCATTTTTTTTTGCAGAAACAAACAATAAACTTAACTTTTTCAACCATATGTCCAGCCATCTTTGAATAGAGAGCACTGACAACTTATTACAGATCATTTGTTGCCTTATATTATTTCTGTATCAAATTTAGTTGGCTGCAATCTTTAAGAAACAGCAAATACAAATTGTGAAAATTTAAAAGACTGATAATATTCTATTCTGAACACTCTCCCAATGCTACCTTGGCTGATTTCAATGTTTGTTTTAGTATCTTCAGGTTATAATCTAATACTGAATATCTAAAGCACTCAACAAACAAATTGTTGTCTCAGAGTATAAAATTAATCCCAAGTAACTACATTGTTTCTTTTTTCTGAAGAAAACTATGGATTTATAATGATTGTAATTCTAAGTCTTATGACTGTTCTGTTGCAAATACTTTTTTAACTGCCACTGTTAATGCAGTCACCAAAATTAAAAATGTAGATTTAAAAATTGCATTCCAATTTAGGAGATAGTGGAATGACACAGTTAAAAATTCAAATGATAAAAAAAGACCAAACAAATTAGGGCACAGAAAAGAAGTACAAAGAGAAAGCAGTAAATAATATGACAAACAAACCCGAATGTGTGTGTGTGTGTGTGTGTGTGTGTGTGTATTAAGGTTCTTCTACTACCCAAAACGGAGTTATGTGCGTGCTCAGTCATGTCCAACTCTGGGATCCCAGGAACTATAGTCACCAGGCTCCTCTGTCCATGGAATTTTCCAGGCAAGAACACTGGAACGGGTGCATTTCCTTCTCCAGGGGATCTTCCCAAGCCAGGAATTGAAACTGCAGCTTTTGCATCTTGTGCGTTGGCAGGTGGGTTCTTTACCAGCTGAGCCATAGGAGAAGCCCATAGAGACTTAAGGCTACTACTGAGGCCATCAAAAATAGAATGAAATACGTGAAACAAAAGTCTTCAAGTCACTGAACAATGGCAAGAAAGGACAGTGATCTCAGAAATGCAAATGAGGTGAGCCCTAACATTGCCCCAGAAAACTGCCTTAACAAGTTTCTAGGCCACTGACACAGGAAGGGGAACCTAGGCAGAGCATTTGAATCAAAAGAGATGGAGCTAAGAGGCCAGGTAAGGCAAGGCAACTAGAGTTTACTAAACAGAATTCTGAAGAAGAGAGGGACACACAAAGAAAGAACTCTTAAATCTGCTGAAGACCCCTCTTGAGTATGCAACATAGTGCTGAACATTGCATATATGGGAAGAAAATATCAGACGTCAGGGAATAAAACCATCCAGAAGGATTACCTGACACACAGGGCTGAAAGCAATGCCCATTCCTGCCAACCAAGTGAGAAAGCATTGCATTTTCTGGAGCATTGGGCAGAGTATCAAGAAAGTCCTTTATTCTAATATTCAAAAAACACACAAAAGTACATGGATGAGGAAGGGAAATGATGTTCCTGCAATTTTATTTATTTTCTTAAAAATCAGTCTTTATTTTTATTATTTTCTCTATTGATTTTCTGTTTTTCATTTCATTGATTTCTTCCCTAACCTGAATCATTTCTTTCTTTTTTTTTTTTTTTTTTGCTTACTTTGGGATTACTCTCCTGTCTCTAATGTCTTAAAGTTAGAAAATGAGGTCATCAGTTTGAGACTTCTTTTTCTAATGTAGAACTGCAGTGTTATAAATTTCCCTCCAAGGACTGTTTTAGCTGCATCAGTCAAATTTTAATATGTTGTATTCTCATTTTCATTCACTTCAAAGTATTCCTAACTTCTTTTTTGAATTATCTGTCCTATGGGTTATTTAGAAGACCTTTAAAATTCCAGAGGTTCTTTTTTCATTATTAAGGCTTCTAGTTTAATTCCATTTTGCTCAGAGAACATGCATTCTATGAATTGAATCTTTGAAACTTTATTGAGACTCATTTTATGTTCCAGAATATGATTCATCCTGTTTAATTTCAGTGTGCATTTTAAAAATTGTGTACTTTAGTCTTATTTGGGGAAATATTCTATAAATGTAATCTAGTTCAAATTGATTGAGAGTGTTAAACTTCTCTATGACCTTCCTGGTTTTCCATCTACTTGTGCTATTAATATTGAGAGCAGATGAGAAATATTCAAATATAGCTGTGGATTTATGGATTTCTTTATTTTTTCTCTGCAGTTCTTTTAGATTTTACTTGATGTATGTTGAGGTTCTATTATTAAATGCATAAATAATTAGGACTGCTAAGTCCTCTTAATAAATGTCTCCCCCTTATCATTCATTATGATTCTATTGCTGATACTCTGAATACTGAATACAGAATGTTGAAATCTACTGTGATATCAATATAGCCACAGATTTATTTTGATTATTATTACCATGGCATATTTTCTTTTTACTTTTAATCTACTTCTGTAATTTTAAAAATACTTCTTTATACTATTTGTTTACTTCCTTCTCCTCCAGGGACTCCATTTTACAGGCACTAAGCTGAAGTTTTCTCACAGCTCTCTGATGTTCTTCATTTTATCATTCTCTTCATCTATTTCAGTTGGAAAATTCTCATTATTCTATCTGTAATTCTCTGCTGTCTAATTAACTGTTAATCTTATCCAGAGTATTTATCATCTTGGACATCATAATAGTTTTCATCTTAAGAAGTTTGATATGAGGATATATATTTGCTTCATGTCTCTACTTAAGATGGTCAATCTTTCTCCAGCTTCTTGAACACATAGATTACAATCACAATAACTCTTTCAACATTGTCATTTACTAATTTTGCCATGTGTGTCGTTTTAGGGTTGTTTTAGTTGATTTTTAAGTTTTCCTCAATATTGATCATATTTTCTGCTTCTGTGGCATGCCTGGTAATTTTTTACTGTATGCCAATATTATAAATTTTACTTCATAATATTGTTGGATATTTTTGCTTCCTACAAATACTTTTTGCCTTTACTCTAGAACAGAGATAAGTTTCATTAAAACAATATGATTATTTTGGCTCTTGCTTTTAAACTTTGTCAGGCAGGACCAGAGCAGTATTCAATCCATGATGAATTTTCCCTACTACTGAGATGAAGGGGCTTCCCTGGTGGCTCAGATGGTAAAGAATCTGCCTTAAATGCAAGAGACCCACATTCAATCCCTGGGTCAGAGAGATTCCCTGGAGAAGGAAATGGCTACCCACTCCAGTATTCTTGCCTGGAGAATCCCATGGACAGAGGAGCCTGAAGGGCTACAGTTCATGGGGTCACAGAGAGTCCCACAGGACTCTTTGTCTGACTGAGCAAATAACACTTTCACTTTCACTGAGATGAAAGCCTTGTGAGTACTTTTCTTGATGTCCTATGAATTAAGAGGTTTACCACTCTGGCTGATGGAAGTAGAAATGATTCTCAGCCCTAGTTAAAGTATTGCTTTCTCTAATGCTTCAGGTTATTTTTCCTCTGGTTTCAGATAGTTCCTTCACATGCATATTCTTAATCATGCTAAGTCACTTCAGTCGTGTCCATCTCTGCAACCCCATGGACTGTACCCTCCTAGGCTCCTCTCTCCATGGAATTCTCCAGGCAAGAATACTAGAGTAAGTTGCCATGCCCTCCTCCAGGGGACCTTCTTGACCCAGAGATTGAACCTGTGTCTCTTCATTCTCCTGCGTAGGCAGGTGGATTCTTCACCACTAGCACCAGCGGGGAAGCCCATGTACTTAATGTATACCTAAAGAAAGATTTGGGAAGTTCTGCGGCTCTCTCTATGGGCAGCTCTCTCTTTTCTGCTGCTTTTCTGTGTCAAATCAAGCCCCGCTGGCCTCCACGAACTCACAACATTTTCTTCTCAGTTAAAGGAGACCACTGGATGCTGTCTGGGTTTTCTCTCTCTCAGCCTCAGAGCTTTCTCCAGGCATAACACCAGGGCAATGCTCAAGCTCATTTGGTTTGTTTATAATCTCCCAGATTTCATTGTCCCTTATTGCCTGATGTCCAGTATCTTTAAAACTACTTTTGTGTATTTTTAGTTATTTCAGAGACTATTTCAAACCCCTGGTATTCATCCCCACTGGAAACAGAACCCAGAATTGAGGCTTTAAATTTACAAAATACTGATATCAAATAGGAAAAGAATCCAAGTTTGACATAGTATACCGTGATTCTGCTCAAGTAGGTAATTATTGGTCCAAGGTATGAGTGATTACTAAGAATGATAGGGATTGATATTTCCTTAATATGGTTTATTTCATACACAATAAAGAGAATAAGGAAGATGTCTCCCATTAAAGGCATCTGAGTCTACCCTCTACTTTTATTTTCTCAAGTGTTATGGTTTATTAATCTTCCCATCAGCTACATCAAAGGAGTGACTGGATAGCTCTCATTTGTTGTGGACATCTTTTTCTGCATTTAAAACAATACCAAGAATCATACTGGCGATCATTTGGGAAAGCAGAGACTATGAACAGTACTCATGGTGTTTCCTCTTTTACTGCTGCTTTATGGACTTCATATAGTACTTGGGCTGAAGTTCATAGAAGTTTCAATAAATGTAAACCCAGGGAGTTCATAAGCCATGTCCCAAACTCTACAACTGTAATTATTCTTTATTTTGCTCTGCTATAAGAAATGCTTATTCATATCCATATCTCAAAGCAATTTTCCATTCCATTTAGCTTATATATTTATTTATAAAATGCTTATTGAGTGCCTGTCATGTCAAGGCCCTCTATGAGACCCCAAGTTTATAATATATGAAACAATGAATAATCTCCATACTAATGAAGTACATAATCTAGTGATGACATGGAGAATAAAAGTAACCAAACAAATAAATATTTAAATATAAATTATATTCATTGCTATGGAAGAAATTGATAAGTGGCTAAGCTAGAGAATTTTTAAAAGTCAATTTTGATAATACAGGGAAGTCCTATCTAATACAATAAGATAAAAAGTGTCCCACTAAAGGAAAAGAACCAATCATAGCAATAGCTCAAAAGTAAGCTGACAGAGAGACATGTTTGTACTGAGATATTTGGAAAAGAAAGACAAAGTTGATGTGTTCAAGGATATGAAATAAAGCTACAGTGACTGAAGTATAGGAGGGAGAGAGCAGAACCAGATGAGGCTGGAGGATAAACAGATGCCACACCACAGAGGATCCTAAGTGCAATAGTCACTCAAGTGTTCAAACCATGAAATGTCAGAATCATCTTTATCTTCTTGAAATATTACTCAACCATAAAAAAGAACAAAATAATGCCATTTGAAGCAACATGGATGGACCTAGAGATTATCATAATAAGTAAAGTAAGTCAAACAAAGACAAATAACTTATCACTCAAATGTGAAATCTAATTTATAAAAATGATACAAATAAACTTATTTACAAAACAGAAGCAAATTTACAGATACAGAAAACAAACATGGATACCAAAGGGGAAATGTGGTCGGGGAGGAATAAATCAGGAGCTTGGGATTAACAAATGCACACTATTATATATAAGTTGATAACTCATATTATTATATTATACTTACACTTTGTTATATATAACTATTATATATAAGGTTGATAACCAACAAGGGCCTACTGTACAACACAAGGAACTCTACTCAATATTCTGTGATAACCTATATGAGAAAAGAATCTGAAACACAATGAATATATGTACATGTATAAGTGAATCCCTTTGCTGTACACCTGAAACTGACACAACATTGTAAATCAGCTATACTCCAATAAAATTGTTTTAAAATTAAAAAAAATAATAATCTTTACGTTCTTGAAAGATCACTCTAACTTGCATATGTATAATAGCTTGGAGGAAGGCAAAATTAGAAGCAAAGATACCAAGTAGGGAACTAATGCAAGAGTCCAGATGAGAAAGGGAAATATCCTGAGGTGGTGGTGGTGGTGGAGATTCAGAGAGTGAGTGACTATATGTTAGGACAGAAATTTTGTTCATGGATGGATATTTTGGGATAGTTTAGTTCAGTTCAGTCACTCGTTCGTGTCTGACTCTTTGCAATCCCATGAACCTCAGCACACCAGCCCTCCCTGTCCATCACCAACTGCTGGAGTCTACCCAAAAGGGAAAGGAAAAATAAACTTCATCTTAAGTTTCTGATTTAACAATTAAGTTCATGATGTCAATACCTGAGACGGGAAAAGACTAACTGAGAAAAAGTATTGGAGGTAAAGTTAAGAGTTTATTTTCAGGCCATCAAGTTTAGAATACTGGGGAAGGGAATGGCAACCAACTTCAGCATTCTGACTGTGTGGATCACAACAAACTATGAAAAATTCGGAAAGAGATGGGGATACCAGACCACCTGACCTGCCTCTTGAGAAACCTGTATGCAGGTCAGGAAGCAACAGTTACAACTGGACATGGAACTGACTGGTTCCAAATCAGGAAAGAGTACATCAAGGCTGTATATTGTCACCCTGCTTATTTAACTTCTATGCAGAGTATATCCTGAGAAACGCTGGGCTGGATGAAGCACACGCTGGAATCAAGATTGCCAGGAGAAATACCAGTAACCTCATATATGCTGATGACATCTCCCTTATGGCAGAAAGTGAAGAAGAACTAAAGAGCCTTTTGATGAAAGTGAAAGAGGAGAGCGGAAAATGTTGGCTTAAAACTCAACATTCAGAAAACGAAGATCATGGCATCTGGTCCCATCACTTCATGGGAAATAGATGGGGAAGCAATGGATAGAGTGACAGACTTTGTTTTGGGGGGCTTCAAAATTACTGCAGACGGTGACTGCAGCCATGAAATTAAAAGACACTTACTCTGGAAGGAAAGTTAATGACCAACCTAGATAGCATATTAAAAAGCAGAGACATTATTTTGCCAACAAAGGTCCATCTAGTCAAGGCTATGGTTTTTCCAGTAGTCATGTATGGTTGTGAGAGTTGGACTATAAAGAAAGCTGAGCAAAACCAATACAGTATTATAAAGTAAAATAAAGTAAAAATAAAAATTAAAAAAAAAATAAAGATGTTAAAAAAAAAGAAAAATAAATTGAACACATTTTGAATTTTTATCTAAATTAAATTATACAAAAATTAATGAAGCAATATAGAAATGTATTATCAAAACAAAATATACTGCACATAACTTGATAAATCTTTACTATGATTAATTGCATTGAGTTCAAAATAAATAAATATATAGTTGAATAAATATAAAAAAAATAAAAGAAAGCTGAGCACCAAAGAATTGATACTTTTGAACTGTGGTGTTGGAGAAGACTTTTGAAAGTCCCTTAGACTGCAAGGAGATTCAACCAGTTCATTCTAAATGAAATCAGTCCTGAATATTCATTGGAAGGACTGATGCTGAAGCTGAAACTCCAATATTTTGGCCACCTGATGCGAAGAACTGACTCATGTGAAAAAACCCTGATGCTGGGAAAGATTGAAGGCAGGAGGAGAAGGGGACAACTGAGGATGAGATGGTTGGATGGCAACACCGACTCAACAGACATGAGATTGAGTAAGCTCCAGGAGTTGGTGATGGACAGGGAGGCCTGGCATGCTTCAGTCCATTTGGGTCACAAAGAGTCGGACATGACTGAGGACTGAACTGAACTGAACTAATGTTTAGAATGTCCAGGTTTATCAAAATAGAGACATTAAGTAGCCAGTTGAAAAACTAATTCTGGGGAGGAGATTGAAATGAAGATATAAACTTGGTAGTTGTTAGAATTAGGTCATATGTAAAGGCATGAGATCAGATAAATTAGTTGAGGAGAAAATGTAATAAAGCAAATTAAGATTTATCTTCAAGTGTGATAGCTCATATTATAGGTCAACATGGTTGACTGAACCATGGGATGCTCAGATAGCTGGTTAAACATTATTTCTGGATGTGATTGTGAGGCAGTTTCCAGAAGAGATTAGCATTTGAATTGGTAGACTAAGTACATTGTCCTTCCCCATCCACTGAGGGCCTGAACAGAACAAAATCAAGGAAGAAGGGTATATTTGCCTTCTCCCTCTGTCTATTTAGCTGGAACATCTCCTGCCATTAACTCTTCTGAGGCCTTCTGACTCAGACTGGAATCTACACCACTGACTCTCTGGTTCTCAGGCCTCTCTGGTTCTCAGGCCACTGGTCTTCTTCGGTCTCCAGACTGTAGATGGTAGACCATGGGACTTTTCAATTTCTCCATAATCACTTGAACCAATAAACTTGTATGTTTGTTTGTTTCACGTGAAAAATGTTTGATCTCACTAGTAATGAAAGGTAATTTTATAAAATTGTGCTAGATTTGTAAAGAATTTTTAAAATTGCAATTAAAAAATAATTATAAAGGATCTCAACAAAGGTTCAGAGATTGCACACTATAATGACCACACCTGGTCTGATGTGACTGTTACAACTTCCAATAACTTTTTGATAAATAGATGATAGATACAGAGATAGATTCAGAAATACATACTGTTTCTCTGGAGAAGGCTAATTCACCAACGGACTCTAACAACTCGATTTCAGACAGAAGAAGAGAATCATAGATGGGGAAGAAAAGAGAGTGGAATGATATCATGAAAGCCAAGAGAGGAAAATGTTTTAAGGATGATAATGGAAGTAGATTGAGGAAAGGCATGTGTCAATTAGATGTAATTGTCAATAGCAATCTTGTGAAGGACACTTCTCTATGAAACACTAGAAATGTCAGTAAGATGAAGTAGGTTAAAATGAGAAAGTGTCACAAATAACTTGAAAAGAGTATTTCTGAAGGAAATCAATGAACTGGGTGGTAAATGGAGATATGGTGTCAAGAAAGCAATTTATAAACATCTAGATGATAGATAGATATCTTTTCTCACTTTTCTTACTTAAGTAGATCCTGAATATTTGCCCTGATACAAATTTGAAGCACACAAATAATTTAGGGAAAGAAATCAAAGTTACCTACCATTATCAAGGGTGGTAGGATTCATTGCAGTTCAGGTACGTGGAAAGTCACTCTATCAATATTTGTGCAAGCCAATGTATTTCAGAAACTTATTAGTATCAACACAGTTTTACAATATAACTATCCAACCAAAAATATCTTTTCTGTCTAACAAGAAGAAATGGTTTTGACACAGATTCTTGTAAAATTGAAGCAATTTATATGATACATGTAGCTATGGAAAGCTTTCTTTCTCTGACTGTAAAAACTAAGTACTACCAGGCCAAAAACAGAGTGTTTGTCCTTCAATGTAACTTCAAGATTTGCTGTTCCTGCAATTTTACTGCTAAACAGAGCCAAACTCACAGAATATTTCCAGCAAATATGAGAATGCTTTAGGTCTTTCCCCACAAATGGATGAGTTATGGATAGGTGAAGAGTAGGTAAATAAGCATAGATGATGAAATGAACAAAGCCCTGAGTTCCAAGAGAAATTTAGAGACAAGTCTATTTAATATAAAAAGATGTACAGTTTAGGGTAAGAAACTATTTTTTAATTTATCAGTTTCTATCCAGTAATGTCAGGCATATTATATTCATTCTTACTGAACACAATGAATTTGACCTTATAATTTAAATTTACAGATGAAGAAACTATATTTTATGAAAGTTAAACATCTTACCGAAGCACATACAACCAGTAAGTATCAGAGCTAGGGTTTAGGTCCAGCTTTTCCAAGGCCAAAGCTAATGTTTCCAAAGATACAGCATAATGATCAGCAGTAGAAGGAAGTCGTTAGGAATGCAGGAAAGGAATCAGATGGCCTGATTCCAACATCTTGTTCCACTCCATATTAACCTATGAATTTGGGCAAGTTATTTCTCCTGCTCTATCTCAGTTTTCTCATTGATAAAATGGGAATAACAGTAATATTTACCTCATAGGATTGTTATGAGAATTAAATGAGTTTAAACGGTGTTAGGACCATATACCTCAGTAAGCAACAAAAATTAGTACACTAATCTTAACAAGACCAGTTCTTCTCTATTTGGTAAGGTTACACTTTTGGGGGGCTTCCCTTGTGGCTCAGACAGTACAGAAGCTGCTTGCAGTGCAGGAGATCTGGGTTTGATCCCTGGGTTGGGAAGATCCCCTGGAGAAGGGAATGGCAACCTTCTCCAGTATTCTTGCCTAGGGAATTCCATGGACGTGAAGAAAGGAGACCAATGGGATCATAAGGAGTCGAACACAACTGAACAACTAACACACTAGCCCTTTTGTTCAGAGTGTTCTTAGTAACTAGTGAGCAAAGATGCTACACAACCAAATCACCCTAAACTACTTTTAATCTTTTATCTGAACTCAGACCACCAGAATTTTTATTTCAAAATTCTGACAAAACCATCTTTGGTCCATCATTTCTTTACTTATTTGCTCTTTGTTCAAGCTTTCCCTAACCCATCCTCCAATAAGCCTTTGTTTACCTTTCTGTATGTAAAAAGAAAGACAGTGGCTAAATCCAGCAGCACCAAAGCTGGGAAAGCTTCCAGGTTCATTTGCAGAGCACTCCACAGAGCGTGGAGAAGTGTAATCTTTCACGGTATTGTTAAGTCTGCACCAAGTCTGCATTCTAAAAACTCACTGGGAGAAGGGAACGCCAACAGGAGGAAGCAGCTGGGTCAGCACGCTTCTCCATTCATTGCACAGTAATGACTTTGCTCACACTAATTGCCCATTTCTCCTACAAATAAGAGAATTCAGATGAGTAGATGCGGCAGAACTGGTTGCTCTAAGATGATAGAAAAGGACTCTTTTCTTTTATATAATCATAACCCTTTGTCCTTGGGATTGTTACCTGCAATAAATGTCATTCTAGGAGAAGGACTAGCCCTTAACTCCCATCAAAATCTTTCCCGGAAAGTTGGAGCACAGAACTCTTGTATTCTTTCATATTGTGGCAGAACAGCAGCAGAACAAGGCACATTACTGAAAAAGCGTAGTCCTATGGAGGTAAAGCTGATCTGTTTTGTTGTGAAAAGCTTTTCCACTGAATTTGCTGGAAAGGCAGGAGGAAGGACTACTTAACACTCATCTTTTGACTATTATGCATTCTGCCTTGTTCCTATAATGGAAGAGGAACTGCAAACACAAAAAAGTAATCAACAACATGAGGATAGAATGATGCTGGCATGTATGTGTGCATGTCCATGTTTCCCTGGAGTGGCTAGGGAAAATAAAAGAGATCTATGCCAGAGTTAGCACTTTATAGAAATTATTTCAGAGTTCTTATAATTATTGTGGTTGTGGTTAAATTTTATACTATATTTGGAAGTTTGATAAATGGAGGAAAATCCAAAGCTCCTAGCTATGGGAATTAAATATTTGGAATAATGAAATTAAGGCAAAGGAGATGAGAGAAAAACGTCAACAGATGAAAAGTTTGACAAAGTGTTGTTTTCAATATAATTATAAATTACCTCATAACAACCTATGTGTTTACCCATGTGTGTGTGCATTCACACATGGTCACACACACACACACAAATTAAGGCAAAGCAATTTGAATTAAAATAATCCATGTTTCAATTATCTGCATGCTACAAGAAAAAGTAAAAATGATTGTGACCACAATAACTTTTACAAATGTTTTAGTTTCCATTTCAATCACATGTAGATTATTTTAGAACAGTTTTTCTTTTTAAGAAAAACCGTTGGCATTGGAATGGAGAACAAAATAAGCCCATTTATTTTTTCACAGATGGACTACTATTACAGATGGTGCTATTAAAATTATGTCAAAACAATGTTCACAAAGAAGTAGGATTTAACTTCAAATATTTTTAAAAGTTCATCAAGAAAGAAAAATAGTGATACTCTGAGAATCAAGATAAGATAAACTTCCAAATAATTTATGCAATACTTCAACTACCAACAAAATAATTTAACTATTGAACTTGTTTTTCAAAATGGAAAAACTTAAGTATCTCCTTCAATTCTTTTCATTATGCCATGGAATCTTCATCTCAAGAACACAGGTAAATGAGAGGAAAATTGTATCTTTAGAACCTATGGGATGGGAACTACTCAAAAATACCAATGGAACTGACTATTTATGATTATTGCTTCAGTAAATGGTTTAATATGGGATACATAATAAAAATATAAGAAGTTAAGACTTTTAAAGATGAGCTTGAATATTTGACAAACTTCTGAAATGATCTCAAGCAAGTAAAAGTCAACAGAAATAAACATTTGTCTTCTAACTGCTGTTATGATAAGAATTTTCCATAACTTATAAATTGCCAAATTATAGTACTCAAATGGACATGGTAGATAGATAACCAACCTTTGGTATAGTTCAGCAGTCCCAAAACTTTTTGGCATGCGTTTTATTTCTACTACTAACATTGTTACATCAGCTCCATCTCAGATCATCAGGTATTAAATCCTGGAGGTTGAGGACCCTTGGTTTAGATATCACAGGCTACATTGCTTTCCTTCCTCTGAGTTGCTGGGTGGATTAAGACTGAAATACAATTTACAGAGTTTCCACTGTTGGCAGAAAGGCATATGTGATGACATCTGTTCTCAGAGCGCTTCTTGGATATTGTACTTCCAAACAGTTAAAGCAGCAAATAATGGCACATTCTAGCACCTACGAGCCAAGCTGGAAACTTATTAATACATTCAAAATCAGATGTTCAGTCAAAGTGGGTCTATGTTTTTAATTTCATTTTAATCAACTAATTTTTTGCCCTTAAACTTACTCATCCTCAGCAATGTTTAAAAATAAAAATAAGTTCTTTGAAATATTTTCCAGAAATACCTGAAATGTGAGTAAATTTGTTTAGTAATATTTATTGCTCAATATCTTCAATTATTTAGACCTTCAAAAGAGGGGAGGAGAGTTTTCAAGTGGGCTTATCCTCGGACTCTAAACATTTACCCCATAGAAGCCTCGTCATGTCTGACTCTTTGCAACCCCATGGACTGTAGCCTACCAGGCTCCTCTGTCCATGGGATTTTCCAAGCAATAGTACTGGAGTGGACTGCCATTTCCTTCTCCAGGGGATCTTCCCGACCTAGGGATCAAATCCGGGTCTCCCACATTGTAGACAGACGCTTAACTGTCTGAGCCACCAGGGAAGTCCCCTAAACATTTTGATTCCTGCTATTTAAAGGCAGTCAAAAGTCCAGAGAAAATAAGAATAACGAAGAAAGTTATGTAACGAGTAACAACCAGTTGCAGTCAGAATACTTTCAAAGAATAGTGTATGAAATTCCAGGGAGAACTGAGAGATAGTTATGTAGATTTAATTTAAATCTCCAGTACAAGTATGTGAGAAAAAATAACTAGTTTGAAAAATTCTATTAGCAATGCCATTCAAGCACCTAAAACAATCAATGCATGTTGGTAAAACGTAAAAATAAGTTTTGTGAATTTATCCATATAACAAATGTTTATGGAGAACTTACTTTATGCCAGAAAAATTCATTTATGCCTTCATGGAATTAATATTAAATAGTGAAGGACAGGGAAGCCTGGCTTGCTACAGTCCATGGGGTTGCAAGGAGTCAGACATGACTTACTGACTGAACAACAACAAAGTCAAAAACACTACCTGCCCAAGTAAAATACATACATTAGTGAGGATGGTGAGAAGTGCTAAATAAAGCTTGATGCTGTGTAGTAAGAAATGAAGTTGCAATACTGTGTCTGTTAGTTAACTGCTGCTGCTGCTAAGTCACTTCAGTTGTGTCTGACTCTGGGCGACCCCATAGACGGCAGCCCACCAGGCTCTGCCATCCCTGGGATTCTCCAGGCAAGAACACTGGAGTGGGTTGCCATTGCCTTCTCCAATGCATGAAAGTGAAAAGTGAAAGTGAAGTCGCCCAATCGTGTCCGACTCTTCGTGACCTCATGGACTGCAGCCTACCAGGCATCTCCATCCATGGGATTTTCCAGGCAAGAGTACTGGAGCGGGGTGCCATTGCCTTCTCCGGTTGGTTAGTTAACTATTACCACAATATTGCCACATTCAACAATAGGCGTTAGTTGCACATGTGTCAACTATGCCGATCTCTGCTTTGCTTGGCTGGCTGCAGGATGATCAAGGTTGACCTCAGCTGAGATGATTGAGCCAACTCAGCTCTAACCCATGTGTTTCTCAACCTATGGCAGACCAGTCCTAGCAGATTCTCAAGGCATTGGAAGGCATGTGAGGAGCAAGTGCAGACAGCCAAGGTTTCCTGAAACCTAGACTTGAAACTGGCACATTGTCACTTCTAATTCATTCTACTGGCTAACGAGAGTCATATTACAGGGCCTGGACTCAAAGAACAGTGTAGGTGACCCCACCCACTGAGAGAGAGAGCTGGAGAGTCAAGAGTAATAGACACAGGGAGGGGTAAAAATGGGGCCAATGATGCATCAACAGGATGGAGGCTACTTGAAAAGAGTGGTCAAGAATGGGGTTATTGATCTCTATGATCTAATTGATCAGATACCTTAAGGAGGTGAAGGGATGAGCCATTGGGACATTTATTAATAGAAAAAATATTTCAAGTGAAATGTCCATGAGGCAAGATGGAGAAATGGAGAGAAAGTGGTAGAGTGTGGAGTTACAGAGATGGTGGAGGGAGGTGATTGAGACACAGATCCTTCAGGGCTTTGTAGGCCCTTGAAAGAACTTTGATTTTGCTCTAAGTAAGATGAGAAGCCATTTAAGGATTATAAGAAAGGCAAAACATAACCTAATATTTAAAGAGTTTATTACAATTAACAAAATGCTGGCCAGGCTAGTGAATGTCATGAAATTGAAAGATTAATTGAGAGCCATATAAAAATATGCACTTACAGAAAATAAGATTTGATAAATGCTGCATGTGGGATCCTATATACAAAACTGTGTGCATAATACTTTAAAGGAAATTTAATGGTTATTCAAGGTAAAGTGATTTACAACCTGCTTATGCTGAATTTAGAAAACAGCCCAGCTCAGCAGAGACTTCACTGTAAGGTATGACCTTGGATGTATTACTGATAGGCTCATTGAGCATAAAGGTCCTTTATGTACTGTGCATTTCTGAAAAGTTTTCTGGAGTTTTGAATTTTGAAAGTGAAGTAATTTTCCTATTACTATAATTTAAAATATGTAACCACATGCAAAAATGAGTTGAAATTACCCCCACCCAAAAATTGTCATGAACAAGAAGAGAGTTTAACAAAGTTGCAGGTGAAAGAGTTAACATACAAATAGCAATATCATATGTATATATAATATAATCAAACAGAAGATTTAATGAAAAAAGATCAAACTTATAGCACCCAAAATAATAATAACAATAATACCTAGCCTAAACTTTAAGAAGACTATCCACACCTTTCCGAGGAAATCTATAAAATATCCTTAAATGTTGCAAAAGTAAATGCAAACAAATGAAAAGATATAACCTGTAATTAGATAGGAAAAATCAACATCATAAGTAAGTCAGTTTTCCCTGAGGTAATTTAATAACTCAATACAATACCACCAATAAAAACCATCATGTTTTTCTTTTCTCAAACTTGACAAGTTAAGCTGTAAAGTTCATTTGAAAAGACAACCAAATTGGAAAAAAATGGGGGACTGACTAGTTTTATCATTTGTTAAAATACACTATGAATTCCCATAATAGTGTCACATAAAAAGACAGACAAATGGAATAGAATAAAACGTTCAGGAAAAAAACCCAATTACATATACATACACGTGTAAAATATAGAAAACAATAAAAGTGACATCTCAAGTCTGAGAAGAAAATAAACTTATTAGTAAGTGGAATTATAATAACTGGATAGCCATATGGAAAAAAAGATTAAAATTACATCCATTCCTTATACTATAAATGAGAATAAATTTAAGAAGTAAATTATATAAATAAAACATGTTATACTAGAAATAAATATGGTTAAATTCCTCTGTATTCTGGGAATCAGAAAATTTGACTACCTGCTAGTCAAAGTCCAGAAGTAATCTAGGAAAATATGAATAAACTTGAATATGGAAGATAAAAGGTACTTTATGCATAGCAAAAGATACCATGAGCAAATAAAAAAGACAAATGACAAACAAGTGGAAATATTAACTAACCTGTTAATATTCTTAATATGTAAAGAGCTCCTAAAACAAACAAGGGAAAAGAGTAATGGTCCCATTTTTTTTTTTTCATAAATAGAAACTGAACAGAAAACCCAAAGAAAACTAAAGGCAAATGTTCCAACTCTAAGGAAAGATGTTCAATCTCATTGAGAAGAGATATAAAAATTCAAACTACACTGGAATATTGTTTCTCCTCTACTATACGGACAAAAGTCACAAAAGTTAAAACCATGTATTGTTAAATCAGTAAAGAATCAGGCACCCTTATATATTTCTATTAGAGCTAGAAAATGTAAAATAGCATACATTTACCTTTTGACCAAGCAATAACTCTAGGAATCTATCTAAGACACACTGGCAAAAAGTGTGAAAACCTCAGGAATATTTATTGCACCAATATTTGTGATAGCATAAGTCTTAAAGGGTGCCCACTTTCACCGCTACAATTCAACATAGTTCTGGAAGTTTTGGCCACAGCAATCAGAGCAGAAAAAGAAATAAAAGGAATCCAAATGGAAAAAGAAGAAGTAAAACTCTCACTGTTTGCCAATGACATGATCCTCTACATAGAAAACCCTAAAGACTCCACCAGAAAATTACTAGAGCTAATCAATGAATATAGTAAAGTTGCAGGATATAAAATCAACACGCAGAAATCCCTTGCATTCCTATACACTAATAATGAGAAAGTAGAAAAAGAAATTAAGGAAACAATTCCATTCATCATTGCAATGAAAAGAATAAAATACTTAGGAATATATCTACCTAAAGAAACAAAAGACCTATATATAGAAAACTATAAAACACTGGTGAAATAAATCAAAGAGGACACTAATAGATGGAGAAATATACCATGTTCATGGATTGGAAGAATCAATATAGTGAAAATGAGTATACTACCCAAAGCAATCTATAGATTCAATGCAATCCCTATCAAGCTACCAGCGGTATTTTTCACAGAACTAGGACAAATAATTTCAAGATTTGTATGGAAATAAAAAAAACCTCGAATAGCCAAAGCAATCTTGAGAAAGAAGATTGGAACTGGAGGAGTCAACCTGCCTGACTTCAGGCTCTACTACAAATCCACAGTCATCAAGACAGTATGGTACTGGCACAAAGACAGAAATATAGATCAATGGAACAAAATAGAAAGCCCAGAGATAAATCCACACACATATGGACACCTTATCTTTGACAAAGGAGGCAAGAATATACAATGGAGTAAAGACAATCTCTTTAACAAGTGGTGCTGGGAAAACTGGTCAACCACTTGTAAAAGAATGAAACTAGATCACTTTCTAACAGCATACACAAAAATAAACTCAAAATGGATTAAAGATCTAAACATAAGACCAGAAACTATAAAACTCCTAGAGGAGAACATAGGCAAAACACTCTCAGACATAAATCACAGCAGGATCCTCTATAACCCACCTCCCAGAATACTGGAAATAAAAGCAAAAATAAACAAATGGGATCTAATTAAAATTAAAAGCTTCTGTACAACAAAGGAAAATATAAGCAAGGTAAAAAGACAGCCTTCTGAATGGGAGAAAATAATAGCAAATGAAGCAACTGACAAACAACTAATCTCAAAAATATACAAGCAACTTATGCAGCTCAATTCCAGAAAAATAAACGACCCAATCAAAAAATGGGCCAAAGAACTAAATAGACATTTCTCCAAAGAAGACATACAGATGGCTAACAAACACATGAAAATATGCTCAACATCACTCATTATCAGAGAAATGCAAATCAAGACCACAATGAGGTATCACTTCACACCAGTCAGAATGGCTGCAGTCCGAAAGTCTGCAATCAATAAATGCTGGAGAGGGTGTGGAGAAAAGGGAACCCTCTTACACTGTTGGTGGGAATGCAAACTAGTACAGCCACTATGGAGAACAGTGTGGAGATTCCTTAAAAAACTGGAAATAGAACTGCCTTATGACCCAGCAATCCCACTACTGGGCATACACACTGAGGAAACCAGAATTGAAAGAGACACATGTACCCCAATGTTCATCACAGCACTGCTTATAATAGCCAGGACATGGAAACAACCTAGATGTCCATCAGCAGATGAATGGATAAGAAAGCTGTGGTACATATACACAATGGAGTATTACTCAGCTATTAAAAAGAATACGTTTGAATCAGTTCTAATGAGATGGATGAAACTGGAGCCAATTATACAGAGTGAAGTAAGCCAGAAAGAAAAACACCAATACAGTATACTAACACATATATATGGAATTTAGAAAGATGGTAATGATGACCCTGTATGCAAGACATAAAAGAGACACAGATGTGTAGAGCGGACTTTTGGACTCTGAGGGAGAGGGAGAGGGTGGGTTGATTTTGGAGAATGGCATTGAAACATGTATACTATCATGTAAGAAATGAATCGCCAGTCTATGTTCAATGCAGGATGCAAGATGCTTGAGGCTGGTGCATGGGGATGATCCGGAGGGATGATGTGGGGTGAGAGGTGGGAGGGGGGTTCATGTTTGGGAGCTCATGTACACCCGTAGCAGATTCATGTCAATGTATGCCAAAACCAATACAGTATTGTAAAGTAAAGTAAAAATTAAAAATTAAATTTTAAAAAAACTCAATGGACTTAATGGACTCAAATGTTCAGTCAGTCAGTTCAGTAGCTCAATTGTGGCCGACTCTTTGTGACCCCATGGACTGCAGCACGCCAGGCCTCCCTGTCTATCACCAACTCCCGGAGTTTACTCAGACTCACATCCATCGAGTCCGTGATGCCATCCAGCCATCTCATCCTCTGTCATCCCCTTCTCCTCCTGCCCCCATTCCCTCCCAGCATCAGGGTCTTTTCCAATGAGTCAACTCTTCGCATGAGGTAGCCAAAGTATTGGACTTTCAGTTTCACCATCAGTCCTTCCAATAAACACCCAGGACTGATCTCCTTTAGGATGGACTGATTGGATCTCCTTGCAGTCCAAGGGACTCTCAAGAGTCTTCACCAGCACCACAGTTCAAAAGCATTGATTCTTCAGTGCTCAGCTTTCTTCACAGTCCAACTCTCACATCCGTATATGACAGCTTTATATATAAAACTGTTTATAATTTTTTAAATGTAAGGAAAAGAAAATTTTTAAAAATTTATGGAGAAAACATTTTTTAAATGATTGTCTCTAAGTCAGGGAGGAAGAGAAAGGCGTGGTGGGTAGAAAGTAGTTAAACTTCTGTAGAAAGCATAGGATTTTGTATACTTCACTTTAAAATTTTTAATTGTTAATAAAACATTTTTTTTTAATTTTTATTTTTACTTTATTTTACTTTACAATACTGTATTGGTTTTGCCATACATTGACATGAATCCACCGTGGGTGTACATGCGATCCCAAACATGAACCCCCCTCCCACCTCCCTCCCCAAAACATCCCTCTGGGTCATCCCCGTGCACCAGCCCCAAGCATGCTTTATCCTGCATTGGACATAGGCTGGTGATTTGATTCTTACATGATAGTATACATGTTTCAATGCCATTCTCCAAAATCATCCCACCCTCTCCCTCTCCCTCTGAGTCCAAAAGTCTGCTATACACATCTGTGTCTCTTTTGCTGTCTTGCATACAGGGTCATCACTGCCATCTTTCTAAATTCCATATATATGTGTTAGTATACTGTATTGTTGTTTTTCTTTCTGGCTTACTTCACTCTGTATAATCAGCTCCAGTTTTATCCATCTCATCAGAACTGATTCAAATGTATTCTTTTTAATAGCTGAGTAATACTCCATTGTGTATATGTACCACAGCTTTCTTATCCATTCATCTGCTGATGGACATCTAGGTTGTTTCCGTGTCCTGGCTATTACAAACAGTGCTGTGATGAACATTGGGGTACATGTGTCCCTTTCAATTCTGGTTTCCTTGGTGTGTATGCACAGCAGTGGGATTGCATATTTTAATATTTTAGAACTGAACTGAAAGAATTTATACAGAAATTCATTCTCAAGTCTGTAGATTTAAACTCAACTTCTTTAACAGAACATTAAATTCTATTCTGCAGTCAATCATACCTAACAGATAATCAGGCATGTGTGAAAGCAAACTTCATGTGGACTGTACTGTCACTGTGAGAGGAACTCCATTGTACAGCAGGTAAGATTGAGTCTGGGGGAGAGTCTCTCCATTGGAAACCAGGTTACCAGATAAAATTTTAAAAATACCTAAGAAAAAAGCCTCAATAGTTAATAACTGTATGAGAAAATAAAATTATTGCTGGAGTCTGTTCTCTTAGTGGCCATGATCTCAAGATTCAAATAGAATTGAAATTCCTTCATATTTTAAGAAAGATATTTAGGCTTATAAATCACTTAAAGTATATGCTTGGATGAATTGAAAGAGCATTGAGCTGGACCCACAGACATCCATCTTCAGTCTCTTAAAAGAATCAGATTTTTTATGGTTAACTCTATGATATTAAATATCACATAATAATTTCAATAACTCTTCTTGCTAATCTCCAAGCCACATATAACAACATGTAAAAAGCCGAAAGGCAAACGACAAATTCATATGCAAGCAGTTCTGCAAAAAACCCTTTGGAGTTGATTCTTATATATAAATATATATATATATATGATTCCCTGCTGGCTCAGACCATAAACAATCTGCCTGCAATGCAGGAGACCTGAGTTCAACCCCTGGGTCAGGAAGGTCCCTTGAAGAAGGGAATGGTTATCCACTACAGTATTCTTGCCTGGAGAATTCAGTGCAGAGAAGACACTGACAGACTACAGTCCATGGGGTCGCAAACAGTCAGACGCAACTGAGGAACTTATATGTGTGTGTGTGTGTGTGTGTGTGTGTGTGTGTGTGTGTGTGTGTGTGTGTTTCCAGAGGAGGAAATCCAGTATCAGGAAGCATGAGAAAATTTACTAAGTTTCTAAGTAAGTAACAAAGTCACTTCCTTAACTAAGGAAGTAAATACCAGACCCTAGATTTTGAGCTGTTTTCTGATTTATCCCAGATGTCTCTATCTCAGAGGTCTCTCTCAGGTTATCAAGTTAAGGTAGCTGTAAAATTTTTATTTGTTTTATTTTTGCCATGCAAGTAAGGATATCTGTTACATTTCTCTGGATGTTTATGCATCAATACAGAGATCAAAAATAATATTATAATAAAATGCTTTTAGAATATCATTAGTTTCAATACTAAATAACAAAAAAATCTGTAAGCAAATACATAAAATGTTCTTCTGATGTAACCTTGAATGTCCTTTTTCACTTGAACTTCAAACCACTGTAATAGCTTCATGTGTAGTATTTACACCTGTATTTCTCATTAATAGTTCTTAATCATGTGTTTCATTAACAACCATGCTCCAAAAAAATCACAATATTCAAATAAGTGTGGGATGATGGTAATTATATTAAAAACTAAAGTGAAAGTTGCTCAGTCATGTCCAACTCTTTGTGATCCCATGGATTACACAGCCCATGGAATTCTCCAGGCCAGAATACTGGAGAGGGTAGCCTTTCCATTCTCCAAGGCATCTTCCCAACCTAGGGATCTAACCCAGTTCTCCCGCATTGCAAATGGATTTTTTACCAGATGAACTACAAGAGAAGCCTAGAATACTGGAGTAGGTAGCCTATCCCTTCCGTAGGGGATCTTCCAGACCCAGGAATAGAACCGGAGTCTACTGCATTGCAGGCGGATTCTTTACCAATGGAGCTGTCAGGGAAGCCAATGAATAACTAAAACTGATTTATATTTGAAATTCTAGGAAGAGGGGAAACATTTTATATTTGCCTATGATCTAACCTAGCTATTACTGAATGTGTTGCTTTGAAGCAAACATTTTTATGAAAAAAATGTATGATATGAATTTTATAGCAATGGTAAATCTTGACTGATATGATAAATTTTTCTTTCTTTAAATAGAAAATGTAGGCTAAGGAGAAATATCAACAAAATTATAAATATTCCTCATATACAAAAAACGTGTGTGTGTACATATATATATGCACGTATGTATATCTTTTGCACACAGACAAAGCAAAAGGGAGACATTCTACTATGCAGTGATTGAGCTTGTCTTGAGGAACCTATATTAAGCTGGGAGAGTAAATAAGGTATACAAAATAGGAAGCATACATAAAAAAGACGATAGAATCATCACTTTAAAGGATCTTGCTGGATCTGAATTATGAACTAGCTCTAATTAAATGTAATTTTAAAGTAAAACAATTTACAGTGTTGTACTTTGATCTTTCTATAATGTATTAATTTATACAATAGGAAAAATATAATTTACCAAGGATAAGAGGTAAACTTCTGTGGTCAAAAATAATCATATCTATCTTTTTCAGTTCCAACACCTGGCCCAAAGTAGATCATTAAATATTTGTTGAACTAAATTGGATTATGTTTAAGAAATTTTGCCTATACTAGACCTAGAAGGAGATGAGAGTAATGTAACTTCAAAAATAAAAAGTGAATGGAGCTCCAAAACCTGTGATGGTAGAAAAAGGAAGTTTATAATATTGTTCAGTGTTTACTGGTGAGGTTATCCTTAGAACACTGTTTTAAGAGCAGATCTACAAACTATAATGTGACTAGAAAAGGGGCCAATTTCCTGAAAGAACTCAAAGCTACATATTTTAAGACCCAGTCTAAGGAAACTAAAGTTTAATTTGCAGAAGAGACTACTCAATTATTTTCAAATATATGAAGTATAATCACAATGACTTATTTATTAAATCACTCAATTGCATTATGTATTTCATTTAATCCTGGTAAAAGACATATGAAGTATTATACATTTTTTTCCACTGATGAGAATGCTGTCACTCAGTCAGGTAAAGTAACGTATGCAAATTCCTACAGCTAAAAAGTTTAAGTTACAAATCTAAGGTTCACAAAGTGATCTGGGTTTAAGGCAAGGACTTTTTATACTGTGCTAATTTGTCTTTCACATAAGTAAGTTTAGATTGGTTCTGTGTGTCCTCAAGAGACTGAATAATGGCAGACAGATTTCAGCTGAATATGGGTGAATTAATACATTAGTTCATAGGAGAACAGGTGGTGAAGCACTTTTATTATTCTGTAGGAGATCTCTATAACATTTTATCGCTGAAATTATATCCTACAACATAAAAAAAGATAAAAATACTGAACATTGGCAAAATTATCTATGATTAGTGGAGTTTACCAGTATTATGTTTTCCAGACAAGTGATAAAAATAATATTGGAATTAAATCTTCTTTCCAAGCTCTCTACCTCACCTTGATCCCTGTTCACCAAGGATATAGCTTTCTACAAACAACTGGGGATCTTTAATGATAGTGTTAGTAGTTAAAAGATACATATTCAGACAAATATACCCATGAATAGAAATGAGAATTACTTCAGAATTTGTGTTAACATTACCAAAACACAAAGACAAACAAAACAAAATTTATTAATAAAGTAGAAGCATTTGTGGATTTAAAAGTGAATTATCAAATTTTAAAGCATATCAATAATCCTTAACCTTGTATGAGCCATTCCAGTTCCAGATGTCTATGTAGTTTTTCCTGGAATCTCTACACTAGAATACACCGAAATAATGTAAACACTTGGTTTTCACAGTCTTCTACTGAGAAGCATATGTAGGAAGGCTGGAGATAAAACCAATAATTAATAACTCCAAACCTATGAGATTTATATATGGAATGTCACCCTTGTCTTTCTTTGACTTTTCAGGATGCCACAACTCCCTGTGCCTCTTTGTCAGCAAGCTAGAAATTACATGCAAATAAAGCTTCTGCTCCAGGAGAAATAAGGGAATATGAAGTAAAGGGAATAGATATCCTCTCTAAAAGTTTGTTTTTCATCTCTTTTCAGAGAAGGAATCACTCTTGTTTCAGGCAGGGTTGAAGGGTTGGAAATTCTCCTTTAGTAAAGAGACACATGGTGACTTTTTCTACAGACAGAAAAAGTCTGAGGCAAGGAGGGCTACAGAAGAGGATTCTGTGTACCCTGCACCAAATCTTTGCTTAGGCAGCAGAGACAGAAGAGCTCTGGGGTCTGGGATGTCAGGATGGCGTCAGACCAGTGTCTTTTTCTGTCACGGTACACTGAGAAAACGGTGCTGGAAAATGTGAGGTCAGCCCCCTTCCTTAATGCTTTGCAGCCGTCCAAAACTCTCCGTTTGTCTCACTCTCAACCCCTTCCCTCCAACTCCCTTCCTGGTTCTGCCTGTCCTTAGAGGTGCTTGCACAGAGGAGTGCCGAGTGGGGAAACAGAGTCGTTGGATCGCTTTGCGCAAAATCCCCTTCTCTCTCCTCCCTCGGCTCCAGCCTCTGGATCCCGCACAGCTCTCCCCTCCTTCCCCACCGGCGGTGTGGGGCTGGAGCCCTGTCTGTGTACTTCTAAGGTGGGAGGGGGCTACAAGCAGAGAATAATGTCAGATGCTTAGCTCTCTCCTGCCTGACGCTCCTCTCTGGCTCCGCCGGGGTTGGTCGCTGCAAGAAATAACAGGAGCTGTGGCAGCGGCGAGACGAAGCGGCTCACGCGTGGAACCCGAAAAGTCAGGGTGCTGGCGGTTACTCCCAACGTGGTCCCAGCCGGCGGTCAGCACCATGGACAGCGGCGCCGTCCCCACGAACGCCAGCAACTGCACTGACCCCTTCACACACCCTTCAAGTTGCTCCCCAGCACCTAGTCCCAGCTCCTGGGTCAACTTCTCCCACTTAGAAGGCAACCTGTCCGACCCATGCGGTCCGAACCGCACCGAGCTGGGCGGGAGCGACAGCCTGTGCCCTTCAGCCGGCAGCCCTTCCATGATCACGGCCATCATCATCATGGCCCTCTACTCCATCGTGTGCGTGGTGGGGCTCTTCGGAAACTTCCTGGTCATGTATGTGATTGTCAGGTAAGGAAGGCCACAGGGCTCCGGATTTCGGTGGCTAATAGAGGCATAAAGGGTGTTGGGGGGGAGGATGAGAAAAAAGGAGGTAAAACAGGGGAGAATGTAGAGGTGAAATTAGACAGAGTGGTTGCAGCTTGAGTACAAAAACTTACTTTTCTATTCTTCCCTCTGTTAATAAAGACAGAATCCAAAATTTCAGAAACAGAGAAGTTGCTTTAGTAAAAGCTATAAAGCTCTGGCCAAAAAAAAGAGAAAAAGCCTCTATCTTACAGCTTGTTTATACTGAGCCAGAAGGGCTCTGGGCTCTTAACCACAGTGACCCATAGCCCCTTCCAAAGGAGCTGTGGAAACAATAATTTATGGAAAATAGAAGATAAATTCTAGTTATTTTATCCTTAATTGGGGGCAGAAGGGGCAGATTTCCTTCTCTATTCTTTTCAAAGATGAACCTTGGCAACTTTCCTGCTCCTGCTGATTCCAGTGTATTTGCTGCACCATTGCTGTGCCCTCCTCTTCCTCACTCCTAGAGGAAGTTTTTCTGGTGTCTTGCCACAGTAAATGGTGCTGTTTTGCTGTAACATGACAGCTGTGTTGCCGAGACCAGTTTGCAGTTGGCAGCTACAGATCTGCTAGAGGAGTCACAAACTGAATCAGGAATAGGTCAGGTGGTTCGGAACTGCAGCACTGTTTTTCAGTGCCCCCAAAAGTTGAAACAAGTCAGAAGTGACCAAAAACAACATAATTCTGGATAATAAACTATTACATAGGAAGTTGTAATGGTTGCTCTAGAGAAATTAAAAAGTGTCTTCATCCAGTGAAATTATTTCAGAAGAGTTTGTGGCCCGGTTTCTATTTGTCCAGATGTTCCAGGTTTATTTGGCAGAAAATATACAAGTTCAATATTAGCTGAGATTGATGTAGATTGTGTTGGTGTTGATGTGCCTATTCAAATCCTACACGTTAATATGGAATACTATGTTTTGAGAAGTATATGATTATTTTAACACTTTAACACGGCTCTTGATTTAGGATTTTCTTCCTACTATGGCACTTCCATGTTTAGCTGCAATATTGGCTTCATCTATTCAGCAAGTATCGTAGGTTTCACTGGAGCTCTTAAATCATCTAACAGTCATTTTCTCCATTATGCTTTCTTTATCGAGGTGGTGCAAGTTGTTTGTAATCGATTTTTTCTGCTTTTTATGTCTGATTTCTTTAATTAATGATTGTTAAAGAGTAAAACTAATTTTCTTGATCTTTTGATGAAGAATCATATAAGCAGTTTCTCTGAGTAAAGAGCACCATCTATTGCAAAGAAAGCTAACAACAGAAGGAAAAATGCAGGAAGAGAATCAATGGGAAAATTTATTTTTAAAACATTTACTTTATGTAATTCAATACAAAGCTTCCTCTCAAATATGAAAACTGTCTTAGTTTTCATTTATGATAATAAAAATAACAACTAAATCCCTGCCCATGAAGGGAAAATTTATTCTTTCTCCTAAGAAAATTCATGGACTCATAAGCTTATAGGGCCAGAAGGAAACCTAGAGGTTTTCTAGGCTAGGTGAGTAAAATGTGGCACAGAAAATATAAATTATTTCTCCAAGGACAGATAAGTTCATTAGTTCAATACCATGGAATTGCTCTTAGCCAATGTAATTTTCTGTTTTAGAGTGGCTCATGATTTGAGTTAATTCAACTACAACATTGACAGAGTAGGTTAGATAATAACTTGGAAATAATAAATTAATCCAAATTTATTTCTGTAATCCTGGAGAATGAAGGATGAAAAGAAACTATAAAACCATCTTGAAATTCTGTCATCTAAAACATAATCATTTATGCTTTTATTGCTTCTCTTGGTATTTTCCTTCCTAATTTTTCTCCTCTCTGGTTTATGCTTTTCTATAAAGCAGACAGCCAATAGAGCAACAACTGGCTGTGGAATAAACAGATTGGTTTTATTCTAGTGGTAAAGATATTACTAGTTGGGTGATTTTGTTTTAAAGGTATTACCTCTGAACTTTTGATGACTTGGAAAAGGATGGTGACCTTGTCTCTTACTGAGAACATGATATTATGCTTTATTTTTCTGTGCTTAAAGTTCCAATCAGAATACAGTACTGTTTGAAAAGGCACCTCAAACACCCATCTGTGCAAGTCAGGTGTTTAATTCCAAGGTCAGGTAATCCTCTGCGAATATGACTGTGAAACAGAAAAATAGTTCAGTGACCAATGAAGTAATGAGAGAAGCCTCTGGGGAGTGAAGGAACTATATCTATTTAGCTGAGAATATTTAACTAGACTATCTCCATGCTATGGTTATTTCATTACAAAGTGATCAGTTCACAGATATTATTGCCTCTGTTAAAAAGATGGATATAATGCTGTATCTATTAAAGTACTGAGATAAAATGCTTACTTCCTGCTATTATTCAAAATTCAACAAATACTTTTGAATTATTAAGTAGTTAGGGTTTTCTAACCAGATCAACGTAACATTTATTAGAATGTCTTAATACATTGACTAAACCATGAGGTGCCAATGACAATGGCAGGAAAATAGCAAGAAAGATACTATGGATGCCTTGATTAGTCATTTTCTGTCCTGTGTCTGCACTTTATCTTCATCATACCTTCATCGGCAACAGTTTTAAAGAATATAACTTAAGTATCATTCCTATAGTGTTGTTCTAAGAAACATGAGGGAGAAAAAGAGATAGTCATATATCTAAAGTTTTAAAATCCAGATATTAGATGATAGAATGTTATAACTGTTCATTATCTGAAAGGCTTTATGGTCTTAAAGAAAAAAATTTCTTGCGGGATAACTATATTATGAAAATTACCACAAATATTCTGGAAAAGTTTGGTGATAAAATATTACAAGATATGGCAAACACTTTCTTTTTTTTTAAGTAGAAAAGCATAGTTGTATTGTTTTGCCAGGCAAAGGGGGACAGAGTGGGCTTCTGCCTCAGAAACTATGTGGTCCCACACAGGAGGATTTGATGAGAGTTTTACAGCAACAGTTCAAAGGTCGGATTGTTGATACGATTAGGGTGTGTATAGGGCCTGTAATCCTTCAATCTGGTCTCCAGTGGCCTCCTGGTGTGCCTCTCTGGTTCCTTGAATCTGGGATCAGGTGGCCTTCTCTGTGTGAAGAATGCTGACATTTTCCACTTGGGATTTTTTAAATTTCTAATATAATTTAAACTTGTTATTTTCTATTGGGATATAGCTGATTAATAATGTTGTGATAGGTGAACAGTGAAGGGATTCAGCCCATACATATATATATGTATCCTTTCTTCCCTAAATTCCTCTCCCACCCAGGTTGAATGTGGCCATCATTTTAAATGGGATAGTAGTATATTATTGTCAAGAATGTTTTAAAGAAAAAAATCAATCAAAATAAGGCACAGTTCTGTACAGATCACAAAGCACATTGGAAGGTCTGGTCCACACTGTGACCATTTCAAGCCATGTGCTGGCTTTTCTTCATTGTCTGTTTCACTTTTCTTCTTTCCCACCTTTGTTGTTCTTTGTTCAGTTGCTAAGTCGTGTCTAATTCTTTGTGATCCCATGGACTGCATCATGCCAGGTTTTCCTGTCTTTCACTATCTCCTGGAGTTTATCCAAAGTCATGTCCATTGAATAGGTAATGCCATCCAACCATCCTCCGTCACCCTCTTCCTCTCCTGCCCTCAGTCTTTCCTAGCATCAGGGTCTTTTCCAATGAGTTGGCTCTCTGCATCAGGTGGCCAAAGTAGTGGAGCTCCAGCATCAATCATTCCAATGAATATTCAGAGTTGATTTCCTTTAGGACTGACTGCTTTGATCTCCTTGCAGTCCAAGGGACTCTCAAGAGTCTTCTCCAACACCACAGTTTGAAAGCATCAGTTCTTCAGTGCTCAGCCTTCCTCCCACCTCAGTTCTCTGAAATCCCTTTCCAAAATGGTTTACCTTCACCCAAGCTCTTGTCTCAGGCACTGCAAAGCTCATCATTTCTGTTATTTTATAACTGGCTACTATGTAATTTCTGATTAATAAATAGAGCTTTACAGACTCATTGAGTATAGGTTGTTGTTAGCAATTAGAAATTCTTAAGGAAAATTCTACATAGCCCCAGTCAGAACTACCATGACCGTTTATAAACCAAGCTTTTCCTTTCACCTTTTTTCTGCCTCTGGATTCAGGATAGGTTTTAGTATATTTTGCTTAATGGATAGGGAGTAGGCAACAGCCCTGGATAGTATGCGGTATACTTCTTGAGGTCAGGGTGTTGGTAGCAGTAGGATCTCTGATATGTAAAGAAAGTGAAGGCTCTCTGAAGAGACAAACTACCATCTCTTTCTGCACTGATCCCTTGTTGTGTAATAACTGTAAGACTACTCATAGCAGGTAAGCTCAAGCAAATGTCAGGGTCCTTGAACGTGAACTGAAACAACAGACACAAGAAGCATCATATACAAGAAACATCATTTAATGAGCTTGTCATAGCAACTCCTTTCTTTACCCATCCGTTCTTGCTTCAGGCCACCTTATTTCCTTCCCCACCAGTACCTCAGTCTAAGAGTCCTTGAACCAAGAAATAAATCCAGAGTGGAAGAGTAGCATAGAAGAAAAGTGCCAATAATGGTTCAACTTCAAACTCTTCAGTGCATAATAGTCCTCTTCTGTAAAATGGGTTGCTTAGACGAACATCTAGTCTAGTTGGTAACTTGTAGTACTAACATTTTCTGCGGTAACTTCAAGGACTGTTTCCCCATAGTTTTTACACCTCTACTATCTGGAGATAAAAAAGCTAGTCATCTACAACAATAAACGATTTCGCATTCCATCTCACTTCCTTGGATTCTAAATGAGCTCAAACAGATTCTGTCAGAGAGAGAAAATGCTGAGTGCCCTGATGTTGTAGTGGTCGATTAAGACAATGAACGACACTGAAAGTCACCTTCAAGCCTTTCTTCACTTCCTGGGAGGGAATAAGCTAAAGGTTAAACAGGAAAGGTGCCATCCTCAGTGTTCCATTTTCCCCACAGAAAGACGCCAGGTCACATGTATGAGCACAGATGTGGAGAAGGGGAAAAGAGGCCATCATCTCATTACTCAAGGAGCCCCAAATCATAGGATACTCCCATTTTACGGACCGAGGGACCAGGACTAACAAGAAAGGATGGGGTAAAAGTGGGAAAGCACAGAGTCAGAGTAAGAAGAATTTCTTAAAGGACCCCTGATACGAAGGTCTTCAGAGACACCCCTGGGAAGAGTCTCACCAAAAGCACCAAGGGCTCCCTGACCTCAAGAATTATGCTTCTCTTTAAAAAAAAAATAAAGAAAGAAAGAAACGGTCACGCTTCTGTTTTAAAAAAACAAATAAAGAAAGAAACGGTCATGCTTCTGTTTTAAAAAGAAAGAAAGAAAGAAAGAATTATGCTGAATACGATCCATGGCTGTTGCCTACTCCCTATCCGTTAAGCTAAGTATCTTAAAGCCTTTCCTGAAGGTGTCCAAATGGAGGTTGTTGGGCTAAGGATGCATATACACCCAAGAGCATGGTTGGTAAAGGCGGGGGAGGGGCACATGTCCTTGCCCGCAACTCCCTGGAGACTGTATACTAAGTAGTGGTAGGAAGGATGCTTTCCCTCATGAAGCCTGCCAGGTAGACCCTTGGTGATTGCCTGTGGTTGAGTCTCAAAGATCACACAGAAGATTCTGATCTGGACCCAGACTTCTCAGATTCAGCTTAAGTTCTGATCTCTCTCTCTCTCTTTTTCATTTTCTCTTTAATTTGTTCAGAAGTTATTTTAATATTGCCTTCAGGAATTAATCACCTTCTGGATGTTGCATTGTAAAACTTATCAGAGAGATTCTACCAAGTCTAATCAAGTAAATCTTTGTAAGCCAATGGGGAGGGTAGGTAGGGCTTTTACACAGGATGAAACATGCAATGGAGTATATGAAATGAGAATGAGATCATTCTATTCTGGACATCAGTTTCTGTCCAGGCAAGAATATTTTCAAGCGCAGTTTCATGTATTAGTTTATCAGTTGGTTATAAGTAGGTGTCCTGAAGTGGGTCAAATAGTAATACTTAAGATGTACTAACAAGTATTAATACAATTTAATGTGGAATAAACTAAACCAAGCTGATCCACTCACTGTTTTCAAAAATGCTATGTATTAATTTCTTTTATACCTTTTCTTTACTTTTTCTATTTTCCCTCATGACCTCAATACTTCTTTCTTCTATAAAAATTCTTCTTCTTCAAGTCCCAACTTAAAACCATTCCTCTTTGAAGCCTCCTCAAACTACTCTTACCACCAATTTCCTGAAGTGTAGTCCATAATAAATGCTACTATGTGAAAAATCTGCATTTTCTCATAAGTTTATCAAAATAACTGATACTAATCCTTGAAAACTTGATCTATGGTTGTAGATCTCTCTGTGTTAGCCAAAAAGTTCAACATTTCAGACTTGAATAACAGGACTGCATATATTTAAAATACTCTGTAATCCAAAGTTTTCAGCACAGCAGATATTCCTCAGATTATTCAAATGTAAAGCTTAATTCAGAAAATTCCCTTAATTCGTTGCCTTATTCATGCATATTTAGCCTTTATGACTTGAGCTATGAAAACTGATCTGTACCAATGGATTGATATCAGCAAATAATAACTTCAAATAAAATGCATATATATCTACACATGAGCCACAAACTTTGAATGAGAAATAGATTGTTAGTCTTATAATTTACCTACAGAAAGTCAAATTTTAAAGAGTGAAAAAATTAAAAGTTACTATAATCAATTCTCATTTTTCATGGCAGTTTTTTTTTCCCCCCCTATGAATTCACTTTACCTACTGAATTAGAGAAGACTGAAGCTTTGCTTCTAGGGGAAATATAGGGGGAGGATCTTGTGAGCATACAGTTACATTTTCATCAACTAATCAACACATAATGTTCTGTCATGTGTGTTCCTGTTAAAAGGCATCTTATTTAATATGTATTGCTGACTCATGGGCTTTGAACATATGACCAACACCTCTATAACATCTGCATGAAACTTATCTAAGATGTCTACTCTCTCTGTTAGGCACCTCACAGTCCTCTTGTGTTTAGGACACGAATAGCACTTCAGCACTACATTTGGAGCCATTTTTAAAATTTTTATTTTATATTGGAGTATAGGTGATTAACAATGATATGCTACTTTCATGTGAACAGCCAAGTGATTTAGTTATACATATACTTATATCGGACTTCCCTGGTGCCTCGCCTGCAACATGGGAGATCTGGATTCAATCCGTGGGTTAGGAAGATCCCCTGGAGGAAATCATGGCAACCCACTCCAGTATTCCTGCCTGGAGAATCCCCATGGACAGAGGAGCCTGGTAGACTATAGTCCACAGGGACACAAAGAGTTGGACACGACTGAGCAACCAAGTACAGCAAACACATACCTACATCTGGGGCTTCCCAGGTGGCGCTAGCAGTAAAGAACTAGCCTGCCAATGCAGGAGACGTAAGAGATGCGAGCTCAGTCCTTGGGTTGGGAAGATCCCTTAGGGCATGACGATCCACTCCAATATTCTTGCCTGGAGAATCCCATAGACAAGGAGTCTGGTGGGCTACAGTCCATGGGGTCACAAAGAGCCAGACACAACTGAAGCAACTTAGCACACAGCACACTTACCCATATCTATTATTTTTTCAGTTTCTTTTCCATATAGGTAATACCGAATATCGAGTTGAGTTCCCTATGTTATACAGCAGGTCCTTGTTCATTATTTTCTATATAGTGTACTTGATATTTATATTCAACAAAGTTTAGAGTAATTTTTAAGCCACAAAATTCTTACCCTAGTTTTCAATAGAAAGCTAAACTGCCTGTAATTTAATGGCTCCAGATGTATGAATTAGCCTGGTCCCTCCACTCTGAAAAGGGTGAGAATGCACCAGTGAAGTAGGGAGACAATTCTGGAACCTAAAAAAATCTATTTGATACCAAGATGTTTTCATAAGCCAATGTAAAGTTTGGATTTAAGTGATTCCAAGGAAAGAATTCACCTTATTTTACTACATTTAGATGTACACACCACCCATCAGATAGAGGGATGACCTCGCAGTCTAGACCAGGTGTTAAAAAGGTTTACTGTAAAGGGCCAGAAAGTAAATATATTAGGCTTTGTTGTCACATGGTATCTGTTACAATTATTCCACTCTGCCACAGTAGTCCAAAAGTATCCACAGACAAAATGAAAATAGATAGTCATAACTGTGTTCCAATAAAACTGTATGTAGACACAGAAATGTGAATTTCCATATAATTTTTGCATGCCCCAAAATATTATTTTCTCAACCACTTAAAAATATAAAACTACCTATAAACTTATTTTTGGTTTTTGTTATTCTAACTAAAACAGATGTAGAAGGCAGACATGGAAAAATTTAGCTTCTAAAATATTTATCATTAATAACAAAAAAAGAATTTATTTTCTAATAGCATATTTAATAATTTTACCTAATGTTTTATGAATATAATATTTTGAATTTTATGAAAATCCATACATTTGATTATCAGAAAATAATCATGCCATATGTTCTTTTGTTGACTCATTTTGTAAGAATAAAATGATTCTTCTTTCAGTACAAAATAATACAAACCTTTCTTTTGGTTTACTTGATTCTATAATACAAATTTTTCCATAATAAGTGTTACCAAACTACTTCCTTATAGCATCCTCAGATTAAAAATAACCAAGCTAATTATTATACATATAAAAAATTAAAATACAAATTAAAAATGTAAAACCATTCTGACAGAAAACCATTTTTAGCTGACAAATTTTGCCCACAAGCTGTCAGTTGCCAAACTCTGGTACAGATGTACTGAGTAGAATTCATAGTCTTGCAGTGGTCATAAAAAAGAGCATATCTTCTTCTTTGGCAAATTTGATTGCATTTTGTTATTTATTAGATGGAAACAAAGCATTTGTTAAAATATCTAGTACCAACTTGCAGTGTTTTTCAAGAAGAAGAAATATCAGTACAAAATGAGGTTTCATACAAATCAGCTGAGCCACAAGGGAAGCCCAAGAATACTGGAGCGGGTAGCCTATCCCTTCTCCAGTGGATCTTCCTGACCCAGGGTCTCCTGCATTGCAAGCAGATTCTTTACCAACTGAGCTATCAGGGAAGTCCCATACAAAACAGAAAAGCTCTCACTGATTTTTTGGAAAGAGAATACTGCTTTGTTATGACAGAGGATACTGTTTTTCTGAAGCGAATATTGAAGTTGGGTCAAAGAAGTAATCACATAGGACCATCTCCATGTCACCCCAGCAGCCATCTTCAACTCCTAGTCTTCATCTAACCCAGACAGTTTACAATATCCATTACCACTCTTGGTCAGGGATTAAGGAGTAAGTGCTTAGAAAATAGTGGTTCTGAAAAATTACCATCTATTAGATATGCTTTGTGGTTATCTTCAGTTCAGTTCAGTTCAGTCGCTCAGTCATGTCCAACTCTTTGCGACCCCATGAATCGCAGCACGCCAGGCCTCCCTGTCCATCACCAACTCCCGGAGTTCACTCAGACTCACGTCCATCGAGTCAGTGATGCCATCCAGCCATCTCATCCTCTGTCATCTCCTTCTCCTCCTGCCCCCAATTCCTCCCAGCATCAAAGTCTTCTCCAATGAGTCAACTCTTCGCATGAGGTGGCCAAAGTACTGGAGTTTCAGCTTTAGCATCATTCCTTCCAAAGAAATCCCAGGGCTGATTTCCTTCAGAATGGACTGGTTGGATCTCCTTGCAGTCCAAGAGACTCTCAAGAGTCTTCTCCAACACCACAGTTCAAAAGCATCAGTTCTTCAGCACTCAGCCTTCTTCACAGTCCAACTCTCACATCCATACGTGACCACAGGAAAAACCATAGCCTTGACTAGACGGACCTTAGTCAGCAAAATAATATCTCTGCTTTTGAATATACTATCTAGGTTGGTCATAACTTTTCTTCCAAGGAGTAAGCGTCTTTTAATTTCATGGCTGCAGGTTATCTTAAATCGGTGTAATTTTCTAGGCCTTCTCACAGTATTTTCATCTTCAGTCATTTGAAGCTTTCAGGAAAAACTGGAACTGTCACCTGTAAATTCATATTAGCTTCTTAGCAAATATGAAATCTGTCCTCAAAGACATCTGTACCTGCACACACATCCACCCCCATGCACCCAGGTGGTGACTGGCAGCTTCATCTCCCTCCACCTCTATTTAGGCATTTTGAAGCACAAAAGCTCGTCACTTGGAATTTTTTCCTCTTCTTTCTGACTTACATAACTTGATCATTTTTTAAAATTTTGTTTTTAGCGGTTTTCAAAAGTCGCTTTGAAAAGGTTTATTGACTGTGTTTTTAAACTTAGACTGTCCAGCCGGATAAAGAGGACTAGGGGCAGCCTAGGTGTTCTGCGGTACTTGTAATACTCTGGCTTCCTGCCCTTGGTTTTGCCCAATCACTTTCTAAAATTCCCTGGAATCTCTTCCTTGTCTGATTTCGCATCTTTAATTCAGTCCCCATTTGTATTCCAATGACTGCTTCTTTGATTACTTGTGCTCAGAGAAATCTTTCTGGAATGTCCAGGAATTCTTTAGATCAGCAGGGTGGCCAGTAGGTTCAAGTCCACAAGAAGAGCCAAGTTAAAGAGGGTTCCAACTGGATGAGTAAAATAGTCTAGCTGAAGAATGCTACAGTTCCCAGAATTTAGGTGAGATTTTCGGAGCTAAATTCTAGTGAGAAACCCAGGCAGGATAAAATGGATAATCAAATGTGAATCTCCTTCGAGTTAACTCTTGGAGCATCTGAGGTATTGCAGAAACCCTTGCAACACACTTAGACACCAAGAAGATCTCTCAATCTTCTATTCCAGTGGTTCTCAATACTGATCGCACGTTAGAATCAACTATGAAGGATTTTTTTTAATGATTTTATTTATTTATTTATGGATTTATTTTGGCTGCGTGTGGGCTTTCTCTAGTTATGGAGAGCTGGGGTTACTCTTCCTTGCTGTGCAGAGGCTTCTCACTGTGGTGGTTGGTTCCTTTCATCATAGAGCACGGTTTGAGGGTGCACAGGCTTCAGTAGTTGTGGCTCACAGGCTTAGTTGCCCCATGGCATGTGGGATCTTTGTTTCCTGACTGAAAATCGAACCATGTTCTCTGCTTTGGCAAGTGGATTCTCAACCACTGGACCAGCAGGGAAATCTAGAATCACCTGGGAAGGCTTTTTAAAAAGAAAGAAAACCCATTTCCACCTTGGACTAATTAAATTAGACAGTCCGGGCATAGCTCCTGGGCATAGATAGATCTAAAATTTTCCCTGATGAGTCTAATGAGTCTAGTGTACAGTCAAGATTGAGGTGCACAGATCTGGATGTCTATTTCATGGAGGAGAAAACAGTCTTGCTGGGCAAGGAGGTTTAAGAGATCTGTCCATATGTTTGATTTCTCTGAATGTTAAGAAGCTGTTTATAGAATAAATCTTAAATTAAACTACCTCCCTGAAAAGCAAAAGCCCAGGATGTCTTAAAAAGCTTCCTGAAATTGACCAATCGGCTCCATTAATAATAGGCGTTCTAACATGGACACAGTGCTAACCTTAGGATGAGGAGACTCACGTTTGAATCTCTGCCTCTCACTAGTTATCAGAGCCACAGAGCTTCCCTGAGTCTCACTAGTTAACTTTACCAAAGGAATGGTAATCACATTCAACCTCACTTGGAGTTTAGGTCCAAATTAGATAAGATATACGGAAATGTGTGGTAAATTCTAAAAGTGCTATATAAGAGCAAGAAGTTTAGTTATTTGCTTCCCTGGTGACTCAGTTAGTAAAAGAATCTGCCTGCAATGTGGGAGGCCTGGGTTTGATCCCTGTGTTGGGAAGATCCCCTGGAGGAGTGCATGGCAACCCACTCCAGTATTCTGGTCAAGAGAATTTCATGGACTGTATAGTCCATGCGGTCACAAAGAGTCAGACAAGACTGAGTGACTTTCACTTTCACTTTCACTTTCCCTCCCTCTGGGAATTTCTTCTCTTCCCTCCCACTGGGTTCACTCATCAGCATGCAAGATCTCAGCATTCACTCAGTATTCTTGCCTTCTCATAAATCAATCATATTATTACACTTTGAAACACAGCTTAGCCTTTTGGAATTACGATTTCTGCAGAGGTAAGGCAAGGCATTGCATGGGGTCCCTGTTGTCATTCTTTGATTCATTCCAATGCCCTGGATTACTCTAATTTCATTTTGTTTGCACTAAGATGATGTGAACAGAACTCTAAGGACATTTAACCACAATTTACTCCGCTCCCTATTGATTAGCCTCTCTATGTTATATAAAAAGTTTGATAGAGAAAAAAGACACAAACCAATTATTTTTTGGAAAAATAAATCTATTTTTAACTTAGATGTTTCACATTTAAACTGGTATTATAGTCAAAGTGTCTAAGGCAGAATCTAAGTCTAAACACAGACTTCATATGATGAAACTCCTTTTTACTCAGCAGAATAGTTTACTTGAATTAGAAAAAATAACTTATAATAGTGGTGTCCTCTGAATACAAGCTTTGAAAATTTAGAAATTTAAAATAACATCTTTGCAAAAAGTCCTGGCTTCTGTTAGAGTCTGACTCACTAATCACAGTAAAATAGGTGAAAAAATGGAACTCTTCATGGAGGATGCATTAATGATGGTACAGTGAGTCTGTGTGAATGTCTATCCCTAACACCTTCATAATAGATTTTTCCAGGACTTGCAAGGCAATGCCTGTCAACTTTTAAAATCATAGCAGTAAACACTACAAATAAGGCAAGCACAAAGTAGAAAATAATATCTCTGAGATCTACAGTGTCCCTGAAAGCTGAGAGTATTCCAAGTACAGAAACTGTAGGGGAACAAGGAGATCAATGAAAGAAAAGGCCTTTGCTTCTGAGCAATTTTTCACTGAAACACTGGGTTCAGTGCCAGCGAAAGTTTGAGCATATTGTGAGGGAGTATTAAATGCTAATTGAAAAATGCTGCTGGCAGTATAACCTGAATATCAGACCCTGATTGTGCCTGCCAAAAAGAACAAGGGAAATTATTGTCAACATTATAATTTCATACTTACTCAGTCCCCATCAGTTCTAAAAAGGAAACCACATGGGTTGAATGAAATTGAATACGAGCATGCTTCTGGTGATGGTGATCCAAGGCCACTAAGAGGTGTTATTAAAAGCAGGCAATAATGATCCTTCAAACAGTCTTTTCTTCTAATGAGAAAAGAAAGCTTATTTAACTACACTGCAAAATAAAACATATAAAGAATATGTATATAGACAGGGAAAAACATTGTAAACCAAACTAATACTAAAGAAGATGAATTTGAAGCTCATGTTTGTTGAACACTACTTCCAAAGCACCCTCTTTGAGGCTCCAAAATATACCATTGAGAAAAATAGGCTGAGTTTTCATGCTCTGTTGCTCAGTCATGTCTGACTCTTTATAACCCCATGGACTGTAGCCTGCTAGGCTCCTCTGTCCATGAGATTTTTCAGGCAAAAATACTGGAATGGTTGCCTCCTCCTGGGTATGGTCCCAACCTAGGGATTGAATCTATGTCTCCTGAATTGGCAGATGAATACTTTACTACTGAGCCACCTGGGAAGCCCAGATCAGGTTCTACTTATCTCTAAAAGTACAGTCTAGTGGAGAAGAAAATTAAACCATTTCACCAGCTGATAAATGTCAAAGGTAGGACTATGGTAACTAACCCAGGGTTCTTCAGTCATACTATCTGACAAACACTCTTCCCAAGGTTTACTGCAATGGGACATGTTTTGATTTAAGTCTTTATTTAATTTTCCAAATTTCATTAAACATAGTATTTATGTTTCAGAGACAAGGTAAAGAAAAGTGAGTGGAGTGGGGCTTGGTTAATTTTCATAGAACAGTGAAAGAGAACCCCATTGACTAGGATTTATAAATATATCTCAAAGCAGATATTACAAATATTCCACAAGTATGAAAGATAATGCAATGAAAGAGTGGAGTTTGGAATGAATGGGATTCACAGGAAGAAAATCTCAAGAACCATTGCTGTAAGACATTCCTCAGTGTGTCCCTGCATTGAAACAATGTCGGTTTTATTTCTGAACACCCTGTCATTCAGAAACACAGGCAGCAGAGAGCTCAAGTTAGAAGTCAAGCTCAAATCTTAAGTTATTCAAAATTTATCCATTTTGTGGAATTTACAGTACAACTATCAAAGGAGAAATTGATGTCATCTTTTGAAAAAGGATCATTTCTCTGAAAATAAATAGAAGTTTTCAGTCTTTAAATAAATGTGTCACATTTCCATGAAAGACACTGGTACATGAGTCAATGCCACAAAGCATATATTAAGACGTATAAACCAAACCAATGATAATTTCCTCGAGTACTATTTTTTCAGCACTTTAGAAACTCAAAAATAAGAGCATATGAATGAATGAATAAGCATGCCCTTTCACATACCCTTACTTTAATTGCTTTTTGAAACATATTTTACAAAAAGATATATGTCCTTTATCAGAAAATTTAGTCTCCTGGAACAATAATAGAATTCATGCTTTGATGTAGCTGAGATATTCTGCCCACCCAGTTGTTTGAAGTTATGTTGATATTTGAAAATAATATATTCTAGTCAACGTTCTAGTCAAGATAGATGAAGATGTGAAGTTAAACATATCAAATCATTGGGGGAAGCGGTCAAGGAAAATAGCTGTGATTTTAGAAAAATCTAGGTTTTGATGCATCAGTTACCTTTAGCACACAAGAGAAAACATTCTAAAAAATCAATACAAGCAGAGCAAAATTAACACTTTTATAAGTATAAACATTTAACCTCTGTCTTATCAGAGCACATAGTATCTGCTTCATTAAATTTGAAACCCATAAGAGGCATCATCATCATCATCACTTTAGCTAACGTTTGCTGAAAGTTACAGTATACATTAGCCTCCATACCAATAATCTTTAAACATACTATTGAAATGTTTTTCATCTTTACATTAACCATTTAAGGAAGATACTGATATCTTTCAAGTTTTACAAATGAAAAGAGCAGATCTCAGAAAATTTAAGTAATAAGCCCCAATTTGCCAGTTAATAAATGATAATACCAAGATCTGAAACAAGACCTACATGGCCCTGAAACTTAAGATCTTTCAAAACTGTTATGTTTAGTTTCATCGAGCTAGTTTCTGAGGTCTCACTAGGATGACTGGCTAGTCTATTATCTTACCTTACCTATCATACTTCCCAGAACGTTCCCTAATTGATAACCTCTTCATGACTTTTTCTTTATTGATAGGCTGCGCCCCCACTGAAATGGGAATAAAGAAAATAGGAAAGTTGGCTTTTGAGAGGTCAAAATCAGGAGTTTTTCCTTCGTATTAAGCTGTGACATTTTGGATTGAACTTCTGTCTCTGGGATAACTGGATTCAGGTCTCTGATTGAGTCTGCCCTTCAACCTGAAAAAAAAAATGAAATAAAATCCATTAATTATTTGTGGAACTTCTAACTACAAAAACTCAATTGTGGTATAAAGGTACTCTTTTTCTTGATCCCCAGAAGCATATGCCAACAAGTTACATGAATAAACTGACCAGGAGACAGCCAGGGTGCCAGTGTCAGTACTGCAAGTGACAGATCAAACTAGGCTTTTTGGATCTATTATACAGCCAAACACCAGCCATTCTCAAGTTTCCCTTCATTTCAGGGATCCCTTTTTACATTTCTAAAAAAAAAAAATTCTGAAATTTACAAAATTGCTAAATTGTAAGCTCTCCGAGGATGAGACTATCTTAAAAAAAAAAAGAAAGAAATTCTATCCCTGAATTTTACAGCGTAACAAAGGGTAATAGGACATAATGGAGCTGAAATGTTTCAGTACACTGAATTATACTGATTATACTGTTATGTTAATGCCATGCTTATTTCAGCCCTCTGTGTTTCAGTGTCCCATTTCTAGTTCTAGGTTGCCAAAATAAGAACTTTGAGAACATTGTTTCTCTGAGCGTTAATAGCTGAAAGAAACTTGGAATTTTCCAAAGTGAAATTCTTATAACATGGGTAGTCTTTGTTTAATTGGGAAGCAAAATGTTTTCCATATTCAAGTAGAGATGAGAACCTAGGTCTGTGGAGTCCTTGCCTTTTCCTTCTCCAACTTCATTGTCCCCAGGAATCCAAATGGGAGAGGGGTTATTGAGAGATAAGAGAGACTGAGAAAAAATTGGATCTGGAAGCATTAACTCTGGAAGAATTTGAGGAGAATCAATCAGTAAGAAAAGATACACTTTGACTGAAAGATTCTGCTAAATCATCTGCCTAATTAAATTCAAAGAAAAGCATCTTAGTCTATTCCTCTGTCTCTCTACTGAGCAAAACACCAGACGGACAAGCTAGGGGCAAGTCGACTGGAGTTACTGCCAAGTGAAAGTAACCAGGCATGTCAGTATTAACTCCAGAGAGCCTAAATAAGGTAAGCAGATGTCTGAAGTACTGACAAGCCTCCCTTCTCACACATGGCTCTCACCTTTAATTCTTTCTTTGCTTCTCATGTCCTTATGAAAAGATGTGGAAACCTATTTTATTCCATTTCTATGACCAAAGTCTTCCCAAAGACTCCACTCCACTTCACTTCACCTTCCACGCTTTAGAAGCAGATTGAAGAACGTGAATTATCCAGGGAGATGAGTAGGGCATGGAATTTTGCCTCTTGTATCAATAGGATAGACTAAACACTGACAAACATTGTGAGAGGGATCCTCAATGGACAGATTTTTTTCCCCCTGAAAAACCAATGGATGTATGACTCCCTAGGAGAAGAAAGGAGATGACCATAGCTATGATATTAGAACAACAGTAGTGAGGCTCCTCCCAGGACACAGAAGAAGATAAATCTCAAGATAATGTGAGACTAAGAAATTCAGATCCATCTTAGTGTTGTGTCATGTGAGAGGTCACCCTAGGTGACTAAAGGGACTTTTCTGGCCTCTGCTATGGACTTACCATTTCACAGATATTTAAAAGCACAAAGTTTAGGCCAAGAAATGGAAGTCCCACTTCATAGAGCAGAAAATACACTGGTAAAAAAGGATAATTATCCACTATCAGTAAAATGAAATATGCCAGCAAATTTGGAAAACTCAGCAGTGGCCACAGGACTGGAATCCTATCCTTCCAATCCCAAAGAAGGGCACTGCCAAAAAATGTTCAAACTACTACACAATTGCGCTCATCTCACACACTAGCAAAGTAATGCTCAAAATTCTCCAAGCCAGGCTTCAACAGTACATGACCCATGAACTTCCAGATGTTCAAGCTGGATTTGGAAAAGACAGAGGAAGCAGCAATCAAATTGGCAACATTTGTTGGATGATAGAAAAAGCAAGAGAATTCAAGGACATCTAGTTCTGCTATGCTAAAGCCTTTGACTGTGTTGATCATAACAAACCGTGGAAAATTCTTAGGGAAATGGGAATACCAGAGCACCTTATCCACCTCCTGAGAAATCTATATGCAGGACAAGAAGCAACAGTTAGAACCGGACATGGAAAAATGTTCTGGTTCCAAATTGGGAAAGGAGTACATCAAGGTTATATATTGTCATCCTGCTTATTTAACTTATATGCAGAGTACACCATGTGGAGTGCCAGGCTGGATGAAGCACAAGCTGGAATCAAGATTGCTGGGAGAAATATCAATAACCTCAGACATTCAGATGATACCACCCTTATGGCAGAAAGTGAAGAGGAACTAAAGAGCCTCTTGATAAAGGTGAAGAGGAGAGTGAAAAAACTGGCTTAAAACTCAACATTCAAAAAACGAAGATCATGGCATCCAGTTCCATTACTTCATGGCAAATAGATGGGGAAACAATGGAAACAATGACAGACAATTTTCTTGAATTCCAAACTCACTGTAGATGGTGACTATAGCCATGAAATTAAAAGACGCTTGCTCCTTGGAAGAAAAACTATGACAAACCTACTCAGCACATTAAAAAGCAGAGACATTACTTTGCCAACAAGGTCCGTCTATTCAAAGCTATGCTTTTTCCAGTAGTCATGTATGGATGTGAGAGTCTGAGCACCAAAGAACTGATGCTTTTGAACTGTGGTGTTGGAGAAGACTCTTGAGGGTCCCTTGGACTGCACGGAGATCAAACCAGTCAATTCTAAAGGAAATCAATCCTGAATATTCATTGGAAGGGCTGATGCTGAAGCTGAAGCTCCAATACTTTGGCCACCTGTTGCGAAGAGCCGACTCATTAGGAAAGATCCTAATGCTGGGAAATATTGAAAGCAGGAGGAAAAAGGGATGACAGAGGATGAGATGGTTAGATAGCATCACTGACTCAATGGACATGAGTTTGAGCAAGCTCTGGGAGATGGTGATGGACAGGAAAGCCTGGCACGCTGCAGTCCATGGGGTCCAAAGAGTTGGACACGACAGTAGCTGAACAGCTAAAACGATAATGCGTATGTGCTAAGTCTCTTCAGTCATGTCAGATTCTGGACCCTATGGACTGTAGCCCACCATGCTCCTCTGTCCAGGCCAGAATACTGGAGTGAGTTGCCATGCCCTTCCCCAGGGGATCTTCCCAACCCAGAGATTAGACCTGTGTCTCTTATATCTGCTGCACTGGCAAGGAGGCTTTTAACCACTATCGCCACCTGGGAAGCCCAAAATGGTAGTAAAATTTCTAAATTAAATGCATTTAACATAGATTTGTAATTGTTTCTTGGAAACAGACCAACTGGAAAACAACTAGATTTACATTTATTTCTGAAAAACAAACAATAGAAAGACTTATTTATAGTCAGTCTTCTACTATCCCCTTCCTGTCACAATCAGAGACAAAATCCTGGACACCCTGAGCCAGACAGGTGACTCGAGAAGCAAATTTAATACTTCCCTGGGCACTCTACATGTGATGAAACAAATGTTGAATAATTGTATCTTTCCTAAAGCCTGCACACAGGTGAGATACTTCTTTCAACATTGCCACATCACCAGCTACTGTGCCATAAAACCTCACATACTGTTTGGAAAACACTTGTTTCTGGTCTCTTACCATACTGAATGCCCCTCCAACATACGTTTCAGTTGAGAACCACTACCCAGTACAGTACTTGGCAAAAATAAAAAGGGGTTAAATAAATGCATGTTTGACTCAGTGTTGACACTCAGAGGGTTTTATGATGACATAAGTTAATTTGAAAATATAAATGTAGCTATGAAAATTAAAAATATGCTATAATGCTTGATATTCTAGTTCATACATAAAGTCCAATATAAGTATTTAAGCTAGAAGAAATGTGAAATATATAACTTTGATCATAGAGTGTTAAACATGAAATGTTATCAAAGTTTGTCTCTACCTATTAAACTTATGGTGCATTATACTTTTGTATTTTACTTTTTATATTCCTCAGATTCTAAAAAAAAAAGAATGTATAATGGTATAAGGAAAAATACAAAAAATAAAAATAAAAGAGGAGAAATTTTCAAAAGTAATAGATAATCCTGAAAAGTGACAAAATATTGCACTAAAGAGCTTTTTCACCAAAAGATAATTCAAGATCATGTTTACAGTTTCCCTATTTAAAATACTGTTACATACATTAATCTGTGACTAAAAATGTTGTTAGTGCCAAGTGATTTTAGTCCCAGTTGAAAGATAATTCTATATTGATTTAATAGCTCTTGTTGCGCCAGAAGCCTAAAATTTCTAATTTTAAAAATTAATGGGACTTATCTGCTTTGCCAAATAGCTAGTCTATTCATGAATTATGTTTTCTCCTAACAAGTGCTGTTGAATTCTCCACAGGGGAAGGAAAAATACCAAAAATCTTTCTGCCCGAAAATACTTTTTAAGAGATCTCAATACATTGTGTTTTGTTTCCAATAAAAATCCCAGGTCAACATGATAGTTGAATTATAAAGGATTATATACTTCTTGGGTGGCAAATAGTTATTATAAATACACGATTTTACATAAGCCAAGATCTCCAGGCACTAATTAATTGCATTACCTTCATATTTCCTTCAATTGGTCCTAAAAGATTTTGGACAGCTACTGTTGCAGAAATTAATTGAATGCCAAAATATTTAGATATCAGCAGGTGCTATGACACATTAAAGGGGATAAACAGGGAATGCTCATCAACAGTTCTGACAAATGGAATTTTAAATTGAATCTTCACAGATCTTAATTAAATCTCTGGTGCAAAACTCAGGAGCAATGAGAACTTTCTTATTTCAGCTTCCTACACAGTATCCTAATGTATCATTCTCTCCAACATGTTGTGCTAATATTAAATGCAGTGAATGGTTCTATCTACAGGACACATACACACACTCCCAGTAAAAATATTCAAACTATCCAGGCATTTTACTTGCATAGCAACAAGCATCCAAATGTTTCAAGTGTACGACATTAAGCTTTTTTTGTCCTTGACAACTGTTCTAAAGCTCAGTTCTCTTTAAAATAAGGATAAGGGCTTTCCTGGTGGTCCAATGGTTAGGACTCCACAATTCCAATGCAGGGGCCCTGGATTTTATCCCTGGTCAGGGAACTAGGATTCCACATGTCACATGGTGTGGCCAAAGTTTTTTTAAAAGATACAATGTTAAAAATTAACATTTAAAAAAAAGAAATTTCATTTGAAAATTAAAGATAATGATCATAGTTGTTTTAGATACTAGTAAGATTTTTGTGAGCATCAGTTTACACAAAGGTATATATAAGTGTTTGTACTTTGGCCACCTCATGCCAAGAGTTGACTCATTGGAAAAGACTCTGATGCTGGGAGAGATTGGGGGCAGGAGGAGAAGGGGACGACAGAGGATGAGATAGCTGGATGGCATCACTGACTCGATGTACATTAGTTTGGGTAAACTCCAGGAGTTGGTGATGGGCAGGGAAGCCTGGCGTGCTGCAATTCATGGGGTCACAAAGAGTCAGACATGACTGAGCAACTGAACTGAACTGAACTGAACTGAAGCCTTACTGTACTTTATAAAAGTTATTATTTCTCACATAAAAAACTTACATCACATGGTACATACTGTGCAGTGTAATGTAACAAAGAGCATAAACTATAACAGATATGGATTTAAATTCTGCCTCTGCCGCAGCTATTCTTAAGAGTTATTTAAGCTTCATAAAAGTTGGCTTATTCATGGACAAAAGAAGTGATAATGTGCAACTTATAAGTCTGTTGCAAAGATTAAGAAAATTCAAGTTCACTGCTTATAGCAATACCTAACCCAGAGTAACCATTCAGTAAATACCAGCTACAATTATAATACTTAAAAAATAATATGTCACCATCACAATTTAATTTGTTTTAATGGTTATTGTTAGTGGTAATATAATAACCTCCTTACAGCTATGAGAACTGAAGCTCAGCCACTTCCCCCAAGTCACAAGACATTGTGCTCAGACCTGTTTGCTCTGCTTTGTTTAGTCACTCAGTCGTGTCTGACACTGTGATCCCATGGACTGCAGCCCTCCAGGCTCCTCTACCCATGGGATTCTCCAGGCAAGAATACTGGATTGGGTTGCCAAGCCCTCCTCCAGGAGATCTTCCCAACCCAGGGATCAAACCCAGGTCTCCTGCACTGCAGGCAGATTCTTTACCATCTGAGCCACAAGGAAAGCCCAAGAATACTGGAGTGACTAGCCTATCCTTTCTCCAGTGGACCTTGCCGATCCAGGAGTTGAAGCAGGGTCTCCTGCATTGCAGGTGGATTCTTTACCAGCTGAGCTACCAGAGAAGACCCTCAGACCTGTGTATCCTATTTCCAAATCCAATATTCGTTCTACTATGCTATGCTGAAATGTCTTACTCCTAACATGATTAAGAAGTCAAATTTGGAGAAAGTGAACAAAATCAAGGTAGTTTTAGTTACTCACTCTTGTGTAGATGCACAGTATTTAAACAGGGTTGGTCTTGCTCTTAAGATTAAGTAAACAACTGGTGTGATTAGAGAATTGCCACAAATGTATAGTCTTACCTTGAAAGGTAAAATTTTTGTTTCTTAAGCTCCTAACACATAAGATTTTAATTAAAAGAACATTAAATAGTCACTTTACATTTTTCCCCATAAGTGGACCATTTTTAAAGTCTTCATTGAATTTTTTTTTTTGTATTGCTTCTGTTTTATGTTTTGATTTTTTGGCCTCAAGGAATGTGAGATCTTAAGTCCCCAGTTAGGGATCATGCATTGCAAGGCAAAGTCTTAACCACGTGTCCTCCAGGGAAGCCCCAGATAATCATTTTAAAGTTCCAAATATCTCTGAAAGATATTGAAAATAAACCTGATAAATATAAACCTGATGACTACAATTGGGCAAGTAGGTCTTTGCTTTGGGGACATCTAGACCTAAAGACGCACACTGAACAGTCCTTGCACGGATGGAATGCATCACAGAGGAGAGGAGTTAACCTCAGGCGCGCTGAGGATGCAGCTGAGGAAGCAGTGCGTGATCGTAGGCTCTGAGAGAGGCGAGGAGCCCTGAAAAAATGTGAGATAGTATCCAATGCGAGCTCTCAAAGCCCCCAGGTCCACCAAGAACAGATTCTGCCTGCTACAGATAGACACTGGGTAAATGTATTTGCCAAGATTGCAAGGATGCAGACAGCTGTTGCAGCTACCATGCCGTCCAAGTAGCCTGTAGCCCATCCATGGACATCGCTGGAAGATTCCTAAAGTGAAAGTGAAGTCTCTCAGTCGTGTGGCTTCCCCCAGTTGCTGATTGCTGTTGGCCCGCTGCTGCTGATCCCTCCTGATGCGAGCTCACTCTACTATCAATGCCTACCAGCCAAAAGCCACTGGGAATATACCTAGAGGCAAATGAAATGAGACATTAATTTTGCTGCAGCAAAATCACAGGGATTTTAATTTTTGTTTGGTGATTTAGAAGAGGATTCAAGAAAGCAGAGCTCTGTCTGGATAGGATGCTGTCTCAGAACAAGAGAAGTTTGACACATGGCATCAAAGATTTTTTTTAATATTGGAGGCAGAATTAACAGAGTAGAGCTAGAGTCATCACTGACTAATAAGCAGTGGTCACTTAATGTGAACCAGGAAAGGGAGATGTCTGCCTTTTTTATGGTTCTGAATGATTTTGGTTTTATCTCTAACCAGGCATGATTATAGAATCCACCTGTTTTTGTCTTATTGCATCACAGCCAATCGTGAAGAGTTCTCCTCTGAGGCTGATATTCTATAGAATTGTGTTCCACAAAGAAATATCACAACCCAGTTGTCAGTAACTAGACTTGCTTGCTGAAGGCTCTCAGGGCTTCTTTTCTTTCTATCTATCGTTCAGCCTCACTACTTTCAAAAGTCATCTGCTCTTTTCCTTTGGCAATAGGGGGGCGGAAAAAAATGGTGATCAATGAGGGAATGATAAGATGACATGGGATGGGGAGGTATAATTTATTTTTGATTTGTTCTTAAGGAGTAGGGAATACTTTAAAAACATGAGATGAATGGGAATTTCAAATTTAAAGAAATTATATAGATGTGGGCTTTGGGGTCAGGAGAATCGAGCCTGTCGTTCAGACAGACACATTGCAGAGCACAGATCGCGTCTGTTCGCTATACTCCACAAATTTACAGAAAAACAACAAAACAGGTAATCCTAATACAATCCACACATATATTACATAGCAGGAAGATTTCATGTGCAAGCTTTGCTAAAGGTTGAAATTTATTCTCAAGTTCATAAATAGCACAAGATTTGCCTTTATTAAATACTCAAAGTGAGTACAAAATAATCTTTCATTTTTAAAATGACTGAGAACAGGCACAAGATTTTACTTTTGGCCCCTTTACTCCACCTTTCAGAAATCTTTTTTTTTTTTTAAAGAACACAAGTTAAAAATCAATAAATCAATGAAATAAATTTTTGAAAATTATAGATAAGTTCCCAGTAGGCAATATGAATGTTTAAACGGTCCTATTAAATGTCACTCCTGCTTTCTCTGCTGTTTGACCAACTGTGAGAGAGCCCAAAAAGAATCAGCAAAGAAAAAAGTCAACTTTATTACTGAAAAATACTTAGCTGATGTGACATAGTTATGCAATAATAATGGCTTCTTAATTATAAACCCAGAATGAAATGTATCCCACAGGCCTGGCCCACTGGCAACCTCCCCATGTGTGGACCAGCCCCTTTACAATTTGGAACCTGGATCAGTGGAATATACCATATTCCCTTTTAGCAGTTGAATTTCAGAGAGAGAGAGGAAAAGTGGCAGAGCTGTACATAACCAACTCTTTATCCTAAACACATAAACTGGATAAGTTACTCCTTTTGAAAAGAGTAAATGATGAAACAGCGAGATCAGTAGTGTTAAGGGTTGCTGATGATGTTATTCTCAAATTATAAATTCAGAGGCAAGTGACAAATGCTGAAGATGACCACATGAGCAATAGAAATGTGATGGGAGGAGAGGAATTGTCATTTTTCATCCCAAGGATAAAGTTATGTTCAGCTGTTTTTTTTTATACAGATCAAATACATTTTTTAGATAACCAAATAAAATAAGCATTTTTTTAGTGTCTCCTATGTGCTGGGCTTAGAAGAGCTGCAAGACTCAAATTCTACCTGAGGGGTTTTCTGTGTGTTTCAGGGAGGCAGCATGGATGAGTGAACAGACTCAGGGTAACTCCAGTTCTGTCGCTTACAGGCTTTATAACTTTGAGTAAAGTATCGGATCTCTGAGGCTTAGTTTGCTCATCTGTAAAATGGGGATGATAAAGTGCCTTTCCCCTCAATGTTATAAATTTGCTTAGTGCAATGTCAGGCCAGTAGCCACTGTAAATGAATGTTACTCTTCTCATATATATGAAAAGTTTAGAAAGATGTTAGCCAAAATGCTATCTCTGGATTATGGTATTCCATTTTTTTTCTTTTGTGCTTTCCTGTATTATTTATTTTTACAATAAGCAAGCACCGCGTTTTTTAAAAAATCAAAAGTACATTCTGAAGAATATCTATATTTTCAAATTATTAAAAGGAAATTTCAAAAATGTTTCAACAACCACATAATAAGAAAAGTCTTTATGAAAAATAGATGCAAACATGTACATACACACACCATAAAGGAATTAAATTTGACAGTTTTAGGAAACAGAAAACCATGATGAATAAAATTAAACACTAGCAGCCTGAAAGAAATATTTATAATATCTATTTTAATCTCTAACAAGTCAATAAGAAAAACATGATCCAAAAATGGGCAAAAAGTAAAAACCAATTAATACAGAAGGCAATATAACTCATCAAGGAATACATTAAATTATTTTCAACCTATAATCATTAAAATTTTAATTAAAATGATAATGACATGTTATATATCATTCAGAGATTGGTAGATATTTTAAAGTTTTTGACAACAATTTTGCCTTATCATTTTCTATAGTAAAGTAGAAAAATAATTTTTCTCTAGCTTTGTTGATCAAAATTTATTTTTATTAAGACTATAGAAAAATCTCTTCCCATTCTACAAGTTTATATAGAAATTGCAATGTATATTTTTAATATTGTTAAATTTGGGGAAATTTCTATCAAATTTCTTTCTTATATGAGCTATAAGATTTATAAGGAAATTAGGTATAAATGTGATTTAGTATATTAGAATATATAAAATATATGCATTCACATATAGACACACTTGTAGCTGTGGTACTCCTACAAACTTGTTCTTTCAGAAGCAAGAATTCTGATAAATTCTATTTATCAGAATTTAATAATATTATAAATATTTAAAAATATTGAAAATATTATAGTCTATGAATAAATGCATTTTATGTTGTATAACTAAATATAATAATAATGGAAAAGAGCCATTTTCTTGGATATTGATAAAAATCAAATCCCTCATTTACAAAAATGTGTCCTCTGATTAGAAGACTATTCCACAGACTAGCTTCTGGTTCTGACATTTTAAAAATTCATTTCTTTCTCATTCACATCCTGAAGTATTGTATCCTTATATTAACATCTTCATATCCTCTCTCCTTCTCTCCCTTCCTCTCCCCCTCTCTTCTCTTCTGTCCCTTTATGAAACTTTGTTCTTCTCTGCCTTCAACATTCTTCACATTTTTCATCATACAGAAAGGCAATTCCATCCACTTGCATGATTGGAAATACCATCTAGAGCTTGATGACTTATAAATAAATTGCCCAGCTGAACTGCAAACATATATTCACGTATAATGGTCATGTTTCCTTTGTTACACAACATAATACACTCAAAAATGAACTCTTTATCAAAACCAAATCTCCTTTTCTTCTCCTCCTTCTCTGCTAAATAATGATATTACTATCTATCCATTCTTGCATGCTAAAATTTATGAGTTCTATTTCACCCTTCCTCCTTTACTCCCTATTTCTAAAAATATAATTAGCTTTTGCCTTTCTAATTATCTCAACTCTCCATTCATTACATCTCCTTCAATGATGGTTATTTTGCTATTACTGATTGTTATGATGGTGATGGTCGTGGTGTTTGTAGTGCATAAGAAAGAATAAGCACCCTTTGAGACATTGCTTCAGCAATACATGAACCGTGAACTTCCAGATGTTCAAGCTGGTCTTAGAAAAAGCAGAGGAACCAGAGATCAAATTGCCAACATCCTCTGGATCATCGAAAAAGCAAGAGAGTTCCAGAAAAACATCTATTTCTGTTTTATCTATTATGCCAAAGTCTTTGACTGTGTGGATCACAATAAACTGTGGAAAATTCTGAGAGAGATGGGAATACCAGACCACCTGACCTGCCTCTTGAGAAACCTATATGCAGGTCAGGAAGCAACAGTTAGAACTGGACATGGAACAACAGACTGGTTCCAAATAAGAAAAGGCATACGTTAAAGCTGTATATTGTCACCCCACTTATTTAACTTATATGCAGAGTACATCATGAGAAACGCTGGGCTGGAAGAAGCACAAGCTGGAATCAAGATTGCCAGGAGAAATATCAACCACCTCAGATATGCAGATGACACCACCCTTATGGCAGAAAGTGAAGAGGAACTAAAAAGCCTCTTGATGAAAGTGAAAGAGGAGACTGAAAAAGTTGGCTTAAAGCTCAACATTCAGAAAACGAAGATCACGGCATCTGGTCCCATCACTTCATGAGAAATAGATGGGGAAATAGTGGAAACAGTGTCAGTCTTTATTTTGGGGGGCTCCAAAATCACCGCACAGAGATTGCAGCCATGAAATTAAAAGACACTTACTCCTTGGAAGGAAAGTTATGACCAACCTAGAGAGCATATTAAAAAGCAGAGACATTATTTTGCCAACAAAGGTCCGTCTAGTCAAGGCTATGGTTTTTCCACTAGTCATGTATGGATGTGAGAGTTGGACTGTGAAGAAAGCTGAGTGCCAAAAAATTGATGCTTTTGGACTGTGGTGTTGGAGAAGACTCTTGAGGGTCCCTTGGACAGCAAGGAGATCCAACCAGTCCATTCTAAAGGAGATCAGTCCTGGGTTCTCTTTGGAAGGACTGATATTGAAGCTGAAACTCCAGTACTTTGGCCACCTCATGCCAAGAGTTGACTCATTGGAAAAGACTCTGATGCTGGGAGGGATTGGGGGCAGGAGGAAAAGGGGACGAAAGAGGATGAGATGGCTGGATGGCATCACTGACTCGATGGACGTGAGTCTGAGTGAACTCTGGGAGTTGGTGATGGACAGGGAGGCCTGGCGTGCTGCGATTCATGGGGTCACAAAGTGTCAGACACGACTGAGCGACTGAAATGAACTGAACTGAACTGAGACATTGCACTTGAGAATCCTAGAGTAAATTACAGATGTCCCAAAAAAACCTGGAAACATGGTGATTGAACTTGAGAGAGAAGTTGTAAGTCAACTGCATGGAACTGATAGGTTTAAATCATGGATTGTAAGAGAGTAAAACAAAGGAAAAAGAGCAACCTTGGTTCTCCTTTAAAAATATGGTTCTGTTACCACATTCAGTATAATGAGAAAATATCTCAAAATTCCCAGTACATTCCCAGCATGGGCATCTTTGAAAAGAAGATTAAAAACCTTTGCATACCTACCTCGATTAGCTACATAGTGGCTGAGTATATCAGCAATGCACATCCAGAAATACACATGGCACGCAATGCAGTTACTGCACAGAAGATCATTTCATTTTTAAATGGAGCCTAGGCAAGGGCAGAGAGAAGGTCTCAAATATTTGTACATCTCTCTATGCTTAGTTTCTTCCACCATAAAAGAAGGTGATCAAATGATGTGGTCCTCAGAGCCCCTTTCAGATCTCACTTCTCATCATTCTATGACTTTTTATGGCCAAAGTTCTTCTCAATTTGACAACCGAATGACAAGGCAGAAAGGAATACTCCGTGTTCACTTTTACTTCAAAAGCCATTGGTTCCCGTAAAAAATTTATTTCATTTTACTATAAAAAAATAAAATAACCCAAGCCCTTTTTCCTGTTTTCAGTTTGATTTACTGGTGCCCATCTTGTGCTGGATTCTATGCTGAATGGATAATCTATTATGGTTTAAATTTTTCTGTTCATGCTGTCTTTCATCTTATACTTGCATTGAGTATATGCACCATATCATCACCAAAATTTTCATGTTTGTTGCACTCAGTGCAGTAGACAATAATTCTACTGATAGTCTATACTCTAAAAATGTATATTCTACAGCATATGCTTGAGCTTCTCAAAAAGCAATTTTCTAATATTGACATTGATAGAATTGTTTTATTATATTTTGAAGTTTTCCTTGTGTTCCTTCAATATTAAAGAAATGCCTAGGGATATATCATAATTTGATATTAGTGGTAACACATTTGATTATTTTTTATGTCCAAAACTTTCAGATTCTAAAATAAGAGAATTTCCTTTTCTCTTAGCACTCTCAAACTTGAAAGCTAAAGTGTTTCTAAATTTTAAAAATCAGTCCTTTAGAATAAAAATAAAACATTGTTATCTATGAAGCAAAGGCTGAGGTAGATGTTCTAATAATGTTTTTCAAGTAATTTGGTCTAAAGAGATGAAAATCAATATTTCAGGAAATAAAAATCTTAAGTCACAGATAAGAATGTTTCATTCAATGACAATGGTGTACATACATCAGAGGATTTAGCATCATATTTTTCTATAGTACATCAATGTTATCTATCACAGAATATGAGAATCAAGAAAAAACATGTTTTTTCATATAAACGTTTGAGGAGATAAATGTGCTGAAGTAAAATTTTCAGAAATCAAAAACCAAAAAAAAAGCAGGAAATAAGCAGTTTCAAAAGGCATAATGCAAAAAATTATTAAACAGAGTCTCTTGGCCGTAATGGAAGTCTCCGCTTTCTTTTTCTTTCCTCTGCCCTGATGTGCCTCCCTGTTCTCTACCAATCCTCCACCTCAGTTTCCAATTCCAACAAGAGGATTTGAAGAACCTTTTAAAATGCATGCAATAAAATGAGAGAAATGAAAAAGAAAACCAGCAAATAGGAAGCCAAAAGAGAACAAAATGATGAGAGTAGCTGGAGACTCAGTACAATAGAAATATATTAGATTCTAGTGCCTTTAGAATTCTATGCAATTATTAAAAGGACCCACACATTTCACTCTGATTTTTTCTAGCACCAAATGCAAAAATAAAAACAGGATCAGTTATTTGGTTTTTTTTGTTGTTTTTTTTAATTTATTTTTTTTTTATTTTTATTTTTACTTTATTTTACTTTACAATACTGTATTGGTTTTGCCATACATTGACATGAATCCACCACAGGTGTACATGCGTTCCCCAAACATGAAGATGACCCAGAGAGATGTTATGGGGAGGGAGGTGGGAGGGGGGTTCATGAGGATCAGTCATTTGTTTCACATTTTCTATTTATAAAGTACATCCATTGCCTGAAGAAAGCAGATTTTTGTCCCTTTTCCATCTGAAGGCTATTTTTCCCCTGAATTGTCATTAATGTATGATGGAGTAAGAAGAAAGTAGGAATACAGAGAACAACAGCAAAAAAAAAAGTAGGTGTAGATGAAGAGAGAGCACCACTCAATCAAAAAGACTCATGGTTGTTACACTCTGGTGATACAGGGGCAGAAAGGGGCAGTGTGTCTTTGTTTAATTTCCTGTAAACCTCGCTTGGTCTTCTCTTCTGAGGCAAATTAGCAAAGAATAGTCATTTTTCTGCCTGCAGGGCTCAGAGATCTAAGAATACTCCTGTCTCATTTTGCTAACATAAACTCATTGGAAATTTGGTCACTGACCACATAAGACCACTTGAAATAAATGTAAATAAAATGTTTTAGAATATTTTATAGTAAAGTGAGAAATCCCTTGTTTGCTCCACTAAGCTAGCGGAAAACTTAACAGAAAATAATAAACTAATATATAGTCTCTTTGTGTTAATGCCTGATGAGAGTGTATCATAGGTTTTGGTTGTTTTCAATCTCTCTCTCTCTCTCTCTCTCTCTCTCTCTCTCTCTCACACACACACACACACACACACACACACACTTGCCTGAGACAACAGAATGGTCTAGATAATAGAAGAGAGATTCAGGTGGGTATTCATATATCTACTTTCTTCTTCTAAATAACAACCTGAAATGTAGGACAAGTGACTTTATTTCATCCAATTTATCCAATTAATCATGAATATTAAAAGATGACACTCTGAGGTTTTTTTCTCTATTAAAACTGTGAATTTTTCTACGTGAGGGTAAGTGGATATAAAAATCATGACAGATATGAAAAAGTATCCAAGCACAATGCTGAACATAGAAAAGGGGCTCATTGAATCCTTGAAGAGTTAGATAGCTTTCTTCTTCACAGATAAACAGTAAAAGAGAAAAAAGAGAAACTTCATTTGTCAAAAACAACAAAGGGCAGAATATCAGCCCCCCAAGAGATAAAAACATCCTGTACATCCCAGATGGTTCTATTGTGAACTCCTTAAAAAATTAAGAATACACAGAAGAACTGTACAAAAAAGATCTTCACGACTCAGATAATCATGATGATGTGATCACTCACACTCACCTAGAGCCAGATATCCTGGAATATGAAGTCAAGTGGGCCTTAGGAAGCATCACTACAAACAAAGCTAGTGGAGGTGATGGAATTCCAGTCGAGCTATTTCAAATCCTGAAAGATGATGCTGTGAAAGTGCTGCACTCAATATGCTAGCAAATTTGGAAAACTCAGCAGTGGCCATGAGACTGGAAAAGGTCAGTTTCATTTCAATCCCAAAGAAAACCTATGCCAAAGAATGCTCAAACTACCGCACAATTGCACTCATCTCACACGCTAGTAAAGTAATGCTCAAAATTCCCCAAGCCAGGCTTCAGCAATACATGAACCGTGAATTTCCAGATGTTCAAGCTGGTTTTAGAAAAGGCAGAGGAACCAGAGATCAAATTGCCAACATCCATTGGATCATCAAAAAAGCAAGAGAGTTCTAGAAACACATCTACTTCTGCTTTACTGACTATACCAAAGCTTTTGACTGTGTGGATCACAAGAAACTGAAAAATTCTGAAAGAGATAAGAATACCAGACCACCTGACCTGCCTCTTAAGAAACCTGTATGCAGGTCAGGAAGCAACAGAACTGGACATGGAACAACAGACTGGTTCCAAATAGGAAAAGGAGTACGTCAAGGCTGTATATTGTCACCCTGCTTATTTAACTTCTATGCAGAGTACATCATGAGAAACGCTGGGCTGGAAGATGCACGAGCTGAAATCAAGATTGCCGGGAGAAATATCAATAACCTCAGGTATGCAGATGACACCACCCTTATGGCAGAAAGTGAAGAACTAAAGAGCCTCTTGATGAAGGTGAAAGAGGAGAGTGAAAAAGTTGGTCTAAAGCTCAACATTCAGAAAACGAAGTTCATGGCATCCAGTCCCATCACTTCATAAAAAATAGATGGGGAAACAGTGGAAACAGTGTCAGACTTTATTTTTCTGGGCTCCAAAATCACTGCAGATGGTGAGTGCAGCCATAAAATTAAGAGACACTTACTCCTTGGAAGGAAAATTATGACCAACGTAGGGAGCACATTAAAAAGCAAAGACATAACTTTGTCAACAAAGGTCCATCTAGTCAAGGCTATGGTTTTTCCAGTGGTCATGTATGGATGTGAGAGTTGGGGTATAAAGAAAGCTGAGTGCCAAAGAATTGATGCTTTTGAACTGTGGTGTTGGAGAAGATTCTTGAGAGTCCCTTGGACTGCAAAGAGATCCAACCAGTCCATCCTAAAGGAGTATATATCAGTCCTGGGTATTCATTGGAAGGACTGATATTGAAGCTAAAACTCCAATACTTTGGCCACCTGATGCAAAGAGCTGACTCATTTGAAAAGACCCTCATGCTGAGAAAGATTGAAGGCAGGAGGAGAAGGGGACGACAGAGGATGAGATGGTTGGATGGCATCACCGACTCAATGGACATGAGTTTGAGTGGACTCCAGGAGTTGGTGATGGACAGGGAGGCCTGGCGTGCTGTGATTCATGGGGTTGCAAAGAGTCAGACACGACTGAGCGACTGAACTGAATTGAACTGAAAATAGGTAGAGAGCCATGTGAAGCTCACGATGGTATACGAAACTGGCAAGATGGATTCTGGAATGTAGGTGGAGTAGGTGTATGCTAAGTAGTGTGTGATTCTTTGCAACCCCTTATGATCCCATGGACTGTAGCCCAACAGGCTGTTCTGTCCATGATATTATAAAGGCAAGTATACTGGAATGGGTTGCTATTTCCTCCTTCAGGGGATTTTCCAAGCCCAGAGACTGAACCTGCGTCTCTTCTGTCTCTTGCATTGGCAGATGGATTCTTGACCCCTGAGCCACCAGAGAAGTTCATCCTGTTTTCATGCATCCTTGATCTTTTTTGTTTCTGGACAAAAACAGGGTCATCACAACTCAAGAATTAACTCAAAAACACAATAGAATAACCAAAGGTTTACAAAGCCTATCTCATTGCAAAAGTACTTAGTTCAGGGTGGCTTCATTTAGTACATGTGGGTCAAAATTCAATGAGGTTTTGGTAACTGGGGAAATAGCTTGAAGAACAGGTTTAAAAATAAATAGGAGTTATAGCCACAAACAAGGGAGGACATTTACAAACAAAAGATATATATGGAGCACAGAAGAATAGATGAGCTGCCCATGAAGTGAGTTTCCTGACACCCTTTCCCTAGTATATCATCTGAAAGCTCCATAAAAATCACTTTACTGGATCAATCATTGAAGGTTCTGAGAATCTATTTTTCAAATATTTCTATGGCAATTTATTTGGAATCATATTGCAAATAAGCTACTAGATCACTTAGAACAAAATTTCAAAAATACATACTAGGAAAATTTCCGTAGGATAACTAGGAAGGAGAAAAATAGCTTGGCCCACTACCTAGAGGAAAAGACCCAATTCAGTGACTACAGCAGGAACGATCAATGTCAGGAAGGCCCTATGGTCCAGGGGAGACACTCTAGGAATATGTCACCTATCCCTCCCAGTTTGTTTTGTCCATTTTGCCACCAAATTCATCTCTGACTCAGTAAGAAGTAAAAGGCCCGAAGGATGGGTGAAGGATTGTGTGTTGACATCCAGGAGTTCGACTCAGACCCACCCAGGTGAACTGAACAGCAAAGGTGACCCTTCCTTCGGCTCCCTTCTTTGGCACGCTTGCTCACTCTGGTGTATACACTCCTATAGCTTGTAGTGTGAGTCTAATCATTCATGTCACTTTCCGGGGGCAATGTTCATACTACCACATAGAACAGGACAAAATGAAAAGCTCATGGTTGCTGGACAGCATGACCCCTTTTCTGATCAGACTATTGTTTTAGATTGAAGCCTTTGACGCTATACTGGAGGCAACTGGAATTCTCAGACCTTTAGTCTTGTATTATTCTTTCACGTATTTTGGAAACTGCTGAACCCCTTTTTATATGTTGCTGTGATTTAAAGTGTGAGTAACTGAGATAAAAATACTGCCTATCTGTAGAGGAAGGATCTTTGAATAAATGGAGAAAATTAAACATCATTGTTCCCATAAGATGCCAAGCGAAATAACTTTCATAGACAAATATTCACTTTTTCTTTTGTGATGTGAGACTCTAACCTAATTTTATTTCACAAAACATCTCATTCTAAAGGAGGAAAGGCTTTTTTAACTGAAATAATCATACATTAATAAGCACATAGGGCTAAGATGAGCCTGAAGAAAAGGTTAGAAGTATAATGAGTCATAAACTTTACATAAATCAGTAAAGAAACTGATTATTTAACATAAAACATTGTACTAAATATAAGCTGTGGAATGTACGTCTACTGCCTGAGATGGTGATTAACGCAGTCGAGTGTGCTATGGTATAGCTAGCAAGGTTTGGGGAGGTTGGTTTATTTTTGTTTTCTTTCTGCTGTGAGGGAGAAATTTCAGCTAATAAACAACATCAAAAAGTTTAAAACTTCTTGAGCATCAAGGTCAATTACTCAAGGGTCCTAAAAGTCATATCTTTTATTTCATTTTTGATTTTTTACTTCAGAAGATTTGGGTTGGGAAGATCCCCTGGAAAAGGAAATAGTAACCCCCTCCATTAATCTTGCCTGGAGAATCTCATAGACAGAGGAGTCTGGCATGCTACAGTCCATGGGGTCACAAAGAGTCAGACATGACTGAAGCGATTTAACACACAAGCATGCTACAATCAAATTGGTTTACCTCTTCAAAGATCAAACCCATGTCTCCAGCAGTGGCAGGCAGATTCTTTAGCACTGAGCCACCTGGCAAGCACACACACACACACACACACACACATATATATATATATATATATATATATATATATATATATATATATACTCTAGTACAATTACATTGTTCCATAGTTTTAGTTGTATATATGAAAATTTTCTCTTACTTATTTAGAATTAAATGCATTATTACTCACTGAGTAGATACTTTACTGAGAGCTCCCTGAGTCTATTACACTTATCACAGTGCCTGGCACATTTTTAAAAAAAAGCAAACAAACCAATCAATCAGTATGGCAGCTATTCTTATAACCATTTTACAGATAGCAAAACAGAAAAGTAGAGAAATAGGTACATGATTATAAATGGCCAACCTAGTACTCTGAAAGAGTTCCTTTATATCTAATCTCAGATGCTTTCCACTAATCCTTGCTATTGCTTTTGCTTTGGTTTTGGGAGGGTTGTTTGGTTTTTGCCTTTTAGTTTTCAATTTTTTTACTAAAAACTTCACTGCATTTCACACTGATGGGGTTTTTTTCTTTTTTTTTTTTTTGACTCTACCACTGCTTTTCCCTCATCTGCTAGGTACACCAAAATGAAGACTGCCACCAACATCTATATTTTCAACCTTGCTCTGGCAGATGCCCTAGCAACCAGTACCCTGCCTTTCCAGAGTGTCAATTACCTGATGGGAACATGGCCGTTTGGAACCATCCTGTGCAAGATTGTGATCTCCATAGACTACTACAATATGTTCACCAGCATATTCACCCTCTGCACCATGAGCGTGGATCGCTACATTGCAGTCTGCCATCCTGTCAAGGCCCTGGATTTCCGCACTCCCCGTAATGCCAAGGTCATCAACATCTGCAACTGGATCCTCTCTTCAGCCATTGGTCTGCCTGTGATGTTCATGGCAACGACAAAGTACCGGCAAGGTGACTGATGCTGCGGGCCTGGGCGGTGGAGAGTATACAGATAGATATGTGGGTGACGTCATGACCCAAGTAGAATTTACAGAGTGGTCCAGTGCTGTGCAAACTGCAGCTTCCATGATTCTTTCTCATAAAATACTTCTGAATATTTTGAAATAGGAATTTTCCCCTAAAAGTTTAAGTCCAGTGAACATTTTAGAGAGAATATAAACCAAAATCTATCCATTCCTGATTCCTCTGCACTGTAATCATTCCTGATTACTTCATCCAAATGATGGCAGCATAAGAACACAGATCTTTAAACAGTAATTAGAGCTTAGACCCAAAGAACATTAAGTGGAGGCTTGTTTGAAAATGTCAAGTGACTGCCTACATGACAAGTGTGTCTTTTTAGACCTCATTTCAGAATGAGAAACCACCCATCAAAAAGAGGAGTTTAGGGAATTTCCTGGTGGTCCATTGCTTAGGACTTGGCACTGTCACTGTGGTGCCCTGGGTAGGAAAACTAAGATCCCACAAGCTCTTCAGAAGCCAAAAAAAGAGGAAAAAAAAGTGGAGTGAAGGCACCCAGTAGCTGGAAACTCCTAGAGTCTGGACAGCGATTATATTTTTATGTCAACTTAGACTCCATAGAGAATCTAGCTCGTGGCGAGAGATACATAACATCATCAAAGTGGACAACCAAATGACATATTTGGAAAAATCAACAGAGATCTGAGTGTTTTTTCCATGAATTCTTTAAATCCTCCTTCTAGGATTTGTGTACCAAGAGCCATAAGTTACCTCGGGTCAAGGCTATAAGTTAGAAAGCGAAATGGCCATATTAACACCTGATGGTAGCATTAAATGTTGCTGCTAATTCTTCCTTATACTTCTTTTTCTCTAGGTTCCATAGACTGTACACTAATATTCTCTCACCCAACGTGGTACTGGGAAAACCTGCTGAAAATCTGCGTTTTCATCTTTGCCTTCATCATGCCTATCCTCATCATTACAGTGTGTTATGGGCTGATGATCTTACGCCTCAAGAGTGTCCGCATGCTCTCTGGCTCCAAAGAAAAGGACAGGAACCTCCGAAGAATTACCAGGATGGTGCTGGTGGTTGTGGCTGTGTTCATTGTCTGCTGGACGCCCATTCACATCTACGTCATCATTAAAGCCTTGATCACAATCCCGGAAACTACTTTCCAGACCGTTTCCTGGCATTTCTGCATTGCTCTAGGTTATACCAACAGCTGCCTGAACCCGGTCCTTTATGCATTTCTGGATGAAAACTTCAAACGATGCTTCAGAGAGTTCTGTATCCCAACTTCCTCCACCATTGAGCAGCAAAACTCCACTCGAATTCGTCAGAACACCAGAGACCACCCCTCCACAGCCAATACGGTGGATAGGACTAACCATCAGGTATGCAGCTTTTAGGACTGGGTGTACCTACCAGGGATGACATAAAAATTACAGAGCTTTTTAAAGTCCAACATTAGAATCCATTAGAAGTGGACCAGTAACTCAGGGGTTGAGGTCAGTACAAGGAGGGAGGGAGGAGAGGAGGAAATTATGATCACTATGGCCAAGGAACACTTCATTATATAAACCGAGCTCTATGTATTTTGCACATAATCATTTAGATACAGAGACATTCCAATTAGAATTCCATAAATCTGCTAGAAGTCTGTGTTGCCGCAGCCTTTTCGTCTATGCAAGGTTAATGACTTCAGCACATTGAAGAAGAGATCCCCATCTAGAATTCTGATTTCCCCTAATGTTAGGCGTTTCATGCATATCATTCCAACATCCCTGTCACTTCTTTTTTAGCTTAATATAATGGTTTTATTTCTTGTTCACTAGAATACAGAGCCCAGCAGAGGACACACTGCCCTCCTTCAGCTCATGGATATTCCACCAGGAATAGATGGCTTTTATAACTGGTGGGCTTCCCTGGTGGCTCAGATAGTAAAGAGTCTGTCTGCAATGCAGGAGACCCGGGTGGGATCCCTAAGTCGGAAAGATCCCCTATAGAAGGAAATGGCAACCACTCCAGTATGCTTGCCTGTAAAATCCAGACAGGAGAGTCTAACGGGCTAGAGCCCATGGGGTCGCAAAGAGTCAGGCATGACTGAAGCGACTAACATGATGACGACGATCAGCGAGGGGATGAGTAGAGAGAGACGGGGGAAGGCGCACCGACTTTCAGCTGCCTTAACTTTGACACAACACATTTGACTTTCAACTACAGTCCTTTGGAACAAACTGGTCACAAAGCCCTAACCAAGGGCAAAGGAGGCTGGGAAATTTAGCTGGGGGTATAGAATTAAGTGACCACTAGCTCTGCCACAGTGCTTCTGTGGCATCTGCCTCTATCCCCAAGTAAAGTCCCTGTCACTTCTCTAAAGCCAGTCCTGCTCTGGTTCTGTGGTTGCAAAGAAAGCATCAGCATTTTGCCCACTGTGGTAATGGAGGACGATGTTCCCAGTGTCCCAGAAAAGGAGAAAGTCAAATGGACACCTTTACTTTGTTAAGTCATTGACTTGTAAATTTTCATACCTGAACTCAAACCTACTGCTTCTTAGAACTAAATTAGTTTTGTAACAGTATTAGTTATAAACTAATATTAAAAATTAGTTATAAACTAAATTAGTTTTATAACTGACTGTAGCCCAACAAGTTCCTCTGTCCCTGGGATTTCCCAGTCTAGAATATTGGATTGGGTTTTCCATTTCCTCCTCCAGGGGATCCCTCTGACCTAGGGATCAAACCCGCATCTCCTGCATTGGCAGGTGGATTCTTTACCGCCAACTCACCTGGGAAGCCCAGTCAACATGCCCCTTGAGGCTAATATCATAAGGAGTAACTATTTCCTGGAAGATGTATCCCTACACATAAAAGAGTACAGACGGAAGCCTGCACGGAAGAGAGAAAAACATCTGTCTCTAGGCTACTGTTGCCTGTTCAGCCTCTGGTTTCGAAAATTTGGCCTCTGACCTGTTAAATAAATCAGTCACTTACTTATCAATGTAAGCAAGTAAACTTCCAAATAATGGTGCCGGCATCCCCTAAATAGTGGCGTATGTAATTTTATAACACAGAGCTCAAATGCAAACTCCCTGTGAAAGTAAATCCTCATGTCAGAAGCTTAGATAAAGTTTGTAGGATCAGGGAGCAGCCATGGGAACAGATGGCTCCATGACAATCACCCAGAAGCCAAATCAAGGGGCCAGAAGGAGAGCCTGACTCCCTTAAGATGCAGCTGCTTCATCTCTGCTTTCTCTTGTCCCACTACCGCCACCGAACCAACCCCAACCCGGGCTCACTCTTCTAATTGACTGCAGGACTAATGCAATATGGCCCAGATGGATCTGTCATAGGCGCATTAATCCTCATACCCTCGATATTAAATCACGCTCAAATGAACCCAGGAACTGGCAAGCCCTAGGGAGCATGAGGTAATGATGGCAGACCTACTTCCAACCAAAGGGAAATGATTAACTTATTATGTCTCATTTCTAATTCCATTTCCGAAAGGAAAGCCAGAAAGAAGTGTTTTCCTACTCTGCTCCTTTTTTTTTTTTCCCTTCATCATCAAGACCTCTAAGCCTGTTCTTTTTGCTAAGCATAGCTCCTTCTCAGTGGCTACGGAAATCTTGTGAATAACTTAAAAAGGGGAGGCATTTAAATAGATTTTTCTCTAAGGCGAGGATAATACATTAACGAGTGCAACTTCAAACTCTCAGTCCTAAACTGCAGTTCAAATATTTTACATTGGAGAAATATATTTCCATGGGAACAAGACGACGGCCATTACAAAGGATTAGTTCTTTCTCCTTAAGCACCAGCTCATGCCTTCCCTCTCCTCTGGAGTGTGGGTATTGGTCTTATACGCTGGACCACTGCCAGGGCTTCTCGTCACATTTGATCCTCTCAGCATCCTTCATTTGCCTTGCTCTCCTGGCAAGACAGCTCCCAGCCTGTCTGCTGGAGCGTGTTTCCTGAGTTCACCATGAATGTCCTCTAGCTGTCCTGCCACTGCCCTTGAGTCACCTCCAAATCCTGTGTTTCCACATCCGTGTGGTCCTTGCACAGCCAGAGAAAGGAAGCTAATTAGGGAAGCTCTGTTCTGAGTAACTAAAAGGTTTGCCTTAAAAATACATCCAATTAGGGCTTATCTTCATTGCTGCCTCTATGAAGCAGCATCAGCGTCAGATAACAGCAGAAACACATTAGCCCTGGAGCTGGCTGCTTTCCCAAAATGCCCAGCTGGGAGAGTTGGACAGAGAAGAGCCGCTGCTGGGGAAAGAGGAAGAGACATACTGACATATCTGAAAATTAAGATAAATCAAAGATTTCTTTCACTAATCTCCACTGGTGTGTCATCATTAGAATCAAGGCAGTTACACATATACATCTGGAACAATATGCAAGTCTTTGATGATCACTTCAGTAATATATCAAAATGGTAACATTATTTGAGGAAAAAACTGGAGACTTTATGGCTATGTGGGGTTAGTGGTATAGAATCTGCCTGCCAATGAAGGAGACACATGAAACATGGGTCTGATCCCTTGGTCGGGAAGATCCCCTGGAGGAGGAAATGGTAATCCACTCCACTATTGCCTGGAAAATCCCATGGACAGAGGAGCCTGAGAGGCTAGAGTCCATGAGGCCACAAAAAGTCAGCCACAACTGAGCAATTGAGCACACAGAATACATAGGACGTAGTTGATTAGCTTACAAATTCAGTATCTGACAGGCAGGTTTTGTTCTTTCTCTTTTCTTTTAACTCATGAGCCATCATGTTATGAGACAGAGCTAATATTAACTTTTTAACTGCTCGTCTTAAATTTATACCATTGTAGATATTGATGTCCTGACTTTGTCTTTGTATTTTCTCCAAGAAATGTGTTGTTCTATGTCATATCTCAAGCACATTAGTCAACTTCATATTCTGCAGATCAGAGATCCAATATCAAACCTTCCCAGGGTGTCTGTATTCTGACAACTGTATACTGAGACCATGTCCATACAATGCAAAGTCAAGTGGAGAGGTGGCAGTTATCAAGGTAATTCAATAAACCTTATAAGAGAGTTTTGTGCCCAGAATAAACTTTGAGTCACATAGAGAGGTAAGGACTACTTAGTGAGTTCTGGCTGCACAACAAATCGTTCCAAAATTTATTGGCTGAAAGAAGCCATTTACTTAGGTTACAATTCTATTGATCAGTGATTTGGGCTGGGCTAAGATGGACAGTTCTCCCCAGCCTTAGTTGGGCTGTCAGCCAGCTGATCTAGTGGCCATAGTGAGAATGGCTGGCTCTTCATGGATCCGCATCTTCTGTCATTCATGTTAGCCGAGGCATGTTTCCATGGTGATCACAGGCTCCAGATTCGAAGGATGGGAAAACAGACTCCACCTATGGATGTTCGGAGCTGCAGTCACATTGCAAAGGGATGTGGATGAAGGGAGGGAAGTCACTGTGGCCACATCTGATCACCATCTACAGTAACACATGCTGCCTGGGTCAGGCAAGTCACAGCTTCCTGAGAGGACAAATCACATCTGCCTCAGTCTTCCTTGTACCTCCATATCTGAATACATGAATGACCTCAGAGGGCTGTTGGTATTTCAGGAGATATGGAAGGGGCCAGAATGATCCTTTTCTTGGAACTGATTGACAGGCTAAAGGATTGCGTGGCACCTTGACTTATTTCATACTTACCCTTCAATAAGAGGAAAATATTCACAGGAAGGATTCTTCATTTTTTTTCTCTCCAGCCTTTAGTCCTCTAATCCAGTTACACCTTTCAAAAATTTTCTTGCATTTGTGCTTGTCTTCTAATTCTAAATAAATACTAGTGATGAGGCAATCAAGAACGAGACTCAGTGCCCTAAAGAGGTCATGTCCTGGCTCATTATGGGGAAAAAAAAAAAAAGATAGGCTCATATTCCTTTGTGCATTCCAGGGTCTAGCCTACTGCTCCAGAATAATGCGTGATTTATGTTCAACTTGTCTTTAAGTCTTCTAGATCTTTGTTAGGTAGACTTAGGTAAAGGTATTCATTTTCCATTTGCTGTCAGTGAAGTTTAATTTCTTTGTATGTGTACCACCCTTTTGTTGTCCTCATTGGATTCTATTTGGCTTCAAAAGACTTCCATCATTTGCTCAAATCGGTCCAGGTCCAGCTCAGACATGAGACCACTACTGACCACTACTGACCTGCCTTCCTGTGTGGTTTCCACTCTAATCATATTCTCAAATGCATTTTTGTTTTGACAAAAGATTGATTTTTAATGCATAACATTATATTGGAAAAGAGAATTCTATTATATCTACTGGATTGTTATTAATATTCAGTTTGTATTAACTATAACTATAATATTAATAATAATGGTATCTTACTCATATGATAGATAGCACGCTGATTAAAAAGTACTTTTATCATATCAGCCTCTAATAATAACCCTAATGGGTAAACATGAAAAAAATAAACATTCAGGGAGGTTAATAATTATACAATATCAAATCATCAGTAAGAGGTAAAACTCAGAAAGACATGTAGAATTCTAATATTTTCTTAACTTTTTATTTTGTACTGGAGTATTAACAATGTTGTAATAGTTTCAGGTGGATAGCAAAGGGACTCAGCCATACATATACATTTATCCATTATCCCCCAAACTCCCCTCCCAACCAGCCTGCTACACAACACTGAGGAGAGTTCCCTGTGTTATACAGTAGGTCCTTGTTGGTTATCTATTTTAAATATAGCAGTGTGTATATGTCTATCCCAAACTCCCTAACTATCCCTTCCCTTCAACCTTCCCCTCAGCAACCATAAATTCATTCTCTGCAAGTCTTTTCCTGTTTCATAAATAAGTTTGTTTGTATCATTTCTTTTTAGATAGAATTCTAATGCAAATCCAAAACTTTCCTGTTATCCCACAAAATACCATTGTGCATTCAAATATTAGGGTGTGGCCTCAAGCAGACGATTTCAAGCTTTACTATGAACTCCAGAATAATTTGGGGGGAACTCTAAGAAAGACTGGTTCACTGAGTCAGGGTAGGATCCAAAAATCTGAATGTTGAATAAAGTACTAAACTGAAAACTCCGAATTAAAATATGACTTCATCCAAACATTATCACAGTTACTGGTGTGTCTAACTTGAGTAACCCATTCAGTCAAGATGATTGGCCCTATGTTTTTCACCAAATGAATCTTGTGTTTAGCAAAAAGATATAGATATCCTTTGATAAAGTCTTATCAATCAGTGAGTCTTATAGGAAAAAGTAACACAACAGTGATAAAGCTAATGTTATGTTCAATTCAGTTCAGTTCAGTTCAGTCGCTCAGTCATGTCCGACTCTGCGACACCATGAATCGCAGCATGCCAGGCCTCCCTGTCCATCACTAACTCCCGGAGTTCACTCAGATTCATGTCCATCGAGTCAGTGATGCCATCCAGCCATCTCATCCTCTGTCATCCCCTTCTCCTCCTGCCCCCAACCCCTCCCAACATCAAGGTCTTTTCCAATGAGTCAACTCTTCGCATGAGGTGGCCAAAGTAAGAAGAGGTGGCAAGAACACACAGAAGAACTGTACAAAAGAGATCTTCACAACCCAGATAATCACGATGGTGTGATCACTCATCTAGAGCCCGACATCCCGGAATGTGAAGTCAAGTAAGCCTAAGAAAGCATCACTACGAACAAAGCTAGTGGAGGTGATGGAATTCCAGTTGAGCTATTTCAAATCCTGAGAGATGATGCTGTGAAAGTGCTGCACTCAATATGCCAGCAAATTTGGAAACTCAGCAGGGGCCACAGGACTGGAAAAGGTCAGTTTTCATTCCAATCCCGAAGAAAGGCAATGCCAAAGAATGCTCAAACTACTGCACAATTGCACTCATCTCACATGCTAGTAAGTAATGCTCAAAATTGTCCAAGCCAGGTTTCAGCAATACGTGAACCATGAACTTCCAGATGTTCAAGCTGGTTTTAGAAAAGGCAGAGGAACCAGAGATCAAATTGCCAACATCCGATGGATCATGGAAAAAGCAAGAGAGTTACAGAAAAACATCTATTTCTGCTTGATTGACTATGCGAAAGCCTTTGACTGTGTGGATCACAAGAAACTGTGGAAGATTCTGAGAAAGATGGGCATACCAGACCACCTGACCTGCCTCTTGAGAAATCTGTATGCAGGTCAGGAAGCAAAGTTAGAACTGGACATGGAACAACAGACTGGTTCCAAATAGGAAAAAGAGTACGTTAAGGCTGTATATTGTCACCCTGCTTATTTAACTTCTATGCAGAGTACATCATGAGAAACACTGGACTGGAAGAAACACAAGCTCAAGTCAAGATTGCTGGGAGAAATATCAATAACCTCAGATACGCAGATGACGTCACCCTTATGGCAGAAAGTGAAAAGGAACTAAAAAGCCTCTTGATGAAAGTGAAAGAGGAGAGTGAAGAAGTTGGCCTAAAGCTCAACATTCAGGAAACAAAGATCATGGCATCCGGTCCCATCACTTCGTAGGAAATAGATGGGGAAACAGTGGAAACAGTGTCAGACTTTATTTTGGGGGGCTCCAAAATCACTGCAGATGGTGATTACAGCCATGAAATTAAAAGACGCTTACTCCTTGGAAGAAAAGTTATGACCAACCTAGACAGCATATTCAAAAGCAGAGACATTACTTTGTCGACTAATATCCATCTAGTCAAGGCTATGGTTTTTCCTGTGTTCATGTATGGATGTGAGAGTTGGACTGTGAAGAAAGCTGAGCGCTGAATAATTGATGCTTTTGAACTGTGGTGTTGGAGAAGACTCTTGAGAGTCCCTTTGACTGCAAGGAGATCCAACCAGTCCATTCTGAAGGAGATCAGCCCTGGGATTTCTTTGGAAGGAATGATGCTAAAGCTGAAGCTCCGGTACTTTGGCCACCTCATGTGAAGAGTTGCCTCCTGCCAACTCCTCTTCGATATGGCAAGCCCATTCCTAAATCCTTGGGTTAGTATTTTTAAAGCAGTTTCTTGACATTTTAATCAAAGTAGCAGGTCAAGAAATGACATACTTTGTATTTGTATTAACTATAAAACTATATTATCCCTAGCTAAACTAAAAGCGGAAGCCTAGTTTGTCAAATCAACTACATTATTCTCAAAATTCGGCTCTCAATTGTTTTTTAACAAGACATCTGTGGAGAGCCAATTTAAGATGGAAAAGTATTTCAATTCTGTGACAAAAGACCCAACATGAGAATAGCTGGCAAAATTACCGCACTTGACTACATTAATACATATTTTATGAATGGGGTCAAAGTGGCTATGCCTGCAATTGTTTGACTTAAAAGGAAAACAGTTCCAGTGATGAGTGTGTGAGAGAGAGAGAGCATACCTGTGCATGATACAGGTGTGCCTCTATGCATGTGTAGTACTAAAGTATATCTAAGTTTAAAATGAATGCCACCATTCACAAGTAGCAGAAGAAATAGCATGTTTCTGTAAATTGACTACGGTCTGGGAAAAGAAAATCTTGTTTACTTGGAAGTATGTTTATTCCCCACAAAATATTTGGCTATTAGTAATAACTGACCTGAATAGACACTTCTCCAAAGAAGGTATATGGATGGCCAAGAGCCACATGGAAAGATGCTCAACATCACTAATTATTAGAAAACTGCAAAATAAAACTACAATGAGGTATCATTTCACATAAATCAAAATGATCATCAAAGTCTGCAAATAATAAATGCTGGGGAAGGCATGGAAAAAAAGGAACCCTCCTCCTACACTGTTGGTAAGACTATAAATCGGTACAGCCACTATGGAGAACAGTATGAGTTTCCTTTAAAAACCTAAAAGTAGAGTTATCATACAATCCTACAATCTCACTCCTGGGCACATATCCAGACAAAACTCTAATTCAAAATATACATGCACTCCAGTGTTTATTGCAGCACTATTTATAGTAACATAAAACATAGAAGTAATCTAAATGTACATTAAGAGACGAATGGATAAACATGTGGTATATATATATATATACACACAGTGAAATAACACTCAGCCACAAAAAAAAAGAATTAAATTAACACCATTTGCAACAACATGATAAACCTAGAGATGACCATACTAAGTGAAATAAGTCAGTAAGAGAAAGACAAATAGCATACGTATCACTTACATAAAAATGATACAAATGAAAGTGAAAGTCGCTCAGTTGTGCCCAACTCTTTGCGACCCCATGGACTATACAGTCCATAGAAATCTTCAGGCCAGAAAACTGGGTGGGTAGCATTTCCCTTCTCCAGGAGATCCTCCCAACCCAGGGATCGAACTCAGGTTTCCTGCACTGCAGGCAGATTCTTTACCAGCTGAGCCACAAGGGAATATATTTATAAAACTGGAACAGACTCACAGACAGGGAAAACAAATGTATGGTTATCAAAGGGGATAACAGGAGGCAGGAGACAAATTAGGATTATGGGAGTAACATATACCCACTACTATATATAAAGTAGATAAATAACAAAATCTATTGTACATCACAGGGAACCATATTCAATATCCTGTAATAAGCTATAATGGAAAAGAATCTGGAAAAGAAATATGCATATGTACATATATAACTGAAACACTTTGCTGTACACTTGAAATTAACACAAAATTGTGAATTAACTATACTTCTGTTTAAAATGGCTAAAAAAAGAAAAGAAAACAGAGTTACAATATTTGCATTTGGATAAATTTAGGCTTGTCTGAAATAAGACTGTTAGAAATAACATTTATTAACCAGTTTGTATCCACTGTATCTTATTTAATCATATAAGGTGTGGATTATTTCTACAGTTGAGGAAATCAATGTTTAAGGAATTAACACGCCCAAGGTCATAGGTAAAAAGTAGTGGCTGAGGAATGAATCCAGTTAAATTTTATATTATAGACCTACCCTACTCTCCTCCCAGTCTGTTTCCCCTTCACTTAGTGGTGGCTTTGAGAACTAGATTATAGCATTTATATACTGACAGTTTGAAAGCCATAAGACCTTTATATAGGTTTGTTTAGATGTACTCAGTGTATTTTTGTATCTGTGTGTAAAAGTAAGCAGTCAAATGATGTTTAATGACTAGCATAGGGAATTAGAAATTCAGTGATGGGGATCTCATTTGACTCATTTGAAAAGGCCCTGATTCCAGGGAAGATTGAAGGTAGGAGGAGAAGGGAATGACAGAGGATGAGATGGTTGGATGGCATCACTGACTCAATAGACATAAGTTTGAGTGAACTCCAGAAGTTGGTGATGGACAGGGAGGCCTGGCGTGCTGCAGTGCATGGGGTTGCAGAGTCGGACACAACCGAACGACTGAACTGAACTGAATGGGACTCTCTAATTTTCTAAGCCTAGAGACACAAGGATTCCCTTGCCCCTGGCAGTCTTAAAAGTCCAAACATCACATTTTGCATGCATAAAACGGGACGCTACAAAAATTCAAGTGTTAGGATTTGATATTTAGGGAATCAGAACAAATGACTCTTTCATAAGTTTTTTAGTTTTTACAAGTTCCACTGAGTTCTTACAGAACACTATTACAGTGAAATGCTAATATGTGGTCCATGAGAAAATAGGTGTTAGGTGAATATTCAGAAATGTTGCATATCTTATTTAGGTCATGGGGACTGATGCTGCGGATGAGCATTTTAAAGGCTCTGAAAAGCCCTACTGTGTGTTTATGTGTGTGTACGTGTATGTGTTGCATTTAGTTCCGTATATGTACTCACATCTTGTTTTTAAGCTAAACTGTTCAAACTTATCTGAACACAGTCTGGTCTTTTTGTTTTTGTTTTTGTTTTTTTTCATTGAGCTTCTCTGGTAGCTCCGCTGGTACAGACTCCTCCTGTAATGCAGGAGACCCTGGTTCAATTCCTGAGTCAGGAAGATCTGCTGGAGAAGGGACAGGCTACCCACTCTAGTATTCTTGGGCTTCCCTAGTGCTTCAACTGGTAAAGAGTCTGCCTACAATGCGGGAGACCTGGGTTCAATCCCTGGATTGGGAAGATCCCCTGGAGAAGGGATAGGCCACCCACTCCAGTATTCTGGCCTGGAGAATTTCATGGACTGTAGAGTCCATGGGGTACTTGATTTCTGGGACTTTCCTGTAGCTCAAATGGTAAAGAATCTGCATGCAATACAGGAGACCAGGGTTCAATCCCTGGGTCAGGAAGATCCTCTGGAGAAGGGAATGGCAATCCACTCCAGTATTCTTGCCTGGAGAATCCCATGGACAGAGAAGCCTAGTGGGCTACAGTCCATGGAGTCTCAAAGAGTTGGACATGACAGAGAGACTAACACAGACATAAAAGCATTACAATGTTGTGTTAATTTCAACATTAACAACCAAATGAATTAGTTATACATATACACAGGTCCCTTCCCTGTCGGACCTCCCTCCCACCTACTCCTCATCCCACTCCATCTAGGTTGTCACAGATCACTGAGCTGAGTGCCTTGGGCTACACAGCAGATTCCCATTCAGTTCAGTTCAGTTCAGTTGCTTAGTTGTATCCGACTCTTTGAGACCCCATGGACTGCAGCACACCAGGCTTCCCTGTCCATCACCAACTCCCGGAGTTTACTCAAATTCACATCCATCGAGTTGGTGATGCCATCCAACCATCTCATCCTCTGTCATCCCCTTCTCCCCCCACCTTCAATACTTCCCACCATCAGGGTCTTTTCAAATGAGTCAGTTCTTCACATCAGGTGACCAAAGTATTGGAGTTTCAGCTTCAGCATCAGTCCTTCCAGTGAATATTCAGGACTAGTTTCCTTTAGGATGGACTAGTTGGATCTCCTTGCAGTCCAAGAGACTCTCAAGAGTCTTCTCCAACACCACAGTTTAAAAGCACCAATTCTTCGGTGCTCAGCTTTCTTTATAGTCCAATCCTTACATCCATGTGTGACTACTGGAAAACCATAGCTTTGACTAGACAGACCTTTGCTGGCAAAGTAATGTCTCTGCTTTTTAATATACTATCTAGGTTGGTCATAACTTTTCTTCCAAGCGTCTTTTAATTTCTTGGTTGCAGTCACCATCTGCAATGATTTTGGAGCCCCAAAAAGTAAAGTCTGTCACTGTTTCCATTGTTTCCCCATCTATTTGCCGTGAAGTGATGGGACCAGATGCCATGGTCTTCAGTTCAGTTCAGTTCAGTCGCTCAGTCGTGTCCGACTCTTTGCGACCCCATGAATCGCAGCATGCCAGGCCTCCCTGTCCATCACCAACTCCTGGAGTTCACTCAGACTCACATCCATCAAGTCCGTGATGCCATCCAGCCATCTCATCCTGGCTCGTCCCCTTCTCCTTCTGCCCCCAATTCCTCCCAGCATCAGAGTCTTTTCCAATGAGTCAGCTTTTCGCATGAGGTGGCCAAAGTACTTTCAGCTTTAGCATCATTCCTTCCTAAGAAATCCCAGGGTTGATCTCCTTCAGAATGGACTGGTTGGATCTCCTTGCAGTCCAAGGGACTCTCAAGAGGCTTCTCCAACACCACAGTTCAAAAGCATCAATTCTTTGGTGCTCAGCCTTCTTCAGAGTCCAACTCTCACATCCATACATGACCACAGGAAAAACCATAGCCTTGACTAGACGGACCTTAGTCGGCAAAGTAATGTCTCTGCTTTTGAATATACTATCTAGGTTGGTCATAACTTTTCTTCCAACGTGTAAGCGTCTTTTAATTTCATGGGTGCAGTCACCATCTGCAGTGATTTTGTAGCCCAAAGAAATAAAGTCTGACACTGTTTCCACTGTTTCCCCATCTATTTCCCATGGAGTGATGGGACCGGATGCCATGATCTTCTTTTTCCAAATATTGACTTTTAAGCCAACTTTTTCACTCTCCTCTTTCACTTTCATCAAGAGGCTCTTTAGTTCCTCTTCACTTTCTCCCAAAAGGGTGGTTTCATCTGCATACCTGAGGTTATTGATATTTCTCCCGGCAATCTTGATTTCAGCTTGTCCTTCATGCAGCCCAGCATTTCTCATGAGGTACTCTGCATATAAGTTAAATAACCAGGGTAACAATATACAGCCTTGATGTACTCATTTCCCTATTTGGAACCAATCTGTTTCTAACTGTTGCTTCTTGACCTGCATACAGATTTCTCAAGAGGCAGGTTAGGTGGTCTGGTATTCCCATCTCTTTCAGAATTTTCCAGTTTGTTGTGATCCACACAGTTAAAGGCTTTGGTATAGTCAATAAAGCAGAAGTAGATGTTTTTCTGGAACTCTCTTGCTTTTTCGATGATCCAGTGGATGTTGGCAATTTGATCTCTGGCTCCTCTGCCTTTTCTAAAACCAGCTTGAACATCTGGAAGTTCATGGTTCAAGTACTGTTAAAGCCTGGCTTGGTGAATTTTTGAGCATAACTTTGCTAGCATGTAGCTCTCTATCTTACACACAGTAGTGTACATATCTCAGTCCTAAACTCCCAATTCGTCCCACCCTCCCCTTTCTTCCCTGTGTCCACACCTCTGTTTTCTATGTCTGCATCTCTGTTGTTGCCCAGCAAATAGGTCCATCTGTACCATGATTCTAGATTCCACATACATTCATTAATATATGATATTTGCTTTTCTCTTTAACAAATCACAGAATGGTTTAAGCACTTCAAAAAGCCCAACATAGAGCATTAGTTCCAGTTAGGCACAAATCTGTTTCAAATTCAATGTTTTACTAGAATGAATGACAAGGTCTTATAATTCTAGGCACTAACCAGGATTCTAAAATTGATTATTGATCTCTTATTCTCTCTCATTCAAAACGTAAGGTCTAAATACAAACAAGATAATGAAACTTTATACATCTGAAAATAGAACAGATTGTATTTTGTTTGGGTTCTCACTTTTGTTTTGTTTCATTTTGAAGCTTGTTGCTTTCTGGTTACCATCCTAAAGCGGGAAAAAATCTACATAGCTTTGGGATATGTTTTCAGTGCTTTAAACTACACATTGCTAGTAAGAAGCCTTACAACGGACAGATTCTTTTGTTTTGAATGAAACGTCTTGGAGGAAAAAATGTGTTTCCTTTTTATTGAAGTATAATTGCTTTACAATGTTGTATTAGCTCCTGCTGACCAATGAACAGAATCAGCTACACCTCTGCATATATCCCCTCCTTGGACCTCCCTCCCACCCTGATCCCACTCCACCCATCTAGGTCTTCACAGAGAATTTAGCAGAGCTCCCCGTGCTGTGCAGCAAGGCCCCTCTAGAAAATAGGTTTCTTTTAAGAGTGATCTATATTTAACTGTGAAAATCATACCAAAGGTTAAATAATTACAGTCTTTCTTGTGAAACAATACAAGATCAGAAATCAAAAAACTTGGGTTCTGGTGCCAGCTGTGTGGGTTTGGCATCTCATGCTACTGGCTGCCTAGGGGCTCTCTTCTACCTTTAGGAAGGGACTTTCCTACCTGCTTTTGCTAGCCAATGAATCAGACTCATTTCTGGTCTTGATTAATTACCCCCATTCAGGCTCTTGGGACTAACTGCTCCTAGTGAACAACAAAAGAGGTAACCACCAAAGCTTCCTTTTGTAAAAGAATTTATTATACTGAACAAAAATTCATATTAAAAGCAGAAAGAAGCATATGGCATATTTGAGTCCAGATTACTAGCTCAGTGGTAAAGAATCAGCCTGCCAATGCAAGAGATATGGGTTTGATCCTGGGTCAGGAAGATCCCCTGGAGAAGGAAATGGCAACGCATTCCACTGTTCTTGCCTAAGAAAGCCCATGGACAGAAGAACCTGTTGGGTTACTGTGCAAGGGGTTGCGAAGAGTCAGACATGACTTAGCAGTTAAACAAAAACCTTTGAAATTCCACCTCTCCTTGAATTCTCCCTTACTAAAGTATGACCCCTTGTTACACTCTACATTCCAAAGTGTCTGGTTCTAGCAATGAAACATGGAAGAGAGGGTGAGTTCTCTACTGCCTACATAAATAGACATCTTTGCCAATGAGTAATCCACTCCCAAAGTTTTCTTGTGGGTGGGTGGCTCTGCTTTTATGGATTCTGTCATGAATGGGATTTTGAAGTCTATGACTGACTAAAACATTGATCAGCTTCAGAAATATCCCAAGCCTGGTACTGGCTTCACCTGCAACGTTGGGTGTCATCAAGGATGGGAAGGAGAAAACAAAAGTGGAAGAGAGCACTACAAAGAGTGAAAATAAAAATATTAAAGGGGCCTTCCTCCAGCAGTACTCTTGGGCCTGTCACTTCACCACTCAAGACCTCTATTTCCTCCCAGAGATTAATAAAATGGGAAAAGGCAGGCTTTTAAATTCCTTCCAGTGATAGGAAGCACGTACTGATCTTTGTATCACTAGAGATTAAAAGTGCCCCAAATAAGCTTCAGTTTGAACCTAAAAGCTTTTGGAAACTTTATTTTTCAATGTAGGCTAAAAAACAGCTCAAGGGTATTTGCTGGTTGACTTTCTGGAGAACATAACAGTTTAAGAAGTTCTTTTTAAAAATGGGAAGCTGATGGTAGATTAAAATATTGTATCTATGTCAAATGTTAAATTTACTGAATTTATAACAGCAACTGTGATTACAGTCAGGAAAGAAGCCTGGTCTTAGAAAATGTCAGGGAGTTGCAAGCTTTCAAGAGAGATATCTTAGCAACTAAGCAGGTCAGCTAGTTATAACTCTATGGCTGCGTCTATCTGTGTGTGTTTGTACATGTACAAGATTTTCACATTTAAGAGCTGCCTTTAATAACATTAGGCATCGTAGAGTAACTCAAGACCAGCCAAACCCACACGAGTTCCTCTGATCTCACAGCACACAGTCTGGGGTGATAAACCCTGCAGGAGGTCAGTTTAGCTATCAGAGCTGCTCCCTGACCAGTGGACCATGTGATTGCTTTGCCAGGCTGCAGCCTGGAATTTGGAAACAAAGAGAGCATTAATCATGTTCCCCTCCCAGTAGCTCCAAAGCCTGAGCTATTCCTTCCCCAGCTGAAGTAGATACTGATGGTCCCAGGAAGGTTCCAAGGGACACTCCTCACGGAGGCTGCCTCCTCTTACAGAAATCTGTAGTTCAGAAAAGCCCCAGGGTGTCACCTGCTGCTTAGGTCTTCAGCAAAATTTGACAGGTTATCTGATTAACTTGCAGACAACAAAATGCATGCATAGATAAGGCACATATTGTCTCCAATAGCTGGACAGTGCAATTAAGTGCTGGGCGACATTTATGATAATAGAGAGTCATAGTGCAAAGAATATTTTCTTTACTGCCTCCAGAATCCACTTTTGAGTCATAGTCCATTCATGATTTTGACAGCCTAGGTGCTTCATTCACCCTCTAAAAGCATAACTTTCCTCACTCCTTTGTCATCCACGGGTGTACAAGTTGCTCAGTCTGTTGATCAAAATGCTCCTGAGCGTGCTTCCTTTCCCTCTCATTAAGGGTCTATATGTTGGTGCTCAATATAGGGACTCACTGTCCTCTAGATGTTTCTACTTGTGACTTAAGACTGGATGTAGCTGGACTTTCCTCCCTCGTGGTGTCAGAGTGCTCTCCTAGCCCCCTAGCCCACAGGAGCCCAAGCGGCAACCATGGCACCACTTGGGCATCTGGTTAGAGTTTACCCCTCAGCGCTCAGCCTCCATCCATCCACTCAACTCCTGTTTATCAACAGATGGGACAGAGTTGTTCTGGTGGTTCAGTGGTACAGAATCTGTCTGCCCTTACAGGAGACTCGAGTTCAATCTCTGCATTGGGAAAACCCCCTGCAGAAAGGAATAGCAACCCACTCCAGTATTCTTGCCTGGGAAATTCCATGGACAGAGGAGCCTGGAGGGCTACAGTCCATGGGGTCACAAAGGAGTCAGACACAACTCAGTGACTAAACAGCAACAACAACAAAGGACAGGGTGGAGTGTTCACACCTTCTCTTCACCACGTGGGCCAGAACATGTGCCACCAGCTCCCAAGGAGTTTCTTCACATCCTCAAATCTCTTCCATGAGCCCTTGTCTTTTCTCTTTCAAACACTCATCATCCATCTTAACATACTGCTCGTTGTACCAGTTGGGGAAGAACCTCAGCCTCTTAGAAGAGGACAGGAGGTAGCAAGACCCCAAAGTGGGAAATGACAGAGCAAGCAAGCAAGCAAGCAAGATACTTTTATCTGCCAAAAGTAGATAAAAATTACTTAGGTAGTCATAGCACAATGAACAGTAGAAACTTTAGCTGTTGCGAAGGGTGATGCGATGGGACCAGATGGTGGCTGTACACACAATGATTGTATCACAGTTGGGGAACCAGAGCTGACATCTCAGTCCCTTTGGTAACAAGTAATAAACCAGCCTCTTAGGAGCAAGCAGTCACACAGTGATCAATGCTGTGGTCAGCTCGACCTACTTAATCACCTATGCTACCACTGCAGAAATGGTTCTGGGTCAGAGATCAGTCAAGCCCTACCATCAGCAAGCATGAACAGGAGCATCCAGGGGTCATGGCGGACTCTGCCTCTCCCACAGAGATCCCATAGTGAGCTCTCTGTTCCTTACTCCTAAGAGATGCATCGTGAAATATTTAGGGATCAAATTTTAGCATCAAATGGTTCAATAAGACGAAGTGTGTATGTCTGTGTATGTGTGTGTCTGTAAGTCTGTGTGTCTGTTGAAGGAGGAAAAAAACGAAGAGGAAGCAAGTGGTAAAGCAAATGGGGTACAATGTTAACAGTAGGTGAATCTGGGTAAAAGGTGCGCAGGTGTTCTTTGTATTAATACCAGTCTAATTCTTGTACTTTTCCTGAAGTGTGAAAGTTACCAAACTAAAGTTAAAGGAAAAAAAATCTCATGTCTTTCCACTTACTATACAAACAACTCCTTTTTTTAGCAACCAGTATGACAGCAACAACTATTTGTTCATTGTAAAACTCACTTCATGTCTGTGATCCTCCTCCCTTACTAGAAAATATCAAGCCACATTTTTGTGTGTGAACAAATGTCCAGTGAGTGCTCAGCAGATATGCTAGGTTTATGGCGGGGGTAGCGAGGGGAAAATATCTCTGAACTGCAAATCCGTGGCTTCAGGAAAAAAAAAAAATCCACTGATTTAGTGAGTTCGATGAAAAATAAAAGTTCTTCATCTAGAAAGAAAGAATGTAAAAAGTACTACAAAGAGAAGTGTTGCTTTTCTTTTGAAATTTTGACCAAATCGTGAATAATTTTTGAAGACAAGGAGGGAAGAGGATCAAGCACAGAGGGAAACAGTTTGGGTTAAATTATTTTTTTTCAAGAGCCATCATATCATATCTCTTTTATGATTAGCATATAATTCTTATTCATCAGTGTATACAGGTGCAATAGCACATTCACAAAGACCCAAGAGATTAAATAATGTCTTGATATCTAGGAAAAACTCTGAGAGTTGCAGACGAAAGTATACATGAAGATTCTCAACGTATTTTCTGACACAGAAGATGTCTAATAACGGTGTACTGCAACCCAACCTGAAATATTCACTGTCTTTGCACTTTCTCTTCTTTCAGCTAGAAAATCTGGAAGCAGAAACCACTCCATTACCCTAACTGGGTCTCATACCACTCAGACCCTCACTGAGCTTAGACGCCACCGTCTATGTGGAAGCAGGTCACTGTGAGAATGCGTGGAAAGCTCTGGTTTCCTGGGAAAGTGCCTGTTCCTGCCCAAAGTCATCAAAACTCTTTCCTCTCTGGCCCCTCCACTCTGCACATGAGAGGGACATCCAGACTAAATCAAGTATTGGGGAGGAAAGAACTAAACCACTCTGAGTTTGTGTGTACATAATCGCAAGGAAGATGCCCCACGGGGCCGAAACCTGCTGTGGTATGTGCGTTAAGGTCATCATGGAAGACGGCCCTACTGTATGTAATATTCTGTTTTCAAGCAAATATTTACAGCCTCATCGAAGGAAAACCATCACTTGTTAAATTCATCGTATAATGTAATTTAAATGCTACCTCTGATCAAAGCACCTTATGTGAACATCCAAGACTTTCCATGTCTGCAAGAGAATTAATTGTCCCATTTTTATCCTCTAATGTTAACCTCAAAATTATCTTCAGAGTTAAAATATAGTTTCCACCTTCATTTCATTGCTTTATCCCCACAGGAAGTCAAGCCCTAAAATGGATTCTTTATTTCTGATCATTTCTTCTTACTAAATGCTCTTTACATCATACTTTCTCTCTCTCTCTTTTTTTTAACTCTTCTCAGAATACTTACACCTTTTGAATCAACACGACAAAATGACAGCTGTTTTTTGTTGATTTTCAAAAGTTTAAACTCTAAGAAAATATGGATCTAGTAAGCTTAATCTCAAACTTGAAAGACTAAAAGACCGTGGAGAAAAATGGGTTATCTACTTTTCACTTCTATGTAGTTCCTTGGACATGATATATTAACAGTGACCCAAGAATATTTTCCTGAAGATTATGTTTCTATAATGGCATCACCAATATGTTGGTCTTTTTGATCTTTGCTAAATGTCAAGATTTCCTTTGTAAAATGTCAGTCTTCTAAGTAGCTTCTCTAAGACAATTCTCTTTGACAGGTTTTCTTTGGCATGAAATACAGTTAGAGATTTGGCAGTCCACCCATTTTATTTAATCTATACAGACAATCGAGTTAGATGGTCCAAGCCAAAAAGCTCTCCACTTTGAACTGTTGACTGCACCGATTAAATGAATCAAATACATCATAGTTTTCTGTGAAGACATGGTAGCAAACGGGGTGCCAGCTTCCCTTGTAAGAATATTCCTGAGTCCATGGTCTGCCAAGAGTCTCAACCTTACAATCTGTCTTCATTATTGAATCTAACAAGGCACAAATATGCACCAGCTATCTAAGGGCAATGTTTCAGAAAGACAGCTGTCACAGATTGGACTAAATGAATTTACTGTCTCAGATCCTATTGGCTGTAGTTATATGGCCATATGTGGATATCGCCCATGAATCTGTTGGATGAGGAAAAAAAAAAAAAAAGGATGCAAGATGGGTGTTTTAGTGTTTCCTTCTATGAAGTCTTCTGTTTGCCTCTAATAATCTTCATTTCTCAAATATAATGTCCCAGTATGGATATGCATTATTTTTTTATCTTTTAGATTTTCAGATCAAAATAACTAAAATTGGGGCCTTGAAAAGTTTTAGAGTGGTGAATAAATGCATTTGTTTTATGTACATTATATACATATACACACTATTAGAGCTTCCACAAGTACAAGTGCTAATTCAAATGAAACGCCACCAATAAGGGAAAATGAAATATTGGCGTACTGCGGAGGAAAGTTCTTGTTGTTAATGGGCCATAATAACAAGGGTTTTCTCAAGAGATGACAGGACACTACTTCCTGCTCATGAATGTTTCTCAGTATTCATTATTTCTGTCTAATGACCAGCTCTTAGTTAAGACACTCTAAACAGTACATTAGTGGGGTTTTATATGTTTCATTCAAAGCCATTTTTTTATTTTAAAAGAAACATTTCTTCTGTTCCTTTTTTTAAAAAAAAAATTTTGGGGGGTTATAGTTGGTTTACAATGTTAGTTTCAGGTGTAGAGCAAAGTGAGTCAGTTGCACACGTGCATGTATCTGCTCTTTTTTTTATCATAAATTTGCTAGCACTACCTTTGCAAATAGAGAAAGAACAGCCCAGACCCAGATGGATGAGCTAAAGCTTCTTATACAATGTGAAGATAAAGAAAATGTAATGTTCTGCTCTGTTCCTCCTTTTATTCTTGTATCTCACTCTGTCCTTATGGATGGGATGTCTTTCTAGTTTGGCTTTCTAGTAATGCAGACTCTAGATGTGAAGCGGAAGTTTGGCTTCTTTGTCTGATTTCTTGCTGTGGAATTTCTCATCACCAGTAGGTAGTGGTCTTTCCTCTTTGTTCTCTACCTTCGCGGATATTTTGCTCCTGATTCTCTCCGTGCCTGTCACTAGAAAGGAAAGAAGAAGCAGGTGAGGCTCGGCTGGAGCAAAAGTGAGTCATCAGGACTTTACTGCCGATCTCCCTGCTGGATGGATGGGGTCCTCCGGAAGGGGATTTGATCACACTTTCGTTTTAAACTTTTCCTGTACTATTCTAGATCCACCCTAACAATCTGATGATGTCAAACTTTTACTGAGTCTAGTAGAGAGGCTAAAAGTATGGGCTCCTAGTTCATCTAGAGCCATGTCTGAAACACACTGTGACATCTTTTGGCTTTGAGTAATACATTTCAGCTTTTTGACTTTAGCTTTAAAAGTAGGCTTATAATAGTACACTTATTGAGTCGTGTTCAGGATCAAGTCAGATAATGTTTATAAAAAACTTGACCTACCACATAGCAAATGCTTCTTATGTGTAGTGAACATTTTATACATGAAAATATCAATGTCAAAAAAAAAAAAAAAGAGCTAGAGTAAATAGGTGAATTTGTTGGAAATCACCTCTAATCACCCTTGGCACAAAACCCTGAGAGGGACCTCTTTTGAAAAGGCAGGAAGTATCTCAAGCAGAATTTACTGTGATGGGATGGCATCCCAACTGCCATTGGTAGAATGGGATTCTTAACTTGGCCACTTGAAATACTGTCAACACGGAAATAGACAGTTGGCAGTTTTAAAATAAATTCATCTAAAAAAAACAGCTTTGAGTTGGTAAGAGGATATTAATTTCCTTAAATAATAATACAGGTCTTGCTAAAACTGATATCCATTCATTTGCAAATTTCATTATTGAAAAAGCACAGTTAGCTTATTTAATATTACCCTCCCCCCAAAATGATGCTAACAGAGTTCAATTTCCAGCGTTATCATAGCCAACACTTTATGTCTCAGGATCCAGGCAAAGGCTGAAATTCAGAAGCACAGATTCAAAATCTATTAGGGAAATGTAACTAAGATACAAAGAAAGTACTTCTGAAAAGATTCCGTCTGATCATAGTTATCACAAGGATCCCCCAAAGCATTCAAAGTCCTTAAGTCAAGTATATTTATATGTTCAAAAGTTAAAAGAAAACCTTCTTGATAAACGTTGGACTGTTTCATTCAAGATGCATGGAAATGATAAGATATGTGGTGCATCTCCCATGTAATGGAGGTAATCCATTTATACAGACTTATGCTCTGTCTGCTGGTAATTACCAAGATGAGATGGCTCACAAGTGGCTCTTCCAGCTTCAGACATGAATACTGCAGAAGCTGATGCTGTCCCTTGGGGTTTTCCAAACTTTGGAGCATTCCAACCAGAGCAAACTGAGAACAGGACATAGCAGCCTCAGCGTCTTGACCTCTTTACATGTCACACATGCCCCTGTTCTGTGTAATTCCAGAGGCTGGTCATAATTCAAAACACTATCCTCTTCACAGAATATTCAACAGCAAGAAAGGAGTGTCTTGGAGAATCCTTATTGCCATTATAGAAGCAACAAAATTCTTGTCTAGGTTCTCAACATAAGTCTTTTCTCATGAACCATGTTGCTTGGGTTAGGGAAAGGGTGAGAACATGAACCTTCATCAATGCAGAACAACTGTTTTTTTCCCCTCGTGTGAGATGCTTTAGGATTCGTAGTCATGGAACACAGCCTCCAGATTATTTTTAAGACTATTGTCATTAGGACCTTGGGGCTAAATTGACAAGTTAATTAAAAGGCTTAACTTTGGGACATTCAGCCAGGAGCCGATAGAATTTAACTTAAAATAATTTCAACCTGCAGTCATTGTTTTCCAGTGAGATCAAAATATTAAAAATTTTAGGAAGTATATATATTACTCACTGTTCAAAATTAAGCAAAACCAAATGCCCAAAGTTTAGTGTGCTACAGTATGTGGCAAATATCCAAGCCCTGAAAGGAGTCAAGTTCAGCTTAATTCAACCAATATTATTGCATCATGGGTGATTGGGTTATAAATATAAGACCATCAACACTAAAATTTTAAGATTACAAAAAGTGGCTTGCAGGTGGATTGAAAATGAATCTTGTGAGAACAAGGTACTTTTCAAGTAACATTGGATAGCTACATATGTGTTTTAAAGGAATTTTAAGAGTTCAGAAATCATTAAATTAAATCTATCAATCTTCAAAAGCATCTCTTGACTTATATGAAGATAATTCTAGACCCTGGGCACATATTCAGAGAAAAGAAAATTTTTATGGGGTTTTCCCCATCACACATTTAATAGAAATCTGATAAGGTACTTTTCAACTCACTTTGCATCATCTATCAGCTTATAGCAAATGAGAACTCCATTAAAGTCAGCACTTTGGATTTCACTTAAACTTTACAAAGTTAGAGAGAAATGGGAAGAGTTACTGTTTCTTCTGAACTTTGAGAGAAATTCAGGCTTGCATTTCATAGAAAAGTCATCTAGATGCTAATGCTACGGAGTTCTAAGATCCACCGTATTCCAGAACCCAAGCCTAGAAAAAATATTTCTACAATCTTATGCGGTACAAAGCATTATCTCCTTTCTTCTCTCCCAACCTCCAGAAACTTAGCAAGTCTCTTTCCATTCACATCCAAGAGCTTCTCAGATACTTAAAGACAGTAAAACTCTATAGCAGTAGATTAAGACATTCCTAAAATGTACTACTAGGTGTGAGACAATAGGAAAGCTTTATTATTTATTTGGAATAAGTGAGTTAAGAATCAAGAAGAATCAATATGGGATAAAGCAGGAAGGAGAGAGTTTATTCATTTTAACCATAATCACTAGAATGAATTAGCATAACACTTCACTGCCACTCAGAGAAAGTAGTTGGCATTACCATCCTTTTCTTCTTTTTTTAAAATGCTTTAGTTTCTACTGTACGGCAAAATGAATCAGCTGTATGTATACACACACCCCCTCTTTTTCAGAAAGAAGATGTGATCCATACGTACAATGGGATGTTACTCAGCCTTAAAAAGGAATGCAATGCCTGTGAGTCAGTTCTAATGAGGTATATGAACCTAGAGCTTATTATACAGAGTGAAGTAAGTCAGAAAGAGAAAAACAAATATCATATATTAATGCCTATATATGGAATCTAGAAAGATGGGACTGATGAACTTATTTGCAGGTCAGCAATGGAGACACAGACATAGAAAACATACTTGTGGACATGGAGGGGTGGAGAGGGTGGGATGGATGGAGAGAGTAGCGTGAAAACATGTATATTACCATATGCAAAATAGATAGCCAGAGGATATTTGTTGTATCACTCAGAGAGCCCAAATCAGTGCTTTGTGACAACCTAGAGATGGGCTGGGGTGCGAGCTTGGTGGGAGGTTCACGAGGGAGGGGACATATGTATACCTATGGCTGATCCATGATGTATGGCAGAAAGCAACACAATATTGTAAAGCAATTATCCTTCAATTAAAACTTTGAAAAAGAAGATGTCGTACATATACACAATGGAATATTACTCAGCTTTATAAAGGAAGGAAATTGGGTCACTTGTAGAGACATGGATGGACCTAGAGATTGTCATACAGAGTGAAGTAAGTCAGAAAGAGAAAAACAAATATCATATATTAACACATATATATGGAATCTAGAAAAATGATACATTTTTTTTCTTTTGGCCATGCTGCACAGCCTGCAGGATCTTAGTTAGAGATCCTGGGTTAGAGATCAAACCCAAGACCTTAGGAGTTAAAGCACTGAGTTCTAACCACAGGACCACCAGGGAATTCCCACAGTAGTACCCTTATGCAAAGAGATTATCTATAAAAAGTACTCGGATATTTTATAGAGCTGGTAGCAATCTACTCAAAATTGCAAAGGGTCTATGGGATCCATCAGACCAGAAGCAAGTCCTATTAAAACCACATTTGAGTGCAAGTAGTGTTTCTGGAAAAACTCTGTACTTGTGGCAATAGCACAAACAGCCCTATGTTAATGTAAAAATTACCCAATATGCATCAAAGCAGCCTCCAATTTTTCAATGGAAGTATAAATATTTTTATATTTTTCAAATGGTGTGTCCTCTTTAGTTTTGGTTTTGAACAATCGTTCTTGACACTTCGGTTACAAGTATATAAGTACATCTCATAAAAGGGGATAGTTTTCTCAGTAGCTAAATTTGGCTCTTGTCTGTACATCTCAATGCTCACCCTTTTATTTTTATTATTTTTAATATAAATTTATTTATTTTAATTGGAGGCTAATTACTCTACAATAATGTATTGATTTTGCCATAGATCAACATGAATCCACCATGGGTGTATACGTGTTCCCCATCCTGAACCCCCCTCCCACCTGCCTCCCCATCCCATTCCTCTGGGTCATCCCAGTGCACCAGCCCCGAGCATCTGGTATCATGCATTGAACCTGGATGGGCGATTCGTTTCATATATGATATTATACATGTTTCAATGCCATTCCCCCAAATCATCCCACCCTTGCCCTCTCCCACAGAGTCCATAAGACTATTCTATACATCTGTGTCTCTTGCTGTCTCTCATACAGAGTTATTGTTACCATCTTTCTAAATTCCATATATATGCGTTAGTATACTGTATTGGTGTTTTTCTTTCTGGCTTACTTCACTCTGTATAATCGGCTCCAGTTTCATCCACCTCATTAGAACTGGTTCAAATGTATTCTTTTTAATGGCTGAGTAATACTCCATTGTGTATATGTACCACAGCTTTCTTATCCTTTCATCTGCTGATGGACATCTAGGTGGCTTTCATGTCCTGGCTATTATAAACAGTGCTACGATGAACACTGGGGTACACGTGTCTCTTTCAGTTCTGGTTTCTCAGTGCATATGCCCAGCAGTGGGATTGCTCGGTGATCACGCTTTTAAATGACCTGCTATCATTCAAAGCTATGTCATGAATCAAATATACTTTGTCCTTCACCCTACTATCATGTGCAGGAAACCTAACATCTGTCTTTTGCTCTGATGCCTTGACCACACATGTATTATTGTCTAAGCTTTCTGATAACTAAAGACTTCCAAAAGAAAAGAGTTCCCATTTATAACGTGATTTTGAAACAAAAGGGTCAGCTAGGTGTTTCAGAATGCCTATTCCTCATTTGTTGACCCTTGGAGATGTTTTTGTTGGCTGGCTGGTTGGCTAGATGATGTGTGGGTTTTTGTTGCTACTGTTCAAGATTTTTCAGGTCTCTTTGGAACGTTTGTCACCACACAAATTCATGTGCCTCTATTCTCCCTACTGAATGGATTTCCCTTTGTAATGACCAGTGTAGGAGGTTAGCATCCTTACTGGAATAAAGTGGAAAACCGAGGCACATCTCTGCGGATAGTTAGACACCCTGGTGGGGCCACCTACATCCTTTCGCCAAACAACGGCCCCCTCCTCCTACATCATCTGGATTTTAGAGCTGGTCAGAATTCAATCTCCTACATCCTGTCTAGCACAGGAAGCCCATCAGCTGATTCTGCAGCTGCATCTCTGCAAGTGGAAAGCCTGATTTCTGCTCCAGCCTCCACAGGGGTCCATTCAGAAAAATAACAAAGTCTTCCCGCTGCTCTCTCTGGCTGAGACAATTTGTTCCCATCTGCTCCCAGGCTCACCTGGCCCTCTGACTCAGTGGAAAGCTGCTACTGATCACTGCTGCATTAATTCAAAACTCATTTGCTTTATGGAAATTCATGGCCCTTATTTCTCAAGGGAATGGAGAAAACCAATAGACCTCCTACCAGCCGGGTACTTTCCATGCAAGTGACTGGATCTATATAAATTAGGTTCAAATGACTTTATTTTCAAGAGTTATAAACTCAATATTGCAAATAGTAGAACCTGGCACATGGATCCCCTTGCTTGTCTGCAAACCAATCATGTAACTTCTGTGTGAACTGGAGCAAAATAACAACAGTGAAAAAAACGGGTTAATGTGAAAAACTGACCAATGATTTTGTTTGTTTGAATAAACTCAATCCATTTACTAGCCAGGGTGGGGGGACGTTCATCCTGATTACATGGCTCCTTTTTCACTTTTATTATGAAATCCTTCTTTGTCCAGGAATACACTAAATCTGATCATAATCAAATACATACCAATCAGTAGGAAATTGGGAAACCAATTTGGTTACTTTTCTTATTGATCCTAAAGATCGTTGAAGCAATCTTGCTAGTTGCTTTCTAACTGGCTGATTTCTCATTTAGAAACGACTGAAAAACTGAGCAATTAAAGACAGCATGAGAAAAGAAAAAGTTGCCTTACACTTCCTGCAGGGCTGAGGGACAGGACGGGGGAAGGATGCCTAGTAACGGCCATGCTATCTCTGACATAAACTGAAAAACCAGAAGGACTTCCGCTAGCTCTGTTTTTGCATAGCGTACAGATATCTTTGTAAATAATAGGAAATTAATGTCTGGTTGGATCTATAACCTAAGTCAATTTGACTCTGTCATGTTAAAAGAGCATCGTCTGGCCTGTGTCTGTACTTTACAACATTTGAAATCTAAGTTTCATCTCAACATAATATGATGCTGGAGACTCCCACATACAAATATCATTTTGACTTTGAGTGCCCTCTGTTTGAGAAAATTCATAATGGAAAAACTAAAACATCAGTCATACTCTTAGATTGGAATTTCTTTCTGTTAAGAGCATCCACATTTTTTTAAAGATAGTTCTATGACTATTCTCAAACAATATTTATTTAGTTCATGGCCTGATAAACATATGACTTCCAGACTCTTCGGAATAGTTCAGCAGCATCTTGAGGATCAGAGAATTCTGTGATTTTAAAAAATGGCTAGTTTGGATGAAGTTTCTATTTTCAGTCAGGTCTGCTACATCATATAGTATCTTTTAAAATAACTTTCACTGGCACATACATACACCAACACACACACAAACACACACACACACACACACACACACACACTCCATAGTAAAAAGAAGTCTTGGAAATTATATGGCAATTGTAATCAAAATAGAAAGCAACCAATAAAATCAAATTTATCAAAAATGTAGCTCTTTATTTGACACTCCAGAATCAAAAAAATTACTTATAAACTCAAAATGAATTTAAAATGCTTTCAACTACACATTCTCTATTTAAATCTTAATTTGAACTTGAAATGATGCTATGATCTCCGTTCAGACCATAAAGTTTGAATGGTCATAAATCCTGAATCCATAAAATTCAAAGCTTCTGTTTATAATTTAATACTCCCACCATAAAATTTCTGGTCTATGAATATCAGAATATAAGTTCCCATTAATTTAATGAGAAATAAATTAAGAATATAGATATATGAATATGTATTTCCATTGTATATCCCATTATAAATTTGAGTATATAAAGGGAATATATATATTGATATACATGTGTGCTATCGTATCCAACTCTTTGCAACCCCACGGACTGTAGCCCACCAGGCTCCTCTGTCCATGGGATTTCCCAGGCAAGAATATTGGAGTGGGCTGCCATTTCCTCCTCCAGGGGATCTTCCTGATTTAGGAATCAAAACTGCATCTCTTATGTCTCCTGCATTGCAGGTGGATTCTTTACCACTGAGTCAACTGGGAAACCTATATATTGGTATAAATGTACCTATATATATTGCCATATAAGTTCCCATTAACTTAATGGGAGTTAAAGAAGAAATGCCAGTTTCTACTAACTCATCCTTCCCTTGGTAAAACATTTTCTGAACTTTTCATCTACTGACATATTTCTGAAAACTCAAGATGACAAGTTTTAATTTTGTTCTGTTATGGAAAAAAGAAACCATTTTTCAAGCAGAGCTCTAAAAGAAAAAAGAAATAGAAAAAGATCTTTTTAAAAAGTGTAAATCTAAACAGTAGTTTCTCTGACTCTTGTTGAGAAATTTTTTGTAGCAGTATTGACACATTTTTGCTTTTTAAAGATAATTTCTATTAGACAAGAGAGAATTTCCATTAGACAAGAGAAGATGTACTGCATGCTTTCAATTATGTTGGAAATTCAGGTAACTAAAAACACTTAGTTTATAAAGATGACCATCACGTTTCTGTGGGGAAAAAAATTTATAAGGGAATCTGTTTCATTAAATGAGATTGTCTATGGTTGATGCTTTTCTCCCCAGCAATAGAAATGGCAGCAGAATTGTTACTTCCTATTTCTATAGCTTCAAGTCAAATTCCATCCATCAATCTCACTCAAGTGGCTCCCATTCAGGGTCTGAGAGAAGAGCAGAATTGATCATTTTCCTTGGAGGTGAAAGAAAAGAAACTGATCTGCTGCTCTGCCTATGGAATAAGCCTCCCTGAAGAATTAACTATTCAAAGAGCAAGCAGAGATGCCAACCAGTAACATAAACAGAAAGCCTAGAATAGTTCATGTTTTGCAGATTTTGTATTCAAGTAAATGAAAGTCCAACCATGTCTTTCAAAACATAGTATGAAATCCATGGATTTAACAATGAATACAGCATGCTTCCTATATTTATTTTTCAGATCTCCTCCTCCCCACAGACACATACACACATCTGTCTTCACCACAATAAGACAAAAGTATTGCCGGGTATCTGTACTTTGCCTATGTGCCCCTGCCAGGGAAACAGAGACAAATGAATGTATTGTTGGTTATGGTAACACACAAAGAGGAACATTTTTAAAATATATGGCATTCTTTTCCTTTTGATCATCTCGTAGTTTTTCTTTAGCTTTTTGTTTGATCCATCAGAATGTCTTTTTCACTGTTGATAAACAAGTATTTTCACTTGAAGAAAAGACTAAACTATCATTTAATGAATATTTCCAAACAAGACAGGATGATCCACCATAGCTTCAAAAGAATGAACTGTCAAATCACAATGGTCTCACACGCAGATCAAAATGTTGATCCGTACATCAACCAACGAGCATATCACTAAATTCATTTCACGTTATTCTTATCTGACTGTTTGATGTAACTGTGTATAAAAACAGATGTTTGCATTGTATTACTCTTGTGCCAGAATACATATATGTTTTGGTCTCTATTGCGATTTTCTTGCATGTAAAAATGATTATATATGTGACCAATAAAGAAAACCTGAGAATAAGAGAAGTCTAGACTTCCCTCTTGTCTTTCTCATTCACACAGCATCACTGACCTGTTTAAAAAGAATATTCTCCAGGTCAACGTTCCAACGTACATAAGGAGCTTAAGAATCATACTGACAGATGACTTTGATACTGAATAAGCACTTCAAAATCAATGAAAGAAGTAGGCTTTTTCCTCTTCATGAATTATGTCTGTTTTTAGAACCAAAATGTCCCTAATTCTAACTTCATGACTCCTTCAGCTAGAACTAATCTGTGCAAAGAGGGAAAAAAATCCTCTGTTGTAAAGTCCATAGTTGAAAATAAGCATAACTATATTCATTGCTAGTCTGTTTTTTAATGAAGTCAATATCTGAAGCAACGAATTTCTTCACAAGAATTAGGCAGTTCAACAGGGTGAAATTTAGAGGGTACTTTAATTTATTAAGTATAATTTTTTAATGTGGAAGCAATCTTGACATGAAAGCACCTAGTGGTGAGGAAAAAACTATTTCAAAATAACATTGGATCACTCTAGATTACATATTAAAAATAGTTTTAAACCTAGACCTTTTGAAAAGAAGAACCTTTGTCCAAACCCCAATATGTGCAAATATCTTCTTTGCATCATAGCAACTTCTTCATTCACAGCTCTGTTCTCTGCTCAGCACCTCTGAATGGTGTTCCATTACCTAACAATTAAAATCCAGGCCCTTTGGCCCTCTGTACAGCACATGGAACTCTGTTCAATGTTATGTGGCCACCTGAATGGGAGGGTGGGGATTTGGGGAGTATGAATACATACATGTACATGTATGGCTGAGTCCCTTTGCTGTTCACTTGAAACTAGCACAACACTGTTAATCGGCTATACTCCAAAACAAAATAAAAAATTTATTTAAAAAATAAATTAACAAAGTCAAACCTCTTTGCATGATATCCAAGGGTCTTCATACTTTGTGTGAATATACCACAACATGGTATTCATCCACTCAGCTACTGGTGGACAGTCAGGCTGTTTTCAGGCTCATAAACAAAAGTTAGTATATACATATCTTCTGGTACACATATATATGCGTTTCTCCTGGGTAGGTACTGGATGTTATTTAAGAAGAATATGCTTTATTCAGTAGCCAGTGGCAGTCATCAGAAATCTTTAAGCAAGGAAGTCAGATGATTAGATTTGTATTTTTTACATGACCAGGAAGCAGCATCCATACCCAACTCCATCCATTTAATTCTCAGACACCTGTGTTAAAGTCAGGTTATGTTCATACTCAGGTGCTGAGAAATGAGTTATTCATTCAGGCACCTAAAAGCAGAGAGGTTGTTTCATGTGTAGGAGTAATGGATGAAAGTCCTCCCTATATATTAAAGCAAACACAGCCAGCCACATGCTCCTTTCTGATGCACCAAAATTCAGTCCAAGTCTTAATCCAAGAGGTAGGAGAGACAGGCTCTCTGAACCACCACTTTATATCTGTAGGGGAGATGCAGAATTCTCTGGGATGTTGAGACAATAAGAGAAGAAACAATGGCTTTGAAGCTTCAGTTGTGCCCAAATTAAGCATCCTTGACTCCACATCATCCTTTCTCCTTCCTTAAAATTCCAGACTGAGGCAGGAAAAATACTCAGTGCTGAAAGCCACATTCTGTACAAGAAAACATGCTTGAAACAGCAACTCATTAAAAGACATTCAACCATGACTTGGGCTCCTTCCACTCCAACTTTTCACCCAGATAGCAGGACCAGTCAGGCAGTCTTGCAAAAGTACAGACATCTCTCCCCCAGAAACTGGCTGAGCAGCTTGTTTAAAAATCCATAAGCATTTTCGGGTCAAGAGTCAAAGGAAAACATTCTCTGAGAAGAGGAAATGGGCATAGCAATTAACTCACTAATCAAAAATCGATGGCAGAAACAACCTATCTAAATTAGATTTCAGGGACTTCCTGGTGGTCCGATGGCTAAGACTCCACATTCCTCATGCCAGGGGTCCATGTTTGATCTCTGGTCAGGGAACTAAATCCCACATGACCCAACTAAAACAACCTGCATGCTGCAATGAGGACCCGGAGCAGCCAAATAAATAATATTTCTTAAATAAATAAATTAGATTTCATGTTGAGAAGACCTCTTTACTTCCCACCCCCTCTGGGGTTATGGGACTTTTGGGGATAGTCTGGTGACCCACTGAACCCTAGATCACTTCTTTAGATCAAATCTACTTTTCAGCTCTTAATAAAACTTCGTTCACTGTGTGTACCATGGAATTGACTGTAGATGTCTTTTGCAAAACCAAAATAGACCAGACTGACTAGAAGTCTATGAGAACAGATATTTTCCCTTATTAATTCTGTGTATCCATTCATGGAGTTGCAAAGATTTAGCCATAACTTGGTGACTAAACAACAACAATCCATCCTAAGAGATATTGATAGAGTGTACCTTTGTCCAAATCCAAGGTGAACTTTAGTTTACTTTTCAATTCTTTCTCTACCCTAGTGACAGGGTCCATGTCCAGTATATGAAACACTTGGACCAGTCACATTGCCCAACATTTCTGAGCCACCCGGGCCTCATATCCAGGCCTCTGGTACCTTTAAGCCTTGATGGAGAGACATGGATGCTCCCTGACAATGAAACCAGGACTTGGAGCTCCATTCAAACTTTTCCTAGTGTGGCCTGATACTGGAGCAGTGCCCAAGGCTCCCCACTGAAACTAGACATGCCTTTTCTTAGCAGAAAATCAAAGCAGGCTTAGTAAAAACACCAAGAGAGAAAAATAGAAATATATTTAATATTCCCTATGATCAACCTAGATAGCATATTCAAAAGCAGAGACATTACTTTGACGACTAAGGTCCGTCTAGTCAAGGCTATGGTTTTTCCAGTAGTCATGTATGGATGTGAGAGTTGGACTGTGAAGAAGGCTGAGCACCGACGAATTGATGCTTTTGAACTGTGGTGTTGGAGAAGACTCTTGAGAGTCCCTTTGACTGCAAGGAGATCCAACCAGTCTATTCTGAAGGAGATCAGCCCTGGGATTTCTTTGGAAGGAATGATGCTAAAGCTGAAACTCCAGTACTTTGGCCACCTCATGCGAAGAGTTGACTCATTGGAAAAGACTTTGATGCTGGGAGGGATTGATGCTGGGGGCAGGAGGAGAAGGGGATGACAGAGGATGAGATGGCTGGATGGCATCACTGACTCGATGGATGTGAATCTGAGTGAACTCTGGGAGTTGGTGATGGACAGAGAGGCCTGGCGTGCTGCGATTCAAGGGGTCGCAAAGAGTCAGACACGACTGAGCAACTGAACTGAACTGAACTGAAGGAAGCACTAATACAATCATAATAGAAAGATTCAAGCTCCCTGGACTTTCTGTAGTGTAGAGTATTTTCACTATTTGAATTTACATATGGGAAGGGGAAAACCATTCTCTTTTGTATGCTTAGGACTTGTAAAGATATAATTCAGCTCTGCCATCCAGAAAGCCTGAGTCCTTATACCCAGAGAGGCCCGGTTGGTCACATGGAAGTGACTGAATGAATTTGTTGGGACCTGGCTATCCTCAAAGAGTGAGAAGCCATATCAAAGGGATCACGCGCACAATCTCACCTCTGTCACAGTCTGTGCCGTTTTCCTGAGATCCTGCTTCTCCTTCTCTCTATCACCAGTCCTCCCACCTCCTCCCATTCTCATCTGCACCAGAGTTCCATTCTGAGGCTCACATTTCACATGAAAAGTACTCTGCCCAAGGCAGAAGGACAGAAGTAGAAATGAGAGAAACCTTTATGGGAATCTATGATATGTGGCTATCCTTGACTCTTCTTGTAAAACAATGGCATCAACTTTTAGCTGAATAATGTAGAAAGAGATACGAGATGTAGCCAAGTGATCCTGCAGATTAAGCTCTGCTAAATCTCTATGCTCACTTTATACTCCCTCTTAAGAATGGGTATGGGACCCCATGTTCCACCTAAACCTTTACCCCTCAGCCCCTTCTGTGAGCCCTCTTGCCCCACTGGCCCAGCATCCCTAGAGACAGTGGCCAAACAGCATGTGGAATGGTGTCACAGACAATTAAAATTCTGAGATTTGACCCACACTGACCAGGTTTAATCCCTCACCCCTTCTACTCACTAGCATATTCTTAAACTCTCTGAGCCTGTTTCTGCCACTGAAAAATCATTAAGAATTGACATTAGGATTAAATTAGACAATATACAGAAAGCTTTCAGTAAGATAATAAAAAGGGACCATTATGTGACTTGAGGTAGTGTTAATATTGTAAAGTGTCTTCATATAGAAGTAATTCTCATGCCAATTATTCATTTAAATCATCTGACTATTTTCAAATAAAAAATACCAATGTCTGGGCCCTGCACCAGATGAATTAGATCAGTTAAGTGTCTGGAAGTGGGGCCTGACCATCAGGATGTTTTAGAAGTTCCCCAGGTAATTCCTAATAGTCCAACTGTGAAGAAAGTTGAGCACTGAAGAATTGATGCTTTTTAACTGTGGTGTTTTCTGAATGTTGAGCTTTAAGCCAACATCTTCACTCTCTTCTTTCACTTTCATCAAGAGGCTTTTTAGTTCCTCTTCACTTTCTGCCATAAGGGTGGTGTTATCTGCTTATCTGAGGTTATTGATATTTCTCCCAGCAATCTTGATTTCAGCTTGTGCTTCCTCCAGCCCAGCATTTCTCATGATGTACTCTGCATAGAAGTTAAATAAGCAGGGTGACAATATACAGCCTTGACATACTCCTTTTCCTATTTGGAACCAGTCTCTTGTTCCATGTCCAGTTCTAACTGTTTCTTCCTGACCTGCATATAGGTTTCTCAAGAGGCAGGTCAAGTGGTCTGGTATTCCCAGATCTTTCAGAATTTTCCACAGTTTCTTATGATCCACACAGTCAAAGGCTTTGACATAGTCAAGAAAGCATAAATGGATGTTTTTCTAGAACTCTCTTGCTTTTTTGATGATCCAGCAATGTTGGCAATTTGATCTCTGGTTCCTCTGCCTTTTCTAAAACCAGCTTGAACATCTGGAATTTCATGGTACATGTGAACTGAAGCCTGCTGAAGCCTGGCTTGGAGATTTTTAAGCATTACTTTACTAGCATGTGAGATAAGTGTAATTGTGTCATAGTTTGAGCATTCTTTGGCATTGCTTTTCTTTGGAATTGGAATGAAAACTGACATTTTCCAGTCCTGTGGCCACTGCTGAGTTTTCCAAATTTGCTGGCATATTGAGTGCAGCACTTTCACAGAATCATCTTTCAGGATTTGAAATAGCTCAACTGGAATTCTATCACCTCCACTAGCTTTGTCTGTAGTGATGCTCTAAGACCCACTTGACCTCACATTCCAGGATGTCTGGCTCTAGGTGAGTGATCACACCATCATGATTATCTGGGTTGTGAAGATCTTTTTTGTACAGTTCTTCTGTGTATTCTTGCCACCTCTTCTTAATATCTTCTACTTCTGTCAGGTCCATACCATTTCTGTCCTTTATCGAGCCTATCTTTACATGAAATGTTGCCTTGGTGTCTCTAATTTTCTTGAAGAGATCCTTAGTCTTTCTCATTCTTTTGTTTTCTTCTATTTCCTTGCATTGATCTCTGAGGAAGACTTTCTTATCTCTCCTTGCTATTCTTTGGAACTCTACATTCAGATGCTTATATCTTTCCTTTTCTCGTTTACTTTTTGCTTCTCTTCTTTTCACAGCTATTTGTAAGGCCTCCCGAGACAGCCATTTTGCTTTTTTGCATTTCTTTTCCATGGGGATGGTCTTGATCCCTGTCTCCTATACAATGTCACGAACCTCTGTCCATAGTTCATCAGGTACTCTGTCTATCAGATCTAGTCCCTTAAATCTATTTCTCACTTCCACTGTATAATCATAAGGGATTTGATTTACTTCATACCTAAATGGTCTAGTGGCTTTCCCTACTTTCTTCAATTTAAGTCTGAATTTGGCAATAAGGAGTTCATGATCTGAGCCACAGTCAGCTCCCAGTCTTGTTTTTGCTAACTGTATAGAGCTTCTCCATCTTTGGCCGCAAAGAATATAATCAATCTGATTTTGGTGTTGACCATCTGGTGATGTCCATGTGTAGAGTCTTCTCTTGTGTTGTTGGAAGAGGGTGTTTGCTATGACCAGTGCATTCTCTTGGCAATACTCTATTAGCCCATGCCCTGCTTCATTCCACATTCCAAGGCCAAATTTGCCTTTTACTCCAGGTGTTTTTGACTTCCTACTTTTGCATTCCAGTCCCCTATAATGAAAAGGATATCTTCGTTGGGTGTTAGTTCTAAAAGGTCTTGTTGGTCTTCATAGAACCGTTCAACTTCAGCTTCTTCAGCATTACTGGTTGAGGCATAGACTTGGAGTACTGTGATATTGAATGGTTTGCCTTGGAAACGAACAGAGATCATTCTGTTGTTTTTGAGATTGCATCCAAGTACTGCATTTTGGACTCTTTTCTTGACCATGATGGCTACTCCAATTCTTCTGAGGGATTCCTGCCCACAGTAGTAGATATAATGGTCATCTGAGTTAAATTCACCCTCTCCAGTCCATTTTAGTTTGCTGATTCCTAGAATGTTGACATTTACTTTTGCCATCTCCTGTTTGACCTCTTCCAATTTGCCTTGATTCATGGACCTGACATTCCAGGTTTCTATGCAATATTGCCCTTTACAGCAATGCCCTTGCTTCTATCACCAGTCACATCCACAACTGGGTATCGTTTTTGCTATTGTGTTTGGCTCCATCCCTTCATTCTTTCTGGAGTTATTTCTCCACTGATCTCCAGTAACATATTGGGCAACTACCAACCTGGGGAGTTCCTCTTTCAGTATCCTATCATTTTGCCTTTTCATACTGTTCATGGGGTTCTCAAGGCAAGAATACTGTAGCGGTTTGCCATTCCCTTCTCCAGTGGACCACTTTCTGTCAGACCTCTCCACCATGACCTGTCTGTCTTGGGAAATAGATGGGGAAACAGTGTCAGACTTTATTTTTGGGGCTCCAAAATCACTGCAGATGGTGTGCAGCCATGAAATTAAAAGACTCTTACTCCTTGGAAGGAAAGTTATGACCAACCCAGATAGCATATTCAAAAGCAGAGACATTACTTTGCCAACAAAGGTCCATCTACTCAAGGCTATGGTTTTTCCTGTGGTCATGTGTGGATGTGAGAGTTGGACTGTGAAGAAGGCTGAGTGCTGAAGAATTGATGCTTTTGAACTGTGGTGTTGGAGAAGACTCTTGAGAGTCCCTTGGACTGCAAGGAGATCCAACCAGTCCATCCTAAAGGAGATCAGTCCTGGGTGTTCATTGGAAGGACTGATGCTGAAGCTGAAACTCCAGTACTTTGGCCACCTCATGCAAAGAGTTGACTCTTTGGAAAAAACCCTGATGCTGGGAGGGATTGGGAGCAAGAGGAGAAGGGGACGACAGAGGATGAGATGGCTGGATGGCACCACCAACTCGATGGGCATGGGTTTGGATAAACTCCGGGAGTTGGTGATGGACAGGGAGGCCTGGCATGCTGCAATTCACAAGGTTGCAAAGAGTCGGACACGACTGAGTGACTGAACTGAACTGAAGTATGGTGTTGGAGAAGACTCTTGAGAGTCCCTTGGACTGCAAGATCTAACCAGTCTATCCTAAAAGAAACCAGTCCTGAATATACATTGGAAGGACTGATGCTGAAGCTGCAACTCCAATTCTTTGTTCACTGGATGTGAAGAACTGGCTCACTGGTAAAGACCCTTATTCTGGGAAATATTGAAGGCAGGAGGAGAAGGGGACAACAGAGGGTGATAAGGTTGGATGGCATCACCGACTCGATAGACATGAGTTTGAGCAAGTTCTGGGTGTTGGTGGTGTACAGGGAAGCCTGGCGTGCTGTAGTCCCTGGGGCTGCAAAGAGTCAGACACAACTGAGCAACTGAACTGAACTGAACAGGTAAGTCTTACACATGTGCCTTCCTGGTTGAATACACAAAAGGGATGAGGAGCTCTGCCAGTGTGCTTGGAGGGCAGGGAGACAGCCAAGGTGGGCATCCTAGAATTGATGAGTCCTGCCTTGTTTAGCAGGTACCAGAGTCCTGCAGAAAAGATGGGAGGAAGATCAGATGCGCAACAGACACTGGAGAGGTTGAGAGCCGGGTTACATTTTTCCCTTAAAGTGTATAAAAAAAGAGTCTTCTTTATGATGTGTATCAAACTCATTGAGTTTTCCACTTTTACTTTAACTTACTTTCTCTTGCCTTTTACTTTTCTTCCAACCAGGAGCAAGCTATAAACCAGAAAATTCACAAAGAGCTGGACAGATGCAATGGGGAAGGACAGCAATCAAGACCAGTGGCCCCTCGAGTGTTCTCCTATCCATTGTCAACTAAAAAACGTAGTCATGACCTGAAAGTAAAGTTATTTTATTTGGTGGGGATGTTTAGGACTCTGAGTCCTGGAGACTGCATCTCAGAAGCTCTAAGAAAACTGCTCCAAGGTGGCAGGAGGGGAAGTCAGGCTCTATACAAATTTGCAACAAAGAGAGCTGCCAGTCCAAACATCACAGGTCAGGTATTAAGTTAAGGAATTCAGCCTTCTATGCATGGGAAGATTTAAGCCTCTGGGCTCACTGAATTCACCCCTCTCATATACACCTCGTCTATTTGGCGCCAGGCCTATTTCCTTCTTCACTGTGCTTCTTGCATCCCCCAGCTCTTCAGCAATCACTGGATCAGTTTGGGGAGCCCTTATTCACATTTGGAGGCCAGAGATCACTAATGGCTGTGATATTTTTTCTTTACTGATACAGCAGGAGATGGCTTCCCTGGTGACCCAGACAGTAAAGAATCTGCCTGCAATGCAGGAGACCTGGGTTCAATCCCTGCATCTGGAAGATCTCCTGGAGAAGAAAATGGCAACCCCCTCCAATATTCTTGCCTGGAGAATTCCATGGACAGAGGAGCCTGGCAGACTACAGTCCATGGTGTAGCAAAGAGTTGGACACGACTGATCTGGTCACTGTTAGAAAAAGAAGAGTTGGACACTCTGATCTGGTCATGGTTAGAAAAAGTCCCTAACAGACGTGCCCTGGGAACACCCTTTTTAAGTTTAGAATTGTCCTGCAGGAAAGAAAAGATGTCACCATGCCTGTAACACCATGCATGCTCAGTTGCTTAATTTGTGTCCAACTCTGTGATCCTATGGACTGTAACCCACCAGGTTCCTCTGTGCATGGGATTCTCCAGGCAAGAATACTGGAGTGGGTAGCCATGCCCTCCTCCAGGCAGCTGGGTCTAACACAGCCATCAAACTGTGGTAGGCTAATACAGTTTCCGAGAAGTCAAAGACACTGATGGACCCAGCAAATGTGAGAAGCCACTTACATCAGCCCCTAATGCCTAGCTCACTGGAGATTTAAATCAAAAGCTTTTCATTTTCTCCACTATTTATGGAATGAAAAAACATGATCTGCAGACTGAAATGGCCAGAAACAATGAACATTAACCCCACTGCCTACATGTTAAATTTCCTGGTAATGATATCCCTGCCAAAAGTCACACTTGAACCAATCCTAACCCACAGGAAGTTGAAGAAATCAGTGTGCAGACTCTGGTAACAAGACGTCAGCTCTCAACGGAAAACCAGCACAAGGGGCCTGCAATATTGATATGCAAGTCACTTGCAGGCTATGAGTCAGTTTCTTGAAGTAATTAGCAATTACCAGCATTTATTCAGTGAGCAGGACTCTGGCAGACAGACAGTGACAGTCTGTCATTATCCCAACAAAAGAACCACAGCGCTTATCCTCCCCAGAGGAAGTACGATTTTTAAGAACTCCAACTTTCAAGCTCACACTCTTCCCAGACCTATGATTTATTTCACCATCAACCTTAAAAATGATATAAAGTTCAGCTATTTATTTATGAGGAGCTGCTCACAGATGGGTCTCCCAAGAATCACATGCAGCCTCAGAAAGCTCTAAAAAAACTACTGAACAGAGATTTCATAGGTCAGCTGCCAGGGGGGCGCCACTCTGCATTATCCCCCAGTGACTACATTCTGGGAAAGGATGCCCTTTCTTCAAACTTCCTGCAGACCGCTCCCCCGGTGTCACACCCTCATAACTCAGTTGCTGCCCTGATGTGGGCAAAGCAGTTATTATTTGTTACATTCTGATTCAGTTCAGTTGCTCAATCGTGTCTGACTCTCTGCGACCCCATGGACTGCAGCATGCCAGGCCTCCCTGTCCATCACCAACTCCAGGAGCTTGCTCAAACTCATGTCCATCGAGTCAGTGATGCCATCCAACTGTCTCATCCTCTGTCGTCCCCTTTTCCTCCTGCCTTCAATATTTCCCAGCGTCAGGGTCTTTTCTGATTATAGACCAATATTAGTCACTGTAGAAGCAAGAATGAGCAAACGAGCTCTTCAATGGTAGACTCTCTAGTTTGGTCAGAGCTTCAATAATGGAGCCAGAGTCAAATTGAAATCAATCAAATCCACCTCCGATTCTTACTGGACACATGATTTCAGGCAAAGAATTTAATCATTCTGAACTTAGTTTGCCCACTTATCAAATGAATGAAACCTACTTCACATAAAAGAGATAACACACTACTAATAATAGTATAATGCATGCTGCCTTACACACAATACATGAGCAATATGTATTAATGTCATTAAGTCACCAGCTTGTCCCTGTCTTGACCAGTGGATAAGTATAAATATTCCAGTAAGGAAGAAGGAAATTGAATCAGTAATCAAAAAACCTCTGAACACAGAAAATGCCAGGACCTACTGTCTTCACTGGTAAATTCTACCAAATATTTAAAGAATTAATGCCAAGCCATTTCAAACTCTTCCAAACAAAGAAGAGGAAAGAATACACTTAAACTCATTTTAAAGGGCCAGCATTATTCTGATACCAAAGCCAGACAACAATAATACAAAAAACATTTAGGCTAATATTCCTGATTAACATAGATGTAAATATTCTCAATAAAGTACTAGTAAACCAAATTCAACATCACAGCATGTTAAGAGGATCATACACAACAGTCAAGTGGGATTTATCCATGGGATACAAGGATGGTTTAACATACACAAATCAGTAAATGTGATATACCACATTAATGGAATGAAGGATGAAAATCATATGATCATCTCAGTAGGTGCAGAAAAAGCATGTAACAAATTAAAACACCCTTGCATGATAAAATCTTTCAATAAATTAGAAGGAATGCACCTAAACATAATTAAGGCTATATATGGCAAATGGACAACTTATTCTCAATGGTGAAAAGCTGAAAGCTTTTCCTCTAAGCTCAGGAACAAGACAACAATGCCCAGTCTCATCACTTCTATTCACTACAGTGCTGGAAGTACTAAACAGAGTAATTCAGTTCAGTTCAGTTCAGTTCAATTGCTAACCCCATGGACTGCAGCACACCAGGCCTCCCTGTCTATCACCAACTCCCAGAGTTTATACAAACTCATGTCCATTGAGTCCCTGATGTCATCCGACCATCTCACCCTCTGTCATCCTCTTCTCTCCCTGCCTTCAATCTTTTCCAGCATCAGGGTCTTTTCCAATGAGTCAACTCTTCACATAAGGTGGCCAAAGTACTGGAGTTTCAGCTTCAGCATCATTCCCTCCAAAGAAATCTCAGGGTTGATCTCCTTTAGGATGGACTGGTGGGATCTCCTTGCAGTCCAAGGGACTCTCAAGAGTCTTCTCCAACACCACAGTTCAAAAGCATCAATTTTTCAGTGTTCAGCTTTCTTTACAGCCCAACTCACACATCCATACATGACTACTGGAAAAACCATGACCTTGACGAGTCGGACCCTTGTTGGCAAAGTAATGTCTCTGCTTTTTAATATGCTGTCTAGGTTGGTCATAAGTTTTTTTTCCAAGGAGCATACATGTTAAGAAAAGCAAAAAGCATCCAAACTGGAGAGAAAAAGGTAAAATTGTCTCTGTTGGCAGTGACACAATTTTACAGACAAAAAAATCCTAAAGAAGAAAATTCCGCCATTAGTGGCAGCATAGATGAACTTGAAGGACATCAAGCTAAGTGAAAGAAGCCAGGCACAGAAAGACAAATGCTGCATGGTCTCAGTTATATTTGGACCTAAACAAGCCAGACTCATAGATGCAGAGATTAGAATGGCAGTTGCCAGGGGCTAGGGAGTGGGGCAAATAGGGGAATGTCAGTCAAAGAACTCTAAAGTTCAGAATTTCTGGGCATCTAATATACAAGAATGTAGTCAATTTGAGATTGTAGTCAATATAACACCGTAATATATAATTGAAATTTTCTGAGAGACCTTAAATGTTCTCACCACACAACACACAGAAAATGATAACTATATGAGATGATGGATATGTTCATTAGCTTGATCATGGTAATCATTTCACAACGTATGCATGTATCAAAACTTCACGCTGTATACCATAAATATATACAATTTTTATTTGTTAATTACATCTCAATAAAACTGGCAAAAAATTCCAGCAAGTTTTTTTCATAGATATAGTCAAGATTATTCTAAAATTTAGATGAATACACAAAGAGCTAGGATAGCTAACTTATTTTCAAAAAGAAAAGAAAGTGGGAGGAAGCAGTCTGCCAGAATTCAATTTTTATGTTTATAGCTGCAGTCATCAAGACTGTGGGATACGGGCAGCGGGAGATGCACAGAGAGCAAACGAACAGAACCAAGAACTTAGAAATAGATCCACACAAATACAACAAACTTTGACACAGGTGCAAAAACTCAGTGAAAGAAAGACAGCATTTTAAACAAGTGGTTCCGGAGTCACTGGACATCCATAAGCAAACATTAACCTCAATTTAAAAGGTTTATAAGTATCACATCTTGTATAACAAGTATCACACTGTCCTCGATAAAATGGGCTAATGATAAGGTCATATTAGGACATTTCTGCAAGGCAGTATGTTTTTTTTAACTTTTTACTTTATATATTAGAGTATTGCTCAGTCGCTTAGTCATATCCAATTCTTTGTGACCCCATGGACTGTAGCCCACGTACTCCTTTGTCCATGGGAATTCTCCAGGCAAGAATACTAGAGTGGGTTGCCATTTCCTTCTCTAGGAGATTTTTCTTACCCAGGGATCGAACCCATGTCTCTTGCATCTCCTATCGTGGCAGGCAGATTCTTTGTCACTGAGTATAGGTGATTAACAATGGTGTATTCGTTTTAGGTGTACAGCAAAGTGATTCAGTTATACATATACAAGTATCTCTTCATTTTCAAACCCTTTTCCCATTTAGGTTGTTATATAATATTGAGCAGAGTTCAATACGGTACTATACAGTAGGTCCTTGTTGGTTATCCATTTAAAATATAGCAACATGTATGTGTCAATCCCAAATTCCCTAATTATCCCTCTCTCTTACCCTTCCCCCAGTAACCATTTTTAGAGAGATATTTGCTTAACTTGGGTGTCTAGGGAAAGCAAGTGAGAAACAAAATCTCACAGTCTAACCCTGATCAATAATTTGTAAAGACAGGTGGTAAGAAGAGTAAATACTTAGGTTCCAATCAATGTTTGAAAAGTATGAAATGGAGCATTTTGTGCGTAATGTAGAAAATCAAGATGTGTTGTCAGGTTTCTAATGAATGATTCTGACTGTCACTCATGGATTAGATGATACTTAAAGTATAAGGAAATGGCAACACACTCCAGTGTTCTTGCCTGGAGAATCCCAGGAATGGGGGAGCCTGGTGGGCTGCCATCTATGGGTCGAACAGAGTCAGACATGACTGAAGCGACTTAGCAGCAGCAGCAGCAAAGTATACTAAGGTGGTGGGTTAGGCGTGTGAAGTAAAGAGCAGTTGCATTCTGGACTCATTCTCAGGGCTGATGAACTATTGAGCAAGAAGAAAAACAATATAGTCTTCACTATGCCATGCTTCCCAGGGTACCCTTACTCAGCACAGAACAAAAAGTGCCCCCCACGTGAAAAAGTCCGGCAGAGAGGTGGACAGCTGTCTTAGATCAGATTCCACAGAAGCATGAGCAGAGACAGAGATTATTGTGGAAGTGATGTGAAGGAGTCCTCCTTTTGAGCTCTTGCTTTTCACCATCATATTAAGCTTGCTACATACTGGCACAGTCAGAATTTCTGAATGAACTCCCAAGAGGCAAGTTAGTGTGCTGAACTATAGCCCAGCGGTGTCATGGTTCCCAAGGCCTCCATGACACTCCATCTCCCTCCTCCAGCACACATCCTAGACTCCCTTCCTTTGCATATCTGCTACCTGATGCTTCAAACCTCATCTCTGAGTTCCTGGTCACCATACATTCCTCAGGCCCGTGACTGCTCTTGCCGTTTTACTGGGCAAGTTATAACCAGCCATGGAGTACCAAGAGATGCCCCTGTAGATTGTCTGAGTGCCAAATGTATTTTTCCCTCTTCCACTATGTACCCACAATCTTATCTCCTTGTGGTTTCTATAGTCAATAATCCCTGCCAGCATGGTAGAGCCTTTCAGGGCCTGCTGGTCTCCCAGCCTGAGGAGTTCTAAGTAACTAGGTGGTATAGTCTTTGGTTTCTGGGGACTCTCATTGCCCACTCCCCACCCCCTTGCAGAAGTAGGACCTGTAGATGCACAGAGCCCGACCTTGGAAGGATGGAAAACACAAATTCCCTAGCTGAATCTCTTGGAGTGATGCTGAGTCAGCCAGTTCTATTTCTTGCCTCTTGTTTCCTGACCTATGTAATTTAGGGTACCATACACTGGCCACTGGCTCTTAAAAGCACACTATATTCTGAAGGGTGGTGCTCCACTCTCATAATATATTCCTAACAGTAGGTGTCTCAGCTGCCCCTTCAGGAGACTTTTCCAAAGCTCTTTCAAGCCAGCAGCCTCTTGAACATATAGAATGTGACAGAACCACCAGGCCCCACAGTCATGTACCCACTGCCTCAGTTCCTTGGCCATACAGTGGGCTGCTCATTAAGGTCACGGTCTCAGTCTACTCAGATTGCTATGACAAAATGCCATAAGCTAGGTGAATTATCAGCAACAGAAATTCACTTCTCACAGTTCTGAAGGCTGGAAGTCTGAGATCAGGGAAGCCAGCAGGACAGGGTTCTGGCCACAGCCCTCTTCTGGGGTGCAGACTCCTGATGGCACCCTGTATCATCACATGGTAGAAAGAGAAGAAACTTCTTATAAGGTCACAATGCCATTCACGAGGGTGCCATCCTCATTCCTATGGCCTCCGAAAGGCCCCACTTCTAAATACCATCACATTAAGGATGTGATGTCAACATATGAATTTTGGAGGGACACAATCATTCAGTCCATAACAGGGATGATATGCGGGATCGTCCACCAGACATTCTGTGAGCCTCAGATGAATCCATATATGGATCCCTGTCAGTCTCAATCAGGGTGAAGCACTGCTTTTTCCCAGATGAAAGGGGTTCAACCTAATCAACGTGCCAACACGTAGCTGCTTGGTCTCCTCAGAGCATGGCACCTCTTGGGACTCAGCATTGATTTTGTTCCTAGTGGGCAAGACGTTCAGCAGGAACAGTAGCTTTCACCCCTGGGGAGGAAGCACGTGATTTGGAGCCTGTGGTTAATCTCCATCTTTGGCACTGTGGTTTCTCTCTCCATGAACCCATGTGCAAGCCCTGGGGTGATTCAGGACAGAGGCTAGCACATCAGTTGGCTGACTCATCCTGTCCACTTGGTTGCTCAGTGCTTCTTCTGAAATGGGTGCTCTCTGCTGGGATTAACTCAATACAAAGATTAGACCCTCACATTTTGTGCCAAAACCCCCTCCCCTAACCCAGGCCTCTTTGTCCTCAGTGTTACTGGGGCCGCCTCTCTCTCCACACAAAGTGGACGACCAGTGACCTGGCCTGAAGCTCTGACTCCTGGGTGGTTTTCTGCTCACCACTGGCTTTCAGAATGAGACTGTAGGACCGTTGAAAAGTTCATTTTTTACTCAAATTCAGGTATAAAGTCAACCCACTAATGATCTAGGTTTGGGCAGTTTCCTCTTTGGTTTGACAATGAGAACTCCCCAGGAGGACAATGTGTGAACCCAGGGAGCGATGACTACGTAACCGTGATAAGTGGTGTAGGTGTCTGATCCACTCGTTTACGCCATTCCCTGGAGCCCTCTAGAGCTGCGGAAGCCCAGTCTTGGCCATGCCACTCCCATTTTCCACTAAATTACTTCTGGACCACTCGAAAGATATGTCTAAGAGTACTCACCGCTTGGCGATTAGTTCTGGCTGCAAAACCAGCTGGTGTGCCTTGGTTAGACACTCTACCATAGTTAGTATTCACCAGGGCTAAATAGTTGCCAGAATATTTTTTCCATGGTAACTCATTCTCTGTTGTAGATGGCATGGCCTTGGTCCAGAATCCTAGGGGTCTGTGCCATGACTCTCATGTTGGAGGCTGTCATAGACTCCAGATAGTTTCTTCTGGGTTGTATCTATCTCTACTACCGACTGTGGGATGTTCCAAGTCATAGAGCCCAAGCATGAGAAGGATTACTCGCACTACGGTCTATTCTTACTGTAGAGCCCATTCTTGTTCTGGGCCCTAGAAGATTCACATCTCAATGAATGAAGTCAGAACAATCTTCCCAAGTACAGGACATGTTCCCTTCAAAACTTGAACAGACCCACCAAGCATAATGCTTCTTTCTTACTGTAGACATCTAAGCTTCAGAGAAGGCAATGGCTACCCACTCCAGTACTCTTTCCTGGAAAATCCCATGGACGGGGGAGCCTGGTGGGCTGCTTTCTATGGGGTCACACAGAGTCAGACACGACTGAAGTGACTTAGCAGCAGTAGCAGCAAGCTTTCCAAGTGGCTCAGTGGTAAAGAATCCGCCTGCAATGCAGGAGATACAGGAGACAAGGGTTCAATCCCTGGGTCAGGAAGATCACCTGAAGAAGGAAATGGCAACCCACTCTAGTATTCTTGCCTGGGATATCCTGTGGACAGAGGAGCCTGGAGAGCTACAGTTCATGGGGTTGCAAGAATCGTACATGACTGAGCACATCCACACACAAGGTACAATAATTCTGTCCTTTGCATGAGATGTCCTGGCTTTCCCCAAGCAATTGGACCCCTAGACATTTCACATATTTAGCAAGACTTTGAGCCTTTGTTGAATCTATCTCTCACTATCCGCAGTTCCTGTGTCAAGCCATAGCCTCCGAAGTACTTGCCCCTTCTTGCTCATCAAGTTCTTATTGCTTGCTACGTGATGTCATCAATATGGTGAACCAATATGTTTTTCTGTGGAATGTTTAAATGGTCTAGGTCCCTTTTAACTATATCATAACACACAGCAAGAGAATTAATATAGCCCCCATTTATGGTAAAACCATACATGCATTTAGTCATCCATTCCATATAGATGTGAACTGAAGGATATTGAAGAGAATCCACTTCCCAGCCAAGGCTGATGTGCTTGCGGATGTAATCTGCGCTAGGAAAGAGACTGCAGCAAACACTGCAGGTACAGTGGGTAACAACTTGGTTCAGTTAACAGGAATCCATCATAATTTGCCATGATCCTTCTTGGTTTTTTAAGGAGACAAACTTGTAAATTGAATAGGTATTAGTGGGCACCACTACTCCTATACTTTAAAGCCCTTTACGGGGGCCACTGACCTCTGCCGTTTCCCTTGGATACAATGTTGGTTTTCATTTACTGTCTATTCTGAAAGAGGTAGCTTCAAGGACTTATACAATACTTATTCCTGATTAAAAAAAAAAAAAAACTGACATGAGAATTCTTCCAGCTGCCAAGTATAGCATTTCCAAAAATTAGCGTGACTTCTCTGGAGGTCCAGTGGTTAAGACTCCATACATCCACGGCTGAGGGTGCAGGTTCAATCCCTGTCAGGGAACTAAGATCCCACATGTCACACGATGCAGCCAAAAGTTTTAAAGAATAAAAAAGAAATTAGAGCACATGGGCCATTTATCATTCGGCCTGTATATTTCCCTTCCCTCCCCTAACCCAGCGGCCATATTATTTGGAAGGGAAAATATTCCTGGGAATCAGCAATATTTTGGGCCCTATCAAATTTCCCTTGAAGGTATTTCTGCATACAGCTGTCTTCCCATGCATTTTGTGTCTAGAGACTCATTTTCTATTAGCCATCTCCAAAGATCCATATGGTCAGCACCAGCCCCAGGGTATCACTGTTGCCCATTGCACTAATTCTGACTACCTTGCTTGTGATTGCTAAGTGTTGCCATCTGGCTTAGGCATTTATTGGCCACAGCCACCCTGGTCGAGAATGAGGGGCATAAATAACATCCTGGCCTAAGTGGGTCTCATTTGGGCTGAGGACCATTTTCTGGAAAAGGGGGATGCTATTAACTGCAAATCCTGAGGCATGAAAACTCTGGACAAGTGAAGGGGTCTGGGCTGGCTTCCACAGCATCCACAACAATAATATTTGGCGTCAGGACAACAACTAGTGAAGCATCCAGGCACCCCGCTGGCCTGGGAGCTCTGTCCCTTCCCCACACCACCTGCTCCGAACAGAACTGCCAACACACACTCATCAGAGACTTCAGGGCAGGCAGGGTGCTTATGAGTTCCTAAAGCATGAGGCTGGAAAAACAAGGAGACCAGCATCAAGGGGTTACCTGTAAAGACAGGCTCGTTTAGGTTGTTCAAAGAGAAAAGACAAATATAGTATTCAGATGGTGATTTATAAGGGCTGAAATCAATGGAAATTCTATGCCTCTTGGTACATTTGAACATCATCATGGATTCACTAGACTCACTGGGACTCTTTCCTGTGAGAGCAATCTGGGACCTGGCATGGAGCAGCTCATAAACCTAAGATTTCGAGGCCTAAGTCACCCTCTGCTAAATATTCAATTCTCAAAAACAACTTTGTAATGCTTTGTCTTTAAATACAGGTGTCATTAAAACTTGATCGAATTGTGAAACTCCTGTACCTGTCACACCTGAGTATGTGTCAGTTTAAAAACTAGAACCCTTTCTGATAAACATGGAATTATTAATACTTTTCCTATAGTGAATATATTTTGATGAAACCAAATTCATCACACGGTATGACAAAGGACTTTGTGCTTGTCATTAAAACTTAGACATTCCGAAATTTCTGGAAGATATCGATGGTTCAGGAGGACTAAATAGGATATTTGAAATGGAGGTTTACAGTCAGCAGATTTACATGGTAGAATGATGCCCATGAATCTCTGGACCTGCATATATGGGCAAGGAGGAGTTAAGGTTGGAGGCTGTATTCAGGTTGTTAAAACAGAGAAGGTTGCCTGCATTAACCCAGGTGGGCTGAACGTAAACACACCGGTCCTTAAAAGAACCCGTCTGGAGAGAGTCTCTCACTAGGGAGACCAGGAGCAGAGAGATACAATGTTGCCACTTTGAAGATAGAGGGAGATAGCCAAGAAGCAAATAATGTGGGTGACCTGGAGAGAGCAAGGAAACGCATTCTTCCCTGGAGGCTCCAGAAGGAACACAGCTCTCGCGCTCTCTCTCTCTCTCTCTCTCTCTCTCTCTCTCTCTCTCTCTCTCTCTCTCTCTTTTTAATTTATTTTTGGCTGTGCAAGGGCTTTCTCTAGTTACAATGTGTGGGCTTCTAATTGAGGTGCCTTCTTTTGTTGTGGCGCACAGGCTTAGCTGCCCCTTGACTAGTAGGATCCTCCCAGACCAGGGATAGAACCCGTGTTCCCTGCATTGGCAGGTGGATCCTTAACCACTGAACCATCAGGGCACTCCCAGGAACACAGTTCTGACAATATTTTGATTTTAGCTTGCGGAAAAATGGGTATCAAATTTCTGAATCCACAAGTGGAAGAAAACACATTTTTAAGCTGCTACATTTGCAGTGGTACAGCAGCAAGAGAAAACTAATGCAAGATTGTTCTGGAAAACAAAAACATGCTATATCGATGCCTTTGGATAATCTCTTTGGTCTAGAATAATTTTTTACTGCGTCCGTGTGGGAGCCTAGACAGACTTGCTGGTGGCAGATGGAGGAAAAAGAGGATGAGACTCGGCATGTAAAGTGAAAATTTGGAGGGCGAGAGGAAAAAAAATAAACGCTCTGTGTATACAGCAGTCAAGGAGGTGTTAAGTTCAACGCAAACTAACCTTCTTCCATCAGTGGATCGGAATAAAGGCGATTTATGGTGCTACTTCAGTATTGTCATTGTACACGTGTACACCCGTGGCGGATTCCTGTTGATGTGTGGCAAAACCAATACATTATTGTAAAGTTAAAAAAAAAAATAAGAAGAAGAAGGAGAAGAAGAAAAGAAATAGAAAAAAGAAAAACACCAAAGGGGGGAAAAAAATCGTCTAAAAGCTATTATTTTGAAGATGCCACCAGAGGGCGCCCTAATCTTTGTAGACGATAAAAGGCAAGCCACTCAATACTTCCCAGGGAACTTTTATTTTGACCAAGCAACATTGCAGGGCAGAAAACGAACACAAGCAGAACATTTCCACTGTTTCCCATGTCATTTTACTAGACATATTTTCTCCTGTTTTTATTTTTATCTGACAAGTCATCCTCAAACACAGAAAGCAGGAGAAATGAGTCATGCCTCTTTTTTCTCCGTTCGTTCCAAGAGGGGAGATGACAGACTGCAATGAGATTGAAGGTACCGTTTCGACATTAACATCTTGCCCCCAACCATCATGCAGTGCAAAAGGTCACATCCGCATCATGCAAGGACGTTAAAAGACGTGGTGGAATAAAATCCTGGGCTTTATGATGAGATGCTCATCATCTCCCTGGGGCATGCGTCCCCTTTTGGATTCAAGGTAGAGAAATATCAAAACAGGGCAGCGAAGTCTTCTCACAGCACGAGAAACAGAAGTATTATTCAAAACGTAGAATCCATTTCTTCTTCGCTTTCTTTGTGGTCTGTGGTGATGTGTGCAAGGGTGAAGATGTAGAGAAGGCTTCCTGTCTCACAACACATAGAAACGAGTTCGTTATCTTGTTCACTGAGACAGCAGCTCTGGGTGCTGGAGGAATGACTGATCCACCTCAGTCCATTTCCTACAAGTTGTTAAAATCTAGTTTCGGGGGCTTCCATTTTGGGGACATATTACAAAACCCTAGGTAGGCAGTCACTCTACATTTCTAGGACTCTATTTCTCTTATATATAACTATACCCCCCAAAAAAATTGGATGATGAAGCCAATTGGAAAACCCCAATCAAATATCAAATATTAGACCGAAGAGATCCATCCTCAAACTTCATTTAGACACAGCAGCTTTGCAACACAGAGTGACTATGGGGTGGCCCCCTTCTGCACCTAAATTAATCGCTCGATCTTCTGTGGACTTCATCAAAATATTATCTTTCAACTGGAATATACAAAGAGGTATATGTCCATAAATTTATATATGGCTGGAACTGGTACAGAGCCTCTCCTCAAAAGACCTGAAAGTCTCTGGTTCATCTCTGTGATACTGCTTGTGATTTAGAGGCTGTCTGAGAAAATTAGCATAATTACATAAAAAAGAACTCAGAGGAACTTAAGGTCCTAACCCTTAATCACTAAGCTCAGTGTCTGGCATCTCCTGACATGTTTTAAAAAGGAAAAATAAACAGATCTCTTTCATCCAAGGATCTCACAGCTCCTACCAAGCAGTGTAATTTACAGAAGGAAGGAAAGGAAGCAGGATGATAAGTTATGCCCCAATCCACAGCCAGCCCAGCTGCAGATCAGTACGGGAGGAACAGTAAACTTTCAGGCCACGAGGAAGAGACTGTACTCAAGAAACAGGGGCCCTCGGGTTTCTGGTGGATGACCTCAGAGAAGCCACCATGGCCCTGTCCCCACAGCAGTGCAAGGGCACGTACAGTCAAGTTCACCTGCTGGGTCCCCACACCACTGCACAAGGCAGAGAAGGAGGGAGACTCAAGCTCACGTCCTGGCCACACCACGTGGGGGTCTCCCCAAGGCACCTCACTCCTTGGCCAGAAGAAGGAATAATCCACAGCCAGCCCCAACATTACAGAGACCCCTCCGGAGGGGGAGGGGGAACCTGAAACACATCCATTTGCAAACTACTACAAAGTGCTGCTTAAATCTAAGGCACCATCGTTTCACCTTGACCTCTGACTCCAGCACAACCGCTTTCCCAGGCTTGCTTCCTGGAGTCTTCACAATAGTGTGCTTTAGAGTCTTTGTCCAAGGCTGTAGGTCCGGGGTGTGATACAGAGACTGACACAACTAAGGACTGCTCAAAGCAACAGACAGCCGCCACGTGAGGGACACGACTCAGCAGATCCTGCAGTGGTCCAATCAGCGAGAGCATCAGTGGAGGGAGCAGTCCCCCGACCCACAACCACCCCAGAGAGGAGTCCAAGCCAGATCCTAGTCCACAGCAGGTGCCGCTGGTTCAGACCCGGCTATGCTCAGAGCTTCTCCACTTCCCGAGTGGTCATGGTAGTGTGCCGTTCCGCAACCCTTGACAACAGATCTCTTTTATCCAAGGATCTCACAGCTCCTAACAAGCAGTGTACTTTACAGAAGGAAGGGAAGGAGGCAGAATGATGTTACACCCCAATCCATAGCCAGCCCACCAGCAGATCAGTATGGGAGGAACAGTAAACTTTGACAACAGCAATGGGTGTAGGAATCTCCCCTTAGACTCACATGAAATGGCCCCAAATCCATTTCAGAGATGGTCCAGTCCTCAGGAATAAATCAGAAGTAATCCAATTTTCTCAGTATCCCTCAGATCAGAAAAAAATGGCTTCAGGCCCAGAGAGACTTACTGGCATTACATCTGAAGAAAGTCACCCCTCTCTTCTCACTTCTCTTGCCCTCCTCTTCAACCACAGCTGAAGGTGGGAACTCAGAGTTGCAGCCCCCCCTACTTCCTAGCACAAAAGAACACAGAGCGAACACATCCCCAGAAGGGAAGTCACAAGTGAGCAGGTGAGTCTGGTCTAGAAGAGCTGGGTGCAAAATCCTGCAACTCAATTTTAACTTTCATGGGGGGTTCTGCAGAGTAACTGTTTCAACAAACAAAGCAAAAACGTGTCTACTGACTTCACCTTGAAAAGTAATTGAAAGACTAGATTAAGTCATCTCACGGTTCTATTTTGCCTTTAAATTGGAGTGGTATCAGTGGACTTGAAAAGGTCAGTTACATGTATATTAACGAAAAATCACAGTAAAGCATTAGAATATATCTTCAAGCTGTTGAAGCACTTCCGCCTGGGGAAAACTGGTTTGACATTTATAGGGTGGTGCTGGAAACCAAAGAGAAATAAGGCAGAAGAACATATATCATAATATCCTTCCCTCCATGATTATTTCAGCTTTTCTCACCACTTTGTTTCCATTGCAAACGCTGAACAATCCACCTTCTGATTACAGGAAGAATTTGACCTGTATTCAGGTCAAGAAGCAACAGTTAGAACCAGACATGAAACAACAGGCTGGTTTCAAACTGGGAAAGAAGTACATCAAGGCTGTATATTGTCATCCTGCTTATTTAACTTATATGCAGAGTACATCATGCGACATGCCAGGCTGGATGAAGCACAAGCTGGAATCAGGATTGACAGGAGAAACATCAATAACCTCAGATACACAGATGGCACCACCCTTATGGCAGAAAGCAAAGAGGAACTAAAGAGCCTCTTGATGAAAGAGAAAAGGGAGAGTGAAAAAGCTGGCTTAAAACTCAACATCCAAAAAAACGAAGATCATGGTGTCTGGTCCCATCATTTCATGGCAAATAGATGGGGAAATGGGGAAACAATGGAAACAGGAAGAATTAGATGCTGCTAATTATAGGCAGAATCAATGATAATTTCTAGATTAAAGAGGATGAAACACCAGCCTTCAAACCAGAAGCTTCAGGGTCCAGCCTGAGGACCTGAATGGTTCCTTCTCTCAGGGTCAACAGTTCCACCTGGGGCAACAGCACCTAAATGCTCACTGGGTCAAACTGACCAGCATGGCCTTTATCTCTCAGAAGCTTCTAGTACTGCAACATGCTTCTTGTCTGTTTGTTTCCCTTCTTAATGCTAAAGCTGTTTTTTGTTTACAAAGTATTAAGACATCTTAGTAAAGCTTAGGGAAATTTTCAACAACTATTTCCATTTAGTTTGCAGATAAAATTCAGTGGGGGTTGGTGGTTATTTCCATTTGAATGTCAAGCCACACACTCTGACACTACAACGCCAATGAGGTTGTGCTGACAATTTGCTCGAGGTCAGGATGAAATGGGTCTCTGATGCGTTCCGATTATTCTTATGGAGAGAAGTATTCATGGTGATTAGTGAGTGGAGACTTGCCTCTCGTTTCTCTAATAAAATGAGATCCCTTTAAGGGTATTAGTCTAATAGTCTTCAGAAGACTGAATTAGTTGTGCTTCATTTGGTTTAGGATGTGTGGGCATAAATGGCATAAACCTTAGAGTGTATTTACTAGAAGGGATGATGTAAGAGGAAAGTCCTTTTCTGGTTAGGAGAATGGTTTACAACAGATAGAAACCTAAGCATTCTGGGGACAGAGACAGAAAGAGAGAGACAGAAGCAGAGAGAAAAGCCAGGAAATAAAGATTATTATTAGCAATGCATGCCCTACATTTATCCCACAGGGTTTCCTGAGCATTCCTCAGACATTATAGTGCAATATCATAACTCCAATGTAGCCATAGTATTTCAATTTTTCTCAAGCAAAAAGTATATACTTTGAAATATATACTGAACAAAACATACCATAGTATATAGCCTCTTTTAAGACATTAGTAATCTGAACTTCTATAAATATCTTTAAATAACAAACATATTATAGATAGCTATTCACATAGTACACAGTAACACGTAAACATACAAAAATAAAACAATCATGTTTTTACTCCTTTTTTTTTGGGGGGGGGAGTAAATTTCAGACACCAGAATCACCTTGTCAATATGGATCCTGGGGATGGTGGATACACATTTATTTAATGGCCATGTTGTGCTTTTTGTGGGATCTTAATTCCCCAACCAGGGATTGAACCTGGGCCCTCGGCACTGCGAGCATGGAGTCGTAACCACTGAATCACCAGGGACCTCCCTGGATGTACCTTTTATGCCATGCATAGCTACCACACCCAAGGGCAACGGCAGGAAGCATTCCTCGCTGGATGTATTACTACGTCCTGGTTCAGAAAAGCTTAGGTCGGAATAGAGCTGTCTGAGTGTGATGAGAGAGTTGTCTTTAGCTGTTCTGTGAAAAGGACACATGAGTCAGGTCCCCGACCCCAACCCGGATAAAGTGTGAAAATATTATGCTGGCCTTTGAATGAGTGGAATACAGAACACGTCTCTTTCTTGAGCGTTCCCATACACCATTTGCTATGAAGAATTTCTCAACACGTAGGAAAGGCACCACCATCCTGGACCAAAGGTAAGGAATTTGGGTTCCACAATACATCTGTCCTGCTGCGGGTGCTCTGTAGAAAGCATTCTTCCACTCAGGTGATTTGGGGAACTCAGCTATCCAACCAGATGGAATATGTACATTCTTCTTTTGGAAAACGGAATATTTCTATGAAGAAGTATCCCTGATCAAAAATGATCTTTTGCCCGTGGAATGCTGTCCTTCTCTTAAGAACAAGAAACAGACAATATGGTTCGCATATCCCACCTAGAACCCAGCATGGTCGGGGGTCCCAGAAGGAACACAGACACTGTTTTCTCAGCTGAACTCCATCCCTCCAGTCCGATGGGAGCACTGGAATTGGTGAGGCACCGTCATCGTTTGTTTGCATCCCAACCGCATCCCTCCAGGAGGACCTGGTGTTTCCAGGAACTGGGTTTCAGTTTTCCTTTGCAAGGAAAAATGTTAAGCTCTCGCAACGTCTTGAAGAGTTGCCTGAGGGGTAAGACAGGAGGGGAGAGCATCCTGGCTTGTTCTCAAATAGAATTTTCAAGGCGGGCAGAGGAAGGTGGTTTCTGGGGGGAGCCTTCGGAGGCAGACGTGGGGGTTCGCCTCTGCTGATGTTGCTGATAGATGTCCTGGATCAGCAGGGTGTTCATGACCTTCCACTCCCTGTATTTTCTGGCTGTCAGCTTCGGATCATCCAGCAGCTGGTTAATCATGGCCAGGTCGTGTTCTTTACACTGTCCAAGTCGGAAAATAAAAAGAGACACAGAGAGAGAGGAGGGTGAGATGTGATAGCTATCTTCACTTCAATAAACCATCTTCAGCCTTTTGCAAATAAAGGCACATACACCTTGACTGTAAAATTATCAAAGTGTTTTTACACACTAATATTCAAATTTCTACAACAATCCTAAGAGATATGGCAGGACACCCGCCCATTTACACAGGCTAAGCACAAAGAGGTAAGTATCCCACACAAGGCTTGGGGGAAGAACTGGACACAAAACCAAGGTCTCCTATGTCACTGTTTCCTGATTAATCCAGTATTCCACATCACAGTCATATTTCTATCTCAGTGTGAGCTTTATTCCTTCTGGAATGGATAACTGCATAACCAAGTTGTTGACCACACAGTACTTTTCCTAAGACATAAGACAGTATAAAATGTCTCTTTTTAATTTTCTATTAAATTGTATTAATTTTAAATTAATTTCACACATTTATTCAAGGTATACAGACTAAATAGGTAGGCTATCTTTTTATTCAAAAAAGATACCATTAAACTTCCATCCAAACAATGTGTATTTCAATGATGCCAATTGTCTATTCACATCATTTCGCCCTGCCTCCTCTGCAACCACTGACACACATTTCTGAAATGTCTGCCTCAGGTTAGGGGACTTTTCTGTGGTCAAGGAATGGAATGAAACATAAGACGTATCAGTCTCCACATTCAAAAAAAAAGATTTCTCAGCCTAACACATTTATCGCAAATCTATTCCTGCTTCCTCCATCTCTGTGACCGTAATCCCAATTTGGGATATAAAGTCTCACCTATCACCCTTAATCTGCTGCTATAGCCTCCCAAGTGAGGCTCCTGGCCCCAGTCCCCACTTCGTATCCACCTTCTGTCCGACAGTCCAGGGAGTCCCCCTGAAATTCTGAGTCCTCTTAATGGTTCCCCTTCTTGCCCAAGTTTCCACGGACATGAGCCCATTTGTCGATTCTCCACTTGCTTCTTCCTTTCCTCTCTAGGAGTATTGACGTGGGTTTTCTCCCCCATACAATGCTGCTTCATCACCCCAGGACATGTCACACAGAGGACCTTCTTCACCCTTCTTCACCTGCTGCTGCTGCTGCTAAGTCGCTTCAGTCGTGTCTGACTCTGTGCAACCCCATAGACAGCAGCCCACCACGTTCCTCCGTCCCTGGGATTCTCCAGGCAAGAACACTGGAGCAGGTTGCTATTTCTTTCTCCAATGCATGCATGCATGCTAAGTCGCTTCAGTCGTGTCTGACTCTGTGCAACCCCATAGACAGCAGCCCACCACGTTCCTCCGTCCCTGGGATTCTCCAGGCAAGAACACTGGAGCAGGTTGCTATTTCTTTCTCCAATGCATGCATGCATGCTAAGTCGCTTCAGTCGTGTCTGACTCTGTGCAACCCCATAGACAGCAGCCCACCACGTTCCTCCGTCCCTGGGATTCTCCAGGCAAGAACACTGGAGCAGGTTGCTATTTCTTTCTCCAATGCATGCATGCATGCTAAGTCGCTTCAGTCGTGCCCGACTCTGTGCGGCCCTATGGACAGCAGCCCACCAGGCTCCTCTGTCCACAGGATTTGCTAGGCAAGAATACTGGAGTGGGTTGCCATTTCCTTCTCCACTTCTTCACCTAGTGGACTCTAATTCCTAGAGTGATTTTCACATGGAATATTTCCCAGAGTCTCTCTCTCTCTCTTTTTTTTTTAATGGATTTTACTACAGCTCATGAATGTATATTCACTTCGGGCATCATGCTCTCCAAAAAACTGAACCCCCAGATTGAACTGAGAAGATTTCTTCATGCTTGCATGCCTTCCAATGCTTGGAACCCTCTTAGAACTATCACATCACACTTAGATGTTCATGGGTCTGTCACGTCATCTATTCTAAAGCTTCTTAAGGAAGGCGACAAGGAACATATTTTATTCATTCCTGTATTCCCCGTATCTCACACAGTGCTGAGGGCCAGGTAGACATTTGGTTATGAACTATCTCGGCTAGATCCGGGGCAGGATGTGCACAGGTGAACATTCACTACTGTGCTTACTGGTCAAAGTTCAAATGCATAACCACTGCCATTCAGCGGACTTGCACTACTATTCAGTAACTGTGTTTTCTCATCCCTTTTTTCTCCCACTCCCCTAAATGACTATTTCAGAGTTTCTCATTTCTGCTCAGATCTCCTCCCCAACCCTCCCCTGTAGCTGATGACCCTGCTCTTTATTTTTTTGAGGAAATGGAAACAATCAGAAGAGTAGTTCTCCCAAGCTCTTATTGCCTTCTATCTACATCAGCACAAACACATGCTTCCTTCCTGTTCACTTGGGTGAAATATCTGTGCTTCCAGCAAGACCCGTCTCTCTACTTGTAAAAGCATGTCCTTTCGTACATTCAAGAAATTTGCTCCAGCAATTCTCAGCCCTTTCCTGTAACGCATCAGTTTCCCATCTCCAGGTGATCATTCTCGCTGGCGCACTCGTATGCTCTTACTTTTCCATCATAAGAGCCCTTCCTTGACACCTTTCCCTGTTCTATTCTTCTGCTTCCAATGTCCTTGTGCCTGCTCTTTTAGACCCACTGGCTCATGAATGTATTGTTTGTGCTCTACATGCAGCTTTAACTTATGCTTTATTTGGAGTGTTGTATTATATTTTCTTGTCTTCTTCTTTTCCTGTTTCTAAATTGACCAGAATAACATGGATTTCAAGGGAAAAGGTTCACACACATAATAATCTGAGTAGTGAGATTTATCATTTTGAATCACAAAAGCAAGGGTGTGGTGATAAACAGAGGTTAAAAGATATTTTTTGGTTTCAGGAAGGCGAGGAAAACTGTGCAGAAGGAAAGCAACCAAAGAGGAATAACAAGGAGGTTGGCCAAGACCAAGAAAGAGAGAAAAGAAAGGTTAGTAAGTTAAGTGGGTAACCAGGAAGGATTGCTACAAAGTCAAGCAGAGCCAAGACAGTTTTCTCTCTGAGTCGAACATCAACACTTCAAAAAACAATCTTTCCCACCCCAAAAAATTTTAAGGAGTTTTACTTCATTCTTAAGAAATCTTGACATCTGTCCAGAGAGTGAGCCTAACATGCTATTGAAGAAATTATTAATTAAGATCTTGGCAAATCAACAAAATTTGAAAAACTGATTTTTTCAAGGCAAAAATGAATTCACCACCCCTCTAAAGGGGATAAAAGGTTTTAGGAAAGGATCTCTTCAACTTTGGGCTAACACTTCTCATATGGTTTCTAGCTCTAAATAATTCAAATTTCTTCCCATTCAGCTCAAGTCTGTGTTAGTTCCTTTATGGATAAAAGAAAAAAACTGTAGATAAGAATAGAGAGGAAGGAAATTAGCAAAACAATAAAACTCTCTGAGCTCCTTCCTAAACTTGGCAACCCAGGGTCAAGAGCTTCAGGCAAAAGCCTTGTTTCTCCCCTGTAGAATAAGAGCTCGCTGAATGCTTTGAATTACTTTTACGACATCCTTCTGGTTTTCTGGCAGGCAGGGTCTGATAGAGTTCTGAAAGATACCATCCTTTCATTTTTTCACTCCAACTATTCAGTGCATGGTTTGTATCAAGACCTAAGCATTGGAAATGGATTCTACCAGAGCAGTTGGGCAAAGAAAGGTCTGTTCCCTTTCAGATACAAGTGAGGGTAGTTTTCCAAGAAAGTTTCAGTTGGACTCATTAATCATTGCATTAATCATTCATTTAAAAATAAAGACAGGCTTAGCCAAAAGTCAGGGGAAGTGGATCTCTTGGAGACTCTTAAAGATCTAAAGATCTCTAGTGTGTGACGCAATAGTTTGCTCAACTTCCTAAAAGCATTTCCATAAAGAGTATTCATTCCAATACAATCCCAGTGCAAGGATTTTTCTTTATTTCTGGAATGTGCCTACACTACTATAAACATTATTATTAAAATAGTTTGCTTGCTTCTACATGAAACTGTTTTTTTTTTTTTGCTTGTCCACACTACAGCTTTGAAGTATTCTTTTTAATAAACATTTATATTGCAATGTAATATACACAGAGCAAAATATACACATAAAGTCTGTGCTTAATGAAATCATCACAAAAAGAACACATTTGTGTAACCACTGTCACCGTCAAGGAAAGACTCTTACCTGGCACTTCAAAAGCTTTAGTGTGGTCCTGCCCAGTTTATATCCTCACCTTTTCCTCAAAGGTGACCACTATCCTGACAGCTTGAGTTTTAAAGACAGAACTGCCCTGGTGATGGAGTGGTTAAGAATCCCCCTGACAAGGCAGGGGACACAGGTTCAATCTCGGGTCCAGGAAGATCCTGCATGGCCCAGGACAACTAAGCCTGTGCGCTGCAACCACTGAGCCCTGGAGCCTGAGAGCTACAACTACTGAACCTGTGTGCTGCAACTAATAAAGCCCACATGTCCAGAGCCCATGCTCCCCGACAAGAAAAGCCACTATGATGAGAAGCCTGTGCACCGCAACTGAGAGTAGCCTACATGCAGCAATGGAGACCTAGTGTAGCCAATAAATAAATGGAAAAAAAGCAATTTAAGATAGTTAAAAGAAAATTATTCTGATAGCTTTCTGACATGAATAAGCATGCATGTACCAAATGATCACTCTCTAATGAAGAGGCTGATGTGTTTTTGTTTTTTTTTTTCTTTTTATCAACAAGGTCAATTTCCATGTCGTCCTGCCCTCCAACCTCATAGGAGGTTCACAGGAATACACAAGGTGGAATATATCTCATCAGCCCCAGCCTAAGGGATCTGTGGAAAGGCCTTCTTTCCAGTGATGTTCAGAGAGTGCAGCTGGCTGGGGCAGAGAGCCCCTGAAATAATCCAGCATTCCTTGCTCCCTGGTATTCATGCCCTTCTGTAATTCTCCATCTTGACTGTCGGGAGGCTGACCTAGTGAATTGCTTCTAATGAATAGAACACTGTAAATGCAATGTGATGTCTCTCCTGAGGCTGGGATATGACCCACCCTGCTTGCTCACTCTCCCCACCTCACTCACTCTGCAGGACACCAGCTTCTACTTTGGGAGCTGCTCTATGAAAAGACCCACAGGGGAAGGAACTGGGGGTGGCCTCCAGCCCATAGTCAGTGAACAAATGAACAACTGAGACCGTCAGTCCAACAACCTGTAAGGAACTGAACTCTGCCGTGAAAGAGCTTAGAAGCACACCTTACCCCAGTGGAAGAATGTGGATAGCCCCAGCTGGTGCCAGGATTATAGCCTCAGAGACGTGGAAGCAGAAACACTGAACCAGGCCACACCCAAATTCCTGACTCCCAGAAAGTGTGAGACCATAAATGTCTAGTGCCTGGAGCTGCTATGTTTGGGGGTATTTTTGTCACCTAGTTAGTAGATTACTAAAACCTGGGAAGAAAAGAAAAATCTGTTGGATTCATCAATTCTGTGGCTATAGTGCATGAAGAACAAGAGGTCACAACTCTGCAAATATTGAGTTGGCAGAAAAAGTTCATTTGGGTTTTTCAGTAACATCCTAAGTAAAACCCGATGAACTTTTTGGCCAACCCATGATGACAAAATATAATACATTTGATTTTGAAAGGACTGCTAGTGATGTTTCTCATCATTAAATGCCAGGGAAATTTCTCTACATTTGTGCTTTCTTTCTATAAATAAAATGTACCTTTGCCTTTTATTTTTCAGCCTCATTCTAGCAAGGTTTTTAGGGTGCTTAGGTTTTCTATAGATGAACAGGGACATCTGACTAAGAGTCACTCAGTCGTCTTTTGCAGCCTTGTCTTTTTGCTTGCTGACATTTCTTCCCAGAAAGGGATTCACATTCATGGGATACAAGTGGACATGTACAAAACAGAATTAAATTTCAGGTCTGTCAAGGCTTTTCAGAATCTATAAATCTTCTGCTAATTCAGAACTATTTTACAAACTCTTCTGGCCTCCCCTTGTTTGTGCTGTCGTCTAAATGTGAAACCAGGATGCTCTTGCTACAAAGAACACTTTCAGTTACAGGAGGCCCTAGAAATAGCTCCAGTACATCCTGTACACTGCCCCTTATTCTCATGATGAAATCCCCTGCTACCAGGAAGTATCTCTTTCCCACTGCCCGGCTCTCATGGTGTTTTGTAGCTTCAAATCCAACAGCTTGAAGTCTCCTAAGTCTTTGCTGTCTCTAAAATGTAGACATTTTCTTCTGGATATAGTATAGAAGAATGGCCTCCTTTAATGAATCAGGTGAAATCCCAAGATCTTATTAAATATTACTGTGTACTCCTACCAGTTGACTATCTCAGACTCTCTAACATTTATTATTCCAGGTAGAAGGGTACAAAAACAAATTACATATGATCCTTGCCATCTCAAAGCTTAATATTTGAGATTTTATGCCAGAGTGAATGCAATTATCAAGGCCTATTGTAAAAACCACATTCCCTAGGGTTTTAGGAATGTCAAGGGTCAACTCACCCTATAGAGACTGTATTGGCTTTACTGCCTTTCCTCACCTTCTATAGCCACATAAACACACCGTGGTTAGCACGGATTGTTCCAAAAAACCAGCGTTTTCTCACCCCACATCCACAGAGTTCATCCACAATCTGGAATTTCTTACCTTTAATGTGCTATTCAAAGTTCGTATTTTGTGGAGTTTCTCATTTATGGATGGATTCTTGCACCTCTTGACAAAGGACTTTCTCAGCTCCTTTTTGGTTGAAGGTCGTCGGTCCCCAAGAGGAGACAGACTAGCTTGCTCTAACGATTTGTAGAGCTTCTCCATTTCATCATCTTCAGAGGCTTTTGTCTCTTCTATTAAAATAAAAAAAATAACAATATGCCCAGTTAATCAAGGACAGAACATTTGATACTGTAGTCCTAAAACAAGATCCTCCTGACACCTTCATCTTAGACTTCCAGGCTCCACAGTGGTGAGATGTACATTTGTACTGTCTAAGTCACTTAGTTGGTGGCACTTTGTCACAACAGCCCATGCTCCCTGTGAAGGCTCTGGGGCAGGATCTGTCCCAAGCCTCTCTCCCACCTTTTGATGGCTCCTTGGCTTGTGAAGGACTCCTGTCTTCACTTGGTGTCTTACGGTGTGCCTGTCTGTGTGTCCCAATATCCCCTTTTATAAATACCAGTCATATTGATTAGGGGGACATCAATCTCTGATTTAGATATTTGGGCAAGTCTCAGAATTGACTTAGAGTTGATATTGGAATGGATTCAGACTTTTGGAGATGTTGAGATGAATTCAGTTAGGACTTCAACACAGGGATTTGGGGGAAGGACAAAACTGAACCCATAATAGTACACCCTCTGTGCTGTGTGCTCAGTTGCATCTGACTCGCAGTGGCCCTGTGAACTGTAGCTCACCAGGATCCTCTGTGCATGGAATTTTTCTGGTAAGAATACTAGATTGGGTTGCCATTTTCTTCTCTAGGGGATCTTCCCCACACAGGACTCAAACCTGTATCTCTTGCATCTCCTGCACTGGCAGGCAAGTTCTTTACCACTTGCACTACCTGAGAAGTATATACCCTGTAGCCTCCCAAAATTCATGTCCCTCTCACAGGCAAAATACATTCATTCATCCTAACATTGCCAAAAGTCTTAACCCATTCCAACATCAACTTTAAGTCCCAAACTTTAAGTCAATTCTAAGTCTCATCCAAATATCATCTAAATCAGAGATTAGTGGGCCTCAGGGGAAGACTCATCCTAGGGAAAAATTCCCCTCCACCTGTGAACATGTGAAACCAAACAAGTTCTCTGCTTCTCAAATACAATGGTGGGAGAGGAAAACCTTTGCAAACCAATATACACCCTAAATAATGAGAACCATTGTCCCGGATCTCTTTTAAATTTCCTTCCTAGAACCACCCTTTGAAAGAAGGAATCTGCCTGTGGTCTGTGGCTTTGAGCAGATAATAATCATTTCTCATGCCACACACCCCCATTCTCTTCCTTAACCACACCTCGCCAGCCTCAGCCCAAATGCTTCCAGTGAAGCGACTCTACCCGGTATCCAGGGGGACCCTATATGTTTAGGCAGTCCCATCGTGCTAGCCACAGTCTGATCTAGCGATGCACGTGGGTCTCAGATCAGGCCCACGGGGCCAAAGAGACTCAATTCTGAGACTTCGGTTTCAAGTATCAGGGAATTAATCTCCTTGTTTTCCTAAACTGAGTGATGTGATGATATGACCTGGAAGATTCCAGGAATCATGCCAAGAGTCATGAAAATGAAGCCAATCCATAGGATACAATGGAGACATGGATCTTGGTGATACTGTTAGTGTCATCTGAGCTCCTGGGAGCCAATCCATTACCTTTGTTAAGATATTCTGGATGTTGTTTTCAGTCATATGCAACTGAAAGAGTCTCAAATAATATAGAAATGTACTCAAAGAAAATCATCGCCTGCCGCTGCTTTAATTTCTTACTAAGAACTTCAGTCCTTTATTCACTTTGGTCTCTGAAAAGTCTTGGGAAAGATAGACAATAAGACTTTTTTCTACCATGCAGTCCTTAGTTTTTTCTACACATGCAGGAACCTATGTGATTTGGTTCCTGTCCTGAGAACAAGATTGACAGAGGATCATATAGAAAGCGTGGCCTTAGGAGAACTAAAAAACAGTCTCTCCAAAGGGGATAAAAAAAAATCATACAATAGTAGTCTAGGAGCATCAAAATTAAGCACACTCACTTCCTTCACAGTTTACTCTTGTAAGATTAAGTGTCTTTAGGCAATGTTTTTCCCCCTTCTACTACCAGAAAGTCCATAAGCATGCATAGTACTCTTTCATGAAATGGAAAGAAAAGATGTTGGGTTAACTTTGCAATTAAATTATAGTAATGGTCAATAAACTTCTTTGTTTTCTATCAAAACAATATCAAAAAAAGGGGAAAATATTTAAAACTACATTCGAAAACAGACTTTTTGGCTCAGTTGGTGCAGATATCAAAAATAGGCTTTTGTCAATAAGCACATGAAAAGAGGCTCAATATCATTGGTCATTCAGTTCAGTTCAGTTCAGTTCAGTTCAGTCGCTCAGTCGTGTCCAACTCTTTGCAACCCCATGAATTGCAGCACGCCAGGCCTCCCTGTCCATCACCATCTCCCGGAGTTCACTCAGACTCACGTCCATCGAGTCCGTGATGCCATCCAGCCATCTCATCCTCTGTTGTCCCCTTCTCCTCCTGCCCCCAATCCCTCCCAGCATCAAAGTCATTTTCCAATGAGTCAACTCTTCTCATGAGGTGGCCAAAGTACTGGAGTTTCAGCTAAGAAATGCAAATCAAAACCACAATAAGATACTATTTCACACTCACCAGGATAGCTAAATCAAAAAGGACATAAGTGTGGAGAAACCAGAACATTAAAGTCCTTGATGGGAATGTAAAATGGACCCCACTTTAGGAAACAATCTGGTAGTTTCTCAAAATTCTAACTGTAGGGTTACCATGTGTGCGTGTGCTAAATCGCTTCAGTCATGTCTGACTCTTTGCAACACTATGGACTGTAGCCCACCAGGCTCTTCTGTCCACAGGATTCTCTAGGCAAGAATATCTGAATGGGTTGCCATGCCCTCCTCCAGGGGATCTTCCTGATCCAGGGATCAAACCCATGTCTCCTGTGTCTCCTGCATTGCAAATAGATTCTTTACTGTGAGCCACCATATGACCCATCATTCCATTTCTAACTATGTATTCAAAAAATTAAAAACATACATTAACACAAAACTTGTGCATGAATGTCATGAAAGACACAAACAAAAGGTGCAACGGTGTAAATAAATGTTCATCAATTGCTGCAATATGGTATATGCATGGAATGGAGTATTAGTCGTTAAAAGAAATGAAGTACTAACACACACTAAAACATGGATGAACTGCAAAAAATTCTTTGAAGTAAAAGGAGCCAGTCACAAAAGGCACATACCGTATTGTCCATTTATAATAAAATTTCCAGAATAAACAAATCCATAGAGACAGAAAGTAGATTAGTGGTTGCCTGGGGCTGAGGGGACAAGCAGGAATGACAGCTAATGTGTATGGGGTTTTCCTGTGTGTGGTGTGATCCACACTTCACAGTGGATTGTGGAGTTGCACAACTCTATGACTATACTAAAAACCACTGCACTGTTTTTTATGTGTGAATTTTATGGTATGCCTAAGAAGCCACCTGCAAATGAGAAGATGCAAGAGACACAGTTTCAGTCACAGGGTCAGGAAGATCCCCTGGAGAAGGAAATGGCAACCCACTTCAGTATTCTTGCCTGAAAATTTTCATGGACAGAGGAGCCTGGTGGGCTACAGTCCATGTGGTCACAAAGAGTCAGACACAACTGAGCAACTGAACAAGCATGCATACATGAAATATATCTCAATAAAGCGCAGGTGGCTGCAACCAGCGCAGAGAGCGCGGGCGAGAGGAGCTGCCCAACGTCCGAGGTTAGGAGTGACTGCCGTGAGGAGCTGCCCCACGTCCGAGGTCAGGAGCGGCAGCCATGACGAGCTGCCTCACGTCCGAGGAGCGGTAGCTGCGAGGGCGCAGGAGGGCCTAGAGGAGCTATTCCATGTTCAAGGTCAGGAGGGGCAGTGGTGAGGAGATACCCCTCATCCAAGGTAAGATGCAGCGGTTACAGCTTGCTGGAACAACCGCGAAGAGATACCCCACGTCCAAGGTAAGAGAAACCCAAGTAAGACAGTAGGTGTTGCAAGAGGGCATCAGAGGGCAGACACACTGAAACCATAATGACAGAAAACTAGTCAATCACAATAAACTAGGACCACAGCCTTGTCTAACTCAATGAAACTAAGCCATGCCGTGTGGAGCCACCCAAGATGGGCGGGCCACGGGGGAGCGGTCTGACAGAATGTGGTCCACTGGAGAAGGGAATGGCAAACCACTTCAGTATTCTTGCCTTGAGAACCCCATGAACAGTATGAAAAGGCAAAATGATAGGATACTGAAAGAGGAACTCCCCAGGTCAGTAGGTGCCCAATATGCTATGGGAGAAGAGTGGAGAAATAACTCCAGAAAAAATGAGCGGATGGAGCCAAAGCAAAAACAATACCCAGTTGTGGATGTGACTGGTGATAGAAGCAAGGTCCGATGTTATAAAGGGCAATACTGCATAGGAACCTGGAATGTCAGGTCCATGAATCAAGGCAAATTGGAAGTGGTCAAACAAGAGATGGCAAGAGTGAACGTCGACATTCTAGGAATCAGCGAACTAAAATGGACTGGAATGGGTAAATTTAACTCAGATGACCATTATATCTACTAATGTGGGCAGGAATCTCTTAAAAGAAATGGAGTAACCATCATGGTCAACAAAAGAGTCCAAAATGCAGTACTTGGATGCAATCTCAAAAACGAAAGAGTGATCTCTGTTCATTTCCAAGGCAAACCATTCAGTATCACAGTAATCCAACACTATGCCCCAACTAGTAATACTGAAGAAGCTGAACAGTTCTATGAAGACCTACAAGACCTTTTAGAACTAACACCCAACAAAGATGTCCTTTTCATTATAGGGGACTGGAATGCAAAGTAGGAAGTCAAGAAACACCTGGAGTAACAGGCAAATTTGGCCTTGGAGTACGGAATGAAGCAGGCCAAAGGCTAATAGAGTTTTGCCAAGAGAATGCACTGGTCATAGCAAACACCCTCTGCCCACAACACAGGAGAAGACTCTACACATGGACATCACCAGGTGGTCAACACTGAAATCAGATTGATTATATTCTTTGCAGCCAAAGATGGAGAAACTCTATACAGTCAGCAAAAACAAGACCAGGAGCTGACTGTGGCTCAGATCATGAACCCCTTATTGCCAAATTCAGACTTAAATTGAAGAAAGTAGGGAAAACGACTAGACCATTCAGGTATGACCTCAATCAAATCCCTTATGATTATACAGTGGAAGTAAGAAATAGATTTAAGGGACTAGATCTGATAGACAGAGTACCTGATGAACTATGGACAGAGGTTCATGACATTGTACAGGAGACAGGGATCAAGACCATTCCCATGGAAAAGAAATGCAAAAAAGCAAAATGGCTGTCTCGGGAGGCCTTACAAATAGCTGTGAAAAGAAGAGAAGCAAAAAGCAAAGGAGAAAAGGAAAGATATAAGCATCTGAATGTAGAGTTCCAAAAACTAGCAAGGAGAGATAAGAAAGCCTTCCTCAGAGATCAATGCAAAGAAATAGAGGCAAACAACAGAATGGGAAAGACTAGAGATCTCTTCAAGAAAATTAGAGATATCAAGGGAATATTTCATGCAAAGATGGGCTCAATAAAGGACAGAAATGGTATGGACCTAACAGAAGAAGAAGATATTAAGAGGTGGCAAGAATACACAGAAGAACTGTACAAAAAAGATCTTCAAGACCCAGATAATCGTGATGGTGTGATCACTCACCTAGAGCCAGACATCTTGGAATGTGAAGTCAAGTGAGCCTTAGAGCATCACTATGAACAAAGCTAGTGGAAGTGATGGAATTCCAGTTGAGCTATTTCAAATCCTGAAAGATGATGCTGTGAAAGTGCTGTACTCAATATGCCAGCTAATTTGGAAAACTCAGCAGTGGCCACAGAACTGGAAAAAGTCAGTTTTCATTCCAATCCCAAAGAAAGGCAATGCCAAAGAATGCTCAAACTACCACACAATTGCACTCATCTCATACGCTAGTGAAGTAATGTTCAAAATTCTCCAAGCCAGGCTTCAGCAATATGTGAACCATGAACTCCCTGATGTTCAAGCTGGTTTTAGAAAAGGCAGAGGAACCAGAGATCAAATTGCCAACATCTGCTGGATCATCGAAAAAGTAAGAGAGTTCCAGAAAAACGTCTATTTCTGCTTTCTTGACTATGCCAAAGCCTTTGTGGATCACAATAAACTGTGGAAAATTCTGAGAGAGATGGGAATACCAGACCCTGACCTGCCTCTTGAGAAATCTGTATGCAGGTCAGGAAACAACAGTTAGAACTGGACATGGAACAACAGACTGGTTCCAAATAGGAAAAGGAGTACGTCAAGGCTGTATATTGTCCCCCTGCTTATTTAACTTCTATGCAGAGTACATCATGAGAAACGCTGGGCTGGAAGAAGCACAAGCTGGAATCAAGATTGCCAGGAGAAAGATCAGTCACCTCAGATATGCAGATGACACCACACTTATGGCAGAAAGTGAAGAGGAACTAAAAAGCCTCTTGATGAAAGTGAAAGTGGAGAGTGAAAAAGTTGGCTTAAAGCTCAACATTCAGAAAACTAAGATCATGGCATCTGGTCCCATCACTTCATGGGAAATAGATGGGGAAACAGTGGAAATAGTGTCAGATTTCATTTTGGGGGGCTCCAAAATCACAGCAGATGGTGATTGCAGCCATGAAATTAAAAGACGCTTACTCCTTGGAAGGAAAGTTATGACCAACCTAGATAGCATATTCAAAAGCAGAGACATTACTTTGCCAACAGAGGTCCATCTTAAGGCTATGGTTTTTCCAGTGGTCATGTATGGATGTGAGAGTTGGACTGTGAAGAAAGCTGAGTGTCGAAGAATTGATGCTTTTGAACTGTGGTGTTGGAGAAGACTTTTGAGAGTCCCTTGGACTGCAAGGAGATTCAACCAGTCCATTCTGAAGGAGATCAGCCCTGGGATTTCTTTGGAAGGAATGATGCTAAAGCTGAAACTCCAGTACTTTGGCCACCTCACGCGAAGAGTTGACTCATTGGCAAAGACTCTGATGCTGGGAGGGACTGGGCGCAGGAGGAAAAGGGGACGACAGAGGATGAGATGGCTGGATGGCATCACTGACTTGATGGACTTGAGTCTGAGTGAACTCCGGGAGTTCGTGATGGACAGGGAGGCCTGGCGTGCTATGATTCATGGAGGTGCAAAGAGTCGGACACAACTGAGCAACTGAACTGAACTGCACTGGCTTTAATAAGATTATCATGATATCTGATGATGTTTGCATAGGAAAAATTCTAAGCTTGGTAACAGTCCTGGAGTTAAGCTGGAGACATTAGAAAGTATTAAGAAATTGAAATTAAAAGACATATGACTCCTAGAGGGTAACGTTAGCATTGAGGACTCCACGAGTTTTCAGTCCCACAAGATCACAATAATTTTATACATCTTTTTTTACAGATAGGCAGGCAGGACTCTACTTCAAACAAAGTCTGGATATATGCCTTCCCTGGTGACAGTAAAGAATTTGCCTGCAATGAAGGAGACCCAGGTTCAATCATCCCTGAATCGGGAAGATGCCCTAAAGAAGGGAATGTCTACCCACTCCAGTATTCTTGCCTGGAGAATTCCATGGATAGAGGAGCCTGGTGGGCTACAGTCCATGGAGTTGCAAAGAGTCAGACAAGACTGAGTGACTAACACTTTCACATAGCTTCTAATACCACAGTATTTTTAAAGTAATATATATTTAACAAACCTTAAGAAATCAGCAAAATAAGTATAGAACAAAAACAAACAGAATGATTACTTTCTCTGTGTGCACCAAGATGCTCAGTTGTGCTACTAAAGACTGTGATAGAAAATATAATTATTTTTGACTAGTGCGTTAATTTGTAATTATGTCAGAGCAAAATGATTATAAGATCTTATATCTAATTTGACAGACAGTAAATCAGTAAGGATGAAAATAAGTTTTAGGAGCTTGGAATAGCATGGCATAAAGTACATTCCTTAAATGAAAAAGAAGATGGCTTATTTGGATAATCTTATATTATTTAATATATTTTTATGAATATATATTACCTTCAAGTTAAAAAAAATCACAGATTAGCTCCCTCTCCCCCCCACATTTCCTTCTCTAAATTAAACTTCAGGGCACTACCCATGAGGATGTGTGTAAGTGTCTACGTGTGTGTGACTTGCTCCTCCTAGAAACAGTGGAAATTTCAAATTAATACGCAGGTAAAGTGGACCTTTTGCCATTACAAAAAGTTAATATAATTTACCTAAAATATGACCAAACAATATTCAAAAAACAAACACTTTTTCATTGGGGTTCATTTAGAAATTGGAGATGGTAGTAAGGAGTGAGTATATTCAAAGAAAGTTTTAAGCTTCTGGAAAAATGAATTCAAATTACCATTACATTCTACCTCTCATCTCCTCGTCCCTCCTCAAAAGAAACCTCAGACCTGAAGACTGTATGTCTGACCTCTAATTACCTGATTCCAGAATCACTCACAAAGGTAAAGATGAGAAAATAATAAATGATGACGTTAAGAGTCAAGAAAACACCCTGATTGCTTAAAATAAGCATAATAATCTGTGGAATACACAACATATTACTAGATATTCAGGGGTAAGACCTGTGACCCAACCTTGTCCATGACCTAGATGGGGATTTTACACTATTTTACTGTTGCTAATGGCTGGAGCCTAGGTCTTCACAGGACCATAAACAGAAAATCTAATAAAAATGGAAGCAGATGATAAGTAGGAGCATAGGACAAAAAAGGACCCAAAGGGTACAAGCATATCAAAGACAGCTTGCACCTGACCTCAAAGCAGAAATGAAAGTCCTTGCTAATCATTACATGAAGACTATCTCTTTAAATGCAGTGGTTGGCTAACCTTACAGGGCTACCTCCACACCTTTCAAAGGTTTTTCAATAAAGTGGCATTTTTTTAAATCTCCTTTTCATCTTTTTTTTTAATGCAAATACTTTTCTAAATTCTAATTTCTTAGAAAACACTAGATTATTCCCTTATTTTACCAGATTATAAAAAGAGCAAAATAACAAAAAATGATTGGCAGGAAAGGCATTTTGTCTCTCTCCCACTGTAAACAGAAGCCAAGTTCATTATCTTCACCTCCTTTGTCTTCTGTGGCAAAATAAAATGAATTTTGTCTGACAATCAAGTGTTTCCCATGCAATCGCTCTCCTTCCTCTCAAGTGCATATTTTAGCCTTCTTACATAAAATAACAGGACTTTAATTTCCTTCTTCTCATATGGCACACTGTAGTCTGTCTCATCAAGCCTCACAAGTTCCTTGCCGAGGAAGATGAAAACTATTTTTATATTACAGATGAGAAAAAATGTAGAGATTCTTGAAAAACAGCACGCAATCTTTCCAAAATGTAAATCGATGCAAAATTAGGAACAAGAGTTCAGTTCCACGCTGTGCAGGCCTCTGCAATTCTCGATGAGTTTCCTCCAACTTTAATAAGCAATCACCTAGGGATCTTGTTAAAATGCAGCTTCTGATTCAGTCCAGGACAGCAGGCACTGAGATTTAAATTTTTAACGAGCTCCTCAGTGATGTCAGAATGGCTGGTCCCTGGACATCCTTTGAGTAGCAAGGCTGGGTTGCTTCCCAACAGCTAGTCACACAGAACCTGTCTCAGTTCATTGGAAGAGAAAGGGGCTGAAATTACAACCAGAAAGTTGAGACTCATCCAGAAAGCAGCATCTCTTTCTCTGCACCATAGCTTAATTAAAAAAAAAAAAAAAAATCTGGCTTGCTCAAAGGAGGATCCCAGAATCCTTGGCTCTAAAGCATCAGTATCTCACACATTGAATTGGTAGGAATTTGAGGTCAATGTTAGCGACCTTTTACTTCTGTTAGACTCGCTCAGAATGTCTGAAAGGGTCAGACATAAAACATTCTCCAAACTTAGGTTAATAATCTAATGATTTAGACTCAAGAAAGGGATGGTATTTTTTTTTTTAACAAGATCTTTGTTGACATGAGCAAAAGACAAAACAACACTTCTAACTAATGGTTACTAGTTTCTTCCTTTCCAAGATGATGCCAAATGCACGCACTCCTCTCTTGCTACCTCCCACGAACTCAGCCTATTGTGTGCTTCTGACGGGACACACACGCTCCAGTAAGTCTGGAATTTGGTTGTCGAGAACACTGTATGAAGATTATCTCTTTAAATGCTGTACTGTCAACTTGGCCTCCCCCACTGTCTTATTTTTGGTGCTTCCTTGTGCTTTCTAGACTGTGGGCTTTTTATTTTCTGTTCAGAACATAAAAGCCGACTTTAGGAGACAAGAGGGAAATTCACACGCCATATTTCAAGTCAGAATTTGAAAGGAAAACTTTTTGAGGTTGGAAAAATCTAAATGCTCTCCCAAGGAAGATAGTCATTCCTAAATATGAAACATTTTAAAAAGTTTACGTAGAAAACAGTATTTCCTGTTTCAAATGCAGTGTTCTAAGTACTTGAGAAAAGAGAGACTATGGAAGTTACTTGTTACCAAGAGAAGATATAACTACACAGTCATTTGGACATTCAGACTTTAAGACTTTACAAATGTCATTCACTTTAGCACCTGACAAGCTTCCCTGGTGGCTCAGTGGTAAAGAATCCTGCTTCAAATGTAGATGTGGGTTCAATCCCTGGGTCAGGAAGATCCCCTGGAGAAGGAAATGGCAACCCACTCCAGTATTCTTGCCTGGAGAATCCCATGGACAGAGGAGCCTGGAAGGCTATATAGTCCACGGGGCTTCAAAGAATTGGACACGACAATAGCACCTGATGCAGAGATTAAAAGCATTTTATAGGCTTCCTCTAATTAATGATTCTGACAACTCTACACAATGACAGTCAAATTTAGAATCATAATGACACACAAATTTGCTTTATGCAACTAAGATAAATCTGGACAACTTATCTTACTCATAAGGATACTACTAACCAAGAATATTAGTATAGTATAATTTTAGAGACAGATTAACTATTTATCTCTGCTTCTGTTGATGCTGGTGGAAACAGCTTTCATGTACTGAACTTTTAACTGTGTAACAGGCACTGTGTTAACTACTATACCAACATTATCTTAATACCTTTGTAACAACCCCACAAGGAAGTCTTATTAATCCTAGTATAAAGGAGAGAATGTCAAGACACAGAAAGATTAAAAACTTGGACCAAATTCACAAAGAAACAAGTCTAAGTTCTGACCCAAAGCTCATTGCCTTAAACACTATGCTTTATGCTATAAAAATACTTGATACACTGTCTTTGAATGAAGTTCAAGGAAGAGGATTTCAAGTCAGATAATGCATAATCATCAAGACAGTAGCTGGCAAGGCCAAGGCTCAGATCCTTGGCCCCTCTACTCTGTCTTCCAAGGGAAAAGTCTCCACCCAAAGCCTCTGCTTCTGAGGTGCCCAGGTTTTATACCTTTAATTCTGTTCTCACAGGGCACTCAGTCCTAGGAGAGGAAATTCATAAGCTGGTCAGCAACTTAAGACACAGGCTGGAGAATCAGATTCTCTGCTTGGGCGTTTGAACCGGGTACCTAGGGATAATGAACCAGTTCACATCAGGAGCTATCAGGGTAGGCTGGACCCCAAAGACAACAAAGGTATAAAGGCACAGAAATGGAGAATGCAAAGTCAGGGTCTCAAAAAATGATGGCAGGTACAGGAAATTCTATAAGAGAAAAATCAAACAGATTGAGAGAAAGTCAGAGACAGCATTTGGGTGTAAACCAAGTATAATCTTGTGTTTCTGTAACTCTGAGACTAATTTTACTTTGGTTTCCCATATTTTCCTATATTTGATTTACCTTCTCTACCAGTCAGATATCTACTAATATTTTATCACGGATATTTGATGTTTCTATTAAGCAAGATAACTCAGTACCCCTGTACTGTATCATGGCTTTCATTGATAAGAATAAACTTAGTCCATTGGGAGACCCTTAGTGTTTGCTGTTCTTCTGTTTTATCATTATTGCCTGTGTGGCAGCGATTTTCAGAAATAACCTGAGGTTGAGCTCATTACCCAAGATTCTAATAACTAGCTTTTTACATTTTTAAAACAAAGATTCCATTTGTTTTTAAAATGTATTCTTCCAATCATAAGAGCACCTTGGATAGGTAAAATAGTTAATGCAGACAAAAAATTTCTACATCTGCTCATACTCTAAGCAGACAAAAAACATCAGCATGCACAAACTGGTATTTGGTCAGGTTTGGGGTAATTGCTAAATTCTAAATCTGGCTCATTTATGTTACTTTCCTGGGGTGTCATGCATCCTCTAGTTATGTGTATATCTTCATTAAAAATGCATCTATTCAAAATGTTTCCCACATTCAATCTTGCTGTACTTCTACTTAACAATTTATTTGGATAAATTGGGTATTAGTCTTATTACTGATTGAGGAGGCCATGGCAACCCACTCAGTGTTCTTGCCTGGAGAATCCCACGAACAGAGGAGCCTGGCAGGCTACAGTTCATGGGGCCACAAAGAGTCAGACACAACTTAGCACACACACTCATTACTGATTATTCAGCTTGTCAGCATCCAGGGTATGGCCACTTCATTCATGGAGTAAGTATAACTGTCTCACACTGTCGACATAATATAAGTAGAAAGATACAATGTGAGTCATCATCACACAGGCATGAGTCACGGGCCAAATAACCTTTCATAAAAGAAAAGAAACAGGACAGAGTAAAACTGAGCTGACAGGAACATTCCATTAACCTCATCATCTCTTTCCCTGCTTTGCTTTGTGGAAAGACTCAGTGAAGAGTCTGAAGACCTCTGGATCTACCAACGTGGAAAGGCAACAGGATGCAATTAACACCATGTATTGTTTAACTAGCTTACTCTGTGGAAGAAGATGTCTAAAAGGGTTTAACTTCAGTATAAAATTCTAGCAACTACAGTTTTAATTGCATACCAACTGTAAAATATTTCTCTCATTGTCTAAATAAAAAGAAAGCTATAATATATGCTGTCTGCTTATTTCTGGGCTGTTATTAACCTTTAAGAATCTTTTCTAGGATAAAAGCCTCTTTCTCCAGCAAACACATCTTGAGACTGGGACTTAATCTAAAATCCTAACTTCTATCATAGACATTGTTGAAACTTCAATCCCTGTCATGTTAATAAAAGCATCCTGAACCATATTTCAGACGCAGGACTTTTAGCACTTTTCTTTTTTAATCTGAAGATAAAAAATAATAATTTTTAGAAGTCAGAAAAATGAAAAGCTACCTCTTTTCCAACACACAAACACATATGTAAAACACACACACATACACATACACACACAAATACGCAACCTGATTACTCAACATGTCATCGCAAACACAAGCAAAAACTGGGTTGCTGTTTCCATAGCAATGACTTTCTGTGGTTTAACTCTGCTGGGAATTTGACCAAATCCCCAGCAGCAGGAGAAAAGCATCAGCAAACATTCTGTACCATATGGCAAATGCCAACAAATCAATGAGGGGAAAAATAGTTTTATTTTCTCTTCCTTTCTACCCAAAGGAATACCTTTGTGTGGAGCTGTTTGAAGAAGCATACAGATTTCAATTGTCACTCTGCACCTAACTCAAAATGTTAAAATACCTGGTTTCTTCCTTTGGAGATTAAAAGACCTGTTGGTACTCAGCCAGGCTCTGCAGCATACACATGCCCAGAATGACATTAGACACGGACAAGAACTGCAGGCATCTTCCTGTGACTATCAAATCATTCATCCTAAAGGAAAATTCAATCTGCAGAGTTACCTCTTGAGAATGAATGAGAATGGAATTTTATTCTCATTTGCTTCTGAAGCCATCCTCATCCTAAATGCTGTGTGTGTGTGCATGTGTGCAAGCTTGTTTGTGCATGCATGAAACTTTTTAGTCCTACCAATGGTCCAATGATTAAAGTAAGAGTTGGTAACAGGAAAGAGTAAATATGGTCCTTTTCATTTTTTTTTTAGTTCCACCTATCCTGTATCTGGAAGGATCTTCTAAATATCACATTAGAGGCAATCTAGTTCAAGATCCTTAAATTCCCTCTTTAGTATATCTTCATAAGGCCAAAAATTGTAATCAACACATAATATGCAATTAATACCCAATGAAAATGGTTGTTTCAGAAAGAGTAAACACCTTCAGTGATGAGGAACACATTACTTTCCAAGGAGCCTGTTCAGTTTTGAACAATTCTCAATGTTAAACAGTTTCTAATGTTGAACTGAAAATTATTTCCTTTTTACATGAACCATTGGCCTCAAAATTTATATCAATTTTGAACTTCCAAATTAAGCCCAGTACCTTCATATGACAGCACCTCCCCAAGCTGAGGCCAGCCTGAGTCTCCTGCTTTCTATCCTGTACAGTCCAATAGTAACCCATCTCCCCTTACTCATCAGTGGTGCTATTTCCATTCTCCCCCTACCCAACCTCGTTCACCTCTAGAAGCAGGTTATTTTGGCAATAACTTTATTTACTAATGTAAAGTAGATCATTAGCATTAATTAAGGGTATTCAACAAAAATGCCATCAGATGGGGACTTCCCAATGATTAAGACTCCAAACTTCCAATGGAGGGAGAATGGGTTCGATCCCTAAAAGTGAAAGTGTTAGTCACTCAGTCGTGTCTGACTCTTTGCGACCCCATGGACTGTAGCCCACCAGGCTCCTCTATCCGTGGAACTCTCCAGGCAAGAATACTGGAGCGGGTTGCCATTCTCTTCTCCAGGGGATCTTCCCAACTCAGGGATCAAATGCTGGTTTCCTGCACTGCACGCAGATTCTTTAACATCTGAGTCACAAGTGAAGTCAGGGAAATAAGATCCCACATGCCTCGGAAGTATGGCCAGAAACTAAATAAATTAACAAAATAAAATAGCCTATTCTCAAGCTCTCCTGAAAATATAATGTCATCAGGGGCCCAGCAGGTAATTCAACTGTGTGAAGCATCTTCAGATAAGGCCACAGGGCGTGATGACAACTGTGGTGACTTGGAGAATGAGTTCCCGGTCTAAGAATCCAAATAGATGCTGTACACACACACACACACACACACACACACACACACACACACACACACACACCAAGGTCTGTAGAGTTCTAATCCTTGGCCTAAATTATTCTGATGTGCTGTGCTACATTAAGTTGCTTCAGTCATGTCCAATTCTTTGCAACCCCATGGACTGTAGCCCACCAGTCTCCTCTGTCCATGGAATTCTTCAGGGAAGAATACTGGAGTAGGGTGCCTCTTCTTTCTCCAAAATTACTCTGATACAAAATATCAAATTAATAGGGTACATATAAAAATTTGAGAACTTAAAGAATTGTCCCTGATGAACCTGGGAGAGAGGGCGAAGCAGTCATTTACACCATCAGACCACCGTGGCTGGCGATCCTGGAAATTTAGCCAGTCAACTCATCATTTTCTCATTTTTAAGTATCTTTTATCAGGTAAGCTTGTCTGACAGTGGAAAGAATAAAGCACACAGACTGTCAGGAACAACCAGTCATGATTGAAAACTAATCATTTTTTTAAAGTTAGTCTGGATAAAAGATAAGGACCAATTACCATGGAGTATTAAGAAGTATCAGATAGCATCGCCAACTCAACGGACATGAACTTGAGGAAACTCTGGGAGACAGTGGAGGACAGTGAAGCCTGGCGCACTGTGGTCCAAGGGGTCGCAAAGAATCAGACACAACTTGGAGACTGAACAACAACATTAAGGTTCACACTCTTCATTTCTACACTCCAGTAACTTTCTTTTGCTAAGATTTAAAATGATTTTTTTTCTTTTTTTTAACACGTAAGCTGTACTCTCTTTTGGTTTTAAAGTTCTAGTGATGCCCTCTGAAGTACACGCAGCTGCCTCTTCCTGTTAATTACACGGGCAGGCACTTCAGGAGCCAACTAGCTTAGGACCCAGCCCTCATCTGTGGTGATAGCTCAGAGAAGGTGGTTGCTCTGTGCATGTTTTGAACAAAGGAGGTGATGTCATCTACAAAATGTTGATCTAGTCACCATGAGCTCCAGAGCAGAGGACACGGGACCGAAAAAAAAACAAAAACAACCTATAGCTGATTCATGTTGAGGTTTGACAGAAAATAACAAAAATCTGTAAAGCAATTATCCTTCAAAAAATAATTAATTAAAACAAAAAAAAAAACAAAGAAAACTCAAACTTTATCTCAGATTGGTGAAAAGGTATCATTATTTTGTGAACACATACCTCATAGTTGCAAGCATTTGGTTAGTGACACTTACAGTGGGCTGGAGAAGGAAATGGCAACCCACTCTAGCATCCTTGCTTAGAAAATTCCATGGACAGAGCAGCCTCGAAAGCTATACAGTCTATGGGGTCCTAAAGAGTCGGACTGGAAGAGGAAATGGCAACCCACTCCAGAATTCTTGCCTGGAGAATCCCATGGACAGAGGAGCCTGGTGGGCTACAGTCTACGGGGTTGCAAGAATCAGACACGACTGCGCAACGAAGCACACACACAGTGGGCAATGAATGGCCTTGAAGCTGGAGTTTTCCACGTGCAACCCCCTCTACAGAAGTAACCTCCGGACTTCGCCTCACTTGACTGTAATTATCAAATCATTCATGACTTTCAGCATTGTTTCTATAATCCACCTTAGCGTTCTACATCCACATACAAATACTCATTCTCTGAAAAGAGTAAATAAATTTTTAGGGCTTCCCTGGTGGCTCAGTGGCAAAGAATCTGCCCATCAGGACCTCGGCTCGTTCCTGGGAACACAGCAGGGGGAGCCCGGGCAGAAGCCGGAGGCCTGGAACACACTTGGCTAAGTTGCTGCTCCTCTTCCATCTCCAGGACCTCCTTACAAGCGGTGAGGGAACCAGCCCAGTACACGGGCTCAATCCTTACTCCAGAAGGATCCCACATGCCACGGAGCAACTCAGCCCGTGTGCCACCGCTATTGAGTCTGTGCTCTGGAGCCCGGGAGCCACAAGTGCTGAGCCCACATGACCTTGACCCTGTGCTCTTCAACAAGAGAAGCCACCATATGGAGACGCCCACACACCACAGCTGGAGAGTGGCCTCAGCTCGCTGCAACTAGAGAAAGCAGCCCGCAGAGCAACAAAGACCCAGCACAGCCAAAAATAAATACATAAAATTATGTTTAAAAAATAATAATTTCTTGCTTTTACCTCTGTCTGTCATCTTTGATCCAGTAGGCTTATCTGGGACGGTAAGATGGTCGACGTTGCTATTCAAGGAAGAAGTGTCATCACTCGACAGCGAGTTCAAAAATGCACTTTCTGATGCATCAGCGTTGTTTTCCAGGGCCCCGCGGCCGTTTGCCTCTGAGGGGGCAGGTGAGAGCAACTGCACAGCACATGTCACAGGGTTTCCCATACCTTCAGCGGCAGATGAGCTGCTAACCATGTCAATCCAGGACTGTCTTTCTCTCGATATGGAGGAAGACAAACTGCTGGGAGTCTTTTTTATGTTTTCCATGGAAGAGAAAGAACGCGATGTTTCACTCAATTTGGGTGAAGATGAAGATGCCTGCTGTGCAGCCTATTTTTCACAAAGAAAACCAAAAGAGCATGAAATAAAGTATGATTAAGTCAGCATTCTCTACTTTTCATTTTCAATGTAGGTAGGCCAGTGTTTCAAAAAGGGACCAGTAATAAAAGAGTTGAAAGAAAATTAGATGGTGTTTAAACCTGTGTGATAGGCATGATGATGCCATTTTCCCAAATCAATTTGTATAACTTTGAATTCATGACTCTAGGATCTGAAAAAAATCTCTGTATCATGATTTACTCTGTTCTTCAATGCTCTCCAGATACTTAAAAGACCTCTTTGGGGAATTCTCTGGAACACTGAAGGACACTTTGAGCAAAAAGTATATTACAATCTATCACTGAATTTTCACTGATTGGGCAAAAACTCTTAAGAAAGGTGATTAAAAGAAAGAAAAAGCTGGAGCCAAGCAGGAAGCATAATAACGCGAAGTGAATGGAAGACCAGTGATGTAGACAAAACACATAGATTTATACTCTCAAATATTTTTCAGATATTCTTTACCACATGACCAGTATCAGCTCATAACTACATAATTAGGTGAACTAATGTTAACTCATTCACTCTTCAATAATTTTAAAATGTCGATAAACTTTCTCCAAAAAAGACAAGAATACGTATGCAGGGTCCTAATTCATTAAAGGAAACCAAGAACTACAAGAAATGGGTTGAAGATGTAGGGTCTTCTGAAAGCAGTTGTTGACATAAAATTCAAGGGTGAATGACAACCTTGGAAAAATTTTCACCAGTCTTTCAATGCAACAACACGAATGTCCTCTCTTGGGAAGGACTTCATTTGTCCTGACATTTTATCTTTATTATATATTGGCATTAAAACATATGCTTTCTTTTGGAAAATGGTAATGGTAGCTATTACCTTTTGTCTTTTCAGAGCTTTTTAAATGTTCTGCGTAGCAAAATAAAGATTTGGCGATTAGATGCTGGTCCTCCACTTTTAATTTTATCATTCAAGAAAAATCCAAAAGTCTAAATACCAGTGCTCTGGGGTTACCCTATATCTCCAGTGGCAGATAAGACAGAGAAGTCTGTGTTATGGTTCTGTTCCATTACATCATTCTATGAGATATTGCTGTCAATTTCAAGCATTCAGAACTCCAAGGAAGTGGAGGAAGTGGTAGGGAGGAGACTGTTTGAGGGAAAAAGCCAAAAAGCAAAGTAGGATCCTCTCCCCAAAAACTCAGAATGATTGCAACTAATTCAGGATAGTTGACTTTGCTCTAAATTAATATGTTCCCAAGAATTTTACAGCTTCTAAGCTTTATGTTCTGATGGAAAAATCAGTAAATATCCAATGAGTGCCTAGCTAGCTGCAAGCTAGACATGGGTTGTCAAATAAGCAATAAATAAATAAGCAGCATGCATTTTTAGTCACTCAGTCATGTCTAGCTCTTTGCAACTCTTTGTACTATAGCCTGCCAGGCTCCTCTGTCCATGGAATTTTCCAAGCAAGAATAGTGGAATGGATTTCCATTTCCTCCTCCAGGAGATCTTCCTGACATAGGGATGGAACCTGTGTCTCCTGCATTACAGGCGGGTTCTTTACCCACTGAGCCATGGCACTAAAGCATCTAGTTAAGATACTAAGTGAAAAAACTGGCTTAAAACTCAACATTCAGAAAACGAAGATCATGGCATCTGGTCCCATCACTTCATGGCAAATAGATGGGGAAACAATGCAAACAGTGACAGACTTTATTTTCTTGGGCTCCAAAATCACTACAGATGGTGACTGCAGCCATGAAATTCAAAGACACTTGCTCCTTGGAAGAAAAGCTATGACCAACCTAGACAGCATATTAAAAAAACAGAAACATTACTTTGCCATCAAAGGTCTGTCTAGTCAAAGCTGTGGTTTTTCCAGTAGTCATGTATGGATGTGAGAATTGGACCATAAAGAAAGCTGAGCACTGAAGAATTGATACTTTTGAACTGTGGTGTTGGAGAAGACTCTTGAGAGTTCCTTGAACTTCAAGGAGATCCAACCAGTCAATTTTAAAGGAAATCAATCCTCAATATTCACTGAAAAGACTGAGGCTGAAGCTAAAGCTTCAATACTTTGGCCACCTGATGTGAAGAACTGTCTCATTGGAAAAGACCCTGATGCTGGGAAAGATTGATGGCAGAAGGAGATAACAGAAAAGGAGATGGTTGGATGGCATCACCAACTCAATGGATGTGAGTTTAAGCAAGGTCTAGGAGTGGTGATGGACTGGGAAGCCTGGTGTGCTACAGTCCATGGGGTCACAAAGAGTCAGACTGAGCGACTGAACTGAACTGCTTGAGGATACTAACTCATCACACACATCTTCCTAATAACAACATGTTTGGCATGACATGAAAACTTTCCTTTCAGGAATGTCAATGAGCTTCCAAACTGGCTGCCTTCAACCACCTAGACCACTTAGCTGGGAGATCCAAGATCTGCAATTCACTAAAAAACAACTACAACAACAAAAGGGAACCCTGGCGATCTGAAGGAGTTACTACACCCCCTACCAAACTGTCCAAATAAATGCCAAGACTTGTTTACTCTTTAACATGATCTACAGAATAAATATTAACAAAAATACACATTCAGGCCCAGTGCTGACATGGTCCCCTATTGTGAGCTATTTTAGTCAAACTTGGCTTCAGTGTGATCAGTTTCCTTTTCTGAAAAGAGACCAAGCACAAGCTTTTCCTGTTGCTCCCGCTGATACTACTGTAATTTGATTGTAGCAAAATAAGCTATCTGTGCAAAAAGCTGTTGCTGCAGCATTTTTCATAAGCCTTTTTGAACCTAAAAACTCTGCTTAAAAGAATGAAGGACGTAGTCAATGAGCATCAGAAATTTCTAGGAAATGTACTCTGTTGTGGTACTCCTCAAACACACAGCAAATGCTTCCAATCCATTTTTTCCAGCATCATGTAGCATTTATAAAGTTGATTTTTGAACAGAGAAAAGAAGGGTGAGGGGCAAAAGAGAATAAGAAAAGAACTAGAAAGAAGGACAAACAAATGAGAAAAAAATGATATGTACCAAGTCAGAGGGAATTTTCATTCAAAGAAAGATTGACACAAATCTAAAGTTTCCTGGAGTGCTGCCACAGAGAATCAATATGGGAATGAGCTTTGCAAACCCTGCAGTGCTAAACTCGGTTCATTATTTCTATGACTCTCTAGCTACCCATAACTATAAGTCAAATAGAGAACTTTTAGCTCACCGCCTTCTATGAACCATTCAAGCATCCATCCAAGGGCTAGCTCCTCCTGGAAGCCTTCACTGGTTGCCTCAGGGAGAGGCAGGCATCTTTACCTGGTTCTCCCATGCTTACTTCTATTATACCAGGTGGAATATAATTTTATTTGTCAACTATTACTGTAATTGTTGAACAACTTGTTCCTCTTTATTGGTGAGTTACTTGAGAGAAGGCTGTTTTTAATCATTTATGCATCTCCATTTTTTGCATTTGTGCCTGACATTAATAAATTAGTAGTTGGTAATAAACTAAAAAGGCTGCCCAGCTGGCTCAGCAGTAAAAAATTCACCTTTCAATGCAGAAGACTCAAAAGATGCGGTTCAATCCCCGGTTTGGGAAGACCGCTAGAGAAGGAAATAGCAACCACTCCAGTATTCTTGTCTGGGAAATCTCATGGACAAAAGAGCCTGGCAGGCTATAATCCATACACTCACAAAAGAGTCAGACATGATTTAGCGACCAAACAACAACAAATAAACTAACGCTACAAAGACTGGTCTAGACAGCCAGCTATGTGTAAGAGAAGTGCCCAGAGAAGTTCAGTCTCTTACTCAGGAGCACCCTGAAATTCTCTGTAAAGTGCCTAATCCCAGGATCCAGAATTACTGGTTGCAATGCCAATAGTCCCACAAATGTCTGCATCATCTCAAACAAAATTATTTTATTTATTATTGATTAATAATTGCATGCTGTTTCACTTATTAGAGAACAATTGGGTTTTAAAATGCTATTTTTTAATGAGAAAATACAGGACATTTTTAAAATCTTAGTTTTCATGAGGAAACTATGTGCATTATTAAATAAAATAACCAATACTGGTTTTCCCCATTTTCTGTATAAGACACTTTTAATCACTGAAGAAGCTTAGTTAAAAAGCTGATTAGCTCTAAAATTCTTTCCTTTGAATTGTTTTTAAAGCACAAGCATGACATGGCAAAAAAAAAGAGTTTAAAATGGCCACCCAAAGCCTGTAATTAGAAATGAGTGAGTCAGCATATAAATCTTAAGCAACGTTAGTCAAAGTACATGAAAATACAAAAGTAATGCACAAATAATTTTAAATCCACTTTTTTTATCCATACTATCTCCCTTACAAACATTTCTATTATTATATATAGTACGCATAATGAAAGATCGTGTCCTTTAGTAAACAATTGTGCAAGAGCTATCCTAGTAAGATTAAATTTGAATTTCTAGAACTGTTTTTACCCTTTTTGTGTTTAATCTCTGACCTCTTCCTCTGCCACTGGCCAATGAGCCACGATGTGCAGAGTTTGTTTCTACTTATTGCTTCTTTGATTTGTTTTAGTTGATTCCCCCCCCATCTTTTGGATATAAAGGAACTGTACTTCTGAAAAGTGTGAAAATATAAGGACTATGATGCTAAAATAATTTCCATGAGCTGCTTAAATCTGGGATGATAATATCTTCTCAGTTTCTCTCATATCTGATCCACCAATTGGTCTTCGAACTATGTTCAAAATCCAACCATTCTACCTCTCAACTACACCCTGACCCCAATCCTCACTTCTCACACTAGATGACAGCACACTTTTCCTTAGATTTCTTTGCTTCTGGACTTTCTCCCTATGTCACAGGTCACTCCTACATGGCAGCCTGAGTGGTCCTTTCAAAATGGACATTGATCACATCACTTCTCCGCTCAAAATGCCCAAAGGGCTGAGGAACTCAAAACATCAAAGTCCTTAATGGTCAGCAAAGTAACGTCTGCACTTTTTAATGTGCTGTCTAGATTCGTCATGGGTTTCCTTCCAAGGAGCAAGCATCTTTTAATTGCATGGCTGCAGTCTCCGTCTGCAGTTGTTTTGGAGCCCAAGAAAATAAACTCTGTCACTCCTTCCACTTTTTCCCCTTCTATCTGCCATGAAGTGATGGGATGGGATGCCATGATCTTAGTTTTCTTAATGCTGAGCTTATATGATCATAGTCTTACCTAATGTTATAGTAGGAGCCCAGGGAATGCTTGTTTCAGTACAAATAGATGAAAGGATGGATGTGAGACCACTAAGTTAGGTCACTGAAATGGGAGCAGTGTTTAAAATGTTATTCCAAATGTCAATCAAATGTTATTCCTTAAAGTTCTAAGTTAAGCATTGTCTGGAAGACCACTAAGGCTAACATTATTTTTCTGAAGGAATGTATTAGAAATAGATAAATGTTGAACAGTTAGATTTTATGTTCCTTAGAAACAGAATGTGTTGCTGCTGCTCACATATATCCCAGGCAGATTTTGTTTTTGTTTTCTCTTGTTTCTGAAAAGCAGACATGCTAGACACTTGGTTAAAATAACACTTAAGCTTTTTATTTAAACAGATGAAATTTTTAAAATTATGGTAACATTTGTGCAGAGCAGGAGCAAATATTGTTTTGGCTGAATCTGGCATAGGCTAGCCATGACTGAGCTATCTAAGCCTAGACAAGTAAAGAAGACAAAATAAAACCAAACTCCCAAACACCCAAATCTTTCCCAAGTTCTTGTTGTTGTTGTTTTTTTAATTTTGGGGTAATGAACTTTTATTTTGGAATAATGAATTCATGAGTATAAAATAAATACTATTCTAGAAAATTATTTCAAAAATGATAAAATCTTGAATTAAAATTTTAATTCTATGTTCAATCATTTTGATTTCTATAAACAGTAAGATTTCAGCACCAGATCAGTTTGGATCTATGCTTCTCATGGGTGAAACCACATTTCACAAAGAGCATAAGGAATATTACAGGGTCTTTGAGTAAATAAGAGATTTCTATTCATGTTTATTCTTCTTGAGGAGGCCCCGCAGGATGGATAATGGAAAAGACATCCATTTATTTACAGAGAAATTAAAAATGGAAAGCTTTTTGGCAGGCTTAAGATAGATGGGACTCTGTAGGTTTCACTTTGGAAGATCCTTTGTGAAAATCACCACCCATGATTTTTTAAAACCCACAAAACAGCAAAAAAGGAACTGACCTCATTATATTTCAGACTCATTAATTTTATATGCTATAAAGTGATTTAAAAGCTCAAAGATCATTAAAAATTTGTTACAAATATTTTCCAAGTTTAATTTTTAAAAAGTGTTGTCTGGTAACTTGATCCTGCTTAAATGCTTATTCAGGCTTCCCAGGTGGCTCAGTGGTAAAGAACCCACCTGCCAATGCAGGAGTTGTCAGATACTAGAGTTTGGTCCCTGAGTTGGGAAGATTCCCTGGAGGAGGGCATGTCAGTCCACTCCAGTGTCTTTGCCTGGAGAATTGCATGAACAGAGAAGCCTGGTGGGCTACAGTCCATAGGTTGCAAAGAGTCGGACATGACTGAAGTGACTTTATCATGCGTATGCTTATTCATTCATTTAATATTTATTGAGAACCACTACCTAAATAGTACTTGGACAGCAAAGAGGTCAAATCAGTCAATCTTAAAGGAAATCAACCCTGAATATTCACTGGAAGGACTGATGCTGAAGGTGAAGCTCCAATACTTTGGCTACCTGATGAGAAGAGCCAACTCAGTGGAAAAGACCCTGATGCTGGGAAAGACTGAAGGCAAAACGAGAAGGGGGCAGCAGAGGATGAGACAGTCAGATAGCATCACCGACTGAATGGACATAAATTTGAGCAAAGTCTGGGAGATGGTGAAAGGCAGGGAAGCCTGGCGTGCTGCAGTCCATGGGGTCGCAAAGGGTCGGGCACGACTGAGTGACTGAACAACAACAATAAATCACCATACAATGCAACTGACCTTTCATCTAAGATGGCAATGTGGTTGCTTTTACATTCACCACGTAGAGTTCTAGATCCCTTAAAAAGCTCTTTGTAAACTCCAATACTTTGGCCACCTGATGCAAAGAGCTGACTCATTTGAAAAGACCCTGATGCTGGGAAAGATTGAAGGCAGGAGAAGGGGATAGCAGAGGATGAAATGGCTGGATGGCATCACCGACTCCACGGACATGAGTTTAAGTAAACCCCAGGAGTTGGTGATGGACAGGGAGGCCTGGTGCACTGCAGTCCATGGGGTCACAAAGAGTCGGACACAACTGAGCGTCTGAACTGAACTGAATCTGTGATATAGTTTGCCATTTATAAAACTTAAAATCACAATATTTTAGAACTAAAATAATTCATAAGAGATAGAGAAGGAGAGACACAGAGAGGAAGAGACAAAGACGAAAAAAACTAAACAAAAATATAAGCTTCTCCATTAAGCCAACAAGGCTGACTTTAGAAGAGGATTCAGTCTACATCAAGGGAAAGCTAAGAATATATTAAGAAAGGCTATATTGTACATCTAGTTCAAAAATTGGTCTACATTTTACCATAGTCAACATTTAATTTTATTTATATCTTGCTTAACTTTGGCTAATCCTATGTAATAGAAATTTTAAATAAACATTCATTCAACAAACATTTATTTCTGGTCTTGACTGCTAGCCAAATACATTAGAAATGTGACCATAATTCTCTGCTAACAGCAGATAAAAGCAGTAGAGCTCATTATTTAAATGATATTAACACCTTTAACTCAGGAACTTGGCAAAATGCAAATGAAGATTAAAAACCTTATCCCACAAAATATAAAATTCTGGCAGAAGAGTTTTGGTTGGCAAAGGAGATGCTGTAACCTATGAGAACTTATACTTACTGGGGTCTATGGTTGGACGAGTGTCATGGTGCTATGGAAAAGGCATGTACTATAAAGCTATAGGGGGCTTCCCAGGTGGCGCTAGTGGTAAAGAATCCCCCTGCCAAGGCTGGAAACGTAAGAGATGTGGGTTCCATCCCTGGGTCAGAAGATCCCCTGGAGAAGGAAATGGCAACCCACTCCAGTATTCTTGCCTGGAGAATTCTATGGACAGAGGAGCCTGGTGGGCTACAGTCCATGGGGTCTCAAAGAGTCAGGCATGACTGAGTGACTAACACTTTCACGTTCATAGTCTTAATGTCCATCAATAACCTAAACTTACACTGGATGCTTCCAAAGTTTTGGACTGCTCTCTAGGGAACATACCGAATCATTCTATAGGCACAGTTAATGCGCTAACCCCACTCCTGGCTTCCAGCTCTCTTTCTGATTCTAAATTTCTCTTCATGGTCTTGCCTTCACCCCCTTTACATTCATTTTATATCACTACAAGGCCTGCACCTAGGAAAGGCATTTTCAATTCTTTCTGAGAACAAGTAGGGTATAAATAAATGTTATAAAATAAATCTTTGCAAGCATCGGCCTATTACCTAGAAGCCCTCTGCATTAGCATGAATCCTCTGGGCACAATACATTTGTGGGTCACAAACAAATGCACCAAATTTGTCATACCAATGGGTTGCTATGGCACCCTGGGAATTGCACTTGCTTTTTGGCAATACCTTAATTTAGCCTGCTCTAAAAATGTATCAGTCAAGGTAGTTTCTACCCAGTTGGAAGGAATGACATTCACACGTTTGATCGATGAGCAACAGGCTAATTTGGTACCTACCGAAGGAGAGAGACTCTCTGCAGAGTGATGAAGGGGTGGCGTCTGGACCGCTATTTCAGGATCTTCCTGTTCACTCTCACTGTAGCATTCTAGAACAAAAAGGAAAATGCTGAAAGTTTCAGCCCTGTCATCACTCATTCCATATGCATGAGCAGAGGTTCTTCTCCATCTGGCTATTGCAATTCCAATCCAATTCAGAAAGTCCTCATCTAGTGGGCTACCTGATACATAAGAGTTTGTCTCTGTTAGGGTTTCTGCCCTCAAAGAGTGTCCACTAGGCAGAAAGAAGTCTAATCATAGCTCAGGGAAAATAAAACTAATTCCTCAAAAGAGCCGTGAGTCATACACTAAGGGAGTATAAAATCAGCAGTGATTAACTTTGAGCATAGAAATCTTAATGAGCTGAAAATGGCAGGATAAGTAAACCATCAATGATGCACAGAGTAATGTGAGTCCCAGGCGCCAAGTATTCTGAGTTCCCTAAGGGACAGGGTGGAAAACAAAGCTGAAAGGTTGCTTGATGCCGTATCACAGAAGGCCTTACATAACAGGATAAGGAGGAGGGTTTTGTGTAGTTATTTTTGTGCTCACAATCTATAAAATAGTTTAAATATTCCATGAGAATTTATTTTGTAGAAAAGGGGGCCAAGGAGATGGTTAGGACACTGATTTCACAGTATCATATTATGCTTCTTTATTCTAAAACAAGCTGTCACTTTTCCATTTCTAAATTTAAGATTCTATGATTTTGCTCTCCAAAGAAATAACTCCCTACTTCTAACTCCCGAGTTTTACGTGGTCTGAGCATTTCAGAAATAGTGTCAGCTCTGTGACCCAGACACATAAAGACATCTTTCTTCTCAATATTAAGGAGCAACTGCATCACTAAGAAGAATTAGACCCCTGGAGCTTTTGAACACTGAAAGCTATAGACTGAGCTAAAAAGATGGCCTTTGTCCCAGTCTGACATTCAGGCTCCTGGTGCAAACTTAGGGTAATTAGTCTTGGCACACACCTGGTAAAAATACTAAAATATCAGAGAGGAAACAGTGGGCTGAAAGTTATCTGCCTAGAGATCACGATGAGATCACACTGATGAGTAAGAATTCAGTAAGTGGGGCAATAAAACATTTGCATTGGCAATTGACTATGATCTCCATGAAGCCTACAGCTGCTAATGTGTGGGTGAAGTGTGAAAAGCATTCTTAGCCAGCCTGGGAGGCTCTATTCCATGTTGGTGAGCCAGTATGATTATGTCTGTCTCTATATATTTTCAGATAATTTTAAATAACAAAGTACGTTTCATTAGAACAAGGCTCTACATAGAACTTGACATTGTATTTTCACCCTATTCTCAGATGCTTGCTAAAGTTTCAGAAATTGAAAATAGAACATACCTTCATCCTTTGAAGTGGACTCAGGATGGATTTCAGCTAATCCCAATTTGTTTAACCACCTAAAATTCAAATAGAAAGTAGACGTTTGACCAGGGAGATTGGTCCCACACCTATTCACCCTTACCCTAGACCCTAGAGGAAGGTCTTTTATCAGACTTTATAACGAAATTAAGTCATAGTGCTATATCAGTATAAATGCTTTCAGAAACAGCCTAAACATGTGTTATGGAAACCTAAGACCACTGGTTTCACACTTCAGTCCATATCGTAAGCTATATGATATGAAATGAGGATAAGAAATGAGGTGGCCCATTATACAGCTAGTTAAAGTGGGTAACTACATTAGATATTCTAAATATACAAACAAATATGCGTTTTGTAATTGCATATTTGAAATGCTTTCACAACCATCCAAATGAATTTCATAACTTGACCTTTAACGTTCTCTCTCTTTAATTCTTAAAATGTAAGCTTACTTCACAAAAAGTGATGATGATCTATTTTTAAACCATGATCTTTATATCGATAAGGAAAAAGATCTGGCCAGAGTTTCACAGTTATTCCTTAGCTGGGGAAAATTTCAATTTCTTGAAAAATTTTATATAAGGTAAAGTTGACAATGTCTCATCTTCCATTGACTTACCATTTTATTGGCAATGAATTTCAACTACACATCCATGATAAAAATAGAACTAGACAAACCTGAGGGAATGCAAATGTGACTTATGACTTCAGGCCAAGGGTTCAGTTAGAAATTTATTTTAATATACAAATGTTTAAAAGACATAAAATGCATCTATTTCATATGTTCCTAGCTATATAACCTATTTGGACTGCAAGGAGATCCAACCAGTCCATTCTAAAGGAGATCAGTCCTGGCTGTTCATGGGAAGGACTGATGCTAAAGCTGAAACTCCAGTACTTTGGCCACCTCATGTGAAGAATTGACTCATTGGAAAAGACTCTGATGCTGGGAGGGATTGGGGGCAGGAGGAGAAGGGGATGACAGAGGATGAGATGGCTGGATAGCATCACCGCCTCGATGGACATGAGTTTGAGTGAACTTCCGGAGTTGATGATGGACAGGGAGGCCTGGCGTGCTGCGATCCATGGGGTCGCAAAGAGTCAGAAATGACTGAGTGACTGAACTGAACTGATATAACCTATTTAAGGGAAAAATATTATTTTGGGACAGTGATCATCTAAATGGCCTATTTCCCATTTCTTTCTACTTTTCTCTATTTTAAAAACATATTCCATAATACAAATTAATCTTTTTTTGAAACATAAGTAGCCTAAGTCAACTATCAACAAAATGATGATAATAATGCTATGAACTTATTGACTCACTTAATGTTTTATTTTTGCTAGTCCAATAATGCGTCATAAACTATCCAGCTACACCCCCACCAAAGCATAAACACTGCATATTCCCAAATCTGAAATTGTCAACAAATTAGGAATCTTTACCCAGCCCTCAATCTGCCATGGTCTAGAAAAATTTTTAATAGGAAATACAAAGTACATTTTATTTTAAAAATAAAATAGAACTTTCTATAAGAAGCAAGATGAGTTTCAGCCTCATTTAGGAAGTCCCCTTTTGTACCATGATAAACACATGTCTCTAGTGGCCACTTAAAACTAGACTAAGACTCAAGCCCAGATCATGCCAGAGGAACTGAAAAATGTTCATCAAGACTCTACAGCAAAATAAACAAAACAAAGAAATGGAAAATGACAAAAAGCTACAAATGGCTAATAAATATAAGGGAAAATTCTCAGCCTCAATAATATTTTAGAAAATGCATATTCAAGCACAAGCAAATATTGTTCACCATGAGACTGGGAATATTTTAAAATATTGCTAATTTCTAGATTTCAAGATAAACAGTCTCATCCTTTGTTGAGTTGACCCTGAAAAACTGGTACAGTCAATATCAAGCAGTTAATTTGATGATACTACCTGACCTGCCTCTTGAGAAACCTATATGCAGGTCAGGAAGCAACAGTTAGAACTGGACATGGAACAACAGACTGGTTCCAAATAGGAAAAGGAGTACATCAAGGCTGTATATTATCACCCTGCTTATTTAACTTATATGCAGAGTACATCATGAGAAACGCTGGGCTGGAGGAAGCACAAGCTGGAATCAAGATTGCTGGGAGAAATATCAATCACCCCAAATATGCAGATGACATCACACTTATGGCAGAAAGTGAAGAGGAACTAAAAAGCCTCTTGATGAAAGTGAAAGAGGAGAGTGAAAAAGTTGGCTTAAAGCTCAACATTCAGAAAACTAAGATCATGGCATCTGGTCCCATCACTTCATGGGAAATAGATAGGGAAACAGTGGAAACAGGGTCAGACTTAATTTTGGGGGGCTCCAAAATCACTGCAGATGGTGACTGCAGCCATGAAATTAAAAGATGCTTACTCCTTGGAAGAAAAGTTATGACCAACCTAGATAGTATATTCAAAAGCAGAGACATTACTTTGCTAACAAAAGTCCGTCTAGTCAAGGCTGTGTGGATGTGAGAGTTGGACTGTGAAGAAAGCTGAGCAGCAAAGAATTGATGCTTTTGGACTGTGGTGTTGGAGAAGACTCTTGAGGGTCCCTTGGACTGCAAGGAGATCCAACCAGTCCATTCTGAAGGAGATCAGTCCTGGCTGTTCATTGGAAGGACTGAGGCTGAAGCTAAAACTCCAATACTCTGGCCACCTCATGGGAAGAGTTGACTCATTGGAAAAGACCCTGATGCTGGGAGGGACTGGGAAGAGAAGGGGATGACAGAGGATAAGATGGCTGGATGGCATCACCAACTCGATGGACATGAGTTTGAGTGAACTCCGGGAGTTGGTGGACAGGGATGCCTGGTGTGCATGAGGTGGCAAAGAGTCAGACACGACTGATTGACTGAACTGAATTGAACTGAATTCAAAATATAAATATTCATTCCCCTTCACCAAACAATTCTAATTCTAAATATCTATCCTTCAAAACACATTTTCATATATATAAGAAATGTGGAAAAATATTAATTCGATGGGCTTGCAATGACAAAAAAAAATTGATACAATAGAATTGTCCATTAACAGAAAAATAGATGAAGAATGGTACCAATTCCATCAGTACCATGTTAGAAACTAATAAAAGACTGCGGTTGGGTGAGGGAGCCTTATCATGACCTGGAAAAATCCTAACACACTGTTAAGTAAAAAAGGCAAATACAAAACAAAGTGTTTATCCTGATTCAGTGTGCTTCCTTTTTGAATTAATTTTCATTGTAATTGCTTCACAATGTTGTGTTGGTTTCTGCTGTATAGCAAAGTGAATCAGCTATACAGACACATATCCCCTCTTTTTTGTATTTCCTTCCCATTTAGGTCACCAGAGGTCACTGAATAGAGTTCCCTGTACTATACAGTAGGTTCTCAATAGTTACCTACCTTATACATAGTAGTGTATTCATGTCATCAGTGTGCTTCTAAAACTATGTGCATGACTTAATTTGCAGGGCAAAGCATCAGAGAGGATATAGTCATATTGTGAAAAGTGGCTTAATTTTAGGGAGAGAAGTTAAATTGGGAAGTAAAGTTGGGGGAATGGGAGGTTTTTCATTTTACATACTTCGATATTACAAGATTTTTTTTACAAGAATGTATTCTACACATTACTCAAGTAAAACGCTTAAAAATACATTTTTAAAAACTGACCAGGCAAAGCACAATGAATTTAACGGCTAACTAATCCCTAGTTTATTCCTGATTTCATAATTTTATAATTGCATTTGACTCTCCCCCTCCAAAAAAAGCATCTCAGAGTGAAACTGACAAAATTCTTTTTTTAACATATCAATGCAAAAAAAAAAAAAAGATGAATTGAGAATGCCTGAATCAAGAAAAGACATTGCTAAGTTCCTTTCCAGAAATGAGCAGAGTAGAAGAATACTGACAGTAAAGAAAAGATTCCTTTTAGGCCTCACTCAAAACTCTTCTCCCTTTAATTGACACTATGAGTTACTTGCTGGGAAAACTCGTGATTGTTCAGAATCTTGTTTGTTTTCTTTCTAGAACCCACAGGCTCAGAGTACCTTCTTGGCTAATAACTTTTTTTAAAAAACATCTAGGCAGTAGAAAACTTTCTATTTGTAGCTAAAAGATAGATGCAAAAAGACTTATATTTATATAAAAGAAGACGACAGATGTTTCCTGGGAGTTTGTTGTATGTTAACTTGCTGTGAATGTGTGCGTTGAAGAAGCACAAGTGTTAAGAAATTGATGTACAAAATGAGAACATTCTTCCCACAAACACCGCCTGAGAAAGGCAGCTACCACCAGCCTTTGTTTAGAAACCAGCTTTTACATTACCCTAATTACTCACCCCTGCACTTATAAATTGAGGGTCCTTGCAGAACACACAGTGTTTCTTAAACTTATTTACCTTTTCCTTCATGAGAAACGTCACCACCCAAAAAGGCAGTTTCTCAAGGAGGGGAACTTCTAAAACAGGCTCCGTCTCTCCGAATACCACTCCCTTGTTCCCCAGCACCTCTGCGTCTCACTGATACCCAGAGGCATTATGTCCTGGCTCCAACACGCCTCATCAGTAAGAAAGGAAGTTCTTCGGTGGCTACTGAAAAGCAAATCTTTAAACATCCTCTGCCTAGTCTTGTGGGAGAAGGAGGAGGTTAACTAGCAATCCCAAAGGGATTCTGCATTGTTAGCTACTAGAAAAAATCATCTTCAGAATAATAAAGCTTGCTGCTGCTGCTAAGTCACTTCAGTCGTGTCTGACTCTGTGCAACCCCATAGACAGCAGCCCATCAGGCTCCCCCGTCTCTGGGATTCTCCAGGCAGGAACACTGGAGTGGGTTGCCATTTCCTTCTCCAATGCGTAAAAGTGAAAAGTGAAAGTGAAGTCGCTTAGTTGTGTCTGACTCATAGTGAACCCAGGGCCTGCAGTCTACCGGGCTCCTCCATCCATGGGATTTTCCAGGCAAGAGTACCGGAGTGGGGTGCCATTGCCTTCTCCAAATAAAGCTTAATAATGATATTATAAATGAAAAATTATGATACATTCAGGCATAGACAAAATGAGCCATTTACTTATGAGTGTCCAGAAAGACAATTTTTGTGTATAAAGGTCACCGAGAGATTCAAAAATATGAGGCCAGGACACCTCACACTCAAATTTCAATTTATAATCTTATTTGTAAGCTGGAAAGATAAATGCTAAAATAATCTCAAGTAACACAGATCTTCACACCATAGAAAGGCCCTAAGACTTTGGCTTTGATAACTGTGAAAGGCTTAGACTTAATAGTCAAATAGGCAGAGTGTGTAGCTAATGCTCATATAACTGTATTCACCATTAGACAGATCACTACAAAGGGAGGATGAATGGACCAGATATGTAAGCAAAACTGGAGTAGTGGGTCAGCAAGAGCTAAATAACTCTGATGTGTGACTGAGAGAGCAAATTTGCCTGAAATAGAGGAGTTTCAGATAATCTTGTAAGGGTCTCACACTTTTACTGGTTTAAACTGTGTTTCACCATGTAGCTAGATAAATTCCCTAGGTAACAAAAGACTTTGTAGTCATTGTTTTCCCGGTAGTCAGTCTTACTCTCCCCTTGTTGGACTGAACAGAACTACTTTGAAAGAACCAGCCCTGGGATGAACAGAAAAGATACAGACCGGAAGAAAGCTGGAGATACAGGAAGCTCGTGGGAGAAGCTAGGTACTGGCAGGAGCCTACGGGGCTGGGGAGAGGAGGCTGATGGGCAGCTCTATTTCACCACCAGTAAAGCTTTAAAAGGGTTTCCCTCGTAGCCCAGAAGGTAAGGAGTCCAACTGCAATGCAAGAGACCTGGGTTTGATCCCTGAGTCAGGAAGATTCACTGGAGAAGGGAATGGCTACCCACTTCAGTATTCTTGACTGGAGAATTCCGTGGGCAGAGAAGCCTGGCAGGTTACAGTCCATGGGATCACAAAGAGTCAGACAAGACTGAGCAACTAACACACACACACACACACACACACACACACACACACACACACACACCCCTTAGAAAGGACCACTTGGGACTGATGTATGTTCGGCTCCAGACTGACAGTCTTTGGACAAGACATTAAGTTTTCCACACATCTAGACCTTGCTCCTCTCCCATCAGGAAGCTTCCATAAACCTCTTATCCTTCGCCATCAGAGGGCAGACAGACTGAAAACCACAGTCACAGAAAACTAACCAATCTGATCACATAGACCACAGCCTTATCCAATTCAATGAAACTATGAGCCATGTCATGTAGGTCCACCCAAGATGGATGGGTCATGTGGAGAGTTCTGACAAAACGTGGTCCACTGGAGAAGGGAATGGCAAACTACTTTAGTATTCTTGCCTTGAGAACCCCATGAACTGTATGAAAAGGCAAAAAGATAGGACACTGAAAGATGAACTCCCCAGGTCAGTAGGTGCCCAATATGCTACTGGAGATCAGTGGAGAAATAACTCCAGAAAGAATGCAATCCATCCTAAAGGAAATCAGTCCTGAGTGTTCACTGGAAGGACTGATGCTGAAGCTGAAACTCTAATCCTTTGGCCACCTGCTGTGAAGAACTGACTCATTGAAAAGACCCTGATGCTAGGAAAGATTGAAGGCGAGAGGAGAAGGGGATGACAGAGGATGAGATGGTTGGATGGCATCACCAACTCAATGGACATGAGTTTCAGTAAACTCTGGGAGTTGGTGATGGACAGGGAGGCCTGCTGTGTTGCAGTCCATGGGGTCGCAAAGAGTTGGACGTGACTGAGCAACTGAACTGAACTGAGACTTTGCTAATCAATAGGATTTAGAGTTAGCAACGCAAATGAAAGGAGAAATAAAGGACTTTGACTCTCAAGTTTTTCATCTTCTCCTTCTGTGCTGTTGTTCAGTCTTCTGAGTTCTATCTGACTTTTTGTGACCCCGGACTATAGCACGCCAGGTTTCCCTGTTCTGTGCTATCTCTCGGAGTTTGCTCAAACTCATGTCCATTGAGTCAGTGATGCTATCTAACCATCTCATCCTCCTTTTGTACATTGCTCCTGTTTTTCTCAGATGCTTGAGAAAGCCAGAGGGAAAAGCTAAAATCAAAAGAGGATAGAAACTATTTCTCCCTTTGTCCAAGGAAATAAAAGTCTTGTTTGGAAGACTCGATTGTCAATGCTTTGCTCTGTTATTTCTAACACAGGGTTTCCTAACTTTGTGCTAAAAAGCCATTCTGCCCTCATTTGAAGGTTTGTAATGGGAAGGTAAATGTAGGGAACAGATGAGAATGATTCTAATGACAAAGGGCTTCTGTGGGGATACAGAGTAAGGTGCTCTGTGTGTGTGTGTGTGTGTGTGTGTGTGTGTGTGTGTGTGTGTGCGCATGTGTGTATGTTGCTCATGCATGCTTAGTGAAAAGTAGTTTTTTTCTGTAAGCTTCTTGAGCAACAAGCGAAAAAGAAATTACACAGAGCAAATGGATAAAGTCGTTATGTCTAAATTAATAGATATAATTAGATACAAAAATATAAATAGGTTAAACAATAAGCGCTATGAATGGAGATATTAAATCTGTATTCTTCATTTTTAATGCCCAGGATCCATTACAAGGGAATACATCATAGATAATCCATACACATATTTTTAATTAATTAACTGAAAGCAATGAAACATTGACAATTCTGAGAATAGGACTTAATTAAACAGAACACCCTCCAATGCCACAAGCACCTCAAATATATATAGTTTCATTCAAATAAGACCCATTGGGATCACATTGTAATCTAAACCAGCAGGGGATGTTGCAAGGCAGGCAATGCTCTACCAGGATATTGCACTTACTTAACCCGAGCAAACAGGAAATGAAGTTAGTGATATACATTTTTACATTAGAGGTACTCTGAACAAAGACGGGCTGCAAAATGTTCAGGATAGAACATGGAGAGATGATAAACATGAGTCACCAGGGTAGTCACACAGCACATACGACGTCCTGCAGAGAGTTTCCATGTAGAATTCTGAAAGCTGTGGGACCTGGAACACAATTCTTTCAGGCTTTTCTCCCTGTGATGCTAATTCTCACTTTCACATTTTCTTACAGTGTCTTCAGTCTATTCCTTTCTCAGTCTAGTGTCTGAGTGCTTCCCTTAGAAGAGCCTTACTACTTCTTCCTAAAACAGCCATTTTGATCTGTGTAGTGCTCCAAAATGCTTCCAAATACTAGGAAAGAAAGCAGAAAGACCTTATAACCGCTAAGGAGTTTGGGCTGTAAAGCAGCAGAAACAAATGAAACAATAATTGATATGCACACACGCTTAAAATTCAGACACTTAACCAAAATAATCTGTAAAGATTATATCGAGTGATATTTCTCTACTTACAAGTTCATTTCCTGCACATTCTCAGCAGCGAAATAAAAGGTCTTGATCTGTGGATGACTGATCTTAAAAGCACTTGGAAGGGGAAAAGCACAGACACGTGAGAAGTTAGAAATTAGTACAGTCAACAATGCAGTCAACAGTAAAACAGTCAAATATATATATATATGGTAAGTTCATCTGATTTCTTTGTTAATTTATAAAAGCAGAATTTTTAATTACATTAAATATCTATTGTCTAATCTCGATTACATGTAGGGAGCAGAGGGTGAATTCATCACGTCAGGGCATTCAGACCAGAACTTGGTCTTGACTAATCAATAGTCTCTACTTAAAACATATGAACATATTCTTTTATTTTCAATTGCTGTTTGTTATAGAGAAAATACACTAAAATATAAAGTGGTAGATGTGCAACTTCAAAGTACCCAGATCAACTCCAACAAGCACAGTACTTAAATTTAGATACAATAACTGCATTTATAGAAAAATAATTAAGTATAAAATTTCTACACTCTGACAACACATCAAAACCATTAACCAAGCTATCCTCTATTGGTACAGAAAAAATACAAGGCAGATTTTTGAGTTTAAAAGAAAAGTATAAAAACATTGATGATAACAAAGTATTTCCTCTTTACCATTTAGACAGGAAGTCCTGCAGTGTGGACCAGGGTTTTTGTACATGACCAGTTTCGTCAAAACCACAAAAATCGAGGCAACCTCATGTATCACCAGGTACTTTCTGATGCAGCTACATCACAATGGCACAGACTTAAAGCTCACAACAGGTTAATTGTTTTTTTTAATAATCAGTTGCTGCTACTAGAAACACAGGTCAATAGGGAACTGCCCTTTTCTAACAAAATAGGAAATGATGTCAAAAGCAGAACAAAGAATAAGTAAAAGATAAAAAAGACACATATACAAAATGAAGATGGATCCTGTTATGGGAAGAGCACTTGACTGGGAGTCTGGAGAGCTGGTCTAGGCTGGAGACTCTGGCTCCTGTTGGTTATCAAATCTCTTAGACTTTAAGTATATCAAGGTGCAATCCCCAAGGCTAAGACAACTCAGAGAATTCAATTTCAGAATGCTACTGACAATTTCATGAACTAAGGAAAAGAAACTGGTCTCATATCATATCTGCTGCTCTTGTGAGTCCTATTTAACTAGCCATTCTCTTTACAAAAACACATCCTTGACATCTGATCACCCTGCCAGTCCTGGATGGTGGCTCGTTTCTCATTGGATCATGGACCTGGTCATTAGCAGCATGGCCTGCCAGGGCTCCGTGGGGTTTTAAAATCCATCTGCTTCACAAAGTGAAATTCCAGAAAACAAGAGGTTAAAAGCTTCTATTACTGTTTGCTGTGCCAAACCATAAAGTCAACATTTTTCGACATTTGAATATCATCATCATGAACTTCTAAACCACCATATCACCTGAGGAACTTATAAAAAGGCTGTTATCCTGGCCCCATTATTTTGTGGGAAATGATAGACAACTTACTGCTTTTTCTTGCATTCAGACGCTTTCTCTACAGTGAAATCAGGCAGGTTAACAAATCCATCAGCCTTTTCTGCCTGAAATAAACACACACCACAAATAGGAATAAATGCATCAATCCTAGCCATTCGTTTATTGAGATCATATGTTGAACAGAGATAGAATAAGTGAAATGGAGAAGGATCAAAAGATACTTCTCTGAATCAGCATTGGACTTCTCCCAGACATACATTTTATAAGAGAAATTAATATTCTTCTGACAAAGCATCCAGAATCTTATCTGAGAAGTAACATGACACAGTTTTGGGACAGCCAACGTGTGGCACAAGCAGGACCTACCCAACCCCTTCTCGTCTGTCTTCCTAGAAAACAGCAGAGCTAACTGATCAGAGCTCCACTTCCTCTTGAGCCCATGGCCACCTTCAGCATCTTTCTCATCCCACTTCTCTAGCGAGCCGCAAGTATCTAAGATAGAACCTAATTAGCATCACAAGCACAGTCATTAACAGCATGCCCTATTACATGATGAACAGAGGCCTGATTGTGGAGTTAAGTAAAACTGAGGTTCATATCATGGATCCACCACTCACTGGTTGTTATAGGATTTAAATAAGCTCAGAAAAATAAAACACTTAACAGATACTCAACAAACATTAGTTTCTCTCTCAAGTTTAGTAAGTTCCCAGAGGGTTAAATCACAGAGCCATCTCTTGGAAAATCTCAGTTCCATAATCAATGCCTTGAGTTCTTTCTATAAAGGAAAGAGTGCACAGAAAAATGATACTTTTAAGGAAATAAAATGAATGCCACTTTGAAACACCATTTAGAGGAGAATGGATACAGGTATATGTATGGCTGAGTGGCTCTGCTGCGCACCTGAAACTATCACAACATTGCTAATCAGTTATACCCCAATGCAAAACAAAATGTTTTTTTAAAAAGTGCATGTCAGTGTTTCAAATATAAATATTAAAAATCTTCTCAACAAATAATAAAAGATGTTAGGCAGCTCAGCAACTTAACCTCATTTATTCCAACCATTATTCAAAATCTAGTGAGTTCTGTACTGTACCTGATTCATTATGAAAGTTTTATATAAAAACTATGAAACTTCAAGATAAAAGATTAAAAAATACCAAAAATTTTACAGGGAATGTAATCATTGCTCTGCCTCTAAAAAATTTCTTAGCCTTTATGAATAAAATTTAACTGAACCACAGGAGGCTAGATTGCTTGTCACAGATAGAACTCAAATCTTTCATCTACACTAATGTCTCTGAATGAAGAAATACAGTTCACAACATTAAACGTATCCCTGGCAGTCCAGTGGTTAAGACTCCAAGTTCCCAACGTAGGGGGCATGGGTGGGAGAACTAAGACCCCACATGCTACACAGCATGGCCAGAAAAACAAAGCAAAACATAAATGAGTCAGTGGTTATTAGAGGATAAATAAAAATTGGTTTTGAAAACACAATTAAAGGCAGCTAGCTGTTAGCTCAGCACCTTGGGTGCTCATAGTTCATATTGTCACCTGTGCTTCTTTCCCTTATCACCAACTAGGGTGTAACTTGCACTCTTTCTTCAGAAAAATTAAACTGTGAAACTTCCAGTCTTAGGTCTGTTCCCTCTGTTCTCTCCTACGTGCACCAACTTAACCAGACTCTTCACTCGAAGATCTTTCTTCTTATAAAACTCAAAACTCAATTCAAAGGACACTTCCTTCTTCAAAAATTGTATGTTTTTCCAATTTGACATTTATTTTGGGATGGGCTATTTAATCACTGGATGATGGTTTCACCAACCCTATCTAAAGAGAATGTAAAGCATTTGAAGAGATTCAACTTTCTCTACAATGCACAATGCTTTCTGTGGCCTCTCAGCATTATATAAAAGTATATTACTTTTCATTTATTTAATTGAAGAGTAGTTGATTTATTTACAATATTGTGCTCATTTCTACTGTATAGCAAAGTGATTCAGATATATATATATATGTGTATATATATGTGTGAATATATATGTATATATATGTGTATATATATGTGCATGTATATATGTATATGTATATATATGTATATATATGTGTGTGTGTATATATATATATTCTTTTCTACTATGGTTCATCACAGAATATTGAATATAGTTCCCTGTGCTATACAGTAGGATCTCACCATTTATCCATCCTATATAATAAAAGTTTGCATCTGCCATCCCAAACTCCCAACCCATCCCTCCCTCACCCATACTAAAAATTAGAGTTTTAAAAAAATTACATTAGGCTCCAGAAATTCCACTCTTATATACCCCGAAAGAAGTGAAAACAGGTACTCAAATAAATACATGCGTGGTCACAGCAGCATTATTTCATGATAGTCAAAAAGTGGAAACAGTCTAAGCATCCTTCAACAGAGGAACAGATAGTGGCCTATCTATACAATGGAATATTATTCTGTCACAAAAAAAAGAAGGAAGTATTGATAAATACTCTAATGTGGATGAACCTTGAGGACATTATACAAAGGAAAAGAAGTGACACAAAACACTATATATTGCATGATTTCATTTATATGAAATAGCCAAAATAGGTAAATCTATAGAAACAGAAGACAGATTAGTGGTTGTCAGGGGCCACGGGCAGAAGGGGATAGGGAGCAACTGCTTAATGGGCATGAGTTTTCCTTTGGGTTGTTGACAATGTTTTAGAACTAGATAGAGGAAATGGCTGCACCTTGTGAGGACACTAAATACCACTGAATTACTCATTAAAGAATGGATAATCTCATGTAAAGACTTCCTTGGTGGCTCTGAGATAAAGAATCCACCTGCCAATGCAGGAGATATGGGTTCAGTCCCTGGGTTGGAAAGATCCTCTGGAGAAGGAAATGGCAACCCACTCCAGTATTTTTGCCTGAAAAATTCCACAGACAGAGGAGCCTGGTGGGCACCCGTCCATGGGGTCGAAAAGAGTTGGATCTGACTTAGCAACTAAACAACAGTCTCATGTGAATTTTACCTCAATAAAGAAAATGCTATGTTGGGCTAGGGTATTTTAATGTAAATTCCTGCAATTACTTTGGAAAGAATAAAACAATTTATATTCACCATTTGTTTCTATTTCCTACCTTCATTGATTTCTACACCCACTAGTCCACAGAAAGAGCTGTTACCGAGAACCGCAATGATTTTCCTGTTGCTAAATCCCGTGTACCCTTTTTAGCCCTCACTTAATTGAACTCTGGAAACTGACACTACAGCCCACTCCCTCCCTCAAGAAATGTCTCTTTTCTGACAGTGCATTTCTGCAGCCTCCCCCTGTTCCCCATTTAACTGCTCCTTGCTTTCTTTCATAGGGTCTTCTTTCCCCCTCTGTTTCTTATGCCCCAGATTTCTAAGTACAAACTCACTCTGTTCTCATTCCAATACCCTCCACAGGGGATCATACTCACTTCCATGGCAGCATGTACAACCACATTTGTACACACATATCCAAAACCTATACCCGCAAACTCCTTTCAATCCTAGGGCACCCATCCCAAGATCCAGCTGCCTAATGTACGTATTCGATGAGTGTTCCACAGGCTCCCTGTCATGGACCCAATATTTGTGTTCCCCCACATCTCAAATTCATATTTTGAAGCCCTAAACCCTAACATGATGGTATTCGAAGCAGGATCTTGGGGAAGTAGTTTGGTTTAGATGAAGTAATAAGGGTGAAACCCCTCTGATGGAATTAGTGCCCCTATAAAAAGATGAAGACTCTAGTGCTTCCCCACTCCTCGCCACGCCTCCTCCATCTGAACATATGGCAAGAAAGCAACTCTCTTCCAACCAGAAAGAAACCTCTCATCTGATATGGAATCCACTAGAACTTGAGCTTGGACTTCCTAGGCTCCAGAACTCTGACGAACAAATATGTGTTGTTTAAGCCACGCAGGCTATGGTATTTTGCTATGTGGTAGCACAAACTGACTAAGATTCTCCCCTTGAGAGTGACAAATCCAAGACCAAACTCATCGTCTCCCTCCATGAAAGGCCTGCTTCTCTTTCTCCTGTGTTCTCCTCTGAAGTGAATGATGTCCCTTTTTATCCAGTTATCCAAAAACAGGAAATATGGGATGACATCTTTGACACTTCAATCTCCTTCTCAGCATCTGTGCAAGTAACCACTAAGTTGTATCATTGCTGCGTCTGCCACAGCTCTTCAAAGCATCTATTACACACACCTCCTTCAGACCATTATTGCAGAAGTCCTCTAAACCATTAACCATTATCCCTCTTCATAGTTGTGTTTTTCTCTCTGATTTAGTGTCCAAATCACAATCACAGCAAATCTTCATTCCACAAACCTCTTCTTTCATTAAAATCCTGCATGGTTCCCAATTGCTCTTGGAGAAAGTCTAAGTGTTTAAAGTGAAGTCGCTCAGTTATGTCTGGCTCTTTGCGACCCCATGGACTGTAACCTATCAGGCTCCTCCGTCCATGGGATTTTCCAGGCAAGATTACTGGAGTGGGTTACCATTTCCTTAAGTGTTTAAGAAGAGTATAAAAGGCCTTTCATGATTATGCCATGATTAATTATACAGTTTTATCTTCTCTGGAGAAGGGAATGGCTACCCACTTCACTATGCTTGCTTGGAGAATCCCATGGAGAATCCCTGGAGAGCTACAGTCCATGGTATCACAGAGTCAGACTTGACTGAGAAACTAACACTTTTACTTTTTCACTTTCATAATTATATAGCTTCATTTTCTCTAGTGCCCCTACCCCTTACTCAACCAAAAGTAAATGAAAAAATTAAAACACAGAAAAAATACTTCTATTGAGCTGAATTAGAATTAATACCCAATTTATAGCATTATTACTCTCTAGATAATCTGCTATCAGTACAAGAAGGCCACCTTAAATGACAACAACACAAAAAGCAATCAACAAAAAACTAAATACAGACATATGTAAGAGAAAAACCGTAAATCTTCATTTTGGTGGATTCCTTTCTGGTAAAACTGAAATGGCTGAGATTCCTTCAAATAAAAGCCTAAATAAAAATGAGTAAAAGATACCTTAATATTTCCCCAGTAAATTTTTCTTCTATGAGCAAAGGCATTTCTCGCTTTATGTTCAAACTGTATTCAAAATCACAGATAACTGTGTCAAACATTGTCTTTGCTTATTTGACTTGCAAAAAATGCCTCAAAAATGACAATCACAGCGGGAAAATCCTAAGGAATGACAGTTTTCTCCTCCTTTCCCTCCTCCCACCCCTTCAGATCCCTTGTTCCTTATTGCAGTAACGGAACTAACTTTCTCAAATAGCATCCTTCCTCTTCAATCATTTCTAACTTTCTGAAAAGTTACTTGAAAGTTCTTCATTGGTACTTGCAATTTTCTCCCTGGATTCTAATGTAAAAAAAAAGTCTTGTTCTCTTACCAGAACTATCACACCATCTTTTGGTCACTGTGCAAACTTGTCTTATCAGATTTAGTCTTACATTCTGAAACAAGACACTGCTTTTCACTTTGTGATATGATGCTCTACAATCTTAAAACTCACATATTCATCCTTCCCCTTTTCTAGCAACTCTGATTTTGTTCAACTTAGTGAAGTTTCATCTGCAATTGGCATATTAGCAGCATTAAAAACACATGTTTATTAAAACTGTTCATGTTATACATTCATTTATTCAATGAACATTTACTGAGTACCTTTTTTGTGTCAGGCACTGTGTCAAATATTTGGGCTTTATCAGTGAGCAAAACAGACAGAGATATCTACTTTCAAGGAGAAAAGAGACAATAGCTCAATGTATGAGCACATAAATTACACAGCACACTCTGAGCAGTAATTACTACAGAGAAAAGTAAAACTGATCTGGGTAAAGGGGTTCTGACTGCAAGGAGGGCAGGGTGCCTTCTGTTCCTAGGCTTAAAAAGGCCCTTCCTCTCTCACTTTCCTAGATATGTCTCCACGAATCAACTTAGGTGTGACCTTCTCCAAAACTTTCCCTGGCTCCTCCAAGCTTGGAGCTAATGCCTTCCGCTTTGTGTCCCAACCCCCACAGTGGGCTTTGCTTACCATACTTCTCTTTCTGTATTTAGTTATCAAGGTATTCCTCTGTTTCTCCAACAGACTGTGCACCTTGAGCGAAATTATTTTGTTGTTTACAGTTATATCACCAATTATTGAATAAGCTAAGGTGTTCAACACAAGTGAAATAAAAAAAAATGAGCTTTATGAATGAATGAAGGACAGAAACATGGTCTTTTTCCATCGTCAGTCAATAAAGTGCTAAAATGAGATGCAGAAGTCACTTGGGAAAACATTTGGCAGTTTCTAAAAAATATAAATATATATTAATAATTACCATACAACTTAGCAATTCCATTCCTAGGTACCTACCCAAGAGAAATGAAAGCATATGCCCATGCAAAGATCTGCCTGCAAATATTTATAGCAGCACTATTCATAATAGCTCAAACCTGGAAACAATCTAAATATCCATCAACTGGTAAATAGTGTGGTATATTCATACAACAGAGTACCGTTTAGTGAACCACTGACATGAGCTCAAACATAGAAGAATCTTGAAAACATAATGCTAAGTAAAAGACAGACACAAGAAATCACCTAATACTGTATCATTCTTTTATACAAATTGTAGGAAAAAAGCAAATCTATCTATAAAGACAGAAAGTAGAATAGTGGTTGCCTGGAGGGGGAATGAAGATTGACTGTAAAGGCATAAAGGATTTTATTGATATGATGGAAATTATTTAAAGCTGATTTATTATGATGGCTCATCACTCAGTAAATTTACCAAAAATCATTCAGTTGTAAATCTGAATAGTGTAATTTTATGATATGTGAAATATATCTCAATAAAGCTGTTTTTAAAAACATGAGATGCAGGAAAAGTTTGGGGAGTAAAAAATAATGAATGAATTTTTCCTGTTTGTCTGTCAGTAAGACTTAAAAGAAGGCAAAATATGAGGTCTTTGACGACTCCGCTGATGACTCAATATGACTTGTTCAAACTTTAGACACAAAATTAGGTTAAAATTTCTTATTTGCTTCAATTTTGGATTACAGGAATTTTAGAGTGAAAAATATTTTACATAGAATTTGCCACACTCAGACATATTTTTTAAATTAATTAAAATAGGATGTTAAGTTTTAATATCTAAATGCAAAATAAGTGTTCATTGCCATCAATAAAGTTTGACTTTTTCATACTACAAAATAGACAAACTCAGTTCTTAAGGACCTACATATGTCAGAAAGGTAGAAAAGCAGACCTAGAAAAATAAGAGTGTTATAAATATATCCCAGAGACTAAGTAGGTCAAAGAAGACCAAGCCAGAAACAAATGAAGTATAATATAGGAAACTATTATGTATTTCATGGTTAAAAATAAAGAGTACAATTATCTGTCTATTCTCAGTGGAACACTATTTCCTTGATTCTAAGAAGACTGAATTTTTACATTTCAATAATTCTGAAATCAAGAGGCACCTTAGAAACTATGTGTATTTTCCTTGTACCATTTCCCTCAAAATCCTGTTATTCAATAAAGTATAGGTATTTAAATGGACAGAATCTTAAATTCAAGGGGAAATTAGTTTAAAAAACAAAATACAGACTTCTTTGTAATATGCTTTTGCAGTTATGCATGAATATGAATTTGACACTCATGAAATTACTTTAAATAAACTTCAGTGAAGTTACCCAATGAATATCAAAGTCAGGAAATTTGCAAAACTTCAGTACTCCACATAAATCCATGGTTTGCTCAGTTCTACCCTGACACTCCCAGTATGTTGGAAACAGTTTAGTTTAGTTGAGTCCAGTCACTCAGTTGTGTCTGACTCTTTGTGACTCCATGAATTGCAGCATGTCAGGCCTCCCTGTCCATCACCAGTTCCCGGAGTCCACCCAAACCCATGTCCATTGAGTCAGTGATGCCATCCAACCATCTCATCCTCTGTCGTCCCCTTTTCCTCCTGCCCTCAATCTTTCCCAGCATCAGGGTCTTTTCCAATGAGTCAGCTCTTTGCATCAGGTGGCCAGAGTATTGGAGTTTCAGCTTCAACATCAGTCCTTCCAATGAACACCCAGGACTGATCTCCTTTGGATGGACTGGTTGGATCTCCTTTCTGTCCTAGGGACTCTCAAGAGCCTTCTGCAACACCACAGTTCAAAAGCATCAATTCTTTGGCACTCAGCTTTCTTTATAGTCCAACTCTCACATCCATACACGACCACTGGAAAAACCATAGCCTTGACTAGATGGACCTTTGTTGGCAAAGTAATGTCTCTGCTTTTTAATATGCTATCTAGGTTGGTCATAACTTTCCTTCCAAGGAAACAAGCAAAGTCTAAACTCTAAGCAGAGCAGTTCACTCTCATGTCACTTTGGAACAGTTGTTACTAAGTTCTAGTGGCCTTCAATTTTCTTGTTTTGCAGTGTCTTTGTCTGATTTTGTTAACAGGGTAATGTTGACCTTGTAGAATGAGCTAGAAAGTATTCCCTCCTCTTTAATTTTTTGAAATACTTTGAGAAGGATTAACTCTTTTTTTAATGTTTGGCAGAATTCCCCTGTGAAGCCATCTGGTCCTGAAGTTTTACTTGTTGGGAGATTTTTGATTACTGATTCAATTTCAGTATCAAGAATTGGTCTATTTAGATTTTCTATTCCTTCCTAATTCAATCTTGTAAGATTGTACATTTCTAGCAATTAATCATTTCTTCTAGGTTACCCAATTTTTTGGCATAAAACTGTGGTATTCACTTGTGACTGTATTTCTGTGACACTGGTTGTAACTTCTCCTCTATCATTCCTAATTTTGTTTATTTGGTCTCACTCTCTTTTTTTCTCAATGAGCCTGGCTAGAGGTTTACCAGTTTTAAAAATATCTTTCTAAAAAGCAACCCTTAGTTTCTTTCATTGATCTTTTTAACTATTTTTTTAGTCTCTGTTTCCTCTCTAATCTTTATTATTTCCTTCCTTTTGCTGACTTTGGGCTTTGTTCTTTTTCTAATTCCTTTAGATGGAAAGTTTAGGCTGTTTACTTGAGATTTTTCTTGTTTCTTACGGTAGGCCTACATCACTAAAAACATCTCTTAGAACTGTTTTTGCTGCATCCCATAGACTTTAAAAAGTTGTATTTCTATTTGTCTCAAGATATTTTCTGATTTCCTCTTTGATTTTCTCATTAACTCATTAGGTTTTTTTGTAGCAAGTTTTCAGTTTCCATGTGTTCGTGGTTTTTCCATTTTTATTCCTGAAATTAACTTCTAGTTGCATACTGCTATGGTAAGAAAAAATATTTGAAATAATTTCAATCTTTTGAAATTTACTGAAACTTATTTTGTAGCTTAGCATGTAATATATCTTGGACAAAGTTTCATGTGCACTTGAAAAGAATATGTATTCTGCTGATCTTGATGGAATGTTCTGTGGCTATCTATTAAGTCTATCTGATCTAATGTGTCTTTTAAGGCCACTATTTCCTTATTGATTTTCTGACTGGATAATCTGTCCATTGATATAAGTAGGCTACTAAAGTCCTCTTGTATTATTATATTACTGTCAATGTCTTCCTCTATGTCTGTTAATAGTTGCTTTATATATTTAGATGTTTCTATAGTAGATACATTTATGTTTACAAATGATATATCCTCTTCTTGGATTGAATTGCTTATCATTATATAATGCCCTTCTTTGTCTTTTGTTATAGATTTTTAAGTCTACTTTGCCTGATATGAGTATTGCTGCCCAGTTTTCTTGTCCACCAACATCACTGGATAGAGAGAATGTAGTATACATATACATAATGGAATGGAATATTACTTAGCCATAAAAAAAGAATTAAATTTTGACATTAGCAACAACATGGATGGACCTAGAGGGTATTATGCTTAGTGGATTAAGTCAGATGGGAAGAGACATATATTGTGTGTTTTCACTTATATGTGAAATCTAAAAACTAAAATGAATGAACAAATACAGCAAGGCAGAAATAGACTCACATACACAGAGAACAGACTGGTGGCTCCAGTGGAGGGCGGGGCAGGAGAAAAAAGGGTGAGGGGGATTAAGAGGCAGAAACTACCCAGTATAAAATAGATAAATTATGGGGATATATTGTACGGCACAGGGAATATAGCCAATATTTTATAACAACTTTATATGAACTCACACACTGTTGCTGGTAATGCAAAAATGGAAGCCACTGGAAGGAAACCGAGCAGTAACTAGCAAAAATGTATTTACTCTTTGACCCAGAAACCCTACTTCTGGAATCTGTCCTAAATATAAATATGTTGAATGGCATTTGAATTGCATCATTATTTGTAAGAACAAAAGATTGTAAAGAATCCAAATGTCTATCATCAGGGGACAATTGAATAAAGTATGTACAGCATCCACATACAATGAATAACTAAGAAAAATGACATATATACATACAGAGTAATCTCCAGGACAAGGTAAGAGAAAAAGTAAGGTATAGCACAATAGATAGTGTGTTAATTTTATGTAAGAAAAAAGAGATAGGATATGTTCATGCCTACATACTCATCTTTATTTGTAAAAATAAATCATAGAAAAAAATTTTTAAAACAAACATAAAAGGAGGAAGGCAAAAGGGTAGAGGAACAGGGACAAAAGTAAGACTCACCTGGTTATAATTAGTTATATAGTTTTGACTTTGAAATTGGATAAATGATTTATATTTTTTTAAAAATGCAAACAAAAAAGCAGTTCCCAAAATTAGAAACAAATAGAAACAAATGAATTTAATTGAATATAATAAACATGGTGACAGAACCCCACACAAATAATAACAGAGCACAGAATTTTGACTACAAGATAGTTAGTGGAACACAGTCTAAAAACTTTTAGTAATGACATTGTCCTTACTTTTAGGTGATTTTAGTAGTTTTTCTTCCCCTCAAAAAATTCCTTGAAATATAAAGGAGGAGGGAGTGGAGTTGGCTTTTCGCTTTAAGTGGCAGACTATGTGATGCTGCTTTGTTATGAAAAGTCAACTCAACTCCCTCTTCCTTTCAGGAAAGGAACTAGAAAGATTATACACCACGGCTGTCTCCAGTCTGCTAGTACTATGTGGGCCTGCAGGCAGACAGCTGACATTATTAGCACTGAGTTTTGATAAGCACTGCAAAGGAAGAAGAAAGAATGATTTTCTCTCTTCTTTTAGCTATCACAAGCAAGACTGGCAGTGAGAACACTTGAAATCCTTTTGAGAAGTATCAGTCAGTTCAGTTCAATCACTCAGTTGTGTCCGACTCTTTGCCACCCCATGGACTGCAATACGGCAGGCCTCCCTGTCCTTCACCAACTCCTGGAGTTTACTTGAACTCATGTCCATTGAGTCGGTGATGCCATCCAACCATCTCATCCTCTGTCGTCCCTTTCTTCTCCCGCCTTCAATCTTTCCCAGCATCAGGGTCTTTTCAAATGAGTCAATTCTTTGCATCAGGTGGCCAAAATATTGGAGTTTCAGCTTCAACATCAGTCCTTCCAATGAATATTCAGGGCTGATTTCCTTAGGATGGACTGGTTGGATCTCCTTGCAGTCCAAGGGACTCTCAAGAGTCTTCTCCAACACCACAGTTCAGAAGCATCAATTCTTCGGGCTCAGCTTTCTTCACAGTCCAACTCTCACATCCACACATGACTACTGGAAAAACCATAGCTTTGACTAGATGGACCTTTGTTGAGTATAGTAATTATAATAATCTGAGTAAAATCTCTAGTAAAACCTAACTTTTGTTGAGTACTAAACACATGACATCTAGGTACTAATATCTTAGTCTTTAGAGAAAAATTGATCATATTCAAATGCCAGAATGTACAAAATTGATCACTATTTAGCCTAGACATGAAACTAGACTGGCAATCAGGACTTCCTTGGTGCTCTAGTGGCTGAGATCTACACTCCTAATCCACGGGATCTGTGTTCAATCCCTGATCAGGGAGCTAGATCCCACATGCCTGAACTAAGCATTCAAATGCCACAACCAAGACCCAGCACAACCAATAAATAGGTTGGCATTGTACAATAGAAAAGTTATATGGTTCATTAAAGTGACAAAACTCAGACCAGAACCCAGAAGTCAGTTAAATAATTCTAGACAACAATTTCTTCAGTCTCAACCATAGATGAAATATCATAGAAGAGAATCTGCAGTTGGCAAATGTCATAGAAGAAAGAAGCCTGGACTTGAATCAGAGTATCTAGAAGCAAGCCACTTACTGTGTAATCCTAGGCAGAGCATTTAATCTCTTGGGTCAGTGAGGCTAATTAGAATTAATATGAATCTATGTAATACTGTAAAGTTATCAGAGCTGTTACAGTTAAAATAAAATTTAAGATTTTATTATTAATGAGAAGAATTGGGAAAGAAAATAGGAGAAGAAATGGCCCAAAAAAGACAAAGGTGAAGTAAAATAAGTTTTTCACTCTGCTCACTGTCAGCCGAGCCCTCCAAATAGCTCCTTCTTAGTCTAAACTCTCCTTATTTCCTCTGTCTCAGATTAATGTCTGTAGAAAAATATTTTAAATTCTTTGGAGAGCAATACTAGCAAGCTCTCTATATCCTTCATACAGTATCTGGGGTATGCTTTTATTTAAAGGATATTGCTTTTGGGTTTATCTAGCTCTGTATTTTGCATATAATGAGATTTTCATCCAAAGAGATTTTTCTTCTTATAAATGCTTAGAAATAGATGTCCTACATAGAAAACATTTGGCAAGTGTTCTTGACTAATCAACACAAAGGCCTGATTTCCTACCAAACCCACAGATTGTGGCAATTCATTATAAAAATGGACTGAAGGTGTTGGTGGTGATAATCAGGATGGTTCTGAAGAGGCTGGGGCTCTAACAAGGGGGAGAGAAAAGGCCTCAGAAGGAAGCCGACCACTTGCAGAGAATGCTGTGGGTGACCCAGCCACGTGGCCACATCCTGGTCATGCGGGGCACACTGGCTAGACTGCACTGCTGGCCCTTGCATCTCTTTGTGGGAGGCTTCTCTGGCTACCAGATTCCAGCTCCCCATCTGTGCAGGGGCGCACTGCCCCTAGGACAACCAACGACTGATGCGACTTGGTGTATAAATATTCCAGGGTCCCCTGTCCCTTGGGAGGAAAACTCAGAGGTGTGTCTTTCTCACAGGCTCTCAGAGTTCCCCAGCAGAATTAAGCTTTAGTTACCCACAGTCATGATCTGCATGCTCGAGAGCTTTATCAGCTAACTTTCCACCGTTTCTCACTTCCTCATTTCCTTTCCAAATATTTCCGGTATCACTTCCCAAATAAAGTGCTTGCACCTAAATCTTCTCTCAGGGTCTGCTTCTGGGGAATCTAAACCATGATGCTATTCCTTTCACAGAAAGTGTTCCTACTGGTGGTTCCTGCTCACGAACAGCCCATCTGCTCTGCACCTGAAGCCCTCTTCATGATTTCCTTTTAAAAATCGCCCAAGGATATGACTCTTTCATTATCATATTAGATCATATTTAAGTGGTCACCACGGGCTTCCCAGGTAGTGCTGTGGTAAAGACTCTGCCTGCAGTGCAGGAGACGCAAGGGACGTGGTTTGTTCCCTGGGTTGGGAAGATCCCCAGAAAAGGAAATGGCAACCCACTCCAGTATTCTTGCCTGGGAAATCCCATGGACAGAGGGGCTGGTGCGCTACAATCCATGGGGTCTCAAAGAGTCAGATATAATTTACTGACCAAGCACGCACACACACAAGTGACCGGCGTCTCACTCTCTGATCTGTAAATCAGCAATCCTAGCTAGCTCTGCTTACTTAAACATTCTTCCATTCTCTCCCTATGAAATCATAGTTTTAATGAAATTAAGTTACCAGTGAATTTTCTGGCAGGCTGACATACAAAGGTAGTCATTATCTTCTGAAATATCATTATCAGAGCAAGGTGGAAATTTTAGCATAAAAGAATCTTCTATTATTGTTCTCTATAATATAAAATCTTCCCCACAGGGCACAAGCCTTAGCACAGAAGGCCATTCGTGATCTTCCACATCCAGCACTCCCACCAGTGTTTTAGAAGCCTTAAAACCCTAGAGACGCTATTACTTCCACCTACTTAGAGTTGGTCTATTCCGCAGCATACTCAGGGAAAAAAAAAAAAAGGGAAGAAAAAGCACTAAACAGGAAGGAAAATTTTTAAATGAACAGGAAGACATTTGACTAAATGTCACTATTACAGAATAAGCTACGTGTCTTGTTTCCCAATAGAGTTCATCTTCCATCCATGGCTAGAGCAAGAGTGAGGAAAGAATAAACAAAGGAACATCATTTAAGAAAATCTGAAGTCTGGTGTGTTTGCTTTCAATGTTAGAAATTTGGGGGAAATAAGAAAAATAAGGCATACTGTTTCAAAATCACAGTTATTATAGCACATAATCGTGCCTTCACACCATGCATATTAAATCTTCCAATACTCCAGAAAATTTCAAATCTCTTCAAACTGCTTTCATGAGTTTCTTGAGTGCCATTAAGTTACTGCTCAGCCACAGCTAAACAGACTCCACTGGGAAGAGACAGTTGTCCAAAGAAGATATATAAATGCCCAAAAGGCACATGAAAAGATATTCAAGGTGACAAACCATTAGGAAATTGCACATCAAAGCCACAATGAGACACTACCTCATATCTGCTAGTATGGCCACTATCCAAAAACAAGAACAAACAAAAAACCAGAAAATAGCAAATGGTGGTGAAGACGTGGAGAAAAGGGAACCCCTGTGCGTCACTGGTGGGAATGTAAAATGGCCACCATTAAAAAAAAAAAAAAAAAACAGTATGGCAGTTCCTCAAAGAATTAAAAATAGAATTATCATATGATCCAGCAATTTCACTTCTGGGTATGTAGCCGGAAGAATTGAAAGAAGGGTCTCAAAAAGACTTTTGTATACCCATATTCACAGCAGCATTATTCACTGTCTCCAAAAGGTGGGTACAATCTAAGTGGCCATCAATAGATATGAACGGGTAAGTAAAATGTAGTCTACACCTACAATGGGATATTATTCAGTCTTAAAAAGGAAGAAAATTCTAACACATGCCACATTATGATGCAATGAACCTTGAAGACATTATGTTTAGTTAAATAAGCCAGTCGCAAAAGGACAAATACTGCCTGATTCCAGTTGAATAGGGTACCAAGAATAGTCAAATTCATGAAGAAAGAAAGTAGAATGGTAGTTTCCAGGGGTGGAAATAAGAAGAAACAGGAGTTATTGTTCAGTGAAAATAGCATTGTGGTTTTATAAGACGGTAAGAGTTCTGGATATAGTTGCATAATAATGTGAATATACTTAATGCCACTGAACTGAACCCTTCAAAATGGTTAAGATAGGAGACTGCATGTAATGTTTGAGGTACCACAATTTTTGAAAAATAAATTCCAAAAAATGTGGTGATACTCCTCTGAAAATCATTATTTGTCAGTGAAGGATGAGAATGCATTTGCCACAGTAAGTTTCTTAAGATTCCAATAGGAAAATATCAGTGGTTAACACGCTGTTCATGAGACTGCCTCTTTCCCAGGGAACAGCCAGAGAGTCACATTCCAGTCTAACAGATAAGAAAGAAGGCCCCGAGAGGGTCGGGGGTTGGCCTAGGTTGATGAGTGGCTACAGCATCAGAGGAGAGCCCATCCCCCTGATTTTGAATCTAGGGCCAACTTCAACTCTAAAATGTCATTTCCTTGTGTCCTTTTCATTCATTTGGGAGGTGGGGAGAATGCTGTGCAGTATGTGGGATCTTAGTTCCCCTATCAGGGACGGAACCCACACTCCTCACCCCCTGCATTGGAAGCGTGGAGTTTTAACCACTGAATCACCATGGAAGTCCCTTTTGTCCTTTTTGAAGACATTGTTTCCAACAAGTTCTAAATTCTGGCTCCTTTAAAAAATATTCTATATATATATATTTTTTTTTTTCACTTCCACTGCATAGCTTCCTTTCGAAAAGTGCTTGAAACACGCTTTATGGAAAACCAGACACAGCAGCAGGATGACAGATGAGTTTATCAGCTAGCTTGTCAGTAGAAGCATCTGGTCCCTTGGACCTTAAAAGCTTGCTCTGCAGGGAACGATATATTTTCAAATAATGACTTCTCAGGAAAATCCTCAAATCTAACCAAAAGTTCAGCTCATCCCATGGGTCACTTCTCATTCTATTGTTTGGAAAATGTGCACACAGCCCTCATCACTAAATCACATATTACCTAAGCTCTTACTCCAGGTTAGGAACTACTGTGCTGAAGAACCCCCCCAGGGCCTCCTAGTTCACTTTCCTGTTTCATGGCTTAAAAATCACCCTTTACACAGGGTCAGTAGGAGTATTTTTAGAATCTCTAGCACATGACAGCAATTGCCGCCAAAACAAAAGCAAACATTTCTAGTGCTTGAAAATCCTCAGCACAATCCTTCTGCATCCTAAAATCACAATGCTGTACACATACATTTCATCTAAAGTGTACACAATTTGCCATGATGTGTATTCCTTTGATCTTTTATATATTGCCTTAAAATGCATTTAATCTTCTCACAACCACTCTGAATTACGTAGGGACAGTATTCTTGGTCAAAAGGCACTTATAAGAAAATGAATGCATACTGAGTTACATCACTGACCTAGGATGAGACAGCTTAGTATGAAAGGGCAGGACTATGGACCCTGTGACATTTGTCCTTCATACCCATGCTGGCAAAACTCACTTTCCTGCCTGCTCGTTTAAAAGAATAACCGAGACACACACACACATTCACACTCACCTATCAATATATTTATATGCATACCAATGACTATATAAATGCACATATATTAAACACACTTGCATGCTAAATCGCTTCAGTCATGTCTGGTGCTTTGCGAGCCCCCTCCAGGCTCCTCTAGCCATGGAATTATCTAGGCAAAAATACTGGAGTGGGTTGCCATGCCCTTCTCCAGGAGAATCTTCCTGACCCAGGGATCGAACCCACATCTTGTACGTCTCCTGCATTGGCAGGTGGGTTCTTTACCACTAGCACCACCCAGGAAGCCCATATTAAACACACACTATAAATTAAACACATGTTGCTTTACATTCAACTTAGTATATGCGTGTTTGTAAATTCTATTTCGTGATGGCCATTTTAAAGAATTTTAAAAACCAAGATTTCTGATTTCAAATTCTGTGCATTAATGAACTATAATATATCCATATGTAACACAGCCATGAGAAATGATGCTGTGGATATATATATATAGTATATAGACATGAAAATATTTTTGTAATAATTGCTTACTGAAAAAATCAAGTTATGATCTAATGTATGGTATAACTGTATTTTTGGGAAACACAGAAAAATGTTTGCCAACACATACACCAAAATGTTTGGAGTGCTTGCATCAAGGTCATGGGATCATAATTCATTTAAATAAATAAATGATCTTAATTCATTCATTTCTTTCTGTTTCTCTCCATATCTGTCTGACATTTTAAACCATCTTCTTAATTATTTGAGGCATTTAAAAAATTATTTACATTTCTGAGAAGCAAGAAGCTGGAGTCCACCCAAAAAAAGATGAAATAAAACAGAGAAAGGTTGTGGAAACACCAGCAGAAGCACTAGGCACTGCTTGCCAGAGGAGAGGAGAGGACGCTGATCTCCCGAGGGCATTGCAGTCCCTGCCACGAGCTGAGGACTATCCTCAGACAGCCCAACCTATGTCATGAACCCTGGGGTCCTCCGTCAAAGCAACCGTGTCCAAATATAGTGGACCTGCCCTGAGAACAAGACGACAGGTGAAATATTTCACAGCCTCGGCATTTCACAACTTCTTTGGCAAAGTTTGGAAAGAATTGAAAGGAAAATAATACTGGCAATATCAGCAACTGTTCCCACACTGTGTGAATTTAGCAACAAGAAGTCATAAAGGACAGCCTGCCTCAGTTCCAGACTGCCCTGGAAGCTATGGTGTACACGTCTCTGCTCTGTTCTTGGATTTCCTTTCCATTTAGGTTACCACAGAGCATCGAGTAGAGTTCCCTGTGCTAAACAGTAAGTTCTCACTAGTTCTCTATTTTACCCTAGTATCAATACTGTATATATGTCAATCCCAAGTATACCTTCTAGCTGCTTCACTTTGCTATACAATAGCAATTAGCATATTACAAAGCAACTACACTCCAATAAAATTTTTAATAAAGAAAGCTATGGGTGGAGAACTATTATTTTAGAAATGCATTTGGCGGCCTACCAAGGAAAATAAATGTTAAGACACGGTGATAGTATCACAGACAACAAATACATTAAATCAAAACCAAGCATCCATTTTAAAGATCTTTTCCACATACCTGAATTATAATGAGGGAAGGAAAAGAATTCAAAAAGTCTTCAGTCATTCCTAAATTCAGGCTTTCAAGTGGTACCTAAACTCATGTTTTTCTCCTTTCACTCAAGTCATCATCTTGAGGGTAACCACTCACTTCCAGCTGCTAAAAATTCGTTTGCCCTATGTGGACCTGTCCACACATTTCACCTTCCCATTCTCCTTTCCCATGCACACTCCAGGAACACGGGTTGGCAACAAGTGTATCCGTTTTACTTAAGTGGTTTGAATTGCCTTCACTGAAGAAGCATTGTTAAATACTGGAATTTTGTATGGGATACTCTCAGAAGCTGGTTTTTGGCTTAAACAATGAATGCAGAAATCAAACAAATTAGAAGCCCATCATTCATAAAGGATCTTGTTTGGTAGAACTCCAGGAATAATCAGGTGTTCAATATGCTTTGATTAACTGATTTATATAAATAATTGACAATTACATAATGTGATAATTAAGTAATTGTACTTAAAAAAATGATTGGTGCCTATTCTGTGCCTACTGGTTCTAGGCTCCAGGGACACAATTTTCTGGTTTGGGGCACTTTTTTTCACTTTCTGGGTGTGCCATTTACTCCATACATTCAGTGATATCCCAAGACCAAGGTGGTCACCAGTATTCACAGAGGATAACTCTGAATGCTGAACACTGACTTTTTTTTTTTTTTTTCGGTTGCTCCATGCAGCATTGTTGTTCAGTCATGTCTGATTCTTTGTGACCCCATGGACTGCAGAACGCCAGGCAGCATATGGGATCTTAGTTGCCTGACCAGGGATCGAACCCATGCCCCCTGCAGTGGAATCCCAGAGTCTTAACCACTGGACTTCCAGGGAAGTCTCTAGAAACAGTTTAAACCAGAGAGATAAAAAAAATATATATATGCCCTCAGGAGTTCCCATTATACTGGGGAAAAGGAAAAAAAGAATATAATAAGCTCTGATTGCAATATAAATTCTTACAGATTTTTTTTCAACCTATGCTAAACTTGTTCAGACATCTTCCCCCAAATCTATGTTAATAAGTGATTACTAAAAAAAGTTAAGAAAACATCAACAACTCTTTCAAAGGGAGAACTAACCCATTTCTTATTTTCTTATGGTGGGGGAAAAAAAAAAGGTGCTCTATATTGAGTGAAACTTTCAGAGCAGTTTTCTCATAAAAAGAGAAATTCAGGCTTTCAAGTAACATTTTCTGCTAAAGTATGTTCAGTTTAATCTAAAAACCGTATTAGTCTTTTCTGTAGAGATTCTCATAAAACCGATTCCAAGAAAAATACCTTCCAAACCTAAGATCTTCCAAAATTCACATGACCTAAATATACAGCTGAATACTGAAAACTCTGATATAGTCACGGTTACTTGAACCTGCAGACACGTGGCACCATTCAGGCAGTGAGGGGGAAGTCAGTCACCTTCGGGCTGGCAGGTTGAATTCTCAAGGAACTGCAAGGTCTGAATAATAGGTATACTGGAGTGGAGTGTGACTCCCCTGGTGTCTCAGACAGTAAAGCGTATGACTACAATGCGGGAGACCGGGGTTCAGTCCCTGGGTTGGGAAGATCCTCTGGAGAAGGAAATGGCAACCCACTCCAGTATTCTTACCTGGGAAATCCTGTGGGTTGAGGAGCCTGGTAAGTTACAGTCCATGGGGTCACAAAGAGTCAGACACGACTGAGAGACTTCACTTGGAGTGGGTAGCCTATCCCTTCTCCATCAGTTCCTCCCAACCCAGGAATCGAACCATGGTCTTCTGCATTGCAGGCAGACTCTTTACCAACTGAGCTATCAGGGAAGCCCCTTAAACCCTATATTAACACACAAACCTCACCAGTTTACCAAAAGTGTTTATGAAATAAAGAGTTGGTGATTCACCCTTTTCTGTATGAGGCCCAGGGGTCCCTGGGTTCCCTTGAATCACTGATGCAATAGCACAAAAGGCATCAATAATTGGTTACTTTAATACTAAAGAACATGGGTTTCCTAGTAATTTTATGCAAAGAGTGTACAAAACTAAAATAAACCAGAAAAGTCACTGACAATGAGTCTAAGTGAAATTTCACGTTTTTACCGACAAACTTGTCCTTCCTCAATTTTCATATTATTTTCCTAGTCTCCCCAGGCTTTAAAACTTGGAGTCGTTTTAGCTTCAAATATTTTGTGTCCTATATCAAGCGCTCCACATACCTTTCCCTTGCTAACTGTGTGAGTGCATGCCAAGTCTCCTCAGCTGTGTCCTACTCTTTGTGACCCTATGGACTGTAGCCCTCCAGGCTCCTCTGTCCATGGGATTCTCCAGGCAAGAATACTGGAGTGGGTTGCCATGCCCTCCTCCAGGGCATCTTCCCAACCCAGGGATCAAACCCGCATCCATTACACCTCCTACATTGGCAGGCTGGTTCTCTATGACTTCCCTTGGCTTCCCTTCTCTACGACTTCTGGGCTTCCCTTATGGCTTATCTGGTAAAGAATCTGCCTGCAATGCAGGAGACCTGGACTCGATCCCTGGGCTGGGAAGATCTCCTGGAGAAGGGAAAGGCTACCCACTCTAGTGAATCCGGCCTGGAAAATTCCATGGACTGTATAGCCCAGGGGGTCACAAAGAGTTGGACACAACTGAGCAACTTTCACTCACTTCTTTGTGACTCACGCCCCCTGGAAAGCCCCACTTATCATGTAGTGTGTCCTAAATTTTTAGTTTCCCCTCCAGTTTAGGAGTTCACGTTTCAACAACTGCATTTTGTCACCATCTCCTAACTGACCCTCTGAAAGCTCCTTTATTCTCCAATATAGCCCCTATATTGCCCCTATATCATCCTATAGGCTATATATATCATCCTATATTGCCCCTATATCATCAGAGCCCCTATATTGCTCCAATATAGCCCTTATATCATCTTCCCCAGACTGAAGATGAAGCCCAGTCTGGGGAAGATTAAAAGTGATGATGGTTTGGGGAGAGATTTTATTTTTAAAAAAGAAAAAAAAAAGAGGGAAAACAAAGAAAAGCTACTTAAAATAGAATATGGTTTTGGCTATGGCTTGACTCATGGGCTTTCAATGCTTTTTCCCCCTTTTGTTGAAAATAACATTTTCTTCTTCTTCTTTTTTAAAGAAAACCATTGTATATTTAATTTACCTTTTTTGTCTATTGGTCTCCTCTTCATCATGACCCCTCTTTCCCCTCCCCCTTTTCCCAGTGAAATCCATGTTAAATCAATCACTGGATTCACTGCTTCATCTTTTTATTTTTAATGGAGGGTATGCCACAATTGTAAAGCAATAAGATTTGAGGAAAACAAGACGAAAATTTTGCTTTTTGCTAAATGGTAGCAAGTTGAACCTGGAGAATCCCAGGGACGGGGGAGCCTGGTGGGCTGCCATCTATGGGGTGGCACAGAGTCGGACATGACTGAAGTGACTTAGCAGCAGCAGCAAGTTGAACAGTAATCAAAAAATGGAGAAGGTGTTAGTTAAAAGTTATTGCTTCGGGTTCTCAACCTGAATTTAAAAAAATCAGTTGCCATCTAATACAAGTTTATATTCTATATACAAAAATTTGGAAGTCTAAAAAATCATGACTTTATACTTCCACTGATGGGGCAGATAGGCGATAAAGATGAATTCTGAACTACTACTAAAGATACGCGTGTTTTTTATTGTGGGGCAGGGCAAGGAACTGAGGTGACTTGGTTTGGGGAGGTAGGTTTGTTTGTTTGTTTTTAGTTTCATCACTTGTTATCTCTAGGAGACTCGGAGCCAGCAATCCTTTTCTTCTGCTGCAGTCTTTAAAGAACTTACAAAAAAAGCAAGGGCCGCCAAAACTTAAATCTTTCTTGATTTCCCCCGAAACTTAAATCTTTCTTGATTTCCTATTTCGTTCTCCAGTGGTTCATGTTTTAAAAGACGCTTACTCCTTGGAAGAAAAGTTATGACCAACCTAGATAGCATATTCAAAAGCAGAGACATTACTTTGCCAACTAAGGTCCGTCTAGTCAAGGCTATGGTTTTTCCTGTGGTCATGTATGGATGTGAGAGTTGGACTGTGAAGAAGGCTGAGCGCCGAAGAATTGATGCTTTTGAACTGTGGTGTTGGAGAAGACTCTTGAGAGTCCCTTGGACTGCAAGGAGATCCAACCAGTCCATTCTGAAGGAGATCAGCCCTGGGATTTCTTTGGAAGGAATGATGCTAAAGCTGAAGCTCCAGTACTTTGGCCACCTCATGTGAAGAGTTGACTCATTGGAAAAGACTTTGATGCTGGGAGGGATTGGGGGCAGGAGGAGAAGGGGACGACAGAGGATGAGATGGCTGGATGGCATCGTGGATTCGATGGACGTGAGTCTGAGTGAACTCTGGGAGATGGTGATGGACAGGGAGGCCTGGTGTGCTGCGATTCATGGGGTCGCAAATACTCGGACACGACTGAGCGACTGAACTGAACTGAACTGAACATGTATCTATTCTGTTTCTTAGATAAAGAATATTTTACCAAGGATCAAAATAAGAAACCCTAGAATTAAAATGGGGAGATCTATATATCACAGTGGATTTCTTCTCAAACTGATAATATTTAGCTTTTAAGCAAAATAAAGTGCCAGTTAATGTAAAACTCAACCACAAAGACTTGAGATTTTTGCTTTATGAAGACAGAGAATTGAAACTCTTTTATGCCATAAATGTGCATTCAGAGTCCATGAACCAAGCTCTGCTTTTATTTAGGGACAGAATGTTTTCCTGTCAGACCCCATTCTTCCCATTTCTTGGTAGAAACATGGTATGGGGTGCATCTCTTGGCTTCCTGCTGGTGCACAGGATGCTCCTGCACAGGCCACTTGCACTGCCTACCAGCCCTGCTCTGACATGATTTCTCCTGGTTCTGTTCTTCACTCCACATCCTATACTTGATGGGAGTATGTGACATGCTGCTCTGACACTATTCCATTAGTGTTGTCTTTATACTGGTGCCCTTGCTTATTGCAAATGTCACTTACAGCAGCAGTTTAAGGGGCTCTGCTGGGCTGGAGAAACCGTGCATTCAGGAGGCCTGTGTGCAGCGGATAACAGACCATGCCTTATGAAGGCAGTCAGGAGACAGATCTGTAGGTTTGCTTCTCCGCCTTCTGATAGCATGAGCTAGTGGGAAAAAAGGTTTAGGAGGTCTTAGTGTGTTAATGGGCTTCCCAAGTAGCTAAGTGGGTAAAGAAAAGGCCTACAATGCAGGAGACACCAGAGATAATGGGCTCGATTCCTGGGTTGGGAAGCTCCCCTGGAGGAGGGCATGGCAACCCACTCCAGTATTCTTGCCTGGAGAATCCCATGGACAGAGGAGCCTGGCGGGCTATAGTTCATAAGTCACAAAGAGTCAGACACGCCTGAAGCGACTGAGCACAGCACAGTACATAGCCCCTATATTACTGTGCGGTTGGTATTTTCACAAGCCAATTTCATGAGGTCACCTTCAGACTCAAGAATCTGCAGTGGTTCCCTACTGCCTACTGACCAAATCACATTCCTACCATGTGCATTTAGGGCCACACTTGCTGATCCTGGCTCACCTCTAAACAGGGAGGTCATGTAGCCTGACTTTAGCATTGGTAAATCTTATTCCGAATTCCAGTCCTACCACTTATTCCTTAAGCAGGTTTGAGCAAGTTACTTAAATTCCCTGAGCTGCATTAAACGCCTTGAAAAATGGGAATAATAAACTCTATCTTGCCAAGATTTATGAGAATTCAGTATAATGCCTAACACAATGGGTTGGCACAGTTCATTTATATTTTCATTTCTTTGTTCACATCAGTCCCCAGACTGGAATGCACAACTTCCTACCCTCTGTCCTTAAAAAAAAACAAAAATAATAAAAACTGTCTTCCAAGGCTGATCCTAAGAAAATCTTCTCCATGAAGACTTTCTAAATTTACTGCAATCCACAAGAATAATGTTTTTTTGTTGGTGAAAATTATGTTTATCCAGTAAAGAAGGCTGGCTTCTTTGACCAAGGAAATCACACAGCTTTGGAAAATGATGAGATTAAGGAAAACACACCTTCCTAGATAGAAAGGGAGAAGAATCTTCCAGGAATAAAAGTTGCTTGACAGAACTCTCCCACATTCAACCCAAAATATTTCCCTTTACCCTGAATTTTACAGAATTCATCTGTATTGCTCACTCTCAGAGCCATTTTCTTCACCAACTTTTTTGATCAGGTCATTTACACAGGTCTTTTTGTGTCCACCAGTCTCTAAGCTCTTAATAGAGTGAAGAATTGCAGTCTCTCAATTCATTTATTTGTAATTTATTTGTAATTCTACATTTATAACATCTATATCAACTAGTTAGTCTAAATTATTTTCAAGTCCTCAATAAATACTGATGGGAGTATATATAAATGGGTGGGGAGGTGGATGAATGGAAGGATAGATGATAAACTTTTCATGTTTGGCTCATTTAGAAAGAGAATTTTAACATCTGTTATCTGTAATTAATATTAAACTGTGCTTTGTAATTAAAGCCTAAATTGTTTAGGCAATGCCTCCAAGTTTTATACTAGCCTAATGCATATGTTCCCTTGATGAATTTTGATAGCTCACATATGCTCTTAGATAAAGTAAGAAGATACACCATCAAAATGATTACATGCTCTGTGACTAGAAACGTTTAAGAACCTCACTGATTTTAAATGGGTTATATAACAAAATAACATATATAATATTTACCATATGATCAGTCTCGGGTATAAATAAAATCCACAACATATTAATGAAGAATTCTTAGAAAAGAAAAATAAGTTATAGCAAAAGGGGAAATCTAAAAGCTGAAAAAATATACTTTTCACCAATAAGTAATCACATCTTTAGGACCTATCCTGTCACTATTTCATAGCAACACGCCTGAAAGAAAACAATAATTCAAAACTTTGTCTGTCCTCCTCCAGAGGGAAAATGCTGATCCCAAACAGTCTTCAAACGTGCCTGGAATCCAGGTGAAAAGCTCGAGTGGAGGGGATTCCCTGGGAAGTCTTCCTTCTCTCTTTCAACATTTCTGCCCCAACCTGGTGATCTGGATCAATGAACCCTTGTTTTCAGCCAGAGGCCATGGTTAGAAAGAATCTAATAAAATAAACTGTAATAAGACATTAACAAAATGGGAGCAAGCAGTTGTGTGGGACCCATCTGGGACCATGGAAACCTAGCAAATCTCAAATTGGATCTTGTCCTGTATTTTTAAGAACAGACGTGACTAGGTGCGACTATTTTTTTTTTAATCGATGTTATTCTACTGGAAAATTATTTTCCATCAAAAGCTGTCTTTACTCTCCAGCCCATTTCTCAAAACCCCCACAGGTAAGATAAATACTGGTGATTCCTAAATCTTGTTTATTTATAAAATCAACAAATACAACATGAGTGCCTAGTAAGTGTCAGACACTGCCTAAGGGGTTAAAGATATACTCAATCTTGCTCTACAGAGATTATTATCAATAGTGGAAAACAGCAAGACTAAGGAGATGTACAGGCTTCCCTGGTGGCTCAGACTGTAAAGAATCCGCCTGCAACATGGGAAACCAGGCTTCAGTCCCTGAGCTGGGGAGATGCCCTGGAGGAGGGCATGGCAACCCACTCCAGTATTCTTGCCTGGAGAATTCCATGGACAGAGGAGCCTGGCAGGCTACAGTCCATGGGGTCACATGGAGTCAGACATGACTGAGCGAGTAAATACACACAACAAGATGTACAAAAGAGGAAGATAAGTGTAATAAGTATTAAGCATAGGCTTCCGTGGGCATAGAAGAGGTGGCCTAATCTGGGTCAGAGGAAAGGTAAGGACACTAAGTGAAAATGAAGTCGTGTCTGACTATTTGTGACCCCGTGGACTGTAGCCTACCAGGCTGCTCTGTCCATGGGATTTTCCAGGCAATAGTACTGGAGTGGAGTGCCATTTCCTTCTCCAGGGATCGAACCTGGGTCTCCTGCATTGTAGACAGACGCTTTACCGTCTGAGCCACCAGGGAATTCAAGGACACTAAGAGGATCAGCTACTCAACCTAAAATTTGATTTAGGAGAAGTAAGCTTGATGGGATTGAGTGGGAGAAAGACTTTACAGGATGAAGACAAAGAGTTATCTGAGCCAATAAACAGCATATGCAAAGGCTTACAGAGAGAGCTGGCATACGTGCCATTAATAAAGAATTAAAATTAGTTCTGCAGTTGCAGCTTGGGTGGCAGTGTAGAGGGTGGGGAGAGTAAGACAGATACAGGCCAGTAGATTATCAGGAGCCAGGAAATGAACTGGCACTTTAGCGGTAAGGAAAAGCACTTGTGTGGATTTCAATCCAGGATTTGAAACAGCCTGGATTTTTAAGGCTGTTCAACTTGAATATGGTTTTGTGAAACATGGCATAAATTCTTGTGTGCAGCATGAGATTCTGTGCGAGTAAGATGGGGTGTGAAAAGCAATAGATGAATGTCTGGACTTGACCTTTCTCAAGAAAATCTGCATAGCATTTTCTAAAGCAGCAAAGAGCGGTGGAAGAAGGAAGTACACCATGTGTCGGTTTCTAGGTAACGACAATAACAAAACCCCGAGAGAGGTGAGGGTGTTGTCTCCTCAGGTTGTCAGGTAACAAGAGAGACAAGCAGAGGGATGCCACACGGCAGCATCTTGCCACAACTTGCGCATAAGCCCAGCCTCACGTTTCACTTCCAGAGTTGCTCCTTCTGAGCCCCTCTGAAGGCAGACAATAGCAGGGAACCACATGGGACCAAGCTTATCCTGGTCCCTGCATGGAGTCAGGTTGGCATAGGATAAAACCTGGGCCTGAGAAGTCTAAGGGGCTTAAGGGGATCTGTTTTACCTCTGTTAGGACTCTGATCACCTGGAGAATGTGCGTGAGCTCCCTGAGTCTCGGCCTTCTCCCAACGATCAAAATATGGTGACAACTGCTACTTCAGAGGGTATTTTGGAGGAGTTAAAAAAAAAACATGTAGGAAAGGTACCTCGACTCTCCCTTGGCATTTGGCAGGCATTTGATTTGATAAGAGGAGGCTCTGGCTATGAAACCATCAGCTTCATTACCGTATGAAAAAGAATGGGTAACAGGGAAGGTATAAGAAAAAGAAGTTTCTTCACAAGGGATAGATGCCTTGGGAGCTACTTTATTGAGTCTGAATTCCTTGAGTGGCCTAAAGTAAATAAATGTTCTCAGCCTGAGGGTATGTGTTTGGCTCTTTCTTCACAGTTCATATTCACATGGATGGCAGGACTATGACTCTTAAATTAAGTATTCACTGAATAGACTTTTTCCCCCAAAACAAACATATAATTAAGATGTCAGGGTGTGTGTGTGTGTGTGTGTGTGTGTAGAGATGACTCCTCTATAACACAGCATAGAATTAGGGAGCTGAAAGGGTTGTTCTGTTATATACCACTAGCTGAATAGGATAATTCTCTGGCCAGGTAACAATAAGTTTATCTCCATTCAATGTTGCTAATCTACTTCTACTCGAATTCATAATTTGCTCCCTGAGTATTGCTTTATGTGTTTGTATGACAGCAACTGAGGACAAGGGGCCTCGAGGGGGTCTGATGGTCCCTCCTTTTTCTCTTTCTCATCAAGTCTCCGTCAACAGTGCTGGTCCCTATGGAAGCATGAGATTCCTAATGCCTAAAATAGGTAATTCATTGCTCCCTTAAGAGAAACAAGCCAAATGAACTGATGAGGCCAAATAAGCCAACTCTGTAACCATGTGTGGTTCAGAGGGGATTCAATTCTATGAAGACAGGAATAGCACCAAGAACATATTGGAGGAAAAATGCGATTGAATGAGGAAATTAATGCCAGGCTTATATCTGAGCTTTTTTACTTCCCACAGATGTGCTATGCTCCATCAGCACCCAATCTTCCCAACAGTCTCAGAAAATTCCTAAAGAGCTATTAAAAAGTAAATTAGTAAGCCGTCTCATTTCATAAAAGATGCAGACTGTAACTTGCCACAACTAGCCAAAAGCAAAAGCCTAAAACATTATAAATGAGAAGCAGAAAATTACATTAACCCTAATTTACTAACCTTCATTAAGAAGGAAGCTGTATCACTTACAACAGCCAAGATACGGAAACAATCCAAATGTTCATCGATGGATGAGTGAATTAAAACAACGTGAGCATGCTGCAGTCCATGGGGTCGCAGAGTCGGGCACAACTAAGCGACTGAACTGACCTGACTGAGATATGTAAATAATAGAATATTATTCAGCTATAACGGGCTTCCCTAGTGGCTCAGACGATAAAGAATCTGCCTGTAATGCAAGAGACTTGGGCTCAATCCCTGGGTCAGGAAGATCCCCTGGAGGAGGGACCTGGAGAATACCATGGACAGAGGAGCCTGTTGGGCTACATTCCATGGGGTTGCAAAGAGTCAAACACGGCTGAGCCACTAACACACACACACATTCAGCTCTAAAAATAATGAAATTCTGCCACTCGTGAAAACGTGGATGGACCTTGAAGGCACTATGTTAAGTGAAATAAATTAGACAGAGAAAGATGAATACTGTATGCTCTCACTTTTATGTAGAATCGTTAAAAAAGAAATAAACCTAAGCTCAAAAATGCAGATAACAGATTGGTGGCTGTCCGAGGTGGAGATTGAGGGGTGAGCAAAAGGGGTGAAGATACTAAAAATACAAACTTTCAGTTATAAAATAAATAAATCATAGGGATGTAATGTACAATACTGTGACTATAGTAAATAATACTGTATTGCATATTTGAAAGTTTAAAGTAAATACATCTTAAACTTTCTCATTAAAAAAAAAAAAAGAAGGAAGCTGTATTTGTTTAGGAAAAATCCCTTAGGACAGAAGGTGAGAGCCCAGCCCAAGGTTGCCTTAATTTGGATAAAACCATTCCATGCTGGAGGAGACGATGAATGTGCCCAGGAGAGGAGAACAAAAGAGAGACAAAGGAGACAGTGGAGGATTACGTATTCTGCAAGGTGGTTCTTACTTGTGAACCTCCCAAATCTTTAAGAAAATTGCTAAAACTCAAAAATATATACTTTCATAAAACTCAGGGAAGAATTTTGTACCAGGTTTTGGGTGAAACCAAAGCAATACACTTGGGAGCAGGAGACAGAGGAGGGGCTGTACAGAATCTAGAAGCACAGGAGAGGGAGCCGACTCCAGGGCACTGGAATTGGATTTGAGGGCCGTTTAACCAAACCCTTACAGGATAGGTCTTTGGGTCACGTGGATACACAAGTTTTCGATTAGTGGTCAGTGAATGTAAATTTCTTAGCTGAGAATCTCACCTTCTAACCACACAGGGCACTTATTTTACATTTATAAAGTTATTTGCCCTAAAGCTCTGTTGCTCAAGAGATGGGCATATACAAGACGTTTTGAAAGAATGGTGTCAGATAAAAAGAACTGTTCTGGCTTATGGTCAATTTCTAAATGATTTCTCCTTAATAGATTAAAGGACATCCATTGCTGACCTTCACTCAACCAAAACGGGAAACAAGCTCTCCTGAGATCAGCAATTGGCTACTTGGGATTAGTGGAGAGAGTTCTTCTGTGAAAGGTCTCTGCTCAATATTCAACAACATCATTGTTTCCAGAATGCCTCAAGCCAGGAAGGATCAGAACACTTTTTTTTTTTTTTTTAAATTTTGATCATCACACATTTTAACAATAACTTTATTTTCACCCCCTTCCAACAGAAAACTCGCCTGCAAAATAGATCTCAAAAGTACACTGCCTATTACAGGATAAATTAGGCAACTTTCTTATCAAGACTTGTCCAAGGATCATTAGCTTAAAGCCATCGGTGTACACACCAAAGAACAAGAGAAGACACTCAGTGACGCAATGTTGGCACACAGGTTAGAGGTTCCAAAACCAACCCCTGCCCACCCCACCCATAGAGAAGGTCAGAAGAAAAGAAAATAATGAAGGAGGAGAAATGAAAACAGCTTCTGTGGACAGAATCAGCTTATACCCTCAACTTTTCTTAAAGTTGAGACCCTTTTTTTAGTAGAGATCTCAGCAATGTCAAGTGTCCATAGCAAGTGTTGTCCATGAAAATCCTGAAATGATTAGCATCTCTCATGGCAGAGTAACATTAACAGGCCCCGAAATCCTCCTTCAGGACGGGTATACATTGGGATGCTCCTCTCCAAGCAAAGATTAGTCAAGCCGGATGGTTTTCTCCTCCAAGTACAACAGAAAAACCTACATATCCACAGAAACAGTTTCTAGAGCTTTATTGGTTTATTTGCTCTATTCCAAGTCCCCAAAATTGAAATGATCTTTCCCATAGGGACCACCTGCTCCATCATGATCTCTGACCCACCCTTTGTTGAAGACGGAAGAGGAGGAAGAGAGTGGACTCACCAGCTGATTGCTGTACCAGTACAGCGACGACCCCTTCAGGACCACCCAGAACTTTTTCCATTTGTTGCCTAGGAAAGTTCCTTTCTCCTTTTTCTTATAGAGCCACCCTTGGCAGTCAGCATGCCCCAGGTCTTTACACGATATCCTCCTTCGACTCATGCTGAAAAAACCTGCAAACGAGTACATGAAAAAGTAGGTAACGTCGTATCCTGATTTATAAGACAGAGTGAAAGGGAACTGTACACTGTTTACCTTCAGGAAGTTGCATTTTTGTACCAAGATTTATGCAAAGTAAATGTGAAAAATAAAGTAATTTATCGATTTTATTTTTAAACATTCATTTGGTGCTTAGAAGGGACAAGATCAAAGAAACAGTGAGACACATGCAGGTGTAAGTCTAAGAACATCCTTCAGTCGAGTAAGTTGAAAACGTGAAAATCATGATTCTGGCAGGCACATCACTGCACTAACCAGCTTGTTTCAACAATAATAGCAAGTTATGCAAGAGATGGAAAAGGGTTAATGCCCACCTAGAAATACAGCCACTTGCCGACTCAGTGCCAGTCTTTGTAAGCTCTATTGACATACCACGGGGGATTAATCCAAATGAACAGCAAGCCATCATTTCTTTAAATCGATCCAAAAACAAGAACCCCACGTTAATCTGCCATCCACGTCCTGGTATTAGCATTAAGACAGACAAAAATCGGATCCCAAAGAAGACATCCAGGAGAACACGACACTCACACACACAAATAGGGGATAAAGAGACAAAAGATCTAATTACCTTGAGTTTTCTTTCTCTGCTTCTGACGCAAGGGAACCTGCTGGAAATGCAGGAAGGAGAGAAAAGAGGAAATTTCTGATTGTGTTGTAACATTTGTAAAGAGAGAAGGAGGGAGGAGGTGGCAGTGTTTATGAGCAGGATGGAAGCTAAAAAAAAAACTCTCCAAGCAGAGCTAAAGGGGCGCTTACTAGCTGAGGCACAAAATGTGCTAATTAGAATCAATAGACATTTAGCTGCACCTGAAAAAATACGTAACACAGCATTTATCACTAATGTTTCCTGTTTCCACCCACAACCACCTTTCTCACTACCACTTTAGTTATGACAGGATAGCGTTCACTCAAGTTCTTAAAAATAATACAAATATCTCCCCTTTTATTTTTTGTGAGAGAAGGAAAACTTATAGCCTGCTTTATTTTGCGCCATTTCTAAAGAGCAGCAACTATATAAATAAACCTGGAAGACACCCATTACAATCTCACAGGACTACAGGTTTACATCAGACTACTAAATTCATGGTCCTGCTATCTCCACCAGGTTGCATGTAAACCACATGAATTAAACATCCCAGAAAAAGAAGTTCCACAGCCTCTTTTGGTGCGGTGTAAGTACCTATCAACCCTCCTTATTGGGAAATTCTGATTTGCAGCCAGGTTTCATTCACATATTGTCTTATGGAAGATAAATTAATTACCAATTTCTATTTTATACTAGCTCTTCTAAGATTCAAATTAGAAAAAAAGATACTATATCTGAAATACACATTTTTTTCACAGTACATTTTAAACAATTTGTGTAAAATCATCAGACTATAAACAAAAATAGAAAAAAAAATCTTTCAACTGGCTCTGTGTGTGTGTGTGTGTGTGTGTGTGTGTGTGTGATTTTTTTTTTCCTCCATGATATCTAAGCTGAATTCAGTCAGGGTTAAATGACATAATCTTCTGAGTGAATTTGGAAAAAAAAAAAATGTACATAATCGAAGAGGAGTTCTAAAAATTGGTATGCAATCCTATTACAAGATCTTATAAAGTTATTCTAGATGCAACTGACTAATATCCTCTGTATCTAACTATTGCTCTAATAATTACAATGGTTCTATTATATGTTTGAAGAGGGAATATGACAGAGTGGAAGTAAGATGGGATTTTTAAATCCAGAGACCTGAAATCAACTTACAGTTGTTGTAATTAGTAGCTGTGTTACCCAAGGAAAAGTCAGTTTAGCACTCAAAACCAACTTGCTTCATTTGTAAAATCAAGATATTTATAAATTCAACCCCATAAGTCTCATAAGTATTTAATATGATTGCACACAAAAATGCACTAAAAATTAAAAATCCTTTATGTATGCACTGTAATATTATATGCTTATAGATATAAACAAATTTTTCATATATAATAAACAAAAATTTCCTATCAAGTTTTAGGATAGGCAGGATTTGTATTTCTCTCAGATGTATTTCTCTCATCATTTAACTTCAATGATGAAGTTAAAGTGCCTTAAACTATATTTCCTGAGAAACTTCATACTGACTTTTTATTTTACAAATATTAGAATAAAATTTTATCCTTGAAGAAATAAATCATTCTTTTGAAAAATGGACATGACAAAGGCAATATGTGCCCTAAATTTTAGGCAAGAGAAGACATATTAGAGTCATGACAGGCAACTAAAATTTAGGCATTTTTGACCAAGTTCTAGTCATTCCCACTTCATAAGATATCTCCCACACTGACCTGCATCCTGATCTAAAATTCCCACTATTCTCTCCAACGTTCTTTCTCCTGGGGTTTTTTCTATATGCAATTTTCTGAGTTCAGCAAAGCCCATTAACAAAATATTTTAACCCAAATATATTGTTCACATAATGTATTTTATTTCAATAGCTAGAACTTAGCTGACAGCCAGGACTGAAAAAGAAGAGGGTAAGTCAATTTAAACAGTGGGAATAATTTAAGAGAATCTGGGGTCCAGGAGACCCCAAGAAGCTCTCAAGACAAATTAAGAACCACAGGGGAGTAGGAAGAAAAGGGAATTGTAGACAGAGACAGTCCTAGACCATTCTGGCGCATCTGAACAAGGTCAATCACATTAGCTTACACAAAAAGAACAGCTTAGAAAAGAAGAGAAAGTAGGAGAGGACGCTGTAGGATCTGTGAAGGGAGGCACCCCACGCTCCATCCCTCCTGACTGGGAGCAGGTGAATCTCCTCCATCCATCAATTATGGGCTAGTACTCTTGCCTAGAAAATCCCATGGATGGAGGACCCTGGTAGGCTGCAGTCCATGGAGTCACAAAGAGTCAGACACGACTGAGTGACTTCACTTTCATTTCACTTTCATGCATTGGAGAAGGAAATGGCAACCCACTCCAGTGTTCTTGCCTGGAGAATCCCAGGGTCGGGGGAGCCTGGTGGGCTGCCGTCTATGGAGTCGCACAGAGTCGGACACGACTGAAGTGACTTAGCAGCAGCAGCAGGCTTCCCAGGTGATGCTAGGAGTAAAGGTATCTCCTGTTACCAATGTAGGAGATGAGACATAAGAGACATTGGTTCAATCCCCAGGTTGAGAAGATCCCCTGCAGGAGAAAATGGCAACTCTCTCCAGTATTCTTGCCTAGAAAATCGCATGGACAGAGGAGCCTAGTGGGCTACAGTCCATAGGGTTGCAAAGAGTCTAACACAACTCAAGCAACTCAGCACAGCACAGTTTGGCAAGGTCTTTCCAGTTCTACCATACAAGCTGATGGCTGGTTCTAGAGAAAACCCTCTATCAAACTGCACGCTCTGTCTCAACGTGGCCCCAAAACAGGCCTCAGTCTATGCTAGATTCTTGCACCTGGACTAATGAGAAGTAGGGCTCTAGGCTGGACAATACCTCAAGCAGGGTGAGCACCAAAAACCAAGAGGACTTCATTCAGACTCTTTTTTTTTTAAAACGAGGGGAAGGAGTTTAGTCATTGAGTCAGCCCTACCCCTCAGACAGAACTTTTCCTAAGGCAAATGATCACAAAATCTGTATAAGTGTTCAAACTGTTTCCCCCAACCAGAAGCTGAGCTTCATATTACAGGAACGATAAATTAGCGGGAATTGCATTTTCACTTGATCAACATGAACTTGAAACCTAAATTGGTTTAGATGAAAGAATGAAAACAATCTTGAGAACTTTAGTAAGTTTGAGATATGTCTAACTCCTCACAACAGGAAGTGGAACCCACGAACTCGTCAGTTTCAAAAAGATCTCACATGTGGTTTATTCCACTAGATGAGCAAGAAAAAGCCAAGCAAACAGTGAGCATTTTATGAAACTATTTTTTTTGATAGGGAATTATAACCATTATAACAAATGTATGTGTAAGTATGCTCAGCCATGTCCGACTCTTTAGGACCCTATAGACAACAGCCCGCCAGGCTCCTCAGTCCATGGGATTTCCCCAGACAAGAAGACTGGAATGGCTTGGCATTTCCTGCTCCAGGTGATCTTCCTGACCCAGGGATTGAACCTGTGTCTCTTTATAACAAATATCTGAAGCCTAGTAAGGTATTTTTCTCACAAGATTTTCTTCCTATTGGGATATTGTAGGGAAAACGAAATTCTGAATTTGCCCTAATTCGGCTCTAAAATTTGAGGAAATTTTTCTTTTAAATAAATATTTCCTTTTTATGGAAAAACACTATTTTTCTTTTACTTTTTAGGTTGGGGGGGTAAAAAATTCACTTGGCCATTAATCACTCAAAAACACATGCTGTATAAATATACAAAGGAGCCAGTGTACAATATACAAATGGACCTCCTCTGATATTGAATGATGGTGTTCACATCCAAGTTAAGGGTAATTATTATACTGATTTCTAATTTATATAGCAATTAAATCTTAAAAAGTACAATTTACCCGTGACATATTAAAATTCACCACAAAATAGATTGTCATTACATCAAATTTCACAATGGTCTCGTCTTAAAATTATACGGTGATATGCTATGATGGGTCCTGATTTGCGGCATTTTCCCAAGTTCCATGGTATAAACCCTCACAGCATTGTCAGTTTTCAGCTACCAATACTTTAGGTGGCCAGCAGCCTGAGCCAAAGGACACAAGCAGCCTCAAAGCTCTAGGGTAGTATTAGTCACTCAGTCAGTCCGACTGTTTGTGACCCCATGGTCAATAGCCCACCAGGCTCCTCCATCCATTGGACTTCCAGGCAAGAATACTGGAGTGGGTTGCCATTTCCTTCTCCATTAAACAAGCCACAAAAATTCCTGAATGTTTTAGGGCCAAGCCAGCTCCAGCTGATAAAACCATTAGGGAGTTTCTCTACAAAACACCTTTCCCCCTACCCCCCCAAAAAATCTCTCCTTTTTCCTGGCAAATTAAACTCAGTTTTGTAAAGAGAATTTTCAAGCTTTAAATATTAAAATTTCACCTGTAAAAATATATGAAAAACTTGCTACTTTTTTCCAGAAGACTAGCCACCTTAAATATTACAAGTTAATATGAAAAGAAACCCTCTGATAGTGAAAAATGAAGATAGATCAGAGACTTTATAATAACAATAGGCAATAATTGAAAACAATGATAACCACAAAACATAAAGCTTATAGTGTTTGCCAGGGTGAGTCTTTTCATAAATACCTGGACTGAATTGTCACATTTACAGTTTAGATGTTATTATAACGCACATTTTACAGAGAAGAAAAATTTTTAATTAATCTTTATTGGAGTATAATTGCCTTACAGTGTCGCATGAGTCTCTTGCCATAAAGCAAAGTGAATCAGTCATATGTAGACGCACATACCCTCTTTTGTAGATTTCCTTCCCACCACTTAGGTCAGAGGAGAAAAGTGAAGTAAATCAAGATTCAGTGTTTCGCCCAAAGTCACAAAAGGAAACAGTAAAATACATACATTTATTTCAAGAGTAAAATTCACAAAGTAGTAACCTTTAAGGTATTTGCTTTGGTTGTTGATGTTATATAAAGTAAGAGGACAGAAAAGCGGGAATTGGAGTTTGAGGAGAAGCTGGATGCAATGGCACTTTCTACATTGAGAAACTGGAGAAATAAAAGTAGAGCTAGGGAGAAGAGAAAGGAGAAGAAAAAGAAGGAGGGACAAGGAGAGGAGGGTGAGGAGGAGGAAGCTAGAAGGTGGAAAGTGAGGGAGAGAAACGTGTCAGGGAAAGAGTGTCTAGCTTTATCAGTGGATAAATGACAACAATATAGAGAACTGTGGTGCTGGAGAAGACTCTTGAGAGTCCCTTGGATGGCAAGGAGATCCAACCAATGCACCCTAAAGGAGATTAATCCTGAATGTTCATTGGAAGGACTGATGCTGAAGCTGAAACTCCAATACTTTGGCCACCTGATGCAAAGAGCTGACTCCTTTGAAAAGACCCGGACGCTGGGACAGATTGAAGGTGAGAGGAGAAGGGGATGACAGAAGATGAGGTGGTTGAATGGCATCATCGACTTAATGGACATGAGTTTGAGTAAACTCCAGTTGTTGGTGATGGACAGGGAGGCTTAGCATGCTGCAGTCCATGGGGTCACAAAGAGTCAGACAAGACTGAGTGACTGAACTGAACTGATAGAGAACATGGCTTAAGCAGAGAAATGACAACCCACTCCAGCAATATTCTTGCCTGGAGAATCCTATGAATAGGGGAGCCTGGTGGGCTACAGTCCATAGAGTCGCACAGAGTCAAACACGGCTGAAGCAACTTAACACAGCAGCATTTGTAAATATATACATAGATATCCAGAGTAAACATATCGAGTTTGATGTATATAAGACACATGGGAAAATAGCATAGATAGTATTTACGAGTCTAGAGATGTGGGAGAAGTCTGGAATAAAGGCATAAAATCAGGAATCATCGGCATATAGAGAGTGGAAATCTTGAGTTTGGGTAAGATCACTCAGATGTGTAGGATGTAAAAGGATTGAAGTCAGAATCCAAAGGAAGACCAATGCGTTTACACAGAATGAACAGGAATGGAGACTGCCAGGAGACGGAGCAGACAAGCAAAAGGAAACAAGGAAATCAGGAGAGGGATTGTTGTGGAAGTGAGGGAAAGACTGAAGGGAGAGGTGAGCCAAAACCATCAAACACTCACCAGTATAAAACAGAAAGAAAAAAGTACTAGAGACCTTGGCAAAACAGTTTCATCGTTGTGTTGGCTAGAAAACAAATTTCAGTGAGTTGGGGAGGAATGGGAATTTAAGAAGTTAACAGAGCACTAAAGACTAGTCTCTCCAGGAGACATGATCGTAACAGGAGTCCTAGAGCCAAAAGACAGAGGTTGTTACACGTGTTTCCAAAACTATGCTCCTGTGCTTATAATCTCTGCTGCAGTAAACTATAGACAAACACTTGTTCACTGATAGTGGCATGTTGAAATTGAAAAGCCATTTAACTACATGATATCAGAAGTCTCAGCTGTTCATATTCTAACTCCTTGAGTACACATTTCTTACTTTCTTCTTTTCTTTCTTAGTTTTTACTTTATTTTTAAGGGAATGAAATATGAATACATGATATACAACTTCCCTTTTCCATTTCCCTCTCATTCACCCCAGGTTACACTAAACTGAATGTGATATTTATCATTCTCATGCAAATTTAGTATTTACAAGGAGCATTTAACAATACCATAAGCAGTAGCATTAATGGTGGCGGTGGTTTAGTCGATAAGTCGTGTCCGACTCTTGTGACCCCATGGACTGCAGCCTGCTAGGCTCCTCTGTCCATGGGATTCTCCAGGCAAGAATACTGGAGTGGGTTGCCATTTCCTTCTCCAGGGGATCTTCCTGACCCAGGAATCGAACCTGGGTCTCCTGCATTGCAGGCAGATTCTTTACCGATTGAGCTACGAGGGAAGCCCTAATAGCATTAATGGAGGTGTTTAATTTTCAGTATTGTATTTTTGAGATTTTTTTTTCCATGTTGAGATAAGCAGTTGTAGTTCTAAGATAGCACTACAGTCAATGAAAATACCATAGTTTATTTATCCACTCACATATTAACCCATATTTAATATGTAATTGTGCACTGCCACAACATTGTTGCAATTATCAACTTTGTATAACTTTCATTGTACAATATAATACACATGGGCACATGTGTCCATGGGCTAGAGTATTTACCTGAGAGTAGATCGCATGGTCATAGGATATATGCATCCTTAATTTTTTGGATATACCCTGATTGCTCTCAAAGTGTCCTACTGATAATCCTTCTTGCAATTAAGAAAGAGCTTCTCCCAGGTAGCACTAGTTGTAAAGATACTCATAGGGGAGCTAGCTTCACTTGGACCAGAGGAAAACTACTTTCTACCTCCAGATGAGGCTCCCATCAAGCTGTAGCTTCAGTCTTGATGCCCCTTTTCATTTCTGATCCACAGAGATGAGCACTGTGTTTTTGAGCCTACTGTGCTTTTCTTGTGTTCTACAGTTTTCTCTTTATCACTGAATTCTGTATTGACAGCAGAGTGGAGTGTCTACACGTGAACCTGCAGGACAGTGCTGAATGGAAACCAATCATTTCAAGTATGAGACCCCACCTTGAAATCACAATTTAAGTGACAAACGAGTCACTTTCCACAGTGGTTTCAATATACCACCAAGACATCTGTCCAGTTCCTCTCCTGGCACCCTAAACTTTTCTTTTATCCCACAGAAATGCCAGGCACTTTAACAATTTCATACATTTGAATGCTTTATTCTCTTCCCCTATTTTTCATCTGCTTAACACTCACCCTTCCTTTCAGACCCAGGTCAAATGCCACCTCCACCGTGAAGCCCTCTCTGACTTTAGAAGGCAGTGAGCTCTTATAATAATCTTATATTCACTCAGGGTTATTTACCTGCAGTCATTGTAAGAACTGATTTCTATTATTTCCCAAAGATCTTCATGGTAGGTACTGTTTTTACTATTTCACAAAGAAGGAACTTCCTCTTGGTGTGGTAAGTAACCTCCCCTCAGATCACACTGAGGTATCAATACAGCCAATACCAGACCTCGCCATTCAGATTCCTAAGTCTGTTGTTTAACTCGAGGCTACTCTACTTCTGTCTTGTTTATTCCTCAATGGTTTGCTGATACCTCTCCTCTCAAATGGGTTGATAACTTATCTGTTTACAAATCTGAGTGGTAACACGGTGGTGACAATCCATCCAGTGGTCCAAACCAGCAACTGTGGTTAATCTCATATAGGCTTTTCTTCCATCCCATATAATTACTTAATCAATTCCTCTGTTAATGCTGGTTCTTAAAGTTTATCAAATTCCTTTATCAGCTCTATAGTTAAATGACAGCTCTGCTTAGATCGACCAGAACTTCAAAATAGAATTGACATTCTTGAACATGCCATGACTTCAAAATCTAGCACCTAGCCCAATGCCTAACACACAGGGAACACTTGATAAATATTTACCAAAAGGTTAACTGTGTCTTATGTCAACTTTTACTTCCTATAATGCCTTAATGATAGTGCCTGGTACAAGTGGAGATTTAACAAATATCTGGAAAGCCATCTAGTGTTTGATTGCTCAGAGCTGAAAATACCTCCACAAACATCAGCAGAGAAAAGCAACATCAAAATTGCTCTGCATTCTTCTCCCCACAGAAAGCCACATACATAGAGAAAAGCTGCTGGGATCAACTGACACTAAGTTTGAACCTACCTGGAGAGATGACCTTGGATGTTTCTTTAAAGGTAAAATGGACTTGTGCTGGACAAACCTCTTGTTGTTGTTCAGTTGTTAAATGATGTCCGACTCTTGCAGCCCCATGGACTGTAGCCCACCAAGCTCCTCTGTCCATGGGATTTCCTAGGCAAGAATACTGGAGTGGGTTGCTATTTCTTTCTCCAGGGGATCTTCCTGACCCAGGGATTGAACTCTTATCTTCTGCATTGGCAGGCGGGTTCTTTACTGCTGAGCCATCAGGGACCAGAACAACAGGAGACTGAAGCAGACAAGTCTCTCACTCGCTCGCTCGCTCGCTCAGTCGCTCAGTCGTGTCCGACTCTTTGCGACCCATGGGCTCCTCTTGCCCACCAAGCTCCTCCATCCATGAGATTCTCCAAGCAAGAATACTGGAGTGGGTTGCCATTTTCTTCTCCAGGGGACCTTCCCGACCCAGGGATCTCCCACATTGCAGGCAGACGCTTTAACCTCTGCATCACCAGGGAAGACAAATCTCTACTTCAAGCTAAAATACTACCGCCTGAAAAACCACAGTAGCTTTCTTTGACATCCTGCTTTAACCATATCCTCCAAAGACTAAGAATCTGGAACCCAAGAAATAGGAACGCATGGGGTGGAGAAGAGGTGCTAGGTGGAGGGACACAAGTCTTCCAGAGGTAGCCAACGAGCCCCCACCCTGTCATCTTTGCCCAGGCAGCTGTCGTGTACTTCTCCACTCCAAGTCCTACCTGGGACAGAAAATATGCACAGCAGCTTCCTGCCTTCAAAGCAGCACTGGCACAGCCAATTCAACACAGAGTTCTGTTGATGGAGCCTAAAAAGCAAGCTGCCAACATTTCAGCTCTTTCCAGTTGAACAAAAAGGTGGAAAAGAGATTCTTCAGTTCATCCCTGAATATTTCCACATCCCTGAGACACACACCACGGGCACAGAGATGGAGTGGGGGGCAGGGCAGTTTCCCAAAGGGGCTGGAATCACGTGGCAGCTGTTCCCAGCACACAGTGCACAGAAGGACCAGGCAATACACATTCTGTGAATGATGTATGCAGAGTTTTTTTTTTTTGTAAAGCACACACATCAAGGACCAGTTTGCTGTTAGATTGCTGCACAGATGCAGTCCCAGCAACAGGCAAAAAACCCGACAACCACAGTACCAGAAGTGTCCATTCACATTCGGTGAGCTTGTCCTCATCAGCAGAAAGACTGCGCCAAGCAACTGTGATTTCTATGCTGCTGCTGCGTCGCTTCAGTCACATCCGACTCTGTGCGACCCCATAGACGGTAGCCCACCAGGCTCCACCATCCCTGGGATTCTCCAGGCAAGAGTACTTGAGCGGGTTGCCATTTCCTTCTCCAATGCATGAAAGTGAAAAGTGAAAAGTGAAAGTGAAGTCGCTCAGTCATGTCCGACTCTTCATGACCACATGGACTCCACCGTCCCTGGGATTCTCCAGGCAAGAGTACTGGAGTGGGTTACTATTGCCTTCTCCAGATTTCTATGCAGAGACTTTCATTTCAGGAAGTTTTCCCTTGGCATTTCTTTTTTCCAGGAAACATTTAGGGAAGGAAATTTATTTTAAACAATTTTTGAGAAAACACTGTCATGAAGTTTTGATCTAAGAGAACTGTGACATTTCTTCTCCACTCAAGCAATCTCTGAAAGCAATTCTTGAAACCTTTGGGTAAAAGAATTGTGTACAATGGTAAATGAGATATTGTGTCACATTCTCTCTGAGCCTTGTCATCCTTAAATTAAGGCTGCTTTCCTTCCTTAGCTAAAATGCTGTTGCTAAAATCTGAGACTTTAGTAATCAAGCCTTTAAGACTCATATGCTAGTCATTATTTATTTATCTATTTATTTTAATGAGAAATGAATCACAAAAGAAAACTAAGCGTACTGATTTAGTGTATAATGCTGAATGACCACAGTATTTAGTTGCTGTTGTTTAGTTGCTGCTTGCTGTTGTTTAGTTGTTAAAGTCGTGTCTGACCCTTCTACGACCCCAGGGACTGTAGCCCACCAATCACCCCTGTCTATGGGATTTTCCGGGCAAGAATACTAGGGTGGGCTACCATTTCCTTCTCCAGGTGATCTTCGTGACCCAGAGATCAAACTCCAGTCTCTTATGTCTCCTGCATTGGCAGACGGATTCTTTACCACTGAGCCACATGAAGAAGCACAGTATAATGTACGGAAAGCCTCATAAGAACTACACAATGGGTGTTTAATGATTGTACCAAATATAATCATAATGGGTGGAAATTTCCCTAAAATCCCTGACCCAGATCCTAAAGGTGTCATGCCAGTGCTTTCTTCCAGGTCACAAGTTGGTAAATTATGGTTTTTGTTTATTCAACCACCCCTTACTGCACAGTCACTTAGTGTCAAGGACCAGCAATTCAGTGGCAAGAAAGTTTTAACATAGCTTCCAGGGAAACACAGAAGAAAGAGAACTGAGAAGGAAAACAAGGTCTCACCCCATCACAGTGCTTACCTAAAACTGAGGAGTCAGGGCAGGCCCTCCAGATGAAGACCTATGCATGAGAGGATGCAGTACGGTAATGCAGGTACAAGTCAGGAGGCATGGACCACAGAGGACAGCAGGTTTGGGGGTGGAAACCATGTTCAGGGGGGCTGAGTCACATTACAAAGGGCCTTGTAAATTATGCTGGAAAGTACAAAGTTCATCTGAAAGCCAATGGAAGCCATTGAACAGACGGAAAAAGATGAGTAGAAAAATCACATCTATGTGTAGGCAAATTCACCCTGGCTGTTGTTGGGCAGGTAGAGGTTAGTTGAGGGGAGGAGACAAGGGCAGAGAGAGGCAAAGAGCCCAGTGAGCAGGGGGAGGGCAAGTGCTGTGAAGATGGGGAAATATTGGGCTGTTGTTACATCTTCTGGAAAAACCCGAATAGACTTTTTGGTCAACCCAACATTTAGGTGTTAAAATAGACAGAACTTAATGAGTTAATCCTTTTGATTCTGTGTGAAGCTTTAGCTTTGAAAATCCTGCTGCTTCCCTTCAGAGGAGAGAAAATCAGAGGTAAGACAAAGATACTATCAGATAACAACAATTCAACAAAAAAAAAGAACAGTGTTTTTTTTACTCGCACATAATAAAATTTCAAATGCGTAGAGTCTAGTTTCTTGAACTAGCACTATTTACATACCACTTCAATGATACCTATCATGTCGGGATCAATAAAAGTCCCTTAAAAGTATCACCCTGCCCCCACCAGGTGGTCGGCTCCTCCTCTAAGTACCCCAGCACCAAGCACAGAGCTCAGCACACGCAGCTCAATACATGTTAGTTTAGTGGAAATGAAGGGTAATTTGGGATGTCATTAGGTCAAATGTGTCAGGCCTACCAAAACCACCTAGCATAAAAATAGGCTCTGGTGCTACATATTATTTAGAGAACAAATGACAGCAGAAAATGGAACTAATTTTCTGAATGGAAAGATAGAGTAGAGTAACCACTGAAAAGCAGCTGGAAGAAACCTTTGAGAGAGATATTAAGCATTCCCAGCATTCCCAGCCAGACACCGGAGAAGGCAATGGCACCCCACTCCAGTACTCTTGCCTGGAAAATCCCATGGATGCAGGAGCCTGGTAGGCTGCAGTCCATGGGGTCGCGAAGAGTCAGACACGACTGAGTGACTCCACTTTCACTTTTCACTGTCATGCACTGGAGAAGGAAATGGCAACCCACTCCAGTGTTCTTGCCTAGAGAATCCCAGGGATGGGGGAGCCTGGTGGGCTGCTGTCTATGGGGTCACACAGAGTTGGACATGACTGAAGTGACTTAGCAGCAGCAGTAGCAGCCAGACACTGATGGCTGTGAGATAAAAATAACAGGGAAACTGACACACAAGGAGAACTGAGCTGATTCAGTCTAGGGGCGGAGGATGATGGCTCATGAAATGAGAAAGACCCAAAAACAGTTCCCACCAAGAAGAGAATCCACTTGTACCCAGAACCAAAGGGGAAGGAGGTTACATATTACAGCGGTAAAAGCCGTAGATTGGGAGTTCCCGAATGATACCTTAGTCCTTGGGTAATCAGATCTGCCATCTTTGTTCAAAAATCCAAGGCCATACTTTTTTTTTTAAGACATGGAGATTTTGACTTGTTTCAACTCACCATTAAATCTCAATTCCTACATAGTACAGTGGCTGACACATAATAAACTCAGGAGAGATAATCAGTGAACATTAAATGAATGTTTCAATGAATCAGTTTATTCATTTGAAGTCCTTAGGTGCCCTCATTATCTTAATTTCCATTTCCTCTTAAACATATAACATGAACTCCTTCCAGCTGAAAGATTACTTTTTTTTTTCATCAGAATTAAACACTGCATCATCTTTCTCAAGGATTCAACAGTCCTAATTCTTTCTTTTCATGCCATTTTCCCAAATAACACATACACATGCTTATAATCACATGCATTTTTTCTTTTTAAATTTCTCATAAATTTTGGATACTCTAAACCTGAGTCTCCCTGATTCTGTCTTTACATATCTGTGACCTCTGTGTGCTTTTGCCCTTGACCATAAGACCCTCCTTTAATATCCTGAACACACAGCTTTGATCTCACACAGAATGATCGCAGTTCGTTTCCAAGCAAACCATTCAATATTATGGTAATCCAAGTCTATGCCCCGACCAGTAACACTGAAGAAGCTGAAGTTGAACAGTACTGTGAAGACCTACAAGACCTTCTAGAACTAACACTCAAAAGAGATGTCTTTTTAATTATAGGGGACTGGAATGCAAAAGTAGGAAGTCAAGAAACACCTGGAGTAACAGGCAAATTTGGCCTTGGAGTACGGAATGAAGCAGGGCAAAGGCTAATAGCATTCTGCAAGAGAACGTACTGGTCATAGCAAACACCCTCTTCCAACAACACAAGAGAAGACTCTACACATGGACATCACCAGATGGTTGACACCAAAATCAGATTGATTATATTCTTTGTAGCCAAAGATGGAGAAGCTCTATCAGTTCAGTTCAGTCGCTCAGTCATGTCCAACTATTTGCGACCCCATGAATCGCAGCACGCCAGGCCTCCCTGACCATCACCAACTCCCAGAGTTCATTCAGATTCACGTTCATCGAGTCAGTGATACCATCCAGCCATCTCATCCTCTGTCGTCCCCTTCTCCTCCTGCCCCCAATCCCTCCCAGCATCAAAGTCTTTTCCAATGAGTCAGCTCTTCGCATGAGGTGGCCAAAGTACTGGAGTTTCAGCTTTAGCATCATTCCTTCCGAAGAAATTCCAGGGTTGATCTTCTTCAGAATGGACTGGTTGGATCTCCTTGCAGTCCAAGGGACTCTCAAGAGTCTTCTCCAACACCACAGTTCAAAAGCATTAATTCTTCGGTGCTCAGCCTTCTTCACAGTCCAACTCTCACAATCATACATGACTACTGGAAAAACCATAGCCTTGACTAGATGGACCTTAGTTGGCAAAATAATGTCTCTGCTTTTGAATATGCTATCTAGGTTGGTCATAACTTTTCTTCAAAAGAGTAAGTGTCTTTTAATTTCATGGCTGCAGTCACCATCTGCAGTGATTTTGGAGCCCCAAAAAATAAAGTCTGACACTGTTTCCACTGTTTCCCCATCTATTTCCCATGAAGTGATGGGACCGGATGCCATCAGCAAAAACAAGACCGGGAGCTGACAGTGGCTCAGATCATGAACTCCTTATTGCCAAATTCAGACTGAAACTAAAGAAGTAGAGAAAACCACTAGACCATTTAGGTATGACCTAAATCAAATCCCTTATGACTATACAGTGGAAGTGAGAAATAGATTTAAGGGACTAGATCTGATAGACAGAGTGCCTGATGAACTATGGATGGAGGTTCATGACATTGTACAGGAGACAGGAATCAAGACCATCTCCAAGAAAAAGAAATGCAAAAAAGCAAAATGGCTGTCTTAGGAGGCCTTACAAATAGCTGTGAAAAGAAGGGAAGCTAAAAGCAAAGGAGAAAAGGAAAGATATACCCATTTGAAAGCAGAGTTCCAAAGAATAGCAAGGAGACATAAGAAAGCCTTCCTCAGCGCTGAATGCAAAGAAATATAGGAAAACAGTACAATGGGAAAGACTAGAGATCTCTTCAAGAAAATTAGAGAGATCAAAGGAACATTTCATGCAAAGATGGGCTTGATAAAGGACAGAAATGGTAGGGGTCTAACAGAAGCAGAAGATATTAAGAAGAGGTGGCAAGAATACACAGAAGAACTGTACAAAAAAGATCTTCACAATCCAGATAATCATGATGGTGCGATCACTCACCTAGAGCCAGACATCCTGGAATGTGAAGTCAAGTGGGTCTTAGGAAGCATCACTACAAGCAAAGCTAGTGGAGGTGATGGAATTCCAGTTGAGCTATTTCAAATCCTGAAGGATGATGCTGTGAAAGTGCTGCACTCAATATGCTAGCAAATTTGGAAAACTCAGCAGTGGCCACAGGACTGGAAAAGGTCAGTTTTCATTCCAATCCCAAAGAAAGGCAACGCCAAAGAATGCTCAAACTACTGCACAATTGCACTCATCTCACATGCTAGTAAAGTAATGCTTAAAATTCTCCAAGCCAATCTTCAGCAATATATGAACCATGAACTTCCAGATGTTCAAGCTGGTTTTAGAAAAGGCAGAGGAACCAGAGATCAAATTGCCAACATCTGCTGGATCATCAAAAAAGCAAGAGAGTTCCAGAAAAACATCTATTTCTGCTTTCTTGACTATGCCAAAGCCTTTGACTGTATGGATCACAATAAACTGTGGAAAATTCTGAAAGAGATGGGCATACCAGACCATCTGACCTGCCTCTTGAGAAATCTGTATGCAGGTCAGGAAGCAACAGTTAGGACTGGACATGGAACAATAGACTGTTTCCAAATAGGAAAAGGAGTGTGTCAAGGCTGTATATTGTCACCCTGCTTATTTAATCTATATGCAGAGTACATCACGAGGAACTCTGGGCTAGAGGAACCACAAGCTAGAATCAAGATTGCCGGGAGAAATACTAAAAACCTCAGATATGCAGATGACACCACCCTTATGGCAGAAAGTGAAGAAGAACTAAAGAGCCTCTTGATGAAAGTGAAAGAAGAGAGTGAAAAGGTTAGCTTAAAGCTCAACATTCTGAAAACTAAGATCATGGCATCTGGTCCCATCACTTCATGGCAAATAGATGGAGAAACAATGGAAACAATGGCTGACTTTATTTTTCTGGGCTCCAAAATCACTGCAGATGTTGACTGCAGCCATGAAATTAAAAGACGCTTACTCCTTTGAAGAAAAGTTATGATCAACCTAGATAGTATATTAAAAACCAGAGACATTACTTTGCCAACAAAGGTCCATCTAGTCAAGGCTATGGTTTTTCCAGTGGTCATGTATGGATGTGAGAGTTGGACTATAAAGAAAGCTGAGTGCTGAAGAATGGATGCTTTTGAAATGTGATGTTGGAGAAGACTCTTGAGAGTCCCTTGGACTGCAAGGAGATCCAACCAGTCCATCCTAAAGGAGATCAGTCCTGGGTGTTCATTGGAAGGACTGATGTTGAAGCTGAAACTCCAGTACTTTGGCCACCTGATGTGAAGAGCTGACTCATTGGAAAAGACCCTGATGCTGGGAAAGATTGAGGGCAGGAGGAGAAGGGGATGACAGAGGATGAGATGGTTGGATGGCATCACCAACTCCATGGACATATATTTGGGTGGACTTTGGGAGTTGGTGATGGACAGGGAAGCCTGGCGTGCTGTGGTTCATGGGACTGCAAAGAGTCAGACATGACTGACCGACTGAACTCAACTGAACTCAACTGACACACAGCTTTATATCTAATCCTAGCAAAAATTTTCTATTGTAGCACATTTATTCTCTTAATTGTTCTTCCCTATCTTCACTGTGAATATTCATATTTCTATTATCAAACACACACACATTCATGTGCAAAAAATCAGACTTCCCTCTTTCTGCAAGTTTTAGATAGTGAATTTCTAGGTTGCATAAGTGACTATAATTTTCATTTTTAGTTTTCTGCACCCTTGTCTCCCAAACTATCCACCATTTTTCATCATTAGCAAAGATTCCCTCAATTAGAAGGAGCATCAAAACAAAAGTGCTCTTTGCCTTCTCTCTCTCTGGAATATGAAATTGTTATCAAGCAGAGAATTAATATGTTGTCCTGCTTTCTAGTAAAGTATCTCTTCCAGGAGCTGTCTAGTTCACTCAATTTCTCTGTCATTATAATACAACTTGCCTTGACATCCATTTCTTAATATGCACCAGGAAACCACTATCCACGTTCCCTATTTGGCAGGAAGTCTATACTATATTTTCTCAACACCCCACTTCTGCTTCTGCTTTTGGTTCTACCCCCAAAACTCTGTCCTATGCATTCATCATGAAGTCATTAGATTTGCCAAAAGATGCTCACCATCCAATCCCACACTGCACTGCATCATCTTCTATTTGAAGTGTCATGTTACTTATACTAACTTCTCTATTTTCCCTGCATAATCAACCACTAAAGGGGCTTCCCAGGTGGCACTAGTGGAAAAGAATCTGCCTGCGAATGCAGGAGACACAAGAGATGCAGATTCAATCCCTGGGTCAGGAAGATCCCCTGGAGGAGGAAAAGGCAACCCACTCCAGTATTCTTGTCTGAAAAATTCCATGGGCAGAGAAGCCTGGTGGACTATAGTCTGAGCATCCCCTTCCATCTAAAGTATCATGTTACATCAACATCTCTATTTTCCTTGCTTGAATTTTCTCATCTAATAGAGGAAACTTGCTTAATTGACTTACCTAATTAAGGCAAATTTATGGCTATAAAATTATTTTAAAAGGAACCTATAATTTTGGCATAATAATTAGCAGAATTATTCCCATAGAAGTTGCATGAGAGGTTATACTATACCAGAATTAATTGAAAATAGAGACAAATTTATGTACATTATATCAAATTCGTGGTTATGTTTCATGATATTTAAACAGCTAGGGGTCTTAAACAAATGCTTGGTGATCATAAGAAACTTTCGAACTCTAACAAAGGGATCATTTAATTCTATTGTGTGTGTTAGTCGCTTAGTCATGTGTGACTCTTTGCAACCCCATGGACTGTAGCATGCCAGGCTCCTCTGTCCATGGAATACTCCAGGCAAGAATACTGGAGTGGTTTGCCATTTCCTTCTCCAGGGGATCTTCCCAACCCCTGGATCGAACCCAGGTCTCCTGTATTGCAGGCAAATGCTTTACCATCTAAGCTACTAGGGAAGCTCTTTCATTCCATTATGACTAATGAAACGGACAATAAGTAGCTAGTCAAACTTAAAATCAACCTAATTTTTCACTCGTTCATCAAACTGACGATACTTGAAGTCTGAATATTCCAAAGAATACTTACAAGCTCATTGCCATCAGTAGCCATGTATGACGTCAGATTGGTAGAAACAAAAGCTAGAAGAGAAAAGGCATTTTAAGTTAAATGTTGGAGGAAATCACTCTTAAAATTGTATATCTTCTTGACAGGAAGAAAAGCACTTGTATTTTGATTGATGAATTTCACAATAAAAGCAATTCATTACAAGGCCTTTTAATTCAGAATAAGCCAACCGTTAAAAACTGAGTTCATAAAATAAGCCAGAATTTTAATTGCACATGTGTCAGTATTTCTTTCAAGTCTACAGCAAGATATATTGTATATATTTTTTATCTACTTAATATTGTACTATGGGCTTCCCTGGTGACTCAGCGATAAAGAATCAGCCTACAATGCAAGAGACACAGGTTCTATCCCTGGGTCAGGAAGTTCTCCGAGAGAAGGAAATGCAAACCTATTTCAGTATTCTTGCCTGGGAAATCCCAAGGACAGAGGAGCCTGGCTACAGTCCACGGGGTGGCAAAGAGTCAGACATGACTGAGCAACTAAACAACAACAATTATCATACATAGACATACATTTTTGAACAGTGAAAATATTTTCATCTTCAAGATGAACAACATAATGTAAGATGTGGACATATCTGATCCATTACTATTGTTCTGATGGTATTAACTGAACAATTTCAAAAATGTAACCAATCCCTCAGCCTCAGAAATCTCGACTTTAATATGAAGATGAGCCCCCTTTGATGTATTGCACTTTGTAGTGGATTACCTGAGAAACTAGACACTCTGGTTTCAAGAAAAGAAGATGAAAACAAAAAGAAGAAAATTTCATATCCTCAGACTAAAAAAAAAAATCTCACATCTTCAGACTTTGATAAGCAACAAACTTGTTAAACATCCACAAGCCGCTAAAACTCTCTGCAAAGGAAAGAGCCTTTCACCTCTTCCCAGTGACAGATCCATACCCCATGTGACTACTTCTTACACCAATGGTTCCCAAATTCTGAAGATGCATAGCCCTTCTTTATGTCAAAAATGTTATATTTATATTACATTGATATGAATAAAATATTTATTTGTAAAATGCCAAAGGAAAAAACCACAATAAAAAAAGACTGACCAATTTACTTAGTTTTTAACTCACTTGTTTAAAAAATACAGTAAAACATAAATGGAAAATCAAATCACAGGCTGGTGAAAATATTTGCAGTATTCATTTAATACATAAAAATCATAACTTAGACAGTTCTCTTATTCACCAATAAGAAAATAATAAGTAGACTGGGAGACCAAGACGGTGTAATAGAAGGACATGGAGCTCACCTCCTCCCACAAATACATCAAAAATACATCTACATGTGGACCAGTTCTCACAGAATACCCACTGAACGCTGAGGGTCTCATAGAACCAACGCTGCAAGAAAGACCACCGCATAACTGGGTAGCATGAAAGGACAAAACAAAGAAGCTTGGGATGGACCTGAGCTATGAAATCTTCTCTCATCCTGGGACCCCTCAATCAGACATGGAGTTTCAGGGGCTCAGAGGAGGACGCAGCAGCCAGCCTGCAGGAGCAGGACAGAGAGAAAGGTGCCCAGAAGGTCCTGGCCACCTCACTGCACACCCCAGCCTGAGATGCATCCCTGGTGGAGAGCATGGTGGCGGCTGGTTGCTGGTACACAGGACTTCAGCAGACAGACCCAGGGGGAAGATTTGGTTTGGATGCAGAGACAATCCCAAAGGCCTCAAGGATGGTTCAGGCCACTGGAGGTGTGTATAGGACCAATGGGAACCCAATTTGTCAATGCATGTGCGAAGGGAGTGGCATGGCCCCACCAGAGCAGCTTCATCCTCAGCTTGCTCACAGAGGGTGCAGCTCCACTCTACAAGCTCTGGGCACACACAAGCACGTGTGGGTGGCCCATACGCAGGGTGGGGCTGAAATCTGAACTGATTCCTGGTGGGTGCCTGACTTTCACAGAAGATTCACACCACTGGCAGCTTCCTGAGCACAGCACCGGAAGGACTTCCTAGCTTACTACCGACTTTTCCTTTGCTGAGGTGGGGCAGAGGGCAGTTTTGGCAACAGTGCACTTCGTGAGCACACACAAGGGTGACAGAAAATATCACAGAGAGCACGTCCCAGTGGATAGCTCTGGTGGAAGAATACCCACGGGCTCCGTTACCAGCAAAAGTACACCAGTCCTGCCTCACACCGCAGCTTAGAACCAGATCTGAGAGCTTCTACTCCAACAGCTGGAGAACAGGCCCTGCCCTTGACAGAGCTATGACCACCGCAGAGCAAAGAGGAGACCCCTCCAAAAGCCAGTGCAGCCTCTGATCACCACAATATAACTTTCACCCCGAAAAGGGGGTACTGGCTAGCACACCACCCCGAAGAACGATGTGGCAGGTATCCATACCAACAGCAGCCGTGGCATCAGTGAGACTCATATAGAATGTTCCCACATAAAAACAGCCCTTCAGGACCACAACAGATAACTGTTTCTCCTAAATTGAGTCACAGAAATATAACTAAAATGAAGGAGCAGAGAAACTATTCACCAATAAAAGAACAAGAGAAGTCGCCTGAAAGACCAAATAATGAAACAGGCTTTTTCAGTTTACTAGACCCTGAGTTCAAAAAGGAAGTAATACAAATTCTGAAGAAATTAAGAAAGATTATTGCTAGAAATAGGGATCACTGTATCAAGGAACTGGAAACTATAAAGAGGGGCCAATTAAAATTAGACAACTCAATTCCAAGATGAAAACTGAGCTAAAGGCAATAAATAGCAAATTAAACAATTCCAAACAAAAAAGTGACCTAGAAACTACCCAATCAGAAGAGAAAACAGATAGAAAAATGAAAAAAAAAAAAAGAAAGCAACATATGAGAACTATGAGATAAAATAAAGCATGCCAATCTACACATAATAAGGGTACCAGAAGGGAAAAAAAGAGAAAAGGGGATCAAAAATGTATTTGAGGAAATTACAGCTGAAAACTTCCCAGACCTAAAGAAGGAAACATATCCAGATACAGGGAGAAAAGAAAAGAAAAGTCAGAAAGAGGAAGTAAAAAGGCAATCTCTTTGAAAATCATGTCAAAAAAATAAAATACCTTGAAATAAACCTGATCAAGGAGATGAAAGACTTATACACTGAGAACTATAAAACATTGATAAAGGAAACTAAAGCCGACTCAAAGAAATGGAAAGATACCCCACGCTCTTGGATTGGAAGTATTAATATTATTAAAAATGACCATACTACCCAAAGCAATCACAGATTCAATGCAATCCCTATAAATAACCCATGAAATTTTTCACAGAATTAAACAATCCTAAAATTTATATGGAACCACAAAATACACAGAATTGCCAAAGCAGTCCTGAAGAAAAAGAACAAGAAACAAGACTCTCCCAGACTTCAGACAATACTACACTAATCAAAATAGCATGGCAATGACATGAAAGCAGACATATGGGTCAATGAAACAGAATAAAGAGTCTAGAAACAGACCCACAGACCTGTGATTGATCCATCTTTGACAAGGGAAGCAAGAATATACAATGGAGAAAAGACAGTCTTTTCTTCAGCAGGGGTTGTTGGGACAGCTAAACAGCTGCATGTAAATCAATGAAGTCAGAACATTCCCTCACACCATACACAAAAATGAACTCAAAATGGATTAAAGACTTAAATGTAAGAAACTATAAAGCTCTTAGAGGAAAAGATAGGCAGTACACACTTTGCCATAAATCACAATGAGATCCTCTTTGATCCACCTCCTAGAGGAATGGAAATAAAAACAAAAATAAACAAATGGGACCTAATTAAACTTAAAAGCTTCTGCAAAGGAAACTATAAACAGGATTAAAAGACAACCCTCAGAATGGGAGGATATAATTGCAAATGAAACAACTGACAAAAGATTAACCTCCGTAATATATAAACAGCTCATACAGTTCAATGTCAGGAAAACAAATAGCCCAATTTAAAAAATGGACAGAAAATCTAAACAGACATTTCTCCAAAGAAGACATACAATAAACACATGAAAAGATGCTCAGCACCACTAATTATTAGAGAAATGCAAATCAAAATTACAATGACGTATCACTTCACACTTCACACACTTCACAGTCAAAATTGCCATCATCAAAAAATCTACAAACAATAAATGCTGGAGAGGATATAGATAAAAGGGAACCCTCCTACACTGTTGGTGGGAATGTAAACTCATACAGCCACTAAAAAAACTAGGAAAAAATCTACCATATGACCCAGCAACCCCACTACTGGGCACATACTTGGAAAAAAACAGTTCTGAAAGACACATGTACCCCAGTGTTCATTGCAGCACTATGTACAACAGCTAGGACATGGAAGCAATCTAGATGTCCAGAGACAGATGAATGGATAGAGGATATGTAGTACATATTTACAGTGGCATATTACTTAGTCATTAAAAAAAAACAAATTTGAGTCAGTTCTAGTGAGGTGGATGAACCTAGAGCCTGTTACACAGAATGAAGTAAGCCAGAATGAGAAAAACAGATGTCATATATTAATGCATGTATATGGAATCCATAAAAATGGTATTGATGAACCTATTTGCAGGGAAGGAATGACGATGCAAATGTAGGGAATGGACTTGTGGACACAGTCGGGGAGGGAGAGAGTGGGATGAATGGAGAACGTAGCACCAACAATTATGCTATCATGTGTAAAATGGATAGTTGTTGAGAAGTTGCTGTATAACAGGGATCCCAGTCTGGTGCTCTGTGATGACTTAGAAGGATGGAATGGGGGAGGGGAGGGAAGCTCTAGAGGGAAGGGATAGATGTATAATTATGGCTGATTTGCATTGTCATATGGCAGAAATCAACACAACACTGTAAAAATTAAAAAATAAAAAAGATTTAAATACAAGACATGACATGATAAAACTCCTAGAAGAGAACATAGAGGGAACGTTCTCTGTCATAAATTGCAGCAATGTCTTCTCAAGTCAGTCTCCCAAGACAAAAGAAAAAAAAATTTTTAAAAAACAAATGGGCCTAATCAAACTTAAAAGTTTTTGCACAGCAAAGGAAATCATAAACAAAACAAAAAGACAACCTATGGAATGGGAGAAAATGTTTGCAAATGCTAGAACTGACAAGGGATTAATTTCCAAAATATGCGAACAGCTCATACAGCTCAATATAAAACAAAAAAAAAAAAAGGAAGAAGAACCAATCCAACCAAAAACTGGGCAGAAGACCTATTCATAAATAGACATCTCTTCTAAGAAGACATACAAATTGCCAGCAGGCACATGAAAAGACACTTAACATTGCTAATTATTAGAGAAATGCAAATCAAAACTACAATGCTATATCACCTCACACCAGTCAGAATAACTGTCATCAAAAATTCTACAAATAGTAAATGCTGGAGAGGATGTGGAGAAAAGGGAACCCTCCTACACTTTTGGTGAGAATGTAAATTGGTGCAGCCACTATGGAGAATAGTACGGAGATTTCTTAAAAAACTAAAAATAGTTACCATATGATACAGCAATCCCACTCCTGCCTCTATATCCAGAAAAGATGAAAACTCTAACTTGAAAAGATACATGCACCCTACAGTAGCCAGACAAGAAAGCAAGCTAAGTGCCCACTGACATATGAGTGAATAAAGAAATTGTGATATGTATACAATGGAATATTATTCAGCAATACAAAAGAATGAAATAATGCCATTTGCAGTAACATGTATGAACCTAGAGATTATCATACTAAGTGAAATAAGTCAAACAGAGAATGACAAATATCATATTATTTCAGTTACACATAAAATCTTTTAAAATGATATAAATGAACTTATTTACAAAACAGAAACAGACTCACAGATAGACAGAAAATAAAACTATGATTACCAAAGGGAAAAGAGGAGGGATAATTAGGAGCTTCATATTAATAGATACACACTACAGTATACAAAATGCCAGGCTGGATGAAGAACAAATGAAATGCAGGGCTGGATGAAGCACAAGCTGGAATCCAGATTGCCGGGAGAAATTAACAATAACCTCAGATATGCAGATGACACCACCCTTACGGCAAAAAGTAAGGAAGAACTAAGTGTCTTGATGAAAGTGAAAGAGGAGAGTTAAAATTTTGACTTAAAACTCAACATTCAAAAAATGAAGATGCCAAATGGCATCTGGTCCCATCATTTCATGGCAAATAGATGGGAAAACAATGGAAACAGTGACAGACTTTATTTTGGGGGGCTCCAAAATCACTGCAGATGGTGATTGCAGCCATGAAATCCAAAGACACTTGGTCCTTGGAAGAAAAGTTATGACCAACCTACAGAGCTTATTAAAAAGCAGAGACATTACTTTGCCAACGAAGGTCTGTCTAGTCAAAGCAGTGGTTTTTCCAGTAGTCATGTATGGATGTGAGAGTTGGACTATAAAGAAAACTGAGTCCCGAAGAATTGATGCTTTGAACTGTGGTGTTGGAGAAGACTCTTGAGAGCCCCTTGGACTGCAAGGAGATCAAACTAGTCAGTCCTAAAGGAAATCAGTCCTGTATATTCATTGGAAGGACTGATGCTGAAGCTGAAACTCCAATCCTTCGGCAACCTGATGCAAAGAACTGACTTACTGGAAAAGACTCTGATGCTGGGAATGATTAAAGGCAGGAGGAGAAGGGGACAACAGAGGATGAGACCATTGGATGGCATCACCAACTCGATGGACATGAGTTTGAGCCAGCTCTGACAGTTGGTGATGGACAGGGAGGTCTGGCGTGCTGAAGTCCATGGGGTGGCAAAGAGTCAGACACGAATGAGCGACTGAACTTATACAAGACAGATAAATAACAAAGTTCTACTGTAGAGCACAGGGCACTATATTCAATACTTTATAAATAACCTATAATGGAAAATAATCTGAAAAACTATATAAAATATATATATATACATATACATTTGTATTCATGTACATATTATACATATTCCCTTGTGGCTCAGCTGGTAAAGAATCTGCCTGCACTGCAGGAGACCTGGGTTCGATCCCTGGGTTGGGAAGATCCCCTGGAGAAGGGAAAGGCTACCCACTCCAGTATTCTGGCCTAGAGAATTCCATGGACTGTATAGTCCATGGGGTCACAAAGAGTCGGACATGACTAAGCGACTTTCATTTCACTCACATATTATATAAAACTGAATCACTTTGTTGTACACCAAAAACTAACACAATGTCACCTATGCTTCAATAAAAATATTAAAAATTTTATAAAACAAAATAATTATCAAACTAATAAGATAACAAGTTTAGGAAAATTCAAAACATAAAAATACAAATGACAAACATTGGCTACCTAATGCAAAGAGCCAACTCATTGGAAAAGACTCTGAGGCTGGGAAAGATTGAGAAGGAGAAGGAAGCAGCAGAGGATGAGATGGTTAGATACCATCACTGACTTACTGGACATGAATTCAACAAATTCCAGGAGATAGTGGAGGACAGAGGAGCCTGGTGTGCTGCAGTCCATGGGGTCGCAAAGACACGACTTAGTGACTAAACAACCACAATATTCAGTCTCATTAGTAATGAAATAAGCTCAAAGTAAAACAACAGCCTAACTCCATTTTTAATCTTCATGACTGGCATACACAAAAAAAAATGTTAGAAGCCAAGTTTGGTGGAGGGTGTTGAAAAGAAAAATTTGTTGTTGGGATGCCCAATTATTATAGCCTTGCTGGAGGACAATTTGTCAAGGTGATGTTGATGACAATGGTGACATTCACAATGACTGCTGACATTTGCTGAATCTTTACTATCTGCCATCAACTATGGGCTTCCCAGGTGGCACTAGTGGTAAAGAACCCACCTGCCAATGCAGGAGACACAGGAGATTCAGGTTCAATCCTTGGTGTGAGAAGATCCTCTGGAGGAGGGCATGGCAACCCACTCCAGTATTTGTGCTTGAAGAATCCCATGGACAGAGGAACCTGGTGGGCTACAGTCCATTGGGTCACAAGAGTCAGACACGACTGAAGCAACTGAGCACCATACCAAACATAAGAAAGTTTACAGTATATTTTTAATGAAACAGTAGGGAAAGTGTGTGCAGTGGAACTTCATTCACTTTTTATTATAAAAAGATAGGTTTATACGATACAACTCACACATCAGTGCCTTGGAGGGAAAAGTCTGAAGAAATCTACAGCAAAATATGTATAGTGGGACTTTCTTGGTAGCCCAGTGGTTATGAATCAATGCCTTAAATATGTGTCTACCCATTGCAGAACCTTAGTGCATGCTCTTCAGCAGTCAGGTCAATTCTCACTTAGTCAAGGAAGCTTTCCACTATATTTATTAGAGATCAGTATCTTTTCATATGTTCTCATTAGCTCCTTATCTTTTATTCATAGAAGGTCTCATAATTGTATAGAATTCTTAATTTTGCAATTACTTTGCTAACATCTGACTCCCACTATAGTAACTTACCTGAGGGCAGAAGGCATTCTGTCTTACCTTGTCTATCTGTTTATTGCTCTGTACCCCATCTTTGTATACTGGTTGATTAAATAGACGTTTGTTGAGTAAATGAATTTAAAATACAGAAAATAAAAGCTCTGAACTACAGATGAGTTTCCATAAGGAAAACCTATGAATTTCCATTTTTTTTTAATTTAGTGGAATAGTATTGTCATGAATAGCCCATGAGAAATCCCGTTCCCAATCTGCAGAAGGTGGAAATGAGACTGTGTGATGTCAAACCTCCCCGAGTTAGAGAGCAAATGGGCGGAAATAATATGCAAACACTGGTGCCAGGAGGCATAGGTGAGGGGACGTGCCTTTATGGAGGCTACGTGAATGTTCACTTAAGTAGTTCATGTAGTGGCTTTGGAGTTAGGGTACTATATTTCCTGAGGTGGTCGACATATGTGAAATCTAAAATGTCACCAAGATGATTCAGAGTGCGGCAGAAGAATCATCAGAACAACCTAAGCTTAATCTAGTTTCTCCTCTTCCATACAAAGCACACAGCCATACTTTAGAAGAATTAGGAAGTGGGATGATATTTATGAAGACTCATGGAAATACACTTGCTTATGGTCTGGACAAAAAGAACCAGCTCAGCTAACGATGTTATAGGGTACATGGTATCTCTAAAAATTAGGTAGCACCAAGATTCGATAAAAATACTTACAACGCACACAATAAAATTAGCTTGTGGAAAATAATAATAATGCTGGCAAAAGTGCTTTGGAAGTAATACTTTTTCCATAGTCCCAACCTTTCTGAGAATATTAGTTTAAGGAAGGTGCCTATGAGTGAAAGAGTTAAAAGAAGAAGTGTTAAGTTCTCTGATGTTTTGATAAAGAATTTTTGTATAATTCCCAGGAATTAAAAACATATAAGAGCCTAACAAGATATAACAAATAATATTCATAAATCAAGTTTCCAATTCTTTGCTTTCAACAAAATTGAAGAAAAATCTATTTTAAGTCTATTAATCATTAAAGTAGTTGTGATATCTGGCATATTCTTGGAAGAAGTTCAAAAAGTGCTCCATTCCCACCTATTTATTTATATGAAAAATAGTTTTCTCCATCTATTAGTGTCCTCTTTGATTTCTTTCACAGTGTTTTATAGTTTTCTATATATAGGTCTTTAGTTTCTTTAGTTAGATATATTCCTAAGTATTTTATTCTTTTCGTTGCAATGGTGAATGGAATTGTTTCCTTAATTTCTTTTTCTACTTTCTCATTATTAGTGTATAGGAATGCAAGGGATTTCTGTGTGTTGATTTTATATCCTGCAACTTTACTGTATTCATTATTAGCTCTAGTAATTTTCTGGTGGAGTCTTTAGGGTTTTCTATGTAGAGGATCATGTCATCGGCAAACAGTGAAAGTTTTACTTCTTCTTTTCCAATTTGGATTCCTTTTATTTCTTTTTCTGCTCTGATTGCTGTGGCCAAAACTTCCAGAACTATGTTGAATAGTAGCGGTGAAAGTGAAGAATCAATATAGTGAAAATGAGTATACTACCCAAAGCAATTTACAAATTCAATGCAATCCCTATCAAGCTACCAGCCATATTTTTCACAGAACTAGAACAAATAATTTCAAGATTTGTATGGAAATACAAAAAACCTCGAACTGCCAAAGTAATCTTGAGAAAGAAGAATGGAACTGGAGGACTAAACTTGCCTGACTTCAGGCTCTACTACAAAGCCACAGTCATCAAAACAGTATGGTACTGGCACAAAGACAGACATATAGATCAATGGAACAAAATAGAAAGCCCAGAGATAAATCCACACACATATGGACACCTTATCTTTGACAAAGGAGGCAAGAATATACAATGGAGTAAAGACAATCCCTTTAACAAGTGGTGCTGGGAAAACTGGTTAACCACTTGTAAAAGAATGAAACTAGATCACTTTCTAACACCGCACACAAAAATAAACTCAAAATGGATTAAAGATCTAAATGTAAGACCAGAAACTATAAAACTCCTAGAGGAGAACATAGGCAAAACACTCTCAGACATAAATCACAGCAGGATCCTCTATGATCCACCTCCCAGCATTCTGGAAATAAAAGCAAAAATAAACAAATGGGATCTAATTAAAATTAAAAGCTTCTGCACAACAAAGGAAAATATAAGCAAGGTGAAAAGACAGCCTTCTGAATGGGAGAAAATAATAGCAAATGAAGCAACTGACAAACAACTAATCTCACAAATATACAAGCAACTTATGCAGCTCAATTCCAGAAAAATAAATGACCCAATCAAAAAATGGGCCAAAGAACTAAATAGACATTTCTCCAAAGAAGACATATGGATGGCTAACAAACACATGAAAAGATGCTCAACATCACTCATTATTAGAGAAATGCAAATCAAAACCACAATGAGGTACCACTTCACACCAGTCAGAATGGCTGCGATCCAAAAATCTGCAAGTGATAAATGCTGGAGAGGGTGTGGAGAAAAGGGAACCCTCCTACACTGTTGGTGGGAATGCAAACTAGTACAGCCACTATGGAGAACAGTGTGGAGATTCCTTAAAAAATTGCAAATAGAACTACCTTATGATCCAGCAATCCCACTGCTGGGCATACACACCGAGGAAACCAGAATTGAAAGAGACACATGTACCCCAATGTTCATCGCAGCACTGTTTATAATAGCCAGGACATGGAAACAACCTAGATGTCCATCAGCAGATGAATGGCTAAGAAAGCTGTGGTACATATACACAATAGAGTATTACTCAGCCGTTAAAAAGAATTCATTTGAATCAGTTCTGATGAGATGGATGAAACTGGAGCCGATTATACAGAGTGAAGTAAGCCAGAAAGAAAAACACCAATACAGTATACTAACACATATATATGGAATTTAGAAAGATGGTAATGACGACCCCATATGCAAGACAGCAAAAAAGACACAGATGTGTATAACGGACTTTTGGACTCAGAGGGAGAGGGAGAGGGAGGGATGATTTGGGAGAATGGCATTCTAACATGTATACTATCATGTAAGAATCGAATCGCCAGTCTATGTCTGACACAGGATACAGCATGCTTGGGGCTGGTGCATGGGGATGACCCAGAGAGATGTTATGGGGAGGGAGGTGGGAGGGGGGTTCATGTTTGGGAACGCATGTAAGAATTAAAGATTATAAAATTAAAAAAAATAATAAAATAAAATAAAATTTAAAAAAGAAAAAGAAAAATAGTTTTAAGTGCTCACATACATAAAAAACAATAATAGGATTAAAACTGGTTCTGAACTCTAATACTAGAAATAAATAATAATCATGGGTATTGTTACATACCCAACACTTTGGCCACCTGATGTGAATAGCCAACTCATTAGAAAAGACCCTGATTCTGGGAAAGATTGAAGGCAGGAGGGGAAGGGGATGACAGAGGATGAGATGGTTGGATGGCATCACTGACTCAATGGACATGAGTTTAAGCAAATTGTGGGAGATGGTAATGGATGGGGAAGCCTGGCGTGCTGTAGTTCATGGAGCTGCACAGAATCGGACATGACTGAGAGACTGAACAACAAAATTAGGAAGAAAATCTCATCTGTGTCATTAAACACTGCATTTTCAATAAAAACATTTACCTCTTGTATTAATCATCATTTGTCAAGATGTGCAACATATTTATATTTTTTGTTAAGTTACAAACCAATAATAATTATAATGGCTCACTCCAAATGAAATCATTTATGGTTTAAAGGATTATGCCACTTCAAAATTTTTTAATAAATTTCATTTTAAATATATGCAATATATTGTTGAAATGTATTACAGGATTATTAATAAGTTTTAAGCATAAAAATATTTTATAATTGTACAAAAATCCATGGAGTATTGGAATAAAAATATGAGTTCTAGGGGGAAAAAAGTGCTATGTAAAATCTAAAACTCCAAAGATTACTTTAAAAAAATAAACATACCAAATTTCTGTTTATATTTAATGTTATATTTAAAGTGTTAAATATAACACTTTTCAGGCTTTCCCGGTGGCAAGAGCCACAGGAGACATGGGGTTGATTCCAGGTCAGGAAGATCTTCTGGAGGGGGGTGTGGCAACCCACTCCCATATGCCTGCTTGGAAAATCCCATGGACAGAGGAGTCTGGCAGGCAACAGTGTATAGATAGCATCGCGAAGAGTCAGACATGATTGACGTGACTTAGCATGCACATATAACCTTTCTTCACTATCAAGATTCATAATATGCCACAAATTACATCTTTTGCAACTATTTAAACGTATGATAAAAACTCTGGGTGACAACTTAAAATTTGAGGAAGTATGTAGGGTTTCCATGTTATGTTATAGATATACAACCAAAAAAAAAATGTTTAAAAGTCACTGCACACACATGGTTTAGGGCCAAACAGATCTCACTCCACCACTTAAATGTGGAAACTTAAAAAAAAAAATTCACCTAATTTCTCTAAATAGTAAGTGCTTCATCCATTAAACAGAAATGACAATAACCAGCTGATAGGATTTTGTTAGAATTAAGTGAAATATCATATGGGAGACACGCAGATGCTCAACAAGAGGTAGCAATTACCTAGAATGGGTGCAATTACCCAGAAATAGCTTTATTATAGAAAACTATTCTTCCTAATGGAGTTAGCACACAACTAAAGGGTTTAAACAAGTTAGATAACAGGTTTCATCAAATAAAATAGCTTTCCCACTTCAAGGTTGAATAAACTCCCTAACCTACTCTCCTAGAGACATTTTTGGTATCTTATTTCAGAGTTTAAGGAAATAGTTTTCTTAGTCATATCTGAGACAATTACCTTCTTTAAAGAACAATTCCTTAACACAATACCACATGCTGCTGCTCCTGCTGCTAAGCCGTTTCAGTCGTGTCCGACTCTGTGCGACCCCATAGACGGCAGCCCACCAGGCTCCCCCATCCCTGGGATTCTGCAGGCAAGAACACTGGAGAACACAATGCGTGAAAGTGAAGTCACTCAGTCATGTCCGACTCAGCGACCCCATGGACTGCAGCCCGCCAGGCTCCTCCGTCCATGAGATTTCCCAGGCAAGAGTTCTGGAGTGGGTTGCCATTGCCTTCTCCCAATACCACATGACACTTAGCAAAAACACTAAGGTCATTACTAGTTTTTAAGTCAATGAGATGAAATCAAATAAAATATTTGTATTTCTGATAAGTCCTGTAATTGAAAAGTGGAAATATATTTCATTACAATTCCAAAGATGAGCTTTTTCCTAAATTTATTACTGGTTTTCTGGACTGAATGTTTGTGTCCCTGCAAAATTTATATGTTGACATCTAATTCCAAGCGTGATAGTATTTGGAGATGAGGACTTTGGAAGGTAATTAGGTCATGATGCAGTATGAGGGAGCCCTCATAAATGAAATTAGTGCCCTCATAAGAAGGGACCAGACTCACTCTCTCCCCGTGTGTAGCTACAAGATGAATCAGCAGTCTGCAACCCAGAAGAGAGATCATACCTGAACCTGACCAAGCTGACATCATGTTCTTGGACTTCCAGCCTCCAGAACTGTGAGAAGTGAATTTCTGTTGATAAGCCCCCTTGTTTACAATATTTTGTTACAGCAGCCCAAGCTAGCTAACATGCTGGTGAAGAATCATTCCTTTTTGTTTTATCCTAATAAACTTCATTCTAGCAATTTATTTTAGAAACTTTTTGGTAAACTAGTTAAGTAGAAATACGTATTCTGGTCCCATGTCATTTTAAAACCAGAAAATAAATTAAGAATATCAATACACAACAAATGGACTATTGATAAAGCAGACAGTTGATAATTAGAATTTTCAACTTAAAAAAATTTCACTAAAGGCAGTTATAGTTTCCATTGATCCAAAAGTAACTGTCTTAATTGTAATCTTTGGGATGATGTAGTAAAACAAGTACAATGCCTACCCTTTTAAAGAAGACAGTTTATTATGATCTCAAGATAGTTTTCTGTTTGAAAGAAACTATGGGCTAGACTTATTCTCTTTCCCATGGAGCCTTAAGTGAAAACAATGTAATGAACAAAAAGTTTAAAAGCCAACAGATTCATTCACAACAGGCTTATCCTTTAAAATCAGTGTTAGTGTTCAACAAGACACTCTCAGAACAGTAAATGGATTTATAGACAATCCAAGAGCATAGGCAAACAATGTGCATTATTCTTAATCCAAAAACTAGAGCTCTTCGGAAGGAGAAAATGCTGGTCATCCTAAAGGCAGAACTCTCAATCACCAAAAAGCATGGAAAATGTGTGACAACGAAGTACACGCTTAACCAGCAGTGACACCAGCCTATAAGCATCTTCTGTTAAGTGACTGTCCATCACAGCAACACCATGTGAGCAGCAGAGAAAATGCATCTTTGCTCAGATAAAAAAGTGAAGGACATGAAACAATCCACTGGCTTTGCTCCTTAGCAGGACGTCTCTTATTAAGGCAGAGAAGGACAGAAGGGAGCAAAATTCAAGATGCCCCCCTTCACCCCCGCCCCCCAGGAGCATGCATGCAGGGATGTATTGGGTGGGCTCGTCTGTGGTTATTATTTTGTCCGGGAAATTTACAAAAGGGAAAAATTTATTCAAATTATTGCAAACTTTTTCCTTTTAGCTTTATTGTCATTCTGTCCCAATCCATCTCTCCTACAAGTTTTAAAAGTCTTATTCTTCTTCTTTTATTTATTTTCTTTGTTGTCTTTAACTCTTCCACTTATTTCACTGCATTTCTTTTCTGCGGTCTCTCCACTTTGAGGATAATCCGACAGATGGTTTTAAGACTCGCAGCTTTTTTTAAACAGAAACTATAATTAAAATTACTTTATTTTCAACACCACTGAAATTCTGTGATCCATCATCTGGGGAGATTGGCAGCCCTCATCTTTTCTTCTCCCTCCTGCCTTCCCACATAAGCTTCCAGCCCTGACAATCACAATTTAGACATAAAAATCCACAAATCTAAGATGGAAAAGCCCTTCTTTCAGCCAATAATGTCAATCTCTATCCCCAAACAATCATTTTTACCATAGTAACAGGCAGGTGGAAAACTGTAAGTGATGACCAACAATCCCTCTTCTACCTCTTGGAGGAACCTGCACCAAGCCAGAAGGCTGGTGGCCACCCCCCCTTAGCGAGGCACGAAGCTCCCTTACATCTTTGACCTCAGACATATAGGTCCTTTTGCAGCTTCCAGAACCCGAAAGATTCACAGATTATGATCTGCAACCCAGCATGCCCTAGGGCTCTGGCAAGAGACTGGAGCCCGGCCAATTTCCCTCCCGGTGTAGCCAGCGCTGCCCACGTGTGCCCTGCACTCATTGCTCCCAAGAAGCACTTTCCCTTTAGCAGCTAGTGGGGTCAACCAGATGCCCAGAGACCAGTGGGACTCATACCTATGGGATCGATTCTGTTCCTGGGATTGTCTTAAATTCCACGATGCCAGCCCAGATTAACCCCACCAGCCCTCCAGAACTGAGCTAGCACACTGATTTTCAGCTCTTCAAATTATGTATAAAGGCAGGGGCCCTGCAAAATAACTTTCACCCACCCCCTCAACATACACATGCACAAAAACACACATCACAGTAGCAACTTCGTGCACCACGGCAGATAAAGCCTCCAAAGTACCTGCCTCCTCTCCTGCACCAGTGACAGATGGAAGGAACTTCTAGGAGTCAGTCATTCTAGCATTCAAACTAGCTGTGTGCTGAGGATGGATTTACAAGATTTCTGATGGAAACCCAAAGAACCTCCTCAAAGGTCTGTGTAGCCCCAGTATGCTCCATCAGGTAAGAACAGGGCTTCCAGGCCTATGACAAGGCCACAGGAACCACTGGTAGCTCTTCTTGCAAAGGATCAGTTATTAGGTCCGCTACAGGGTGTCCCAAAGTACATACACCCTGTTTGTCCACAGTGGCCGCTCCTAGTAACAACACCTGATCCCTAAATTCACTTCACTCCAGCCTGTATGGGGCGAGAATAGATGCTGTGTGCTAAGATGGGCCAGACAAGAATGGCAAATGAGCACCCTTCCCTTTCTACAATCAGCAACTCTAAATTTCTCCACGTGACTTGCAGGCAGATTTTCTCTCTCTGGAAGAAGGTACATGTTTCTGACTGTAGTATCCAGACTGTGTTTACACTGCTCTGAGGCAGCCTGTCACCTTAATTAAGCTTTACCCAACAACCCTCTTTCCACAAAAGTAAGTAAATATAACTCCATTGAACCCTCTTTCCACAAAAGTAAGTAAGTATAACTCCATGCAGCAGGGCCCTCTTCTATGGAACCATTGCAGGCTAAAAAGGAGCTAGAAAAACTATTACAAAACCTTCCTGCTGCTTGCACCCATTGCTCTGGAGTTGAACAAAAATTTCTCTTTTGTTTGGCTGATTCTTTCTTGGGAAATACTGCTTTGATGGGACTTAGGATTTTGCAAAATAGTGCCTGAGGCTCCATCCAAAAACAGAGGTCGTGACCATAAGGAGCTAACCTGCTGTGCATAAACACAGGAAAGGCTGCCTTAACCAAGGGGCTTCCAGGGTGGCACTAGTGGTAAGGAACCCACCTGCCAATGCAGGAGGAGGTGGTAAGAGATGCAGGTTCGATCCCTAGGTCAGAAAGATGCCCTGGATGAGGAAATGGCACCTTACTCCAGTATTCTTGCCTGGGAAATCCCATGCACAGAGGATCCTGGTGGGTTCATGGGGTCGCAAAGAGTCGAACACAACTGAGCACATGAGCACAGGTACAGCCTTTATCAAAAAAAAGAAAAAAAGGTGACTTCTCTTAGATACAGTGACACTCGGCAAGATTCTCAAAAATTCTTTGCAGTCTTCACATCAACTCAGTAAAGTAACAATACCTACACTTTCACAAATAAAGAAACTGATATACAGAGCACGTAAACCAGCTACTTCACATGGCTAGTAAGTCATAAAGTCAAAATTTGAATTCAAGTCTTCAGACTCCCAGCTCGGGGTCCCTTGGATATTAGCAGTGCTGCCTCTTCTAATAAACTTTGCCTTTTCAACTTCTCCTTAAAGCATGCTTAACTTTTCTGCAAACAGTAAATCTCATCACATTCTTAGAGAATAAATTGAGTGCCATAATTCTTGTAGACACTCCAGGCCAGGCATACAGTAGGCACCTAATAAATATCTGTTGACTTATTCTGACCCTCCCTCTACTTTAGGACAAGTTAGAGTAAATTTGAACAATTTACCAAATTTGAAGAATTCAGAGAAGCTGTATGTGACTCACCACAACTGACATCTTTTACTCAAAGGGCTGACCTTCCCAGGTGGCTCAGTGGTAAAGAATCTGCCTGCCAATACTCCAGTATTCTTGCCTGGAGAATCCCATGGACAGAGGAGCCTGGTGGGCTACAGTCTATGGGGTTGCAAAGAGTCAGATACGACTGAGCGACAAAGCATGCACTCAAAGGGCTACAGATCAGCTGCCACGGGGTGATTTTGAAGGATCTGATCAGAAGGAATATAGTACCTAGAAAGAGACATCAGAGACTCAAACGCAGTTTGTGTTCGGATTAAGCACTCTTGCCAAGACTTCATTCATAAATAACATAGGGCTCACTTCCTGGGTGCACTCCTAAATATCTGTATCAGTCTCTCAACAACCTTGATGCAAGTACCTGATTTTTGTGTCTGCTGACAAATTCTTGGTTAATGTCTCCAAAAATTTTAAAGAAGTATTAGAGGTCTTGCCAAGATGTATATCTATTTACTATCTAAGAAGAGCTGTTAAATTATTAAACCCATTCTCGTGTGTGTGTGTGTGTGTGTGCGCGCGCGTGCTCAGTCGCTCAGTCATGTCTCTTTGTGACCCTATGGACTGTTGCCCAACAGGCTCCTCTGTCCATGAGATTTCTGAGGCAAGCATACTGGAGTGGGTGGCCATTTCTTCCTCCAGAGGATTTTCCCCACCAGGACCAGGATTGAACCCGAATCTCCTGTGTCTCTTGCATTGCAGGCAGATTCTTTACTGCTGAGCCAAAAGCCACTGTTAAATACCCGCAAATTGTTAACATTTGTTGACACAATCCATGTACTGTTGCCTTCAGAACTAGATTAGCTATCTCTGGAATCATAATATATATGCAAAGAGACACCTAGTGGACAAATATATATGTACACTATTGAGCTTGAGACCAGAGACAGACTCAAAGATCATTCTGACTCTCTAATTTAACATGCTTTAGACTTCAATTGAGCAGTTTTTTAAACTACTGGAATCATAAAGCTGGATATCTAAGTTTTACAAAAATTTTATGTTCATTTCTACAGGAAATTTTTGCTCTTTGTGTGTGTGTGTGTGTGTGTTTTAATTAGACTATCATTGACATAAAGTCCTGAGAAATAACACAAAAATGAGAGTAGAATGTAATTGACCAGCCACTTGTATTTCTCTGAAAACATGTGTGCTTATTTTTGGTTTCCACCTCTTCACAGACCTTATGTATGAGATTTTCCATTGCCTTTGGGTTGTTTTATTCTTGCTTTTAATTAAGAAAAGTTTTTTTTTTTTTTTCCAGCCAGTTTCCTGTGGTCTGCCCAGCTTCCTGTGGCCTGCCCGCTCTCTTCATTTCATACTCCCTTCTCACCCACACCTCACCTACACAGTTTTATACCCATCTTCTCACATTCAACTTATACATGCACCTGCCACCCTCCCACTGCCCTAGATAATTTTAACCTCAAAAGTAAAAGTCTTGTCATCACAAGAAAGCAAGGAATTGTTTACCTATTCCTGACACCATTTTACTGAAATTTGGTTATGTCCAATGTTTGGAAATGTTTTATTAATTAAATAGATAAGTTAAATTTAAATCTGTATGAATGCATGGACTCCAACTTGTAGAATTTTAGCTCTGAAAAAGAAACACTCGTTCTTGAGGAAACCAGACAACATTTACAAAGTCTACTCACTCTGAGACTGCAGTACCAGGAAAAGCCAAGTCATGTGGAGTCCCAGGAGAACAAAGTGCCAGGAGAAGCAAGAACACAGATGTGTGGTTGAAAAAGTGGTCTTGGAAGTGGGTCCTCCTGTCCCAACTACCCCAGCTGAAGCCACATGAAAAAGATGAACAGCCAAGCCAAGCAAGTTCAGTTCAGCTCAGTCATTCAGTCGTGTCTGACTCTTTGCGACCCCGTAGACTGCAGCATGCCAGGCTTCCCAAGCCAAGCCAAGCCAAGCCAAGCCCTTCCCAAATTCTGTCATGGGCAAACCAATGAGGTCCTCCATCATTTTCAATAAGCTCTTTCCTCCGCAGCGTATTTGATGGCAAAATCTTGAACCTTTTCTTGGATATTAGGACTATACTAACGATTCTCAACATTGTGTCAGAGGTGCTCATTTTAAAATAGTAAGAATTACAATAATTAAAAAATAAGAAATTAAGATCATCTATTTTCAGTAAATATGATTTTACATGTTGTTGTGGAACAACAACAATGATTTTACACGTGGAAAAGAATCAACACAAATTATTTAAACTAAAAGTGGATGTAGAAGGCTTGCTAGATACCAGCCCAGTACGTAAAAACTAATAACTTTCTACATTCCAGCAACAAAAAGCATGAAAATAAAATTTGTAAGAAGATATGCATACAGCAACATCATTAAATCCCAAATCTGTTGGAATGAATCTAACAAAAGATGTGTAATACTTCTATGAGGAAATCTATAAAACACTATTGGAAGAAATGTAAGAACATCTAAAGAAATGGAAGGCTAGGTCACATTCATTAATTAGAGGACTCAATTGCAAAGATGACTACAGTTAGTGCTTTTTCGTTGCTGTTATTTTTATTATCTTACAGCCATAGGATATTATTTTACCTTTTATTTTAAAATTTTTGTTGTTTTGTCTTTCATTTTAGATCTATAATCTACTTGCAATTGAATTTTGATTCTGGTTAGTTTTATTTTTCAGATTAATAACTAATTGTCTCAGCATCACTTATTGAAAATACTGTCATTTCCTTGTCTAATCATAAAGGAGAAACTTGGTAAGTTGGAACCCTAAAATTAAGAATTTTCATTTTCCAAAAGACAACATTAGGGACTGTAAGAGCAAGAAAATGAATGAGAAAAGATATGTGCAGTATATATAACCTATACAAGGCTATATACCAAAATGCATAAAGAACTCCCATAAATCAGTCAGAAACACAGAAAAACCCAAAAGAAAAATGAAAAAGGTCTTAGGCATTTCACAAAGGAGGATATCAATTAGTAAATATATGTATGAGAAGGTGCTAAGCCTCATTAACAATCAGTGAAATGAAAGGCAAACCTGCAAAGAAACATCATTAAACAGCCATCAAAATCATGAAATTTTAGAAGGCTGACAATAGCAAGTACACTGTAGAGCCAATGAAAACAATCAAACACTGCTGCTGGAAGTGTGAATTAAGACAACCATTTTGGAAAACTGGCAAAATCTGCTAAAGCTAACCAGTACAGCCTATGACCCATCAATTTTATTCTTAAGTATATGTGCATCAGATATGCATGCACACAAAAGTTGAAAACGTATATAAGAAGGTTTCTAGCAACTTTATTGATAATAGCAAAATGTTTTTAAAAATCCAAATGTCTATCAACAGGAAAGTGGATAAATAAACTGTGGATTGGTCACACATGGAATACTACTTAGCAATAAAAAGGAGGTAACTCATCTCACAGTCTTATAATGAGAGAAAGAAATTGGATATCGAAGACGATAAATGGCATGATTCTTTTTATACAAAATATTAAAACTGGCAAAACTAGACCTCAGTGTTTAGCAAAGTACACTTGGGTCATAAAATTATACACAAATGCAAGGAAGCAAGGATCACAAATGGCAGGAAAATGGTTACCTTTAAAAGAAAGCAGGGATTATTTATTAGAAGGGGCACAAAAGGTGTCCTGGGGTCCCAAGAGTATCTTTTCTTGACTCAAGTAGTGGTTACAAGAATTTTTTCTGTGTGATAAATCAAGCTATTCAAATTAGTTTTGCTCACTCTTCTCTATTAATGTTATATTTAATATGTTTTATTTCAAAATAAAATTTAAGAAGAATTAGCAATATGTTATCTAAAAAGGATATGAAATGTTAAAAGATAGAAACAGATATCCAGGCAAACATAAACTAAAAGAAAGCAGTGATGACAATTTTAATATCTGAAAATATAAAATTCATGATAAATGTATACATTTATAACAAAAACTAAGACTGGAAAATATAACCAACATAAACAGATAAATACATTGTCTTAAGAAACCACAACTCAGAACTGGAAAGAGAAATGTATAACTTAACAATTATATATATGTTATAGATAACACAAATAAAATGTCATAGTTTATTGACATTAAACTATATCAATAGCTTAAGCAGACAATAAATAAACAGAATGTAGATGATATAAATTAGCAAATTTATATACACAAAATTCTATACTTGAGAAACAAAGGATAAAAGCTCATTTTCAAAATACACCATATTTGTCAATAATTGATAAAAGTACTATATTACAAAGAAGTCTTGATAAATTTCACAAAGTCAATTTAACACAGACTATGTTCTCTGACTGCAATGCATTAATTATAGAAATTAATAGTGAAAACTTTAGCCCCTGGTGGCTCAGATGGTAAAGAATCTGCCTGCAATGTGGGAGACCCGGGTTCAATCCCTGGGTTGAGAAGATTCCTGAAGTAGAAAATGGCAACCCACTCCAGTATTCTTGCCTGGAGAATTCCCTGGACTGAGGAGCCTGGCAGGCTATAGTCCATAGGGTAGCAAAGAGTCAGACACGACTGAGTGACTACCACCACTAATAATGAAAACATAGCTTTAAAAAGTCTGTATGTCTGGAAACTAAATCTTGCATTACTTAAAAAAAAAAACTGGATAATCAACAAGGACTTGTGTATAGCACAGGGAACTCCACTCAGTATTCTACGATACAATAACTGATATGGGAAAAGAATCTGAAAAAGAATGGATATGTGTATATGTATATAACTAAACCACTTTGCTGTATACCTGAAACTAACACAACACTGCAAATCAACTATACCCCAATATAAAGATAAAAATTAAACTTTAAAAATATTTGAAAATTTTAATGGATTAAAAAGAAAATGGGAAATAATTAGAATTCATCACCACCAAAAACACTACATATCAAAAGTTTTAGGAAACACAACTAAAGCATTTTTCACAGGAAAATTTATACCTTCAATTCATTTATCAAACCACAAGAGGAATAAAAACAGATTAAGAGCTTAACAAATAAACTAGAAAAATAGCAAAATAACAAACCCAAGGAGGAGATAGCAAAAATAAAGGCAGAAATCAATAAAATAGAAAAATATAGAGAAGATTAATAAAACACAAAGCTAATTCTTTAAACAAAAATTAGTAAAGTAGAAATTCAACAAGACTGATAAGGGGGAAAAATTAGATGCAAATAAAAGCTTCTGAGTTATAGCTCTTAACCTACCAATTATTCAGCCCGAAATTGTTAACATCAAAAAATGTCATTCAAATGCAGAAAAATAGTTAAGAAAAAAATCTAATATAGAGATATTACCCAATTATCCATCTTGGAATCTGCCCTCCTGAAAGAAATAAAGTATTCTTTGCCAAAGTCTAACATTTTTTCATACATTGATCAGTGGGAGTAAAAATATAATTGAAAATGAAATAAATTATTCATAAAATCAGAGAAAATTATTTTCCCTATAATTTTTTGAGGCAAAATTGCCTAACATTTAAAAACTAATTATATCATATACAATTCAAAATTAAGCAAATTGGAAAATTACCATCTGGTTTCAGATCTGCTGCTTTCTTCCACCTATTAATCTCAGGCCCTTTAAATACAGGCCCCCATTTCTCAAATCCTTCACTAGAAGGATCTTTTATTGACTATTTACTAATTTTTGTCTGACCGGCATCTTTTACTTCAAGAAATTGCCTCTTTCCCTTCAGTGTGACTCTGTTAATCATATGGCTCGACATTCCCACACAGGAGCAAGTTTATGGCTTAGGTTTGCCAACCATTCATTCATTCAGCAAATAGGTACTGGCTGATCATATGCCAGGCAGTCTAACAGACTGAAGATACAATATTGAACACAACAGATAAAACCTCCTGCCCTCAAGGGATCTATAAACGTGGGAGCAGACAAACAAGATAAGTAAGTAAAATAAATGGTATATGAGGTGGAGATAAACAGGAAAAAATAAAATAGTACAGAGTATCACAGAGGGTTGTGATTTTTAAATAGATGGGTAGAAATGGACTCACTAAATAGCTGACATTTGGGTAAAGACTTGAAAGACGTCAAGGAACAGCCAATGGCTACTCAAGGGTGAAGCAGCCCAGGTTTAGGGAACGGTCAATGCAGTGGCCCCAGGTTGGGATTGGGTGTGTGTCTGGCCTGTTGAGGCATAACAAGGAGTCCAACAGTGTAGGCTGAGTAAGGAATGGAAAGAGCACAGCAGATGAGGTCAGAGGGGTCATGGGAGATCACAGCATGCAAGTCTTGGTGGGTTTTTTTTTTTTTTTTGCATTAGGAATTATCATTTTTATTTTAAATTTAAAATGAAATTTGAATTGAGAATTATGTAAATTATATAAATTACATAAATCTAGTAGGTGTGAGAACTGGGTCTGAACTAAGGTCATATATAGTGACAAAGACCAATTGATTCTCCTTTGTTAGCATCACTGATAGAAATTGATCTCTTTTCCATTCTCATTACTTCAAAGTGTAGTTCAACCCATCATCACCTGGCCTGGACCACTTTAGTTGATTCCCCCTATCTTGATTCCTATGTTTCCATTTCATCTTCAATCCTGCTACAGATAAACCTTTCTAAGATCTGACCATGTTACTTATCAATTAAAAGCCCTTCCAAGGCCTCTCATCAGCTCTATGACAGGGTACAAATCTGTCCATGTGGCCCTCTGTGATCTGCATCCCTCATCTCTCTTGAATCATCTTTTAGATCTTGGTGGTCTTTCGAGTGATGGTTGAAGATTCTAGCTTTCCTTGAAATGAAACAGGCAGGTTTTGCAGGGTTTTGATCTGACAAACACATTAGCAGCTCTGGCTCTAACACTGAGAGAGACTGAAGGGAGGGAGAATATAAACTGAGAAACTAGTTAAAATTTGCCTGAAGTCATCCCAAGAAGATGCGAGAATGTCTTGAGCCCAAACAGAAGCAGTAGAGGTGGTAAGAAGTAGATGGACCAAAATACTTCACTTTTTTGACACAATGACCCATTCAAAAAGGAGTACCAACTCAGGCTACTGAGGAAATTCTTCCGGGTGTATTAGGATAAGATTTGTCCTTTTATTCCTGGGATTTTAGTCATAACACAACACAAGCCTGGAGTTAACAGTGGCCATCTTGGTTACCTGGTAGAGAGACTAGAAAATGAAACCAAAACAGTGGGTAGCAGAACACAAAGAGGGGGAAAAAATCTTCCACTGCCGCAAAATGCTGAATCAGATATGTTCCCAAAGATGTGCACTTGAATCTTGTTGTTTAGTTGCTAAGCTGTGTCTGACTCTTTGCAACCCTATGGACTGTAGACCATCAGGCTCCTCTGGCCACGGGCTTTCCCAGGCAGGAATACTGGAGTGGGCCGCATTTCCTTCACCAGGGGATCGTTCCAACCCAGGAATGAAACCTGAGTCTCCTGCACCGGCAGGCAGATTCTTTACCACTGAGCCACCAGGGACATGTCTTATGAAATTTCAGAATTCCTAAGAGATACAGAAAATTCTTAAAGTTTATAGACAAGATAAAAAGGTATTATCTACACAGAAACAAAATAAGAATGACATCAGTTTTCTCATATGCAACATGGGATGTCAAAGACATTGGAGCTTTGCCTTGAAAGTTCTAAACAAAAATAAATTTTCTCCATAAAATTCAATACCTAGTCAAACACACAATCAATCATGAGGTCAAAATACCTTTTCAGACATGTTTATTCCCCATGTACACTATATAAAAGTATTGCCTGGTAAAATACTCTAATAAAGTGAAAAGGAGAAAACCATGATATTAAGATTCAGGGAAAGCTGAATAATGGGAAAAAATTATGAAAGACAACCTATCAAAATTATTCTTAGTTTCAAATTCCTTGCTTGATATCCCATGAATTGATTTTGCAATCAAACCTCTGTGTTTAGAGTTACATTTAATTTCAAGTAATGGTTTTGTTTAGAAGAAATAATAGATATTAATAAAACAAATAGAGTCTATAGACATCTAAACATTCGAGGGCCATTTTTTCCCATTGTCTATTTTATCTGCTGCTGCTGCTAAGTCGCTTCAGTCATGTCCGACTCTGTGCAACCCCACAGACGGCAGCCCACCAGGCTCCCCCATCCCTGGGATTCTCCAGGCAAGAACACTGGAGCGGGTTGCCATTTCCTTCTCCAATGCATGAAAGTGAAAAGTGAAAGTGAAAGTGAAGTCGTGTCCGACTCTTAGCGACCCGATGGACTGCAGCCTACCAGGCTCCTCTCTCTATGGGATTTTCCAGGCGAGAGTACTGGAGTGGGGCGCCATCGCCTTCTCTGGTCTATTAAATCTATATCATCCCTAATTCCTTGTCAGTAATACTTGCTCTATTTTCCCCAACCTAAAGTCAGCAAGTACAAAAACATGAAATTAATTTTAAAAGATTAAAATTGCTCACCAAAGGAAAGCATATTAAAATATAAAGAATTAGAGAGGTGACAGAATTAGAAAGTTGTTTCATATATGTGCCAAGTACAAGGATTTCCAGCAGAATTCATCAAAGAAGAAATGACTGGTGCTCACTGTAACTGGTTTTCCTCTCCTCTCTGCCCCCCGAAGAAGACTTCCAGTTCCATGTGGTGAGGAGTGGCCATATGCCTAGTTCTGGCCAATAGTGGAGGTGATGTGCAACAGCTCCCATCTGGAGACAAGTGTGAGTCCTCCACGTGCTCTCTTCTGCTGTCACAGCAAACCCTGAGGCCACCTGCTGCCATGGTGATGCCACAAGGGGTGGAGCTTCATCAGCTTACATGCCTGAGTGACTGTGTGGAGTAGGGGAGCCCTCCCCTTCTCATGCCAACTAGTATTGAATATATAGTGTAAATAAGAAATTAAAGTTTCTTGTGTAAAGCCACTGAGCCTTCAGAGTTAATCTGCTACCATGGCACAGCCTAGCATGACCTGATAAGGGTTATTTTGCCTTTCTAACCATTAACAAAAGACTTTTCTAATTTACTTAAGTTAGGTGTAAATTTTTCTCTTGTAAAGTAAACTGACATATACCCAAGGTAGTTAATCCCTTTTTTGAACACGTTAGTAGAAGGTGTTTGATTAGCAAAGACATTGACATTTCTACTGAGGACCATAAACTCAGAGAAAAATGTCTGAAATAAGAACTGTTTTGCTTCCTGAGTAAGCTATTTCTCTCCTCCCCCTTTTCCTCACTCTCTACAAACAATAAATGCAGAATATTTTCTGGGAAAATAGTCCATTAATTTGTGCAAGTAATCTCAAATGATTTCAAAATATTCAGCGAATACCTATCAGTTTTAGAATCAGATTCTGTCCTTAGAAAGCTACATTCATATTTTGAACCAAAATTTAAGAAAGCACAAATATCATTAACCAGTTAAAATAACAGCCCCAATGTTAACCTGCCGCCTCAATAATTTGAAGAGGTTGCAGATTCTGTTTCAAAGAATATGTAAGTAATTCCTCAGCTAGCCACTCTCTCTTTGAAATTTAGTCCCTACCCCTGTTCACACTGGTATGCATGCATGCACGCTATGTTGCTTTGGTTGTGCCCAACTCTTTGTGACCATATGGACTGTAACCCTCCAGGTTCCTCTGTCCATGGGATTCTCCAAGCAAGAATACTGGAGTGGACTGCCATGCCCTCCTCCAGGGTCAAAATGGTATATTTTGTGCAAAAGAATTACAAGTCTTCAAGAAGAAAGAAACATATATGGTAACTACTCCTTCACTGCCAGAACAGATTTTAACATAGAGTCTATTTTAAAATAAGTAAAGAAATCCTTGGAGTCTAAGTTGTTTTTCCATTAGAAGTCTGAGACTTGGTCCTACATATTTCTGTTCTGGAAAAACTCTACTGACATTCTGAATCACCTGGAAACATAAATTAACACTGAGTATGTCTTAGAACATAATATTCATAGGCACAGCAAAAAAAAAAAAAGAACAAGAAAAAATACCTCTGTGTTCAAAATATATTCACACAAAACTTCACAATATTCACTGCCCAGCAGGAATATGTCAAAATAATTAGAAAAGCATTCTGTACTTAAAAACTCTGTGAAGACTACTGGTGGGAAAGTAAAATGACAACAATTGCTGTGGAAAACAATACAGAGGTGCCTTAAGAAATTAAAAATAGGATTACCATACGATTCATCAATTTGACTTCTGAGTATGCAGTCACAAGAATTGAAAGCAGAAGCTCAAAGAAATATTTGTACATCCATGTTTATAATAGCATTATCTACAATAGCTCAAAATATGGATGCAACCGATAAACAGATGAATGGATAAGCAAAATACACACAATGGAATATTATTTGGTCTTAAATAGGAAGGAAATTCTGCAAAATGCTACAACATAAATGAGCCCTGAGGACGTTATGTTATGAGAAATAAACCAGTTACAAAAAGACAAACACTGCATGATTCCACTTATATGAAATATTTAGAGTAATCAAAACCATGAGATAGGAAGTATAACGCTTGTTATACTGGTGGGAGGGGCTGGTGGGAGGAGGAAAGGGGAGAGTTATTGTTTAATGGGCAGAAAGTTTCAGCTCTACAAGATGAAAAGGGCTCTGAGAAATGGTGGTAATTTATATGTGGGCATCTAGTTTCTTATAAAATAGATTCTTCACATAATTATCATTTTATGGTATTTGATAGTTATGGTATGTTCCTGACCACTAAAGGGATCAAACAAGATAATTCAATAAATAAATTATTTTGCTAAACAGCTCTCTTACTGAAAAGTAATCACTATCAAGAATCCATTTTCAGGTCCTCAAGAAAATCCAGAGGACCAAATACAACTGGTTATCTATTAATTCTATTAGCTTCTCTCTGCATTAATCCTACCATGGGAATAAATATACCTAGGCTATTACAACTTGGTTCACAAATTAGAATAGCAAAGTGGAGTACAGGCTGTTCAAGTCACAGATATCACTAAGAGAAAGAATTAGTTCTGAAGAGTTCTCAATTACATACCAAAGAGCTATGAGGGTCCTTGTTCCAGGTCCGTTGCTTCAGATCTGTACAAGAAAAAGTCAAGAAAGTGGTCATCAGATTTCTGCCAGGACAACTGCATGGGAGGAGGTCAACGTCCTACCACATCAACCCCAAGAAAAGGCAACAAAATAGCAACTTTCTAACCGTAATAACAACCATAACTTCATTTTCTATGCCTGTGAGATTATTTCTGAAGTATCATATTTTATATTCCACATACAAGTAATATCATATGGTATTTGCCTTCCTCTGTCTGACTTCACTTCATATGACAGTATCTAGTCCATCACTACAGTAAAAAGTCCTCCATTTTCACATCAAACACAACCAGACATCCTTTTTTCCTCTTCCACAGGCTGCACTGCACTTTGCTCACACCTCGTGGCTTAAATTTCTAGTTTTGTTATTTTATACTGCAAGGTAATGTGATGTTATGTTTTATCTAAATATTTTCCAAGTACAATGATTTGAAATTGTAACAGCTCACCAGAAGCAACGTAAAAGTAGATGAATGTTAGCGGTACTGAATGCCAAGTCACCGGCTTCTGTTCATGTTTGTATTTGGTGCACCTAGCAGTAAGCCAGCCATCTTTCTCCCCACAACAAGACTCCATGTCACTTCCTTCTGCTTTTCAAAGCAGTGAAAACAGCACTGTTTCACTGCTGTGGTAATCAGCATTTGTACAAGAACTTCTTAGAACTGATATATTAAATCAGTTGTAAAAATTTTTTTTTTTACTCTTGGACCTCACAATCGTAGTATTGTTTGGTTGAAGGCCAACTCAAGAAAAGTTGGGGTATCAGTGCATGTAACTTGCTCAGAGCCAGGAGAATGGATCTCTAGGCAGACATTCCAGCCGGAAACAGCACAAACAGGTTTTCCCATCAAGAGCACTCATGGGCGTAAAAGTCAGACAAGTTTTATAGTAATACTGAAATTTAAAAAGTAATACCACCCATGTCTAGGTAAATGTGACTGCAGATGCTTATCTGGGTGATATTTGGACTCAGATGTACTGACGAAATCATTTTGAGTTTAGGAAGATCTTAAAGAAATTGGGTGCTATTTTCCACTGGTTAAAACCACTTCACCACCTCCAGAAAGCCTCACACTGAGAGGACAGATTAAGATCCATTTACTCTTCCACCCAGGCACAATTTCTCTGACACTCAATGCTTTGAATATCTCATTTCAAAAGAAAAGAGTAATTTCAAATGCCTGAATAATAAGTGCGATATTTCACCCTTATCCAGTGCTCAGTGTCATAAGGAAGCAGAGACAGAATCCTGAAAATACCCAAAGAAGGAACAAAATTCTCCTTTCAACTTCCACAGAATGCTGCAATTGTAACATCATTTTCTTTCTGAGTTGGCATATCATGCACCCCCTCCAAGAAAAATCTATATCTTAGCCTTAGGAAAAGCATTATTCTTATCCTTCATTTGAATTCATTATGTAGGTCAAATACAGTAAAGAAAGCTGCATTTGAAGACTATGCCTTGAATATATAAATTGCAGCCAGACAGAAAGAGTGGATGAAAAATGTTTCAGCAGTGAAGTCTTTAATAAAACACGTGCCATCCATTTCCCCCCCACCAATTCTCAACAGACTTCCATTGTCTTCAAACAATAAGAGAAGCTGTCTGCAGTTAATTTAATCATTGTCATTTCCTAAGAAATAAGGACTGATGTCTATTGAAAATTATTCCAATTATGTCTTTGAAAATGAGTTCAAAACTGTTCAAATGACTGCTTTCAATACTATATTAACCTCCACCAAATGTTATTAGTTATTCTCACAATCTTCTTAGAGCAAAAAGAAAGTGACATTAGTGCCTAACTTTTTTATTCAGTAAAACTTCAAACTGGAGATTTCACAATCATTTTAAAAATTTTGCTCAAATCTGGTCTACTTTAGGATTAATCTAACCCTTTTCTATGACATCCCAAGAAGTAATTTCTCTGATTAAAAACAAAAACATGGCCAAAATCCATTTTATTGTACCAAATAAAACCAATGCTCTGCAATCACTTGAAAATAAGTAGAAGATAAGCAGAGAGAAGGCATCTCACAAAAAGAATGAAACAATAATGAAAATCACAGTGTCCATGTGTGCTGAGTCTCTTCAGTCGTGTCTGACTCTTTGCAACCCTATAGGCCAGTCAGGCTCCTCTGTCCATGGATTCTCCAGGCAAGATTACTAGAGTGGGTTGCCATGCCCTCCTCCAGGGGATCTTTCCGACCCAGGGATCAAACCCACACCTCTTACATCTCCTGCATAGGCAAGCAGGTTCTTTACCACTAGCACCACCTGAGAAGCCTCCCCATGGACTGCAGCCCACCAGGCTTCTCTGTCCATGGGACCTTCCAGGCAAGAGTACCAGAGTGGGTTGCCATTGCCTTCTCTGGAAAATCATAATAGCCAAAGTTTATTAAGCCCTGATTATTATTTCATTTTTGTTTATGCTAGGTGCTATACATGCATTCATCATGTAGTTTTCACAACAAGTCTGTAAAGTTGATGCTATTTTTATTCCCATTGTACCGATGAAGACAAATGTCTTGAAATGTGCAGCTCTGGCCTGGCTGGCGCCCACTACTCTGTGGACAGTTGCCACCCCAATGCTCATAGGTGACTCCCTGCGCTACCCCGAACCCCTAACAAACCACCCACATGTCTGTTTTTAATCAGTACTTTGATGAGGGCTCTCCATACAGGCGCACACTTTCAGTTGACTGTATTTCTCTCTCCAGAACCCAGATACCCTGGAAGAGGGATTGTGTGGGGAGGTGTAGAGAACAGGGAGGATCCAGGTCAGTGACCTCTGCATCCACAACCCAAGCTCCTCTCATGAGGCCAAACTTCCCTCATCTCAGCTTTTTCCAGGTACCCAGGGTTCTCTCTCCCTAAAGCTCCATCACACTCCTTAGAAATGCCCATGAGTACAGATTCATTTAGGTCCACTTTCTGCACCTAGAAAAACTCGCCTTCTCTTCTTCTCCCTGACCAAAATATGTATTCCATATAAAATGCTGGCTTGTGAATATCAGCCTCAGTGGTTTAGAGTGAAGACAAAGGAACGTTAAAGTAGGAGAGGCTGTGGGCCCCCTCTAGCCCAGCTGCTTTTGGAAGCTTTCTCTCCATCACTCGAGTCTGCCATGTCTAAACCAAAACTGCAGATAAGTTCAGCCTCTCTTTCCCAGGGCTCTTGGACCCCATGCACTGCACCTGGACATGCCTCTGAGTCCTTTCTGAAGCTGCCCAGCTGTTCACCAGATGCTCTCTGCCAACCAGGAGTGACCCTGCTATGACATGCACACGTACATTAACGGTTGGTTGGTTGCAGCATAACTTTGCCAATTGTGTTGGCCAACTCTCATCCTGACGGGGTTCAAGAGACTGTGTTCCATGAAGGAAGTAAAGTTCATGACTTTCAGACTTTTCTGGGCTTTGATGTGCTGTGAACTCTGGGTACACTTGATGAGAATGAAAGGAAGCACAGGGAGAAAGAAAAGAAAGGGGAAGAGAGCGATTTGGACAGTGAGTTATTGTAGGTCTTGGACCAGCCAGAAGGCAGCAGGGGGCCAGGCATGAGAGATCAGGGAAAGAAGCTGCCACAGAAGAGGATCTGAAGACAGACAAACACACAACACAGAAGTCACTTCTCAGCTTTACCATTCCCTATTCTGCTCCTCCCAGAGGCTGAAATTACACCTTTTACCTGTGTGCACCCTCCCTTAAGTTCCAACATGCATGCGTGCATGCTAAGTTGCTTCAGTTGGCTTTGAGTCTATATGACCCTATGGACTGTAGCCCACAGGTTCCTCTGTCCATGGGACTCTCCAGGCAAGAATGCTAGAGTAGATGGTCATGCCCTTCTCCAGGGGATCTTCCCAACCCAGGGATTGAACCACATCTCTTATGTCTCCTGCATTGGCAGGCGGGGTCTTTACCACTGACGCCAAAGTTCCAACACACACCCTAGAAACTCACATGAGCACAAATTCACTTATGTCAACTTCCCGACCTAGGAAGACTCCTCTTCTGTGCCTCTCTCTGAACACAGTGGGTATTCTGCATTAAATGCTGGTTCATGAATGTCAGCATCAGTGGTTTACAGGAAAGAAGGAGCATTAAAGTAGGAGAGGCTATCAGGACCTTCCCACCTACACCCTCCCCTACTCACCTCCTGATGGTGGGACGGAGGGTGGATGAACGGGATGCAAATGCCAAATGCAGGTTATACAAGAAGCTTTCCCCTTCTCTTTCCTGTTGGTCTAAAGTCACTACATTTCTAATTGCTTGGCCCTGCTTGCAAGAGTAAGCTCCTGATTCACCACCCCTACCAACAGCATGGACTTCCCCAGTGGCTCAGCCCTAAAGAATCCACCTGCAATGGTGGGCGGGGAAGATCCCCTGGAGGAGGGCATGACAACCCACTCCAGTATTCTCGCCTGGAGAATCCCATGGACAGAGAAACCTGGTGGGCTACAGTTCATAGGGTCACACAGAGTCAGATGTGACTGAACTGACTGAGCATGCATGCCCACACCAAGAGCATGGGCTTCCCAGGTGGCTCAGTGGTGAAGAACCCACCTGCCAATGCAGTAGATGAGGATTCCATCCCTGGTCGGGAAGATCCCCTGGAGAAAGAAGTGGAAACCTACTCTAGTATTTCTGCCTGGGAAATCCCATGGACAGAGGAGCCTGGTGGGCTACAGTCTACAGGGTAGCAAAAGAGTCGGACCACAACCTAGTGACTAAACAACAACAACAACAACCACGAGCAAATTTTTAAACCTGAAGTTGATGGGCAAGTCCGACATGATGCCTATTATTGAGTGTTCAAAGGAACAAAGTATCTTCAGGACCTTTGTCCACCATGTCCTTGTTCCAAGGTGGCTCTGCCCATAAGCACAGCATCAATTCCACTTTTTATGTTTTTGATAGTAAAACATATATATTTGCATAGTTTTAAATTTAAAATGCAAAATAAAAACATTAACAAAAGAAAACAAAAATCATCCATGAGCCCAACTCCAGAGATAACCCGTTCTTTACTTGTTGTGTTGTCCTGCTTCATTTTCTTCTATTCATTCGGAAAATTTGGAATGTAACCAGGGATATTCTATACACACAGCTTTGTGTCTACAAAGCCTCAACTCAGAGCTCTGTGCAAATGGGGATTAGAGCTAATATTTGAGCTACTTGACAAGTCACATTTAGATCCTTTAATCACAGCAGAGGCCCTGACATTCCACTAACTTTATTAGGCATGTATGAGATTTTGGACAGCACTCTAATGAGCCGTAATGCTCTGAAGAGCATTCTTTTCTTATCTTGGTTTTTGAGCAGGAGGTCCTAGGGTGCAGAACAATGTAAAAGTCCACATGGACATTTTCAACATTTGAAACCAGCACATAAAGCACAGAAGTGCTTTTGAGAACAAGACCAATAACTTATAAGATTCAATGATTGGTGCCATATCAAGTGTTCATTGTTTAACGTTTCTGTGTTCTTTGAGGGGGAAAGCTACATAATGACAGAAAGCAAAGATTGTTTCTCTCAAAATTCACTGAAAAACATCAGATTCAGGATCAACGGGTTCTAGAGAACTATGGAAAATATAGAAAAACTTTTTTAGAAAAAACGTTGGGGATATATTAGAAAACATACTATGATGATATTTCACATACACACCACTTTGATTTAACAATTTCTTAAACTGTCCCCAAAATGTCTTTTTAGAATTGGTTTGTAAAGACCATCTTAATAACAAACTAAATTTAGGCCAAAAGCTTAACTCTAACTTCCCAAACATTTCATGAGTTATTATAATCAATTATATCATCTCCAATCAAGAGAACATTTTAATTTGTTCATACAAGAAACTGATTGTACCCAGTTAATTCAACTGAAAAAAAAAAAAATGATGCAAGCCCAAAGAAAGCAAAGGAAATGGAGAGCAACCTTTCTGTAAAGAGTGAAGAATATCTCTTCTCCTTTCAATAGAAAATGAGTAATTCCTATTAAGGTTATCAGCATCATCAGGAGGAGAAAAATTTTCCTCATCTTTCTGTGTTGGCTGTCTTGAGCCTGAACTCTCTAAGGACACTTACTAGAAGGTTCTATGGAGGTGTTACAAAAATGGCTACAGCCATATATATTGGCAGCCCTTGGAGTAGGCGGAGAGTTGTTCACTGTTTAGTTTAGAATCGTGTCCAACTCTTTGTGACCCTATGGACTGTAGCCTGCCAGGTCAATTTCTCAGGACTGAAATCTGCCAGGGATTTCTCAAGCAAGAATACTGGAGCAGGTAGCCATTTCCTTCTCCAGAGGATCTTCCTGACCCAGAGATTGAACCTGCATTTCATGCATTGCAGGGCGGATTCTTTACCACTGAGCCACCTGGGAGAGAAGAGAGCAAAAAACTCTCATGAGGTTGAGCTGCGACTTACCAGTTCAGAGAGCAGGCATACAGAGAGGGATATACTTGTTTTGTTGTTGCTGGAATATATATGTTCCTTGCACTCTCTTTGTACAATTAGGTTACCGCCAGCTGTTCAATGTGGTAATAACTTCCAGTAATACTCTGTTTTCCACTGGCCAACTCACCTGGCACAGTCATAGGATGGCTCAGGACCAGAGATCATATCATAGCGTAAATAGGTCTCTCTGTGTCTCTCTGTGTCTATGATGAGTGAAGGGAAACAGGGTTTCAAATAAACATGAAGCAAGTTTGGGGAAAATCCTTCCAAATTTTAAAGCTCACGGTCGAATGAAACAGGAGAGAGAAACCCTAAAATTTGACATTATCAGCACTAAGCTGTGAAGCCCAAAGAAGGTTTTTTGAACAATCAGTAAAAATGAAAACAATTCCAATCAGCTTATGCCAGACAGACTGGATTATCTTTCTATGCTATCTAGAGAAAAATGACTCTAAGATCACTATCGTGTGACGAGGCCACCAAAGAACAGGCACCTAAACATGTAGGGGCAAAGTATTTCAGAGATCTGTCAGGCGGTTAGTTTTTAAATGACCTTAATTTTCTGACTAATGTGCTGTTTCTGGTATTTTGTCAGCTTTTTAAAATGTGAAATTTATTGTCATTTCTAACATGTTTTTTCAATACCGAGTTTCTTAGAACTTTTTTTTTGTAAGTCTGCATTATGTTTGCACCTTGTTTGACTCCAATTTCTCACATTACAGCCTGGTCTCAGTTGAGCAATGGTAATGATAGGGGGGAAGGGGTTGAAGAGGGAGTTGAGGATTATGTCCATGTTTGGGTCATCCTCTCCTGGGACCATGAAATGGTGGTAGCCAGAGATTTGTGCTGTTCTCCAAGGAACATGAGAATCTTGGGCACAAGACTAGGGTCTGTGTGAGCCAGACATCCCTCCAACCTTGAAATATTAGCACTGTATTTTGTTAAGTGTGCCTGCAGCTTTCCTTTTCTCCAAGTTATTGAAGCATTTGTTTAAACAATCTGCAGCATGGAATAACTGCATTCCCATGCTTGCCAAGAGCATTAAATCCAACTGGCTGGTTCTCAGTCCATGTCAAATGCTCAGTTACAGTAAACAATATTTATATAATATGTCTAAAGGCCTATCTATTACTCTATATTGCAGTGTTATTTACTCTTAGAGTGCTGAGACTTCAGGAGGTCTGTGATTCCCTGAAATTGTATACAGAATTTAATGTGTGTCTGCATTTACAGCTTTCATCAGAGTCTCAAATTGGTCTATGACACATAAAAGCTAATAATCACTAATCTACATTTCAAGTGCCACCAAGGAGGTGATACTAAAAAAAAATTAAAAAATAACAATACTTCATACCTTTAAAATGTTTTTTAAAAATTTATACTAGAAAGTTTAAAATCCATTACTAAAGTAAGCTGGGCCAGTAGAAACATGTCATTGGTTTACATGAGAAATTATAAAAGATACCCCAATAAAACAAAAGAAGTTTTCAAATGTACTGTTAATTTCATTCCCCAGTGTATCATTGCTATGAACTGAATCATGGCCCCCTGCCCCCAAATTCAGATGCTGAAGTCTAACCTCCAGTGTGAAGGTTATTTGGAGATGGGCCTTTCAGAGCTCATAAGGATGAAAACCTCATGATGGGATTAGTGCCCTTAGAAAAGAACGTAAAAGAGAGCAATCACTCTCTTTCTGCCCTGTGAGGACACATCAAGAAGGTGGCCGTCTGAAGCCAGGAAGAGAGCCTGCACCGGAGCCTAGCCAAGCTGTCACCTTGACATGGAACTTGTGAGCCTTCAGAACTGTGAGGAATACGTGTCTGTAATTTAAGCCACCAGGTCTAGGGTATTTTGCTATAGCAGCTCAAGCTACGACAGTGAGTATGAGGCAAAGCTTACAGAAGAATTGTTCTCTAGTGTTAGTAGAAAGAGAGCTGGGCATCTCAGGAGATGTGATCATGAATCTATAGCTAATTGCTTCTTACCCTTTACATTGAAGGTTAAACTTAGAATCAAATTTGCCACAGTACTCTCGTAAAGGTCTAGAACCTTCCCACATACACTTTGTATATTAACTTTACTTCAAGACACCATTTACATTTCATACCAATATTTTCCTTTTTCTCATCCACCAACTTGCCTTTTTATTGTAGTTTGCTGTATGAATCTCTTCAAGTTGCCTCAAATGGTTTCAAAAACAAGTCAGATTATAAGCGAGAATATAAATCAGGGCTTCCCTGGTGATCCAGTGGTTAAGAATCCTCCTGCCAATGCAGAGGACACAGGCTGGATCAGGGAAGAATCTTTCCTGGTCAGGGAGGTTTCACATGCTGTGGGGCAACTGAGCCTGTGTGCCACATCTGCTGAAGCCTGCACACTCTAGGGCCCAAAAGCCACAACTACTGAGCCTGCACACTCTAGGACCTGTGCTCTGCAACAAGAGAAACCTCCATAATAAGAAGCCCATGTAAGACAATTAGAGAGTAAACCCCCCACTCGCTGCAACTAGAGAAACCCCTCATGCACCAACAAAGACCCAGCACAGCCAAAAATAAATAAATAAGATTAAAAATAAAATGAACCCAAAAAAGAATACAATTGAATAAATTAATGACATTTCCATTTTAAAATTAAAAATATAAATATTCATAACTGCTTTGGAAATTATATGCAAACATTTCTTTGAAGAAACTATCTCAACGATGCTCATAATTCCATGAGAATGATTTTCTTCTTCTAAGAGCCTTTAGTTTGAGGCTCATGGACTGTCCAAGGGTCCTGTGAACAGAACTCTGGGATTCTATATACTCAAATGGGGAAAACATACCTTCAGTTTCACTGAATTCTAACTGAAATTTAACAGTTCCTTCAAATATATACACTGACAACAAACCGCAGAAGTATTATCAGTGTCTGTGATTTTGTTTCCCATAGAAACCACAGGTGTTCTTGTCTCCAGCTGGGTTATTGCAGCTCTCTCCAAATATCACTTATGCTCCTCACCACCATTCAAATGTCACCAAACTTGCTGCTGGATTGTTATTTAATGCATTAATATAGAAGCACACATATTACTATATCACACATTTTTATTATTATATTTTTACATATCTGGTTTCTTTGTAATCCTTTGCATTTTGTTTTATGCATTTAAAACCATTATTCTGAATAAGGGTCCGTGTGTGAAGTGTGAAAGTCACTCAGTTGTGTCTGACTCTTTGCAACTCCATGGACTGTAGCCTGCCTGGCTCCTCTGTCCATGGAATCTTCCAGGCCAGAATACTGGAGTGAGTAGCCCTTCCCTTCTCCAGGGGATCTTTCCAACCCAGGGATAGAACCCAGGTCTCCCACATTGCAGGAGGATTCTTTACCATCTGAGCCACTGGGGAAGCCCAAAATACTTTACCACTGTGCCACCCAGAATATCCTAGAATATCCATAGGCTTTTTCCAATTGCCAAGAGTGTCCAGGGCATAGAAGAAGTCAAAACTCTGATACACACAAATTGTTTAGGCAGCATTTTACAAAGTGTTTGCAAATATTTTACTGAGAGCTACACTATGCCTAGGAAATAGTGGTTTCTCTTAACTGGAGAACTAAAGCATCTTCTTTTAAATAAAAAGGAATATTAGAAGCTGCACAAGTCTCATAGACACCTTGACATTAAAGGTCACCATCAGCCCTGACCTAATAAAGCCATTTCTTAAGGCTGTACTTTTAACTTCTGAAAAGACATTCAACAACTTTGTGAAACTTTGGGTCAGCATTTCTCTGACAGAAAGAGGAAAAAAAACTGACATTTAAAACCTCTTAAGAATCAGTACTGTGTGAAGACTCATTATACACTTTGCAAATTATATAAGCCCCTCCCTTTAATTTTTTTTTCCTTGTGAGTCAGCCTTCTTTTGAATTTTTATCAGATACTTTGGTACTTTTAGCACAACTAGAGTAGGACAAGAATAAGGAACTAAAACAAAAGGCTGTCGATACAATTACTCAATACACACTTGAAAATTAGTTACTGCTGTGACATTGTATGAGTGTGTTGGGGGGAATCGTATACATGTGGTGACACCACTCCACGAAGGCCATGGGCAAGGGGCTTTGTTCCTACTTTCCAATTTCTTTGGTGGAAGATCAGGAGAGAGACTAAATACTGACTGGGGATATTTACTCTCACCCCCCGTGGACAGAGGAGCCTGGTGGATTGCTGTCCATGGGATCGCACAGACTTGGACACAACTAAAGCCACTTAGCACGCATACATGCACTGGAGAAGGAAATGGCAACCCACTTCAGTATTCTTGCCTGGAGAACCCCAGGGACAGAGGAGCCTGGTGGGCTGCCATCTACGGGGTCGTACAGAGTTGGACACGACTGAAGCAACTTAACAGCAGCAGCCACTACTCCACGTGGTAACTACAGCAAGAAGCAGGAATTGAGGCAGCATGGTGTGTCCCTGCCAAGGTGGAGTTTATCCTCTCAGTCTCTTTTCTCTCTCTTTCAGGCCAACAGGAGGTTATTAGCACTGGGCCACCTGCCCCTATGCCAGCAAAAGTTGTAGCTGGAAATCAGAGTTCATAGTTAAATTATAAGGCACCAGCTCTGCTCAGTATACATTACTTTGCATAACTAGTAAGTTTTCAGATGGCTGATTTCTTACCTTTTAAGCAATGGCACTTTTTTTATGTTAGTTATTTTACACAACTGAATATATATTATGAATGCATTATATACTTCTTATGTACTTAGAAAAGTACCCTGTAGTTTAATCTTCTATTAATGACTCTGGGTTGACATTAGAAATATCCACTTTCTTTAGTCCTGAGAAAGAAGAACGGAGCTGGAGGAATCAACCTTTCTGACTTCAGATGATACTACAAAGCTACAGTCATCAAGACAGTGTGGTACTAGACAAAAACAGAAATATAGACCAATGGAACAAAATAGAAAGCCCAGAGATAAACCCATGCACCTATGGGTACCTTATTTTTGACAAAGGAGGCAAGAATATATGATGGGGCAAAAATAGTACTTCAATAAGTGGTGCTGAGGAAACTGGACAGCCACATGTAAACTACTGAAATTATAACACTTCCTTAATGCCATGCACTCATTATCGATTAAAGACCTAAATGTAAGACCAGAAACTATAAAACTCTTAGAGGAAAACATAGGCAGAACACTCAATGATATAAATCAAAGCAAGATCCTCTATGACCCAGTTCCTAGAGTAATGGAAATAAAAACAAAAATAAGCAAGTGGGACCTAATTAAACTTAAAAGCTTTTGCACAGCAAAAGAAACTACAGACAAGGTGAAAAAACAACCCTCAGAATGGGAGAAAATAATAGCAAAGGAAACAACTGACAAAGAATTAAATTGCAAAATATACTAGCCATTCATACAACTCAATATCAGAAAAACAAACAACCCAGTCAAAAAGTGGGGAAAAGACCTAAACAAGCATTTCTCCAAAGAAGACATACATATGGCGAACAAACATGAAAAGATGCTCAACGTCGCTCATTATTGGAGAAATGCAGATGAAAACAACAATGAGATACCACCTCATACCAGTCACAATGGCCATCATCAAAAAGTCTACAAACAATAAATGCTGGAGAAGGTGTGGAGAAAAGGGAACCCTTTTGCACTGCTGGCGGCAATGTAAATTGATACAGCTACTATAGAAGATAGTATGGAGATTCCTTAAAAAACTAGGAATAAAACCACCATATGACCCAATAATCCCACTACTAGGCATATATCCTGAGGAAGCCAAAATTAAAAAAGACAAATGTACCCCAGTGTTCATAGCAGCACTATTTACAATAGCTAGAACATGGAAGCAGCCTAGACGTCCATCAGCAGAGGAATGGATAACGACGTTGTGGTACGTATATACAATGGAATGCTGCTCAGCCAGTAGTCAGTTCTAAATAGGTGGATGAACCTAGAGCCTATTACCCAAAGTGCAGTAAGTCAGAAAGAGAAAGATAAATATCATATACTAATGCATGTATATGGAATCTAGAAAGATGGCACTGATTAATTTATTTACAGGGCAGCAATGGAGAAACAGACATGAGGACAGACTTATGAACATGGGCAGAAGGGAGGAAAGGGTGAGGTGTATGGAGAGAGTGATATGGAAACTTACATTACCATATGTAAAACAGATAGCCAATGGGAATTTGCTGTATGACTCAGGAACTCAAACAGGGGCTCTGTATCAACCTAGAGAGGTGGGATGGGAAGGGAGATGGGAGGGAAGTTCAAGAGGGAGGGGACATATATACACCTATGGCTGATACAGGTTGATGTTTAACAGAAAATAACAAAATTCTGTTAAACAATATCCGTCAATTAAAAAATAAATTAAAATTTTTAAAAAATCTGCTTTCTTGCATGGGCATAGTACAAGGTGTGAATTAACAATGCCACCTGCCCTGTCAGTAAACAAAGGATGCTACAGCCATCAAGCCATCACATTGCTGCCTCCCCTACAGGGAGCTCTGAGGGAACTCAGCGTGGAAACAGGATGCCTGAAGCTGCCCCCAGTGGTGCACCCTGAGGACACGCGGGATGAAAAAGCACAGGATACTGGCCCTAGATAGCTGAGGTGCACATCAAAGGAATATTTCAGTGATCCCAGACTCCTGCATCCCCCCATACATAGAAAAGCACTAAATTCATTAACTTGCGATACCTGGTTTTCTTTCATTAACAGTAATCTTTTGATGCCCCGATTACCTAGTCTTTGTTGTAAAAAACTCCTATATATCCTGGCTCCCCCTTTGCCTCTTAGGAGCAGTCCCTCAGAGTGATCTGAGAGTCTTGTCCCTTGGGCTTGAAGTCCTCAGAATGTCCACTGAATGAAACATAATTCTCAATTTTTAGGGGGTTCATTTTTTTTTCAGTCAACAAAGGGTAATTCCTAGGATCCTGAGAGTCTTTGACCATAACTTGAATTGATGCTGAGACCTCTAACTCTTACAGCTGCTTTTTATATATTTTTGTATATTTTTGTCTAATTCTTTGATGTCTAACATTATTTCTCCCTGTTTTCAAAAGTACTAATGAAAAATTTCTCCTATGTTCCAATAGATTTGGAAAGCAGATATGCAATAAGAAAAAAATTGAGGGCTTCAGTTCATTTTGAATGGAATAAAAACTATAGTGCATGGGATTTATTTGTTTACAATATCTATTTGACTATTCACAGTTTCACTGATTTGCTGATTTATGCTGTATCTGGACGTATGAGTTTTTGGTATAGATAATTTCCAAATAAATGAGATTCACCTACATTTGGTTTTCAGTGTCAAACATTCAGAGAGGCCACCTTGCTCTCATAGGTATATCTATATACCAGCTCAAAGAAATGCTTATTACAGCTTTTGGATGATGGCAAGCCCCTGTCATTGAGTTAAAAAAAATCTCCTGCATCTAGTAACTGAAATATTTCCAGACCTTGACTGCACAAACTGTGGGTCCTGCTGTCAGAAATCTCTGAGTCACACATGTATTTTCACAGAGGCAGCAAAACTCCGTTTTCCCACTTCCTCTTTCACCCATGCTTAATTTGTCTCATTTAGTTGTAACCACACCATGTGGTAGAAGGACTGTGGACACACACTGAAATCCTGCTTCTGCTTCCAACTAGCTGTGTGGGACTTTGGGGAAACCATTGTTCTTACCAAGTCTCAATTTCTGCATTTCTTAAGTGATTATAATTTAGGACCTGGGGCATTTGTGAAGACAAAGGGACACAATTCCCATGAATTTGCCCGGTTGGTCTCAGGCACTTAGTTGACGCTTAATAATGGTTTCCTCTCTTTTCCCACGTTCCTTTATGGTTCTATTTGTTGACTCTGCAATATGCAACTATATAGATTGCCTTCAAAACACACAGTTATCATCTGGAGTCAGCGTTGATCAACAGCCCAAGAGCTTTAGCCATTCTGCATAAGTCCCCATAAGGTTTTAGAATGCAGCTGTATAGCAGTACTGTCACATTGCCTTAGGAGCATATACAAGTCCAAATCCAAGTCTGTCAGCCCTTAGCCCAGGCTTTTCTTGATGAAAGGGTTTGCACTGTATTTATCTTTTCCTTCCCAACTCTCAGCCCATCACCTAGGACTTTGTGTGTGCTAAGCTGCTCCAGACGTGTCCGACTCCTGGCGACCCTGTGAACCACAGCCCACCAGGCTTCTCTGTTGATGGGATTCTCCAGGCAAGAATACTGGAGTGGGTTGCCGTGCCCTCCTCCAAGGGATCTTCCCAACCCAGGAATCAAACCTACATCTCTTACGTCTACCTCCATTGGCAGGCAGGTTCACCACTAAAACCACTAGGAGCAAACACTGAAAAAAATTTTTTAAAAAAGTGAGGAACCATTTTGATATCTTGAATGATGTACTTGTTACATCAGGGCTTCCTGGAAGAGTAAGTCATTGGAACAGAAGCCAGAAATCCTGGAAAACAAGAGGCCAGGATGATCAGATCCATAGACAGCCACCTACTGATGGCTCTCTGCTGACCTCCTAGTACCACAAATGGCTGTAACATTAACCTGGGAACTCTCCCACCTATCTTCTAATGGGAAAAGGAAAAAAAAATCCTCATTTGCATTTCTAGACAGAGTCAGTCTGTCTATGCCTAAAATAGTCATTTAAGTCATGAGAAAATTAACGAGAAGACTGGTACTTCCTGGCTGTCTACTCAGCCCTTTCCATCTCGACACTGATCCAGACAGGTGTCTTTCTTAGGAGAAGAAACCAGTTGCCCCTCAAGAGCCTGGTTCACCACCCTTTCTTCTCATTTTCTTGGGCTCCCTTGTCCTTCACTTACTACACCTGCTCCTTAGTAATTTCTACTATACACTCTTCACCAAGCATTTTTCCGTCTCCACAACCATCACCAGGCCCGTCTGTCTTTATTCTTCTCCCTATATTTCTACCTTCTTCCTCTTTCTGCATCTATCCATCTTACACATACATATTAGAATGAGCTTTCACAAAAATTACATCTCACTAATTTTAAAAGAAATGAATAATAGTTCTCTATCACTAGCTTTTCCTTTCAACCAGTGAAACTACCCTCAACTTCCTTCTTCTCTGGTTCTACCCACTCGGGTACCTGATTCTAAGAAGCTCTCCATGACAGTCAAATTAACCTCATCAGTGCTTGTTTTCTCATTATTTAATAATGCTTCAGTATACATGGTGATTTTTATCTAGAATCCCCTTCCATGCCTTCTCATCCAAACTCATTTCCTTAAATTCCTTAAAAATGTAACATTTTAGAGTTTAAAGAAATGACCCTGGGTTAGAGCTCAACAGTGCAATGCAATCCCCTTATTTCTTTGCAGTCAAGAAACCAAGACCCAGAGACGATCTGTGACATCCTTCTGCAGAAAGGTCTCAGCATCCACACCCTCACCCTACAGCTGCTCTCAGGAAAGCAGGTACATAGCAACGAAGAGGCAGAAGAGCGATGAACACTCAGGAACACCTCCCAGTTCCAATTCTCAGCCCTGACCCTCACAATGAAAACATTTTATGAAGGACAAATCTGAAACTCAGGAAGGGCAAACATTGGGTTGGCCAAAAAGTTCATCTGAGTTTTCCAAAAAATGTTATGGGAAACCCCAAACTAACTTTTTGGCCAACCCAATAACTTATTTGCTCAAAGTCATGGAGAGAGTCAATGCCAGACTCAGTTCTCAGACCTCAGTGTGTTTACCCACAAATCTCACTTTATTTCTCTCTCTCCTTGCTCCCTCCACCTGTACACACTATATACAACCCACATTTGTATTTCTTCCCCTCTGTGTATGATCCATCATAGGGGTGGTTCTATTAGTTTACTAAGGATGACACAATAGAATACCACAGACTGGGAGGCTTCAGCTACAGAAGTTTATTTTCTCAGGGTTGTTGAGGCTGAAGTGTAAGATCAAGATGTCACAGTTAGTTTAGGATTGACATTAACATTCCCACTTCAACTTAATTACCTCTTGAATGGCCCTATCTCTAAATATGGTCATATTCTGAGGCTCTAGGGGTTAGGTCTATAACATATGAATTTGGAGAGAACACAGTTCTGTCCATAACAGGAGTCTAGAACTGTACCTTCTATTTCTGTTATCCTTAATCTCACTCCCCCACCAAGTAATCTTTTTCACCAAATTATGATAAGAATAACACAAATTAGTATTTAATAAGGTTTAGACTCTTTTGCAGATCTAAATTTAAAGTGAGAAGAACCTAGAAAAGTATTCACTATGTCTTTATTGTTATCTACATCCTGCCTTTTGCTTCAAACACTCATTATAAACAGTGAGTAATAATTAATGTCTTCTAACAGCATTAAGCCCATCCAATCCCAAAGAAAGGCAATGCCAAAGAATGCTCAAACTACCACACAATTGCACTCATCTCACACGCTAGTAAAGTAAGGCTCGAAATTCTCCAAGCCAGGCTTCAGCAATATGTGAACCGTGAACTTCCAGATGTTCAAGCTGGTTTTAGAAAAGGCAGAGGAACCAGAGATCAAATTGCCAACATTTGCTGGATCATTGAAAAAGCAAAAGAGTTCCAGAAAAACATCTGTTTCTGCTTTATTGACTATGCCAAAGCCTTTGACTGTGTGGATCACAAGAAACTGTGGAAAATTCTGAAAGAGATAGGAATCCCAGACCACCTGACCTGCCTCTTGAGAAACCTATATGCAGGTCAGGAAGCAACAGTTAGAACTGGACATGGAACAACAGACTGGTTCCAAATAGGAACAGGAGTACGTCAAGGCTGTGTATTGTCATCCTAATTATTTAACTTTTATGCAGAGTACATCATGAGAAATGCTGGGCTGGAAGAAGCAAGATTGCCGGGAGAAATATCAATCACCTCAGATATGCAGATGACACCACCCTTATGGCAGAAAGTGAAGAGGAACTAAAAAGCCTCTTGATGAAAGTGAAAGAGGAGAGTGAAAAAGTTGGCTTAAAGCTCAACATTCAGAAAATGAAGATCATGCCATCTGGTCCCATTACTTCATGGGAAATAGATGGGGAAACAGTGAAAACAGTGTCAGACTTTATTTTGGGGGGCTCCAAAATCACTGCAGATGGTGACTGCAGCCATGAAATTAAGAAGCTTACTCCTTGGAAGGAAAGTTATGACCAACCTAGATAGCATATTCAAAAGCAGAGACATTACTTTGCTAACAAAGGTCCATCTAGCCAAGGCTATGGTTTTTCCTGTGGTCATGTATGGATGTGAGAGTTGGACTGTGAAGAAAGCTGAGCACCGAAGAATTGATGCTTTTGGACTGTGGTGTTGGAGAAGACTCTTGAGAGTCCCTTGTACTACAAGGAGATCCAACTAGTCCATTCTGAAGGAGATCAGTCCTGGGATTTCTTTGGAAGGAATGATGCTAAACCTGAAACTCCAGTACTTTGACCACCTCATGCGAAGAGCTGACTCATTGGAAAAGACCCTGATGCTGGGAGGGATTGGGGGCAGGAGGAGAAGGGGACGACAGAGGATGAGATGGCCGGATGGCATCATCAACTCAATGGACGTGAGTTAGAGTGAACTTTGGGAGTTGGTGATGGACAGGGAGGCCTGGAGTGCTGCGATTCATGGGGTCGCAAAGAGTCGGACACGACTGAGTGACTGAACTGAACTGAACTGATGCGCTAAGTACTACACTCATAGTACATACACTCATCACATACAGAGTTACTCTTCCCAACTTGCCCCTCTCACATGCACCCACTGACAAATATTACAACCAGCAAATAAAGAATTGCTCATAAGAATCCTACTGTTGAAAAGAAGGCACATAGTTTCTTTGAAAACTGCTACTTAACTGTAAAAAGTTCTCTAGAAGCTTCAGCAATTCTTACGGGGAGAGGGAGAAAAGTAAGACAGTGAACTGAGGAAAGAAATAAGAACAGGATGAGAAGGGGCCAAAATCTATGATGTACATGCTTATATTCCTGTCTAAAATATTTTAACAAGGACTTCAAATTTTTAATTTTACCACTTAATTCATCTTTTTTACCAAACCTATTCAGAAGTCAGCATTCCTTCCCAAAGCAGTTTTTACATACAACAAAGAATAAAGTATACTTCATATTAACTTCAGACCTCCTCAAAAAGACATTAGTGAAAGAACTATAAATATACTAGCCCCTACTGCAATACAATGGAACAGTAATATGCACTTATAATTTCCATAAAGCAGAAATACTTTTGAAGGTTCTAATTTGTTGCTAGTTTTACAAGATAAGAATATGTTTCAACTTAAGATCAGTTACAATACTTCTAACTTAGGAACATGGGGCAGTCCATTAAAAATGAGTTACAGTCTTCATAGTTCCCATTTCTAAAGAGTAAACAAGAACAATTATTTTTAAAAAAAAAAAAACAAGGAACTCCTTAACAAGTATGACAAGTCATCTTAGATGAGGAAAGTTCTGCAATGGGACATATGGGGAAGAAGGTTAATGTATGCTAAAACATTACTGTCTCTTCCAAATAATATGATTTCCCCAGAAAAAGAAAACTTAACCTTTATTAAACCTTATGTATCTAGTGCTAGCTCCTTCCCATTTCCCCAAAATGTCTCTCAGATGGAGCTCTTCCCTGAACTCTCTGTGTTAAACTACTCAGGACTCCAAATACCTCACAAATTTGTATTTATTTTGTGTGATTGACATTAACGTCTGCTCTACAGAAACCAGTATGGAGGTCCCTCAGAAAACCAGAAATAGAACTACCATATGAACCAGCAATTCCATTCTGGGTATTTATCCAAAAGAAATGAAAACACTAACTTGAAAATTACCTGCACCCCCATGCTCACTGCAGTATTATTTACAATAGCCAAGACATGGAAACAACTTTCGTGTCTACTGATGGATGAATGGATAAAGAAAACGTGGTCTACAGCTGTCCATCAGTGTCCAAGGGGAACTGGTTCCAGGACCAGCCAATGGAGGATACCAAAATCCCCAGATGTTCAAGTCTCCTAGTTAACTCTCTGTATATTTGGGGGGGCTCCAAAATCACTGCTGATGGTGACTGCAGCCATGAAATTAAAAGATGCTTACTCCTTGGAAGGAAAGTTATGACCAACCTAGATAGCATATTCAAAAGCAGAGACATTACTTTGCCAACAAAGGTCCGTCTAGTCAAGGCTATGGTTTTTCCAGTAGTCATGTATGGATGTGAGAGTTGGACTGTGAAGAAAGCTGAGTGCCAAACAATTGATGCTTTTGAACTGTGGTGTTGGAGAAGACTCTTGAGAGTCCCTTGAACTGCATGGAGATCCAACCAGTCCATCCTAAAGGAGATCAGTCCTGGGTGTTCATTGGAAGGACTGATGTTGAAGCTGAAACTCCAATACTTTGGCCACCTGATGTAGAGAGCTGACTCATTTGAAAATACCCTGACGCCGGGAAAGATTGAAAGTGGAAGGAGAAGGGGATGACAGAGGATGAGATGGCTGGATGGCATTACCAACTCAATAGACATAAGTTTGGGTAAACTCTGGGAGTTGGTGATGGACAGGGAGGCCTGGCGGTTCATAGGGTTGCAAAGAGTCAGACACAACTGAGCAACTGAACTGAACTGAACTGAACTGAACTGATATACCTCTCAGGTTCAGGTTGGTTCATGAACCAACCTTGGATCATGTAGTATTCCATGTACTTATGGGAAAAAATCTGCATATAAGTGGACTTGCGCAGTTAAACCCATGTTGTTTAAGGGTCAACTGTGTGTGTGTGTACACTCACACAATGGAATATTACTTGGCCATAAAAAAGAAAAGTCTGCCATTTATGACAGCATGGATGGACTTAAAGGGCATTTTGCCAAGTGAAATAAGTTAGAGAAAGAAAAACATTACATGTTCTCACTTACATGTGGAATAGTAAAAGAAACTCTTAAAACAAAAAAACCCACAGATACAGAGAACATATTGGTGGTTGCCAGAGGTGAGGGAAGGAAGGGGAAGGGGCAGCGAAGGCAGTGCCAGTGGGAAGAGGGGGGAATGGGTGAAGGTAACCATAAGGTACAAACTTCCATTTGTAACAAATTGGGATGTACTCATGTGATAGAACAGGGAGCAGAAAACGGAAATGAACTATTACCGATACATAAAACAGCAAAAATTAATCCACGCATCACATACTGTGATGAACAAAAGGAGCCAGATTCCTAATGTCATTCGATGCCATTGACAAGAAGTTCTGGAACAGACAAAAGTAATCTACAAGGAAAGAAACCAGAACCATGGTTGTCTCTGGGGAGAGGAGAGGATGAGGGATTGATTGTCATGGGGCACAAGGGAAATACTCCATATCTTGGTAACAGTGCAGGTTACGTGAAAACATGCATCTGTTAAAACTCACAGAACTCTAATCCTTCTGGGCTGCACAATTCACTACGTGGGGATGATACTTCCATCAAATAACCTAAAGCTCAGGAGATAATTAGACAATATTATTTTGATGAAATGAAAATTAAACCTGAAAACAAATAAAGTAATAAAATGGGGCAAAATCAGGGACTTTCCTGGTGGTCCAGTAGTTAAGACTTCCCTTTTCAATGAAGCGGGTTCAGGTTCAATTCCTGGTCAGGGAGCTAGTAATATCCCACAAGCCTCACAGCCAAGTAAAGTAACCAAAACATAAAACAGAAACAAGATAGTAACAAATTCAATAAAGACTTTAAAATGGTCCACATCCAAAAAAAATCCTTAGGGCTTCCCTGGTGGTTCAGTGGTAAAAATCCGCCTGCCAATGCAAGAGACACGGGTTCAATCCCTGATCCAGAAGGATCCCGCATGCCACAACTACTGAGCCTGTGCTCCAGAGTGGGAACCACAACTACTGAGGCCGTGTGCCGCAACTCCTGAAGCCCGTGTGCTCGACAACCTGTGCTCCACCACAACACAAGGTCACTGCAGTGAGAAGCCCGATCACCGCAACGAGAGAAGTAGCCCCTGCTCACTGCAACAAGAGAAGGTCCGAGCAGCAATGAAGACCCAGCACAGCCAAAAACAAAAATACATAAAATTATATTTTTTCATCTTAAAAAAATAAATAAACAAAGTTGGGCAAATTCATTTCACTCTTCCACTCAAGGAGTGTAAACTCAAGATTATGGATGCAATGGAAGCTTCAATTCTGTTTTGATTTCTACTTTTCCATACAACATGCTTCCGAAATCAGTAATTACCTTCCCCTGCCCCATTCTGGCCCATGAACTAAAGCCAACTTCATCATCCAGAACCTACAGAAACATGGAGACCTGTCCCAACAGAGCTACTAGCTGTGTTAGCAGAACTCTCTGTCTGCAACAAAGTGCCTTCCAGGAAGACTGTCAGGGATAAGGCTGAATGTATGATTTTTGCCTTATACAATGACTTTAGAAACTAACAGAGGATAAGCTAAAAGTCCATAGTAATTTTTCCTATGTGAGTTGGTAAGTAATATACTCTAGATTCAAGTACATAACTGAATTCCAATCATATGATTCTTAGCACTCTGGTTATAATTAAATGTACTTGCCTATAGTTGAAGTATTTTAAAATTCTCCCTAATCCTTTCTCTTCCCTCCCCCTCCCCCCAAAACATGAACTATTTATAAAGCTTTCTGTCTCTTCATTTGGTTTTACTTATCTGGACTCCTAAGCCGTGCATGGTAAATTTCAGACCTATAATTTGTGGCTTCCTGCTTCCAAGACTTCTCCAGAGTCATTCTCATGTGACTGTTTTCCAGTTAAATATTTACACATATACACGGGGTACACAGGCAGTTCATATTTGACATGATTTAACAGCATCTACATCTGTTTCTCATCATAACATGAATGGAAAATGTGCCTGCTAAGCATTTTAAAAATATATTTGTGCAAAACATTGTTTCTAATTTCATCTTGAGACATTTCTTCATAAAGAAAATAGAAATAAGATGGCCTGTTTCTGATTCCTTAATTCCGTTCCTCTGGCTTCAGGGTCCTCTCTTGCTACCAATCATTACTTCCCAAGCTTAATCAAAGTATGCATCATGTCTTTTTTTTATCTGTGAGCGAGAAACACAAAATTAAGTTGAGATATGAAGGCAAAAAAGTTAAGAAGCCCCCCAAACAACGACTGGCTTCAGTGCTAACCCCAAGATGAGCAAGACTTCATCTGAATAAAGCCGCTGATTATTCAAACATGTCTGAAGCCTGTTTCATGTTCCCAATACACAACTTCAAGCATGAGTTTTCCAAATTTAAAAAAAAAAAAAAAAGGCGAGAGAAAATTCTTGGCTTTCAAGAGGTAATCATTCCTAGGTCCCCCAATTTTCAAATCACAACACAAACATGTCTTCTAATTCTTCCCTGCTTTATTTTTAAAAGTCAAACATATTTTAAGTTCATACACTTTTCCAGAAATATAAGGCACAGTTAAATCATGAAAGCATACTCTTTAGAACACTAAGTTAGAATAAATTGAGCCTATCTGATTATCATCCTATTGTTTTGGGCTCTAACCCAGAAATATTTCTCACTTTCATTCATGTATTATCATAAGCAATAACAAAGCAAGATAATAAAGAATGAAAACAAAAACTCTAGAGTGCACTATGAATCCTGGAAGCAAACCTCAGTTCATATGTAGTCAAGAAGCGAAAATAAAAAGAATAACTGTTTTCAGAGATTTGGGACTTATATTCCAAGTTGTGTCCAACTAAAGATCTTGACTTTTTTTTTTCTTTTCTTTTCCATGATTATCTTTTGGCCATTTAATAGCTCATTTCACTCTGGAAAGAAAGTGATTGAATTAAAAAAAGGAGATTTTTAAAAAAGAGAGAGATGAGACTGAAATGAGTATAATTGACCTCAACAGCCCTGAGGAAAAGCTTTATTTTCAAGAAGCCTGGAACATTCAGCTTAATAAAGCTTTTGGTGCATCTGAGAATTTAAATAATCCTTAATATTCTTAATTCCTGTCACACTGATTTAAAAGTGTAACAGTAGACATACTATTTTTACACATTCTGTTAAGAAATAATATGAAAAGTTGCTCAAATCCAGAAACGACACTATATACTCAGAGAAGCATGTCTTGGGATATATTTCCTCAAACAAACAAATATACATATTTACATATTACATGTTAATAAAATAATACATGTAAAACACATATATGTACATGTTGGCTTTGGTTTGGCACTCCGACACTTTAACTATCTATGCTTTAGAAGAAGGTAAAGAATTACAATATGTGAATAAGTAAAACCTACAGATGATCCAGTATTCTTGCCTGGAGAATCCCATGGATAGAGGAACCTGGCAGGCTATAGTCTATGGGGTCGCAAGAGTCGGACACAACTGAGCAACTAAGCACACAGATGATCCAACTTTTTAATCCATGAACTTTCATTACATACTAGATAAATATTTCAGGAAAAAAGATACTACATACATTTAATTGTTTTTAACTTTTGGAGAATTAAAACATGATGAGGATCAAAATGACCAAAAAAGCCTTTTAAAACCTTCCAGGAAGCAAAAAAGGGAATATTTCCCAATTCTTTTAAAGAAGGCAGCTGAACTCAGATATGAAAAACTAACAGAGACATTATAAGAAAAGAAAATTATAGACCAGTACCCCTCATGAACACAGATGTAAAAATTCTTAATAAAATACTGGCAAGTTGAATTCAGTTACATATGGAAAGTATATTATATTATGACTGTTGGAAGTTTATCCCAGGCTTAACAATTGAAAAGCAATCAATATATATCACCATATAAACAGAATAATAGAAGAAAATCTCACGATCATTTCAATAGATGCAGAAAGTGTATATACCAAAAACTCAGGCTCACATTGTGAAAAGATCAGGAACAAGGTGAGGGTAGAAACACTCTCACCACTTCTATTCACCATTGTACTCAAGAAGCTACCCAGTGCAATGGGGCAAGAAAAAATTTTAAACAAATTCTACAGAATAGAAGGGAAAAAGAAAAACTCTTCATTTGCAGATGGCATGGATATTTTGAAAGGAAATCCTATGAAATTAAAACAAACAAAAAGCTCTTAGAACTAACTGAATTATCAAAAGGTGGGATAGAAGGTAAATATAAAGTATAAATTTTGTATCTATGTTCTAACAATAAAAACTGGAAATGGAAATAAATTATAAACTAATGCCATTTATAATAGCATCAAAAAATATAAAATGGGGGAGGAGATTTGTTCAGGATGACAGAGTAGAAGGACGTGCACTCAAAATAGGGATAAATCTAACAAAAGATGTGAAAGACTTAACAATAAAATGCCAAAAATATTGTGAGAATTAAAGATCTAAAGAAATGGAAAGATATACCTTATCCAAGAGTCAGAAAACTCAATATTGTTAAGATGTTAATTGTCTTTGAACTGATCTATCAATTCAGATCACACCCAATCAAAATTCCAGCAGAATTTTTTTAACTGATAAACTGACTCTATTATTTTTATTAAATGCAAAGGAGCTGAAAAAGACAAAACAACTTTATAACAATGACAACGAGTTACACATCTAGTTCTGGATTCATCATAAAGCTAAAGTAATCAAGACAGTATAGTCTGACATGAAGCGTGGCAAATAGATCAATGGAAAAAAAGCAGAAAGTCCAAAAATAAATCTACAAATATATGGTCAATTGATTTTTGATAAAACTGCATAAGCAGCTCAACAGAAAAAGCATAATCTTTTCAACAAATGGTGATGGAACAATTGAATATCTAGGTGCAAAAACGGAGAAGGCAATGGCACCCCACTCCAGTACTCTTGCCTGGAAAATCCCATGGACAGAGGAGCCTGGAAGGCTGCAGTCCATGGGGTCGCTGAGGGTTGGACACAACTGAGTGACTTCACTTTCACGTTTTACTTTCATGCATTGGAGAAGGAAATGGCAACCCACTCCAGTGTTCTTGCCTGGAGAATCCCAGGGACAGGGGAGCCTGGTGGGCTGCCGTCTATGGGGTCGCACAGAGTCGGACACGACTGAAGTGACTTAGCAGTAGCAGCAGCAGGTGCAAAAAAGAAAAAAAAAAAACAAACATTTTTGATTCATATCTTTCTCTGTATACAAAATTGACTCAAAGTGAATCATACACCTAAAGGTAAAACCTGAAAGTATAAAATTTGTAGAGGAAAAGATAGGAGCTTTTATTAAAATAACTTCTATTTCATGAAAGACATTTTTAAGGGAATAAAATGACAAACTATATGTGATGAAATGTTCATATTCAGAACATTTAAAGACATCTAAAAACTCAAGAAAACAATCCAATTTTAAAAATGGGCAAAAGATGTGAACAGAAGCTTCACAAAAGAAGACAGAGGTCAACTAAGCATTTGAAAAGATGTTCAGTGTTGTTACTCATTAGGGAAATGAAAATCAAAACCACAGTGTTACCCCTACATACCTAATAGAATGGCTAAATTTAAAAATATTGGTCTCACTAGGCCTCGATGTAGAAATGGAGCAAACAGAACTCTCATACATTACTGGTGGGAATATAAAATGGTCTAATCACTTTGGAAAACCAGTAGTTTCTTAAAAAGTTAAACATACACCAACTACAACCCAGCCATTCTACTCCTGGATACTTATCCAAGAGAAATGAAAGTATATGTATGTTCAAAGTTATGTACACAAATGTATATAGCGGCTTTATTTGAAATAGCCAAACACTGGAAACAACCTAAATATACATCAATAAGTAAATGGGTAAATAAAATTGTGGTATACCCATTCAATGAAATATTGAAAGTGAAAACTGAAAGTGTTGGTTGCCCAGTTGTGTCTGACTCTTTGCAGCTTCATGGACTGTAGCACACCAGGCTCCTCTGTCCATAGGATTCTCCAGTCAGGAATACTTGAGTCGGTAGCCATTCCCTTCTCCAGGGGATCTTCTTGACCCAGGGTTTGAACCCAGGTCTCCTGACTTGCCGGCAGATTCTTTACCACCTGAGCCACCAGGGAAGGTCACAATGGAATATTGAACCATTGTAAAAATAAATAAAACTGAATATCAATACATGGTAATAAGAGCAATGTCTCAAAATAATGATGATGAGTGAAAAATAAGACAAAAAAGATAAAATTCTAGAAAATGCAAAATAATCTATAATATAAAGCAGATCAGTGGTTACCTGAGGATGTGGAAAATAAGGAAGGGCTGGTGAGAGGGATTACATTTCCTTGATTGTGATGATAGTTTCATTGGTGTAGAAGGTTTCATAGGTTTCATTGGTATATGTTAAAACTTATCAAACTGTACACTTTTAATTGCGCCATTTATTAAACATCAATCACACCTCAGTAAAGGGCTTCCCAGGTAGAATAGTGGTAAGAATCTGAAGATCCCCTGGAGAAGGAAATAGCAACCCACTCCAGTATGCTTGCCTGGAGAATCCCATAGACAGAGGAGCCTGGCAGGCTACAGTCCAGAGGGCCTCCAGAAGTCAGACATGACTGAGCAACTGAGCACAACACAGCACACGTACCTCACCAAAGCTGGTTTTTTTCCCTACCATCCGAGTATGAAATTAGTGTCCATGAATTTAAGAAACAGAAAGAAGGCCAGTGTAGCTGGGAACATAATGAATGAGAGGGAATTAAAAGGCAAAATCAGAGGTAAGCGGGGCCAGACCACATGTGTCTTTATAGGCTCAGTCAGTTGAGTGAAATACATTCAAATGGAGGATTATAAACAGAGCAGTAACATGATCTCATTTATATGAAATGCTCCTTGAGCCTTTTCCAGGATATAATATAGTTGGAATCATATAGCATGTAATCTCAGATTGGCTTTTTTCACTTAGTAAAATTCACTTAAGAATCCTCAATGTCTTTTCATGGCTTGACAGCTCATTTCTTTTCAGCATCAAATAATATTCCATTATCTGGATGAACCATAGTTTATGCATCCATTCCCCTGTTAAAGATATCTTAGTTGATTCCAAGTTTTGGCAACTGTGAATAAAGTTGTTATAAACACATATTCAGGTTTTATATGGATATAAGTTTTCAACTCCTTCGGGTAAAATCCAAGGAGTGCAACTGAAGGATAATATGGTAAGAATATTTTAGTTTAGAAAGAAACTGACAAACTGACTTCCAAAAATGGCTGTACATATTTTGTATTCTCATCAGCAATGTATGAGAATTCCTGTTGCTCCACATCCTCACAGGTATTTGGTGTTGGCAATATTTTGGGATTTTGATCATTCAGACGGATGTGTAGACGTATCTCCTTGTTTTAATTTGCATTTCCCTAACAAGATAAGATGTTGAGTATCTTCATACACATTTGTCATCTTTATCTTTGGTAAGGTATATGTTCAGATATTTTGCTAATTTTTTAATCACATTGTTTGTTTTCTACTTGTTGAATTTTAAGAATATCCTTGTATATTTGGGGTAGCAGTACTTGATCAGATATGCCTTTTGCAAATATTTTCCCCAAGTCAATGGCTTGTGTTATTCTCTGACGATGACTATATTTTAATGTAACTCATTTGATACTGATTATGCCTTCAATCCACTAAATCTAGCTAGGTGTATATAGAAAAATGAATAAGATAAAAATCAAAATATTACCAGAAACACAAAATAACAAAATATGCTAAGATGTACAGTTTTCTAAGAAATAGTTTCTATTCATATATATACTGAAGAAAGATCAGAAATCCAGTGAGACTCTTGGGAAATCAGTGCAATTTGTAAGTCAGACTTTTCAGGTAATTGTAGGCATCCCCAGAATCATGGAGCACAAAGTAACAGAAAGATAGAAAGCATGGATACGGAATTATATAATACTGTTTGATATTTTGTTCCCTGCAATCATCCTATTTGGCATTTAAAAATTACAAAAAATTTTCCTAATCTCTTCCTAATTAAGACGATTGTTTTATTTTCTTTGGGAAAATGCAGGAAATCAGTTTAAATAAACATATTTGTTAATTCTTATTTATGTAGCTGAAATTGTTAAAAAAAAAGAAATAAACATTTCCAGTCTTAGATATGGTCAATAATATCAAAATCTTGCTTATCAGGTCATCTTCCTCACTGTTCACCATATACTTTTATATGTTGGGTATTTTCCATAATAAAAATGTTAATTTTTTTTTAATAAATGTTTGGGACTTCCCTGGTGACTCAGATGGTAAAAAATCTACCTACAATGCAGGAGACCTGGGTTTGATCCCTGGGTCTTGAAGATCCCTGTAGAAAAGAATGACTACCCAGTCCAGTATTCTTGCCTGGAGAATTCCATGGACTGGGAGCCTGGAGGGCTAAAGTCCATGGGGTCACAAAGTCCATATGCTAAAATTTACCAATATGGCTTAGTCAACTGACTAGCTGTGTGGAAAACATCTTTAAAAGCTGTTTCACCAATGTAACTTTCAGGTAAATAAAAATTTTGAATGCATAAAATAAAATAACAAAACTATTAAAAGTAGGTATAGGAGAATTTATTTCCTTCTGGAGATGAGAAAGCTTTTCTAAACAATACACAAAACCCAGATTCCAAAAAGATTAGTGAATGTGATGACATAAAAGTTTTTTCTGCACAGAAAAAAATAACATGCAAAGTCAAAGGACAAATGATCAACTGGGAAAAATATTTCAACACATATGACAATGAGCTCATTCTCTTAATGTAAAAAGACCTCTTACAAATCAGTTATAAAAGACCATTAAACCAATAGAAAAATTAAAAAAGAACTCAAAGGCGGTTCATAGAAAACAAACACAAAAGCTTTGCAACAAATGAAAAGACAATCAACCTCAATCATAAAGAAACAAAAAGCAAAATGGAAATGTTATATGAATGCTGTTATTGGGAAGCAATTCTTAAAATATACGTCATTAAGAGTATTTAAGAGAAAAAAATTTAAGATGTAGCATGATCTATATAGTACACCTCTACCCATGTTAAATAACTAAATATGTATCTATATGCGTATCTATATATACACATATATGCATTATGCTTAAATACATTCCATATGTATTGAAATATATCCATATGTTCTGCATGCATAGAATATTCTAGAACATTGTATAAACTGGTGACAGTGGTTGCTTTTATAGTGGAAGCCTGGAAATCCAGTGTGAGTGGTAAATATAACTTTCCATCCTGTGTGCTTTATATAAAGTCTAAATTTTTAAATGGATGTCTGTATTACCTTTTCAATGAAAAATAACTAGTTGATTTTAAAAAGCTAAATTAATACATTCAACAGATATTTCTTTGTGTCAGTCACTGTTCAAATGCTAAGAATATAGGTGATGGAAAAGCAACATAAATCTCTGTCCCCAACTCTAACATGCTCCCGAGGGGAGAACCATAAAAGTCTCTAATGAATTCTGTTCAGTCGTTATTTTTTGACAGCAACTTAACAAATGTTTTCTTTGGATATGTGCCCTTCTCATTGTAAAGGAATATACTGAGTCTTACATACAATAGTAACTATAGAAACGCATTCCATGGAACTGACATAATTGTCATCATCATAATTTGGATAGGCTTTGTCAAGTTAGAAGCAGCAAGAAGAGATACATGATTCATACCTCCATATGTATTTATATCATTTTAGAACTTCATCGTGGAGAAGGAAATGGCAACCCACTCCAGTATTCTTGTCTGGAGAATCCCAGGGACAGAGGAGCCATCTATGGGGTGCCGTCTATGGGGTTGCACAGAGTAGGACACAACTGAAGTGAGGAAAACTTCATTGTCCTTGCAGCAAAACATTTCTAACCTCTATGCCTTTGCTTTACAATTTACCTATTGAGAGTTTAGAAGCCTCTCACTCCCTTATTGCTTATTATTCATTATTTTAGAATTCAAACCTATACTATGTCACGAAGATTCAGGACTAAAAGCATCCCAAAGACTTTTACTGTCATTCATACACATAAAATTTTCACCAGTGGCCTAAGTTTTCATTTCCATTGCATCCCTATGTCTTTTTCTCTAGATATAGAACAACTATGCCAACAAAATGTAAAATTATAGCTGTTAAGAATTTGCTTCACTTATTAAAAATGTATATTTTAGTTAAAGGATGGAGTAAGCTAAAGACCAATATTCTAAAATATAGTGGATGAGCACAAGGCTTGCACAGTGTTTGGTCATAAAGGGATTTCTTGGCCAATAAACTGGAAAAACCTGCTTATTAAGTTTCCCCACAATTAAAAAATTTCCCCATGTTGGAGATTAACAGCACCTGTTAGCATATTAGTCCCCTAAAAAAATTCTTCAAGGAAGAAGTGTGCTTAACTCTGAGCCTCTGTTTCTTTCTTCCTTCTCTATGCTAATTAATAGATCTCTTGCCATCAGAGGAAATTATCATCTGTGCTCAAAGCAGGACATGTTTCCATTTTTATTCTTTGCTTTCCTCTCAGCAAACCCTAGGGTACTTCCTGGCCCTACTCTGAAAGTCATGTTGTCATATTTCTTATTAGCTCACAGCTAACTTCCAGCTTCTATTGGTAAAAATTACAGCATAACATACCTCTGTCACAAGGAGCTCACTCTTGGTCCCCTAGTAAGAAGAAAGTGAAGACTGAACATGTGTGTGCTTAAAACAACTGAAATTCAATACTACCTACCAGATTATTTCCTCATAAGGATAATCCTCTCTGAGAGAAGACAGCAATAACCAATAACAACAAATGCAATATCCATTTTCTTTAAGCATGGAACAAAAGAGATCCAGTTCAAACCACTTCCTCAAAACAAAATAGGATGGGAAACAACCTTCCTGTTAACAGAATACCAATGGGACTTTAAAATTACAGCCTCTCTTTCAGCTAACACTCTGCCCAAGAAAGTTTTATTGGATTAAATGTTAAAACGAATCCGAGAATTTTCTCTTACAAGTATGTTCAGACATGGATCCAGGCCTTCCAAAGTTCTGTTAGCTCTTGACTTTTATTGTCACGCCTTGCTTTCAAAGCTTCCTGGACCAAAACAGTCTACCAGCTAAAGGTGAACCTTAATAAAAGAATTCTTTGTTTCCATTTTTTTTTAAAGGTGATGTTGTCACCAAGAAAATCCTGCTACAATTTCCTTAATTCACATGCAGGACAAACATGGGCTTCCCAGGTGGTGCTAGTGGTAAAGAACCTGCCTCAAGTGCAGGAGACATAAGAGAAGTTGGTTTGATCCTTGGGTCGGAAAGATCCCCTGGAGGAGAAAATGGCAAGCCACTCCACTTGGAGAAGCCCATGGAGGGCTGCAGTCCATAGGGTGGCAACTAGTCGGGCATGACTGAAGCGACTTAGCAAGCACGCAGGACATACACGACTGAAAAATTTTCATACTTTATGAGACAGACATTTGACCTAACATTTGATAACTTTTTATGAGGCAAATTCACCTTCTGGTGAAAGCCTGTGAGTGACAAATATTTATCTGGGAATCTAAGCTTATCAAGAAGCTTAAACTGGTCATTTTGTTTAAGGGTGTGCTTAAGAACTTTTTGATTTAAAAAAACACCTTGAAAACTTTGAAGAGATATCTCTCCTTTGGCAAACAGAACTGGAGACTCAAGTATTTTGTCTCCAGTTCTGCTTGAATTGCCACGTCTTCTCTGCCAGCTGGGTGCCCTCCCCCAGCCCCATCTGTGCAGCTTGCTAAATCGCTGGGGAAACCACCAGGCACAAAGTCAGCGCAAATACCCTCAGAGCCCAAAAGAAGCTGTCACTTAATGAGAGAGCCTGAGGAGAGAAAGGGAGATTGGGTAGGGGCTCTGTTAAAAAAAAAAAAAAAAAAATGCTCATTACAAGGTAAAGAAAAATTATCAGTAAAGATCTGTGTAATCAGGAAGTTTCCTCCAAAACGTTACAACATCTCCATGTTCAGCTGATCTTGAAGCAGGTCTGATGGGGGGTACCCTGGAGGGGATCATGGTTGGAGAGACTTGAAAGAAATTTCTTCTAATGAAAAAGCCAGCATTAGCTGCTGCCTTGTGGAAATACAGGCTTGTCTCTCATCCAAAGTGCCCAAACCCAGGTCAACTTCCTTTTCTGACGGCCTTTGAAGTGTTACTGAAACTCAAGTCATGGGTTGGCTCCTCAAATGAGCCAGTTTGTTTAGATGTCTTATCAGTCACAGACTCAACCTTAGTGCCTTGCACAGGCACAGCCTTGACAGAGATAAGTATTAGGAGAGAGGAAGGATGAAATGAAGGAAATCTACCATCTTCACACACACAGGACAATACTGCATTATACTGAAAAACATTTTAAATCAGAAAAAAAGCTGAACAAATCTTCAAGAATAAATGCTGCAGTCTTTGTTGCTGGGCAGTTGACATTTAGAGGGTCTGGACTAAGTGTTTATCAGCTTGAAGCTGTGGGACAGATGAGCCAAGCGGTTTGGCAACCAAAACTAGCTCCCAGTCGGAACCGGCTAATTCACACAATGGCATTGTAACTCAACGACTGAAAGACTTCTTTTCCAAGAATGTGTTCATGTTAACCCAGATTTGACAGTGGAGAGTCTGGGAGTCAGGAAATCTAGGCAGTGAACTGAGCGTTACCTCTAACGAGCTGCTCACACTTGAGAAATCACAAAAGCTCTTTGGACCTCCGTTCCCTATCCATTAAGTGATAAATGGAGAACAAATGGAGTCCATGGTCCCTCTGAGCCAAAATAGGTTTGGTGTCTGATTCTGTGCAGTAGGCACTGACGTCAGGCCTCCAACACAGGTAGGGAGAGGCCTTCCGAAACATCCAGTATAAGCTAAGAATACTTGCTCAGTGGGATGACCCAGGCTAGGACACAGTGAGGAGCAGAAGATAATTAAGCTTGAATTCAAACTTTACCTAGATGATAAATCAGTAGAGACAACTGACTGATCAAAGGCAATAGGATGCTCCAGAGGCAGAAACCTCCTACAAGAAGCAATAGACCAGATTAGAGCCTCAGTTCAGTTACTCACTAGTAAAATGACCTTGGACAAGTCACTTCACCATTCTGAGCCTCAGTTTCCTCCATGGGCCCATTACTATCTGCCCTGCACACAGACAGCACAAAGTCGATCCAAGAAAATGTGCACAAGCACCCTTGGGTGATTGTAAAGACATCATAGCTCAGAGGTTCCACACGAATAGGCCTTTAGGATTTAGAAGGAGGTCTCCTTCCGAAAAAATCAAACAAAAACAAACGAAAGGGTAGAAGACCATTTTTTGAGTAAACAGCTTCCAACTTTCCCACTTAAAAATACAGACACTGAAATGTCAATAGGTGAAACTTCAGTGACTTAGATGGTAAAGAATCTGCCTGCAATGCAGGAGACTCAGGTTTGAGCCCAGGGTTGAGAAGATCCCCTGGAGATGGGAATGTGTCTACCCACTCCAGTACTCTTGCCTGGAGAATTCCATGGACAGAGGAGTCTGGTGGGCTATAGTCCATGGGGTCACAAAGAAGTCAGACAGAACTGAGTGACAATCTCACTTTCACTTCACTTCACTTTCTCTAGCCTCTCCGAGAGAACAGGGAGCAGACTGTTCATTGGAAATGATGGCATGATAAAAAGATTGCTAAGCCCAAGTCTTTGTCATACTTACTCAAAGCCCCAGACCACTCAAGACATTCAAGGAAGCAAAAAAGTCAGAGAATCTCTGCTTTACACCAGGAAGCAGGACACATGCTGAGAGGCAAGGCAATCGATAGAGTTCAGCAGAGGGATTAGTCCAATACGCCCAGCTAATCCTGAAAAAGAGGCCCAGAAACCTGGGAGTAAGGGTAAAGAAAAAAGAATAGGGCACAGCCAAGATTTCCTGGGGGCTATTGATTGGGTGAACAGGTTGAAGAAAAGAAGACAGTTTTTCTTGCATGAATAACTAGGAAGAGAAGTATTAGACAACAAAGCTACCTTGACCTAGAAAATATTAATACAAGTGTGATTTGACAAAGCAAAATTAACCCCTAAGTGAGGGGGGGAAGAGAGCTTAATGATTTTTAAAAATTATACCCAACCAAGTTTATTTGTTTTGATCAACTCTCCACGAACTCTCAAAAGAATATAAGAACAGCCAGAGAATATTAAGCATTCAATTCTAAACACAGGTAATAGAAATATGATTTCAATATGTCAGAGTACAGTTGTATCTCTTTTTTTTTCAAATGCACACACATATAAAGAAAAAGGACAAAGTACTGAAATTTTTGCACCAAAATGTTAACTACGTTTAGTTCAATATGGTAGGAAAATGGGAAATATTTATCTTTTCCTCCTTTATTTGCATTTTGACAATCAAGATGCATTATATGTATGCTAAAAAAATAAGTATTTTTAAAAACAAGCAGTAAATAGCATGATAGTTAATAATATAAATTTAGCATGAGGTTGAATACAAAGTATTTGCCTAAAGAAATCTTTTTAATACTCTCCTTTTATCTAATTTGGTATTTACAAATCTTTTTTCTCAAGAACTTCTTCTGGTCTTAAATAGAAACCATGAAAGGAGACTATTTAAACACACCTCAAAATCCTGCCTGCCTAACTTTTAATGTCTATTTTGTTCCCCTTTTCAATCTGAATGAGGCTTTGTCCCAAGCCTCCTCGGCTGTGATCTGGAAATGTCTTTAGAAATGAGATATTCCACAGCACTTGGGCAAATCGGTGACAAGCACTCCTGACATTATATTCTTCACCCAAACAAGCATCCTCTGGCCTAAATGGAGTTAGATGACATATACTCCCAGCCCGGGGATGAGAGAAGAGGGCAAGAAGCACAAATCAGCCTTATCTAAAAATAAGAAATCTCATGGCATCCTTTTCCCTCTTCCCCCAAGGCAGCCATATGTTAAATTCTGGTGCCAGAATCAAAGGTTGGGCTTTGTTGGGGTTGAGCTCCTGACTACACTACTTTCCGCGTGACATTGAGCCAAGTTCTTAACCTCTCTGAACCTGTTTCTTCATCAGGTGAGGGGGAGGTAGCACTTTCCAGAGTGATTTGATTGAGAAAATTAGACAATGATTATACTGCCTTTAACACCTTCCCTGGGAGGCAGCAAGTACACGTTAACTCTTAGTGATAACAGTAGTGCCAACTACACGTGACACCCAGCTGGGAATATGGAAATGTGCAGCCTGCGTGAGAAACTACAGCTGGAAACAAGGAGCCCTCACAAACCCTATTTTCTGGCTTCACTTGAAAGCTCACCTCAGTGGCGCTCACTGCCCAGGAAGTTCTAAACACTGTAGAGGAGACCTCACTGGCCAGGGGCTTCCATCCATTGGCAAAAGGCCCAGGTCCATGGTAAGAAACATGAGGCTGTGGGGAGCAGACAGCAGTGCTCAGTATCTGAACTCCATCCGGGACTGAGAGGAGAATCTTGCTAACCCGCACCCAACATAGATCACAGAGGAGTAAGTGTTCAATGCAAAGTGGAAACGACCCCATGTCTAGGACTCTGCTGCTCCCAGGAACACCAAACTGAAAAGCAAGTCCCTTCCGAAGGAATAGCCAAGCCTTGCTTGCTCTGCTCACTTACTCCGCTAAGTGGTCTGGGGTCTCTCTCCTCTTGATGGCTTCTCAGGACAGGATAGCTGGGGGTCTGATGTTCTTGTCAAGGAAACTGATCTGTATATCACTCTGGAATGCAGATGAGCATCCACAAAATAAATTGTGCTCTAGTGCCTACCTCCAACCCTGCTCGACAATTCCCTCTAAGTCCCTGTTGCCTACGCAAAACGGCTCCAGTTGGTTAATCAAGTTGAAAATTCAAGTCCAGGGAGCTCAGCGGCTTGTGTTTCAGGGTGAAATGCAGCTCGAGCTGGAAAATCCTGGCCAAGTTTCACCAAGAGAGTTCAAGTTCAGAGCTTTCTCTTTGACAGAATGGCTGTAGCTGACTCTAACCAGGAAAAGGTAATGTTAATTCACATGATGATAAGGGAACTTAAAAGGTTCTCTTGCAGTAAAACCCCTGGAAAACACGAGATATCCAAAAGGCTCTCGGTGAATGTTAAATATTCAAACATGGCCTTTTCATCATATTATATGATTAGTATTTACATTCACGAGTGAGAACAATTCTTTGCCTATTTTATCAGGATCATAAGAGAGGCTTGGAGTCATGGTTCAACAAGGAATCAGCAAATAAGGCCTTTGGCATAATTTGCCTTAGGCTTTTAATAGGTAGAAAGAACAAAGTTGTTATAACTGACCTGTACTTCAAGTGAATTAATAAAATGTTCCTGCCACAACCATTAGTTTGCTAAACTTGCAGAAGTTTCAAGAAGTTGATGAGGTAACATGTAGTCATCAGACCAGAAAAACTAGTGCAAACATCCCCCATATGGTTTTATACTCTGAGTCATCCAAACAGAATAATCATAAACAAGTAGCTTTGTAACCGTAAAAAACATGGTTTTCATGTTCCCAGTCATTTTCTCAGTTTTTTAAAAGAATCAAAGGTTTCCTCCTTAAAACGTGACTTACTCTAAGTATAGCCAAGTGTCTTCTGGGTGAGAAGTGACACCTTACACTGAATTATATTCTGTGGGAGTGGATAATGTTAAATTGAGACTCCTGGGAAGAATTTTGAGTCAGCTCCATTTCTTTCCTTTTTTTGAGAGGTCTTGTATTTTCCTATTTTAGATATGTTTGGTATCAATAAAAAAATTTGTCTATAAATGGTTAAATGTTCTATTCCTATGTAATATTAGAGATTAGTACACCAAACTCCTAAGGAAGTATTTCCCTTCTTGAAAGTCAGGGAAAAAAAAAAATTCTAATTTGTTCAATGTGAAAGAATCTAACCAGTCACAGATTTCCATTGAGCATTTTGAAAGAAATTACCTAAAATTAATAACAAGTCTAAAGAAAGTTGATTATTAATAAATTAAGAGTAGGAACAAAAAGATATTTCTAGTTTTGAATAGATTAAATGAACTAGCCAACCTACAGTAATGTTTTCCTGCTATAAGCATGTTGTTCTGCTAGGGATATTATGGTAATAGGGATTAGGGTAATCTAAACTGGACTGACTGAAAAGAGGAAGTAAGAGATTCTTAAATTGCAGAAAAACCCAAGAATATACTTAAAATCCTGGCTATTTATGCTGCCATTAAAACAGCTATGCAGATACCAAACTAATTTTAATGTATCAAAGGGATCAACAATCATAGGTGAAACAACGAAAATGACCCAACATCGATGACTTGGGAAGTCTCTGTTAGCTATATGCTTAGATTGAAGTCTTGAGTTTTTATGTTTGGACCAAAACACTATCCCATCGCATCATTTTTCAGTTCAGAATATTTGAACTTTTCTTTCGCTGTACAGCTTGAGGAAGTAAACAGCCTCTCAAACGGACACTCATGTTCCATATCTAGTAGATGGCCACAGCAGTGGGATAATCTGGAATCCCCAGCTAGACTCAACTCATGAAAGGAGGCTCTTTCACAGATTTCACAATAGCCTAATTTCCACTTTGTTAATGTGTCCCATTGTTCAGTGTCTGCATTCATTCCCATTCAGTGATGAAGTGGATCTACTGTTTGAGGCCCAGTGCCACCGGTTAGAGTCAGAGAAATGAGTCAGGCTGGATTTGGTCCCTAGAAGCACTTGCCAGCAATTAGATGAGTTTATGACTCTTACTCCTTACTGCCTTTAGTTTCCTAGGGCTGTAGTCACAAAAGACCACAAGCTGAGTGGCTTAAAACAATAGAAACTTACTCTCTCGTAAGCCTGGAGACCAGATGTCTGAAATCAAGGTGTCATCAGGACCATGCTCACCATAAAACCCACAGGGGAGAATTCCTCCTCACCTTCCCTGAGGCATCTGGAAGGCTGGCCATTCCTTGGCGACCACTGGCTTGCAGGTACATCACTCGGATCTCTGTCTCCCTCATCACATGGCTTTCTCCCTGGCTACCTCCGGCTTCACAAGGCTTTGTTCTTATAAGGACATCAGTCTTCTTGGATCAGAGCTCCTTTCATTATGACTTTAACTTAATCACATCCACAACTCCTCCTTTCCAAATATGACCACACTCTGAGGTACTGGAGGTTAAAACTTTAGCAGGTTTTTTCCCTTGGGGGAGGAGGCACAGTTTAACTCACAAACCCCCTACTACCTTTCAGCCAATCCTCTTTCGCCTGTAAAACTCTTATATACCAACTGAGTCTCTACATGATAAGATAATAAAATCTGAGCCAAGACAGAAGGCCCCTTTGGTTTATAATGTTTTCACCTTCTTCAAAGCATTTCCACTTAATTGTATTTGGTCCACACAAGAAAACAAACTGGATAGGTATTTTTTTCTGCCTGATATTCTTATCAGGTTTTATGGATGAGAAAACTGAAGTATAGAGAAGTTAAAGGCCTTGCTTGGTAGGACACAACCTTTATACTACCACAGGCAGAATACTCAGGCCTCCTAACCTCTTCATCGGTGCTGTTCCCACTAACAAACAGGGCCATAGTGATGTAATATCATCACTATGGGTGCACTGACACTCAACAAAGAAACTGGATTTTTCAAATTAAATAGGACATTGTTACAAAAGAGCAACAGGAGGGACCCTTGTGATGGTCAAGGGTTATGTCTCTTGACGAAGGTCACAGACTATCCAAGGATGGTTCTGAAAGTCATGAAGCCCACTGGCTCTCCAGACTCCTTTGGTTCCATTTGGTTGAGAAGTACTCCCTACATAATCCTTTCAGTTCAGTTCAGTTCAGTTCAGTTCAGTTCAGTTCAGTCGCTCAGTCGTATCCAGCTCTTTGTGACCCCATGAACCGCAACACGCCAGGCCTCCCTCCCTCACCAACTCCTGGAGTTCACCCAAACCCATGTCCATTGAATCAGTGATGCCATCCAACCATCTCATCCTCTGTCGTCCCCTTCTCCTCCTGCCCCCAATCCCTCCCAGCATCAGGGTCTTTTCCAATGAGTCAACTTTTCGCATGAGGTGGCCAAGGTACTGGAGTTTCAGCTTCAGCATCAGTCCTTCCAATGAACACCCAGGACTGATCTCCTTTAGGATGGACTGGTTGGATCTCCTTGCTGTCCAAGGGACTCTCAAGAGTCTTCTCCAACACCACAGTTCATAAGCATCAATTCTTTGGCCCTCAGCTTTCTTCACAGTCCAACTCTCACATCCATACATGACCACTGGAAAAACCACAGCCTTGCCTAGATGGACCTTTGTTGGCAAAGTAATCCTTTAGGTCAGCCTAATGGCAACCCACTGCAGTATTCTTGCCTGGAGAATCCCGTGGACAGAGGAGCCTGGTGGGCTACGGTCCATGGGGTTGCAAGAGTCAGGCATGACTCAGCAACTAAACACCACCACTAAGGAGTAGCTACATTGACAACCACATACATGCAGTCAGGTCAGGACACAGGGAGTGCCCCCACCAAAAAGAAAAATTCCTTTCCATGAACTCTTCAACCAAGAAATAGAAAGGAATGTCAGTTAAGGAGATTTCAAAGTAGGAAGTGAATCTGTTCATACTCCCCCTTGGTCTCCCAATTCTTGGCCTCAGTTCACTATCTTATATAAGAAAATATTGAACGCAAATGAAATCAATGCAATGTCATGTACACTGGTAGTTAGGCCACAGGCTCAGAAATGCACAGAGATCTGGGCTTGAATCCTGTCTCTGTACCTGCCTAGCCGAGTGCTTTTGAAGTGAAGTCAAGTGAAGTGAAGTCGCTCAGTCGTGTCCGACTCTTTGCGACCCCATGGGCTGTGGCCCACCAGGCTCCTCTGTCCATGATGCTTTTAGGGTATTTTAACTCTTGAAGCTTCAACTTCACGGACATAACAGCAGTGCTATCAGTATTTCCCAGGACTGTTTTGAAGAGATTGCTTTGACAGTTGTTCATGTGAAAATAAATGTGTTGATTACAGTGCCTTGTTCAACAATATCTTTGGTTTGTATTCAGTGCTCCACACATGAACATTCAGTAAATGCTACGGACCATCTGTTCCAAAGTTGACCACGTTGCTACTTCTAGTTCAATTTGCATTGCATACTGACTGGGTTACCTGGTTTTTACAACCAGGCAGAAGGTTCACTGTCTGTTTGGTTTAATTCTTCCATCCCTAATCTAAATTTCAGTTTTCACTGAAGAATTGGTCATTTTTTATTCAGAATTTTTTTAAGAGCTCTTCCATACTCTAGCAATTTGGGGATGAGTTTAAACTTGTTAACTTTTCACCTTTCAATGCCTTCTATTTCAACTCCCATGTCAGTTTAAGAAACCTGCTTTTTTGCTCACATTTGTTCATTTTTTGGCCTCTTTGTCTGCCAGTAATCTCTCACTTGATCATTTCTAACACAAGGACAGGAGACTTTTTCCAGTGCCTATAAGCCAAAATAAATGATTTTGGTTAAGTCTCTGATAAGGGCCTCCTCCACAGTGACCAGTCAGTACTGAGTGGGATGGCCAAGACCCTAAGAAGAAATATTTGCTACTCTACAAAAATATTTTTCTGATCTCTCCCCAGGTATACCAATATGAAAAAGACAAGTCAGTATTCCCTTAACAACTAGTTACTCTTATGACAGCAGATATAAACTTAATTTAGAACTATCCAAGTGACTGTTGAACTTGCTAGAATGTCACCCAATACAGCTTCAGAGGCAGTTATAAATCATCTAGGGAAAATAGCCTTTTTTCGTGTGTTTCTAGGAACCAAGTAGGCTAGTCAGCCCCAGAGGGGATCTGGTTCACTATTCTCACTTTAGAGCTGCCACACAATTCTGCACCAGACTTAATGTCAAAGGGGATTCCCCATGAAGATTAAATAATCTAAATCACGTCATTTCAACTGCAAGGAACCACAAAGTTTAGCACACTATAACTAAAAACTACTTAGTGGAAGATTAAGAGTTAAAACTATGTTGATTTTTTTAACTTTTATTTTGTTTTAACATTTATTTTGTTTTCAGATTATTAGGGTAGTCTCAATATGCTTCACTAATGAAAATTTTGGAAAAAAAAATAGAAAAGCTTGAAGACAAATGAAACTATCATCAGCTATAAACCAAATTGGTGGTGGTGGTGTAGTCACTAAGTATGTCTGACTCTTGTGACCCCATGGACTGTGGCCTGCCAGGCTTCTCTGACCATGGGATTCTCCAGGCAAGAATACTGGAGTGGGTTGCCATTTCCTTCTCCAGGCGATCTTCCTAACCCAAGAATCAAACCTGGGTCTACTGCATTGCAGGCAAGTTCTTTACCGACTGAGCTATGAGGGAAGCCCATAAACCAAATTAATTATATGTTAATGTATTAACATATTTACCTCAGTCTTGTTTCTCTGCAGTGTTTTACTTAGCTGAAAGTTGTTTCTTCTTTTTATCAATTTAATCTTAGTATATCACAATATTTCATAAACATCATTTTATTGATGGTCTTTTTAATACACTATCGTGTATTTAACAATCTTGAAAACTAGGCATATAACATTTATTTTTAATCAATAATTCATGAATCATGCTTATTTTATGAAATTTAGAAAACAGCAAAAAATAAAGAAAAGATAAATTGGTGATTAAATTTGTAAGTGTGACCATAGAGTTTTAAAAACTGAAGAAAATATGTTGTCAACTGCCATTTGGTAAAGATCTACGAGATGGCAGGCACCATGCCACTGCATTTCTGATCCTTACATGACAGCAGAAAAAGCTCATTTTATTATAATCATCACTTTGAAGGTTCAGAGGTCTTAGAGCTAGTAAGTGGTGGATACAGACTTTGAACAGATGTGTCTAATCCCCAAACTGTTTCCCGACTACATCACACTACCCCCCATCATCACCTCCACTTCACGACTTCTTCCACCGCCACCTCCTTCACCACCACTATCATCTCTACCGTCACATCTATGGATCTTTACCATCACCTTCACCAACACCTCTCTCCATTATCACCACTTTCAAGACTATCTCCATCATCAGCTCTATCATGTCCCCTCCACCATCCCTCCACCACCACCTCCAGCATCTCCACCACCTCCAGTCTCCATCACCACCTCCAGTCTCCACCACCACCTCCAGGATCTCCACCACCACCTCCAGTCTCCACCACCACCTCCAGGATCTCCATCACCACCTCCAGTCTCCACCACCACCTCCAGTCTCCACCACCACCTCCAGCATCTCCACCACCTCTAGCATCTCCACCACCACCTCCAGGATCTCCACCACCACCTCCAGCATCTCCATCACCACCTCCAGGATCTCTACCACCACCTCCAGCATCTTCACCACCACCTCCAGCATCTCCACCACCACCTCCAGCATCTCCACCACCACCTCCAGTCTCCACCACCACCTCCAGCATCTCCATCACCACCTCCAGCATCTCCACCACCACCTCCAGCATCTCCATCACCACCTCCAGCATCTCCATCACCACCTCCAGCATCTCCATCACCACCTCCAGGATCTCCATCACCACCTCCAGCATCTCCATCACCACCTCCAGCATCTCCATCACCACCTCCAGCATCTCCATCACCACCTCCAGCATCTCCACCACCACCTCCAGCATCTCCACCACCACCTCCAGGATCTCCACCACCACCTCCAGCATCTCCATCACCACCTCCAGCATCTCCACCACCACCTCCAGCATCTCCATCACCACCTCCAGCATCTCCACCACCACCTCCAGCATCTCCATCACCACCTCCAGGATCTCCATCACCACCTCCAGCATCTCCATCACCACCTCCAGCATCTCCATCACCACCTCCAGCATCTCCACCACCACCTCCAGCATCTCCACCACCACCTCCAGGATCTCCACCACCACCTCCAGCATCTCCATCACCACCTCCAGCATCTCCACCACCACCTCCAGCATCTCCATCACCACCTCCAGCATCTCCATCACCACCTCCAGCATCTCCACCACTTCCACCATCACCATTTTCAGCACACATTTCCATCATCAGCTCCACCACCAACCATCAGCTTCGCCACCACCTCCGCATCACCTTCATCATCACCGCTCTACCACTACCTCGACCATCATCTCTACCAGCAGCTCAGACTCTGCGTCACCACCACCTTCACCACCACCACTTCCATCCCCCCTACACCTCCACACAGGCCACCATAACGCTACTCTTAAGGCTCCTTATCATCTCTTTTCTATATACCCTTTCTTCTCTTCCCACCTTCATATTCTCCTCTCCTGCTTCACTCTGACCTTTTCCAACCTAGATTTCCTTATGTGCCTGAGTCATAGAGATAAGGCAAACACTGCCAGACCACACTCATTTTATGAACAATCCCATTCATTCATTGCACAAACACTGACTGAGAGCTTAGTATGGGACAGGCACTGTTCTGAGCACTGAAGAGTCCAGTAATTCTTCCATTTGCAGGATTTTCTTCAATTTCAAAGAGCTTATAGAATTTCCTTTACTCTCACACACCATTTACCCCCATTAAACTTGCTTGAGTTCCCAACTCATTCTGCCTGGCCTCCACAGCAGATGGAAAGCAGAAGTGAACTTCTCAAAAAGGATACGCAAGTAAAAAGGAAAGTCTCAGGCAATAGTCATGAAGTAACTTTTTATCACTTATTGCCACAGCAAGCCACCACAGGAAAGAACTTCCTATTTCCATACTGCTTAATGCAGCTTGCCTATAAGAGTTCACACATGGACTGTCTTCAGAGAAGACACTTCAGAAATAAAGAGAGGAGAGGGACATTTAAAAATAAAGAATAAGTATACCAACAAATATACAAACTGAAGTCCTTTTTCTTCTCACTTGCATGATGTGCGCAGAAGGAAACCTATGTTCTTTCTGTTTCTATTTCCAAGTCAAATTTTAATTAGCTGTAGAGGAATCCGAGTCTGGGTATGACTATATGATGCCTAAGAACACACAGGCCCCTACATACTAATAAATTCCACTACTACAGTCAGTAATGCCTTAGTGACTTATAATCCTGTCTCTTACAATTAAGTTTCTTTCACATATTCACAAGCAAAGAAAACCAAATGTTCCAGACGTCCTGGGTAAAAACCTCTGAACCAACATTACCTAAGTTCCCATTTCATACAGAGATATCTTATCAAGCCTGTGACTTTTTATCTAAAAGTAAAATCCCCTCCAGCAGTCTGCATACAAAGGAGGATTCTCTACAAAGAACACACCTTCTCAAAAGAGGCTGGCCCCAGAGTGTTTTCCCAGATGAATTCCTCAGGACCCACACACTTGAGGAACTGAGTTTTTCTAAATCAAACCCGTGGTCTGCAGTCCCAGCAGTTATCAATACAACATCTACTATAGAAATAGAAGAAAGGAGAGTTCATGGTTCTCTCCTTCAAAACTCTAACAGTGTCTGTAGCACTGGACTTCCCAACAGCAAGTTTATGAAGAGCTGAGCAAACATGATATCCCAAGAGTCACATCTTACTCACAGCTCACAATTTTAAAGAGAGTGCCAGAATATCCATTGCTTCACCATCTTGAGATGCCAAGCAATGACTTTATACGTCAGCCAAGGAGTGGTTTTACTTACATGCAATAAAAAGAGAGCAAATCCAAGCACCAGCTCTTTATCCCTGATTTCAGAAAATTCATAATACCCTGAGGTCAAGGTTGAGGATTCCTCCATATGCAGCCACAGTTCGGGCAGCTCCACAAGACGACCATTAGAAGCTGGCCAGAGAATAGAGCTCTTTCAAAAGAAGAGGAAGTGTCATCTCTACTTCCCCAATCTCATTGTTCTTCCTTCTTATTGTTAATAAGCCTTCCTTGATTCCAAAACACACGACACAATTCATGTAAATTAGTTACGTCCCCTCTGTCAGACTCCATTGATCACTAAACACTATTCAGTATGTTCATTTCCAGGACACACGTGGGAAACAGTACATCGTTTTGCATTCTCATTTTGGAGGCAAAGATGTTTATTTGCAGGCGAGGGTAGGGTGGGGTGGGGTGAGGTCATTTGCAGAGCTGTTCCTGGTGGGTTTAGTTGAAATCCACTTTTTTATCATCAACCTCTTTTAGGCTCAATGTTCTTTTGCATTTCCCTTCTTTCTCACCTCCTAGTGTTCAGATTACTCCTAAATAGATGACACAGAAAAATGTGCAAAAAGTATCTTATGTTAAAAATAAGTCAGCCTGCCTTTCTCCTGCAGGATAATTAATAGATTCTCTAACTTTAAAACTTTTATTTCACATGCTCGAAAAGGAAAATGACAGGGGAAAATTAGGGAGACCGGAACTCACCATCAATAAATGCCTGCCCTCCGACTTCTCGTTTTCAATACCAGCATCTTGTCTCCTTAAACCTTCTTGAGGAAAGAACATAATGTCACTGTACTTATGGTCCACTTTCAACGAAAAGGAATCAAGTCATTTGAAACAGGCTCATGACCATGCAGTTTCCCAAAATGTGGTCACTAGATCCTTAGCACATATATTAGTTATCCATCGCTGTGTAATGGACGACCCCAGCACTTAGAGGCTGAAAACAACAGACACCTATTACGTCTTAGTTTCTGAGTGCCGGGAATCTGGACCCAGCTTAGCTGGAGTCTCCACAAGGTTACAGCCAAGGAGTCAGCAGAGACTGTAATCATCTCAAGGAAAAGAAACGCCTCCAAACTCACCCACGTGATTGTTCGTACAATTCAGTTTCTCAAGGGCAATAGGATTGATGATCTCGATTCAGTGCCAGCTGTTATCCCGTGGGTCTCCCTTCAGTCAGTTCAGGACATGGCTGGCCTCATCAGAGCAAATAAGTGAGAGTGAAGGAGGATGAGAATGAGGAGTCCAGCTCCTCTTAAATCCCCATGTGTCACCTTTTAGACCTGATCACAGGCAATTATGAAGGCTCTCCCTGGAAGGCTTCACAGGGATACTGCCTTCCCCACACCAGACTTGGTGACAGCAGGACCCCACAGCATCTGAGGGGAGTGGTGGTCAAGGTCCCAGGCTCCCTGTCACTCCTGCTCTGTGGCATATTTACATTCCAGAGTCATTTTACCTGAGGCCTGGGGGCAGGGTTCTCTTCTGGGGCCTCTGCTAGAGGCCTCCTTATGAAGGGAGGTAGGGAAATCCCCATTACTCAGTTAGGGCCAGTCTATTCCTGGCCCTCCTCCCACATACCTACATGCACCTCAGGGGCCATAAAACTCCCAAGTCTTTTCTTTGGGGATGGCAAGCGGATGGGGAAACAATGGAAAGAGTGACAGACTTTATCTTCTTGGGCTCCAAGATCACTGTGGACAGTGACTCCAGCCGTGAAATTAAAAGACACTTGCTCCTTGGAAGAAAAGCTATGACAAACCAAGACAGCATATTAAAAAGCAGAGACATTACTTTGCCAACAAAGGTCCATCTAGTCAAGACTATGGTTTTTCCAGTGGTCATGTATGGATGTGAGAGTTAGATTATAAAGAAAGCTGAGCACTGAAGAAGAGAAGCTTTTGAACTGTGGTGTTGAAGAAGACTTTTGAGAGTCCCTTGGACTGCAAGGAAATCAAACAAGGTGATCCTAAAGGAAATCAGTCCTGAATATTCATTGGAAGGGCTGATGCTGAAGCTGAAGTTCCAATACTTTGGCCACCTGATGCAAAGAACTGACTCATTGGAAAAGACCCTGATGCTGGGAAAGATTGAAGTGGGGAGGAGAAGGGGACAACAGAGGGTGAGATGATTGGATGGCATCACCGACTCAGTAAACATGCATTGAGCAAACTCCTGGAAATGGTGAAGGACAAGGAAGCCTGGTGTGCTGCAGTCAATGGGGTTGCAAAGAAGCGGACACAACTGAGCAAGTGAACCACAGCACATCAGCCCCAACCCTCCACCATGCTCCTTCCTAAACCTTCCTCCAGTTGTAGACTCGCCTGTGCCTTCACAGTGAGTGACATTTCCTTTGTGGCTTGTTACTCCAACCTGTGACAACTCAGCTCTCCCTTGCCCAGCTCAAGTGGACCTCCTGACAGAAAGTGACTGTGAGAAAGACAGAAGTCACAATCTTTTGTAAGCTTTTCTCAGAGTGATATCCTAATACTTTGTCACATTCTGCTTGTTAGAAGCTAAATTCTTGATCCAATCTACCCTCTAGGGGACAGAACTCTATAAAGCATGCATTCCAGGAGGTTGGGGCTCATACAGGTTTATTTAGATAAAGCATACAAAAATTGTATCCAAACTGAAGTTTTTCCTGTCCATCCAAATACTAACAAAAAGGAAGACTCACCTAAAGATATAATCCTCGGTATAGTCATACCAATAAGGGAAAATCTGAGACTTTCATCCAGGCCGTAAATCAGCCTGCAGCCCACTCCAGTCATTACCAAGATTACACTGCTCAGACCTGGACACCTAATGATCTCCATCATTCCACCTCCAAGAAACAAAGTACCACATAAGAAAATCCTAAATGACACTATAAAATTAGCCTAGAATCTGGAAGGTGGCTGAAGCAATTTCAGTAAAAAACAAAAAAAAACTTTTTGCCTAACCACAGGCATGAGAACACCTCAAGACAAGCCCAGAGTTGGACCTTTCTGTAAGTTTCTACAGGTTTATATCATCAGCTTAATCATTTGTCCCATTAGCATCAGAACTCCCTGACACCTGGCCCTTCTCCTCTTAAGGGTCAATGAATCTGCTCCTTCCAAGGATGACAAGGCAGAGTTTTATTGCGTGGAGCCCCCACCAACCCCACCAGACACAAAAGCAGGTCACTCCTTCCATCTTCCTTTGTAAACATGAACTACTTAGACCAGGACAAACAGGGGGTCCGTTTCCTAGTCCACAGCCACTGGGGATGAGGAGAGAAGGGTCATTCTGGGAGAAGTAAATAATTCTAAGACCTAAATTGACTTTGGATCTTCCTAATGTGAAGAGGTGCTGACAACAGCTGACAGAGACCAGTGTCACTGGATTTGCAGTTTAACTGTCAGTATATTAAGGGCAACATTCTCAAAAGCAGAGTGGAAATCCTCTGTAAGGCATGGTTGTGTCTCTGTTTTTTCAGAAGTTATTTAATTTATACATTAAACATAGTCTGCATTCCACGCCTCCCATACCTCACCATCCAATGTCAATAAAAACTGCATTAAAAATAAATAAGTGTTGAAGGAACGAAGAAAGAGAATATATAACCAAGTTACTACTTCATTCAAAGCTTTGCCTTGGAGGAATAAATAAGGTTTGAAAACTAGTTCAGTTTCTGGTTTCAGACATCCTTTCATTTCTTTATATTAATTTCATGAGATGATAAAAATTAAATCAAATCTGTGGAGGAGTGACAGGATTATAAGAAGATGCTGTACATTTTGACCAGGGATACAGTGAAAGTTCTCCCGGTGGCTTCTTGCTTTAGAAACATCTGTTTCTAGGCAGTTCTGCCTCATCTTTTCCTGTGCTGAGTTGTCCTCTAGTGCTCTGCATCAGGCAATAGCAGTGCAAAAGTAACAGATGATATGAAAAGTATTTAGTGACATCAGTAGCAGGACCTTGTTTCTCATCAGGCTTTAAATGCCATCTTCAAAGACATCCTCAAAGTGCATGTAATTTACAACTGTGGGACCAAGATTGAAGCCACTTAAATCCTCCAAGCATAATCACCTGATTTATAGAAGTGGAATCCTCCTCTAGTCCTTCCAATTCAAGATAGGCTTATCACAGATTTCTTTTTTTTTTTTTTTTGCCCCTTTCCCTCCTTCCCAAGACTCCATTAAAATAATAGGCAAAGCAGACAAAACATATAAGCCCATAATACTCCTTCTGCAGAAGCAGAAATGGAGGAAGAGCATTAGAGCTTCAGAGATCTCAACAAATTTCTGGAAGATGGGATGACAGAGGAGGGGAAAGAGATGAAAGAGGGCAGGGGAGTCACAGAATTCCATCAGTGAGTAGGACACCATGGTGGAGAAACGGGCCACCTGTGATGCAGAATGCCTGAGAGAATCGAAACTCAAAAAGCCAAGAGAAGGCGGAACATCTAAGTAAGCAAGGAGGATGAAAACTGGAAGATTTCATTGAAAATCTCTAAGAACCTAGCCTGCTCCCATACCTTACTGCCAAATACCTCTATCGGCCCAGCCTTCACACATTAAGCACACACAATCCTCCAGGCAGCATTTCACCCTACCCTGAGCAATATCGTGAGGGATTCTTCTTTTAAAAAATTTAAAATTATACAGAGAATGCATACAATTATGTGTATATGGCTGCTTCAGAGGGAAAACACCACATTCTGGAATGACAGTGTCACTCAGGACATGCTGAGGCATAGCATATCTCCTTTTTGGGTAGACAAGAAACAAAGTGAACAAGAAGGGAAAATGATCTTCTGATAGGTATTCTTACAGATATTTATGAAGATGGTGTATCCATTAAAAAATAACAGGCTGTTAAGAAAGATAAATAATCTGAAAACAAGAAAGAACCCTTCAGTTCAATTCAGTTCAGTAGCTCAGTCATGTTCGACTCTTTGTGACCCCATGAATTGCAGCACGCCAGGCCTCCCTGTCCATCACCAACTCCCGGAGTTTACCCAGACTCATGTCCATCGAGTCGGTGATGCCATCCAGCCATCTCATCCTCTGTCGTCCCCTTCTTCTCCTGCCCCCAATCCCAGCATCAGAGTTTTTTCCAATGAGTCAACTCTTCTCATGAGGTACCCAAAGTATTGGAGTTTCAGCTTTAGCATCAGTCCTTCCAAAGAAATCCCAGGGCTGATCTCCTTTAGAATGGACTGGTTGGATTTCCTTGCAATCCAAGGGACTCACAAGAGTCTTCTCCAACAGCACAATTCAAAAGCATCAATTCTTCAGTACTCAGCTTTCTTCACAGACCAACTCTCACATCCATACATGACTACTGGAAACACCATAGCCTTGACTAGATGGACCTTTGTTGGCAAAGTGTCTCTGCTTTTGAATATGCTGTCTAGGTTGGTCATAACTTTCCTTCCAAGGAGTAAGCATCTTTTAATTTCGTGGCTGCAATCACCATCTGCAGTGATTTTGGAGCCCAAAAAGTAAAGTCTGACACTGTTTCCACTGTTTCCTCATCTATTTCCCATGAAGTGATGGGACCAGATGCCATGATCTTCGTTTTCTAAATGTTGAGTTTTAAGCCAACTTTTTCACTCTCCTCTTTCACTTTCATCAAGAGGCTTTTTAGTTCCTCTTCACATTCTGCCATAACGGTGGTGTCCTCTGCATATCTGAGGTTATTGATATTTCTCCCAGCAATCTATTATAAATATGACTGCAAAATAAAGATTTTAATGAAAGGCTTGGATGATAAATTCAAGTAAATCTTTCAAGAAATGTTACTCAATGACTTCATCAAAGAAATAGCATGAAAGAGTTCCCTTAAGTGAAGTTCAAGAGTATTTGGATTAAAACGCCTCACTGAGGGCCCAGGAGAAAGAGTTTCAACTCACAGTCAAATTCCCAAGCATCAACAAAAAGAGAGAAAATCCTAAAATCTCCCAAATAGAAAAAAAAAGTCACTTCCACAGAAACTAGAAACAGAAGGGTTCCAGACTTCTCTGGAAGTAGAACTGAGGGTTAGAAGGCAAATGAGTAAAACTTATGAAGTTCTGCAGGATCTTAATTTTACACTATTTTCATTCATTCATACAATCAGTAAACATCTTGGTGCACCATTCCAAGGGTTACAGCAGGGATTGAACGATAGGAGAACCCTGCCCTCAGGAGCCTTCCAATCAGGAAGGTTCTCTATGCAAAATAAGCCACATCCAGCCTGGATGGAAGGGAAGTTTGGGGGAGAATGGAGACATGTATATGTATGGCTGACTCCATTTGCTGCCCACCTAAAATGATCACAACATTGTTAATTGGCTATACTCCAACACAAAATAAAAAGTTAAAGTTAAAAAAATAAGCCACATCTAATGTGTTAGGTAGTAATAAGTGCTAAAAAGGAAAAAGAAAAAGCAGGTTAAGAAATTTAAAAAAAAGAAAAAAAAAAGCAGAGACATTACTTTACCGACAAAGGTCCATCTAGTCAAAGCTATAGTTCTTCCAGTAGTCATGTATGGATGTGAGAGTTGGACCATAAAGAAAACTAAGGACCGAAGAATTTATGCTTTTGAACTATGGTGTTGGAGAAGACCTTTGAGAGTCCCTTGGACTGCAAGGAGATCCAACCAGTCCATCCTGAAGAAAATCAGTCCTGAATATTCATTGGAAGGACTGATGCTGAAGCTGAAACTCCAATACTTTGGCCACCTGATGCAAAAAGCCAACTCACTGGAGAAGATGATGGGAAAGATTGAAGGGAGGAGGAGAAGGGGACGACAGAGGATGAGATGGCTAGATGACATCCCTGACTCGATGAACATGAGTTTGAGCAAGCTCCAGGAGTTGGTGATGGACAGGGAAGCCTGGCATGCTGCAGTCCATGGGGTAGCAAAGAGTCGGACATGACTGAGTGACTGAACTAAACTGAAGAAATACATAGAATACAGGGAGAGAATCAGGCTAAAAATTAGATGAGGTGTCCAGGGAAAGACTCACAAAGAAGATGACCTCTGGGTAAAGATCTGAAAGAAGTGGAGAAAACCAGGAGACATCTGAGGAAAGAGAATGACTGGAAGAGGGAAGGACAGATGCAGAAGTCCAGAGACCCTGAAGCCTGCGTGATGATAGGCGAGAGGAACAGCAAGGAGGTGAGTTTGACCAGAGTAGGGGAAAGTCAAGGAAGGCCATACAGAGTTATGGTTTGGTCGCATGGAGTCACAGTGAGAACTTGGCTTCTGACTCTGACCACCTAAACCAGCCATCAGCAAGCTTTGTCTGTAAAGAGTTAAATAGTAAGTATTTAAGTAATAAATGGTCACAGATCACTATTCACCTCTGCTGCAGCCTGAAGGCAGCCATAGGCCATATATCAACGAATGAACAAGACCGTGTTACAATAAAACTTTATTTATGGTCACCAGAATTTGAATTGCATATCATTTTCATGTGTTACAAAATATTCTTCTTTTGATTTGTTTTTCATTCATTTAAGAATGTCAAACACTATCCTAACTTCTGAGCTGTACAAAAGCCAGACAGCAGCTATGTTTGGCCCATGGGCAGAAGCTTGTTGATCCTGAACTTAGCTATCAATTAAGCATGAAGGCAGAATGTGCCTATTTTCAGACCCAGAAAAGGTGACTCAGAAAGATGACCTCCCACAATCCTTTCCTAGGAAGTTCTTTGGTGAGATAGTCTGGCAAATGGGGGAAGTAAACCAGACAATGAAAAGGTAGAATCCAGGAAAGAGAAGACCAAGCTTAGCAATGGAGTGAAAAGAAGTGATGAAGTGGCTGATGTCGACAGCAGTGCAGCAGACTGAGGCATGGGCAAAATGTCTTCAAAAGCAAACTTTCCGGGAGAAAAAAATGGAATCACAGATTGTGGTGCTATCTTTAAAAATATGGAGTAAGCTAAACTGAAAATACAAATTGAAAAAGTAATTAGAATACATCAAAAATAAAAACAGTGAAAGAACTAAATATTGATTATATAATTTGGCTGTAAAGTAAGCAATACTTATATAGTTATGACAATGCAATACTCACAGCAGGTTTCCAACACTGAGAATAAAGGTATGGAGAAAACATAAAATTAGGAAAGACAGTAAATAAGCCTTGATAGTATAAAAGTTAAAACATGCTAGGCTATACAAAACAACAGCCACTAACTGTTGAAATATAATTTCAGTTAACTAAGATGAAATGAAATTTAAAACTCCAGTTCCTCAGTCACACTAGCTGCATTTCAAGTGCTCAAGATGACTTGCCAGTCGCTACCACACTGGACAGCACAGGTATGGAACATCTCCATTAATGCAGAAAGATCCACTGGAGAATTTGGGAAGTGGAAGGAGAGCTTTGAGGTGCTAACTGTGTGAGGAGTCAGGAGATGCTACATAGGCATCTTTACAAAGTGTAAGCATATTGTTTAAAAAGGTTACCGAAGCTACAGCAGAAACTAACACAATATTATAAAACAATTAAAAAAAGGGGGGGGGAAGTGGGTGAACCTAGAGCCTATTATACAGAGTAAAGGAAGTCACAAAGAGAAAACCAAATATTGTATATTAATGCATATATATGGAATCTAGAAACATGGTACTGATGAATCTGTTTGCAGGCAGCAGTAGAGATGCAGACACAGAGAATGGACTTATGGATGAGTGTGGGGGAGGAAGAAGAGGGTAAGATGAATGGAAAGGGTATCGTGGAAGCTTATACACCACCATATGTAAAACAGATAGCCAGTGGAAATTTGCTATATGACTCAGGGAACTCAAACTGGCCTCTGTAACAACCTACAGGGGTGGGAAAGCGTAGGAGGTGGGAGGGAGGCTCAAGAGGGAGGGGACACGTATACACCTACGGCTAATTCATGTTGATGTGTGGCAGAAAGCAAACCAATATTGTAAAACAATTAGCCTTTAATTAAAAATAAATATATTTTTTAAATGCATCTAAAATACACACACCAAAAAAAAGAGCGGGGGGATGTCACCCAAGTAACCAACACGAAAGCACTAAAAATGGAGATTGTATTGTCATGGGATGAGGAAGGTGTTCTCGAGTGAGCCAAACCCTCACCTCTTGTCCTCTGAGGTCAAAAGGTAACATCTGAAATTGACAGCAACAACAAAAAGACCATGAACATGGTGTAAAGAAATCACAAGAAGGATTAAAACCAGAAGAGCTAAGTGGGAAGCCTGTCATCAGGTTGGAGTGGAGAGGGCTGAAACAGAGGGCAAGTGCTTGTCCCTTAGCTCCCCTTGACTGATCACTCAGCCAGACCTAGCTACCATCCTTCAAGGTTCAGCCCACGAGTCATTTCCTCAGGGAAGCATTCCTCATCCTTCAGATTGAGCTATTCGCTCTTCATTGCTCTCACAGCATTCTGTACAAAATCTCGAATTATGTTTTATTATGTTTATAAGCACCCGTGACATGTGTCTTCTCAAGTCCTGGTCCTTAGAAAGGTCCCCGTTCTGGTTTAACGTTCACCCTTTCAAAATTCTCAATAATCCTCAGACAAGGGTTCCCCTGCTCTCACTTTGAACTAGGACCTGCAAACTATGCAGCTGCCCTGTTTGGAAGTTTTCTTCCTAACTGAACTGTCAGCTCTTTGAAACCAGGATGGATTATTGTTTTTTAAAATTTGTATCCCCATAAACTAGCATAAGGCCCTCAGTAAATCACCATTCTCATAACTGATATTTATGCATATTTTACTTGTGAGGGCTATAATTTTAAACTCTAAGATCCAAGAACATAATCTATCTTTCAGGAAACCTGTGATTTGTAGCATGCCAGGGGTCACCCTAACACCATCCATAAAACATCTTTGACTCTTTCTTGGGTGGTTGAGATGCCATAATTACAGTTTATTTCTGTCTTTTTAAAACGTTTCCTTCTCTTCACTATCAATCCCTCTGGGAGGGCAGCCTTTAAGCTCCACTAGTGAACCTGAACCAATATGAATTTGTTAGATCCTTTCAGTTCAGACAGAAACAATCCTATTCCAAAAGCAGGCAAATCATTTCAAGATCACATTTTGAACACAACCCTCAGCTGTGTTACTGATTTAGGACCATGTTGGTAAAACATATATACAAATAACTCAACTTTCTGAACCTCAGCCACTGCATATCAGTGAAATGAAAATGTCAGTGTGATACATGAAAATACATCATTATTCAAGATTCCAAAAAAAAAAAAATACATCCATCCAAAACATATGACATCATCTCTAATTTCTGCCTGACCTGAAATATTTTTTCAACCTTTTCCACTAATCAATATAATAACCCTTAATTTATTTATTATTTATTATTATTATATACTATTCAAGGCACTTCCCTAGTGGCTCGGACGGTAAAGCGTCTGCCTGCAATGTGGGAGACTTGGGTTCCATCCCTGGGTCGGGAAGATCCCCTGGAGAAGGAAATGGCAACCCACTCCAGTACTCTTGCCTGGAAAATTCCATGGACAGAGGAGCCTTGTAGGCACAAAGAGTCGGACACGACTGAGCGACTTCACTCACTCACTCATATACTATTCAAGATTGAAGACAGAGGAGAAGGGGGCAGCAGAGGATAACATGGTTAGATAGCATCTCCAACTCAATGGAGATGAATTTGAGAAAACTCCAGGAGATGGTGGAGGACAGGGGAGCCTGGCGTGCAGCAGTCCACGGGGTCGCAAAGAGTCAGACACAACTTAGAGAATGAACCACAGCGGTGAACAGTGTCTGACTCTTTGTGACCCTAGCCCACAAGGCTCCTCTGTCCATGGAATTCTCCAGGCAGAAATACTGGAGTGTGCTGCCATTTCCTTCTCCAAGGGATCGTCCCAACCCGGGGATCGAACCCAAGTCTGCAGTGTCTCCCGCATTGCTAGGTGGATTCCTTACCACTGGCCCACTGGGAAGCCCAGTTTATGAGCAGATATTCATAGAGATGAATAGTATATTTTTACCTGAGTCTAGAAACAATGTATTTTTGGCATGTCTTTAATATACATTGAAGTGTCATTACTTTCGAATGTATCCTATAAATCTCCTTTGTTTAGAAGTTTATAAAGAATAAGTTACCATTTCAGAAAATCACAATAGCACTGGAAGGCCTGATTATGGAATCGGTCTTTTGTACACTTGTATTAGTAGCCATCAGGTTACACTGATTGACATATGTATGAGGATACAATGAGTTAGGTATTCTTCAAAAGCCAAATATCCTTTCAAATACCAACAATACTCAGTTGAATATCTTACTTAAATAAAAACTTACTCCTTATAAATCAGAGTAAAGTTCTATTTCATTTGTTTTCCTAATGTGATCATGTCTGAGCATTCATATATTAAAATATAAATTATTTTATTATAAACTACTTTTATTTCCTCCTTATATCTCACCAAGGACATCATGAGTTAACAGAGAGCTTATTGTGTGCCATACGTATTTCAAGAGCTGTACATGTGACTCACTTGTGATTCTCACAATAACCCCTTGAGATGGGTATTCTTACCCCCATCTCATAGAGGAAAAACTACGGCACAGAGAGGTCAGGTAACTTGCCCAAGGTCCCATGGCAGACACTGGATTTGAACCCGGGCAAGCTGGCTCTAGGCCTCCTGCCGTTAGTCAAATTACTGTACTGCATTGTATTGTTTGTTTGTTTAAGTTTAAAGGTAAATAAGGATTTCCTGGTGGCTCAGATGGTAAAGAATCTGCCTACAATGCAGGTGACCTGGGTTTGATCCCTGGGTCGGGAAGATCCCCTGGAGAAGGGAATGGCAACCCACTCCAGTATTCTTGCCTGGAGAATTCCATGCACAGAGGAGCCTGGCGGGCTACAGTCCATGGAGTCACAAAGAGTCGAACACAACTGAGCGACTAACACACACACAGGATGATTTTTTTTAAGCTTATAAGTAAGCTGTATCATTTATGAATCTCATTCCAAGCTAGTAAAGAGGACATTTCCACATATCTTATCAAGAAAAGAAAAGCATTGAGCTGGGTAAGGAGGAGAATCAGTGGCTCAGTTAATTGAAGCTGAGAAAGAAAAGTCACAAATAAAAGCAGAAGGACAGCTGTAACTGGGCACAGCTCACCTGCCAAGCCAAGGGGTGTGGGATAACTGGGCACAGCTCACCTGCCAAGCCAAGGGGTGTGGGATAACTGGGCACAGCTCACCTGCCAAGCCAAGGGGTGTGGGATAAGTTGTATAGAAGGATCCTAGCCTCCTTGAATAAAAAGCATCCTGAATATAATGTAATTTCTTAATATTCTATTATTTCTCTCTGCAGTAATCTTCTCCTTGTTAAAATAAGGAAGATATTGAAAGGCGTGGATTTTTTAAACTATAAACCCCAATGTACAATGCCTGGTATCTGATGATCAAGTAATGTTGGTTGAATTATTTATGTTTTCCAGTATTAATGACTGAATATAAAAGCTCGGTGCTTGGCCTCTCTCTCTCTTTCTCTCCCTTCCAATCTGCAGTCACTTGCTTAATAGGAAAATCAACAGCTCCAACCTGATTTCTTTGGAGTCTTCCTCCTAACCAGCAAAGATCCCCATATCAGTCTCACCTAATGGGTTATTTTATCAGCTTTCAGAAACCCCTATGCTTTTATAAATTAAAAGTTTAAAATAAATATTCCCTGTTTCAGTGAAGGAGTTGGTAAATGCGGCAATTTTAGCCTTTTAGCAAGCTGCTGACAAATCCCATGGAATCTGCAATGCTGTTGGTTGAGAACCTTATAAACCTCTTTGAATCAAGCAGTAATCAATAAGAAGACCATGCCCAGGTGAGGCACAACATCTCAGCCATACTTACCTTACTCAGTTTTGAGGACAGGACAAAGCCAACATTCTGTAGGTGAGGCCAGGGCCCACCCAAGGCACACGGTAGCTGGTTAGTGGAAGCAGGCCTTTGCCAAAGTGAGGGTCGTATCTCTCAGCCACAAATACTTCTCCCTAAGGACTCCTTCTAACCCTTCTGAGCACTCTTGACCCATCTCCTACATGTCCAGCCATGATTGTGGCTCAGAGGCTCAGCACCACTGGATCTTCCTTGCATGAGTGCCATCCATCAGCAGACAGTCTGGAGCCTGCAAGGATGGATGGTGGTGGAGGCAGGGTAAAAGACTCTCACAAAATAGATGATCAAAGAATTGGACATACAAGCAATGGGGTAGGTGCTAGAAATATTTTTAAACAGATATCTGCGGCAAGATTTCTAGTATACATTGTTGAAATTTCAAGATGTTACTAGCAACTAGGGACAGTATAAATGAAGACAGAAGTGCTGAAGAACAAAGTTTTGTCTAGACGTAGGACTTTCTGATAGTTTCTCCAAAACCTACAAGTCCAAAAATTCATGATACAGTAAATTGAAGTACTTCTATGATAATAATTCACTATACACTATAAATTCCTAGAAGCCAAGGCCAGTCTCTTCTTCACTGACATATCTCATAAAGCTCAGCACGTAGCAGACACTCCATAAATATTTGTTGAAAAAATGAAGGAAAGAGGGATGAAGGAAAGAAACAATGTAAGTGGATGCATCAGTTTCCCATTGCTCTTTTTAAATTTTTTTCATGTGTTCAATTTTTAAAGTCTCCATTGAATTTATTACACTATTGCTTCTGTTTTATGTTTTGGTTTTTTGACCCTGAGGCACGTTGCAGCCCCATGGACTGTAGCCCACCAGGCTCCTCTGCCCATGGAATTTTCCAGGCAAGAATACTGGAGTGGTTTGCCATTTCCTACTGCAGGGGATCTTCCAGACTCAGGGATTGAACCCTGTGTCTCTTGCATCTCCTGCATTGGCCAGAGGATTCTTTACCACTAACACCACCAACATTTCATGCAAAGATGGGCTCGATAAAGGACAGAAATGGTATGGACCTAACAGAAGAAGAAGATATTAAGAAGAGGTGGCAAGAATACACAGAAGAACTGTACAAAAAAGATCTTCACGACCCAGATAATCATGATGATGTGATCACTAATCTAGAGCCAGACATCTTGGAATGTGAAGTCAAGTGGGCCTTAGAAAGCATCACTTCGAACAAAGCTAGTGGAGGTGATGGAATTCCAGTTGAGCTGTTTCAAATCCTGAAAGATGATGCTGTGAAAGCGCTGCATTCAATATGCCAGCAAATTTGGAAAACTCAGCAGTGGCCACAGGACTGGAAAAGGTCAGTTTTCATTCCAATCCCAAAGAAAGGCAATGCCAAAGAATGCTCAAACTACCGCACAATTGCACTCATCTCACATGTTAGTAAAGTAATGCTCAAAATGCTCCAAGCCAGGCTTCAGCAATACATGAACTGTGAACTTCCTGATGTTCAAGCTGGTTTTAGAAAAGGCAGAGGAACCAGAGATCAAATTGCCAACATCCGCTGGATCATGGAAAAAACAAGAGAGTTCCAGAAAAACATCTATTTCTGCTTTCTTGACTATGCCAAAGCCTTTGACTGTGTGGATCACAAGAAACTGTGGAAAATTCTTCAAGAGATGGGAATGCCAGACCACCTAACCTGCCTCTTGAGAAATCTGTATGCAGGTCAGGAAGGAGCAGTTAGAACTGGACATGGAACAACAGACTGGTTCCAAATAGGAAAAGGAGTGTGTCAAGGCTGTATATTGTCACCCTGCTTATTCAACTTCTATGCAGAGTACATCATGAGAAACGCTGGACTGGGAGAAGCACAAGCAGGAATCAAGATTGCTGGGAGAAATATCAATCACCTCAGCTATGCAGATGACACCACCCTATGGCAGAAAGTGAAGAGGAGCTAAAAATCCTCCTGATGAAAGTGAAAGAGGAGAGTGAAAAAGTTGGCTTAAAGCTCAACATTCAGAAAATGAAGATCATGGCATCCGGTCCCATCACTTCATGGGAAGTAGATGGGGAAACAGTAAAAACAGTGTCAGACTTTATTTTGGGGGGCTCCAAAATCACTGCAGATGGTGACTACAGCCATGAAATTAAAAGACCCTTACTCCTTGGAAGAAAAGTTATGACCAACCTACATAGTATATTCAAAAGCAGAGACATTACTTTGCCAACTAAGGTCCACCTAGTCAAGGCTATGGTTTTTCCTGTGGTCATGTATGGATGTGAGAGTTGGACTGTGAAGAAGGCTGAGCGCCGAAGAATTGATGCTTTTGAACTGTGGTGTTGGAGAAGACTCTTGAGAGTCCCTTGGACTGCAAGGAGATCCAACCAGTCCATTCTGAAGGAAATCAGCCCTGGGATTTCTTTGGAAGGAATGATGCTAAAACTGAAACTCCAGTACTTTGGCCACCTGATGCGAAGAGCTGACTCATTGGAAAAGACTCTGATGCTGGGAGGTATTAGGGGCAGGAGAAGGGGACGACTGAGGATGAAATGGCTGGATGGCATCACAGACTCGATGGACGTGAGTCTGAGTGAACTCCAGGAGATGGTGATGGACAGGGAGGCCTGGTGTGCTGCGATTCATGGGGTCGCAAAGAGTTGGACACAACTGAGCAACTGAACTAAACTGAACACCACCTGGGAAGCCCCTTTTAAAGTCTTTATTGAATTTATTGCAATACTACTGCTTTATGTTCTGATTTCTTGGCCCCAAGACATGTGGGATCTTACTTCCCTAACCTTCCCTAACCAACCCCACACCCCCTGCATTAGAAAGTAAAGTCTTAACCACTGGACCACCAGGGAAGTCCCTCCCATTGCTTTTGTAACAAATCACCAGAAACTCAGGGACTTAAAGCATCACAGCCCTGTTACTGCCCTACAGCTGTGAAGGACAGAAGTTCCGGACGATCTGTCAGGGCTGGACTCCTTCTGGAGGCTCTAAGGAGAGCTACTTCTTCGCTTTTTACACCTCTAAAGGCTGCCTTCACTTTTGGCCCACTGCCCCCATATCACTCCAACCTCCGCTTCTGTTGCCAAATCACCTCTTGCTCTGACCTTTCAACCTCCCTCTTGTAAGATCTCCAGGGAGATCTCCTCCCTGGAGCAGGGAATGGCAACCCACTCCAGTAGTCTTGCCTGGAGAATCCCACGAACCTCTAGAGAAGCCTGGCGGGCTACAGTTCATAGTGTCTCAAAGAGTTGGAGCAACTTAGCACACACAAGGATTAGAACATGGACATCACTGGGTGACTCAGACAGTAAAGAATCCGCAGTTTCAACTCCTGAGTCCGGAAGGAAATGGCGACTGACTCCAGTATTTTCCAGCCTGGGAAATCCCATGGACAGAGGAGCCTGGCAGGCCACACTCCATGGGGTCGCAGAGTCAGATACCACTTAGCGACTAAACAACAACAACAGCAAGCCAAAGTGAGAGAGACATTAGACTTTGTTTTCCAGATCCCTATCTATCTTCAGAAGTATATCACCAAATTTATCATTTTAACCTCCTTCCAACTCTGCCAACCACCTCACTCCACGTGCAACTCTCGTCCTCGGCAGACCTGTGATACCTTTCCGACTAACCCCCTCACCTCCAGTGGGTCTCGCCAAGTCATCGTCCCTGATTCGAGTAACCCCTTAAAGACACACATCTGTCCCTCCCCAGGAGTTGCATATAACACCAAAGAAATATTTGCTGAAATAGTTGTTGAACATAACTGGTGATAATAGATACTGATCTGGAAAAAAAAAATTTCTTTGTAACCAGATCCTATCATCAAGAATCTGCCACTTCTTTATTATTTTGATTATTTTAATTGGATTTCACATGTTTTGTTCTGTAAGGAAGCCTGTTACTGGTCTATTCGTTTGTATGTAATTCACATGAGTGGATACTGCATATTTATAACATTAGATTTCCACGATCCAGATGAATCACAGGAGTCTGTGATCAACTCCTCAGGCAGGTCTGATCACTGCCACCATGTGGCAAATGCTGTCATTGAATCAGCAAGCCAGACACTGCAGCCTCTCATTCTTCCCATTAAGCCTTTGAAGCATAAGGAAGGCTTTAAATATGTCTGACTTTCATTGGTCCAGTGATGAGATGAGACTTAAAACATCAATTTGTGGGATTTTTATATCACAGCAGGAAAAAAGAAGTAAAAATTCTTGTGTCACCATAGAAATCAGTTTTTTCCTTCTATTTTCCACATTCAACCTTGCAAAACACAGTAATACCTTGTTTTCTTGATATTAAAGGGAATATGACAAACTAGAAGCTTATTTTCAAGATAACTCAAGTTTGTGTCTTCAAGAATTATTTTGACAATTTAACCATCTATCATGTTCTAATTTCGCTGTCATAGAAGTTAGAATAACATGATGTGTCTGTTTCCCTTGGTGCAGCCATGAAAAGCCAGTCACTGCCTTGAGGGCTGGCTCCTGCTATATTGTTCAGTTGCCCAGTCGCGTCCGACTCTTTGTGATCTCATGGACTTCAGCATGTCAGGCTCCTCTCCCAGAGTTTGCTTCACCATCTCCCAGAATTTGCTCACATTCATGTCCAGCGAGTCAGTGATGCCATCCATCTCATTCTCTGTCTCCTCTCAAGAGTCTTCTCCAGCACCACAGATCAAAAGTGTCAGCACTTTGGGGCTCAGCCTTTTTTATGATCCAACTTTCACATCCATACATGACTACGGGAAAAACCGTAGCTTTGACTATACAGACTTTCGTTGGCAGAGTGATGTCTCTGCTTTTTAATATACTGTCTAGGTTTGTTGTAGCTTTCCTTCCTAGAGGCAAGTATATTTTAATTTCATGCCTGTAACATTGTAAATTCACCAACATCTAGGATCAGGCCCATCCTTATGACAAAGAAACTCCACTTTGTGCTTGCCTTGGGGTTTTCCTGGACACAAGGATGCTGACTCACCTTAACCAATTCAGCTCAGTTCAGTCACTCAGTCATGTCCTACTCTTTGCAACCTCATGAATCGCAGCACGCCAGGCCTCCCTGTCCATCACCAATTCCCGGAGTTCACTCAGACTCACGTCCATCGAGTCTGTGATGCATCTAGCCATCTCATCCTCTGTTGCCCCCTTCTCCTCCTGCCCCCAAACCCTCCCAGCTTCAGTGTCTTTTCCAATGAGTCAACTCTTCGCATGAGGTGGCCAAAGTACTGGAGTTTCAGCTTTAGCATCTTTACCAAGTCACACACAAAAATGTGAAATCAGATTTATGCACTTGTTTGAGAAAAGAAATGAAACACATGACTTTAACTTAATTTTTCTTTTCTGTACCTGTAACAGGGGTTGGGGTTCAGGGTAGGAGGAAAGAAGAGGAGGACACATAGATGCCCCCTAACAGAGAGAAGCAGGGAGCTGGGTTCCAAAGGCATTTTTCCTCCTAGTTCCCATAGCTTAGCAATCTGTTCACCTATTCCTGAGATAAATTACAAGAATCTCTGATCCTTGAAAACAAAAGAATGAGCTAAAAATAATATCAATATTAAACCCAAAAGTCATTAGCAGTGATGTCTTGGATTACTTTTTTAAGTTTGGAGCAGTGATCATTTTTTATCATTGTTTTGTTATTTATCTCTAGATCTACCACAAAATAATAACTAAATTGTAAGATGTACAATTTATGCTATGTAAAATAGATTTGTATTATCCAAGTTTATTAATTACCATATATGTCCCATGAATGCTTTTCAAAAGGTCAGTTCTTTGTACTGTAAATAATTCACATCTATTAATTCAACTTTCAAATTATGTCATGCTTTTTAAACCTTTATCTACTTTGTCTGCTTGATCTGTCAAAGACTGAGGGACATTTGTTAACTTTGATGACTTTGGGTATTTGTCAATTTCTTCTTATATATCCAGTAAATGTTGTATAATATGTTTCAGGTTCATATACTTGAGCTGACATAGGCTTTGGAGGATTAAGTCTTCCTTGTAGACTGTATCTTTCATCTAAAATGACATTCTGTCTTACCCAGTGCTTTTGCCTTGAAATTTATCTTATCTGAAATTAGTATCATCATTTCCCATTTTGGGGGTCTTTCTGTTTTCTAATCTTTGCCCACCTTTTTTTTTTTTTTTCCCTGCACCTCTAAGTAATTTCATTTTTGGTGTTCTTTGTTGTTCATAGGATATTGCCTGATACTTTGTAGAAACATACTTTAAGACTTTATGTCTGCTTCTGTTTCTCAAAACTGCTGTATCTACTCTTCTGTCAGCTTGTTTTATGCTTTATGCTCCTTTGTGTTTCATTAATGGTCCAGAGCCCAGGGCTAGAGCACGTGACTAGGCCTAAGTCAATCAGAGACTTCTTGCGATCTGAGCAGGTCCAATCAGCCAGCTTCTAGCATTTGCACAGGAGTTCTTGGAAAGAGAATCTCTTTCATGCTGAACTTTAGTTTGTCAAGATGTGAGATTACAGTCACTATGGCCACCTTGCTGGAACGAGAACGGACCCAACACAATAGAAAAATAGTTGAAAGGTAGAAAGAAATGAGTGCCAGAGGTTTTGTTCAAACACTCAAATTCAGTTATACTTGAGGAAGACTCTACCTCTAGGTTCTTCCTTCAACAGAATCCTGCAAAGACAGAAATGTTTCATGATTTACAGTGTCCAGGATGGCAGCCACTAAGCTCACTGTGACTGTCCCACACCAGGAACTGAGATCCTACAGGCCGCAAGACCAAAAGTAACAAAGAAGAAGAAGCATCTTGACTACATTCACAGAATTAGTGGCAATGTCAAACTAGTGGCCAGGTGTCCTAGAGTCTATTATTGTGGTCTGAATGTGTGAGCTGGGAGAGAAGGTGAAAGTTAGTCACTCAGTGGTGTCCGACTCTTTGTGACCCCATGGATTACATGTAGCCCGCCAGGCTCCTCTGTCCATGGATTCTCCAGGAAAGAATACTGGAGTGGGTGGCCATTCCCTTCTCCAGGGGATCATCACAACCCAGGGATTGAACTCTGGTCTCCTGCACTGCAGATTCTTTATCCATCTGAGTCACCAAGAACTTCGCGAGCTGAGATATGCAGTCATTAATTAACAAGGCAGCACTGAGGAACTAAAAATTAAGATTCTGTATTTGATCTGTGGACTTCTGACTTTTCTCTTCTGTTTCTTTCTTGGTTGTGGCCACTGGCATCAATCTAAACAACAGTCTTTGGAGGGAAATTATCTCTAATTATGACAAATATAAACAAATTGGTTTTATTATGTTTTCACCTATAAAGCTGATGTGCCAACTGTTTTTTAAGATATGGTTAGGAATCCTGTTTAGAAAACTTTAAATGATTCTGATTCCTACTTTAGATCGAATATTTCTTCTGACATTAAAAATTACAGGATGGAAAATATGATTCTTGAAACGAAGAGTTCTGGAATAGCCCCTCTAAGCTACTTAGAAGTATCTGATGCAAAGAACTGCTAATACATGCATACAGATGGGCCTAGTATCAGAATAACAACATGGTTCATTTTCCTTTTTATACAGGCACTGTCCATTTTTTTTTGTCTTTGCCTTCCTCTTGCTTGGGTTTATTTAGAGATTTTTAAAAAATATTTATAATAATATTGTGGAATATTTAGATTATAATTCTTGGTAAAATGCCATCCCTCAATTATGTTTGAAACACAGCTATTAATTCAGGGAATTTCAGGAAATTTCTGAAGCCCAAAATATTCACCTACAACTTCTTAATCATTATGCTGTTACTGCCTTCCCTCCCTTTCTCTCTCTGCTCTGTCGTGTCTGACTCTCTGTGACCCTTTGGATTGCAGTCCACCAGGCCCCTCTGTCCATGGGATTCTCCAGGCAAGAATACTGGAGTGGGTTGCCATGCCCTCCTCCAGAGGATCTTCCCAATGCAGGGATTGAACTGGTGTCTTCTGTGTCTCCTGCACTGTAGGCAGATTCTTTACCACAATATGTTCTGAACACGTTCTTCACAGCCAGGAAATCTAGGTAGCCACAAACACTGAAACAACATAAAATATAGCTGTCTCTTTTTTTTTTAACGTGGCATTTCTGACTTAAATTCTGCAGATCCAAGTAAAGTGGAGGAGATTTTCACATGTTGATTATAACTGGGGGAAAAAATTGAACATCAGAGCCAAACCAGTTAGATTTAGGGCTCACGCTATGACAGCCAGAGAGCAGAGAAGCCTGAGAAACCCCAGAGACTGGATATTGAAAAGACTATTCTCCCCTAAAAGTTGAGCAAAAAAAAACCACCCAGGGCTTAACATCATTCAACTCTCAAGTCAGTGATTTTCTACAACGAAAACTTCCATAGAAAAGTTTCACTGTTTATAATCAGCATCCTAGCTGTAGGGCAGATCTAACCTTGTTTTCCTACAGAGCTGACTGTGGCTCTAAACTCTGCTGGAGACAGAGGTGGCAGCTCACTCCAGTATTCTTGCCTGGAGAATCCCATGGACAGAGGAGCCCAGCGGGCTGTAATCCATAGGCTGCAAAGAGTTGGACATTGCTGAAGTGACTTAGCACGCAAGCACACTAAGCTCTGCATTTCAAGGAGAAAAGAATTCCAGGGCATCTTCCTGCAGGCTCACTGTTCTCAGCCTTGCATGACCCCCCGGGCTATGCTGCTCTGATATCCTTCCAGACAGCAAGCAGGGACAGAGAAGGAACCAAACGCATGACTAAGCTCACAAAACACACCCCAAGCACCACTGAGCCAAAGACAGAATTCCAGTTCCCATCAAAGGCTGCGCAAGCCCCCCGGATCTGAGCAGCCAACACCAGATGGCCCTCCTGCAGGGTGGTCCAAGCATCTCTCTCTCTGAAATCTGCACGTTTTGCTCCTGGCGGGAATTTACAGAAAAACCGTCACAGGCACTGGGAGAAAGAAAACAAAGCCAGAAAATACTGGCTCTGTTTGAAAAACTGAGTCCAAACTAAGATTATAACTATAAGGCTGTGACTGGCAGCAAAGTGCATCTAAGAGTAAGTTAACATGAAGTTGAAGGTGGAATTCAGGGTCACGTCTGTAACGGGCACCTCAGTTTTTAAAATTATGAGCATGGGAAAAAATGCTCCTGGGATCATTTGCGACCCAGAGAAAGAAGCTTGAGGAGAAACGGGCCTACAGCCATACCGCCCTGAATGCGCTGGATCACGTCTGACCCCAGAAGTTAAGCAGGGTAGGCCCTGGTTAGTATTTGGATGGAAGGAGAAATGGTGTCAGAGATTAATTTATCAGCAGTGATAGCATTTTGTAAATAAACTTAAAATTTTATATTAAGATGATAACATGTGCTTGGGTGCTAAGTCGCTTCTGTTGTGTCCACTCTTTGTGACCCTGTAGACTGTAGCCCACCAGACGCCTCTGTCCATGGGGATTCTCCAGGCAAGAATACTGGAGTGGGTTGCCATGTCGTCATCCAGGGGATCTTCCCGATCCAGGGGATCGAACCTGTGTTTCCTGCACTGCGGGTGGATTCTTTACCGCTGAGCCACCAGGGAAGCCCCAAGGTGATAATATAGGTGGTTTTATTGTATTAATATGATTTTTCTTATCAAAAAGTAAGAAATAAAACACTTCCAGATAAAGCAATCTTATATATACATGAAAGTATATAATGCAACAGTTCCAATATGTCTAAACTTCTGTTACTATGTTTTAATTAGATGACACCAGATATGCAATGCTGCTGCTGCTGCTAAGTCGCTTCAGTCGTGTCCAACTCTGTGCGACCCCATAGATGGCAGCCCACCAAGCTCCCCTGTCCCTGGGATTCTCCAGGCAAGAACACTGGAGTGGGTTGCCATTTCCTTCTCCAATGCATGAAAATGGAAAGTGAAAGTGAAGTCGCCCCATCGTGTCCATCTCTTCTTGACCCCATAGACTGCAGCCCATCAGGCCCCTCCATCCATGGGATTTTCCAGGCAAGAGTACTGGAGTGGGGTGCGGTGCCATCGCCTTCTCCGAGAGTGCAAATGGCAGGTACCGAAGTGTATTAACTGTGGGCAATTGCATAAACTTCACTGCTAGGCTTTCAGTCCCCTAATCACTACGAAACTAGCAGGAACACACCAAGACCAGTGATCTGACTTCTACCACAGTCTATCAGTGAGGGTCACTGTGCATCTGTTATTCAGGTCACACAGAACCAGCAAAGTGTGTACCAAAATGAACAGTGAAATGAGCAAATGTTAAAGTGCAGCAAAGAAATAAGAAGGAATAAGGCTGGAAGTCAATTTCCAAGCAAATGCAGAGTCAAAGAAGAAAGAGTCAATCATAGGAAGATGGATGTGGCCTTGGTTCCTGAGACTCCAGACATGCAGCAAGAAGATTAAGGAAGATTAACTTAGTCACGTAAGGACACAGTTGAGATGCAAAACAGGGAAGCAAAGTGATGTAAGCAGAAAACACTGGCAATTGAAAGAACTCTGAGAGCTATTCCTTATTAAAACACAAAGGATAAAATGTTGAGAGCTGATTCAAATTTTAAAAGGAGTATAACAATTCTTTAAGACAGAGAAAAGATCCAAAGAAGGTAAGATGTACAAACTATCCTTGACATAACTTTTACAAAGAAATAAAATATTTTCATTCTCAATCTTTCTAACACTTGAAATTACTGGGTACTAAATATACACACGTGTATGTATATATGTATATGTGTATATATATATATATATATATATATATATATATATATATGTATACATACATCCGTTTTACAATTTTTTTCATTTCCCTATAGTCCCAGGGAAGCCACAGGACTTCCCTGGTGGCCCAGACGATAAAGAATCTGTCTACAGTGCAGGAGACCCAGGTTCAATCCCTGGGTTGGGAAGATCCCCTGGAGAAGGGAATGGCAATCCACTCCAGTATCCTTGCCTGGAGAATCCCATGGACAGAGGAACCTGGCGGGCTACAGTCCACGGGGTCCCAAAGAGTCGGACATGATTGAGCAATTGAACGACAACAATATATTCATAACTGACAGAAAGGGAGCATTTGATGTTCAGACAAGCAAATTTGAGAGTTCACAGAGGAATTATACCTTTGCCCCTTGATTATTAAGATCACTTTGCAAGGTGTCGGTCTGCAAGGTCGTGCCTATGGTCCTGCACAAAGCAAGAACTGTCTACCCTATTTTAAATGGGAAAGTAAATTGCTCTTTTTGCCCAAGGCATTGATACATATGCTCTTGATGAGAATTCGAAAGCAACATCACCTCCTGCCTACCTTGCGTTGCCACATGTTCTCCCCAAAAAGAAAAAAATAAATGGTCAGCATTATCATCCTTCCTCCAGATCAACAAACACACTGTTAGAGTGAAAACTCAATGCCCTTCTTCAGGGATCATCATCCTCCAGTTCAGTTGCTCAGTCGTGTCCAACTCCTTGTGACCCCATGAACTGCAGCATGCCAGGCCTCCCTGTCCATCAACAACTCCCAGAGTTCACCCAAACTCATGTCCATTAAGTCGGTGATGCCATCCAGCCATCTCATCCTCTGTCGTCCCCTTCTTCTCTTGCCCCCAATCCCTCCCAGCATCAGAGTCTTTTCCAGTGAGTCAACTCTTCGCATGAGATGGACAAAGTATTGGAGTTTCAGCTCCAGCATCAGTCCTTCCAGAGAATATCCAGGACTGATCTCCTTTAGAATGGACTGGTTGGATCTCCTTGCAGTCCAAGGGACTCTCTAGAGTCTTCTCCAACACCACAGTTCAAAAGCATCAATTCTTCAGTGCTCAGCTTTCTTCACAGTCCAACTCTCACATCCATACAAGACCACAGGAAAAACCATAGCCTTGACTAGATGGACCTTTGTCAGCAAAGTAATGTCTCTGATTTTCAATATGCTATCTAGGTTGGTCATAACTTTCCTTCCAAGGAGTAAGGGTCTTTTAATTTCAAGGCTGAAGTCACCATCTGCAGTAATTTTGGAGCCCCCCAAAATAAAGTCTGACACTGTTTCCACTGTTTCCCCATCTATTTCCCATGAAGTGATGGGACCAGATGCCATGATCTTAGTTTTCTAAATGTTGAGTTTTAAGCCAACTTTTTCACTCTCCTCTTTCACTCTCTTGAAGAGGCTCTTTAGGTCTTCTTCGCTTTCTACTATAAGGGTGGTGTCATCTACATATCTGAGGTTACTGATATTTCTCCCAGCAATCTTGATTCTAGCTTGAACTTCATCCAATCTGGCATTTTGTATAATGTACTCTGCATATAAGTTAAATAAGCAGGATGACAATAGACAGCCTTGACACACTCCTTTCCCAATTTGGAACCAGTGTCCAGTTCTTTTTTTTTTCAGTTTATTCTTTTTTTAATATAAATTTATTTAATTAGAGGCTAATTACTTTACAATATTGTATTGGTTTTCCCATACATCGACATGAATCTGCCACAGGTGTACACGTGTTCCCCATCCTGAGCCCCCCACCCACCTCCCTCCCCATACCATCCCTCTGGGTCATCCCAGTGCACCAGCCCCGAGCATCCTGTATCATGCATCAAACCTGGACTGGAATTTCATTTCACACATGATATTCTACATGTTTCAATGCCATTCTTCCAAATCATGCCACCCTCGCCCTCTCCCAAAGAGTCCATAAGACTGTTCTCTACATCTGTGTCTCTTTTGCTGTCTCACATACAGAGTTATCATTACCATCTTTCTAAATTCCATATGTATGCATTAGCATACTGTATTGGTGTTTTTCTTTGGGCTTACTTCACTCTGTATAATAGGCTCCAGTTTCATCCACCTCATTAGAACTGATTCAAATGTATTCTTTTTAATGGCTGAGTAAAACTCCATTGTGTATATGTACCACAACTTTCTTATCCATTCATCTGCTGATGGACATCTAGGTGGCTTCCATGTCCTGGGTATTATAAACAGTGCTGTGATGAACATTGGGGTACACGTGTCTCTTTCAATTCTGGTTTCCTCGGTGTGTATGCCCAGCAGTGGGATTGCTGGGTCATATGGCAGTTCTATTTCCAGTTTTTTAAGGAATCTCCACACTGTTCTCCATAGTGGCTGTACTAGTTTGCATTCCTACCAACAGTGTAAGAGGGTTCCCTTTTCTCCACACCCTCTCCAGCATTTACTGCTTGTAGACTGAATAGCAGCCATTCTGACTGGCATGAAATGGTACCTCATTGTGGATTTGATTTGCATTTTTCTGATAATGAGTGATGTTGAGCATCTTTTCATGTGTTTGTTAGCCATCTGTATGTCTTCTTTGGAGAAATGTCTGTTTAGTTCTTTGGCCCATTTTTTGATTGGGTCGTTTATTTTTCTGGAATTGAGCTGCAGGAGTTGCTTGTATATTTTTGAGATTAGTTGTTTGTCAGTTGCTTCATTTGCTATTATTTTCTCCCATTCTAAAGGTTGTCTTTTGACCTTGCTTTTAGTTTCCTTTGTTGTGCAGAACTTTTAATTTTAATTAGGTCCCATTTGTTTATTTTTGCTTTTATTTACAATATTCTGGGAGGTGGGTCATAGAGGATCCTTCTGTGGTTTATGTCGGAAAGTGTTTTGCCTATGTTCTCCTCTAGGAGTTTTATAGTTTCTGGTCTTATGTTTAGATCTTCAATCCATTTTGAGTTTATTTTTGTGTATGGTGTTAGAAAGTGTTCTAGTTTCATTCTTTTACAAGTGGTTGACCAGTTTTCCCAGCACCACTTGTTAAAGAGATTGTCTTTTCTCCACTGTACATTCTTGCCTCCTTTGTCAAAGATAAGGTGTCCATAGGTGTGTGGATTTATCTCTGGGCTTTCTATTTTGTTCCATTGATCTATATTTCTGTCTTTGTGCCAGTACCATACTGTCTTGATGACTGTGGCTTTGTAGTAGAGCCTGAAGTCAGGCGGGTTGATTCCTCCAGTTCCATTCTTCTTTCTCAAGATTGCTTTGGCTATTCAAGATTTTTTGTACTTCCATACAAATTGTGGAATTATTTGTTCTAGCTCTGTGAAAGACACCATTAGTAGCTTGATAGGAATTGCATTGAATCTATAGATTGTGTTGGGTAGTATACTCTTTTTCACTATATTGATTCTCCCAATCCATGAACACGGTATCTTTCTCAACTATTGATTTCTTTCACCATGGTGTTTTATAGTTTTCTGTATATAGGTCTTTAGTTTCTTTAGGTAGATATATCCCTAAGTATTTTATTCTTTTCATTGCAATGGTGAACGGAATTGTTTCCTTAATTTCTCTATTTTCTCATTATTAGTTTATAGGAATGCAAGGGATTTCTATGTGTTGATTTTATATCCTGCCACTTTACTATATGCATTGATTAGCTCTAGTAATTTTCTGGTGGAGTCTTTAGGGTTTTCTAGGTAGAGGATCATGTCATCTGCAAACAGTGAGAGTTTTATTTCTTCTTTTCCAATTTGGATTCCTTTTATTTCTTTTTCTGCTCCAATTGCTGTGGCCAAAACTTCCAAAACTATCTTGAATAGTAGTGGTGAGAGTGGGCACCCTTGTCTTGTTCCTGACTTTAGGGGAAATGCATTTAATTTTTCACCATTGAGGATAATGTTCACTGTGGGTTTGTCATATACAGCTTTTATTATGTTGAGGTATGTTCCTTCTATTTCTGCTTTCTGGAGGGTTTTTATCATAAATGGATGTTGAATTTTGTCAAAGGCTTTCTCTGCATCTATTGAGATAATCATATGGCTTTTATTTTTCAATTTGTTAATGTGGTGCATTACATTGATTGATTTGTGGATATTGAAGAATCCTTGCATCCCTGGGATAAAGCCCACTTGGTCATGATGTATGATCTTTTTAATGTGTTGTTGAATTCTGATTGCTAGAATTTTGTTGAGGATTTTTGCATCGATGTTCATCAGCGATATTGGCCTGTAGTTTTCTTTTTTGTGTGTGTGGCATCTTTGTCAGGTTTTGGTATTAGGGTGATAGTGGCCTCATAGAATGAGTTTGGAAGTTTACCTTCCTCTGCAATTTTCTGGAAGAGTTTGAGTAGGATAGGTGTTAGCTCTTCTCTAAATTTTTGGTAGAATTCAGCTGTGAAGCCGTCTGGACCTAGGCTTTTGTTTGCTGGAAGATTTCTGATTACAGTTTCAATTTCCGTACTTGTGATGGGTCTGTTAAGATTTTCTATTTCTTCCTGGTTCAGTGTTGGAAAGTTGTACTTTTCTAAGAATTTGTCCATTTCTTCCAAGTTGTCCATTTTATTGGCATATAATTGCTGTAGTAGTCTGTTATGATCCTTTGTATTTCTGTGTTGTCTGTTGTGATCTCTCCATTTTCATTTCTAATTTTATTGATTTGATATTTCTTTCTGGCTAATGGTTTGTCAAGTTTATTTATCCTCTCAAAGAGCCATCTTTTGGCTTTGTTGATTTTTGCTATGGTCTCTTTTGTTTCTTTTGCATTTATTTCTGCCCTAATTTTTTAAGATTTTTTTTCCTTCTACTAACCCTGGGGTTCTTCATTTCTTCCTTTTCTAGTTGCTTTAGGTGTAGAGTTGCTGCTGCTGCTGCTGCTGATGCTGCTGCTGCTGCGTCGCTTCAGTCATGTAGGTTATTTATTTGACTTTTTTCTTGTTTCTTGAGGTATGCCTGTATTGCTATGAACCTTCCCCTTAACACTGCTTTTACAGTGTCCCACAGTTTTGGGGTTGTTGTGTTTTCATTTTCATTCATTTCTATGCATATTTTTATTTTTTTTTTTTTGATTTCTTCTGTGATTTGTTGCTTATTCAGCATCATGTTGTTCAGCCTCCATATGTTGGAATTTTTAATAGTTTTTCTCCTGTAATTGAGAACTAATCTTACTGCACTGTGGTCAGAAAAGATGCTTGGAATGATTTCATTTTTTTTTTTTGAATTTACCAAGGCTCGATTTATGGCCCAGGATGTGATCTATCCTGGAGAATGTTCCGTGTGTGCTTGAGAAAAAGGTGAAATTCATTGTTTTGGGGTGAAATGTCCTATAGATATCAATTAGGTCTAACTGGTCTATTGTATCATTTCCATGTCCAGTTCTAACTGTTGCTTCCTGGCCTGCAACACAGGTTTCTCAGGAGGCAGGTCAGGTGATCTGGTACTCCCATCTCTTTAAGAATTTTCCACAGTCTGTTGTGATCCACACAGTCAAAGGCTTTGGCATAGTAAATAATGCAGAAGTAGATGTTTTTCTGGAACTTTCTTGTTTTTTCAATGATCCAACGGATGTTGGCAATTTGATCTCAGGTTCCTCTGCCTTTTCTAAATCTTGCTTTAACATCTGGAAGTTCTCAGTTCATGTACTGTTGAAGCCTGGCTTGGAGAATTTTGAGCATTACTTTACTAGCAGGTGAGATGAGTGCAACTGTGTGGTAGTTTGAGCATTCTTTGCAATTGCCTTTCTTTGGAATTGGAATGACAACTGACCTTTTCCAGTCCTGTGGTTCTTGTTTGTGGGGACAGGTAAGGGAGGCATTTTATTTGGTTTAAATAAAAATGCTACACATATACATGTGCAAACTCTAGGTAACTAATGATGTAAATGCAAACACAATCCATGCTGCAATTTAAAAGCTAGACTATCACAATATCCTTGAAGCTACCTGTGTGTTCTTTCTTGATCCTCTCTCCTTTCTTTCCTTCAGGCTTCTGCAAAAGAAGGTGTGTGTTTGCATTTGCTAAGAGCTGAGTGATGACTTGGGGCCACCTGTGCCTCCTCAGTGTCCTACTGGGTGAGACTCTGTGTTATACAGACAAGGCTTAGGCTCCACATGTCAGGACTGATGTAAGAATTTGCCCTCAGGAACAGTTCCCTGTCCATTCTCCTCATTCTGAGCTCATGCATCCTTACAAATATTCCAGAGCCTTATAAAATATCTTCACAGTGATGAATGCAAGATTTATTTGTCGTGTAGCAAGAGGGTTCTTCGTAGTAGCTAGGAGCCCAAACTGTTATGAGTGGAAGTCTGTGGTTTCATAATTCTAGCCTCTGGTCTTGCAATGGCATCTCCCTTCCTGGCTATATTCTAAGGAAGGATTACAACAAATCCTATTTCAAATGCTACTACCCCTTAAGAGCGTTATTATCTATGACAGTTTCGAATAGTTGGAAGTAGTTACCAGAAATTCTGTCTTGAAGGAGTTTGGATTGTTTTTTCCAAGCCCCTCAGGAATGCATGTTCAATTTCTACTGTGAGTAGGCATGCAGTGAGTGACAGCCCACCAAGAATTTAGCCCTGACAGCCTCAGTTCCGACCTCTGCACTTTTCAGATGAATGTATGTTGGTTGGTATTTCACTCTTCAAGGATTAGTTTTTGATTACCTAAATCTACCTTCAGAGCCCAAGTTACTAATGAGATTGTAAGAATTTAAAAACCAAATGTCTTCTCTCCTTGTGCTGTGCTTAGTTGCTGCTCAGTCATGTCTGACTCTTTGTGACCCCATGGACTGTAGCCTGCCAGGTTCCTCTGTCCATGGGGATTCTCCAGGCAAGGAGTGAGTTGCTGTGCCCTCCTCTAGAGGATCCCAACTCAGGGACCGAACCTAGGTTTTCCACATTACAGGTGGATTCTTTACCATCTGAGCCACCAGGGAAGCCCAAGAATACTGAAGTGTACTAAGGTGGGTAGGCTATCCCTTCTCTGGGAGATCTTACCAACCCAGGAATTGAAGCAGGGTCTCCTGCATTGCAGATGGAGTCTTTACTAGCTGAGCTACCAGGGAAGTCCCTTCTCTCCCTACCCCATTTCTTATCTCATCCTTCACTCAGTCAAGCCCTGCTGTAACTCATGCACTGCTTACAAAGCAGTCTTCTCAAACTCAAGAGCCTTGCATTCCCTTGATTTTTAAAATCCTAGTAAAAATTATGCAGTGAAGAAACACTTTTTATCTGAACTTGTGCTTCATCTCAGGTCCTATTCTCGTTTTTCTTAATGACTAACTCTAATTCCTAGCTGATAATCATCACTTGGTATCTGTTATCCATTGCTGTAGAACAAATCCTCTAAAATCTAACAGTTTGGAAAAGCCATAAACATTTATTTTCTCATCCTGATTATATTAGTCAGAAGTCTGGGGATGAGCAGTTGAGGGACTCCAGATCTCATGTGGGGTACCGTCACAGTGTCAGCTGGGGCTGCGGTCATCTGAAGACTTGACTGGCCAGAGGATCCACCTCCTAACTGGCCCACTCGTATGGCTGGTGAGTCAGTGCTGAGAGCTGCTGGGAACCTCGGTTTCTCAGCACGTGGTCCTCTCTGTAACAGGACTGCTTGAGTATCCTCACAACATGGCAGCTGGCTTCCCCCAGGTTGAGTGGTCCAAGAGAGAAGGTGGAAGCCTCTGCATCTCCAGTGACCTACCTCAAAAACCACATGCTGTCCTTTCCACTATATCACTATTGCTATCACACATCCTCTCTTTTCAGGGTGGGAGGAAATTACACATGAGGTTCAACACTTGGTGATGGAGATCACTGGAGGTCTCCCTTAGGCTGCCTACCAAGCCTGGCAAATATTTTTCCTATGAAAGGGTTTTAAAACCAAAGACCCACAAAACCTGAAGCTTGCTAATTTGTAAACGACTCCAGTATGCTGTGTAAAGAGCAGAAAGAAAGCTGTTACATTTTCTGTGCAAAAGATGATGACTTTACATTTTTGCAAAAAACCTCATAGCTTTGGGGCTTATCTTATCACCTACATCTTTCTGAGATTCCAGAAATGAAATTACATTTAATGACTAAGGACTGAGGAGCAGCCAAGTTGACAGAAACAATAGGATCATGGCAAAAAAGTTGTTATTGGAAGGTTCCAAAGTATGTCTCTTGAGAGTTTTGGGGGGTTAGATATTTTTCCACAGAATAATAAGTTCCATTCAATGGGGGAAAAAAAATAGTCTTGCCCTTCTACTTCTGACAGTACCGTAATTGTGGAATCATGGCTGACTCCATTTCTTTGTCTCGTTTCGCTTTCAGGAATTCTTGATAGTCTAGCACCTGCAGGGCTTTTGGAATTTCCTTGCCATCTTCTAAGAAGGTGGGAAGTCCTAAACCTAATTATAAAACAATGTTAGCCTTGTCACTGCTTGGTTAGCAAGCCAGAAATCTGCCAAAGTTCAACAAAGCAGTGGTTATAAAATATTTACATAAAACTTCAACTGCCAAACCCATAAAGAAGCAGTGGATCTTTCCACAAGGCACATCAACATTACTAATATCTTCTGAGCCCCTCCTCCTCCTCCTGAAAAATCAAATTCAAGAGATGTGTATGAAGCTACCACCAGAACGCGCCAGACAATTTTCTAGAATTCCAGGAGATAATAAGAAAGTTAAGACTTGCCTGCCCTTCAGGAGCCAACACATCACAGCTCAGTGTGGGAAACTCCTTTGACCTCGTGATGTGTTTTCAGATGTCCCCTCCCTTATAAACTTGTAAGAAGACATAAAATCTGATGATGTGGGAATTCAAGGACCCCTCTGCCTTACTCTTGTATTCTATGCACCATCCCCCAACCATGCCCCTCACTTTTCCTGGGAATAGCACACCTGGAGAGGGCTGGCTCTAGGAATATTTTTCCCTCCAAATTTCAGATGTTTGGAATCTGATTTTGTTTAAATCTTCCCCAAATATGCTCAACATCTATTGTGAGCCTGTTTGGGCATTACTTTCAGATTTTAGACTTTTCATCTTGCCAGTGTTGTGGTTTTATGATATAACAGCATCCAGATGCAAGTCTCAGCCCCTGGTGATTTACACAGGAAGGTAAGTCCAGGGCCCCCCCACAGTCTTGTCTGCAAGGAACACTGTCCAAGTGACAGAGAATAACAACCTTCCAGGGAAAGGAGAGTATGAGTGGCAGGAACAATGTCTTTCCAAATAGACTCTTTAGGTGGCTCAGTGGTAAAGAATCTGCCTGCCAATGCAGGAGACGCAGGAGACACAGGTTCGATCCCTGGGTTGGGAAGACCCTTTGAAGGATGAAAAGTCAAATAAACTCTTCTGGGCACATACATCCTAGGAACTTTCTTCTTTTCTTGAGGAAGGAAAACAATCCTACCCCATCCAAACTAAATGCTACTCAAATGCTTAATCTTGTTTATATGCATCTACTTCCTTCCATTTATCTAGCTCTCAGAATTCTTTGAAAAGAAAAATGCACAATGCAAAAGCAGCTAAGTTTATGGAACAGAGCTCTGCGTCTTTCCCATCTTGCAATATCTAAATTTCTTAAAAACAACATCTTCCTTCTTTGAAATATAATTGACATATACCCTTATATTAGTTCCAGGTGTATAACGTGAGTCAGTATTTGTATGTATTTTGAAATCATCACCACAGTAAGTCTAGTTAACACTCATCACCAACATAAATACAATACTTTTTTTCTCGAGAACTTTGTTGGGGGCTCCAGAATTTCCCTGGTGGCTCAGATGGTAAAGTATCTGCCCGCAATGCGGGAGACCAGGGTTCACTCACTGGGTCAGGAAGATTCCCTGGAGAAGAAAATGGCGACCCACTCCTGTATTCTTGCTTAGAAAATCCCATGGATGGAGAAGCCTAGTAGGCTACAGTCCATGAGGTCACAAAGAGTCTAACATGACAGAGTGACTTCACTCTCTCTCTCAAGAACTTTTAAGATCTACATTCTTAGCAACTTTTAAATATGCAGTATAAGATTACTAACTATAGCTGTCATTAAATCCCAAGACTTATTTATTTTATAACTGGAAACTTGTGCCTTTTGATTCCCTTCACCCATTTTGCTCACCCCCAACTCTCCACCTCTGGGAACCACTGAATCTGTTCTCTACATTTATCATCGTGAGTTGTTTTTTGTTTTTTGGTTTGTGTTTTTTTAAGATTCTACATATAAGTGAGATCATACGGTATTTGCCAAATATACCTTGCTGCATTGCAGACTAGCAATCCCCAAACCTTCCATTTAAAACTAATTTTAAAGTACTTATCGTCACAGTTGTTAAGTCACTCAGTCATGTCCACTCTTTGTGGCCCCATGGACTGCAGCAAGCCAGGCTTCCCTGTCCATCACCATCTCCTGGAGCTTGCTCAAACTCATGTCCATCAAGTCGATGATGCCATCCAACCATCTCATCTTCAGACGCTTCCATCTTGCCTTTAATCTTTCCCAGTACCAGGGTCACAAAGATTCATATGAAATTATCAGCATCCCGCCCTCCTGTGTCCCTCCTCCCTAACAAAGAGCACATGTTTCAGACATCATCCTTCCACCTGTTTGTCCCCAGGATTAAACATGGTAACAACCGTCCCCCAAAGCCCAAAGGCAAGTTTCCCCTGGGGAGTGCTTCCCTTTTGAAATTGGACTAAGTCACTAAAACCTAAAATTTTAAAGGGGGAAAAAAAAGTCTCCTAACAAATATGGCAATTATCAAAACATGGAGAGTAAGGCACTTCTTGAATGATTAAAAATGTGTTTAGCCCTGTAGAACTGCCCTGTGAGTGTGTTGGATGCTTTCTGCCTGTTCCTTCAGTTCTACCCTGCGCTCCTTTGAAACTCCCACCAATGCCAAGTGCCAAGGAAGCTGCTCTCCATGGACCACTCCATCACTAGGGCTCTTCAGCCCTCTGGCTTCAGTTTGGGTCCTGCCAATCAGGGGGAACTGACAGGAGAGAAAGGTCAGGATTCATATTCTTCTCTCTCTCTCTCTTTCTCTCTCTCTCTCTCTCTCCATCCACCTCCTCTGCACTGGCAGAGATCTTCTACCAAAGGTCATGGCTCCTGGTGGGTATCCCCAACTCCAGCTGCCGCATTCTCCCTGGGTTCTGGGGACCTCCCCCTCCCCTAACCCTCCATCCTCTTGCTGAGTCTGGGATGCTTCACCACCCCTTCTGGAATCTCTGCATCTACTGGCATTTCTGCAAATAACTCGTTCATGAAACTCTCACCCATGACCCTTTCAAGGGTGCCATCTGTTTCCTGCATTGACCATGACCAGCACTGGGCATCAGTGACTTTTTTAGCCTTCGTATCAATACATCAAGCGGTCCACTCTCTTCCAAAGGAGAGTAAGTTAGAAAAGAGTGAGTCAACCGCAGGGTGCACAACTTTACATAACTCATGGAATAACGAAGGCATTGCTGCAAAGAAAATTAAAGAAAGCTGTTTCACTGTGTACATTACTAATCGAGGCAGTAGGAAAGGAATGTTAAGAAAAGTAGGAATGTTTGCCATGTTCCGGGTCTGTGATAACCATGGATTGTTGCCTGTTGAAGGCACGTGAGTAATTCACAACAGACTTGAACGTGCACATGCAACAATTCTTCCATTTTTAATGAAACATAAGAACCTGGCAAGCAGTGGAAATTAGAAACATATGTATTCAATTACCTTATTAGGCCTTATTTAATGAGAAATATTTTCTATAATCAAACGTACATTCTTTTTTTAACATTGGGTGGGAGGTTCAGGAGAGAATGGATAAACGTATATGTATGGCTGAGTCCTTTTGCTGTTCACCAGAAACTACCATAACATTGTCAACAGGCTACATCCCAATAATAAAAAATTTAAACTTTGGGAAACAATAAAATAATAAAATTAAATGAAAAAAAAAGAAATAATAGCTCATGAATAAAACTGGTCAGAGACATAATAGTTGAATTTTTACCAGACATTTGACCCCTTTTGTCCCCCAAATAGGTTTAAATTAGCTTTTTAAAATAATCAACTCATTTCCTGGATGTAAAGAAGAGTAAGGGATTCTCAGAATTGAAAAGCAGCTGCTATTCTCTTTCAAAGAAAAACATACATACTCAGAAACACAGGATTGAATTAAGCATCATTTAGCCTTTGATTCTTTGTACATCATCATTACCATCATTGGTACATGCTTGTCCTTTTACTTTTAAATTTTTATTTTAAAAATAATAAAATGAATACCTACAGACCCACTATCCTAACCAAGGACTAGAATATGACTGATGAGTCACAAAATCCAACCCAGCTGGGCTTCTGGAGTCCCCTGTCCATGGCCAGTCAGGGCAGGGTGTCTCCTTCATCACTGACCATGGTCAACCGGGCCAACCTCCTGCATATCCAGCTATTCTTTCCCTTTGTGGACTCAGGTGAAATGCTACGCTGCATGGCATGGGTGCTGGCATTTTGAGCAGTCACTAAAGAGAAGTAGGTGACACAACAAAAAAGTACACAGACTTCCCACAGGCTGTCCTGACCCAGAAGATAAATCCTCCCTTCAGCCTCCCACTTTGGAGATTCCAGATGAGCCTCACTGAGAGGAACACAGTTGCCTGGAGACCTGCCCTGTGTCATCTGGGGTAATCTGAGAAGTGACTGTGGGTATCTCTTTGTGTTTTAGTCTGCTCAGGATGCCTTAACAAAGTCCCACAGACTGGGCAACTTACGCAGCAGGAATTTATTGTCTCACAGTTCTGGAGCCCAGGAGTCTGAGAACAGGGTGTCAGTAGGGTTGTTTTCTTACTGAGGTCTCACCCCTTGCCTTGTAGACGGCCACCTTCTCCCTGTGTCTTCACATGGTCCTTTCTCTGTGTACATACATGTCTGTGTCCAAATTCCCTCATAAGGACACAACACTGATGGACCCAAGTAGGGTCCATCCTACTTGGACCCTAACTGAGTAAGACCTCATTATTTCTTTCAAGATCTGACCCCCAAATCTAGTTCTGTTCCAAGATACTGGGGTTAGGACTTCAATACATGAGTTTGTGAGGGGAGACACAATTCAGCCCATAGCACTGTGTTGCTTCACATCTTCTGCCTCCCTTCCTTTTCTTCTCACTCCAGTTGCCCTGAGCTTTAACTTGCAAATAAAACATCAATACTTTCATCCTTGACTCCAGAGAGAGCCGAGTTAATACGAGAATTCATTACGTACATCTGCCTGTGGGTTCCTTCATTTCCTATGCTCTTGCCATCCCACAAGAGATAATCAACAGCCCGAACTGAGTATTTTCATCCCCTCTCTTTTCTCTCTTCACTTATACATTATGTCTAAATAATATTTTCTTTGGTGTTGCCTGTTTTAGAATATGATAAAGAGTGTTAGACACTATATGCTGCATTCTGGTACTTACTTTTTCCACTCAACATTACATTGATAAAATTCATCTCTTTGATGTGAACAGCTATCACTCATTCATTTTCACTGGCTGCAGACTGTTCCATTTTAAGAATAAGCCACAGTATAAACATTTTTTGCTGACGGACATCAGCTGGTGGTTCTGTAAACAAAGGTAGGTGGCTAAGCAAGCACAAACAGGCCTTTCAGAGACCACGTGCTGAGGACCCTCAGGAAAAGCAGCAGAAGGAATGTGGATCCTGCTGTCAGTTTCATGGAGAGCAGCAGACAGAGGTCTGACAGAGCCCACCCTTGGTCTCTGGAAGAGAGCCCTTAGATCTGTGGGCTTTCAAGCTTCATCTTTAAGGAAGCAGCAGGCCCTCCCCTGGCATGATCAGGGTGCAGGATTGCAGCTGAGCTGCAGAGTTGCTCCCTTACCATCAGGGGACAGGAAACAACCCGCCCTTCATTCCCCTGGTAGACCCAGGTAAGTAGGTTCGAAGCCTTGCACATGATCAGATTTTACTGCCCTAAATGACAGGTCATAGTTAGCTTCTGTGGAGCTCTGCAGGAGCCCACCTCCTTTCCTGGGATAAGAGCTTATAAGGAATCAATCTTTGACCTGTTAGTATTTATGTCTCCTGTGTGCACGTTTAGTCACTCAGTCATGTCTCTTTTGCAATCCAACTCCATGGACTGTAGGCTCTCTGTCCATGAGATTCTCCAGATAAGAACACTGGAGTGGGTTGCCAATCCCTCCTCCAGGGATATTCCCAACTCAGGGATCAAACCCAGGTCTCTGGAGTTTCCTGCATTGGCAAGTGGATTCTTAACCACTGAGCCACCTGGGAAGTCCATTTACATCTCAGGTAGTTACTATTTTGTTCTCCAGCATATATTCCCAGGAGTGAAACTGCTAGATCAGACAGTATGAACATTCACTGCTAATTCAACCTCATACCAGCAATGATCCTCTGAGTACATCCACAGATCCCCCTAGTATTTCTCAGTTACTTCATTTCTGATAATCAGTTAGATATGGAAGACTATCTCCCTGTGGTTTTGATTTAAACTTCCCTGATGACTCATGAATAGCTTTTCATGTGCATATGGATGATTTGTGGGGTTTTGTGTAAAATGTTTTTTGCTCATTTTTATAAAGCTGACACTCCAGTACTTTGGCCACCTCATGCGAAGAGTTGACTCATTGGAAAAGACTCTGATGCTGGGAGGGATTAGGGGCAGGAGGAGAAGGGGACGACAGAGGATGAGATAGCTGGATGGCATCAATGACTCAATGGACGTGAGTTTGAGTGAACTCCGGGAGTTGGTGATGGACAGGGAGGCCTGGCATGCTGCAGTTGATGGGGTCGCAAAGAGTTGGACACAACTGAGTGACCGAACTGAACTGAACTGAACCAATTTGTAAGGATATTTATATACTCTAGACTAATCTTTAAGATTTGCTATTATCCCTCAATTTTTTATTTATTTTTGGCCAAGTTGTGTGGCATGTGGAATCTTAGGCCCTCAACCAGGGATCAAATCTGTAGCCCCTGCTTTGGAAGCACAGAGTCTTAACCACTGGACCTCCAGGGAAATCTCAATGTTGTCTTTTATAGTTGGCCTTTTTATTATCTTATATAAGAAATCCTTCCCTATCTCAATGTCATAAAAATATATAAACCTAAAAATGATGTGTGGACCAAAGAATAAATAATAACAGAAATTTTAAATTAATTGGAATTCAATGATAATGAAAACATTACACACCAAACCTTGCAAAATGTAGCAAAAGTAATGCTTCAAAGGAAATTTATAGCCTTGAGTGTTAACATTAGACAAGAAAAATCATATATTAATGAATTAAGTATCCAACTTAGGGAACATGGCAGAGAGCATTGGTTCTCACCAATATCCCTTTCTGAACCTCTCTTGTAGTAAGGTGGCCACGACTGTCATTTCTAGGCCAACACAGTTAACTACTCAGTTTCACTTTCTCATGTCTCATTCCCCAGTCTACCAGATGGATGATGCCGGGGAAAGCTTGAAGCCCCAAGTTGGAAAAACCAGAGACAGAAGTGTGGCCTGAGTCCCTGAGCCACTGGTTGGAGCGGGGCCATGGTAGAGTGTTTTCCATCCTGGAATACCCACCGTGGACTTTGCATGTGAGAAAATGTAAACTCTTTGTGTGTTAAGTCAGTGAGATATTGGGGGTGTTATGGTACGAATCTACAACAAGAAATTAAAAAAAAAAAAAACAGCAAAACCCAAAGGAAATGGAAGGAGAAAATAAAAAAGCAAAGAGCAATGAAATGGAAAACAAAGAATCAGCAGACTCAGCAGAGGGAGAACTGTTCTTTCCTGAGCCTTAGAAAAGCCATCGGGTAACTGATTGCCCAACCCTGGCCTTGGACCCCTTGTCAACGTGTTTCTATCTCTCCACATTATTCAAAAGAACACACTGAGAGCCGACATATATGAAACATATATGTCTGACATATATGAATGGGCCAGAGTACTTGTTTCTTGTTCTTCCAATTGGCAAATAAATGTGTTACGTTTTCTCAATGTGGGAAGAAAGTTGAGGTGGATTGAGCAGACAGAACAAATCCAAGGAACAGGGGTGGCCAGGGTTTGAACTGCATCAAGAAAACACAAAGGAAAAATAGCAGAAAAAGAGGCCAGAAGTAGAGAGTGAAGGTGAGAAAAAGACCAAGAAGAAGAAAGGCAAGCCGAGCAGGAAGCAGGGTTTCCAGGGACACTCAGGGTAAGGGCTCCCCGTGCAAGGAGAAGAGACACAGAATAGGTTCTGTCATTTGAATGCACAAAGTATTTGCCACTGCCAAGAAGAGGATCCAATCCCACTTCCCATGTAATAAGCATAGTCCACATTTTCAGCTAATTTAACAAGAGCACTTTTGATCAAAGTGAAGAAAAGAAAAGTGAAAGTGAAAGTCTCTCAGTTGTGTCTGACTCTTTGCGACCCCGTGGATAGTTCACGGAATTCTCCAGGCCAGAATCTTCTCAATTCAAAGTACACAGCTGTATTCATTGGCGCAAGCAGCCCTCCAGTGGCCTACGAATCAGCACCATCACTAATTTTGATCTGGGAAGGAGTTTATTTAATCATCTGATACTTCTTCCTTTTTAACTTTATTGTTGATCTTTGAGCTACATCCTAGTGGAATGTCTCTTGCTACCTGTCATCCACTTGGAGAGTCAGATTGCAGAGGGGAGCAGATTTTCTGCTTGCCTTCATACCTCAACAGAGTAGATTTCCACAGGCTCAGGTGAGTCCCGTGTAGCCTCAAGCAGAGGACATCATTTTAAAGCTAGGCTTTCAGGTCTGAAGACGGTATGGACAGCATTTGCTGGTTGTCTCTAAAACACAGCAACAATATTCTCAGTATTTCTATCACTGAATCTCTTAGGATGAACTTCTGGACAGAATTTCACTGTCTCATCAACAGCTTTAATATTTATACACTTGATTTTCTCAGGTCAAACTACTCTCCTTCGACCAAACCTCACACCACTGAAATTGTCCTCCATCTTGCCTGAATTTCTAAGAAGGTCCTTTTGTCCCAGCTCCCCACTACTAATTTTCCTATGGTTAATTTGAAACTGCCTGTACGATTCTTAAATGAGTCCTCTGTAGACTTCTGCAAGTGCTTACATTCTCAGCAGTTACTGTAATCCTGTAAGCAAAGGAGCTATTGTTGACAGCCTAGGTTTATTCTTCCTATAAATATGATGACGTTCTGACACCTGGTATAATGTTTTCCTTTGGAATGAGAGCTTATGTCATGAAATTCTATATGTAGTAGTATGCAAAAAAAATCTTAATATAAAATCTTTTTTCTCACCTAAAACCTTAATATTTTTTTAAATTTTTTCCCAACTGTACAGTCATTAATTTTACCATCTAGTTACTTCAATAATATTGACTCTACCTACCATGTGAGTTAAAGAGACCCTGCTTTAGAAAGGTTCATAATCCAAGCTGGAGAGTCAAACATTTAATAGGAAGAGTCAATGCTACAGAAAAACAGCAGAGACCAGTGAATTCTGTCCAGAGCAAGTTCAAGGAAGGCCTCATAGCAATGACCTTGGGAGTCACCTTGGGGGCTGGACCTAGAAGGACGAGTCCATCCTCAGGATGAAAACCCAGAAGTAAGTGCCAAGTCAGGGGTTTCAGGAATAGCATTAACTAAAATTAACTAGCTGTTAACTAACACACAAACAAAAGCTTACACCCTGATCAAAGACTTCCCCGGTGGCTCAGATGGTAAAGCGTCTGCCTACAAAGTGGGAGACCTGGGTTCGATCCCTGGGTTGGCTTCCTGGAGAAGGAAATGGCAATCCACTCCAATATTCTTGCCTGGAAAATCCCATGGATGGAGGAACCTGGTAGGCTACAGTCCATGTGGTCGCAAAGAGTCGGACATGACTGAGTGACGTTTACTTACTTACTTACTTACTTAAAGAGTATCATTCAATTAACATCCATGAATGCCCTCTGGGTTCAATAGTGGGGTCAATGACATTCCTTCCCTGAAGAGAAATCTGAAAAAAAGCAATAGCACTTTCAAGTAAAATACAGTATTCTAAACAAGATTGGCTTAAATATTTGTCCATTTATTAAACTGTCACAAGAGCTAAAAAGAGAAGTTACTATTGAAAGGTCTGGGTTAATTTCTTTTCTTCTCCAAAAATCAGGTTCCAGGGTTTTTGTTCTGTTCTGTGTGCTTTTTTCTTTGTGTGTTAATTGCTCATCTGAGCTAAATACCCATGGCCAACCCTTGCTATCCTTGGCATTGCCATGAGCATTATAATATAAAAATGTCAGTTTAGTCATTCACCCATAATAGTCTCCCTTCTTCCTAGGAATTAAACAGATTATTTCCTAGCAAATAAACAGATGAGTAAAGTCAAATTTGAGGGTCATCTTTGGATGTTCAGGGTAATGGGGGTGAGAGATCCACAGAGGCAGACAGTTATTACAAAATGTAACTGTAACACAGGACACAGAACAGAACTGAGTTTTGCTAGAAAGTAAGCATGGTAGGCTGCAGTCCATGGGGTCGCTAAGAGTCGGACAGGACTGAGCGACTTCACTTTCACTTTTTACTTTCATGCATTGGAGAAGGAAATGGCAACCCACTCCAGTGTTCTTGCCTGGAGAATCCCAGGGATGGGGGAGCCTGGTGGGCTGCCATCTCTGGGGTCGCACAGAGTCAGACACGACTGAAGCAACTTAGCAGCAAAAAGAAGAAACAAACATGATCTCTGATCTTGGGGCATCTGTAATCTACTAGATCGAATCAAACTGACTGCTGGCTCTGTAGGTTTTTATTCTGACATGGCCCACGATTCATGATTCTGCTTAACAGATGAGTGAGACAAACACAAGGACGGGCAGGAATGGAGCTGTTATGTCTGTATTAGCTGAACATCTCTTGATCTGTGTGCTCACTGATACATTCCATGTGTCCAGATGGTTGAAAGACAAAATGCAAAAAAAAAAAAAAAAGAAAGAAAAGAAAGTCAAGCCTAACAACCATTTTCTAGTTCCCCTTGACCCTCTCAAGGAATCTCCTTCCCTATGTCTCCCTGGACCTACCAGTGCATTAGTTGGGAGTAGCACGTGAGGACAATCCTTTTCACCTCCTACAGAGGCAACACAATCTCTTAGTTTCATATGTATGAAGGAGTCCTTTTTCATGAGACTTTCCAACACAGAAACCATTGCACATGATTCCCTTTTTTTTCTAATTATATGAAACACAGAAATAAATTTAGGGTGCCACTTCAAACCAGGGATGGGAGGCAAAAGTCATTCAGTCAACTAGGAGATGGGGAAACGCTCAGATTTCCTTTATTTTACACATTATTCTGTTGAAGAAAGTTGGGGGGGTGCGGTTAAAGAGAAAATATGCTGATAAATCAAGCCAATATTAAAATAATTCTCTATTATTCAGAATGCATCCAATCATAAACTTATCATTTTTTAGTTTTGACTCATCCAAAACTGCCGAATAATTGAGATCTGTACCAGTGAAAGCCACATTTCCAGGCTGCAGACTATACAGCAGCCTTCTAATAGTGTGGCCACAGCATAATTTTGCTGGTTATGGACAAAAGCCTATTGACCAGCTCTGAATGCCTTATTTACTAGAGGTTAGGATAGAGCAAGGAGCTTCCCAGGTGGTTCAGTGGTAAAGATTCCACCTACCAATGCAGGAGACAGGTTCAATCCCTGGGTCTGGAAGATCCTCTGGAGAAGGAAATGGCATCCCACTCCAGTATTCTTGAATGGAAAATTGCATGGACAGAGGAGCCTGGTGGACTACAGTCCATAGGGTCGAAAAGAGTCAGACATAACTGAGCATGCATGCAAGATGGAGCAAACACTGCTACTTGTGTTCCAACAAGAGTCGACATCTCCTAAGTGCTGGGTGCTGGAGGATCCTACAGGCCTTACAAACACTATCTCATTTAATTCCCGTAAGCCTATGAATGAGATTCTATTTTTATCCCCACTTCACAGATAACTGAGGAGCATGATAACTTGTTTCATGTCGCAGAGCTTGTAAATGCTACAGTGAGACAGCTGGATTATCTAACTTCAAAAGCTGAACCCTCAACTGCTTCTAAATACTAGATGCCAGCTTCCAAAGGTCAGCGACTTCTAAATTAACACTTATCCCTGAAATTCCTCCATTCTTACCCTGGCATTACCTCAGCTGGAAGGACACAGAAGTGTAGATGAGTAAGAAAACAGAACCCCACACTCACAAAATTAAAATGGACAATTTCTTACTTCAGACAAAATATTACTTTATATTAAGAGTTCATTTTTAAAGTCCTTCCTGTTTTCTTAAGATAAATCAAAATGTTCACACAGAGATATGTCGAAATGTTGAAGGATCACCCTCAAATCCAGTCTTCGTCATCCAAAAAATAAAGTTAAATGGAAAATCCCTTTCAGTGGGTCTAGACAATGAAGGAACAAGGGAAAAACATGATTTTTTTCCTCTGATGTTTTCTCTCCTTTTAATCATTCCTTTGCAAACATCTGAGGATTTACAATGCTCCTGGCAAGAGGAGAGAAAATGATGAGACTATCAATATCCCTGGATTTGAGGGGGTGATGGAGTCCTTCTTCTTTTTAAAACATCTTTGAGGTTGATTTCTTAATTTTCTCCTACAGTTTCAGTTTCACAACTTTTCAGAGAAATAAGAAGCTTGGGAAAGGAGAGCATGTATAATATTCAGCTGCAAGCATGACATGAAGACCTCAGGTTGGGAATTGCGTTTCTCTGCACAGTGACTCCAGGGCCGTCGGATCCAGGAAAGAGTGAGGATTAACACCCTCTTCTTCAGTTGTTTCCTCACATGTTTTAACCCCTGTGAGCTGTTGGAAACTGGCATCCCATGAACAGTAAATGTTTGACCTAGAAGATGTGCTTCATAAACACTGCCATAGCATTTTACCACACACTGAGGAATGACCAGGTTACATCCAGAATCTAGACCTTAAAAGCCCAACCCCAGGTGCATTTCTTAGTAAGGGGAGCCCCACGAAATACTGTCTATGACAGCCTGTTGACAGAGTGACATTATTTTGTTGCTTATAGACAACATTTACCACTTCTCTTTCCAAAATCAATAGGTCATAGGACACTGTTTCAGGACTTTTGTAGTAGGAAAAAATTCTCTTAGAAGAAACAAGAAAAAATTCTCTCTCTCTTTCTCTGTCTCTCTCTCTCTCACACACACACACACACACATAAAGGGTTTGGGACAGGCCTCAAGTTCTTAAAACTAGAGAAATACATGACCCTCCAGTAAAATTCAAATTTGATGTAATCACTTTTTCCTTTACTTCTGTTTGCCAAACCTCAGTCACACAGCAAAACACTTCTAGCAACAATTCTGGCCAAAATTTAATAAAATCCCTAAGTCAAAACTTAGCATTTGAGAAATTTCCAGAGAATTATAATTTTTACAATAAGATTAATAATTTTTTTTCTAATCTCAAATTCTATAGTTTATAAAATCTACTTTATGAGTCCCTTTGTGAAATAAGTCGCTAAGTTGAGTCTGACTCTTGCAACCCCACAGACTGTAGCCCGCCAGAGTCCTCTGTTGATGGGATTCTCCAGGCAAGAAGCCTGGAGTGGCTTGCCATTTCCTTCTCCAGGGGATCTTCTCCACCCAGGAATCGAACCCAAGTCTCCTGCATTGCAGGCAGATTCTTCACCAACTGAGCTATGAGGGAAGCCCTATGAGTCCCTTTAGGTATCAGTAAACTTGCATTAAGGGCCTCCTGGGCTTGATTCATCACGCAAGGTCTTCCACATATGTGAAAAAACGTCAGAAACCAGCTTTGTATGATCTTTACCCTCCGAGCCATCAGGGAAGCCCTGCTTTGCGTACTCTTTAAGCCAGTTTTTCATCAGCAGATTTTTAAATACTCACCTTCCGGGTGATTAGCACGAACATATTTTTTTAAATAACACAAGCAGGAGGGCCTTGGGTCCTGCAGGATACCAGCCGGCATCACTGTGCAGAAACTTAAATGCCGCAAAGCAGAAGCTGCTGAAGGAGTTGAACTTCCCTGAACTGGGAGGTCAGAGATCACAACCTCCAACAGCTGCGTGTGTTGCGAAGGTGTCGCTGCCGCTGCGAGAGAACTACAGGCTCGAAGCCGCGGGGCGGGGCGGGGCGGGGCGCGAGCTTTGCACGGCACCTGCGCAATCCTCGGGCGCCTGACGCGTTTTGCGTGCTTCTGCTGCAGGCTTCGTGCCCGCGCGAGTCGCGGGAAACGTGCGATGTCCTCAGGGCCTCGACCCTCTGCCCTGCCCAGCGTGCTCCTCAAGCTGCGCGTGGCACAAGTACCTCCAGGCCGCCGTGGCATTCCTGGAGCAGGGCCACGTGTGCGTGGGCCGCCATGTGGCCACCGACCCTTGTCACGCGCAGCCTGGGGGGAACTTCACCTCCCCTGGGCTGTCTCGTGTGACACTTGCTGGAGTATAATGACGACCTCGATCCCAAAGCTTAGAGGGTCTTCCCTCTCCAGGCCTACATGTTACAGATGGAGAAGCCAAACTCCGAAGCCTGAGATTCTGTGACGGCGCTCTCCCCGAAAAATGGGGTATCTGCCAGTGGTCGGGTCTGAAGAACCTGGCTCCTCAGCTACAGATCACACACAGAGCCAAAGGGTATGCCCCTTTCCCACGAAATTTTCTTAGCCTTTGGCGATTGGCAATTAAATGACTGCCTTAAGAGACAATGGGAAGTGGTTTTGTACTGCACTGGGGAATTGTTAACATTCTTACAGCAGAAACACTGAAGTGTGAAAGTGAGGACTTTGGAAGTGGCGGCAGAGAGGGCATAAGCAGTCCCCTAGTTTTCATTTCCTTGTAGCAGGACAGTTTGGTTTAATTTATTTAACTCGACTTCTTGCTCTTGTTCATGATTAAGCTGTGTACAGACGCTGGAGAGTTTGGTCCCAAGTTTTCATAGACTGGGTGAGATTTTAGTGTTCAGAGTTCTTTCTTTTGTTTAAAGGAATGCTCTCCTAATGCTAGTAAATGGCCTAACTGCCTTTTTAGTGGAAAACACACACACACACACACACACACACACACACACACAAGCAGGGGAACTACAAAGGTGAATGAAATCAAATGTCAGTGAAAGTGAAAGTTGCTCAGTCCTGTCCAACTCTTTGGAACCCCATGGACTATACAGTCCATGGAATTCTCCAGGCCAGAATACTGGAGTGAATAGCCTTTCTGTTCTCCAGGGGATCTTCCCAACCCAAGGATCGAACCCATGTCTCGCATTGCAGGGAGATTCTTTACCATCAGGGAAGCCCTCAGATGTCATTGGCCAAACCCGTACCAAGAGGAGGTTTTTCCTTTTCAAGGTGCCCACCTTTTGTATTACCTCCACGGAAGAACTGGGCAGAAGTCTCATCCCACAGCAAATCATGCAGCGATTCTGTTCATAAGGGTGGAAGCAAAATGTGATCAACGTCTGGTGGCTCAGACAGTAAAGAATCCGCCTGCAATGCAGGAGACCTGGGTTCAATCCCTGGTGGGGAAGCTCCCCTGTAGAAGGAATTGGCTACCCACTCCAATATTCTTGCCCAGAGAATTCCATGGACAGAGGAGTTTGGCGGGCTAAAGAGTCAGACACAATTGAGTGACTTAACACTGTCTGCAAGTACTAACCACATATTCAACAGCTGGAAACATCCTCATTAGGCCTGCATGGCCATTCCACTTATGCCTGTGGTGGCAAAAAAGCAATATGCTCAAGTGTCAGAGATTTACTTATACCAGCTCTTTAGTGAAGTCGCTCAGTCATGTCCGACTCTTTGCGACCCCATGGACTGTAGCCTACCAGGCTCCTCTGTCCATGGGATTTTCCAGGCAATAGTCCTGGAGTGGATTGCCATTTCCTTCTCCAGGGGATCTTCCCAACCCAGGGATTGAACCTGGGTCTCCGCATTGTAGACAGACGCTTTACCATCTGAACCACCAGGGAAGTCCTTACCAGCTCTTTAGGCGGATAAAAAAGGTAAGTATAAATACCTCTAAGAGTTCTCTGAAATAAACTGAAAAGTGGGATGAAACTGATGGTCTGCAGGCCAAGAGTTCTCTGAAATAAACTGAAAAGTGGGATGAAACTGATGGTCTGCAGGCCAGGAGGCAACTGCTTTACTTTCAGGGAGGAAAAACAAAATGATAATAACCCCCACAAAACAGATACATTCAGTTTGGCAGAGAGAGACGTAGAGATAGAAAGTCCCCATCTTAGGACTTCAGGGAACAGTCTGGGAAACACCAGCCTAGTATAGCTACTTGAGTTGGTCACTGAAAATTCACTTGAGGATGGTCATTTGATCATAGAGGGCATTTAGTCCACAGCAAAGGCGCTGACCTCCAGCTAAGACCTCCACAGCCATTGACCTCATAACTCAGGAGATCTAAAGCTCCCCTAAAGCTGAGGAGTGAGAGGAAGAGTTGTCCCCTGCCCCTACTGTCTGCGCTTAAGGCCAGCCAAGCCAACACAAAGGCAGGGCCTAGCGCTCCCCCTTTTCCATAGTCCTCCTAGTCACCCGTTCCCTGATTACCAGACCACCCCACCCCCACTCTGCCCTTATACTGTATTGTCAAGCACCCAGTGCATCACACATTCCAAGCCTCTTCTATTTCCCTCCATTTGCCAAACCCCGTAACCCCCATGAAACAACTATATCTTCACTGCAGTTCCTTTGGGGGTTGGTTGACACCAAAACAGCCTGACTGAATTCATTCACACAAATATGCAAGTGGTTGCCAGTTCCCTGCAGCTCACCAACTCCCTCAATCGCACAGAGGCATTTTAAAAGGAAGGTGTTTGCTAACTCCAAGGAATCTCCGATTTCAGGCAGTTCAGCAAAGTAGACAATTCAAGACAAATACCAGCTTTGTCCAGGGGTACAGCTCAGAAAAGTCCCCAAATGTAAACTTCACACATGCCCCTCAGTGACCCCATTTCTAATCCATAAGATTCTAAAATTGCTTCAGAGGGTTTATTTTTTTTCTTTTTTAACAATAATGCCCACGGTGGCAACAGCCATGGTGGTCACTAGTAAACCTGAAAACATCTTGAACACTTTGTCATTAGCTTCCTGTAGGACACAAAACAGAAATATACCAATTACATGTGACTAAGAGTAAGAAAAATATACAACTATATTTAAAACACTTAAATTAACAAGATAGTACTTTTCCATTCTAACGAAGTATCATACATTCAGTTTAAACAAGAGTTAATACACAGACACACTTTTCCAAAATACCATATGCTAGTTGAAAATGAGTGACCGTGAGATTTTTCCAAGAGGTTTCTAATTAGCAAAATGTGTACAGTTTAGAAGAACTGTCCATTCTTTTCTGGACGATAGTTGCTGACCAGGTTAAAATGCAAACTGATGTCTCTCTCACAAACCTAAGTATGCTTGCTTCATTTTTCTGAATGAGACTTTGGCTGTCAGCAAGTCTTATAGCTTCTTTTCCCTTAAAGACAATAATATACATCATCAACAATGACACCCCTTACAAATAACCATCAACTTTGTGTGTAGTAAGCCCTATCTAAATGTTTTCACGTGTTTCTGTATTAACTGACCTACACTGATTGTTATGCAAACGGCGTTAAACAAATGTAACAGGCCTACATTTATACCTCTGCTTTGAAAGAGCATCAGATGCTGCCCACATGTTATTTCAAGGTCAAGGCTGCTACATGTACACATGTGGTATATATAGCTTGAAAAATCAAAACAGAACTTTTCTCCACTGGCTTTTTCAGGTGAAGAGGTTGGACCAAAACCCAACACATCTGTGTGACAGCGGCCACCAATCGTAGTTCCACCCTCAAAACGAACAATGGCCCAGTTCTCTGTAATGATCATACCATTCCTGGCCAAGGCTCTGCTTTAGAGAGTGTGTCTCTGTGTTCTAACTCTTAAGGAAGCAAAAGAAAAAAAAAATGGGGGGCAGGGGGGCAGACTCTCCCCATTTCTCTCCTTTGGCCGCCACAAGTCAGCATCTGATCTAAGATTCTCTGGATTTATTCCCATCCAATGACTTCAAAATTCCAAGAAGTGCAATATACAACTTGGCAAAAAAAAAAGAAACCCATGAAATTGCAAAAGATCGCTACATAATACTGTGGATGAAAATCAGAACAAGATTGCCAACCGAAAACAAGGCACTTGGTAGCAGGAGTCCAGGAGGCCCCAGGGAGCGTGGGGTTCAGTGAGTCAAGAGTTTCAGGCGAGTCAACCAGCTGACCAGCAGGGACGGTTCTGGAGACGAGGACTTGGCGGCCGAGGAGCCGGCTTTCTTTTTGGTCCCTTCTTCCGGGAACGGAATCGTGGCGCTGCTGTGGAGATCCGAACTGATGTAGCACCTGCTGCCTCGGATGTAGTCTGCGCCTCGGACCAGCTGCCTCTCGGTCGCTGGCCTTGAGAAGCGGTACGTGGGCGAGGAGCTTTCTTCGAGGATGGGAGGGATACGCTCGTTACTGAAATACCGGCAGAGGGCATCCTCACCTGTTATCGGATAAAGCCCACAAGCAGTCCATTAAAATACCCATCATCCGCACGCCCGCTGCTCAGACTTGCCCTGCTCCTGAGACACCTCACCCTGCCTTCCACTCAAGGATGAGCTACCAGGTCCCCCAGGCGGCCGGGCCCACCCCGCAGGGCTTTGAGAAAGCAGAAATGGAAGACATCCACACTTCAGGCTGCTTTTCTGAGAGGTAACACAGGGGCAAGAGAAGAATCAGTAAGCCTGCCCTTTTTAATCAGTGTAGGATTTTAATAATTGCACTTGGGATCAGAAAACAAAGAAAATCTTGTAATGCTATCACTCCTTCCACATCTGTGCTTATTCAACACCTGCACCCTGGAGCACCGGCCCTTGGAACCACAGTTCTTACGCAGGAGCATCCCTCAGGGATATTCAGGAAGGTGGGGTGCCTTTGCTTGTCACCCTGACTGCAGGGCAGGCACTCTCCACTTTTAATGGGTGGGGTTCAAAGATTCTACTGCTCTCCAAGGCTTGGGACATTTCTGGAGAAGAAAGAATGATCCTACCCTAAAAGTCAGCCCCCCTGGGATGGGGAGCAGGGTGGGGGAGGTAAGAATCAAACAGAATCGTAAAATTCAGGGCACCCTGGCAGCATGCAGCCTTCTTTTGATCAAAAAGTTCCACTTCTAAAAATGTACACAGATTGGGACTTCGCTGGTTAAGACTCTGCTCTTCCACTGCAGGGGTCACAGGTTCAATCCCTGGTTAGGGAACTAAGATCCCACATGCTGTGAGCTTCAGCCAAAAAAAAAAAAAAAGCATAGGAAGGTCTATGTACAAGGTGTTTCTTGAAGCATTATTTACAATTGAGAGGAAAAAAACAGAAATAACCTAAATGTCCAACCATAGCAGACTGAATAAATGGTTCAGATGGTAAAGAATCTGCCTGCAATGAAGGAGACGCAAGTTCAATCCCTGGGTCAGGAAGATCCCCTAGAGAGGGAATTGGTAACCCACTCCAGTATTCTTGCCTGGGAAATCCCATGGACAGAGGAGACTGGTGGGCTACAGTCCATGGGGTCATAGAAGAGTTGCACAGGACTTTGCAAATAAACCACCACCATTGCCATAAGACAGATTACTAATGCAACTATTACAAAAAATGCACGTGTTCCTCTTCCATAGTATTTCTGAACATATTTTGCATATTTTTCCTAAGTGTATAATATGTAAATATAGGAACAATTAGAAGATATACAAAACACGAAGAGTGATTATTTCTAGGCTGGGGAAGCAGATTACAGATAAGTTTTCTCATATTTTCTATTTGTTTTGCTTTTGTAATCAAAGGGGGGAAACGTTACTTTTAAAAAGTGCCCATAGGAGTCTATTCATATGAAATCCGTTAAGTAGGTAAATCAAGAGACAGAGGTAGATTTTTGGTTGCCAGGAGCTGAAGGAGGTGGGAATGAGGAGTTTTTCTTGTTGAGGTAACAGAATATTCTGGAATTAGTACAACTCTATGAATATACTGAAACCCACTCAATTGTACATTTTAACAGGATGAGCTTTATGGTATGTGAGTTGTCTCTCCAAAAAAAAGGTCATGTTTTGTTTTCCTGAAGTATCCATTATTTTATGCAGATAACTTTCCTTCTAAAATGATAACACCAGGAAAATGTGGAAGGTGGGATAGAGGTCAGGTATCTTTCCATTTTCCTAACCTCACACTCCCCACCCCTACACCCCATATCTCAAATATTAAAAGACTACATCTGGGGCTTCAAAGGCTAAAAAAGACTGGCAACAAGGCTGTGGACATTTCAGATCTAAACAAAGGACTGCCCTGCCCCCTGCTGTCTGCTCCACAGATTTTTCACATCAGCTAAGGGTGTCTTAGACCTTAGATGGCATCCTCTCCCTTTTTCCAATTTAGTATCATCCAGGTAATTCAGCTACTTAGGTGACAAACTTTACCAGGTCCTAGGGAAATGCCAGGGGTTGAGCACTTTGGCAGTTGAGGCACCAGAATTTATTTCTTCTTCCTTTTACTATCTCAGGCCTACCTGCTGTCTCTTTTCAACAGCTCTTTGTTCCAGCACTGCAAAATCAATGTTAGGATGTCCTGACAATCAAATGTAATCTGGGTCCACATTTCCCTTAAGAGAAGCGTCATCATCAGTAACTTGGAATAGAGGGTAAATTAAACACAAGTTTCTTTTCCAATAGTAATTATTCTCTAATATAAGGATGGGGAAGAAAAAAAGCTATGCCTGTCCATCAAAAATAAGACAGACTCCAATCATGAAAAGCTAAAAATTGAGGATGGGATTGTTTAATGAATAAGGTATTTCTACTTGTTTAGAAATTGGACCATCGATGTCTACAGCCAGTGTAAAGCACACGAAACTAGGAGATTTACAAGCACTAACTAGGATTCACCGACTCAATGGCCAGGAGTTTGAGCAAACTCCCGGAGACTGTGAAGGACAGGGAAGCCTGGCATGCTGCCGTTCGTGGGGTTGCACAGAGTCAGACAAAACTGAGCGGCTAAACGACAAAGACACAGGTAGAACCTTAGAGGCCTTCAGCAGCCCTGATGTTGTAGATGAGAAGATGACTTTCGTGGTCACTGAGCACACTTAGGAAGAGGCCCGAGATGAAGGCCTGGGCTTTACGTTTGGTGCTTTTCCATTTGCTTAAACTTACTTTTCCTCCCATGACCTCGAGGTCTAGCAAAAGGGTCCACGATGCCCATCCAGCTCGCGTCCGCAGGCATCGACAGAGGCCGGGGCTTGCCTTCAGAGGAAGGGGAAGAAAAAGGAGAAGCTGAGAGTTTCTGGACTTCAGAGAACCCTTTATTTAGAACTAGACCGTCCCACACCCCAATACCACACTCACTGCAGCTTAAGCAAAACCTAGTTTAAAATAAGGAAAAAGTGTTTTAAAGCGGTGGGTTTCCTCAGCACGCCATGAGGACAGAGGTGTGCTGAACTTGAGTCTGTGGGTTCCTGGAGTAAAGCAACTGCAAGTTGAAATGCAGGCACTGAAAGTTAAAACCGTAACATGATCTCACCCCACTGGGCTTGGATGCCAGGCCGTGTGATGACTCAACCAGTCTTGGCTTTGGAGAGATGAATAAAGGTCTCATACTTAGAATTTCATTGAGGTTTATGTTTTCCTCAGATTACCCTTCAAGTCTGCCAAATTCATCCAACAGTTCCAAATAAGGAAGGGGGAGGGGAAGAGAACAAACACCCAGCTGCGTACCATAAGATGGCGTTTTCTCTCTCATTTTTGCGGGCAGAATATTGGTTTCCACGGAATAGCCAGGCAGCTGATCAGAATCCGCGATGGTGAATCTCCGTCTCCGGCTTTCCTGGTCCAGGAAGGAATTGGGGGACTCGGAACCCTTTGGACCAGGCTGTGGCTGTTTACATTTACTGAATCCATAAACAGAACCCCCATTCTCTTCCCTGCAGGATGGAAGGCAATAATTAAGTTGCTTAGGAAGATCCTCTCAAACAAAAGAATTATAAGAGGCATCCTAATGCCAGCACACGGAAGACAACTTAAATTCTCCTTTCCCTCTGGACGAAAGAGCAATACTTTTTCAAGCACAGCTGCTTCTCAAATACATAGAGATCCTATTAAATAAAAGTAAATATCATGATCCTACTAAATAAGGGGAAATGAGACTTTTTCATATATATAGTTTAAAGGATACAAATATACCTTTGAAAAGCTAGCTTTGGTTTCCCTGTACACCTATCCTATAGTAGAACTGAATCTCCTATTTACTACAGACACCACAAGTAAAGATATGACCAAACCTTTTTTCTCACGCCAAGATTAGTATCTTTGCCAAGATCAAGCAAAGAAGACACTTGAAGTATAATGGCAGTTGTTAGCTTTGAAAATGATGTCAAAAAATACAAAGGGGCCTTTATAGTGACCGATGGAAACTGTCTATTTTCTGAACTAAGTACAGAAAATCAGCAAAAATTGGACCACCGCCTGCAACTTAATTCTTTCTGAATGCCAGCTTATACTAAGACTTATAAAATTAACTTTAGTTGAGTCCAAGTTACCAGCTGGTTAACTTTTTGCATTTAGTAAATTCCATTAGGGATCATTGCAAAATGACTATATAAATACAGAGTCTACTAAGTCCAAATAGTCTAAAGATCAGCCTGGCCTACTGGTTTTGCCAGCGAGTCCGCTACCTGGACCTCCCCCGCCCCCCACTGCCACCACGAATCTGTCTCCTTCTATACTCTTAAACCTGGAATACAGCTTCCCCATTTGCAACGTTTTCCACACTCACCACTTGTTCTCTGCGACCATTTGCATGTTTCATTCCTAATAAAATATGCTTTTTAACGGTGTCTTTCAGTATGTATGTGCCCCCATATGTCTTCTCCCAAATACATTAAGAGCCCAGTTCCCTTTTGCCTTTACTATGTGTGTACTCTTCTTCTTGCCATGGCTCTTGTGATCCCCCCACTGAGACTCAGGCAAGAATATTCAGGATTAGGGGTGTCGGGGTGATCCTCCCTACAGTTTCTGATAGAATAGCCTACATGCTGGTCATCAGTGAAACCCTCTGCTCCCCACAGGCAGAAGCAACAAACAGCTCCTTACAGTTTTAAACAGACTTAAAATCCCACAACCACAGGAACTCTGGTCTGTGGATACGGGGAAGAGTCTTATCCTCCAGCCAGAATGCCCTGATCACTGAAGTCACTGCTCCACCTGCTGTAATAAGTTCTGGGCAAACCAAGACTCAAGGAAGAGGAAAACGATGTTACTTCTTTTTTGTGCCCAGGAAAGAAACACAGTGGATGCAAAGAGTTCAGCTTAAAACAAAAAAACAAATTTAAAACTCCAATATAAAGTGAAACATCACTACAGGTTCAGTCCAAACTTTTATCTTATGAAATATTATAGCATGATTACGTATTTCTCAATTTATTCTTGAACAGTTGACTAAGACACTGGCAGTTCTCTAGGGGCAAGAACTACATCTGTTTTGCATAAGATGGTAAATCAGGCCCAACTCTCAGGAAATATATATTGAATAAATGAGCCAGATTCTCTAGTTTTACTAGCATATGTAATTATGTCAGATGGTATAAATAAGCCTGTATTTCATACCTCAATCACCCCCTATATAACATCTAGTGTGACCATCTTCACTTCACCATAAACATTAAAAATAGCCATTAAGAAAGCAATGATCTTTAAGAATTCATAACAGATATATACACATAAACACATATGGATGCACAAAGACAGCCCATTCACACCTGTTTTCACATTTTTTAACTCCTATGAAGAACACATATCTCTCTCAACAAGATAAAACTAACTTTGATCTCGCAGAACTATTTATTATCTTCCTCCCCAGGGATAAGTTTACCATGTAGTTAATGAAACCTCAGCTTCGGGGAACCCCAAAACAGCCCATTCTGTTACCCAGTGAAGAATGAAAATGACATGACCCCAAAGCACATGCTTTAAGGAGCACCCTCCTCCCCATCAAACTGTCTGGCTTCAATGTCCATAAAACTGGATCTATCCCTACACTTCCCCTTTAAGAATTACACTTCCTTCCCCCAGTTTTTCTGAGATATAATTGACATATAATGTCATATTCATTTCAGATGTGCAACATAATGATTTATGTATATATTGCAAAATGATCACCACAATAAGCTTAGATAACACCCATCACCCCACACAGTGACTAATTCCTTCTTTCTCCTGACGAGAACTTTTAAGATCTAGTCCCTGTGCAACTTTGAAAATACACAACATGATATCGTTAACAACAGTCACCATGCTGTTGACCCCAACAGTCCATTCCCAGGACTCAGCCTGTAACTGGAAGTCTATACTTTTCTCAACCCTTCACCCATTCCTGACCCCCACACTCAGGTCGATGCTTTCTGACAGTGGATTCGAGCCTCAGCCTCCACTTGAGATGCTCCTGGTCTTCCCACCACCAGCAGCATCTCCAGGCCCAGGAGACGAGCACACCACGAAAATGGGCACAGACTCACCGGGGCGAGTAGGGAACACTTGGTGGAGGAGGAATGTAAAGGTCCAGGATGGCTGGCTTCTCCTTCTTCAGTGAGGCATCCATCGTGCTGTCTGGGGACTGGGTGGTCGTGGTGGGAGGCGAGGTCTGAAAGGGAGCAAGTGTAAAAGCGTGGAGGTGAACTCAGAGATCGTTCTCCGCAAAACCAACCCCAGCCTCTGGGTAAACAGGGTCCTGGGTCATTTGCATGTTTGCAGCTACTAGCAACATTCAACATATATTCTTCTTTGAGACACTCACAATATCTTTGTTTTTTAATATGGTTGATTTACAATGTTGTCTCACTTTCAGGTGCACAACAAAGTGATTCAGTTATACACATGTATATATATGTAACGGAATATATTTCTTTTCAGATGCTTTTCTACTGCAGGCTATTACAAGATATTGAATATCACTCTCTCTGCTACACAGTAGGTCCTTGTTGGTTATTTTATGTATATTAGTGTATATATGTTTAATCCCAAATTACTAATTTATCCCTCCTGCCCTTCCCCCTTTGGTGACCATAAATTCATTTTCTGCCTGTGAGTTTACGTTCTGTAAATAAGTTCATTTGTATCATTTTTCAGACTCCAGATTTAAGTGATATCATATGATATGTGTCTGACTTACTTCACTTAGTATGATAATCCCTAGGTCCATCCATGTTGCTGCAGATGACATTAGTTTATTCTTTTCTATGACTAATATTCCACGGTATGTATAAACCATTTACCAAGAGTTTTGAAAGGCTAGATGCATTGTGAGAATCAGAGGCCTGGGAGTCAGGTGACCAGGAGGTTAGAATTCTAGCTCTGAGCAAAGCACCTAAACTCCCAGTCCTCAGCTTCCTCCTCTGAAAAGCAATCATATTGACAGTACCTCTCACGCAGGACTGCGGTGAGGACAGAATGAGTTAATTCACACTAATCACTGACAGGGCTTCCCTGGTGGCTCAGCGGTTAAAGCATCTGCCTCCAACGCAGGAGACTCGGGTTCGATCCCTGGGTCAGGAAGATCCCCTGGAGAAGGAAATGGACGGAGAAGCCTGGTAGGCTACAGTCCATGGGGTCGCAAAGAGTCGGACATGACTGAGCAACTTCACTTTCTTTCTTTCACTTTCTAATCACTAACAACACTACCACTGACTAGGAGTGTGGCCTCGGAACTCAGACTCTCTGGGTGCAATCCTGGTTATAGCTCTGATTCGCTGTGTGTCTCCAGGCAAATCACTCAACTTCTCTGTGCCTTATCTACAGAATGGGAATAAACGGGAACAAGCATAAAACTCCCATCAACAGAGGAAACTGGCAGGCTACAGTCCACAGGGTCACAAAGAGTCGGACATGACTCAGTGACTGAGTGTGTACATGCACACACACACACACACACACACACACACACACACACACGGTAGCAACAAAGGACAGCTGTGTGAATTAAGTGTGGTAATACATGTAACGGGCTTTAGCACAGGCTCATCACACAGTAAGTACACAACCTTATGCTGTTTGAGTATTCACGAGCTAAGTTTTTAAATTTAAAATTCACATGACTTCATTTTAATCGTGTTATTGGTCTCAGGGGACCTATTTTTTTTAAATCTTGTGAGACCTTCAATCTATCTCTCCTATAGTCTAACAGCGATGATCAGCCCTTTCTGGTTGGTAAAAGAACAGTGAGAAGGACATGGCAACCCACTCCAAAATTTTTGCCTGGGAAATCCATGGACAGAGGAGACTGCTGAGCTACAGTCCATGAAGTTGCAAAGAGTCAGACATGACTTAGCAACTAAACAATAACAAAAGGAACAACAGCAGGGAAATCTGAATCAAGGCACGAAGATATCTGGGGAAGACCAGGGGGCAGCACCATGTGAGGACTGTGCTAGGCCCTGGGGAGACAGAGAGAGACACCGAAGCCCTGTCTGGCCCAGGTGATGATTGCTGGAGACCCTCCTGGAAGTGAGAGTGTGAAATGGAGTCTGAGGCTTGGCAGGATGGGAGTAGCAGTGCTCACAGAGCGACAGCCCCATTTGGGGGAGGACGTTGAGGCTCAGGGAAACAGACTCCCCAAGCATATATACGTCAGTGCCTAAGACACAGCCTGTGAGCTCTCTGCACCAAGGAACGGATCCACATCTCAGCCTGACCATCTTGGACAATGTCTGAAGACACGAGGCCCGGGATCCAGGCTCTCCACAAACAGAAGTAGAAGGAAACTGGGGCATTTCCCCAGAGCAGGTATTTCCCTAAACTCCAATGCTGATGGTTACTTCTAAACCAATAACCTTCGTTTACCAGGGTGGTGGCCTAAAAACAGAGCAATGAATATCTTTCTAGTAACAACATTAATGATACAGACAAGAACTAGAGATGCTCCCTCCCAGCAGAGGTGGGCACCCAGGCATACAGACCCCTGAAGAACAACACAGGGGGCAAAGCCCAGGATGGGGGCTGAGAAAGTGTATGGAGTACTGGTCTACCAGAGTTCTTGTTCTGAGAAAATCCTGGACTCAGCGCCAGGATACTAAGCTATAAAACGGCCTCTGAATTTTGTTTTTGGCTGCATCAAGTCTTAGCCGAGGCACAAGGGATCTTTGCTGCAGTGTGCGGGCTTCTCTCTAGTTGTGTTCACGGACACACAGGCTCCAGAGCGTGTGGGTTCTGTAGTTTGTGACACATAGGCTCTTGAGTTGGGAGGAGGAAATGGCAACCCACTCCAGTATTCTTGCCTGGGAAATCCCATGGACAGAGGGGCCCGGGGGGCTATGGTCCATGGGGTTCCAAAGAGTTAGATGTGACTTAGCGATTAAACTGGAGAAGGAAATGGCAACCCACTCCAGTATTCTTGCCTGACGAATCCTGTGGACAGAGGAGCCTGGTAGGCTGCCGTCTATGGGGTCCCACAGAGTTGGACACAACTGAAGCGACTTAGCAGCAGAAGCAGCAGGCTCTTGAGTTGGGGGCTTGGTTTTCCCATGGCATGTGGGATCTTAGTTCCCCAACCAGGGATCAAACCTGGGTCCCCTGCGTTGGAAGGCAGATTCTCAACCCCTGGACCGCCAGGAAGTCCCCAGCCTCTGCATTTTGATGGCTGTTCTCTAGCTGGGTTGGAAGTGAAGCTACATGTTTCATTCCTCACCTTCATCTCTCCCCCCAAACTGCACAGTGAGTGGAACTTGACAGGAAGGTAGACAAAGGAAAAAGGGAGCATGTCCCTTTTTAAGTGAATTTCCAGAGGTCAAGGAACTAACTCTAGCCGATACTTAGAAATAATGTTTGCTTTCCTTCTGAACACATCCACCTGATTTTTCCTCTGTCATTTCAAACTCAGTGATGATCAGAAGACCTGCCATCTCTGCCTCCTAGAGGGTTCTTTTCTGACCGTCTGATTTCTGTCACTGGTATCACCACGCAAGGTCACTGCCACATTTCACATCTGCTTCTCGCTTTCCCTGCCTGCCTACCCCTAACCCAAAGACTTTTCTAAAGGTCACTATGAATAATTAGAATTGAGATTTATAAATACTAACTACTTGTCTGAGGTCTCACAGCTAAGATGAGGCAGAGATTGGATCTGAAGGTAAGGAGTTCAGTTCTGGACCCCCTTCCTCTGTTTTGTGAGTCCTCTTGATACTTCTTCCAAAAGATCTCGAGTTAGTGTTTCACAGAATCGCCCCTATCCCAGCCTCACCCAGAATCCAGGTGGCTCAGTGGTAAAGAGCCTCCTGCCAGCGCAGGAGATGAAAGTTCGATTCCTGGGTCAGGAAGAAACCTGGAGAAGGAAATTGCAACACCCTCCCGTATTCTTGCTTGGGAAATCCATGGACAGAGGAGCCTGGTGGGCTACAGTCCATGGGGGTCACAAAAGAGTCAGACATGACTTAGCAACTAAAAATCAAAAACAGCAGACATGTAACACCTCCCACCTGCTGTTTCAAGTTCAGATAGTGTCATGGGCTAAACTGTGTCCCCTGAACCCATAGTAGCTCAGAATGTGACTGTACTTGAAGTCTTTAAAGATATGTTTAATTTAAAATAAGGTCACATGATTGGGCCCCAATCCAGTCTGACTGGTATCCCTGTAAGAAGAAGTGATTAGGACACAGACATACAGAGCAAGCTCCAATACTCTGGCCACTTAATGTGAAGAGCCAACTCATTGGAAATGATCCTGATGCTGGGAAAGACAGGGCAGGAGGAGAAGGGGGCAACAGAGGATGAGCTGGTGGGATGGCACCATCGACCCAATGAACATGAGTTTGAGCCAACTCTGGGAGATAGTAAATGACAGGGAAGCCTGGAGTGCTGCAGTCTGTGGGGTCACAAAGAGGCAGGCACAACTTAGCGACTGAATGATAACAACATACAGAGCCAAGGCCACATGAAGACACAAGGAGAAGAGGGCCACCTGCAGCCAAGGAAAGAGACGCTGCAAGAAGCCAAGCTTGCTCTCAGATCGCCAGCCCCCAGACTTCTGAAGGAATACACTTTCATTTCAGTGACCCAGTAGCTGATACTTTGTTATGGCGGCTGTAGCAAACCAACCCAGACATTGGTGTAAAAACCAACTATCAACCTGTTGACATTACCTGTGGGATGAGGTCCGTGCTCCCTAGCCTAGAACTCTGTACCCACCTGTCCAGCCCAGCCCACTGGTCCAGCTTTCTCTCCCACCCTCTGCCTGAGAGTCTGGATAACTTATTCATGCCGGAGAGCTGTGATGTTCACCCAGAGCCCCTCTGGTTAGCCAGTGAACCCAGCTGCTGCGAGTATCTATTGCTAAAAGCTCACAGTCACCCTCTGCTCCATAGCACGGCCCTCAGCCGACAGCAGACACCCCTGAGTACAGCGGCCAGAGCCTGTGTTGTGTGGTTACACCTGAGTAACAGCCCAAGACTAGACTCTACCTGATACATCACCTTGCGGGCTTCCCTTCCTTCTTCTGCCTCCCTCCCTCCCTGCCAAGTTTTATGGGAAGTACATGGCCTAAATCATTTCACAAGAACATCTGCCACACTCTCTGCCTCCAGGAAATCCTATCTGGGCACCACCTGCCCTGATGGCTGTGTATCCTCCCTCGGTGGCTGTGTGAACAGCGTTCATCTACTCCAAGAGACTCCCATCTGCCTACGAAATCCCACCGAGTTTTCCAGGCTCCCACCTCCTCGGGAAGAGGCACTTTCGCTCACCTGTCCATGCCTACCGCCCCTTCCTCAGAACCCAACATTCACCCCCCTGCACCAAGGAGCTGGCAGAGCTGGCTGGCGGGAAGCCCTCCATCAACTATAGATGGTAAAGTAAGACCTCTTCTGTGTTAAGTAACACATTCTGAGAATTCCAGAAGTATTGAAAGAGGGTGCCCTGTATACTGAGTGATGCAAACAGAACAACAGGGAAGGCTGGCGTGCTGCAGTCCATGGGGTCTCAAAGAGTCGGACACGACTGAGCAACTGAACTGAACCTAAGCAAACAGAAGCTGCTGGAGTGTGATTGATACGTTCCCTTTTTATTTAAGAAGTGGCTTTAATTATGTGCCCCTCCTGGCTCCACTGTCCACATCCTGTTCTTTATTTTTATGGGTCCCCCACCCCCCTAAGGTACACATGCAGACAGATTTCCAGCCCTCTGTGCATCATGAAACATCCATTGATAGCATGAGGTACCGCCATTTCTTCCATTTGAAGATGGACAGTAAAATCACAGAGAGTTACACAGAAGTGGCAATCTCAATCTTATAAAAGAATTTTAAAGTGTGCTGCTTTTCTTTCATGGTTTAGAAATTAAACACAAAGAACCGATGACATAAGGAGAGGGCTGGTGGGGTGCATGTCCACCCCAAGTGTAAGCAGTAAGGAGTGCATTGTCTGTAGAGAATTAAAATAATAAAACTAAAAGCCAGTCTGCTTTTTATTATCATCCAGGACTACTAAATCTAAACAAAGGAGTGACAGTCCCTGCCTGGTGGGCTGGTCTCACAGTCCCTACCCCCGTCTTGATAAACCGCTGTTGAGGACTCTACCCCAGGCAGTCTCTTTCAGATCAGCGTTCAAACTGGATTCCTTTATGGGAGTGTCTGTTTGAAAGGAGAGAGGAAAAGGGCTGGAAGAACTATCTGCAGGGATGACAGACACTCGCCGCAAGTGGCTACCCAGCACCTGAAATGTGGCCGGTGAGACAGAGGAACTGAAGCTTTCATTTTAACTATTGAAACAGTCACAGGTGGCTAGTGGCTGCCATGTAAGTCAGCGCAAATCCAGCAAGTCTGTTCTCATGGAAGTAGGATTATTGGATGGGCTTCCCAGGTGGCGCAGTGGTAAAGAATCTACCTGCCAACGCAGGAGATGAGAGTTCGGTCCCTCGGTCGGGAAGATCCCCTGGAGGAGAAAATGGCAATCTGCTCCAGCATTCCTGCCTGGGAAATCCAAATGACAGAGAAGACTGGCTGGTTACAGTCTATGGAGTCGCAAAGAGCCAGACACGACTGAGCGACTGAGCACCTGAACATACGGGATTACAGAATAATTATCCGTACACAGATAATCCATACACTCCAGAAACCAATCAAACTGTAATCTTTTTTTTTTTAGACAATTCAGATATTATGCACTGTTCCTGCACCAATGTCAAAGAAAGGCTTTCAACCAATAACAGTACCTGCACCAGGGGCGGCCTCCACCGTAGGTTTTTCAGGGGGGCAGGAGTGAAGTTGAAGGAACTCGTGGGGCGCTTCTTAAGCAGTAACACAACTCCAGTAGGATTCTCTCTCAACTTTCTCACCAGATTTTTTAGCTGCCATCCCACCTTCAAAGAAAGACAATGAGGAGAGGGGACATACTCATGAATAATGAAAACTCAAGCCTATTTGAGTTCAAGGAATTCAAATTTCCTTGAATTCATCTAAAGGAAATCAGCTACGAGCAAATAGGCAGATACAAATCTGTTCATTCTAGCACTGCTTAAAATTATGGAAAGCTGGATATAAACTGAAAATTTTTTAAATGCAAGCAAAATGGTTTAGAAGTTCTAGCAGGGGAAGATGAAGTCTGAAGCTTCAACGAACAAACTCACCACAGTTTGCTGATTAACCTGAATGACTTCATCACCAGCATGAATCTTCTGAGATCTGTCTGCAGGAGACTGTTAGAGACAGAGAGAGACCTGTCTTATTTTTTAAGCCTCTTATTTCTTTCTGCTTCTATTTCATCTCCCTTCTTTCTTCTACACAAAACAAGCAATGGGAATACAATTTTCTCAAGAGCAGTTACACAGTGTGCTTCAGTTTCCTGAAACTGCACGGCCTGTAGAACTTGGCATGTGAATACACGTGTTATCTCCAGTGGTTTGTTACAACAGATAATCTGTCAGTAGGAACAGCCAAGGTTCATCTAACCTACCATGAAGAGTGGGACGCGCTGTCCACATAACAGGCTGATCAAAGCCACTGATTCATCTAAAAAGTACCTTCCCTGTATTCCTGTCAAAATTAATCTTGTAAAAGCTGACCAACTGCTTAACATGTAAAGACGGTCACTGTAACTCTGTCATATAATTGCTTTTTATGTGATTATTAAAACTAAATCTTTCTTTTACTCAAACTTGTTTTACATGTTATCATCACATTGCTAAAATAGAAAGATAGTGAAAACAGAAGATATTTAGAGAAAATTTAAATTTTTTTTTGTCTTCAGGTTGAATTCTAAATGTATGCGTTTTCACAGAATCAAAACAAAATCCAGACTTTGCATGCTTCAAATAATAGTTTGCTACAAATTTGCAAATATCTGTATAGATATATATATCCACATATGTGTGTACAGGCAGATAAATAGATGTAATCTATTTGTCAAATATTTTCTCATGGTTCCTTGTTCATTTAATCAAATTGTAACTCAATGTTTAAGGTATTTCATATGATTTTAAAATAAGTTTAAAAAATTCTGCCAACAAACTTTACAGATATCATTAGGCATATTTTATGGAGTTTTGAGGAAATTGACATTCAGTGGTAAATAAGAGTTATGGACACACAGTAAGTGAAAGATGCAGAATATAACTTTATACTTATTAGGTGGTTTTTAACATGAAAGGAATACCTTAAAATTTTTCCCCTGATAAATTGTAACTATATGTTGAAGTATTATTTCATCTTAAAGGGAACCTGTGCCATAATTTCTTCTCAACTTCTTTTCTCTCATTAATACATTTTACAGACTAAACATTTTGACAAAGAATTTGAAAAGTATTTTAGGATAAGTGTACTATCTAATCCTACCTAGAAGTATAGGTTTATTATCATTATTTAATTGCAAAAACAATAAATTCATGGAATAAAATAAAACACAATTACACACAAAAAAGATACTTCATATGATCAAAAGAGAAGGAAAGGATGAAACTTTGATTTCAAATTCTAATCAACTGTTATCAAAGCCAGAATGTTTTATTTTGTGACTTATATAACCGAATCTTCAAGCAATTTACAACCATCCTTTATAAATAGCACCTGCAAACACAGCGATGGGGGGAGCAACTAAACTCAACACACCCTTGCTGAACTTTCTCACTCAGCTGTTGTGATAGGCTCAACAAGAAATGAGCAAGGAAAAAAAAAAAAAGTGAGTGAGTAGCATTAAACTGTAGAAACAGTCTCATGGATTCACCTGGGCCAACACAAGGCACAGGTAACTTTACCAGCTACTTTTGAAAACATTTAACTTGCCACCATAACTACCAGCTGTGCCTCACCTGTGAGACCAGCATCGTGGGTACCACAGGGAGATGGTCTGTCTCCAATCCCCTGCTCCTGAGGCACTTCTTAAACAAACAAATGCATCAGTGCTCCTTTCTTGCCCCTGGTGTCAGATGCTGAAACCATGGTTACAGGTCAACTGTCGCAAGTCTGATCATATCAGTCCAGTCCCAGTTGCCTGAGGATTCATCTAAGGTAAGCTCACTTTCTAAAAGATAGCCTTGAAGCCAGAAAGTCCCTGTTTGCAGATAAGCAATCTTGAAAAAACAAAAAATAAGTCCCAGTGTCCTGAACTGACTTCCATTCCTAAAGATCTTCACATATTCATTTCTCCAATGTCCTACCGAGTGATTAAGCATTGTGCTTGGCAGAACACTGGTAAAGAGAGAGCCTGATACCAAAATTCTTCCAAGGGCAGTCACTCTTGATGATTTTCACCACGTGCTGGACACTGAAAAATGATGCTTGATCTGGCCTGCTGCAGAAGAGTGATGCCCTGGAGGAGAATGCATCCGTTCTTCAGAGGCTCATTTCTTTCCCAGCTCATGTCAGGGGTGGGGAAGAGGAGTAGGGCTAAGATCCCATCAAGACTTCTGTGAAGGTCTTGTGCAACATCAAAAAAAGAAGATAGACAATCAACCAGATCCTGTTTGTCTGATCTTGGAATGATCCTGACTTCTCAGGTAACCTCAAAAAAAAAAAAAAAAAAGGACTAAAGGCCTGAGATGACCTGCTGCTATTGCATCAACCTGAGTCCAAGACAGAGGAGTGTGGAGACAATTCACATGAGAAAGAAGTTGGTGAATTCCGTCCACTCTAACCCTCCAACACTAGGCTTTTATAAAAACATTCTGACTCTAAAGTCATAGCAACCCTCAGTGATAGACAGAAAGCTGTCCTGGAGCTGGCATTTTCTACTGGCATTTCAGTGTAAAATATCCAGCACTAAGTATAAAATATTCAGATCAAGTCCTTGAGAAGTGGGCTCTTACCTAACTCCCCACTGTCATCGACAAGAATTACAGATTATGTAGCGTATTCCAGATGATGAACGTAAGGTGACTGCAAGAATGATGGACATTTTCCAGCAGATTACCAGATGGAATAAGACCAGTTCCCCTTCTTTGATCTTGAACAAGAAGGAAACCATTTCTCTCTAGGATGACTTAGGTACCAGGAGCAGGTAAATCCTGAATCTCTCACCCAGTCCTGGAGGCACTAGGAGCAGGTAAATCCTGAATCTCTCACCCAGTCCTAAGAGTCTGGTAGGAATTCTACGGAATGTATCAGTAGACATTTGATTTGATTCAAAGCCGGTTTTCTTTAGCTTACAGTGTGTGGGGGGAGCGCAGGCCAGGGATGAGGTAGACAGTGAAAGGAAGTAACATTTTAGTATTCTATATGTTTATCCAAGACTGAAATTGGTTCAAAGACCTGATTGAGTCTGGAACTGCACAGGTCTGCATTGTTAATGCAATCACCAAATCACTAGATGCAAAACTTCAACTGTTTAAAAGCTAAAATAGGACTTTCCTGGTGGCACAGTGAATAAAAATCTGCCTGCCAATACAAGGGATATGGGTTCGATTCTTGGTCCAGGAAGATTCCACAACTAAGCCCGAGTGCTGCAACTACTGAAGCCGGCATGCCTAGAGCCCCACTCTGCAACAAAGGAAGCCACCAAAATGAGAAGCTGGAGCAGCCAGCGAAGAGTAGCCCTGCTCACCACAACTAGAGAAAGCCCGTGCAAAGCAACAAAGACCCAGTGCGGCCAAAATTAATATAAATAAATGTAAAAACTGAAATGACATTTACCATCCCTCTGAATCTATCCAGCTTCAGAACAATGTATTGAGTGGTACATGAGTATATTCATGTCATGGTTCAGCTAAATACACAAAGTCTCTGACAAGGATAAGGGAGGAACATTTGTTGTGATTTTCTTTTCTTTTTTTTTTTTTTTGCACCGTCCCCAGCCTATAAGGAGAGGATCCTGTGTCATTTTTGCCTCTCAGGTGCCATGGTATAAAAATTCCCAGTGGTCTGAGTTCTCTCACTGTAACTCAACAAACAATGCTTAAAGACACTACCAGCTTCCACTCATTTGTCTGCCAGAACCACACAACTTACTTGTAATCCACTGAATGCCTTAGGCAGTGTCACTTTCTTTCTTATTATAAAAATCAAATGTGTCACAAACCCTCATCAAAGATCATGCCATTTTATTTTATCAACAGACCTAGCAGCTGAAGCTCAAACTTCGGCACATATATTTCCACCAGATCAGAAAAGTATTTCCCTGGTGACTCAGTGGTAAAGAATCCACCTGTCAGTGGAGGAAACCTAGATTCGATCCGTAGGTCAGGAAGATCCCCTGGAGAAGGAAATGGCAACCCACTCCAATATTCTTGCCTGGAGAATACCATGGACAGAGGTGCCTCAGTTCAGTTCAGTTCAGTCGCTCAGTCATGTCCGACTCTTCGTGACCCCATGAATCGAAGCACACCAGGCCTCCCTGTCCATCACCATCTCCCAGAGTTCACCCAGACTCACGTCCATCGAGTCAGTGATGCCATATAGCCATCTCATCCTCTGTCATCGCCCCCTCCTCCTGCCCCCAATCCCTCCCAGCATCAGAGTCTTTTCCAATGAGTCAACTCTTCGCATGAGATGGACAAAGTACTGGAGTTTCAGCTCCAGCATCATTCCTTCCAAAGAAATCCCAGGACTGATCTCCTTCAGAATGGACTGGTTGGATCTCCTTGCAGTCCAAGGGACTCTCAAGAGTCTTATCCAACACCACAGTTCAAAAGCATCAATTCTTCAGCACTCAGCCTTCTTCACAGTCCAACTCTCACATCCATACATGACCACTGGAAAAACGATAGCCTTGACTAGATGGACCTTTGTTGGCAAAGTAATGTCTCTGCTTTTGAATATGCTACCTAGGTTGGTCATAACTTTTCTTCCAAGGAGTAAGTGTCTTTTAATTTCATGGCTGCAGTCACCATCTGCAGTGATTTTGGAGCCCCCCCAAAAAAAAGTATGACACTGTTTCCACTGTTTCCCCATCTATTTCCCATGAAGTGATGGGACCAGATGCTATGATCTTCGTTTTCTGAATGTTGAGCTTTAAGCCAACTTTTTCACTCTCCTCTTTCACTTTCATCAAGTTCCTCTTCACTTTCTGCCATTAGGGTGGTGTCATCTGCATATCTGTGGTTATTGATATTTCTTCTGGCAATCTTGATGCCAGCTTGTGTTTCTTCCAGTTCAGCGTTTCTCATGATGTACTCTGCATATAAGTTAAATAAGCAGGGTGACAGTATACAGCCTTGACGGACTCCTTTTCCTATTTGGAACCAGTCTGTTGTTCCATGTCCAGTTCTACCTGTTGCTTCCTGACCTGCATACAGATTTCTCAAGAGGCAGGTCAGGTGGTCTGGTATTCCCATCTCTTTCAGAATTTTCCACAGTTTATTGTGATCCACACAGTCAGAGGCTTTGGCATAGTCAATAAGGCAGAAATAGATGTTTTTCTGGAATTCTCTTGCTTTTTTGATGATCCAGCGGATATTGGCAATTTGATCTCTGGTTCCTCTGCCTTTTCTAAATCCAGCTTGAACATCAGGAAGTTCACGGTTCATGTACTGCTGAAGCCTGACTTGGAGAATTTTGAGCATTCCTTTACTAGCATGTGAGATGAGTGCAATTGTGCGGTAGTTTGAGCATTCTTTGGCATTGCCTTTCTTTGGGATTGGAATGAAAACTGACCTTTTCCAGTCCTGTGGCCACTGCTGAGTTTTCCAAATTTGCTGGCATATTGAGTGCAGCACTTTCATAGCATCATCTTTTAGGATTTGAAATAGCTCAATAGGAATTCTATCACCTCTACTAGCTTTGTTCGTAGTGATGCTTTCCAAGGTCCACTTGACTTCACATTCCAGGATGTCTGGCTCTAGGTAAGTGATCACACCATTGTGATTATCTGGGTCATGAAGATCTTTTTGTACAGTTCTTCTGTGTATTCTTGCCACCTCTTCTTAATATCTTCTGCTTCTGTTAGGTCCATACCATTTCTGTCCTTTATCGAGCCCATCTTTGCATGAAATGTTCCCTTGGTATGAGGGCTACAATCCATGGGGTCCCAAAGAGTCCAACATAACTCAGCGAGTAAAACAACAACAACGAAGATAAGTAGTCATCAAGCGTCTTGTATCTTGAATTACATCCTCTTGTCTTATTTGATTAAATAGCAATTAATTCCATAGACACATGCTACTTTTACACAGATGCAGAGAAGTTTTTCAGACATTTCAAGCTCTGTATCAATGTCATTCAAAAGCTAGCCATATTGTAGGTTGCATAAAGAAAGCATTCAATTAGCTCTACTTTTCACAAATTCAAAATGTTTTAGAGACTAAGGAAAAACCTTTTATGTAGCAGAATTTTCTAAAGGATGATAACAGAGTACAAGTTCCTCACAACAGAAATGGCCCTGCTTTTTCTATTCAAATGATTAAGGGGGGAAAAAAAACAAGTTTTAGTATCATGCAAATATGAACTACAGCTCTATAAAAAGAAACTTTATATGCAAAACCCAAAAATAGTTGCTCTGGTGACACATATAAATTCCATTTTTTTAAGAAAACACTATATTTAACACATATGGTCACCAATTCCAGCTCTTATAAGAGTGATTCTCAACAACAAAGAGATCACTGCTTTTGTGTTTATGGGTTAACACTCCCAAGAGCGCAAAAAAAAAAAAAAAAAAAAACACACACAGGATGGCTGTGCAAGCTGGGCAAGGTGTGTGAAAGAGAGCAATAAAGGACAATTTAAATAATACATTGATGACAGCTGGTGATGAGCAGCATACTAGCAACAGAAATAAACAAAACAGGCACCCACACTCCCTTACAGATATTAGAACAGCATACACATATTTAAATGAAAAGAATAGGGACACTGTCAAATCTGCTTGAAGGTACAATAGCTTTTACATTAAATGGATATGCACTTACATTTTCTGTGGTTCCCGTAATCACGTGCAATCCATCATAGGTAGATTTGATGTACATACCCTAGAGTGAGTCACAAACATATTAACTCATTACTCCAACATTTAGAGACAGAGCTGCAAGTGAGACTTAGACTTAACAAAAGATTAAAGGCAGTCATTTCTGAACACCCCTCATTCTTCAGCCTTCTGAAACACTGTAAAACAAGATCCAAAGAGCAGTGAAGGGGAACTAACCAAATACTAGTGAAAGAAATCAGAAACAAGATCTCTTTGATATTATAATTTGTGTACCAGGCACACAGAATTTTGTTCTATGTCTGAGGACTCAGAAGGAATGTTCTCAGACCTGCTGAATGAATGAGGCAGTTCAAACAAGGCCGGTCCTCTCCCGACCATCTCTCTGTGTAGTGACACAATATATTCACTTAATTTGGTCTCAGTAGTCACTGCACTGATGACTTATTCAAGCCACGAACAACCAAACCAGGATGTAAGAGCAGAGACTGCTCAGGAACACAATATAAGAAATAAATTAGAAACAGGCATTCCTGCATTTTAAGAGAGGTATAAATATTAATACACTCCATCCTCAAATGCCCAGTGGGCAAACTCAGAGGTGAATGCATAGCCTGGAAGAAATGTCTCTGCAGTTTGAGGCACTATGTATTATTTTTTTTTAATGTTTATTAAACTTTTATAAGATGGGGAAAGAGCAAAAGGTAGAGAGAGCAAAGAGTAGTTGATCACCCTGGTACCAATGCTGTAATAGCACAGAACCTCCTCAGTAGTCATTTTGACCGTGAACTTGCCCTGCTCAGCAATCTACAAGCCTCTGGGGATGAGTATCTCATCCACACTAACACCTTCACGTTTCTGCCCAGCCTCTCTGTTCCTGCTACTTTCACTATCAGAGTAATCAGCTTCTCCCTCTACATGGTATTCCTCTTCAGAGGGCTTTGCTTGGATAACTTCACCATTTGGAATGGCAACTCCATTTCTGCCCACTCTTGCCTGGAGAATCCCAGGGACGGGGGAGCCTGGTGGGCTGCCGGCTATGGGGTCGCACAGAGATGGACATGACTGAAGCGACAGCAGCAGCAGCAGCAGCAGCGGGCACTTCTCCACTTCAATATGTGAATAAGCGCACCTCCAGGAAGTCTTACATGTTTACTTCAGTATAAGCCATCATTTACTTTGAATTGGAGCAGGCTCTATGTACATTTCTCCTTACCAAGAATGTGGACCTAGGTGCTGATCTAGGTATCTGCCTGTAGGTACTCTCGGGGCCTGTTATTACCGAGCTCATACATTACGTCTAAAACATTTCTGAACTTTTTTAAAAGCATCATTTCTCTCAGCCTGTCTCTTCTCACATAAAGCCTAAGTGCTAATAGAGACTTCACAGCAGATGTTGTTTTCTACCCAGAGACCATCTTTCCTTTGTGGAAATGTGCTCTATCTCCTTGTATTGCTAAGACCTAAAAATAAAACTGTTAAGACAATTCCTCAAGATATGAGTTTACAGTTTTAAAACTGTATTTATTTTTATACTTTGAAGATGCTTTGATATAAAACATATCAACAGTTCAAGACAGCAAATTCTTAACTACATAATGGAAATCAGTCTAATTCTACTATTCAGAATTCTAGTGAAAGCAATATGGAATTATTGTTTTTTTAAAAAAAAAAAACAGCAACTTTAATAAAACGGTGATGCTATCCAAAAATAAACAAATGCTGTTAGAAGCCTTACCAAACCTTCCCCAGGTTTAATGTTTGGTAGGTGAACTTCTTCCAGACACGCACACTGGCTCATTACAGGATCCGTGGTAGATCGGATGGTCTTGTCGCAGATGCCATTTAAAACCTTGACCTAGATTTGGAGAGGCAAATGGAGAAGGTCAATCATTAACTCCGACTGAATTTTTTTTTTAAAAAATGCACTTCACTGATCATCCTTAGCTCTGGTCATAACATTGTGATAAAACCACCCAGTGAACACGTAGCACGTGGCTTCCATATTTGCAACGTGTAGAATAGTGCCATTATTCCAGCTTTGCTTTAAAAGTGCAGCTTTTAGATTAACTTATTTACAGCCACTGAAATGCACAGGCTGGGTGGAAACCCCCTTTCAGCAACTAAAGAGAACCACGTATTCCCAGCCATCTCTGTGGTTTTTTAAGAATGGCTCACATTCTCTGCATACCAAATACTGACAACATAAAAAAATAATCATTTTGTCCTGCACCTTTTTTGAAAAATGCATTTCATATTTTCAAATAGTTTTAGGGACTTCCCTGGTGGTCCACTGGTTAAGACTCTGCGCTTCCAATGCGGGGGGTGTGGGTTCGATCCCTAGTTGGAAACTAAGATCCCACATGTCACTGGAGTGGTACAGCCAACATATTAAGTAAGTAAATAAATAAAATTAAAGCTGTTTTCATTTTAGAGAGAAAATAGCAGAAATTACAGAGTTCCATCTATTTTCTTTTCCATCTCAACAGTTTCTAACACACCTATATTATTATAATGGTTAATAATAAGATACTATTAACATGAGGACTTCCCTGGTGGCTCAGACGGTAAAGCGTCTTGCTTAACAATGCAGAAGACCTGGGTTCGATCCCTCGGTTGGGAAGATCCTCTGGAGAAGGAAATGGCACCCCACTCCAGTACTCTTGCCTGGAAAATCCCATGGACAGAGGAGCATGGTAGGCTACAGTCCATGGGGTCGCAAAGAGTCAACCACGACTTCACTTTCACTTTCACTTTCATTAGCATCTTGCATTAGTATGGTACATTTGTTACAACTGATCAACCAATAGTGACACATTATTGTTAACTAAGTTCCATAGTTTACATTACAATTCACTCTTCAGGGTGTACAGTTCTACAGGTTTTGATAAGTGCACAATCTCGTGTATTCACCATCACAGTGTCATACAGAATAGCTTCACTACCCTAAAACTCCCCTCAGTTCCACCCACCTGTCTGTCCCTCCTCCCCGTCTATGAACCCCTAGCAACTGATCAACCAATAGTGACACATTATTGTTAACTAAGTTCCATAGTTTACATTAGAATTCACTCTTCAGGGTGTACAGTTCTACAGGTTTTGATAAGTGCACAATCTCATGTATTCACCATCACAGTGTCATACAGAATAGCTTCACTACCCTAAAACTCCCCTCAGTTCCACCCACCCGTCTGTCCCTCCTCCCCGACTATGAACCCCTAGCAATCACTGATCTTTTTATTTTCTCCATAGTTTTGCTTTTTCCAAAGTCTCATATGGTTAGAATCAGACAGTATCTAGATTTTGGATTTTCAGATTGGCTTCTTTCACTTGGTCATACGCATTTTAGGGCCCTCCATATCTTTCCATGGCTTGAGAGCTCATTTCTTTTTATTGCTGAATAATATTCCATTGTCTGGATGTACCCCGTTGTTTATCCAGTCACATACTGAAGGATACCTTGGCTACTTCCTAGTTTGGGCAGTTATGATTAAAGTGGCTAGAATATCCCATGCAGCTTTTGGTGAATATAAGTTTCTTTCATTTGGGTAAACACCTAGGCTGATAACTGCTGGTTTGTAGGGTAACAGTATGTTTAGTTTTCTAAGGGAAAAAACTGCTACAACGTCTTCCAGTGTGGCTGCACCACTTTGCATTCCCACCAGCAATGAACAAGAGTTCCTCCTGCTCTACATTTGGTTTCACCATGTGGTAGAGTTTAGTTATCCTATTAAATGTGTAGTGGTACCTCATTGTTATTTTAACTTGAAATTCCTTAATGGAATGTGATGCTGAATATCTTTTCATATACTTACCTGCCAACTGTATATCTTTTATCATGAGGTGTTTGTTCAGATCTTTCACCTGCTTTTTAATTAGGTTGTTTGCTTTCTTATTATTGAGTTTTGAAGAGTTCTTTGTGCATTTTGAATATAAGTTCTTTATCTGATGTGTGTTCTGAGAACAACTTCTCCCAGTCTGTGCCTTGTCTTTTCATTCTCTTAACAGTGCATTGATGGAGCAAAGATATTAATTTTAATGCAGTCTACCTTACCCATTTTTCTCTCCCAGATCACACTTTTTTATTTTTTCACTCCTGAGTTTCTCAGTGGACTCAAACATCCAGATGTGCTCTCTAGCTGGGATTGGCTCCATCCTTCATTATTAAAAAGAGTCAACAAGTTGATCAATCCACAATCCAAGGCATTCTTTTTTTTCTTCTTTCAAGCAGACTATTCTAATCTTCTTATTTGTTTTTACTTATTTATTCATTTATTTATATTTTGGTTGTGCTGGGTCTTTGTTGCTGCATGAGCTGGACCCTTCTCTAGTTGCAGTGAGAGGGGGCTGCTCGCCAGTTGCATTGCGAAGGCTTCTAACTGTAGTGATTTCTCTTGTTGCAGAGCGCGGGCTCTGGGGTATGCAGGCTTCAGTACTTGCAGCGCATGGACTCAGTAGTTTCAGTGTCTGGACTCTAGAGCACAGGCTCAGTAGTGTGGTATGTGGGCTTACTTGCTCCTTGGCATGTGGGATCTTCTCGGATAAGTGATAGATCCCCAAGTCCCCTGTGCTGGCAAGCAGATTCTTATCCACTGCACCACCAGGGAAGCCCATGGATCACACTTTCACGTCATATCTAAAAACTCATCGTCAAACCCAAGGTCAGCAAGATTTTCTCCTGTTATTTCTAGGCATTTTATAGTTTTGCATTTTACCTTTAGGTCTGTGAGCTTTACTGTGACGACTCACATTCTCTGAACACCAAACACTGACCAGATAAAATTACTGTAGAGACATGAGGATCCCTATTAAGTGGTCTCCGTGTAGAAACTATAGTGGCTACGTGTGGTTATTTCTCCCAATCCCAGATTAATCTAACCTTTCAAAATTAAACAACCAAAGAAATCAGGATTTTCTAAAGAGTGGTTTTTTTCTTCTAAGGGGGAAGAATCCAAGAAGTGACACTTTTTGCATGCCTCCAGTGTGTTTAACCTCCCTATTTATGGAAAATATATTTATAGCAGTTTCATTGCTAAATTCCTCAACATCAGTAGGAGGAAGGCCTTATCAAAAGAGCACAGGCTGGCTTATGTCAAAAGGAGGAAGTGATGATGAATAGTTACAAAATGCTTTTTAAACAGTCACAGTACATCCCCCCTCCATCATAAGATTTTTGCCAAGATTTTTTTTAATTAAAAAAAAAAAGTGAAATTTGCACATTAGTTTAACCCTGAGAGCTGAGAGTTAGCTATCTAAATATAATTATACCTTGAAGAAGTGTTGGGGGGAGCAAAGCAGAGACCCCAATATACCTAATATAGTTGGTCTTGTTGTTAAATAACTTGTATTCTTGCCTTTCTACCTAAATTAAGAGATTCACATCCCAAAAGTCAGTATTTCAAAGCATATCCTGAAATACGTAGCCACAACACATATACTTTAATTAACGTGATTCCCACTGTTTTGGGAAAAAGAATTTTACAGTAACTTTTAGAAGGTATACTTACTACAGCCAAAACTTTATCCTCCATTTCTGCTACAAGGCAATCCTAAAGGAAGAAAGAATAAAATTAAAGCTATAAGAGATAAAAAAACTTTCAGATACAATTGGCTTAGCTGGCTAGCTATTTCCTGGGACCCAAGGAGGTCCCTGACACACACACCCCCGACCCTGCAGCCTGCAGTCCTGAACTTCAGGAAAGAGAAGACTTCGAAACGAGGGTAGACATTAGATTCCTCCTAAGACTCTACTGTCTCCAGATCCAGGATGCTAATCATCCAAGGAACCCATCTGACCAACTATTTAATCAGAAAGCCTATAGAAATCACCTGAACTAAACTCTACCCACTGTCCAGACTGTACAGAGAGTAGGAAGCCAGAAATCAGAGTCCAAGAACGTTGATAATGGTTCTCAAACCTGACCCTAGGCTGAGTTAGCACTGGGCCAACAAGCCGGGAGTCTTTAGCTCCGGGCCTGCCCATAAGAATAGCTTTCAAATAAGGGTTTGAGTAAACTTAGCCACAAAGTTTATTTTAAGCACCACTGAGATTAAATCAGATATTTCAGTCCTTAACGGATGAAAGGGGTTCAACAAAACGTTCATTAACACCCTGCCAAAAAAGTGGTCTTGAAGTATGCTATTGATGACATTAAATAATGGGCCGGAATGCAAAGCATTGTTTACTCAGCTCAAGAACAAAAGACTCAGAACCCTATGAACCCAGTTAGCTGATTATAGGAATCACCATTGTCCCGACTGAAAGCAGCCAAAGTGAAACTGACAATGTGAAACTCTCAGCTAACCTTCTAGAACAGTGTCTACAGCAGACGAGTTCAAGCTGCACAGCACTGTGCATGCCTGAGAAGAGGGAGACCAGCGAGATTCCTGAGAGTCTACCTGGCACCACTGCCTGCCAGTGCGGGAGACGTGAGAGATGGCGGTTCGCTCCCTAGGTCCGGACGATCCCCTGGAGAAGGAAATGGCAACCCACTCCAGTATTCTTGCCCCATGGACAAAGGAGCCTGGCAGGTTACAGTCCACGGAGTTGCAAAGAGTCAGACACGACTGAAGCAGTTCAGCAGTTCATGCACTAAGTATAATCCCAAACTGGGGCACCCTAAGGAAAATTCAAAGTATTTCATGCACAGGAAGGACAATCATCAACTCTGTTGGAATGATCAAAGATGTTTGCTTCAGTCAAAATGTCATTTTAGCTCATTTTTTTCTGCCACTGGGAATAGGGGTTAAAATGTATGGCATTCTACCCTCTGATTTTATAATCGGATTTCAGTGCTTTCTGAAAAAATTTTTAAATTTTCCCTGCTTGATAAAAATGTGGGAAATAATGGTCACTCTACTGCTCCCAAAATTTACACTGACTCTCAGGCAAAGAGCAGCCTGGTGAGAAAATACTTAAAAAAAGAAATTTAGGAGTATATTTTTGCACATGTGAGTCTAATGTAAATTCAAACTCCAGGAGCAACTTCTGTAAAATATGAGTGATGACAGCCCAAAAATGTGCTTTTCATCCTCCATCTTGTACATGAAACTGAACCATTAAATACCATGACGACCCCTCCCCTAATTCAAACCAGCTGAAGGACAGAAATATTAAGTAAATGGCAACTTGAGCAAAACAGAATATTTATAAGGTCTTGTTCCAGAAATAAAACTAATGGTTTGTGTCTATGATTTTTCATTTTGTATATGTGTGTGTGCAGTCGTGTCTGACTCTCTGCGCCTCTGCTGACTGTAGCCCTCCAGGCTACTCTGTCCCTGGGATTCTCCAGGCAAGAACACTGGAGTGGGTTGCCATGCCCACCTTGAGGGGATCTTCCCGACCCAGGGATCAAACCCACAAGTCTTACATCTCCTGCGTTGGCAGGCGGGTTCTTTACCACTAGCACCACCTGGGTAGCCCAGCATTACAAATCCTCAAATAACAGGAGGACTGTCATCCTGGTGAGGCAGAGAGCTCCTCTCCGTACACTGGGGCCCAGACGTCAAGGTGCATGTGTGACCTTGTGGTTCCTCACATTTGATTCTTTGATGGATCCAAGGAGCCACTAAGAAAGAAAACGGGCTTCTGTGGTGATGGAGCCAAGTTGGGTGAGGGGTGCTCCTGCCTCCCCGAACCATCCAAGGCAGCGTGTGAAAGGGCACGCTTTTTACCTTCCGCCCTCGTGGACGTGGGTTCCCACACCCATTCCTACCGGGAGGAAGCAGCTGCAGGCCTGACTTCATGCTGTTTGGCATGAAGGCAACGGAATGGAAAAAAGAAGCGTTGGAAGCAAGTCAGGCCCTCAGGACTCCGACAGAAGGGCTGAGGTCTGTTACATCCCTTGGTCACATGGATGAGCCGAGCCCCAGTCAAGGACAGCATCCGCTCCCCTCCCTCCTTATTCTCCCTTCTTACTGACTGAGGAGCCTTGGAAGCTGGGTTTAACCTCTCCACACCTGAGCCTCCTCCTCTGCAAAGCCAGGAGGATAACAGCTACCTCAGAGAATTGTTGACGATTAAATGTGATAACACACGTCAAGCAGGTAGTCCACAGCTGAGACCCAACTAATAAATGGCCCCATAAATGGTCCCCTGGCTCTCCCTTCTCTGGGGATGGTCCTCTCTCCTTCTCTGCTTCCTGGGCTCTCTAGGACTTCCCTGGTGGCTCACATCTGCCTACAATGTGGGAGACCCGGATTCAATCCCTGGGTCGGGAAGATCTCCTGGAGAAGGAAATGGCAACCCACTCCAGTATTCTTGCCTGGAAAATCCCATGGATGGAGGAGCCTGGTGGGCTACAGTCCATGGGGTAGCAGAGAGTCAGACATGATTGAGCAACTTCACTTTCTAGGGCTCATTCCCCCCATTTCATTCTACACTGGGACCCAGCGACTGCCACTGCCATTTTGTCCCTCGCCAGCACAACACGTGTTCATGTCCTCGCAAAGAGGAGAGAATGAAGACAGAGGTCAGAAGGCCTTCCCACCACAGGAGGCTTCCCCTGAAATACAGCGTGGAAACTGGATGGAAGGTCTATCCGTGGACTCAGGTGGGCCGGCTGGGGACTCCAGCCCAAGCAGGCTTAAAAGAAGTGTGCAATAGAACTGAATCACTTTGCTACACACGTAAAACTAACATGGATAAATCAACTGCACTTCAATTAAAAAAAAAGAAAAGAAAAAATTAATGAATACACACACACAAAAGAAGTGTGCCGTTTCCTTGCAGGGGAAAAAAAACAACAACTCTCTAGCCTTCCAATCAGGAGAGACACACACTGTCATCAGAGGAAGGATGCAGAGAAAGTTACACGAATGAGAACAGGAAAGGGGCAGCAAGTGGAACAGAGAAACAAGAAAAGGGACAAACAAATGCCTCTCTTCACAGACAGGAGCACCGAAATAGAGACTGCAGGAGAGCGTGTTCCTTGTCACTAGAAGTAATAGAGACCCAGCTTTTACTCCTTCAATTCCCCAGGAAAAAAAAAAAAAAGCAATAAATGGAAAAGGCAGGCTTCTTCCTAAAGAGTCAAAAGATTCTCTGCCAAGAAGTTCTGAGTAAAACTGCACGTCCCCCAGTTGTGAGAGGGTGTGCAATCCCTGGCAAGGTGAGCCTTGCAGCTGCCATGACACCTCCCATGGAAAAAGACAGTCCACACATCCTTCAACTGTGCACGCAAATTTTACCACTTGCCAAAGCACCTATGTGCTCTAATCTCTACAGAAAACACATGTTCCTCATGAGCTAAACATGCCTTTTCAACCCAAGTTCATACAATGGCATTCCCATATATATTTTATACATTTCTAGTCTTAATCTGTAACAATTGTTCAAATTTCAATAAGCTAGAAAATACCAGAAATACTAACATATGCGTTAACTTTGTCTCCTTCTTAAGCCAACAAGTTTAGTTCCAGAAAACTGGTACCAGAAAAGACTTTTATATTTCCTACTATAGGTTATTATTTCTTAAGTAGGCACTGTGCTTTTCATATATCTTCTTTAATCTTCATAATCTTTTTGAGATAGGTTTACTATGTTTTAAATATTTTATATTTCTCTTCTAGATCCATTCTTACATGAATAAATAAACGTGATCACATACATGCTTTTTTGTAAATGACAAAATGTTTTCTTTTCTTTAGCTTGACTCATACATTCTCTCCCCACTTTTCTCCTTGCCAAAGTAATCTCAACTTTCCTTCCAAATTTCCCACTGTATTTAGATATTTCTTTGTATATAGGTTTTCAGATGTATATGTGTATTACAAATACACATATATTTTAAAACGTGTCTTCTGATTACACTTTCTTCCTCCTTTTTTCTTATTCCACAATAAATTGTAGAAATTGAAGCAAATCATCTGGTAAGGTAATTGTTAGTATTTCCAATTAACAAATGGGAAAATTGAGGCTCATAAGTTTTGAGTGAATTGTCCAAAGTCCCAGAGCTAATTAATGGTAGAAGTAGAATTTGAACCCGCAGCTGTCTATCTCTGAAGCATATGCTCAATGAGTACCAATGGGAAAACAAAATAAACACAAAAACAGTACCTCTTGTGTCCCTTAGGTCTGGGTTAAATTTTTCGTGATAAGAAGTAAATTCTCATCAGCTTATTTGTCAAAAGCATTATCTCATTCATTTCAACACACATTTAGAAAGCACCAATAATCATGGACCAGGCGTCACATGGCACCAGTAAACAAGGGCAAACGTGATGAGTGGGTACCTTTCTGAACAGGATCTGTACCCCTGGGCATCTTCCACCAGAAATGCCAGGACGTGATGGCTACATAATGAATACAGCATGACTGGTATCAGACTTTTTGTCAAAATTACTTTATACACCATCAAGAAAGATGCTGAGTTTCTCAGCATCTCTCTATTGCTCTGGGCACTTTTCTAAAAACATGGCCTCAAAAGCATATGATGAAGTCACACATGCCTCAAGTTCAAGGGCCGCTCAGAACTGGACCTGAAACAACAGCCAAACTTCACTCTTCATGTTCCAGGAACAGACAGAAAGCATATGGCTTTTCAGAACTGCATCTATTTTATGGCATGGTTAGAACTGAAGAAAGGATGTTCTTTACTCTGCCAAATCAGCAGTGGGAACAAACGTGCACTCTCAGAATACTTGAACCAAGTGGGACATGGAAAAAGAACACGCTCTTCCTTACATTTTTATGGCTTCAACTCAATTTAAGAATAATTTCACAAGAGTCTGCTACGTGCCAGTTAATATCTTCCTGGCCTTCACTAGGATTTGAAAGTCTGGCCAATGAGTGGTGCATGAAACTGGCATGTCACTCCCAAAACAGAACATCTGTCAGTGTGAAAATCACCCAGGTTCTCTGTCCCTCTGCCTTGGGGAAAAACAACATGAGATTCTGTCAGCCCACATCCTGAAGTGAGGAGAGCTGAAGCAGATCTTCCAGCTGACCCATCTACAGGTAGATAATCCAGGAATAAGTTGCTGAGGTTTGAGGGATGTTTGTTACTGCGTCATCACTGAGCTCATCCTGACTGGTAAATCCAACTTCCACAGGTCAAAACGAAAAGAAAATTAAGAAGCAGATGCAATAACACACTCAGAACAAAGATTATGGTGAAATGTTGTTACTCCAAAATTTCTATTTTAAAAAAATGTAGTGTTCTAACATTTTAGAGAAAGCACAGGATTATTAGGTCAACTATTTTGAAACAAAAGAAGGCAATCTTTGATGTAAAGGCCACTAGTCATTCTTCACAGAAACTCTCTGTATCACACATCTAATTTAAAGCCTTTCATCTCTCCCTAGCTCTGATGGGGGGGTGGGGGAGAAGAAGGAGAGAAAGACAGACTGGTACTTCATACCTGAATGTAAATCCTTTGAAGAAAAGGGAAAAGGAAAAAACTTTTAGAAAACAACAGTGATGCACTGACCTTCTGGACTGTAGTGGTCAGGTCCAAGCAAAGCTGAATAATTTTATTCTTTGTCACTGAGAAGTCAGTGATCCCTGTAAATGGAGCCCTAGAAAGCAAGCAATAAAAATTCTCTTTAAAAAAATAGTGAAGACGCTGAAGCCACCAAGATCCCACACTGTGTATTAACAAACACAATATTCAACAAGCCAGTTTAAATTGTTATGTAAGTTTCCTCCTAAGTAACACACAAAATAGGAATCTGAATAGCAAAGAGACAGAGAAGTTCTAGATTAAAACACAACCAAAAATGAGCCAAGGGAATGAACATCCCTTCAAAAGTCAACTAATAGCCTTCATGTAGCCAGATAATTAGTAATGTTTAACCTCAGTAAAACTCAAGTCTTCTCTAAGCTGAGGTTAATCTGTTCCTGCTATTCACCTTCTCTAGAACTTCCAAAGAGACCCTAAAATGGACCACTGACTCCAAACTCCTGAGGCAAAGTACAGACTTCTATGTGTCTCAGACCTCCTTTCATAGGACAGTAAAGCACACCCATCACTTACCTGTCTAGCCAAGCTAACAAGGCCTTGGCAGCACCTATGAGCTCCACTACAGAAGTCAGGAACTCATTGGGGGGCTTGTGGGAGGTATTCCCATCATAAGCTGGACTTTTCCTCCTGCTGCTTATGTAATTCTGTAAATTATGGGAGGACGCTCGCAGTTTCAAAACCAAGTTCTTCATATTGTCAGTTTCAAGGCCATAATTCTGGAAAACAAAATCAAACGGAAAAATTCAAATCAACAATGTCCAAACTCTCATAATAACTCAAAACCCACTGAGTCACTTGAACAACTCCTATCTCAGCCACAAAACCCTGCGTGATTTACCCACAGTATTGATCTCACCCACATGAGCCACACCAGCCTTCCCTCCGTTCCTTCCATAGCCTACTCTTGCCTCAGGAACTTTATTCTTGATAGTTTTGCTTCCCAAAATGCTTCCCCCACAAATTTTGGCATAGACAGCTTTCTTATCACTTTCATCTTGTGTGTTCAGTTGCTTAGTCATATCCGACTGTTTGTAACCCCATGGACTGTAGCCTGCCAGGCTCCTCTATCCATGGGATTCCCAGGCAAGAATACTGGAGTGAATTGTCATTTCCTTCTCCAGGGAATCTTCCAGACCCAGGGATCAAACCTACATCTCCCAAGCATCTCCTGTACTGCTGGCAGATTCTTTACCACTGAGCCACCAGGGAAGGCCATTTACATCCTAATTAGCCCAAATATGCCCTCCTCTTCAAAGCTTCCAGGACCATCTAGAGCAGGTTCTCAACCTGGACCCTACTGACGTTTACAATCTAATCATTCTCTATTTGGTGGACTAAGGTGGGATTCCTATAGCCGTAGAATGTTTAGCTGGCCTCCACTTGTTAAAATCAGTAGTATCCCTTCCCCAGTTGTGACAAACAAAAATGTCTGCAGACATTGCCGAGTTTCTCCTGAGGTCACTCTCTAGCCCATCACCTCTCCGTCATCTCTGGACCACCTTGCTCACTGTCTTCCTCACTCGGATGCATGGTCCACCAGAGCTCAGCTCTGCATACGTCCCTCAGAATTGCACTTCCAGGACAGCAGACATAAAGCAGTCATTGAGTAGATAAATTTCCATCAAATGGAACTCACGCAGAAACAGAGCAGCACTGTCTAAAGAGCAGTTCACCTGAAAGGTCATTTCTGTCCCGTGAGCTTCTAATCTCTGTTCCCTCTGAGTAATGTTCATCCTACGTGGGTGCTTTTAAAAGATTCATTGCCTATGACAATATTGCCCTAGACTACTCCTTTCCCTGAAAGGAGATCAAACCAGTCCACCCTCAAGGAAATCAACCCTGACTATTCATTGGAAGGACTGTCGCTGAAGCTGAAGCTCCAATACTTTGGCCACATGATGCAAAGAGCTGACTCAGTGGAATCTGATGCTGGTAAAGACTGAAGGCAAAAGGAGAAGGGCACAGCAGAGGATGAGATGGTTGGCTAGCCTTACCAACTCAATGGACATGAATCTGAGCAAACTCCTGGAGACAGTGATGGACAGGAAAGTCTGGCATGCTGTAGTCCATGGAGTCACAAAGAGCCAGATAAGACTGAGTGACTGAACAACTCCCTTCCAGATAAAGAACAAATCCCAAGAAACAACATGAAATTTGAGACAACCTTAGAGGGGAGAGACGAATTTCAGTATTCCATGTACATGTCCTAAATTGGTGTTTCATCACTTTTTAACAAAAATAAATAAATAAATATCTCTGAGGTATATTAAACTATGTCAATAGCATCCCAAAGCAAGAATGTGGTACCATGTAAAATTTGGTCATAATACATGGCCAACACTATTGAACATGTTATGCCAGAAACTGGGCTAAGTGCTGGGCAAACATTATCACAGGCAAACAGCTTATGAAGGTGGAAGTGGTATTATCTATATTCTGCAGGTAAGCAGATTGTGGCACAGGGACGTTAAATAAATTCTCTGAAGTTACACAGCTAATCCGTCGAGGCGGTAGGATCTAACCAAGGCGATCTGCACCAAGGGTACAAGCTTTGGATCCCAAAGCCATACCCCCTGTCCAAGAAAGGGCAAAGTGATGAGACAGAAAACAGGATGGATACAGAACAAGGAAAAAGAAGAGTGGCCAGTCACCCTGGATCCAGCCCAAACTTAACCCCTCTCACTTCTATCCTGACCCGCTCCATCCCTGTGATGTGTTAGAAGCTTCCTTGACAGGCTTCAGCCACCTGGAACCTCACCCTTCTGGAAGGCCAGCAGACTTTCTTTGGATCTGATTGCTGCTTTTGTCCCGCCTGCATCTAGCCTGTCTTTTAGCCCCTCCTCTGTTACTGCCTTCTCCTCTGTTACAGCCTTCATTTCTTTTTTTTTCCGCTTTTTAATTTTTTTAATTATGAAAGCATGATAACATTTACAGGAGACTTGGAAAACACAGAACAAAGTTACATATGCTGCTAAGTCACTTCAGTTGTGTCTGACTCTGTGCGACCCCACAGACGGCAGCCCACCAGGCTCCCCAGTCCCTGGGATTCTCCAGGCAAGAACACTGGAGTGGGTTTCCATTTCCTTCTCCAATGCATGAAAGTGAAAAGTGGAAGTGAAGTCGCTCAGTTGTGTCCGACCGTCAGCGACCCCCATGGACTGCAGCCTTCCAGGCTCCTCCGTCCATTGGATTTTCCAGGCAAGAGTACTGGAGTGGGGTGCCATTGCCTTCTCCGAAAGTTACATACAGTTCCCCTATATATTATGATTATATTTTAAGTAGTAAAATAAGATTTTTTTAGTTGGAGTTTCAATTTCAAACTCTCAAAAATTATTAGAATTAATATACAGAAAAGTAGAAGGATATAGTAGACCTGAAAAGCACCATGAACCAATTCAACATAATTAAGACTTGCACAATTTTCACACAACAGTAGGATACAAATTCCATTCTAGTTACCACAGACTATAAACTAGGAGACAGACACTGGAACATATCCAGGGACATTAAATAAGGTATAAAATTTTCATGGTCTAAAGGTATTGAAATTATAGTCTTTTTCTCTTACAGCCCCCATTTCTAATGTCTCAGAGAGGGGTGAGCAATGTCCCCAAGTAAAGATACATAAAGTATAACTATACCAGGGAGTCTGTGAGAACTTTTTCTTTTGGAAAGATGAACAATGGTAAATAGTAACAATAACAACAAAAGACAATACCCTGAATGAAAACATTTCTCACTATAATTAGATTTTACGTGATGTTTACATTTATGTTTAGATAGAGGGAATTCCCTGGTGGTCCAGTAATGAGGACTCCATGCTCCCACTATGAGAGAAGGCAATGGCACCCCACTCCAGTACTCTTGCCTGGAAAATCCAATGGACGGAGGAGCCTGGTGGGCTGCAGTCCATGGGGTCGCTAAGAGTCGGACATGACTGAGCGACTTCACTTTCACTTTTCACTTTCATGCATTGGAGAAGGAAATAGCAACCCACTCCAGTGTTCTTGCTTGGAGAATCCCAGGGACGGGGGAGCCTGGTGGGCTGCCGTCTATGGGGTCGCACAGAGTCGGACACGACTGAAGCGACTTAGCAGCAGCACCAGCTCCCACTATAGGGAGCATGGGCTCAATCCCTGGCCAGGGAACCAAGATAAGATTCTGCATGCCACACAGCGCAGCCAAAAAAAATAAAAGAATTTAGATAGAAAACTTAAGAACAAATATAAAGACAAGAACTCTTCAGCTGCATTAACTGAAAACTCTTTGCAATTTTTTACAAAAATCTAAATTTCATAACAAAAATAAGTCTTCTGTATCAACAGGAACATTCCCTCTAAACATTACATTCATCCATTCTTTTTTTCAACTGTCATTTTTCCAGAAACCAAAACATGGCATTGTCCTTTAACAGAGAAGACAGAAATAAAAAGATGGATTTTCACCATGGCTTTTGAAATTCAGAAAATCAGAGACTCACAACTGAATGGATAAATAGCCACCTGACGCAACCTGTTTGAAGGACTTGTGACTATGATTAAAAGGAACTGTTCCCTTACTCAGTTAATTACTCAGCCTGCCAACTTACGGCAGAAGTTCTGAACTAAAAGCAGGAAGCCCGGCTTTCTGCGGCCAGTGTCACCACAGATAACTTGGAACTTTTATTACTGTACAGCATTTATTTCTTTAATTCAAAGAGGATTAAATGCACTTGAGTGTTACAGGAAATTTTAAACCTCAATCTTCTATAAAGCAACCACTCTTAACATTAAAATAAAGGAGGAATGTAGCTTGCTAACCGGTTCTTTTCATTTCCACTGAGATGAAATTTTTTTTTCATTTCCCACAAATCATGGGACTAGAAGAATGAACAGATGTAGCTATGACAGATTATAATTCTATTTTTAAGGTACTTTAGAGATTTTAATAGGCTTTATTAAGGTATACTTTATGATCCATAATATTTACTAATCTTAAATGTACAACACAGTGACTTTTAAGAAATGTATGTTGTCACATAAGCACCATCACAATGACAATCATAGAACACTTGCATCACCCCCAAACATCCTTCACCCCACTTCACAGTCACTTTCCCTAACCCCTCGTCCCCAACAACTTCTGATATTCTTCCTGTCACTATAGTTCTGCTTTTTTTACATAGATTATGATTTTAAGAAGCAGTAAAGAAAGGAACAAGGAAACGGCTACCCACTCCAGTGTTCTTGCCTAGAGAATCCCAGGGACGGCAGAGCCTGGTGGGCTGCAGTCTATGGGGTCGCACAGAGTCGGACACGACTGAAGCGACTTAGCAGTAGCAAAGAAGAAACAAGGGAAGAAAGGAAAATCCCTTTCCCTTCCACTCCATTCCACAATAAGAAAACAAGAAACTGATTATATTAGTTCTAAAGAACTACTGTAGAAACATAATCAGGAAAGGATTATTGACTTAAGTGCCCCACAATGAAAGAGAGTAAATGAATAATTTCCCAGACCAGATTTGATCATTTTCACTAACCTTTCCCTAACGTTTGTCTCCTTCAGAAACTGCTTAATTGAAGATAAGGTATCGAGAAGGTACAAACTAAGAAATGAAATGAATCTCCAAAAATTTAGGCATGTACTAAAAACTTTCCACCAAGATCCCACTTCATTAGAAGTTAGCCATCAGGGGTCATTTCATGGTCTGGCCAGAGAAACAATAGGTGAGACGGGGGGAAAGAGGCAGTCCACTCTTCTGGTGTCATTAATTGCACACATTTTAGCTAAGGACAAATCTTACACATTTTCTCCACTCCCTTCTTTTCCCATTCATAAGCAAGACCAAAAACGGCCAGCAAAGATTCCTCTTCATGAGTGATTTCTCCCACAAAAAGGATAACGTTTGGTGGGGGGTGGGCAGTAATTCTCTGGTGGCCCAGTGGTTAAGAATCCGCTTTGCAATGCAGGGGACGTGGGTTCAATCCCTGGTTGGGGAACTAGCCTCCCACATGTCTCAGAGCAATTAATTAAGCCCACTCGCCACAACTAGAGCCCACACACCCCAGTGAAAGATCCCACATGACACAAGAATCCTGCATGCCGCAACCAAGACCCCATGCACCAAATAAATGAACACATATTGAAACTTTAAAAGATTGTTTTAAACTGTTTTGCTGAAAGGTAAATGATGAATAACGGGTCATCTCTGGGGTGCACAAGTGCACAGAAGCCCCCTGGGCAGGTAGACACACCACAGGTATTTTGTTTTAAGCACATATGTAGATGGCATCACTTGATACGTGTATGAATTCCAACTCTGTTCACTTTCCTCAGCCTACTCCAACCTTAAAAATACATCTGTCCTTCTCTTGGTCTTCAGGAAACTAGGGTCTGGTTGATCTGGCACAGAAAATGGGTTTTACAGTTATATTAGAAACTTTTTACTCTCCACCCAACCCTAGAGACGAATGCTGTCCAACAGAACCTTCTGCAATGATGAAAATGTTCTCCGGCTGTACTGCCCAAATATGGTAGCCACTGGCCACAAATACCTACTGAGCACTTGGAATGTAGCTGTGCAACTGAGCAACTGAATTTTACTCTTTCGTTTTAATTCATTTTCACTTAAACGGTCACATGTAGCAGCTCCTGGAAAAAAGCCGTTCTACAGCCTGTCCCAGTCACCCCCTGCCCCAGATGGAGAAAAACTGGATTCTGAACTCAGTTCTGAGAAGTGGTCTTGGTTCTGCCTCAGAAAACAAGTCTCTCTCCTAAGCCACTCTAGCCAGCCAAGGCCAGTGTTCACAAAAGGGAGTTCTCCTTGTTCTGTATCCAGAATCAGAACCAGTGGCCCATCTGCTCGTTCGTTTGGGGATCTTAATAGTGGTTCCTTACTTAGGTTCCTATAAATTCTATCTGCCCTTTTCTTTCCAAAACTTTCCAGTGTTTTTGTTTTTTCCTCCCTCTCTTGCTTCTAATTCTACTCATTTCCTGTCCATCATAAAATCAACATCCACTAAACTGTTTACATAGAAATATCTCTCATAATAATACCAGGGACAATTGCAAATACATAGTAACTGTCCCGGGGATGGACTATTCGAGGCAAAGAAGTTATTTAAATATACACTTCTTAAATATACACTTGTTTAGATATACAAAGATCTATATGGTGTAAATGGATTAAACATGGTATTAATATAATAAACAGATGTATTATAACAATACTTTAAAAGGAGATTATAGCCAGGCTAAAGATATTTTACTGAATGCTCGAAAACCATCCCCTACTCAAAAAAGGCACATTCATTTAAGACCCTTTCATGACCCTCCTGTCAAATGCATTCACTGGCACTCTGCTACACGAAACATGCCCAGAAAGAGTTTGAGGTCAAAACTTTGTCTACAAAGGAAATTAGAAGGAAATTGTAGGAGATAAAACACAGCTTTAGGTTCTGGCATTTCTCCAGCTTTGTTCACTTTAGTCTAATATTTTAAGAGGTAGAGAAGGGAGGGGAAGCAGAGAGGCAGCTGTTATGCTAATTATCCTGCTTGAGGTCCACAACCTGCCTGCAATCCATCCTGCCTCCTCCCCTTCCATCTTGTGAATTTCAAAGTAATTTACCTGCCCTCCCAGCCCTACCGCAAAGCCAAAGAGATGATCTGAAACAGAAGAAAAAGACCAAAAAGTAATGTTCCCAGAAAGCGCAACACAAGTAAACTCAAACATGTCTTACTGTATGAAACACGTAAGTTTTAATCATAAACAGGACTAGGATATCTTCTGGGCAGCACAAAACACTTACGTGTTAATACACAGCTAAATGCTGGTTCTGCTGCCTTACTCTGCGGAGCAAGGGAGGAAGTCTCCCCGACCCTGAACCCCTGCCCCCATCCCTTTGACCTCTCTTTGCCCAGATACACATGATCCTGTGTGACGGGCAGCTGTGTCTAAAAGCTCGCACCAGGCTCTAGAGAAGCAGACTGGCATGCTGGTAGGGAGAGGGGCACCCTGATCGAGCTGCTCAATGCTGTCCTGGAGCCTTGGCCACTTCCAGAACCAAGCCAGAAGGCCATGTAGCAGCTGGACCCATCCAGGAAGAAACAGGCTACTTTCCCTGGGGACTGAAGTCAAACACAATCTCCCTGCTACTCCTGACGCAGCCCCATGCATGAAGCCCCAAAAGTGTGAGGACCACAGGGGGGCCCACCTTGGGATGGACTGATGGATGCTGGACGGGTCACCGGCTGAAGGAGGGAGGCTGGAGCCCATCTCCTACTGAGGCTCCAAACGGGAAAGTGATCACCCCTGTCCCATATGCCCTCAGCAAAAACCCCCTCACTCTGCTGCTACAGAGTGTAGGCTTTCACATCTAGGGGAGTGTCACTGCACAAATGGGGAAAACAGACACCGCGGTCTCCCTGGAGGTCACAGAGCCAAGAGCGTGCAGCAGAGCCTGGATTAAAATGCAAAACCCTGCCTCCCAGGCCAGCGCTCACACCACTTGGCCACAGCGTGTCCCTGGTGGCAGCTCATTCATCAACCACAATTTCCCCCGTTACTTTTCTAAACAAGTGTAGGGCATCTCAGAGCAGAAGACAAGGCTCTGCCCATTTTAAGAAGAACACGCACAATGCAGCAAGTGTTATATAATCAACGGGACGCAACCGCCAATGGCAAGCAATCGGCAGCACATTTTTTCCCACCATTCTCAGTGATGTAATTGTATATGCCCTTGGCTCAGGTTCACAGCAGAGCAGTCTAAATGCTGCCGACTTTCTCCAAAGCAAGACAGTTAAGGAAATGGCATCCTTTGCATGGCACCACAATTGACGTGGATCCCACCCTATGCCAACCAGTTTATAAACACGATGGCCTTGGAGGTGGTGTTAGCCCACACCTAAAAGAGCTATCAATACTCCCCACATCACAGATGCAATGAAGAGTCAGAACCTGGCTGGATTTAACTCGCTCAGGTTCAAGCCAAAACTCAGTCAACTGCGAAATGTAGCTAAATTCACATTTTTTTTTCCCTATCCAGCTGGCATTTCATAGGCTGAATATTTCAAGCACCAGCATCAGTTATTAAACTATCAAAAAAATCTGTAAAATATAAAAATGATTTTTATGTAACAAAAACAGACCAAAAAAATCAAAACCCATTTGTCATTTCAATAGAGAAGATGACATGTTCATTCAGGTCCATCTTCATCTTTTTATCCTTTATAAAAGATAGGAAAATGAAATGAATACAGAGTTTTTTCCATAAAAGGAAAGCTTTTTCTGCAAAGGCCAAGAGAGCAAATATTTTCAGCTTTAAGGGGCTACACAGTCCCTGAAACAACTACCCAACTCTGCCACAGTAACATAAAAGTAGTCACAGATAACACTTAAATAAAACTTTATTTACAAAAATAGACAGCAGGCCAGATTGAAGGTGCAGGCTATTGTTTGCCAGCTCTTCCTAGAAAATTATTTCTTTTCTTCCCTTCTGATATTATCTTCAGCTCATGCTCTACTTCAGTGGATCATTAAGAAAATGATGACAAGCAAGATAGCAAAACCAAGGAGATTTAAAAGGTGAGATTCTTAAAAAACCATCATTGCAGTACAGATCACCTTTTCCTGAACTAACCAGTGCACAGAGAAGGTCGACAGCCTCCAGCACAAGTTCCTGGTGTCCAATGCGTGTGACACCCAGCTCCTCAAGATCCTGGTGGGAAATCTGTAGCAGCTGTTCTCCGTTAATCTTCTCTCGTTCAAACTTGTGGACATACTGCTGCAGGCAATCATCTAACCCTACCAAGAAAGCAAAAGAGTCCATTATTGTCATTTTGTTCCCTTACTTCAAAAAATGCCCACATTTAAATCAACCTCAGGAATCACCAATTATGCTCCGCTATTTGATGCTCCATACAATCAAGTGTGTTCTCATCTTCTTAAACAAGTTTTAAATCTAAATTTTAAATTTAAATCACAACTTAAATTTTCAGATGGATCCCACAGTTTTGACACTTATCTTTCCATTTCCTTTCAGCTAGAAGAATAAACACTAACCCCTGGTGGTTTGAAATGCTAGTTATCTGTGCTACACACACATTCGTCTGTTGGCTAAGCAGTCTTTCTCTGGAACATCAGCCCTCTCCCAGCCCATGTGATTCCAGTGGACATGCCAATGAAGATGCTCTGCCACAGTGACTGGCCACACTATTCTACCCACCCACAAGTGATATCTCTGCCCCACTATTTTGAAAGTTTTGAAAGTGGCAAAAACTTTCACCATTTGCCTCCTGATAAGATGTAGAAAGAGAAACAGTCCCTAATAACCATTTGGGACTATCGGATACCTGAAGGAGAAACTAAGACAAAATTAATTTCATGGTAACAAGTTACTATGGTAACGAGTAGTTACTAGTAACTAGTTCCTATGGTAACTAGTCAGAACTAACCCACCCTCCCTGAAGAGACATCTGTCTAACAGAGGGGTTCTGTCACACAGCAGCGAGTTTGTGGCAAGTATATAAACCCACCTCCACTGTGATGGCCTCGAGCCGCAGGTGGCCTCCATCGCATGTGAGTCAAGCAGGCAGTGGAGGCCACACCAGCCAGCAGGTATGGAGGGTAACCATCCAGGGTACCCAGGGCAGTCTGCAAGGGGGCAGAGTCTATCTGCAGTCTATCAACAGTGATAGTCCTAGAGACAAGGAGAGCCTCCTTACAACCCTATTCCCATTTCATAGATGACTAAATCAAGGCTCACAGAAATTCTGTACCTTGTCCACAGTTACATAGCTGGTACAATGCCAAGAGAACATTTCGTTGGCCATTTTCTTCAGCCCAATATAGAAGAAAAGAGCACGAATTCAAATCAAGATTTGTTGACTCAAGCCCCGATCCTTTTGCATTCTACCCAAAAAACATGGGACTATAAAAATTCCTCTCCAAGCATGCTCCTAAATAAGGAGTAAGGTCTAATCACAGCTATTAAAACAGAAGCATGGAAACCTAGGGGTCCTGAGAAGGTACTTCACATTTCATTGACCCCCAAAACTGGGAAAGTATGAATAAAAGACTAATCACGGTGAGTTTTACCCTAAATGACTCAGCCAGTTTCAGGCCAGATTGATTCAATATCTTACACCCTCCCCTCCTTCAGAATGTTCTCTTTCCTTGCCTGCTCTTAAGCTTTAAAAGGAATTTTTGGTCTAATTTGTCATAAATGTTTAGGACAATTATATTAAACATTTAAACCCTGTTACAGCTGAATCAATCTTCCCAAGATACATATGTTGAAGTTCTAATCAGCAGTACCTCAGAACATTACTGAACTTGGAGGTAATGTTTTTAAAGAGTTCATTAAGTCAAATGAAAAGTGATGACCAACCTAGATAGCATATTGAAAAGCAGAGACATTACTTTGCCAACAAAGGTCCGTCTAGTCCAGGCTATGGTTTTTCCACTGGTCATGTATGGATGTGAAAGTTGGACTGTGAAGAAAAGCTGAGCACCGAAGAATTGATGCTTTTGAAGTGTGGTGTTGGAGAAGACTCTCGCGAGTCCCTTGGACTGCAAGGAGATCCAACCAGTCCATTCTAAAGGAGATCAGCCCTGGGTGTTCTTTGGAAGGAATGATGCTAAAGCTGAAGCTCCAGTACTTTGGCCACCTCATGCGAAGAGTTGACTCATTGGAAAAGACTCTGATGCTGGGAGGGATTGGGGGCAGGAGAAGGGGACGACAGAGGATGAGATGGCTGGATGGCATCACCGACTCGATGGACATGAGTTTGAGTGAACTCCGGGAGTTGGTGATGGACAGGGAGGCCTGGCGTGCTGCGATTCATGGGGTCACAAAGAGTCAGACATGACTGAGCAACTAAACTGAACTGAACTGAAGTCAAACGAGGTCATATGGGTGAGCCCACACCCACTATGAAGGAGGAAATAGAAACTGACTCCAGTATTCTTGCCTGGAAAATCCCATGAACATAGGAGCCTGGTGGGCTACAGTTCATGAGGTCACAGAGAGTCGGACACGACTGAGCGACTAAGCACAAAAACCCAGTATGACTGGTGTTCTTATGAGAAAAGGAGACGTACACACCCAGAGAAGAGCACGTGAAGACATAAAGGGGAAGGTCTCTACAAGCCAGGAAGAGAGGCCTCAGAAGAAACCATCTCTGCGAATACTATGATCTCAGACTTCTGGCCTCCAGAATTTGGAGAAATTAAATTCCTGTTGTTTCAGCCACCCAGTCTGTGGGGCTTTGTTATGACAGCTCTAACGAACCAACACAGACCTACTGATACTTTACTCCATGTTCATCCACACGCGATAAACTTTTTCCTAAAATAAACAAGGCCCAATGACCAACAGAATTACAATTCACGTTTACTGTGCCAAGCAAGTTCTTTGCTCAAAATATGAGAATGAGACCGGCTCACATTATTTCTCATGTGCAGAATAAACTAGTCCATTACACTTAAAGTGAAGGACCACATGCACCATAGGTGTTCATAAAACTCTATCCTTTAATAATAAGTAGAAATAAAGATGAGGTCGGATTTCCTTTTTAACTGTGAAGAGTTTCACTGAAGAAACAAGATTTCGGAAACAGCTTCAGAGCATTAAGGAAATATTTTGGACACAAAGAAGGCTGATATGGAAGATGTAAAGATGTTTCTGGATAGGACGAGAGAGAAGTGAAGAAAACAGCAGAACATTTGCCTGCAAAAGGTCCAGAATCTCCTTGAGGATTCAGAGGACTATAAATGATTTGACCTCAACTAATCAAAAGATCCTCAAGATGTAGTAGAATTCCCAAGTAGAAACACCATGCGGTTACCTGCCCAAATACAGAATCTAGAGCGACTTAAAGACTCCCCACTGTGGAAGCAATCTAAATGCCCATCAAAAGACAAACGGATAAAGATGTGATACACACACACACACACACACACACAATGGAATATTCAGTTCAGTCGCTCAGTCATGTCCGACTCTGCGACCCCATGAATCGCAGCACACCAGGCCTCCCTGTCCATCACCAGCTCCCGGAGTTCACTCAGACTCACGTCCATCGAGTCCATGATGCCATCCAGCCATCTCATCCTTGGTCGTCCCCTTCTCCTCCTGCCCCCAATCCCTCCCAGAATCAGAGTCTTTGCCAATGAGTCAGCTCTTCGCATGAGGTGGCCAAAGTACTGGAGTTTCAGCTTTACCATCATTCCTTCCAAAGAACACCCAGGACTGATCTCCTTTAGAATGGACTGGTTGGATCTCCTTGCAGTCCAAAGGACTCTCAAGAGTCTTCTCCAACACCACAGTTCAAAAGCATCAGTTCTTCGGTGCTCAGCTTTCTTCACAGTCCAACTCTCACATCCATACATGACCACAGGAAAAACCATAGCTTTGACTAGACGGACCTTTGTTGGCTAAGTAATGTCTCTGCTTTTGAATATGCTATCTAGGTTGGTCATAACTTTCCTTCCAAGGAGGAAGTGTCTTTTAATTTCATGGCTGCAATCACCATCTGCAGTGATTTTGGAGCCCAAAAAAATAAAGTCTGACACTGTTTCCACTCCTTCCCCTTACTCGGCCATAAAAAAGAATGAAATAATGTCATCTGCAGCAACATGCATGAACTTAAAGATACTAAGTGAAGTAAGTCAGAGAAAAGCAGATAAATTATATCACTTATATGTAGAATTTTTTTAAAAATGTACAATGAACTTTGAAAGAGACTCATGAAAACAAAGTTACAGTTACCAAAGGGGAAGGGATAAATTAAGAATTTGGGATTAACAGACACAGTACTATAAATAAATAACCAAGAAAGACTTACTGTATAGCACAGGGAACTATATTCAACATCTTATAATAACCTACAATGGAAAAGACTCTGGATAGGAATAGAAATATACATATATATATGTATAACTGAATCACTTTCCTGCACATTCGAGACTAACACACCATTGTAAATCAACTATACCTCAATAAAAAACTTTAAAAATAAAGAGACTTTCCCCTCAAGGGACACATATATTGAATATGCTATGTTTTAAATAGTATTGTCTCCAGTTTTATTATTCCAGTACATCATGGCCTATTGTTCAGTTATCCTATTGTTTAGAATACAATTAAACATTCACAAACAGCCAAATCAAACTATTATGCAGTCCCACAAAGCAGGGGAAAATCCCCAATTTAAAATGAACCGGTTTTAGAATTTGTAATACACCTTGCACTTTAACTTATTTGTCAAATGTATCTATTTACCAGTTCTTTGCTTCAAGGAACTTACAGAAAGTCTAGCAGGGCTGAGAGAAAGACATAATTACACAAAATTAGATTAAAGACATTTCATTTATACAAATTAAATTAAACACACAATTCAATGTGAAAAGAACCACGAAGGAAAAGGATAGGGTTCCCACAGGATGGAAGCTGCAGGGAGAGACACCCAGACACCCCCTTATCCTTAAACCTGCAAATAATCCTACACTCTCAAAGAAATCCCAAAGGCAAAAAGGAAAAAAAAACAAACATCTCATGATTTTTAAAAATACTATTCTCTGATTTATATCAGAAAAGCCGAGAGGGCAGCGGTTAAGAGCCCAAGTCCAATCTCAGTCCACTTCCTGCTAACTGGGTACCTGGAGCAAGTTTCCCAGTTGGCTCACTTGTAAAACAGAGATAATAACACTATCTACCACCCAACTCTATCCTTCTGGAATAACTGTTCTTTGTCACCCCGTTTTGTCAAGGTCTGTTGGCCTTAATTTTAAAGCTGGTTGATACAAGTGGTTTAGGTATAGCAGTCCGAGTTTCGGTAGTAACACCATGTTTGTTTGAAACACAGGGTGTACTGAGTTTTACCTCAGTTCAAGGACTGAGGAATACTTTTTGCTTTATCAGACAAGCCCTTGACCCACTGGCCCTTCTTAATGAGTCAAAAGAACAACCAGCATCTCTAGAAGGAGAAAAGGAGGTGATTCTGTTGCTGACCACCATGTTTGGTCTCCCTAATCAATAGAAATTGATAAGAGATCAGACAAGAAATTCAGGAAAGGCTTTATTGGGGCCCCTGTTGCAGCAAGGGGAGCAAAAACAGGTAACACATCCCCTTGCTCCCTCCCTGAGGCAGGCAAGCTGGTTCCTTACATGGAGGGAGGATAGGGGCGGGTCCAGGGGTGGCTTGGAGGGGAGGCTTAGGTGGTTTGCCCACCACTTTGGTGCTGCTGTGTCCTGGAGGCAAGCGCAATACCCGTTTTGCTCCCAGCTCTTCAGAAGTGGCAGCTGGGAGTTTTTCGTCTTTTTGTATCTTATTGTCCATAACTTGCCCCAATTGGGCATGCACATGGTTATTTTTGTCCCTTCTAGTTTCTTTGTATTTTGTTGCTCCAGCAGATGTTTATCCAAGCACTGCAGCAAAGGGTCCCTGGTCCCAGCCTGTCTCAGCCCCAGGGACAGCCTGAGACAAAAGGGCACAGCCAGCCTTTGCACCTGCCGAGGCCCGATGGAAGCACAGTTCCTCCCTCTTAACATGGAAGAAGCCAGTTTCCTCCCAAGCCATTCTCTTTCTCCCCTATCCGAATATCCCGTATCCACTTTGAGGAGAGAAACTACAGCCATGACTTCCCTTTTTCGGCTCAAGATCCTCTGTCTTCCCCTACTGATCTGAAAAGGACGAAAAGCAGAATGAACTGCACGCTGAAGGTAACACAAGCAGAAGCTAACTCTTACAAGGGGTGAACTGAGGCTTTTAATCTAATCATGACCAAATCTAAGAGAAATATAGTATCACATCTCATGTTAATGAATAATCACACATTAAACAGGTATCTGCTTTGTAATTTTTTTAAAAAATATTTCTTACCCTTTTGGAAATGTCTATTTCTTATATTGGGGCTTCCCAGGTGGTGTTAGTGGTAAAGAATCCACCTGCCAATGCGGGAGACGAGGGTTCCATCCTCGAGTCAGGAAGATCCCCTGGAGGATGGCATGAGATTTCTAGCCTGGAGAAGCCCCATGGACAGAGGAGCCTGATGGGCTACAGTCCATAGGGTCACAAAGAATTGGATACGACTGAAGCAACTCAGCACATTTCTTATATTGAAGGCAAAAGGAGAAGGAGCCAGCAAAGGATGAGGTGGTTAGACAGCATCATTGACTCAATGGACATGAAGCTGAGCAAACTCCAGGAGATAGTGGAGGACGGAGGGGCTGGCATGCTGCAGTCCATGTGGTCCCAGAGAGTCGGGAACAACGTAGCAACTGAACAATAAATTTCTTATATTAGGTTTCATAATATGCACGCTAGTCCAGCAGAATGTGTACATTACTTAGAGTTAAGTGTCCATGTATTGTTGATGTGCGCCCTGGGAAAGCACCATCAAAAATCTGAAAGCTACAAGGGCTTTCCAGGAGGGCCAGTGGTGCTTCCACTGCAGGGGGCACAGGCCAGTTCCTGGCTGGGGAACCTAAGACCCCGCATGCTATCCATTGCTATAAAAAAGAAAAAACAAAGAGTCTGAAAGCCACAGATCTCTACAATGATGCCTCCCAAATTCTTTTAACTAATGTAAAACTCAACACAATTCAAACCTGAACTCTCCTCATCTTTCTCATCAAGCCTGCTTCTCCCCCACTTTCATCATTTCGGTCAATGACTCCTAGACTTACAGAGTTGTCCAAGCTAGAAAGTGGGAGCCACCCTCCTCCTCCTCCTCCAGATTCTTCATCCCCAAGACTTCCAGTCTTCAGGCCTTTGAGTTCTCTCCATCTCAATGTTGAGTGGCCCTCCACTAGAGCCCCTCCATCTTATCTTATTGTCACAGCTGCCTGGGTTTCTACACTCATCTAGAAACTGGTTGCCACAGGCAGTCGCTTCTTCCCCTTAGTTCAGCCTCCACAATCCCACCTGAGTGAAAATCATCCTCTGCTTAACAGACCCAAATCCGTGAGCTTAGCAGGGCATTGCAAGACTTTCAGGAACTGACCTCTTCCAAACACCTCTACAATCCCACTTTTCTATAACATTCCTCCTACTGCTGATGATGGAGAAAACACCCCCTGAGTTTCTCTGAAAGGAACAAAGGTGTAACTCAGATACTGGCAAATACAACTGATGGGCCAAATCCAGCCCACTGCCCAGTTTGGGAGGTAAAGTTTCATGGGAACACAGCCACGCTCTTTTGTTTACATATTGTCTCTGGCTGCTTTCGAGATACAATAACAGAACTGAGTAGTTGAGACAGAGACCAAATGCCTCCAAGGCCTAAAATATTTACTATCTGGCCCTTGACAGAAAAGGTGCGCCAAGCCTTGGTATAACCAACAGCAGCAGCAAGTAGTTCAGAGGGATGATAAATCTGCCACCTGGAAAAACAGACGAGACTGGGAACGGGGTAACTCTGATTCTTTTCTTTTTGTATTTTTAGAAGAATCACTTATATAATTACACCGAATTAAAAAGCAGGGAAAAAAAATGTTATCTCCTTTCCTCTCACCCCAAAAAAGTCCTGAACATGTTTTAGGAGACACTTTACAATTTTTTTAATGATTTTATTTTGACTTATTTATCTGGCTGCACCAGATCTTAGCTGTGGCACAGAGAATCTTCAGTCTTCACCGCAGCGTGTGGGCTCTAGCTCCCTGACCTAGAGATCAGGAACCCTTGCACTGGGAGCATGAAGTATTTACCACTGAACCACCAGGGAAGTCCAGACCTCTTACAATTTCTATCCACTTTATATACAACAAAATTCACCCCTTTTCAGTTTACAAGTCAATGAATTTTGACAAATACATACAGCCATGTAATGACACCTCAGTCATGATGTGAACATTTCTATCACCCCAAACAGTTGCCTTGGGCCCTTTTGCGGGGTCAGTTCTTTCTCCAGGGCCCCTGGTCACGAATGCCTTGCTTTCTAATGAAGGGAACCTGATTTCTCAGCCTGGCTTTGGTCCCTGTCTGCCGTGCACAACACTAGCAAAATCACTTATTTCCAGTTCTTGGGCCCCTCGTGCAAACTAACAGACTTCCATTAAAACTGACACCTCCACACACTTTTTACTTGCTTAAATATAATTTGAAGAAAGAAGACCAGAACTAAACATAATGTCTGAAAAGAACTCTCAGGGGTGGGAGGGAGGTTCAAATAGGAGGGGATATATGTATACACACGGCTGATTCACCGTGTTGCACAGCAGAAACTAATACAGCATTGTAAACCAGTTATCCAATTAAAAATAAACTAAAAAAATAACAAATTTTTTAAAAGCTCTCTCAGTACTTTTCAGATCTGAAAGTCTACACTTCTCCACTTAGTACTGATACCTGTACTCACAGTTGCAGAGTATAAAGAAGGAAATAAATTGCTCAGAAACCGAAATCCCAAACCTCCTTAGAGCCAAAAACAATCATCAAAATGAATGAATGAGAAAAACTCCATCAGGGTTTCTGCCCTCATTAGAGCTGTGAGTATACGAAGTCATGCCCAAGGCTGCCAGCGCCTTGAAAGCAGAAGCTGCTTGAAATCCAAACACATTCAAAGATGCAGCCACAAGGATTCTAGCAGCTCAACTGAGAACCAACAAAGCCTCTTCACTATGTTCATGGGATGAAGCAGCTTATTTTGAGGAGGAGGGACACTCTGCTAACTAGGGTAGGGAGGAGGGGGGCGGGTACCAAGCTGAAAAAAAATAGAAATACTGAAGACAAAACAAAAGTCTGTGCTTTTCTGTTTACAATAGCTAGGGCATGGAAGCAACCTAGATGTCCATCAGTAGACAAATGGATAAGAAAGTTGTGGTACATATACACAATGGAATATTACTCAGCTATTAAAAAGAACGCATTTGAGTCAGTTCTAATGAGGTGGATGAAACAGAGCCTTTTTTACAGAGTGAAGTAAGTCAGTAAGAAAAACACCAATACAGTACATTAATGCATATATATGGAATTTAGAAAGATGGTAATGATGACCCTATATGCAAGACAGCAAAAGAGACACAGATGTAAAGAACAGACTTTTGGACTCTGTTGGGACTCTTTTGGACTTCTCTGTGGAAGAAGGCGAGGGTGGGATGGTTTGAGAGAATAGCATTGAAACATGTATATTACCATATGTGAAATAGATGACCAGTCCAAGTTCAATGCATGAAATAGGACACTCAAAGCCAGTGCACTGGGACAACCCAGAGGGATGGGATGGGGAAGGAGGTGGGAGGAGGGGTTCGGGATGGGGGACACATGTACACCCATAGCTGATTCATGTCGATGTACGGCAAAAACCACCACAATACTGTAAAGTAATTAGCCTCCAATTAAAATAAATTAATTTTTTTTCAAGTCTGTGCTTTTAAACATTTAGGAGAGGCTGGTCCACACATCATGGAAGAGCTGCAAAAGAATGTAGCTTTGATGTCTTATGGAGAAGCAACCAAAATAAGTACTTTGTTTCTAAAGCAAACTAAATTTTCTTGCTAGTAACCAACCTCTTCTAAGACTTACATCACTCTGAGGACATCAGAAGATGGAACCAAATAGCCAGCCAACTCCTTGGGTTTTACTATATACATGGAGGATTTATGACTAAAACAAAACTTGGAAATAGCAAATATATCCATGCCAGGATAATTTAAGAAAGTGAACATAGGAGTTCAAGGATTCAAGTTACCCAGAAAACAGCAGTCAGATGAGCTGCCTTCATTTGAGGTTTATGAACCAGGAAGGAATGCAACTCAACTGAAGATTTTCACCAGGAAACTCTGGCTTCCAAGATGCAGGTCTGGCAACTTCTCCCCTGCCCCCACCCCTACCCAGACGCTGCACAACTTCTGATGCTGTGAAAGGGCAGCCTGCTATGCCCCCAGCATCCTGAGTCCAGCCTCAAAGGGGAGACCAGAGTGGGGATAGGGGAAAGGACAGAAATTACGGTTGTCTGAAACCATCGTTTGGGGAAGATATTTATACTGCTCTAAATCACTGAAAAAGCACTGACATGCGAATCAGAATTAACCAAAGAACTGATGGTCTACAGGGATGATGAAAATTCAGAATATAATAACAGCTCTGATGGCTCACCATTGTATTCCCCTTCCCTTGCCCCCAACCCCCAAAAGTATGATAAACTTGAAAGATAACACCGAGAGCAGGAAAGAAATTCAACAGTGATGTAGATGTCTGCAACTGTGTGTGTACATACACATACATATAACCATTGTTATTAAACAAAGACAGCAAGGCAAGTTTTCAGATGCTAAAAACAAAAACAAAATTGTGAAGATGAACACAAAGCAAGCCACAATACTCTGGGGTAAAAGAAACGTGAACTTTCCAAGGCTGGTGTTGTAATTCAGTAACCAAACCACTGTATCCAATTCTGGAACCGTGGACCAAGAGGGGAGGGAGGGGGGGGGCAACACGTGAAAGAGGAGAAAAGAATTTACTGTCCTTTGCCCAGTAAATTATACTCTTCACCACCCCCAGCACAGTTTATTTTTCCAAAACTATAAATTAGATTTGGTCTAAAAACCAAACATTGGCTAAAAACTATTGTCACTGGCATGCTTACCCCGAACCCAGGGAAGAGTTAACCAGTTTCCTAGACACACAGCAAGTTTAAGTTCATGGTACTACAGACGAGCCACTCAAGAGTGTGGACCAGGTGGTGGCCACAGTAGCAACCTGGAAGCTTCACTCATCGCTTGAGTGTCAATACCACCCAGGAGCAAATTCTACCTTGAGGAGATGAACACGCAACACAATCACCTCCAGTTTGCCTGAGTCCATTGAGATTTCCATGGAAAAACTACAGTCTGTCCAACCCTCTGGGCTTCCCAGGTGGTGCAGTGGTAACGTAATCTGCCTGCCAATGCAGGAGACACAGGAGATATGGGTTCGATCCCTGGTTCAGGAAGATCCCCTGGAGGAGGAAATGGCAACTCACTCCAGGATTCTTGCCTGGAGAGTCCCATGGATAGAGGAGCCTGGTGGGCTACAGTCCACATGGCCACAAAGAATTGGACACGACTGAGCAACTGAGCACATGTACACACACACTCACACACACACGTGAGCCATGTGAAAGGACAGTACTGAAGCCTGTATGAGATTGGAAGACCGAAAGGTTTTGTTACCCTCCAGAGTTCTTGGCCTCCTTCAACAGAAATTGATCAAAGGCCAGGCAAGGCTTTATCGGGCCCCCTGCTGCAGCAGGGGGAGTGAGAACAAGCAGCAGGGTGAGGATAGGGGTGTGTCCAGGCGTCGGGCTGGAAGGGTGACAGGCGGCTTGACCACCCCTTAGGCGGTGTTGAGGGCAGGGGGCAGGTGCAGTATCTGCTTTTGTTCCTGACCGCTACTTTCACTCTGGGCTCTTCAAAAGGGGCAGCTGGGTTTCTCGGTCTCTTTGTATCTTCTTGTCCATAATTTGGCCCAGTTGCTCAAGCATGTAGTTATTTTTAGTCCCATACAGTTTCTTTGTATTTTGCTGCTGGAGGAGAGGTGTGTCCAGATGCAAACACTGCAGCAAGGGGTCCCAGGTCCCAGCCTGTCTCAGTTTGATGCAAGAAGCTGACAATAACAGTAGCTGATGAAAGGGATGTTTACATACAAGGAGAATGGAGAAAGGCCCGCACAGCTGTGAAGTTGGTGACAGATGCCTAGGACAATGGAGCAGGTTTGTCAGGCAGCATCAATCTCTTTTAAATTTGTTTAATAACAGCTTTATTGTGAACTATGATCTACAGAACCTACAATTCACCTACGATTCGCCTATACAGAGTGTACAGGTCAATGAGTTCAGGGATATTCTGCAACCATAACCACAACCAAATTTACATTTCCAATCCTACCCCCTCTAAAAAAACCCTATGGACCCCTAAAGTAGTCACTGCCCATTTCACCACCCCACCCCCACCAGTAAGCCAAATGAACCTACTTTCTGTCTCTCTGGGTCTGCCTGGCTATTTCACATAATGGAGTCTAGATATTGCACATAAACTGGGTCATTTATGTTTTTTGGTGCCTGACACCTTTCACGTAGACTAACGTTCCCAAGACTCATTAAAACCTTCTCAACACATGTTACTCCCTTGCTCCAAGTCCTGCTGGCTCCCATGGCACCTGGGATAAAATCCATGGCCAGCAAAGTCCAGACTGGTCTGTGTGGGCCCTGCTTGCCTCTCCAACTTCATGTCCTGCCGCATCTTCCCCAGACCACCATGCTCGACACGGAGGATATCTGGTCCTTTCTACCTCAACCCCTGTCCCCGTGATGCTCCTTGAACCTGGAATGCTGATTCCTCCTCATCCCTCATCTCAGCTCAGATATCACATTACAGGGAGACCCCAGGAGGGAAAGGAGCCCCATCACCACTGTTCGTCACTGTACGTCCTGTCTGCTTCCTTCCTAGGACTTAGTGAGCCTGTGAGCATCCCTTTGTTCATTAGTCTGCATTTGTCTCTCTCTAAAACATGGGGCCCGGGCATGCCTCTGTTGATGACCCACCTCAGATACTGGCTGGATAAGAGAGAAAAAATAAAAGAAATCCTGGCTGAGGTTGAAGACCCCAACTCCAAAGGGGTGAATGGTGAAGGCTGTAGGACCCCACCTCCCTCCATCTGCCATACTCCTCTGAGGGACCCCGTCTGGCCCTCATCTCCTCATCTTTCTTTCTGGAACCCCCTCAGACCAGAGCTGTGGACATTCCTGATATTCCTGATGGGAAAACCCACACAGAAGGTCCTAGCCCTTGCAGCTGTGGTGTGGCAGAGGAAGACTCTTCTGGGTTCTTTCACACAAAATCGCCACAAGTTTTCCATAATTGTGGCTTGAGAAAATGTCCACTCTGGTTTCCTGAAGGATTAAAGTGACACTTTCTCCTCATTCTCCAGGAAAATCCCAATTTTTACTACTCTCTGGTAAAACACGAAATGTCCCACGTCCTGTGCTACTGAGTGACACTGATCTCATAAGTCGTCAGCTTGCAAAGTCACTTTTATGTCGTGCCAAGTGAAGAGCATGCAGGCCTGTGGCTCCAAGTCTTGGGAGCTGGGGGACCTCAAGTAGACCGTGTCACCCATCCCTCAACATGCAAAGGCAGGGGCTGGAAAGCTGGCCCTATTTCTAAAAGCGCCGCATTTCTACGATTCTCTAGTCTTTTGTTTTTGTCTTCAGTGCGTGGCTTATAGGATCTTAGCTCCCCAACCCGGGATTGAACCCAAGCCCACAGCAGTGTAAACGCCAAGTTCTAACCACTGAACTGCCTGAGAATCCCCATACAATTCTATAATCTTGGGGCTTTCCTGGTGGCTCAGACAGTGAGGAATCTGCCTGCAGTGCAGGGGACCCAGGTTTGATCCCTGGGTCAGGAAGATCCCCTGGAAAAGATAATGGCAACCCATTCCAGTATTCTTGCCTGGAGAATCCCATGGACAGAGGAGCCTGGCAGGCTAAACTACATGGAGTCCCATGGATCTTAGGTCACCAGCTTCTTCTTCCCATCCTCAAATTAGTAAAACACCACCATCATCCAACCCCCTGTTAAAAGAAAGGGCAAGGGCTCAAATACCAAAGCTAGTCAGTCAGTTAGTTTGATCACTCAGTCATGTCTAACTCTTCATGACCCCACGGACTGCAGCACACCAGGCCTCCCTGTCCCTCACCAACTCCTGAAGTTCACCCAAACCCATGTCCATTGAGTCGGTGATGCCATCAAACCATCTCATCCTCTGTTGTCCCCTTCTCCTCCTGCCCTCAATCTTTCCCAGCGTCAGGGTCTTTTCAAAGGAGTCAGCTCTTCACATCAGGTGGCCAAAGTATTGGAGTTTCAGCTTCAACATCAGTCCTTCCAATGAACATTCAGGACTGATCTCCTTTAGGATGGACTGGTTGGATCTCCTTGCAGTCCAAGCGACTCTGAAGAGTCTTCTCCAACAAAACAGCTCAAAAGCATCAATTCTTCAGCGCTCAGCTTTCTTCATAGTCCAACTCTCACATCCATACATGACTACAGCTCCCATCCAAAGGACAGGTAGTTAGCACTATTAATACACAGTAACTAACATGGGGAAAACTTTTTAATACCTTATAAGATCATATGGGCTTCCCTGATAGCTCAGTTGGTAAAGAATCCACCTGCAATCCAGGATACCCCAGTTCGATTCCTGGGTTGGGAAGATCCCCTGGAGAAGGGAATGGCAACCCACTCCAGTATTCTTGCCTAGAGAATTCCATGGACTGTATGTATAGTCCATGGGGTCGCAAAGAGTCAGATACAGCTGAGCAACCTTCACTTTCACAAGATCATAAGGACCAGAATGAAGGCGGAATTGTAAAGTGTATACTCCTTGCTTTTGTATTGTATATAATTTAAGGACTGGCCCTGTGCTGGCTCAGTGTGGACTCGTTTAGGATGCAGTGTAACCCACCTCCCTGGATCCACTCCCCGCTCGTGAAGCCGGGCCAGCAGCGCCCACTCTGTTGATGTCTCATTTCCTAACAACACTCTAATAAGACACAGGTGAGACAAATTGTACTTTTATCCTAAGAAATTTTAAGTCTTTCCTAGCTCTCCCGTTTTTTAAAGTGACTCTGGAAACCAGCCTTTTAGGCCAGTGATGACTGTAAGAGGATAGCAATACACCAATAAAAACAACTGCCTTTAAAGAATTAAATATCTGTAGGATTCACCAAACTCTCTCTACACCTATATTTCCCAGATAACTTTTCAAAACCTTGAACTTAAGAAATCTCTTTTTGAGATCAAATAAAAATAGGGAAGACCAGGCAGTATAGTTCAAGTTTTCTGCATGCCATTAGCATCCCAGTAAAAGACAAAGGCAAAGAGAGTAAATACAACAAAAACAAAGAGGAAGGGAGAGAAGGGGAAAATGAGAAGTAGCTGTCAGTGCAGGGCAACACTTAACTGTATATCCTAAGGGCGACAGAGAAAAAAAAAGATATGCACCCCAGTGTTCATAGCAGCACTGTTTACAACAGCCAAGACATAGAAATAACCTAAATGTCCATCAACAGAGAACGGGTAAGGAAATACGGTATACATATACAACGGAATATTACTCAGCCATAAAAAAGAACAAAATAATGCCTTTTGCAGCAGTATGGATGGATGTAGAGACTGTCATAGTAAGTGAAGTAAATCAGAGAGAGCAACAAATATATCGTATGATATCGCTTACATGTGGACTCTAAAAAGTGATACAAAGCACCGGGTGGAGCCCCCCGTGCTATACAGCGCTTGCCGTTAGCCATTTATTCTACGTGTGATAACGTGTCTGTTCAGCGCTACTCTCCCCTTCCCCTGCTGTGTCCAAAGTCCACTGTCTATGTCTGTGTCTCTATCCCAGCCCTGCAAGAAGGTTCTCAGCACCGCTTTTCTCGAGTCCACCGTGACAATCTAGAGCAGTGGGATGGGGTCGGGGGTGGGGGAAAGTTCAAGAGAAGGGGACATACATATACTTATGGCTAATTCACACTGTTGTACAGCAAAAGCCAACACAATATGATAAAGCAATTATTCTCCAATTAAAAACACTTTTTTTAAAAAGTGATACAAATGAACTGATTTACAAAACAGAAATAGACTCATGGACATAAAAATCAAATGTACGGTTACTAAGGGGGAAAGGTGGGTGGGGAGGGATAAATTAGTTCAGGATTAACAGATACACACAACTGTGTATTAAACAGATAAACAGCAAGGACCTACTGTATAGCATGGGGAACTATATTCAGTATCTTGCAATAACCAATAATGGAAAGGAATTTGAAAAAGAACAGAAATATATTTACATATGTATAACCAAATCACTTCTCTGCACACCTGAAACTAATGTAACACTGTAAATTGACTACACTCCAATTTAAAAAACCAGCCAAGTAAACCATAGGGACGGGGAGAGGGGGGAGACTGTGTATGTTACGCTTTCTAAGCAGAGAATGGCTTAGTTCACTGGGCTCCTGTGTGGACTTGCATCTACCACGGAATCAAAAACAAAGAGAAGCACCTGCCCTCCAGAAGCATGGGCAAGCACGAGCAAAGATGGTGCAAAACCTGGGGAATGGCACAAAAGTGCAGGGCTCTACCGCAGCCTGGGACCCAGGCTCTGCTCTCGGGGCAAGACGGGAGAACTCCCAGGAAGAGACCCTAGCGGGGGGAGAAGAGGAGGAGGGAGAAAGATGTGCTGAGCTGTGGCCTTGCACTTGTATTTTCTTACACCACCAAGAAAATGTAGGGGTGCTGCTCCATGAACAAGAGTTAACTGCAAAGAGAACAAGCAGGACACGGAGGCAAGCAGGCAGGCTCAGTAAGTTCCCTCCATGCAAACGAGCTCCACTGCAAGAGCACATTCGTAAGCCCAACAGAGTTAGCCAAGGAATCCATCTTAACACAATCATGTCTATACAGTACCGCACTGTAACAGGTTTATAATACTTTTCACCTAAATAATACATAAAGAAAAACCAACCAGAAAAAAATAAAGAAGACATTTCTAATCTTACAGACCAGCACAACAGCTGGCATATAGGGGCTGGCATCGAGTGAACAGGCAAGAAGAGTTACTGCCTGGAGGAGAGACAGGAGGCAGGAGATGGTAGAGCGAAGGATCATCAGCGACGGAGAACAAGTTGCATTTCACTCATGCCTGACACTGATGGCACAGCTTCTGGTTCCTCACTGGATTCAGTTCCATCTACCCCTTGAAAACATGATCAGGTGATGTCTGGGTAGCCCTGTACTCTATCCAGTCATCGTCATCATTGTTGTAGTGTACAATAAAGTACACAAAAGCACAACCACCTGCAGAGGATGTACACGTGACAGTGTTTGCCAGACACGTGACCTAACTTACATGATTGAACTTGCAAATGCACGTTCTTATCTTTGACAGTTTGCAACTTGAAAGTGCATATATAGGGGACTTGGGCTTTCCTGGTGGCTCAGACGGTAAAGACTCCACCTGCAATGTGGGAGACCTAGATTCGATCCCTGGGTTGGGAAGATCTCCTGGAGGAAGGCATGGCAACCCACTCCAGTATTCAATATTCTTGCCTGGAGAATCCCCATGGACAAATGTACCTGGCAGGCTACAGTCCATGGGGTAGCAAAGAATCAAACACAACTGGGAAACTAAGTGCATACACACACACTTAGGGGACATACTATACTGGAAAGTAAAGAGAGAGCTGAGGCTTTGAGAAAGAGGAACTGCAGATTCCCGATGGCTTCTCTGTTTCCACTGAGGGCCCCAAAAAGCCTTGACAATCATCATGGAGACCAGACCTTAAAGAAAAAATGGCTACTGAAATCTTTTTCAGGGGACCCTCCTGCCTCATCCTCCCCACATCCCACCACACCACCACCACCCGCTGCCCGGAAGCTCACAGTATTTGACTCCAATCACCTCTATCCTTTCATCAGCCTGTTTCTTATTTTAGAAAAGCATGGTACTACCAACAAAACACGGGCTTCCCTGGTGGCTTAGACGGTAAAGAATCTGCCTGCAATACAAGAGACTCAGGTTTGATGCCTGGGTTGGGAAGATACCCTGGAGAAAGGAATAGCACCCCACTCCAGTATTCCTGCCTGGAGAATTTCATGAACAGAGGCACCTCGTGGGCTGAGATCACAAAGAGTGATCTAACACACATACGCACCAACAAAACACAAGCTTTCTGCTCGTGAGTCCTGAAACAGTGACATTTCCCTCAGAACAATGAGTTCATTCTATCTGAGCCAACTTCGATCTATTCATTTAGCATCAACTATTCACTGCCTGGGGCTTCCCTGGTGGCTCAGATGGTAAAGAATCTCCCTGAAATGAGGGAGACCTGGGTTCAATCCCTGGGTTGGGAAGATCCCCTGGAGGAGGGCATAGCAACCCACTCCAGTATTCTTGCTTGGAGAATCCCCATGGACAGAGGGGCCTGGAGGGCCACATTTCATGGGGTTGCAAAGAGCTGGACACAGTTGAGCGACTAAGCACAGCATAGCACATTCGCTAGCACCCATGTGTGGAGGGTTTGCAAATGCCTGCAGCGTGCAAGGGTTTCGGGGGTGGGGGTAGTCTCATGAAATATATGGTCAACAGGTGGTCCTGATGAGGGCCAGCAACTGGAGACACCACCTTCTTCCACAGTCGTCATGACAACTGTTCAGTCACCCAAGCAAAAACCACAGGTCAGATTCCTAAGAGGGAACCACTTCAGATGATTTCATAAAAGGCTTATGCCTGATGGGAAAATCACACCTCCAGATTATCTTTCTATTGAAAACGTATTTAATTTGAAATTGATTTTTATAATTGTTTATTCTTTATTCGCTTATACTATATACCATACCATGTGTGTCTATCTATAGCTACACATGTAGATACATACACATAAGTGACACTATATATACAGATATACACACATACACATACATATACATATGTGTGCCTGCTCAGTCACTTCAGCCGTGTGTGACTCTTTACGAGTCTGTATGTATATGTATGCTTCTGTCATTTTCTACTTTTTCGTAATATAGATATATACACAGTATATCTGGCAGTATAGATTTATCCAGAAGACCAGAACAGTGGTCTGTCTCAGAACAGTGGCCTAAGTCTCAGAATTTGGTTCCTAGAAGAGCACAGGAAACGCTAAGGGCCTACACTACACCGGATGTTCTACAGGCTTCTGCCAGATCTTTACCCAGCTGACTTTCTCAGGTCCTTCTGGTCTCAACTTGATGTCACCTCTCAGAGAGGTCCTCCCTGACCACCTAATCTTTAAAAGTCCAGAGACATGTCCCAGTCACTTCTATCTTACCATCTTATTTTCTTCTGAAGACATCACTCTGAAAGTGCCTGCTTTACTAGCAAATGGCCTCCTGTCAGGCTCCTCTCTCTAAAACCATCTAAAGCCTACGAGTTGGAGTCCTTATCTATCTTATCACCTGCATGACTCCACCTCCGAGAACATTTTTGCTCCTACGAGGCACTCAGTAACTGTCAAATGAATGAAGAATGCATGGATCCACATGCTGCAAACAAAATATGAGGAAAGAACGGAGAGACAAAACACAGCAGGCATAGAGTCAGACAACCCGGCTTAAAATCCAGCTTGACTCTGCTATGCGTCCAGGGCCAATTATTTAACTTTTAGACTTCAGTTTCCTTAGCTTTGAACTAATACAACAAGAAGTATTGAGCTTGAGAGTACTTTGTAAATTATGAATTATTCTATCATTGTTATGAAAGACATCTTGAGTGAATATCTGTAGTGGCACCAATGAAAAGGTTCATGAGAATACATCTGTAAATGAGTTAATTTGGCAAGAGAGAACTTTTCTCATCTTCTGAATTAATCATATTTTTATTAAAAAAATTTTAAGTGTAAATTTCAGTGATATTTAGTCTGTTCAAAAGGTTGTGTGACCACCATCTAATTTGAGAACATTTCCATCACCCAAAAAGAAAATCCCATACACACTGGCAACCACTCTCCACCCTCCCTCTATCCAAATTCTCCAGTCACTAATCTATACTCTACCTCTATGGATGTGCCTTTTCTGGACAGTTCTTATAAATAGAACCCTACAAGATGTAGCCTTCTGTGTCTGGCTTATTTCACATAGCACGTTTCCAAGGTTCATGCATGTTGCAGCATGCATCAATACTTCATTCCTTTTTATGGTTGAATAATAACCCGTAGTATGGATATACTATATATTATCTTTAATTGATTCAGCAGCTGATGGACAAATGGTTGTTTCTCCTTTTTGGCCATAATGAATAATGCTGTCGTGGGCAGTCATGCACAGGTGTCTACCTGAGCATATGCTTTCAAATCTCTTGAGTATATACCTAGGAGTGGAATTACTGAGTCATACCATGACTCTATATTTTAACTTTTTGGGAAACTGCCAAAATATGTCCCAAAGGAATTGCACCATTTTTCATTCTTACTCTGAATTTATGAGGGTTTTGGTTTCTCCATATCTTCACCAACACTTACTATTATCCATCTTGTTTTAGAGTCATACTAGTCAGTGTGGTGTAATATTTTATTGTGTAATCAGACTTTAACATCCAAATTATTAATAGGTCCTCCAAAATAGAATACAAATGCCAGATAGCAGGAAAAAGACTAGATGATACCAAGGCAATGTTCCCTAACTTCAGTCATTCAAGAACCACCTTAATGATTTTGTCAACCCTGGATGCCATTTCTACTATTACATACTTCATTTTTTAAAAGTCAGTTCACTTTTCACTTCATTTTTTAAAAAGTCTGTAAATCACTACTATAAATTAGTATCACTTGCCACAAGCAGAAAGTATCATAAACATTATAATGAAAACAAAAAGCAAAGTTAGCTGGCTATTCATCTCCGAGGGCTTGCTTCTTCATGTTAAAAGAGAACTTGCAAGGAATGGGTGTTGAAAAAAGGCTAACTACAAAGACAGTTCCCTTGACCTGTCAAACTCTAAAATCATCTCTAAGACTATCATGGGCTCCTCACTTTGAAAAAGTCTACTGCAACTTTTCAGGATATACCTTTCCTGAAAGAGGTCAGGAAATGAGTCCCATCATGACGATTAGATTGGAAGGGTGTTAAAGGACTGCTCCCTAACAGCTGTCATATTTCGGTAGCCTGTTACACTTGGTTGAGGGGTGTCCCTTCTCTGTGTTAACAAACTTTGTTCAAATTTCCAATAAGTTGGCCCATACTCCAGCTGCAAGCACCTGGCCCTCCAAGCTCCAACCAAAACAACTTTCCAAGCAAATAGACGTAATGCGAATTAGAACTAAAGAGCATCTGCCCCGGGCAGACAAGTCCAGACAGCGCGACCAGTAATGTGACAAAGTGCCTGGAAGAGCCTGACTGACGGCGCTGGCCCCGACTGCAATGAAAACACAACGCCTGATTGTGCTCAGGTACACTCAACCTCCCTCTCCAGGCCCGACACGTGCACTATTTATGTACAAGTGAGATAAAAACAGTCAGTGACAGCATATTCAGGCACCTCCAGGTTTGAAACCTAATTATCGTCCGTCATCATCCAAGCTTCCCAGAACACTAAATTGCATCTTACTTTAAGAGGAAAAGAAGGAGCACTCCATCTGAAGGTTTCCTTTGCCTCTTTGGGTACTCCAATCCACCCCTCAGATCTCAGTTCAAACATCTCTTCCAGTGGGAATATTTTCTTGGCCCTCAATACTGAATCCCCTTAGCACGCATCTCCCAGCACCTTCGCTTGCCCCTCATGGCACATCTCGCTTTATCATTTAGTATTTGCATGCTGGTGTCTGTCTCCCCAGCAGGACGAGCTCCAGGAGGACAGGAAGCAGGTTGGTTTTGTCCATCATTATTCCCGCAACAGTTCAGCCAGTTCTTGGCACAAAGGAGGTGTTCAAGGATTATTTGTTCAATGAATGAGTTCAAATAATGTCAAAATTTTGTTATATAATGTAAGGCTTGCCTATGTTTACAAATAGAAGGGGGAAAAGTAGAAGCAGTGATAGATTTTATTTTCTTCGGCTCCCAAATCACCGCAGACAGTGAATGTGGCCATGAAATTAAGACACTTGCTCCTTGGAAGGAAAGTTAGGACAAACTTTGACAGTGTATTAAAAACCAGAAACATCACTCTGCTGACAAAGGCACATAAAGTGAAAGCTGTGGTTTTTCCATTAGTCATGTATGGATATAAGAGTTGGACTATAAAGAAAGCTGAGCACCAAAGAATTGATACTTTTGAACTGTGGTGCTAGTGAAGACTCTTGAGAATCCCTTGGACTTCAAGGAGATCCAACCAGTCAATCCTAAAGGAAATAAGTCCTGAACATTCATTAGAAAGATTGATGCTGAAGCTGAAGTTCCAATACTTTGGCCAACTGATGCGAAGAGTTGACTTACTGGAAAAGACACTGATGTTGGGAAAGACTGAAGGCAAAAGGATAAGAGGGTGGCAGAGGATGAGATGGTTAGATGGCATCACTGACTCAATGGACATGAGTTTGAGCAAACTCTAGGAGATACCGACTGACAGGGAAGCCTGGTGGGCTGTAGTCCATGGGGTTGCAAAGAATTGGACACAACTTAGTGACTGAAAAACAACAATGTTTGCAATGACCATCAAAACCATGTTTCAAAAAGACCAAAGGGCACAGGACAGATGTTCTTCAACTTCCTAGCATTTCCTGCTACTGGACTGCAATCCATTTCTTTCCATACAATAGAAGCCTCTCTTTCTTTCACATAACTTCCAAACAATGAAATTAGGACTGGAGTCTATCAGTGAGCCTTTATAGGGACCTGCTGGTCAATGATGGACGAGCTGGCGACCAGGGAGGGAAAAAAAGGCACAAAAACTAAAATTTACAGAATGTTTACAATGCGTCACATACTCTTTCTTTAATCTAAAAAAAAAATAATTCTTTTTATCACGCGAGACAACTGAGACTTGTAAAATGTAGCAACTTGCTCAGTCACACAGCTAATCAAAGGTCAAAAAGAAGCAAGCGTGTGGTTCTCTGTGAGCTGAAGAAGTTACGTGAGTGCCAGATAGGTGATGCAAGCTGTGAGCGTGCTCAGTCGCTCAGTCGTATCTGACTCTTTGAGACCCCATGGACTGTTGCCCACCGGACTCTTCTGTCCACAGGATTTTCCAGGCAACAATACTGGAGTGAGCTGCTATTTCCTCCAGGGGATCTTCCCGATCCAAGGACCGAACCCACATCTTCTGTATCTCCTGCATGAGCAGGCAGATTCTTGACCGCTGCACCACCTGGGAAGCCCAATGCAAGTTGGAAAAGGCCTTAAAGAACAGACAAGAATGAGCTGAAAGAGGCAGAGGAGGGCATTATAATACAACTGCTTATAAGAGCTAATAGATAGGGACCTTTGCCATGTGCCAGGCACAGAACTAAAGTATCGGCACACATTACTTCACTGGTTCATCATATCAGCTTTATGCACTGGCACTACTATTATTCCCCTTCTGTGGAGTACAACTGTGGCTTCAGAGAAGTGACCCAACCAAGGTGAGACAGTGGGTAAAGTGTCTGAGAGCTGAATCCGGTTGTACGAGTTCATGTCAGAGCACGAACCCCTTCCTGAACCTCCTACCATGATACTGAGAGAGAACGGTGTGAACTAGGGTCCAGAGGAGGAAGGAGGAAGTTATGCAGTGAGTGCCTTCAGTGGTGTCTACTATTTGTTAGGACACAGCATGGAGCATAGTGAACAGAGATGAATCGCATGGATCCTGCTCCCTAGGAGTTTATATGGAAGGAAGACAGTGAAGACAGGCAGGTCTTAAAAGTGTAGGGTCTGGAGCCAAGTTGCCTGGGTTCAAACACTGACTAAGTTGTGAAAAGTTGAGGGCTGAAATAAAGAAAATGGTCTAAGTCCTTAATACATACCTGGCTCACAAGCAGCATAAACCAGTGTGAGCTATTATTACTCTAAGAGCTAATGAAAAGCAAAATTAGATGGAAAAGGTATGGCTACACCAAAGGACTGTGGAAGGACAGAGGTGTTCAGTGGACTCCAAAGGATGCAAGCTGGACAGACTGACCAAAGTAGAAAGCTTCTGAGGAATCCATTCGTGACCCGATGTGAGCCCAGTGCAGATGGAGACGGTAACATCGCAAGAGAAAGACATTAGCTTCGCTATAAATGTCATATGAGGGCGCTTCCCTGGTAGTCCAGTGGCTAAGATTCCATGCTCCCAATGCAGGGGGGCTGGGTTCTATCCCTAGGTGGGGGGCCTAGATCCCACATGCTGCAATTTAAAAAGTTCACAAGCTGCAACTAAGACCCAATGGAGCCGAATAAATAAATATTTTTTGAAAAGAAGAAGAAATGTCACATGAAAGGCAAAAAATTAACCAAAGATGACAGCAAGGGTTTGAGCTGGGTTAACTTTTAAGAACTCAAACTCTAAGGAGAAGGGGATGACAGAGGGCAAGATGGTTGGCTGGCATCACCAACTCAATGGACATGAGCTTGAGCAAACTCTGGGAGATTGTGAAAGACAGGGAAGCCTGGCATGCTACCATCCATGAGGTCACAAAGAGTTGACTATGACTGAGGACTGAACAAGCAGATTAAAAAAAGAAAAAAAATCCCAGCCACAGAAAAGGGCAAATGGGAAAGATCTGATATGAGAGAGGAGACGTTTAGAAGATGACGTAATGCATTTTGTCCCACACCGACTGAGCTGATTGCACCTACAAGGGAGTCAGCAAGTGGGCACAGCCTGTGGGCATCAGGAAGCCACAGTGCAGGGCCCCGAAGAAGGGCTAGCCCAAGGAAACGACCAATGACTAAGCACATACTGTGTTTCTGTGGTGCACGGTCAAATATAAGGCTCGTACTCTTCTGAAGAGTCCACAGATCAATCTTACTATCTCCCTTCCTCTTGCAGGGAGGCTGATATTACAGGGATGAAGAAAACTGCTGAAGGGGACACAGCTGGAGAGTGGTAGAACTGGTCTTGGGACCAGTTCATCCAACTCCAGAACCCATTGTCTTTCCACTGGGAGGCTCAAAGAGAGAAGCCTGCTTCTTGAGCAGAACAGAGCCATGACATACACCTGGCCCTTCGGCACCCCTCCCCTCCCCATCCTAGCCCTCTCCTCCTCTGGGCCAGCCCTCCCGCTCCTGTGACTCAGCAACAGCACTCAAATCATCAAGATCCAGCAGTAACCCTCCCGGGAGAACGGATACATGTATATGTGTACTTTTGCTGACCACCTCAAATTATCACAAGGTTGTAATCAGCAATGTTCAGTCGCTAAGTCGTGTCCGACTCTTTGTGACCCCAGGGACTGCAGCACGCCAGGCCTCCCTGTCTTTCACTATCTCCTGGAGTTTTCTATACTTCCATATAAAATGAAAAGTAAAACAAAAAAACCCTCCCACTCCATGCAGGTTTCATGAACCACTCCCCATGCAACATGGACATGATCACCTCCCGCTGACTCCCGTGGCCCTCGCTGTTAACGCCACCCTCCAGGCACATGCAGACAAGCTTTAATTAGGTATGCTGACCTGGCCACTATGCACCACCCTGCTAATGGACACGGCCGACTGGCTGCCAAGTCTTCTTTGGGACTCTTCCTTCCCCTAGGCTCCATCTGAGTTGTCTTGTCAAGCTTCTGGAGACACGACTCCTGTTCAGCCCTGGTCTTTCTAGGGGCACACCACACTGCTGCGTCCCCTCTCAACGTCCAAGCGCTGCAGTTGTTTCTTCTCCACTACTTGCTCTTCCAAACTAGGATTTAAATCCTAGAAGGCACTTCCTGTGTTGCTGTGTTGTTCGCAGTGCCTTCTGTATGGTAGATGCCCAGAAAGTCATCAGAGATGATGACAACCTTTAGTACGGAAATGCTTCCAGTGACCTCATCTCACACACCTTCGGCCTAAAGGAAGCAATGGGTTCTCTGGACAAACACTATAAGAGGCTTGGGGATTTTTCTTTCCCTTTGCAAACCCAGTGTCAATACAGTGGAAGAGATAATATTATAATCTTTTTTTTTTCAGATACAGAATATTTGTTAGGAAAACTTGAAAAGCAAAAAATGAGTCCTCTTTCTTTAAAATGTTAAAGCTATGATAAAGTCAGGACTTCCTTGGCTGTCCAGTGGTTAAAACTCTGCGTTTTCAAAGCAGGGGGCACAGGTTCAATCCCCGGTCCGGGAACTAAGATTCCACATGCCTTGTGACATGGCCAAAAAAATAAAAATAAATGTATAAAATAAAATAGATAGGCAACAAGGATTTAGTGTATATCACAGCTATATTTTTTTTAAGGATATGAGAAAGTCTGTGCAATAAAATCCACTCACTGACCTATCCAGGTCTTCTCAGATGGAGCCCCACCATTTTACAAAGCAAATAAGCTATCTTGTTTCCCAGGCTTCAAGAGGAAGGTTGAATTAATTCAAGAAAGGCACACGTGGGTATGCTGCTGGGAGCACCCACTACCTAAAATCCAAGGACTGTAACTTTGAAAACCTGGCATTCTGGAGTCATTTGTCAGGACAGTCACAAGTGGCCAATACATTGTTGTTGTTCAGTCACTAAGACATGTCTGACTCCTTGCAACCTCATGGACTGTGGTATGCCAGGCCTTTCTGTCCCTCACTATCTCCCAGAGTTTGCCCAAGTTCATGTCCATCAAGTCGGTGATGCCAACCATCTCATCCTCTGTCGTCCCCTTCTCCTCCTGCCTTCAATCTTTCCCAGCAGCAGGGTCTTTTCCAATGAGTCAGTTCTTCACATTAGGTGGCCAAAGTATTAGAGCTTCAGCTCGAGCATCAGTCCTCCCAATGAATATTCAGCCAATTTACCATTACAGAAATCATGTGCCTCAATCATTGTGCAAAACTCTCTCTTTCCCAAGAAAGGAAAGTTGAATACACTCTGCTTATGAACACAAGTAAGTAATTTTAGGAAAATTTTCATCCAAAGTTGAAGAAAAAAACAGAAAATATCCAGGTCTTAAAGTGACGAAGTTCTGTTACCAGGAAAAGGTACATATGGGGAACTGTTCACTCCTTCCTCAAGCCCAGTCAACAGGATGATACACCATATTAATGCTCTCAGAAGAACTGCAGAATGTCCTCTTCCTTATCTTGTTTTCTAACTTTCCAGACAATCTAACTGCAAGACACAAATAGCTATGAGGTCAGCTGTCTTGAAACTATTAAACCTATTTTTACATAAAGAATCCATTTCATATTAAAGCATTCAAGGCATTTCAAAGAAAGATAATTCATTAAGATTTCTCAAATCTATCATGGAAGTATAAATAAATGGAATAAATGATCATCATATTCTGACATCAATCTATGTTTATTTTTATTTATTTATTTGGCTGCCCCAGGGTCTTAGTTGTGGCATGCATGATCTAGTTCCCTAACCAGGGATCAAACCCAGGCCCCCTGCATTGGAAGCCTGGAGTCTTAGTCACTGGACCACCAGGGAAGCCCTCAAACCTATTTTTATATAAAGAATTCATTTCATATCAAAGCATTCAATGCATTTCAAAGAAAGATAATTCATTGAAGTATCAATAAAGAAAGAAAGTGATTACCATACTACTGTGATTATTATCATATTATTGTGATTAAAGTGATTATCATTATCATATTATGACATCAGGACATCTATTGGAATGTTCAGGCAGCTACTGGGTTGTAAAGGAGGGAAAAGAAAATTCTTGGAGCTTCTCTGTAACGTTTAGTAAAGTTTCAAAACACCTGCTATAGAATGAGATCAATACTGTGGGTGTTAAGTCGCTTCAGTTGCGTCCAACTCTTTGTGACCCCAGGGACTGTAGCCTGCCAGGCTCCTCTGTCCATGGGTTCTCCAGGCAAGAATACTGGAGTGGGTTGCCATTTCCTCCTTCAGAGGATCTTCCCGACTCAGGGATCGAACCCACGCCTCTTAAGTTTCCTGCACTGGCAGGCGAGTTCTTTTCCACTAGCACCACCAATTGATAATTAACCAGGGCAGCAAAGCTGGGCCCCATCCAAAGTAGCCGAGGAGCAGATCACGGCTTCCTTTCCTTGCCCTCCGTATGTACCAAGGCGCTTCCTTCCTCACCTGTCATCAGCTGGACGTGACATTCACACTGCTCTTCCCAACACCCCGGTCACTCATGTGACCCCACCCCACTCCTAGTCAGCATCTTCAATGGTTCTCCAGCACTCAGAGGATGAAGTCCAAACTCTGTATCATCACTGCTGTTGGCACTGGGGACACAGCCATCCACACAGGAGGAAGGCCCTGCTCTCCTGGGGTCTCCATTCAAACAATGGGGCACAGGCAACAAACGCACCAGCCTATGACAGGTCAGGGTTAAGAGCTGGGAAGAAGGCAGGGAAAGGAAATCAGAACGGTACTAATCAGAGAAGGCCTCTCACGTGAGGGGAGCAAAGTCCAGAAGGCAACTGCACGACCCTGTGACCTACAAAGGCCTCTGGAACTAAGCCCCCAGGCTGCCTGACCAGGCCCCTCCCCTGCCTGCTGCCTCCAGCATCCAGCAGCTCAGGCCTCCCAGAGCTGGGGTTCCTTCTCCTAACACACCCTGCTGCTTCATACGTTCACGCCTTCACATTTGCTCTCCTTCTGCCTGCAATGTCTCCCACACTCCTATCTGATCTGGCAAATTCTTCCCGATCTTCTGAGATTCACCTGAAGCTTCCCTTCCTTTATAAGGTCGTCTCTGGACACCAGCCACCCACCACCTCCCACCCCAGTAGAGATCATCACTCCTAACTTCCTGCCATCTGGACGAAGTATTCTGACTCATGCCTCTGACTCCTGAGTAAAAGGGGCTTCCCTGATGGCTCAGATGGTAAAGAATCCGCCTGCAACTCAGGAGGCGTGGGTTCGATCCCGGGGTGGGGGAAGATCCCCTGGAGGAGGGAATGGCAACCGGCTCCAATATTCTTGCCTGGAGAATCCCACGGACAGAGGAGCCTGGCGGGCTACAGTCCATGGGGTTGCAAGAGTCAGATGCAAACTTAGCAATGAAACTGCCATCACCACCACTTAAAGGGCAAAATGACACTCATCCTTACACTCCCAGCACCCGGCCCTTCGAGACAGCAGTACCTTAGGGACTCAGTGAATGAATGAATGCAATGTATGTCCTCCTTTTACACTGTCATCTTTCAAAAGGTCTGCCTGTGAGCAAAGCATAAACCCACCAATACCGTCTTTGTAAAACTGACTTATTTTTTCCCCTGAAAGCTGCATGCTTTAAAAGTCTTTGGGGGGTTTTCCTCCCATAAAATGATCTTGACACCTCGCCATGCATCATGGCACATGAAGCAGTTATAAATCTGCAGTTGGAAAAACAGTCTGTTGTGAAGGAAGCGCCCCTATTTGCCAAAACACTTTACAAGGATTGCTAACGATGCAATGAGAATGTGGTGTTGGACCCAATGAAAGCAGCTAATCCTTTCTTTCATAGCCTGGAATCCCTTCTCAGAAAACCTTCTTTTTCAGGAGGATCAAAACACACTCTTTTTCTGATTTTTTTCTCTTTGTACAACTCAACTCTGGACCCGTAACAACTCAGCCTACACCTTCCCCATCCTCATGGTACCCAAGCAGTTGAAGGAGAAGGCAAAAAAAAAAAAAAAAAAAAACAGGAGAGACTGAGACACAAGATATATGGGTCTTGATAAAGAAGACAGATTTTAGGGTAAAAAAACTTCTTCCATCAGTGCAGATTTCTCTACCACTATTTTAGCTTCCACTTTGTTTTCAGGGTTGGGCACATCAGAGTTTTAGAAAGTAGGGCCTCCTGTTTTGGGGTAAGGATGCTGGATCCAAAGCCAGATCGCACGAAGACCAGCCTAAGCCCCACTGCCAGCTGTCCCGCTCAAGCCCAGACTGGAATTCTGAAACTGAAGACCCTTTAAAAATAACAATGGAAAACAACTCAGCGGCACTATCCCAACTCAAGCACAGAAGAAAGAGGGAGGAGAAATCGTTTCCATATTTCACATAAACACAGATCTTACTGCGGCCGCGAGGAATGCATGAGTCAAACCAGGGCTGACAGTGATCACCACACAAATCGAGCCCCCTGCGGAAGATTAATGGGAAGATGTGCAATTCAGAGCTGTGACGGCTTTGTGCAACAGTCGTGTTCACGTATTGCAAAGTGGCTTTTTAAATAACCAAGTGTCTTTTTTCTGTGGAATTCTATCGTCTTTGGTCTAGAGGAAGCACCTGGAAGAGGCAAATGTAAAATCTGTGCCAAAGTCATAATTTGAGATTGTGTGCTTGCAACTTACTGTAACTCTATATGGTAGGCTCCCCCAGCCCCCACATGCCTTCACACTGTGGTTAAAATTAGTTCTTCCCTTGAACAGACCTGGGGTTTACTGCACTGCAGTGGTCAGGCTGGGGGAGGGACAGAGGGAGACAGATGGCGGGATGGCTGCAACTCCAGGAGGGTGATTTTTAAAGAAGCGAACTTTCATTTTGTTGACTGTAAATCAGAGAGAGTTATCCCTGATGAATGAGAACCAAGCACCAGAATGTCCAGGGCCGGGGCCATCTCATTTAAGGACTGGGGAGTATGAAAGACAAAGAAAGAAATCACAAGTTCCATTTCTGGATCTTTCTGTATTCGGTAACATGAGCTGGGCACTCACTCCCAGGATCTGATTAATCCTCAGAAGAACCCTATGATGTATTATTATCTCCATTTTCTGTCTTCTCTCTCTTTTTTTAATTGGAGGAAAGTTGCTTTACAATGTTGTGTTGGTTTCTGCCATACTAGAAATTAGTCACAGTCATAATTATACGTATAATCAGTTATAAATATATACATATATCTCCTCTCCCTTTTGAGCCTCCTCTGCTCCCCCATCCCACCCTCTAGGTCATCACAGAGCAACCAAGATGTCCATCGGCAGGTGAATGGATAGAGAAGAGTGGTACATATATGCGATGGAACCTTGCAGGTGTGCATGCTCAGTTGCTGCAGTCATGTCCAGCTCTTTGGGACCCTATGGACCATAGCCTGCCAGGCTCTTCTGTCCATGGGGTTCTCCAGGCAAGAATGCTGGAGTGGGTTGCCATGCCCTCCCCCAGAGGAATCTTCCCGACCCAGGGATCGAAACTGCGTCTCCTGCAGCTCCTGCATTGCAAGCAGATTCTTTACTGCTGAGCCACCACAGAAACCCCACAATGGAATGCTACTCAGCCACAAAAAGGAATGAATCTGAGGCAGTTGTAGTCAGGTGGATGAACCTAGAGCCTCTACTACAGAGGGAAGTAAGTCAGAAAGAGAAAAACAAATATATATTGAACGCATATATACGGAATCTAGAAAAATGGTACTGATGAACCTAGTTTCAGGGAAGCAATGGAGATGCAGATGAAGAGAACGGACTTATTATCCCCATAAAAAATATATGTATTTATTTATTTAATTTTTGCTGCATCAGATGTTAGTTGCAGTATGCGGGCTCCTCTCTGGTTGAGGCTCCCAGGCTCAGTAGCTTAGTCATTCCGAGACATGTGGGATCCTAGCTCCCTGACCAGGGATCGAACCTGTGTCCCTGGCAGTGGAGGGTGGATTTTTAACCACTGCACCACCAGGGAAGTCCTATTAGCCCTACTGGCAGATGAGGAAGCCCGCTCTGAAGGGCTCCATGTGTAAGGTTAGACCCCCAGGAAGCACTGGAGTGGGAACTCCACACAGGGTTTTCCGTTCCGCCCAACGCTGGCTCTGCCTTCTCCCTCCCTCCCTGTGGTGTGACCTCCCTGGGCAAGCACTGCCCTCAAGTGTGGGAGGACCACAAGAGCAGGATGGATCCAGGCAAACAGAGCTGTCTCCCTGATTGGTCCTTCATGTGATCAAACTGGCTGATGCTTCATTAAGCAAAGGAAGGCAATGGGTGACAAAGAACAACACGCAAGCCTGTCCCTCTCATCCATTGTGACATGACACCACAGAGCTGCAAAGGGCAATTTCACAGCTGACGGAATGCCATGCTCCTAACCTCTTTATCTCCCACCAACCCCAATTTCCTTGAAAGCCAGAGTAAAAAGCACTGCACATGTGCTGTTACAGCTAGAAATTAGGATTTCTTTATAAAGCCACCAAATGGCCCCACATGGTCAAGAAATGTGAAGGTCACTGCAGTGCTTATTTGATAATAGCTAATTCCAGTAAAAGATAAAGTCCATCTCTCCTCTAGAATGTCCCCTTTAAGGCAGCAACTGGCCACATGAAATATGAGCGACTGGTGCATCAAGAAAACAGATGAGGAAAATCGGCACCCATTGCCATGTGTCCTCTGTAATACATCGGTGTCTTGGACTTTGTGATTTTACGCGTGCCCGTGTTGTTATTTTTACAAGAGGCCTGATGACCATGTTCTGGTCACTTTCAAAGCACTGAAGAAAAAGAATGACAGCAGGTGGCTGGCAAATTGTCAAGCCGAGAAGGCGTCTTCCCCCTTTGCCTAAACAACATGCACAGAGGTCATAACGACAGCATTCCAACAGCTCCTGGGACAATTGCTGCTGTACTTTGGGGAACAGCCACAAATGCCCACAGTCTGTTTGGGTTTGGCAAGCTCAAATGAACAATTTTAGCAAGAGGTCATCAACTGCTTCCCATGATGTCAGCAGCCCATGAATGTATCACAACAATGACTGGTCCCATTTCCCCTTCCAAAGGTTTCCCTCTCATCATTTCTGGGTCCCAGTTCGCTGGGTTATAATTCAAAGTTCCCTTGTCCCTTGGGTCAACTTCTCCTAAATAAGCTCTGCAAAATTATGAAGCACGCTTTGAGGAGAGAGTCAAGTCCCACCTTCTCTCGATGAAGTCAGGGATCTCAAAGACTGTGTATCAGCCATCTCTCACTTCACTATGATTCTGGCAAGAAAAGACTAACTGTGTGCTTGACTCTCACAGCAGGAGATCAGTTCTCCCGTCAGGCTGACCCAAGATATTTTGCCAGGTGCCAGCCCGTCTGCCATAAAACATCCTGAATCCTTGTTAGGCATCAACACATAAGCCACCACAACCTCCTGTTCCTAAGAGACACCCAGATCTCTATACCGCCATTCCCAAATCCCTGACAAAGTTAATTCAGTTTGATTGTATAAAAAAATTACTTCTAAAATGGATTATCTAAATAGAATGACAGACCTTTAAGACAGTATGAAATGTGAAAAAAAAAAAAACATGGATCAGATTCAAACTATGGATCAGATTCAAACTATATGTAAATCCATTTATATAAATGAAAATAATTATACATGAACCTGTATAAACATGTATGTAAACATCTAGGAAGGATTCTAGAAGGTGCTCACACTCAACTCTGACAAAGGAAAAGGGTTTCGCACAAAGGTGGAAATTAGATACACTTTTTAATTATCTAGTGTGTGAGCTCAGTCGCTCAGTCGAGTCCGACTCTTTGCAAATCCCGGCACTGTAGCCCGCCAGGCTCCTCTGTCCGAGGGATTTCCCAGGCAAGAATACTGGAGTGGGTAGCCATTCCCTTCTCCAGGGGATGTTCCCAACCCAGGGGTGGAACCCAGGTCTCCTGCATTGCAGATGGATCCTTTACCATCTGAGCCACCAGAGAAACCCTAATCATCGAGTTAGCTTGTTTAAATTTTTTTGCAAGGAAACATTTCTGTGTTATTGGATGAATAAAAATAAAAGCTGCAAGCAACAGAAAGACAATGGGGGGAGGGGGGTAAATAGACGAAAACAAGCCACATTCCATAGCTCCCACTGTTTAATCAGAGAGGACTTAGCATGAATATTCTCGTGATGACCACGCTGCTCCATGAGGTTGCATTTCTGGCTGCCACGTTAGGAGCAGCTGTTTCCTATCATTCGTTATCTGTTTCCTCCAAAGCCATGAAAACTGAAAGGCAATGGTGTCTGGTTCCAGAAGCTGAACATGTAAACCTGCATCCACACGTTGACCCAACGGCATCCTGGAGGAAGGGCAGGAAGGCTCCGGACAGAACCTGCTGCCTTTCTGAGTCCAAAGCCAAGCACTCTTCCTGAACCTTCTTCCCTGATGACACCGGAGCCACAGAGCCCCCAGGGACCTGGCCGTCCACACTCGCCACCGCCTCTCCCGGTCACACCAATCGTCCTATTCAAAGACGCTTCATGTTCTTTAGCCCAAAAGGAAACTGAGAGTCACTGATGAACTTTCCATATCTCTCTCCATTCTGAAACAGACTGGAGGAAGTGAACGATGTGAGTACCACCTAGAGACGTCTGCAGGCAGCCGTGATCCTGCCCCCCAGTTCATCCTCCAGCGCCGCCAATGGACTGCTGTTTAGTTTCCCAAAATCTTCACCTAGAAGACTCCATCCTCAACCTCCATCTGGCCGGCAAACTCCCCTTTATCTTTAAAAACCTTCACAAACAACTGTCCCCTAAACACACATGCGCGCGCACACACACACACACACAATGCATTCTCTGCTCCTCTGTACAGCTTCTGGACCTGTAAACACGTCCATCACTGAATGCACTGCCCCACATGGTATAATAATCAGTATCGCCACCTCCCTGCTAGATGGAAAGCTCCTCCCCACTGGACCCCCTGTAAGTCCACACTCAGTCTGCATCACAGATGGTTAACCAGGCTCACTGCCCTCGACTGCAATACAGACGGGCAAGTGATGTTCCACACCACTGCTGGTGGGTGGCACCTACAAGGCTATCAGTTTTATAGGATTTGTGGGTAGAGGGCAATTAGGGTAAGGTTTCGGAAATACTATAATCAGAAACATCCAGAACTGGGAATCCAGAGAATTCCCTTTCTAGTCTAGGTCCTGCCATTACATCTTAGCCATGGGACTCTCTGGCCACAGTTTCTCTAGCTTTAAAATGAAATAACTTATTTATTCAAAAGAACATGTATTTGGACTGCATGACCTATGGTTATTGCCAACCCTCAAGATTAGGCAGCAGTGGGGGAAAAAAAAAAAAACATGGAAATCAGATTACTAGAACCACGGTAGTATATGTACATGCTGGTGGCTCAGAGGTTAAAGCGTCTGCCTCCAATGCGGGAGACCTGGGTTCGATCCCTGGGTCAGGAAGATCCCCTGGAGAAGGAAATGGCAACCCACTCCAATATTCTTGCCTGGAAAATCCCATGGACGGAGAAGCCTGGTAGGCTACATACAGTCCATGGGGTCACAAAGAGTCGGACACGACTGAGCGACTTCACTATTAACTAAGTCACTTCAGTTGGGTCCAGCTCTTTGTGATTCTATGGACTGTAGCCCTCCAGCCTCCTCTGTTCACGGGATTTCCCAGGCAAAAATACTGGAGTGGGTTGCCATGCCCTCCTCCAGGGTATCTTCCTGATGCAGAGATCAAACCTGCATCTTCTGTGACTCCAGCACAGCAGGCGGATTCTTTACCGCTGAGCCACCAGGGAAGCCCACTGGAACCATAACCCTAGGGGGAAAAATACCCTTTTCTTTATACTCCCAGCTTTCCTGGTGGCTCAGGAGTAAAGAATCCACCTGCCGATGCAGGAGACGCAGGAGACGCAGGAGATGTGACTTCAATCCCTGGGTTGGAAAGATACCCTAGAGAAGGAAATGGCAACCCACTCCAGTATTCTTGGACAGAGGAGAAATTCCATGGACAGAAGAGCCTCAAGAGCTACAGTCCATGGGGTCGAAAAATCAGACACAACTGAGCGACTGAACACACACGTTCTCAAGGGGGAAAGGGCCTGATACAGATTCATCCGGTTTTAAGAGAACTTGTCTCCATTCATCACTGCTGAAACCCTGTTCTGGAAGCAGCACATGGAGTAAAATAAAAAACACCCCCTCCACTCAAAGATGCCTTACAGAAAGTACTCTACCCCCTCCACTCAAAGATGCCTTTCAGAAAGTACTCTACCCCCTCCACTCAAAGATGCCTTACAGAAAGTACTCTACCCCCTCCACTCAAAGATGCCTTACAGAAAGTACTCTACCCATAGACAGGCAACGCAGGTCAATGCCAAGCTTTCTCTTTAGCCCCCCTGTGCCTTCCTAAGAAACATCAGGGAAGGGTCTTGCCTGTAAGTCCAGGTCTGCCCCAGCATGGCTCACCTCACTCCAAGTACCTACCTGCAGAGATGCCTCTTTGAGATCCATGGGGACCATTCTTTCTCCCTCTGCATGGGGTAACCCTAAAAATCCGTTGAAAAGCTTGCCACTTCCTGTGGTTCTCCAACTGAGGGAATCAACCCTGGGGACTAAAGAACCCAAGTAATCACCATGCTGACAGCTATTCCCACAGTGCTTACAGGAGCACATCTTACGAAATAACTCCTTGGCTCCCAAGAAGAAACCGGGCTGGTTTCCTTAATTGGGGCTTGGCGAGACGGAGCACCTTCCATGTGGGGCTAATGGACGGTAGTTGATGACAGAGACGATTAGTCAGTGGAATACACACTCCAGCAGGGACACACCCAGGGATTACTATCACACCCACCGGTTATCAAATGCCACGGCAGAGCAGGAAATGGAGTAAGTCATGGAGTAAGTTGTGATAAAACAGAAAATACAAACTGAAAGGGCCCGTTGCCGGTGACAGCCTTTCTTCTGACTTTTGTGAATGTATCCTACAGATTGCTATTGGAAGCTCTTAAGCCTCCCAACCCACCGTTAATGGAATAACTAGGGAGAAAGATTCAGAAATCGCCCTATCTTAAAGTTTCAGAGGCAGAACTGGCATCTCCCATTTTCGGTGCCACCTGATATCAACACACTCCCCAAAGGGTGTGTGGGCCAGTCTCTCTTCACCATTCTCCTCTCTGAGTTGCAATATACCATTTGTTAAAGGCAGAGTATGTGTTCATGCACGCATGCTAAGTCGCTTCAGTCGTGTCCGACTCTTTGCGACCCCCTGCACTGCAGCCCGCCAGGCTCCTCTGTCCGCGGAATTCTCCAGTCAAGAACACTGGAGTGGGTTGCCATTTCCTCCTCCAGAGGATCTTCCCGATCCAGGGATTGAACCTGAGTCTCCTGTAGCCCCTGCATTGCAGGCAGATTCTTTATCACTGCGCCACGGGGAAACTCTCTCAGAGATGTGAATAATGTTTTCTCCAGGATATCCCTGTCATGTATGTAACAAAACAAGGGCTAGAGTTTTTTAAAGCACTGACTATATGCATATAGTTTATTTTATCATTTATTGTGGGAAATACTTTACCAGCATTATCTCACTGAATCCTCAACATAAACCCTAAGAGTTTACCAACAGTGTGATCCCAAATTAAAAAATAAGTTAGTTGAAGGACCTCTCAGGCAGTCTTAGCGGTGAAAATTCTGAGCTCCCAATGCAGGGGACGTGGGTTCAATGCTTGGTCTGGGAACTAAGATTCCACATGCCACGTGGTGTGGCCATGAAAACTAAAACAAACTAAAAACTTAAAAAAATAAAAATAAGCTAGTTGACTACACTAGGCAAAGAAACTGGTGCACATCACACATCTAGTAAGTGACTGGTAGAGGATCCAGACGTAAGCAGCCCTCCCTGGTCTTAACCACTATGTACTACTGGAGCAGCCACAAGTGTTTTTAGGATGAGAAATGGCCCGAACACAAACACACAAATTTAGACAATCATAACAGACAGAAAAGAGGGAGGCTATGAATGGATACACGAATACATTTTCTCTCCAGGCAAACTCCTTAAAACAGTTATTCCTCTACCACAGGCAATTAACTACAGAGTAAACACATTCCATCGACAGCCATGATTTTTAAAAGCTGACTCCAACTTTGCTAGGTTTTACCTTCTCCCCCATCAAGTGCTGACCAAAGAGCTTTATTGCACAGGCAGGCCCTCATTTGAGTAGAAAAAACACCACGCCTGACCACCTCAAGTGCAAATGTTAATCCTGTCATGGGGCTTTGGAATGAAACTGTGTTGTTATTTTTTAAAAGAGAAAAAGAATATTAACTGCATGTAACAACAACAAAAAAAACTCTACTCTTTACATCTCACTGCAACAATGTCACTTTCATTATACTTTGGATCTATAAAAAGCAAACAAAACCAACAATTATAATAACAAGATCTATGAATGAAGTCTGCTTTTACAAGAAAAATAGCCTAGCAACGTTTTTATAACATTATAGTTATCACCTATCCCTTCTCCATGGGATCTTCCCAATCCAGGAATCAAACTGAGGTCTCCTGCACTGCAGATTTTTTTACCAACTGAGCTATCAGGGAAGCATAGTTATCAGCAAGGATGATAATCACCTTCATGGTGATGGTTTAGTTGCTAAGTCATGTCCAACTCTTTGCCACCCAGTGGAGCCCACCAGGCTCCTCTGTCCATGGGATTTCCCAGGCAAGAATACTGGAGTGGATTGCCATTTCCTTCTCCAGAGGATCTTCCAGACCCAGGGGTTGAACTCGCATCTCCTGCACCTCAGGCAGATTCTTTATGGTTGAGCCACCTGGGAAGCCCAATTACCTTCCTTAACCCATAAAACTGTTTTTAGATATTCTGATGACAATTATATCATTACAAAAGATTGATTTCACTGCATTTACCACTTCCAGGAAGTCTACCACAGCTACTTTTAATAAGACAGCTTTTTCTCAGTTCCTTTGCGTTCTCCCTGAATTTCTATGGTTGCGTCTAGGCATTTGTACTTTTCTTTTGTCATTAGTTAGTCATAAAGTCATACTTTTCTCCTTGATTCATTATAACATGATTTTAGAAGCTGGAATTTCTATAGCAGAACTGGAACATTACATACTATCTCAAGGTAACTAGTTTTAAAACAGAAAATAGGAAAAAGGTATCAATATACGTGCTACCTTAATAAAATACTCTAATTTTTATTTTATATTGAAGTGTAAGGGATTAACAATGTTTTGTTAGTTTCAGGTGTTTAACAAAGTGATTCAGTTATGCATATACAAGTATCTGTTCATTTTCAAATTCTTTTCCCATTTAGGTTATTACAAAATATTGAGCAGAGTTCCAGTGCTATACAGTAGCTAATAAAATACTTTTGCAATATCCATTCTAAGGCTTTTTTTTAAAGATGAAGGAGAAACAGGAACACCTTCAGTGATGCAAAAAGAACTGATATTACAGAACTTCCAACTGTTAAAACATACAGAGAACGATGTAAAATTGATTACAGTAAAAGCTATAAAGATCTTCCAAGAGATCCCATACTCAGAAATCACAGGGAAGCAGGCAGGGGGGATAGAAGCAGAAAAATGGCTGGGATTTTCAAGTGGTAACTATTAAAACTAAAATTTTACCTTGTTAAATTATTTTTAAAACCACATTCCCTGAATGATCACTGTGGACTATTGAAGATGGAAGCTTTCCCAGAACTGGGTATATGTTTAACCCTGGGAATGATGTGGCCACGTCCACCACCCAGAACAATGCAAAGCAGGAGGAAGGGCAGCCACGCCCTGCAGAGGTGGGTCCCCATTTGTTGTTTTTCATCCTACCATAATCAAGTCCCATTAGTTTTAAGTATAATCTGCGTGTCCTTCCAGAGTTCAGGACCTCAGAAATGAATACCCAGGCAGCCACTTCTGGTAGAGCCAGTGTGATTCATCTGGGCTTGCATCTGAAATGTTCGTAGTATGTACTGTTAAGATTTCAGTGATCAACTGCACCAAACTAAAACTGGAATCAGGAGTAGGGGACAGTATTTCTTACATGCTCCAGCATACTTTTGGGTTGCAGGGATGGGGAGACTTTCAAACCTTTGGATATTTATGACCACTTCTTTTTTCCAAGGTTTTCCTAAAAAGAAAAAAACTTTTTACTTCATATTGGACTATAATCAAAAAACTGTGTAATAGTTTCAGGTGTGTGTGTGCATGCTAAGTCACTTAAGTCGTATCCGACTCTTTCCAACCCCATGGACTGTAGCCAGCCAGGCTCCTCTGTCCATGGGATTCTCCAGGCAAGAATATTGGAGCGGGTTGCCATGCCCTCCTCCAGGGGACCCTCCTGACCCAGGGACTGAACCTATGTCTCTTGCATCTTCTGCACTGGCAGGCAGGTTTTTTACTACTAGTGCTGCCTGGGAAGCCCCAAGTTTCAGGTGCACAGCACAGCAAGTCATCCATACATACACAAGTATCCATTTTCCCCCAAACTCCCCTCCCATCCAGGCGGTCACATTATGACCACTTCTAGAGCGTAAATTCCTACAAATAACTCTGCTATTGCTTTAGCTCACCCACTAGAGTAAAAACTCTGAGTCACATAAAGACTCCATTATACTCAGAGCTAGGACGGATCATTAATCATTAATCAGCCACGGGCAGCAGACTGCAGGTGATAACACACTGAACACCCATAGCTCAAGGTGTGACCTACAGGACACACCCCCTTAGCCTCACTTCCTCCAGCTCCCTGGCCCCCTCCTCCTCCTCAGACGCCTTTCCCCGCCAATCCTCACCACCTCCTCCCCTCTCCCATTGCCTAGCAGCCCAACTCCTATCTCGTTTTTCAATCAAGTCAATGTTTTAATAACTTCTTTTTTTTTAATGAAGAGTTATGTTCCCTTGTGCTATAAAAGTCTGGTCAATTTCACATTTACAGATCAAAGGAAATAAATACCCAGGAAGTCAAGTTAATTTTTGCACAAAGGCTTTAACCGCTATTTCTCCTTGAGATTCAAGGGTTTCCCATACATTTCGTGTGTGCTCAGTCATGTCCAACTCTTTGCGACCCCACGGACTGCAGCACGCCAGGCTTCCCTGTCCTTTCATCATCTCCCAGAACTGACTCAAACTCATGTCCATTGAGTCAGTGATGCCACCCAACCATCTCATCCTCTGTCATCCCCTTCTCCTGCCTTCAATCTTTCCCAGTATCAGGTCTTTTCCAATGAGTTGGCTCTTCGCATCAGGTGGCCAAAGGATTGGAGCTTCAGCTTCAGCACCAGTCCTTCCAAAGAATATTCAGGATTGATTTCCTTTAAGATTGACTGGTTTGATCCCCGTGCAATCCAAGGGACTCTCAAGAGTCTTCTCCAACAGCACAGTTTGAAAGCATCAGTTCTCTGGCGCTCAGCTTTCTTTATGGTCCAACTCTTATATCCATACTTGACTACTGGAAAAAAACCATAGCTTTGACTAGACAGACCTTTGTTGGCAAAGTAACCTCTCTGCTCTCTAATATGCTGTCTAGGTTTGCCATAGCTATTCTTTCAAGGAGCAAGAATCATTTAATTTATGACTGCAGTCACCATCTGCAGTGATTTGGACCCCAAGAAAATAAATTCTGTCACAGCTTCCATTGTTTCCCCATCTACTTGACACACTTCTTCCCAAAGGAAAGCCACTCCAAGACATAAAGTCCTCCGTTGAGTTCCACCTGCTAAGAAGCATAAACAGGTCCCTGGGGACGCAGCCCACTCCACAAACATCACTCCTCCAGGCTCATCTCTCTCTCTCCACAGCACCTCTGGACAGACCCAGCACAATCAAGTTCTTTCAGTTGCAAGTAAATGCCATGTCTCTCTGGTCACCCAGTTTTCTCCCAAACCTCTCTTTCCCCTCCTTTCTTTCCCCTCCTCCCTCCTCTAGGCCTGGCTACCTTCTGCTCACCCTACAGGTCTGGACTTGGATGTGGCTTCCTCCAAGAGCCCTCCATGCTGTGCCCGTTCAAACACTCGATTACTCCTCTGCACTCCTAGGATGCCCTGGAGCTGAAGTGCCTATGGGCTTGCCCGTAAACTCCACTCAACAGAAGGTGCCAAAGACACAGGGACCCCATCACTGCACCTACTAGAGACAGGATAGGTGCTTGATGAATGTTTGATGATTTACATTTAAAGTTGACTGGTTTATCTCTATTTGCACCAGTTTTCCTGCTAACAAATGGCTTCCACCTCTGGGCTGTAATAAACATCATTTATACATGATTTCAGGACTTCCTTGGTGGCTCAGACAGTAAAGCATCTGCCTACAACACAGGAGACTCGGGTTCAATCCCTGGTTCAGGAAGATCTCCTGGAGGAGGAATTGGCAACCCACTCCAGTACTGTTGCTTGAAACATCCCATGGATGGAGGAGCCTGTTCGGCTGCAGTCCATAGGGTCGCAAAGAGTCAGACACGACTGAGTGGCTTCACTTTCACTTTCATACATGATTTCACTGCATTCAAAACATTTCATATAAATATTATATGAAGATGAGTATCAGCAACAAGGGATTCTTCCGAGGTTTGGGGTCCATCCATAATAAATATTTTCTACCTAAGTGGGTAAACTATGGAATAACACAAAACCCATATATATATATACATATATATATATATATATATATATATATATATATTTATATGGAAAAACATGGAGCAGAGAGGGGTTCCCAGGAGGTACAGTGGTAAAGAATGCACCTCCCAATGCAGGTGATGCAAGAGACACAGTTTCCATCCCCAGGGAGGAGATCCCCTGGAGGAGGAAATGGCTACCCACTCCAGTCTTCTTGTCTGGAAAATTCCATAGACAGAGAAGCCTGGCAGGCTACAGTCCATGGGGCCACAAAGAAGTCGGACACAACTGAACATGCACGCATGAAGCAGCGAGAGAGTTTCTGTGGAATAACTCTTCTCTATAGAAGCCACTGGTCCACAGTCATTCAGTGAATGAATAGCTTTGTTAGTATTAAAAGTTAAGAGACTCCATAATCTACGGTGTTCTGTTACCCAGTTCAGGGAGGGCGAAACACGTCTTAATTCATCACATATCTAGTTACCAAGCAGTCGTCTATTCCAAAAGATTGTTACAGATTTTAAACGATTAAAATGCATTCAGCCCTTAAGTCATACTGAGACTAAAACAGTGCTGCGTTCATTTGGGAAGTCGCTTTAACATTGTGTGGTCTCTCGGGACATCAATGTCTCTTCTCCCATTTGTTCTTGAGCTTATTCAGACTTTTGCATCCATCAACCCCCAAAAACTGACAAGTTCACCCAATATCTTCCACACACTAATACTCTGGTCAATTTTCAGTCTCCCCTTATTGGCCCACCAGCAGTACTGGGCCCAACTGATCACTCTTTCCTGTACATCATCCCTCCACACACACACAAATGTCCTTCTATTTACCAGCAGCGACTTGCTGGTTGCTCAACTCCTCCAGACTTATAAAGGTCGGGATACCCTAGATTTCTTCTCTTCTCTTGTCTCCCTCTGCCCACTCACTGGGTGATAACATCCAGCCTCACAGATTTTAACACCACATCATATACCCCTGCTGCTGCTGCTAAGTCACTTCAGTTGTGTCCGACTCTGTGCGACCCCATAGACAGCAGCCCACCAGGCTCCTCTGTCCCTGGGATTCTCCAAGCAAGAACACTGGAGTGGGTTGTCATTTCCTTCTCCGACATCCGACGTATACCCCAGCAGCCACCAAATGTCTTTCTAGTCCCAAGCTCCCCCACTAATGCACACACTCATCCAACCACTGGCTTCATTCAGCAAACCAGTAAGCACTGGATATTTCAAATCCAGATACTCCCTTAACCACCTCCTCCCACACTCTCCCACCTCTCCATGGACAGCAACTCTGTCCTTCCAACTCCCCAGACCAAAAGCATCATGGGTATTCTCTCATACCACCGCTCGATTTCTTGGTAAACCCACTGGCCTTTCAGAACATCCAGGACATGTCCACCTCTTGCAGAGGGGCCACAGCTCCCACCGGCTCCCAGCATCATCTCTCAGATGACTACGGCCCCAGTGTCTCTTTTCAGTATTACTATTTGGGGGCCATGCTAGGTCTTTGTTGCTGCACAGGCCTTTCTCTAGTTGCAGAGAGCAGGGGCTACTCTCTGGTTGCAGTGAGAGGGCCCCTCATTGCAGTGGCATCTCTCGTTGCAGAGCACGGGCTCCAGGGTGCACGGCCTTCAGGAGTTGTGGCTCCCGGGCTCTAGGGCACAGGCTCAACAGTTGTGGTGCCCAGGCTTAGTTTCTCCAAGGCAGGTGGGATCTTCCTAGACCAGGGATGGAACCCGTGTCTCCTGTAATGGCAGGTGGATTCTTTATCACTGATCCACCAGGGAAGCCCACCCCAGTGTTTCAGCTAGCTCCCTGATCCCCGCCGCTTGCTCACTGCTGTCGACTCAACACAGCAAACACTGTAACCTTAAAACGTATGTCTGATATCACTCTTTGGCTCCAAACCCTCCAAAGGCTCCTCAAACGCCAAATTAAAGCCAAAGCATACACAACGATCCGTAAGGCTCTGCACGATGTGGGGCCCCCTCTCCTCTGACCTCATCTCTTGCTGCTTTCCTCCTGGCTCCCTCTGCTCGAGACACCCTGGCCTCCCTGCTCCCTCCACATGCCAGGACCTGGCCTGTCTCAGAGCATCTTCCCTCTGCCAAGAACATTCTTTCACCTATTTAGCCGAGGTGCCCACCAAAAGCTTTCCCCTGGTCATCCCAGCAAACACTGTATCCACGACTTCCCTCTGCATCCACCTATGGGCCTGGCCAGCAGCATGTACCACACCCAGGTGCTACAAGTTTTACTTACTGTCTGTCTGCCCCATTAGAACATCCGCTCCGGGAAGACAGGAAATACACTCTCTTCTTTTCACTGCTGTACCCTCAGCTCTCAGAATAGCGCCTGTACAGAGTAGGCACTCGATACATATCTGCTGAATGACTGCCTGGTGACTAGCTACCCTCACCAGGCCTGGTGCAAGTGCTGGCTAACAGGGCACTCGAGTTAACAGATGGAAAAGTTAAATGCAAAAAAGTTAGGGTTATATTTCTCTTAACATGGCCTAGTGACCCTACTTCATCCAAAACTTCATTTCCAGAGCTAAACTTAATGTGAAAGACATGTGGCATCATTTCAGAATACCAGGTAGGGCAGTTAGCATTTAAAAGTCACAGCTGAGAAATGAGTAGATTTTAAAAGAAATGCCAGGCGTGCAGAATACCAGGCAAGAAAGATGTTGTAAGAAAGATCGCCTATCATTTTATGGTGACGCTAGTCGCTCGGTCATGTTCCACTCTTTGTGATCCCACGGACTCTAACCCGCCAGGCTTCTCTGTCCAGAAGGATTCTCCAGGCAAGAATACTGGAGTGGGTTGCCATTCCCTTCTCCGAGAGATCTTCCCAACCCAGGTATCGCACCTGGGTCTCCCACATTGCATGCAGATTCTTTACCGTCTGAGCCACCAGGGAAGCCCCATCGTATTACAGTGGTTCCTGTTAAGTAAAGAATCTATTAGCTTTACCTGAAACTCACAGAAAAGATCATATCTACTTCTGAGGTCTGGTAAAGCCAATGACGAATAAGAAAACAGGTCATGTCACGCCTGTGGAGGACAGACCTGTCATCCCCTTGAGTGCCAGGCCCTGGTCAAGACCTACACACCCTTGGTGCTCTTCCAGCCGCTGTAATGCAAAGGGGCCACTAATCTCAGGGAACCGGCTCCTCAACCCACACAGGAATGGCAGCCAGAAACGCTGATCTCACTAGGCGTTGAACAAGACTGAAGGGATTACTCTAAGATGCATTTTTTGCACTGAGCGCTGCCTGTGTATCTCCATGACATGCTGTCCTGTAGGGCTCTAATCTTCTCTACTTCACTTCGTGTGCCATGTCTTAGACTGCGCCGTACCGAAATAATGTGTATTGCATCATTTCACACTCAAGGTAGAGGACCTAAATTTCCACTAACACTCTCCTATTTTAACACATTCCGTGTGCCAATCTGCATGATATTTACACCTCATTAAAACATGAGATGATCAGAGTGCCGCCGTGAGAGAGGGCACTCTGTTTTCCGGAGTGTTTGAATCATGCGAGATGCTGGTCCCGTGCAAAAGATGTCTCCTCTACAAACCGGAACGTCTTCTGAGGGTGGTCCCTGTAAGGTGCGCTCACTCCCAAACCCGCAAAGCAGCTCTTCCCAGAATTCCACAGACTCCAGGGTGGCACTGCCATGCTAAGGCAGGGAGACACAAATGGTCCCCTCCTCTCCACCCCCACGAGCAACCCTGCCAAGGCTTCAGGACCACCCGTGGGCCATGCCTCTCTCAGCAGCCCTTCCTCCCACCCCCCTCAAGACCCCTGCTCTTACACAGGCCTCTTCAACTCTCCCCAAGAGGCCAGATCAAATGCCTCCTGGAGCTGGTCTCAGACTCCAACCACTCTTCTGTCCAAAGCCCACCCCCACCCCCCAACATCCCACAGTTCTGCCAGCAATATGCCTCCTTTCAAACCCCTGTATTACTTCTCCATTATCCACTGAACTAAGAACAAACTTCCTAAAGGCCAGTGGCTCTCAAACTGTCATTTATAACTGGTCTTTCTGTTCCTTGCATGAAGCAGAGGAACCAGACCAAAAAGGAAATCTATATATTTTTTTCATTTTAAATTTTCAAAACGAATAAATAGTAGAAATAAACACATAATGAAAGTTTAACAAAAGATGATCCATAATGCATGTGTATGTATTTATATAAATACAGCTTGTATACTCACATTTATGTGTGTGTTTATACACACATACATACACTGTTCCTTTACAAATGAACTGTTTCTTTACAAAGCAAGCTGGAACGCTGAAATACCCTGAAATCTTTGTCATGAAGTTTTGTGGATTGCATTTTGGGGTGAATACTACCCCAGTGTGACCACTGACACTACTGCTTTTCCTGTTTGTCTCCCAACTCAGCACACCAGGAAGACAGGAAGACCTTGAGTAGACTGGTGCCTTTTCAAACACGACCACAAAAGCCAGCAGAGAAGTTAGGAGCAAATGCCTTATTTCAGGGCATTTGTTTTATTTGATACACAAAATCTTACTGTACAAACAGAAACACTTCCTATCAGGCACCAATACCACAAACCCAGTGGCAAAGTAAACTCAATCAAGAGAAGGAAAATTCCTGTTTTCACACTGAAGAGTAGCAGTCAATGGTCTGCTGAGTTCATCAAGGCATCGGTATTTCTGGCTTAATAATACTTGTAGGGAATTATGTATTACAATACTAGGAATAAGAAAACTCGTTAAGTAGCAAAATAAAATTAAAGATAACAGATTTGCTAAATAGTTAATGGACTGCTATATAGCTAAGTGTATCCACGTCTTATACGTCTTTTTCTAAGACAATTAACATCTGACCACAACTGTCCACAGGCTTCCCAGATGGCTCAGTGGTAAAGAATCTACCTGCCAATGGAGGAGACGTGGGTTCAATCCCTGGGTAGGGAAGATCTTCTGGAGTAGGAAAAGGCAACCCACATCGGTATTCTTGTGTGGAAAGTTCCATAGACAGAGGAGCCTGGAGGGCTATAGTCCATGGGATCACGAAGAGTCAGACACAACTGAGTGACTGAGTATGCACACACAGCTATCTGCAGGAGAATCAACACACTAGCCCATAGCCCATACCAAACAAACAAACAAAAAAACTGTTGACAGATTCCTAAAAACTAGAAAACGACACAAATAAAGCCAGACAGCCAGCTTCATTCGAAAACAAAAAGAACAACAAAAACTCAGAAGATTCTGGGAACTGTGGGTTCGTGGTCAGCAGAGACTGTGTAGCACACGTATCTTGGGGTTTGCCACAGTCTCCACCACTCCCTGTTGCTCACTTGCCCCCACATTTCAACCTCTGACATTGCCTCCAGGCCCCTGTCAGCATCTAAGTCTGCAGCTCTTGTTGCAAATCTCAGCACTACCCCTGGTCCTCAGGGTTCACCTCTGTAGCAGCTTTTCACTTCTGGATTCTCTTGGCCTTTGTCAACTGCAGGAGGGGGCTCTCAAACTCCACCTGCACTGACTCCAGTCCATGGACTGAAACAAAAGAGCTTTTCACCTTGGACTGCAGCATGTTTGCCAGTGGTTTCTGCTTTTTCTTTCCCTCCCTGCCCTTTACAACTACATGGCTTGTTCAAAGCCAGAGTGCTCAATGAAACAGAAAACCTATCCTCTCTCCCACAAAGTGCAATGGGGGGGGAGGTGTCACATTCTGCTCCTGCCTGAGTACCAGGCCTGAAAATCCCACACAAAAACCTAAACAGGTGCTGCCTGACCATAAAACATTCCACTCATTCTGTGTTTACCTGGGGCTGAACACTCACCTGGGTGAGGTATGCAACCAAAGGATCCCCTGGGCCTGGGGTGGTGCAACTGGCTAGGAGCCCAGAGGTGCAAAGGCTTTAACCCTTCCCTGCCCACTCTGTGGAAAGGATGCTTACAGACCTCGTTGCATTGATGCACCTACCAAAATACGTAACAACGGTCCCTACTAGAAAAGTTCTCTTTCCTAATCAACTGTTATGTGCTAGCTGAAAACCAACTGGAGACAAGAATTATGGAGGATGGTCTGACAAACATCATTTATGGTTCCACACAAGTGGTACACATCGGTGGTTCTCAGATTTTAGCCGGCACCAGAATCATTGACAGATTGGTTAAAACAGAGCTTCCCACATTCCACACCCAGAGTCTCTGAATCTGTGAGTCTCAGATAGGGACTGAGAATTTACATGTCTAAGCTCTGATGTTGAAAAGGGAAGGCAAATGGATAAGCAACCACTGGAAATTATACTCAATATCCTGTGATAAACCTGAATGGAAAAGAATATGAAAAAAAATGTATATATACATATACCTGAATCACTCTGCTGTACAGTAGAAATTTGCAAATCAACTATACTTCACTAAATTTTTTTAAAAAACCTTACGCTTAATTAAATTAAAACAGGATCCAGCTTTTATTTATATTTATATTTATATTTATATACACTTGTTTAAAACAAAAAGTAGATTGCAGTTTGGAAACACTAAAAAAGAAAAAAAAAAAAGAAAGTTCAAGAGCAGTGGTGACAAGACATTGAGCCACATTATGCTTACTTCTTGCAAATGCCAGGAACCAGGGACAATTGTCACAGATTTACAGGTGCTCATTAAGTATCCCAACTAAGTGGCCCAGTGGTAAAGACTCTGCTGGCCAAGCAGGAGACCCAGGTTCGATCCCTGGGTTGGGAAAATGCCCTGGAATAGTAAATGGAAACCCATTCCAGTATTCTTGCCTGGGAAATCCCATAGACAGAGAAGCCTGGTGGGCAACAGTCCATGGGGTCCCAAAGAGTCGAACAAGACTGAGTGAGTAAGCACAAGTAAGAATTAGTGTTTCTCCACCTCCAAAAAGAGTCTTTCTTTGCATATCAGCTTTAGATGAGATTCTTAAACCTGGCTGAGGGGTTCAGTTCAGTCATTCAGTCAAGTCTGACTCTTTGTGACCCCATGGACCACAGCACTCCAGGCCTCCTTGTCCATCACCATCTCCCGGAGTTTATTCAAACTCATGTCCATTGAGTCGGTGATGCCATCTAACCATCTCATCTTCTGTCATCCCCCTCTCCTCCAGGCTTCAATCTTTCCCAGCCTCAGGGTCTTTTCCAATGAGTCAGTTCATTGCATCAGGTGGCCAAAGTATTGGAGTTGCAGCTTCAACATCAGTCCTTCCAATGAACACTCAGGACTGATTTCCTTTAGGATGGACTGGTTAGATCTCCTTGCAGGCCAAGGGACTTTCAAGAGTCTTCTCCAGCACCACAGTTCAAAAGCATCAATTCTTCGGTGCTCAGCTTTCTTTACAGTCCAACTGTCACATCCATACATGACTACTGGAAAAATCATAGCTTTGACTAGATGATCTTTGTTGGAATATAAATGTCTCTGCTTTTTAATATGCTGTCTAGGTTGGTCATAACTTTCCTTCCAAGGAGTAAGCGTCTTTTAATTTCATGGCTGCAGTCACCTTCTGCAGTGATTTTGGAGCCCAAAAAAATAGTCTCTCACTGTTTCCACTGTTTCCTCCTCTATTTGCCATGAAATGATGGGACCAGATGCCATGATCTTCATTTTCTGAACGTTGAGTTTTAAGCCAACTTTTTCACTCTCCACTTTCACTTTTATCAAGAGGCTCTTTAGTTCTTCTTCACTCTCTGCCATAAGGATGGTGTCATCTGCATATCTGAGGTGATTGATATTTCTCCCAGCAATCTCAAGTCCAGCTTGTGCTTCTTCCAACCCAGCGTTTCTCATGATGTACTCTGCATAGAAGTTAAATAAGCAGGGTGACAGTATACAGCCTTGATGTACTCCTTTCCCTATCTGGAACCAGTCTGTTGTTACATGTCCAGGTTGCTTCCTGACCTGCATACAGATTTCTCAAGAGGCAGGTCAGGTGGTCTGGTATTCCCATCTCTTTCAGAATTTTCCACTGTTTGTTGTGATCCACACCGTCAAAGGCTTTGGCATAGTCAAGAAAGCAGAAATAGATGTTTTTCTGGAACTCTCTTGCTTTTTTGATGATCCAGCAGATGTTGGCAATTTGATCTCTGGTTCCTCTGCCTTTTCTAAATCCAGCTTGAACATCTGGAAGTTCACAGTTCACGTACTGTTGAAGTCTGGCTTGGAGAATATTGAACATTATTTTACTAGCGTGTGAGATGAGTGCAATTGTGCAGTAGATTGAGCAACAGTACGAAAATGCCTAGCATGCTTGTAACCAAATCACTTCATACCATCAACACTTCATGTCTAACTAGCAAGGAGTATTTGTGTTTTTTATTTAATTCTTATTACCAACAATTTTAGCTTCTGGTGTAGACAGTCATTTTCATAAACTCTACTCACAGCTGTGTCATCTGCTTACAGTGAGTTTAAGACTCCAGTTGAAAGCCATGCTAAGATGGTACTGACGGTATCAATGATGCTTCATGAAGTCTGGTCCCACTCTACACAGTGAGCTAGTTTTCCTGTTTCAAAGGTCATATTCCAGGTAGACTTTTGACTTGATTCTCTCCAAGACATGGTAATATAAAACTACTCTGAGAACACAAAAGTCTGTTCAATTAACATAGGTTAAAGTTAGAAATACATAAACACACACTCACTCACGTACACACACATCCACTCCTAAACCCCAAACTTCTGAATTTCCCGTCTACTGCAAATCTCTGAAAATAGGAAATAGAATATTTCCTTTCACTAAAAGGTCTTCCTCAGGAAGGCATGATTCATACGGTCATGCTCACCGCCTTTTCTGACTGATGACACAGAGGGGGGTTTCCTCTGCAAGCCTGAGAGATACCCTCCTTAAAGGTGTGGGGCTGACATCAGGTGTGCGAGGTAAAGCTTCTAGGTTATTCTAATGTCAACCTGTGCTGCTGTACTAAGTCACTTCAGTCAGGCCCAACTCATTGCAACGCTATGGACCACAGCCTGCCAGGCTCTTCTGTCCATGGGATTCTCCAGGCAAGAATACTGGAGTGGGTTGCCATTCCCTTCTCCAGGGGATCTCCCCAACACAGAGAGCAAACCCACGTCTCTTATGTCTGTCTCCTGCACTGGAAGGTGGATTCTTTACCATTAGTGCCAACTGGGAAGCCCCAAAATAAACTTATGTTGTGCTGTGCTTAGTTCCTCAGTCGTGTCCAATTCTGTGTGACCCGCATGAACTGTAGCCCTCCAGGCTCCTCTGCCCATGGGATTCTCCAGGCAAGAATACTGGAGTGGGTTGCTGTGCCCTTCTCCAGAGGATCTTCCCAATGCAGGGATCAAACCTGCGTCTCCTGCATTACAGGCGGATTCTTTACCATCTAAGCCACCAGGGAAGCCCAAGAACACTGGAGTGGGTAGCCTATCCCTTGTCCAGGAAATCTTCCTGACCCAGGGATCAAACTGGGGTCTCCTGCATTGCAGGTGGATTCTTTACCAGCTGAGCTACTAGGGAAGCCTCAGTATAAACCTACTGACCTTCAGTTCTCTCCCACTCACTCCTTCTCTGTTGATAAGTGATGCACTGTGGTTTGAAAAAATAAAAAATGTGTTCAACCCATAGCCCATAGAAGGCTCAGTCGTGTCCGACTCTTTGCGACCCCATGGACTGTAGCCTACCAGGCTCCTCTGTCCATGGGATTTTGTAGACAATAGTACTGGAGTGGATTGCCATTTCCTTCTCCAGTGTCCAACTCTCACCTGTTGAAAATTTCTCAAAATACCCACTGCTCACTCAAAACTATGGTGACTCAATTTTCTAAAGTAAAATTATGATAGTCTTTTAGTGGAGCAAAATATTTTCCATTAGATCTATTGACCAGCTCCTTTAACTCAACTATTTTCAAGTTTTCATACAAAAAGCTTTCTGATTTTTACAACCTACTGAATCCTAAGGAACTGTTTTGCTCTAGTAAACACAACTGCCTCTGCCCTCCTGATCCCAGGTTAAAAACTGTTCAGTCATTTGATGTCAAAGAAAACAAACTAGGCTAAGTCCACTTTCACAAAAACCCTATTCATAGATGGATAAACAGCCTCAGAAACTGTAGCTCCCAGCAAAATGTGCCAGAAGAAAACAATGACGTGAAGGAAGCATGTGAACGCAGAGAGGAGGGCTGCACCTCCCTTTTAAATGACAAGAGAGTAATCAGGATGCGGGGAGCAGAGGGGAGCTCCTAACCCTGGCAGAGAAAGGAAAAAAAAAAAGAATCTACATCCCAACTTCAAAGATAATTTTTATATTATCTGATGTGATGTTACCAGTGAACCAACAGTACCTAGACCTTGGCTTCTCAGATGCTGGAGTCAGCAATACCTTCACCCAATACAGTAATAATATTATCTCCAGAATATCACAGTGCCTTCCAGCAGGGCTCCCTAAACTCACTTCTGCCTCGAGAATCCAGATCAGATCATGTCACTCACCTGCCCTCCATAGTAACTAGAAAATATTGCAAATGCCTAAGACCTATAAGACTCTCCATGATCTGACCATTGTGTCTCTCTCTCATCCCAACCCCATCCAGCAAGGCCCCACTGTCTTTGCTCTTCATGACTCTACCGTGCTTCCATTCTTCAAAGGCTCCAAGTTCATTTGCACCTCAGGGCCTTTGCACTGACTGTCCCTTGGCCTACAATGGTGCTCCCCCTCATTTTCCAGTGACTGGTTCCTTCTTGCCTTTCATACCCAAGTATCATCTTCTCAGAGGGAGACACCATCCCAAGAAGCCCACGAATCAGTCATGCTCCTTCACCTCTCTGATCATGACTGGATATTTTCTTGTTCATCTGCTTTGTTAGGAGAAGGCAATGGCACCCCACTCCAGTACTCTTGCCTGGAAAATCCCCTGGATGGAGGAGCCTGGTGGGCTGCTCTCCATGGGGTCACACAGAGTCGGGCACGACTGAAGCAACTCAGCAGCAGCAGCAGCAGCATCTGCTTGTTTGGGTGGTGGTTTTGTTACTGTTGCTTGTCATCCCTACTTCTGCCCCATTAAAGCAGGCACCCAGCTGGACCCCTGCACCTAAAATACAGATGGATCTCCAGCACCTGGACCTGGAGGTGCTAAGTTCCACAATGCCTGGAACTTAGTAGGTCCTCAGCAATCAGCTGCTGAATGAAAAAAATTCTCTTTTTACTTAGCATGGAATTTGACATCAAGGAAAGTGTTCTTCCTGAGCTCTCTCCAAGACAGCCACGACTAAACCTTTCCATGGTACCACCTTCCCACAGGACATGTGCTCAATTGTTCAGTCATGACCAACTCTTTGCAACCCCTTGGATTGTAGCTCACCAGGCTCATCTGTCCACAGGATTTTCCAGACAAGAATCCTGGAGTGGGCCGCCACTTCCTCCTCCAAGGGATCTTCCCAACCCAGGGATCGAACCCGCGCCTCCTGTGCCCCTGCATTGGCACGTAGATTCTTTACCACTAAGCCACCTGGGAAGCCCCCTACAGGACACACAAGGTCCCCAAAGGAAGTGAGAGAAAAGTGCCCAAGGAAATAATGAGGAGAAGGCAGAGAGTGAAGTTAACTTACCACCTACCTATCAACACAGAGGAGGATGGAACTGTCATAAATTATTAGTAAGCGTGAAAGATGACGATCAGTCACAACAGAATAAAATATTTAAGTGATAATAACTCATTTATAGTACATATTAACTTGGAGTTATTATGAATTAATCAATAACAAGTTTGTGAACACATATATGCCATACATTACGCAAAATGCTTTCTTTACGTTACCTCTTTTAATTCTAACAAAAACACTGAGTTAATTAGCAGTCCCATTTCACAGATAAGAAAACTCAGGCAAGTTTAGGGAAGACAAGATACTTACCCAAGTTTTCAAATCAGTTACTGTCAAATACAGAATCTGAATCCAGCTCTATTTTATTCCAAACCATGCATATTATTCACCAGGCCTAATCTCTCCCATAGCAGTTACAATGAAAAAGCTGTGAAGAATCAAAGGCAAGCAGGAAATGAAGCCATAAAAATCACAGGTGCTGTTGAAGAAAGTTACATGTATGTACGGATGGATGGATGTGGTTCCATCAAATAGAAATGTTAACTGTAGCAGACAAAAACAAAACTATCATATGACACTCAAAATAAAATAAAAAACAGATTAAGAGAATCAAAAAGTGAAATGATTCATTCTATTACAGAGCTGCGTTCGGAAACAATACAACACAGTCAACAAACTACAATATAAATAAGTAACTGGCAAGAAGAGTCTCAAATGCTAAAAGGTCAGGTCCAAAACATGTAGAGTTCTGCTCAAGCTGTGAAATAAAAAAAGAAAGAAGGAAAGAGAAAGAAAAGGAATGTATCCCAAGAGTAGAAACCCTGAAGGGATCCTCAGGAAATACAAAAGTCCAAAGTTCTTTGAAGTTGCCCCTCCCATCACTTGTTGATGGAGAGAGAACAGAAAGCACCATCTTGACCAGCGGAGGCACAGGGGCTGCCCAAAACAAGAGAACCAGAAGTCTGTGGGGTCTGGCCTTCTGACCTGGGACAACTCATGTCACGTCTGAAGCCTCTCTCCTCATCTATGGTAGAGCGATACCTTCACTGTGCCCACTCTGGGGCTTGTGAAAATGTCAGATGAGCACAAATATGGATGAGCTCGGGTAAATAAAACCTGATTGAAAGCCCAGCTAATGGCTAAACCACGGGTGAAAACCCCAGAAACCTCACGAAACGAGATCAAAGAGGAAAAAGAGGTGAGAACACGGATGTCCCGGAGCTGGAACACAAGCAGCTAGGAACGGACAAACAGCAAGATGGTGATGACACAAGCAGCGAGACAGAACAGAGAAGCGCCTGCAGCTTTCCGCAATGATGCGAACGCAAAAGGGAAGCATGCAGGTGCGGTGTGAACAATCTCCACCGTCACAGAGCTCAGACACCCGGCCCCGATGCGCTTCCGAATTTTGAGACCTGCCCTGAAATGACATGCAGTGTCATTTTCCAGCAATGAAGAAGTCTCCCTTCAAAATCATCTAAGTTTGGTGAACCTGGTGCAGTAGCAGACGGTACGGCCAGTGATTGGCTAAAAGGCCATCTCATCCTCCTGAGTCCACCTGAGGATCTTAAGAGCACACTTCAACCACGGCCACCCCCTGACGCCCTTCCTACTGCTTATCTTAAAAAAAAAAAAAAAAAACTAGGAAAAAAATGTTGTTATGAGAACACTTCCCAAGAAATATGGAAGAAAGCTCAAGAGAAATGTCTCAGTCAGTTTGCAGAGAAGCACCTGATGCTGTTGCTAGGTGGTGCTTATAAACATAAACACACACCCTAAGATTGCTTTTCTGCTTTAATTAGTGGCCAAGTCAAGCACCCTGAAGTTAAGTGTCATCCCTGGGGACCTTAAATGAAACAGATGGAGCCCAAGTCCGATCAGACCAGCAGAACCTACCAGCGAAGGGAGAAAACCCGTTTGCAGCGGCTGCTAGAACAGAGCTCTCCAGCTGCATTGAGCACACAGATCACCAGGGCCTCTTGTTAAAATGCAGATTCTGAGTCAGCAGGCTTGTAGCTTCTGCATCTCTAACAAGCTCCCGGGTGATGCGGGTGCCACGAGTCTCGGACTAGGCGCCAGACAGGGGTCCACAGTTCAAAGCAAGGGCCAGTCCTAACGCCATGGTCATTGGAAGTCCAGTTACTGCAAGAAAACAGTTGAGAAAATACAATTGGAACTTATTTACCCAAAGGAAGTGCATGACATTGGCGAGAAGCACCTATTATCACATGGCAAACTAAGATTCTTCCCCTGATTAGTGATGTTGGGCATCTTTTCATATACTTGCTGGGCATCTGTGTGTGTCTTGTCACTTTTTATTATTTCTGCATTTTAGTATTTTTAAAAGAAATTTGCCTAAGATGAATTAATAGTCTTTCATATGCTTTTTTCTAATATTTTTAGTTTACTCTTCTTAATTAAGCTTTAGCTACACCTAGAATTTACTTTGCAGATAGGGTGCAACACTATTGTTATGAGTATAAAACGTAGAGAATTTAATAAAATATCAACTTAGAAAAGCCAGAGGAGGAGGGGCCAGGAAACAAGAACCTTCTTAACCAGCTACAAGTCCCACCCCGGGTCCTCTGCGTGCCTGGCAGAGAAATCTCCACGACACCGACTGGTGTCCCTGAATGGTAAGAATCAACCTTTTGACAGACAAGGCCGCTCAGAGAGAACAATTTATGACCTGGAGCTATAGGATAAAAAAGGAGAGGAAGCAATAAAAACAAGGAGTAGTAATATAAGAGCTTACATAAGCTCATACAGGCAGAGGAGATACCAGGATACACACTCAGAGTCTGATTTCACAGCCCCTGCTCTCTAAGTTCCAATACCTGGTATAAGCCACAGAAGTAATGAAATAATGGAGCAGAGAAAGGCATTTAGAGCATCATCACCTATCAGCATGGGACCAAACACTCCCTCTCTCTGCTTTAGTTTCTTTGTCTTTACTATGGGTTAATAATGGTTCATACACCTCTCTGAGTTTTCGGAGGATGAAATGAAAAAGCCTAAATGAAGTATGTGGCCCACTGTCTGATACATAATAAATGCTTCAATGAATGTTTTTCTATTATTATGATTAAGAAAACTCTATGGCTGGAGTCCAGGAGATAGAACTGGCAAGAAATTGGAATAAAGCAGAGTTCTTGACCCATGGCCAAATGGTAGATCTACGGCTGCCAGAAGAAAAGGACCTTCCTTTTTCAGCAACCCAAGAGGCTAAAGGAAGAAGAACCAGCTAACTGGAACCAGGATGACGAAGAGCCTGAGGTCCTGACGGCACCACGAAGCCCCCATGAAGTCCTAAATTCTCTATCCCCAGACTTCTTTTACAAGGAAAAAACAAAACTCATTTGGTTAGTCCACCAAAAACTGGGTTTTCTGTTACACAGAGCTGACCTTTTTCTTGCCTGATACATGTTGTAAAAGTTCATTTGCTTTGCAAAATCCTTTACCAAATCATCTGGCAGGCATGGTGCCATGAAACGATGAATTGATATGACTTACAAATAACTTTCCTGACACATACAGAATAGGGAGAATAGGACACACACAGCAGATGAGGCTCCTGCAATAAGACATGATAGAGGACTCATGCTGGGGCTTCTGATGGTCTCCTTATCAGTGTGATAAAGATGCTGCCAGTCCTCTACGGGTGACCCTGGGAAGAACCTCCTGAGAAGACGGAAGGAAACAAAGCCCACCCGTCTGTGGCCAAACACTTCTCAGCTGTGTGCCAACGGTCAGGGTACTTAACTTGCCTGTGCCTCGGTGTTCTCAAGTGCAAAATGGAAATGACAGCTCCTGCCTCAAAGGGTGCTTGTGTATTTAAGTGAACTAACATATGTACAATGCTTAGCCTGCGCTAACACTCACTGAGGATCTACTAATATCATGGTACAGTTCCCCTGGTGGCTCAGAAGGTCAAGAATCTGCCTGCAGTGCGGAAGACCCAGGTTCGATCCCTGGCTTGGGAAGATCCCCTGGACAATGGACTGGTAACCCACGTCAATACTCTTGCCTGGAGAATTCCATGGACAGAGGAGCCTGGGGGACTACAGTCCATGGGTGTGCAAAGAGTCAGACACGACTGAGCGACTAACACTTTCGTTTTGTTTCACTTCACTACTAATATTGCAACACTGGTGGTGGTAGTGCTGCTGCTGCTGCTGCTGCTAAGTCGCTTCAGTTGTGTCCGACTCTGTGCGACCCCATAGAAGGCAGCCCACCAGGCTCCCCCGTCCCTGGGATTCTCCAGGCAAGAACACTGGAGTGGCTTGCCATTTCCTTCTCCAATGCATGAAAGTGAAAAGTGAAAGTGAAGTCGCTCAGTCCTGTCCGACTCTTAGCGACTCTATGGACTGCAGCCCACCAGGCTCCTCCGTCCATGGATTTTCCAGGCAAGAGTACTGGAGTGGGGTGCCATTGCCTTCTCTGGTAGTGCTAGCGATTAACAAATAAAAATAGTAACAATAATAAAAACCAGATGAATTACTTCATTCTGTAGACATCAACCTTTTTTCTAATGTATGCATCTGCCTAATAACATCAGCATGAAAGCAAGCTATAGATTCTGGTTGGATTTAGACAGTTTTAAATCTAAGGCTTTCACCAGTGTTCACCATCACCGCTACCACAGTCATAAGATGCCAAGAGTGGTAAAGTCTACACGAAGAGCTGCTTATCAGTAGGATGTATTAATAAAATGGGGGTTGGGTAGAAAGGTTAACAAAGACAGCTAAAAATAGTCCTATAAGCAAACAAGTTTGCATAAGCCAACAGTTCATTAAAAAGTCAATACTTTCACATCATGACTCTTGAGAAATATTCAAGTAATGTGTCACGCAATTTGGGAGAATGTAGCCTCTTGTCTAAGAGTTGGCTACACACTTGCTCTTTTTATCTTTTCTAGATTCTAACACAGAAAGTATCCAGGTCACTCTATGGGGCTGCACCTAAGGGTCTAAAGGGCATAACCATTTTGTATAAAGTTGCCACGTGGTAGCCACAGGTATGTACCCTAATCAGCACCCAATGCTCCAGACATCAAGACACTGAAAACTGAACCACCCATAACTGCTCTTGCGGGCCAATAGGAAACCTTCCCTCAGTGAGAGCGGTCTCCACTAAGTCACAATGTCAAGGCAGGAGGAGCCCAAAAGCAGTTTAATCTGCTCTCTCTTTTAAATGCTAAACAAGCATAACAGATTGTAAATTTACACTTCTCTCCTAATCCCAAGGGGGGTCAAAAAAAAAAGGCAAAAATCTTGAGGGTGTGAAGACCTCACTCCAAAATACCCCTGTGTGCCTGTTACCGCTTTTCTGGTTGTACATTATCAGGTAGGCTGGCAACTGCTCAGGAAAGCCAAAGAGTGGTAAGTTTAACCCTTTCTTTCACTCCGGCGCAACACTATCCACAGAAATATAACGGGAGCTGCACAAGTCAGCCGCTTGTGTAACTTTACATTTTTCAGGAGCCACCTTTCAGAGGGTAAAAATACACAGGTGAAATTAACTTTAGTAATAAACTTTATTTACCCCCAATGTCAAAATACTATCAACATGTAATGACTATTAAAAAAAACTAGTAATGAGATAGCTTATATGCTGTTTTCACCCTAGGGTGTATTCCACACTTAGAGCACAGGGCAATTCGGACCAGCCATATGTCAAGAGCCCAAGGCCCATGAGTGACTACTGGCTACCATATTAGACAGAGGAGCTCTCCAGATCAAAAACTGATGTCATCAATTTTCTAGGTTGCTTCTCTGATGGACACAATGGTAAAATAGATCAACCAACTCAGACCAGACAAGTTGCTAGACAAGGGACCTAGGAGTATCTTGGATAGGGGAACACATCCCATTTCAAAATAGCATCTGGGTCTCTACAGATTTTATGTTTTATATCAAGAACGGACATTGTTAGTTACACATTACTCCACATAGAAGTATTTGGTGTTTTCATCTTCGCTTTAAGTAAGAGCCCCCGAAACTTTGGTCCCTGGACAAACCTCTTTTCAGGAGAGAGTGTATCCTGTCCCTTCTCCCAGAATGAATGGTCAGAGATGCCCCCCACAGACACCCCACATCTCCCACACGTCTGGGACACCCCATTGCACATGGTCTGTGTGTATTCGGCAGGCGGGAGACATGAGATGCAGAGATGACCGGTGTTGGAGATGCTGCAGCCATGGGTGAGACAGTTAGAAAGATGCCCTGATCTTACCCGCGTTACCTACCTCTCGGGCTTACGGATGACCAAGGGCAATAACAGAGACAGAGCTCTTAGCCAACTGTAAAGCGCTACACAATTCTAGTTATTATTATTGAGAAAGGACACCATTCCTCACCTGAAAGAGCAGATAGAAGAAAGAAAACAAAATAGTAACTTAACACAGACAGATGCTGAGCTGGGCGGGGGGGGGGGGGCGGGGGTGGGTGGAACCCACGAAAACACGGGTTGTTCTTGGCGGACCCATTCTCTTGAAAGGATTCGTAGAGGCTTGAAGAACCTCTATCACTTTTGCTTCGAAATCGTGGGAGGTACTTAACAGCAAGAGTGACAGCTCAGAGTCCAAGCCCCCAGCCTCGGTCCAGCACCCGCGGCCTCTTCAACCCACGACCTGTCCTCGTCCCCAAAGACGGCGTAACTCAGGATAATGGTTCCAAGCAGACTTCTTCCCAGGGTTTAGATGTGGCCTAAGACTGCGGCGCCAGCGGGGGGTACTGGCGCCTTCCCGGAGCAAAAGTCACCGAGTCCCGGGGAGTCTGGCTCCAGGCTTCTCGCCGGCGCGAATGCCTCAGTGTTGGCTCCGGTGCTGCCCCGGCTCCTTCTCCAACAAAAACAGAGAGGCTCGCCGGGCCGCCGGAGTCTCCCCGTACCTGTCCAACCGCCTCTTCACGCTGCGAACTGCTCTGGGCAGGCGGCGTTTTTACGAGGTCCGAGGGGAGTCACCCACACAAAGGCGCCTTGTGCTTCTGCGCTCCCGGGTGGGCAGCCGGGCCTCGGGGCACCGCACCCCGGTAGGGCAGGGCGGGCGCCCCGGTAGGGCAGGGCGGGCGCCCCGGCCCGACATCCGCGCCCCCAACCCTCATCCCCAGAGGCCACCCGTACTCCCCGGGTTTAAAGATGAGGCTCCCCTCGGCTGGCCACAACCCGCACCCCCGAAAGCGGGCACCAGAACGACAGGCGCAGAGAAGTTTGCAGGCTCACCGCGCTGCGCTCTCAAAGCTTCTCGCCTGCAGAAGGGGCTGAGCGCCACCCCCCCACCCCCGATCCCAGCTGCCGCCGGCCCGATCCCCCGGGCTGGAGACGCCGGGGGACCCCCAGGCTCGCTTACCTCTAGTCCAGTCCACCACTTGCTTGGGGCTCCACTTGGTCACCGGTTCCATCGTGGAGGGCAGGGCACCCAGCGGGGCTGGAGTCGGCGGTGAAGTCCTGCTGCCCTCCCGGGACGGCGCGCCCCGCGGCCGGTCCCCGCGCCCGAGCGCCCTGTCAAGGCTGCATGGCCGCCGCCGTCAGCGGGGCATCCCAGCGCGGCGCGGCCCGGGCGGCGCGGCCCGCTCCCCGGCGCACGGGACAGCGGCGCGGCTCCTCCTCCGGCTGCCACCGTCCAGCTGCAGCTCCTCCTCCTCGTCCCCCGCGGCCGCCGCCGCCGCCGGGACTCCAGACACAGCTGCCGCTCCTAGGCTACGGGCGCTGCGGGAACGCGGGGCAGGGAGTCCAGATTCCCCGGGCCTCAGTTCCGAGCGCGGGACCTTTCCGCCGCCCCTCTGCGCCCCCGGGCCGGGACCGCTGCCTCCGGTTCTCGGGCCGCGCGCTCGGCTCCCAGTCCAGCTCCTCCTCCGGGCGGCTGAGCTCTCCGGGGTCCCCGATCCTCGTGCGCCGGCGTCCCGAGCCTTCCCGCCCGCAGGTCCCACCTCCTGCTCCTCCCGGGAGGGCCGCACCGGGGCGGGGAGGAGCGCAGAGCCCGCGCGCTCGGGTTACAAAGTTCCAGCTCCCGGTGGCGAGCGCGGAATAAAAGAGGGGGCGGGGCCGGACACCCGGCGAAACTCGTGGGAGGGGGCGGGGCCGCCCGGGTCGGCCGACTCCGGTTACTTTCGCCCTGGAAACCTGCTTTCGCTCACCCGGAGTGGTCCCAGCCGACTTTCCTTTTCAGGGGGCGCACTGTAGATGCGCGTGCATCCTGGAGAGCCCGTTGGGCTTGGGGGAGGCCAAGGTCCTATTTAGTACCGGTTCAGTTTGTCTGGCTGTGAGCAGCAAGACAATGAAAAATAATAAAGTCAAAAACTATAAAGTTCAAATCTCCGTGTTTAAGTGCTTTGCGTCAATACTGCTCCGTGATCCAGACCTCCTCCTTTTACATTTCTTTAGGGAAAATTGTTTTGTTTATATCTTGGATGACACTGTGGCAGTTTAAGCCACTGCTCTTCTGTAAATTTATTGAAGTATGGTTGATCTACCATGTGTTAATTTCTGCTGTGTGGTGCCATGGTAAAGAACGTGCCTACCAATACAGGAGACACAGGAGACTCTGGTTCGATTCCTGGGTGGGGAAGATTCTCTGGAGGAGTAAATGGCAACCCACTCCAGTATTCTTGCCTGAAAAATTCCTTGGACGGAAGAGCCTCGCTGGGTACAGTCCATGTGGTTGCAAAGAGTCGGACGTTACTGAGCAGGCACATGTACGCAGTTTCTACTGTACAGCGAAGTGTACAGTTATGCATGTGTGTACATTCTTTTTCATATTCTTTTCTACTATAGTTAATCCCAGGACGTTGAATATAGTTCCCTGTGCTGTGCAGTAGACTCTTGCTTACCCATTCTATGTATAATAGTTTGCATCTGCTAATCCCAAACTCCCGATCTATCCCTCTTCCACCTCCTCACACCTGGGCAACCACAAGTCTATGTCTGTAACTCACTTCTCTTTTAACGCTGTGGCAATATTTCAACTTCGCAACGAAAATGAATCATAAAAAACTGGTAGCGTTTAGCGTTCTATATTGCTGTATTGTAATACTCATCTTTGCGAAGAGAGCTAATGCTCATTTGAATTAGTCGTCAATCGTGAAGGGAAAGTTGTTAGCTCTTTAAAAAATAAATAAATAAATAAAAAGGCCTGTGCACAGTTTCGGCGACTGACAGAGGGCCCTTTTACTTTCACGGACTCCGTCTGAGGCCAGAGTTAACCCGGAACTGGGAGGAAGTCCTAAATTCGAATGTCTACCTCTCCTCCCTCAAGCCCCACTGCACCAACCCCCACCCCAGTCCCTGTGCTCTCCGCCTCCCACTCACAGAGATTCTCTGGCACTTAGTGATTCTTACCTTCAACTGCATTATTCATTTACGTCTTCCCCTTGGAGACTGGTAACTTCGCGGGGCGGGTCGGGGGAGGGCAGAACTTACCTGATATTACATAGTGCTTTTCTCTTCTCCCTCTTCCCATCACTTGGCTGGTGGCACCTAGCAGGAGTCCAAGGTGTGGCTGGTGTTTATCCATTCGCTTAATATGTATCTGTGGATGCCTCCTGAGTGCCAACCAGCCACTGCATTCATGAACTATCTGTTGAATTGGTGATATGGGTGGCTCAGACGGTAAAGCGTCTGCCTGCAATGCGGGAGACTCAGGTTCGATTCCTGGGTCGGGAAGGTCCCCTGGAGAAGGAAATGGCAATCCACTTCAGCACTCTTGCCTGGAAAATCCCATGGATGGAGGAGCCTGATAGGCTACAGTCCATGGGGTCGCAAAGAGTCGGACGACTGAGCGACTTCACTTTCACTATTTATAGAGGTCTGCTTGAATGCACATGTTGGAAGGATGGCTGACAGAAGGCCTACGCTTCTGTTGTATGGTATGATGAGCTGGAGTGCCCAAGAAGAATAAATATATTTGGAAAAGTGAAACATCAGACCCACCTTCCATGCAACTTACCAACAGGACAGAGAAGCCATAACAACACCGATATGCAGTCATCAAATATAGCAATTTTTGTTGTTGTTGTTTGAGCAAGAGTTACCAGTAGACCAGGAAACTTGGTAAAGGCAATGACAAACTTCCAGATGGAGTAGTTGTCTTTCAAAAAAAAAAAAAAAGCCTTTTTAAAATTAATGACATCAATTGTTAACCATCTTTTCTTTATGGCAACAGATAGGGAGGCTCTCAACGTTTGTCACTGAATTCACTGGGAAATGTAACCAATCTTATTCACAGCTTTATTTACAGTAATCACTGAATTTTGTGACTTCTTTTAGTCATGATTAGCATGACCACACAAATTATCTCCAAGCCAAGATATTCCTGAATCTGAAAGGGGCTTTATCAGTACTTAAGATGGAATAACATGAATTAACTGAGCCATATGGTCCCTGTAATTATGAAGAAAACGTCAAATGATTTTACCATAGTGTTCTACTTGATGTTTTCACAGTGTTTTCAAACTCATTTGCATTTATCACTACCAGAAAGTTAAAAGATAAAATTCTGAGAGTCAAACAAGAGTTTGCAGAATTTCATCCCATACATTATCTGTGTGTTGATGATAAATACATCATCGCTAAAAAGGAAGGCCATGTGAAGATCTCTAACCCAGAAGACCAATTAACTACCTAAATGAATTAGCATTCTGTTTACACTTCAAGTCCTGAAGGCTAATTACTATTTAAATAAGGCCTTCTTTCTTAATTACAGCTGTTAGCATGTGAAAGTTTGAGGGAGGCCTGCCTTCCTATCTGAAATACAGACTTGAAGATGTCCAGTCACTAATGGCAGATAATAAAGGCAGAATCTTAGGTAAATAACTTTGGAAATTAAAGTGGATACAAAATGATCATTTATAAATGTGCCAGTTTTTCTTCTCTGCCTCCTATAATCTTCACCATTCTGTTACACTGCACTTGCGTGCACATGACCAAACAGCAGCCAGGCTAGATTCTTGAAAAGTAGAATTTCTTACTGGCAGCTTGATATTCACCACAATCCCTGACACAGAACAAAAAGCTAAATAAATCCTTTTTTTAACTGAATTTATAGAACTGATACTAGAGCCCAGGCTCCCTAGATTTCTCTTTTCAGCACCTTTATTTTTCTGCCGTGGGGTCTCCTTACACACATAGGTCGTTTATTCAGTCAATGAGATATTTACTCTGTATTGGTAAAGCCCGAAACTAGGCACAGAAACAAATGCCAAGTAGCCTTTGTCAGTCCAGTTCAGTCGCTCAGTCATATATGACTCTGTGACCCCATGGACTGCAGCACGCCAGGCTTCCCTGTCCATCACCCACTCCCAGACATTACTCAAACTCATGTCCACTGAGTCAGTAATACCATCCAACCATCTCATGCTCTGTTGTCCCCTTCTCCTCCTACCTTCAATCTTTCCCAGCATCAGGGTCTTTTCCAATGAGTCAATTCTTCACAGCCTTTGTAGAATAAAGGTATCATGTGATTTTCAGAGGGGGGAGTTTCTCCTCTAATCTGTAATCAGAGGAAAGTACCCTGCTTGACCCAAAGAATTCTAAGGATCAATATGATATGAATATTTTTGAGGCAGTCCATACTTTATTAATTTTTTGAGAACTAGAGATAAAACAATTTGTGTTAGTAGTTATTACCATAATTTAGTTGATAAACACAAGCCAAGCAAAATAAGCAAACCTGTAAGCAAATTAATCTGTAAAGACCCAGGCCCCTCCCCCAATCCAAAGCAATGCTTTCCAGAATGAGAGAAAAAAAGTAATAAAGTGAGTTTCTCCAGTCTACTTTATCTCACAATTTATGATCCTTCTTTTAATTATCATTTTTTCCTATCACATTGGTTTTTTTATTCTTTTCAGAACATTCAAAATTACTTAATATTCTCTGCACATATAATTGTCTCATGTATATCTCTTATGTTATCTTTCATCTTGAGAGATACCAAACCATTCTTCAAAACGCTGCCTGGGAAGTATTCTACTTGGTTTGCATTAAGCATTCTTATCTGTGGCATGACCTCACTTCAAAGTCATTGGTTAAGCAAATTATCGAAGCTGTTGATGATCTTGTCTGTCAGTCAATTCCATTTGGTCTGAACTTCACACCGCAATCATGCAGTTACCCTCCTAAATATTCTGAGTTTCCTATCAGATATTTTAAGTAGGAAAGTCCTCCAACTTTTTTTGTTTTGTCTTTTTAGTTCTCACAAGAGCTGCCCTACTTATCCATATTCTTCTGATCAGTTACATTAACTCCTCCTACAATAGGAAAGTTGATATTTGGCTTTCTTTTACTGAGCCCTATTTGTAACTCAGATCCATTTTGATTGGATAAATGTTCAGAAACCTCATCTTTTGAAATCAGAGTTGCAGAAGTTGGTGACACTTTTCTAAAACAAAAGAGAAGTGTTGACACTGTTCAATCCTCTTTTCCAGGACTTACAGCTGTATTTTGAAAGAATTGTTACATGAGGCCATACGCAGAAAAAAGCTTCTTTATGTGCAACTATTAAATTAGCCATTAGGGGAGCTTGCTATAGACCAAGAAGAAACACTCAATCCTACACATTCCCCCACGAAATTTCTGCTACTTTTCCTTCCAGTTCTCAAGCTGCCAAGAGTCCAGAAGAGAACCAAATGCCATTTGTACTAGCTTCTCTCATAGTTTCCATGTAACTTTGTGAGACTCATCATCTCTGAACATGAAAATACAATGCCAAGAGTTTCAGATCCAATGATTTCTGTTTCAAACATAAGTTCCATTTTGATGATAACAGGCAAAAGCTTAGGGTGAAAAAATACTTTTGTTTGTCATAATAAAACTTAAAAATAAAACTATAATTAAACAAACCAAGTAAAAAGCATTTCTTTATATTTTTTAAGTTGAGGTACAGTTGATTTACAATGTTTCAGGTATACAGCAAAGTGATTCAACTGTATGCACATATATGTGCATCTATATATTCTTTTCCAGATTCTTTTTCATTTTAGCTTATTATAAGGTATTGAATATAATCCCCTGTGCTATACAGTCAGTCCTTATTGTTTTACATACAGTAATGTGTATACTAGTATGTATACTGTATACAGTGTGTATACTATATACTATATATGTATAGTAGACCCATTTTATATATATTAGTGTGTATCTATCTATGCCTCTCCCCACCCCTCTTTCCCTTTGGATAACCATAGTTTGTTTTCTATGTCTCTGAGTCTCTTCTGCTTTGTAAATAACTTAATTTGTGTCATTCTTTTAGATTCCACATATCAGTGATATCATGTGGTATGTTTCCTTCTCTGTCTGATTTATTTCACTTAGTAAGATAATCTCTAGGTCTGTCCATCTTGCTATAAATGGCATTATTTCATTCTTTTTCACGGCTGTGCAATATTTATTGTACGTATATACCACATCTTCTTTGTCCATTAATCTGTCAATGGACATTCCTTGTCTTGGCTACCATAAATACTGCTTCTAAGAACACTGGGGTGCATATATCTTTCCTATTAATATTTTTGTCTTTTCCGGATATATGCCCGGGAATGGGATTGTTGGATCCCACTGGTAACTCTATTTTACTTTTTCAGGGACCCTCCATATTGTTCTCCCTAGCAAACCAAGTAAACTTTTAACATTAGAAATAAAACACAGATTTGAGAATCATAAACACACTACACCAGAATTTCACAAAAATCTCTAAAGTGTTAACAGGAAGGACATAAAAGTAATTGTTTACTTACTATTTTATGTTTTCCTAATTTGACTTTGGCATAACAGAGATATTTTATAATGTCATTTTACATCAAATGGAAATATAAATCCAAGTGCTCAGACTGTAATTGAGCAGCTTTGATGAACTTTGAGTTCATTAAAGAAGTTTGCTCTTTCATTATATAGCTACACTTGCGCACCAAAGAGGAAAATTTCTTCTAGTTGTAACCTATCAGAATATTTAAATTCTTCAGCCTCTGCTATTCAACACACCCAGATTTTCACTAAACGCACGTTTATGCCTTCCATTCAGGATCCTTTTTGAGGATCTGTAACAGGACCTTATTCCTTAATTTTCCACAACCAGGCCTTGTATTCAGAAATATTGTAGTCATTGGGGATGGAGGAAAGGTAGAAAGAAAAGGAACATATTAGAAAAGCAGGAAGTGTTTCCGTCTACTTCAGCATCAAAAGGGAAAGGATGAAAATTAATACCAATCAGTATTTTCCTGGAGGGAATCAGATGATTCCATAGGATTTTAAGAGCACTCCCAAAGGTCTAATTGAACAGGAAAACTCACACTTGCTGCCAAAAAGTCAGCAAAATGGTTGTTAAACCCACAACCAGCTCGCAAATGCCAGCAACAATAATTGTTTTACAGTAATCATTTTACAGTACACATGCAACTCTGGGGGGAGAAAAGAACCTCCCAGATCAAATCTCTTTTTCCATTTGAGTTCCATATAAGTTTTGCTTTGAGTTACAAAGGAATGGGGTTGTATTTGTTCATTTTTCATTCCCTTCTCCTGGGTTTAGTCCCAGTGAAAGAGCTGTGGGGTGGGGGTGGGGGCTGATTCCAGAAGCTTAAGGAACCTCAGTTTAAGGGCCAACAGAAAGCCCTTTGCTGGTCGAGCTTGTGATGCCTGGCTCCTAGAAAATCCTTGGTGCTGGCAGGAAAGAAACAAAGGGAGGACCCGCATAGAAAGGCCTCACCTCTGTCCTGCTTCAAATGTCCACTGTGGACGCCAGCCAGGTGGAGCAAGAGATAACAGGAGAAATACGATGCTGGCCTCATCTGCGAGGACCCAGGCAACATGGTCAGGAGGCCGGGTTTGCCTTCTGCATCGCCTCTTCTTCCAAGGCCACCTCCTCCCGCTGTGTGCTCATGTTCTGTGGTTAAAATAAACTCATCTCTACTAAGGTGCTGGCCCAGGATGGTCTTATTCTTAGAGAATCCATATCTTGAAGGGAAATCCTTTGAGATCCTAATTGACTTGATCACCCCAGTCCTGAAGCAGTCTACAAGCCACCCTGTCACCTTGAGCAAGCCAGCTTCTCTGGGCTTATGTATTGAAGATTTAGGTCTAAAGGAACTTTGGGAATCCTTCTAGCTTCTAAATTCTCTTTTCTCGGACTTCCCTATGGCCCAGTGGTGAAAATTCCACCTTCCCATGCAGGGAACCCAGCTTTGATCCCTGGTCTGGGAACTAAGATCCCACTTGCCGTGGGGCAACTAAACCCATGCACCACAACAGAGATGCTTCCACGCCACAGTGAAGAGCCAACACAGAAGAAGAGGTGAAAGGGACCCCTGGACCGACCAATGCCCGCGTGCCCCTGCATGCCCGGGCGCAGCGTCTACGTCCCGCCCCCGTCACCACCATGCCCAAGAGAAAGGTTGAAAGTAATGCTACAGGCGATTAAAGCCATAGTGAAAGACGAACCACAGAGAAGATCTGCAAGGTTATCTGCTAAACCTGTTCCTCCAAAGCCAGAACCCAAGCCTGCAAAGGCCCCTGCAAAGAAGGGAGAGAAGGGACCCAAAGGGAAAAAGAGGAAAGCTGATGCTCGCAGGGATGAGAATAACCCTGCAGAAGAGGAGTTGATAAAACAGACCAGGCACAGAAAGCTGAAGGTGCTGGAAATGCCAAGTGGAGTGTGTGCATTTTTGTTAACTGTGTACTTCCGGTGACTGAACAGCTGGAAATACTATTCTTTTATGAAGTTTTATAAAAATGCAGAATTTTTTAAGCTATGTTGTTAGCACAAAGAATACTTCATTGTTGTTTTGGGGGTTGGTGGGCGGGTAAGCATACATGTCACTAACGGAGCATCTCCAAAGCTGGGTTGACATGGAGGGAGAAACATCTTTCCCATCTAGCTTTGAGAGACTTCTTCTTGATTCCCAGGAAGAAGGGATTCCCTGATGTTGACACACATTAGCCACCTCGGCACAAACGCCTTGTGATATGGAAAAGCTAAAGTTAGCTTTTATGTCCTCTTCTCCCTCTCTACTTCAGCATAGACTTGACTCCCCTAACCCCAGAGACCTGTCAGAACCTGACCCCCCCCCAAAATTGGTTGCCAGTATGTCAGGCAATTTGGACTTTCCAGTGTCAGCACTGAGATGGCATTCCTCGAAAGAGCAGTGGTTCCTTTTTTTAGACTGTGGCTCCTCGGATTGATACCTCCCCCATTTGCATTCCTGTTTCCTGAAAGGCAGGGTCAGCTTGTGAAAAGGTGTTGAACAACATGCAAAATGTAAACTGTCAGCCCTCACTCTAAACTTTTCCTGTTCAGAGCACCGCACAAAGACTTCACTGGGTTTTATAGTGGCTTTCTGATTTTGGTGATCCATTGAAAAAGGGAGTTTGAAAGTTGTATACTGTTAATGATTGCCCATGTCCTGCCTGAAATACCATGATTGTTTATGAAAAGTATCTTTAATAGAGCTAGATACAGTTTGGCTTGGGGAAAAAAAGGCCCAGTGCAGACAAATTTTTTTTTTAATTTTGTTTAAATCATCAAAATTCTCTTTCCTAATACTGCAATATCAATTAGCTGGGCAGATGAGAGGGAGGGCAGTTTGGCATGAGGAACCTGACACCCTGTTTCCTGGCTTCTATAAATCTGGACAACTCATCGTGATTGTGTAAGCTGACTTGCTGACACTGAGTTTCAAAATAAGATACGGAGTAGTGATAAGAGGAGAAACGGAGGAGATTCAGTACTCTGTACATTGTTTATAGATTTTAACTCGGAGTGGAGATAGAAAAGTGAAAGACGAGAGAGAAAAAGTTGGCTTAAAACTCAACATTCAGAAAACTAAGATCATGGCATCTGGTCACATCACTTCATGGCAAATAGATGAGGAAAAGTGGAAACAATGAGAGACTATCTTTGGGGCTCCAAAATCACTGCAGATGGTGACTGCAGTCATGAAATTAAAAGAGGCTTGCTCCTTGGAAGAAAAGCTATGACCAGCCTAGACAGCATATTAAAAAGCAGAGACATTATTTTGCCAACAAAGGTCCGTCTAGTCAAGGCTATGGTTTTTCCAGTAGTCATGCATGGATGTGAGAGTTGGACTATAAAAGCTGAGTGCCAAAGAACTGATGCTTTTCTGTGGTGTTGGAGAAGACTCTTGAGAGTCCCTTGGATTGCTAGGAGATCCAACCAGTCCATCCTAAAGGAAATCAGTCCTGAATATTCATTGGAAGGACTGATGCTGAAGCTGAAACTCCAATACTTTAGCAACCTGATGCGAACAACTGACTTGCTAGAAAAGACCCTGATGCTGGGAAATATTGAAGGCAGGAGGAGAAGGGGATGACAGAGGAGGAGATGGTTGGATGGCATCACTGACTCAATGGACATGAGTTTGAGTAAGCTCTGGGAATTGGTGATGGACAGGGAAGCCTGGGGTGCTGCAGTCCATGGGGTCACAGAGTCAGATATAACTGAGCAACTGAACTGACTGACTGGAGATATGCCATTTGTCAGGATGAAGTTTGTGAGACGCTATCAATAATGTAATGATACAAATCATGCTTTTCTTGTTAAACCTAGGGTCTCACTTGTGCCAGTATTAAAATAAAATAAATATTAAATGCACAGAAAAGTACTTACTACTATCAGATGCCCACTCTGGCCTCAACTTGAGGGTCTGGCTCCCCATGAAATAAATGTCACTTGGTGTGAAGGGAGGTACCCCAATTTCATTTAGGACCCAAACTAGTGACTTACTTCTTGCCCATTCACCCTATCTTCTTCCCAGCCCAGGAGGTCCCACAGGCAAACACAGTTTGAATTATAATTTCAAAGGGTTGTTGCTTTTTTTTTTTTAACAATTCCTATTCTATTTAATTCTGTGGCTCTTGTTTCTTTTTCTTTCTCCCTCTCAGATGAAAACATATCCACACAATAACCTCTAATTAAATTACTGTTTTATAAAATGTAAAAATCCAAAAATCAGTGGTTTGGTTTTTTCAGAAAAAAAGTGATGTACTGGAAGTTTCTAGAACTAGCTCTGACCACATCCCTTCACCAAGTAATGATTCATGAAATCATTCCATCTCTCTGGGGTCAGAATCAAACCCTCTACAAAGTCTCTCCCAGCTCTGGGTCATCATGAATTTAACCATTGCAACACTGTATAACGTTATTTAAAAACAAACCTAAGTACTACATCTGAGGATTGCTTCATCTCATTCAAAGGAACCCTGGATCCAACTATGGCTTTATTCAGCACTTGTTTTTTTTTTTTTTTTTTCGCCCCTCAAGGAACCATCTGACCTGAGTGAGAAGTCAGGGATTTTTGGGGGGAGGCGGGGAGCTATGCCAAGTCTTGGTTACTCTGCCCGGGTTTTCTCTAGCTGCGGTACATGGGATTTTCGTTGTGATGGCTTCTCTTGCTGTGGAGCACGGGCTCTAGGCATGCACGCCTCAGTAGTTGTGGCTCATGGGCTCTAGAGCTCAAGCTCAGCACTTGTGGCACATGGGCTTGGGGCTCCGTGGCATGTGGGATCTCAGTTCCCTGACCAGGATTCCAACTGGTGTCCCCTGCATTGCGAGGCAGATTCTTAACTACTGGACCACCCGGGGAGACCCCAACCTTAATATTGTTCTTCATTTTGCTCTCAGAGCTTCCCAGGTGACGAAAGTGGTAAGGAACCCGCCTGCCAATGCAGGAGAGGTCAGAGGTGCAGTTTCGATTCCTGGATCAGGAAGACCCCCTGCAAGAGGGCACGGCCACGCACTCCAGAATTCTTGTCTGAAAAATCCCATGGACAGAGGAGCCTGGAGGGCTACAGTCCATAGGGTTGCAAAGAGTCGGACACAACTGAAGTGACTTAGCATGCATGCATATGTAACTAGTATGTTTTTCTGAAACAATTAGCTTCCATCCTTCTCTACAATTAGAAATGTCTCAGATTTTCAAGACAGTAAACTCCCACCAATACAGGGGGAGAAAAACTGCTTCTTTTGTTCCCCTTCTCCTCAGCACCTATCAGCAGCTTCTTCTATCTGGGGCAAGATCTAGGAGTAGGGATGAAATCTTCACATAAATGATAAGGTCTGAAATTTGATCATCTTTTATTTGTTTTTCTCCTTCTGATGGCACTTGTTTCTGCCATTATTGTTGTAAAAGTGGGAAGAATTCAAAGAATGGTGCTATTTTCAGTTACTAATTAATCCACTAAGAAACTTAAGAGCATTCTTCCCTTCTGAGAAAAGGAGGCCTTATACAGCTGACAAGGGTCTTTTATCTTTAAAGGTCCAAAGGCTAAATCATTGTCCATCTCCAATAGAGCTGCTGTACTTTTAAAGACTCACTAAAGGCTTCCCGTGGAAGACTGCCCAAAGGGGAAGTCCAGTCACAGAGAAAAGTTAAGCTTGATGAATTCCAAATTTATCATTTCAAGTCATTAAGAGATAAGCCCTGGAACTGTCGCCACACATGGGCCACAAAGGAGTGCCTCTCATCTGTTCCAATCAAATATACAAATATTATAGCCACATAGCCAGAGAATCACCCACGTTTCTCTATGTGTTATTTACATCCTCTGAGCAACCGTACACAATCTCTCACCAGGTTTCTAAGCTAAAGTGTAGCTGACCACAATTTTAAATTGTCATCTCATGGGACAGCATTTATGGTTAGACAAGTTTATGTGGATTCCATGTAGGAGTTATGTTTCCATAGACTTTATTTTTTTAATTAATTTATTTTGGGCTGTACTGGGTCTTTGCAGCCTTTCTCTAGTTGTGGCAATCAGGGGCTACTCTCTTGTTGTAGAGCACAACCTCTTGACATTCGGATTTCAGTAGTTGGGGCGCACAGGTTTAGTTCCTCCGAGGCATGGCATATGTGATCTTCCCAGACCAGGGATCGAACCTGTGTCTCCTGCACTGAGAGGCGGATTCTTAGCCACCTGTTTAATACAAATATGGAGTAATATAAACAACCTTAAATTCATCAACTAATTCCAGAAATGAAAAAAAAAAAATCTCGAGTATTTTCATCTGTGGAACCCTAGACAGTGTTGACAGCATAGTAACAAAACAGCCAAAACAGTAAGAAAAAGGTAAAGTTCAGAAAACCTGAATTTTCAATGATTTTTTTTGTCTAAAAATGATAGTAATAAACAATTTTTAAAAACCAACAGCTGCAAAATAAGGCATAACAAGGCATTATATACTGACAATGTATATTTTAAATGGCATAATTCATTGTGGAATAGCTCTGTAACATTTAATTTGCTTAATTTGCTTTTCAATGTATCTAAGTAATTATGGTGGTTTTTTAAAAATGTACGAATTCTTAATATTACCCCTTTAAATGGTAGACCCTAATTCCCCCTCCTTGAGTGAGTGACTCTCTTCTAACAGAATAAGGCAGAGGTGACAATGTGTTATTTTAAGACCATGGCACTTTAAGGACATGTGGCTTCTGCTTCTTTCTCTTGGATCAGCCTCACTGGGGGAAGTCAGCCTCCATTTTGCAATGACCCCCAAGCCCTGCAGAGGGTCCACGTGGTCAGGAATTGAGGCGGCCTGCAGTCAAAGACCAGCACCAATTTGCGAGCCCTGGGAGCTTCCTTGGAAGGAGTTCTTCATGTCCAATTCACCTTCAGATAACTCCAGCCTTGGTCAACATCTTTATCATGACCTCATGAGAGACCCTGGGCTGAACCATTACCTAAGCTAGTCCTGGATCCTGACTCATGGAAAGTGGGTAAGATAACCTCTAAATTAAGCAGCTAAATTCAGGGTTAAGCTCTGTAGCAATAGATAACTAATACAGAATATTTGAACCATTTCTACATAGACTTCTTTCACATATACGGTATGTTACTATCTCAAACATTATTAATTTGCCCGTTGTCAAACCCCTCTCAACAGAATATAAGCTGCATGAAAGCAGAAATTTTCTATTTTGTGCTGTGCATTTACAGTGAAAAACAGTCCATGGCACAGAGTGGGTCCTCAATAGATATTTCTTGAGTGCACAGTTCATTTGATGAATTTGTCATAATCTCTATCCGATGAAGAGTGCAGGATTAAAAAAAAAAATGTTTTCAACTGCTGTTTCATCAGTAGTAAACTTAACTGTGGGCTTCCCAATTTAGTTTGGGAAAGTGGTGCAGTGGTAAAGAATCCGCTTGCCAATGAAGCAGACGCAGGAGACGTGGGTTCAATCCCTGGGTCAGGAAGATCCCCTGGAGGAGGGCATGGCAACCCACTCCAGCATTCTTGTCTGGAAAATTACATGGACAGAAGAGCCTGGTGAGGTACAGCCCATGGGGTCTCAAAGAGTCAGACACAACTGAGAGACAGAACACACACACAAACACACACACACAAACTAAATAAATATCAGCAAAGGTGCTAAATGGTAACAATATTTATACTAAATATGGAATAACCTTTCTAATGTTCAGATAATTTTTATTTTATAGGCATAATATCTGTGAAGTCTATCTGTTGACAAAAGGAACAGGCTCAACTGGAGATAAATTCTATAATCTTTCCACATAATGTTAACCAACAAATAAGTATGAGAAGAGAGTTTAATAAAGAAATAAACGAAAACGAAAATAGTAACACACATGCACACCACACCCTAGAATCCAGTGTGGGAGAATGGGCTAAAAGTTCTCTAAGTCATGTGATTAACTCTATTGATAATTTGAAAAGGCTGAGAGGCTGTAACATGAGTACAATGTGGTAAGTCTTCTCAGAACCAAAATAAATAGTACAGTGTTCATTTTCAACAATTACAAAGCAGCTGCTTTCCTGAGTTTACTACAGACTCAGATAGGTCCATCGGTTTTCTCCATTTCAACAGCTTTCCTATTTGTGTCTAATGACCCATCTAGTCAATCTAATTATTTTCCACTTGTGTCCAGCTAAATCTTTCTCCATTAAATTAACTCTTTATTAAAGTTGTGCAATTTCTCTGCGCTCTTCCATGGCACTCATTGTGCATTTTACTTTTTTTTATACTCGGTAGACATAAAAGAGATGCTTAGTAAATGACTATGCTATATTTTTACCCTTCAGGTCTAAGACAGCTTTAAAAAGTCTGTGCTTTATCTTGTCATTAATTCATGAAGGAGGTGAGTATCTACCACCAGCCCCTACTGCTCCAAGTAATTTATTAAATGAAATAAGATTTTTTTAATTAAATAATCTTTTCTAAGAGGAAATAAAACCCATTCCCTGAAATGTTACTGTAATAGACAGGATTATCACACTAGTCTTCTGTTAAGCAATTGGAGAAATTGTATATTGATTAATTCAATTCCTGACGGAATTATGTAACAGAAATGGAAATTATGGAAGCTTGGCAATATCAAAAATACATAAACACCACTCCAGTATTCTTACCTGGTAAATCCCATGGACAGAGGAGCCTGGTGGGCTACAGTCCATAGGGTTGCAAAGAGTCAGACACGACTAAAGCGACTTAGGAAGCAGCAAAACGCAAATATAAGTATCTAGAAATCCTCTTTAAGATAAATGAGTAACACAGTCATCGGTTTTTAGGTGATCTGGTATTGGCAAAAAGACATGGATTAGCAGTCTGAGGACTGGTATGTCCAAGTACACGGGTGACTGGGCTCTGTCACTAATTAGCTGTGGAACCTCTCTGCCTTTATTGACAAATAGGAATCTATCATAAGAGAACCACCCTGATGATTAAATGCTAAAGGTGCTTCATAAACCGTAAAGCACTGCACAAACATCAGTCTCTTGCTCCAGAGCCTGCCAGGAGACCTGACACGGAGCTGGAATTCAAAATTCACAGAGCTAAATGAGTAACTGATGAGCTGTGTGATCTCAGACAATAAAAATCTCTTCTCCTCCTCTGCTTCCTCCTCCTCCTCCTTTGATATCACTGTCACCCTTGTTCACTGGACTACAGTCATACTGTCCTTTTTCCTGTCTTCCTAAACAGCAACCTGACTCCTGCCTCAGGGCCTTTGCACCTGCTGTTTCCTCTGCCTGGATCACTCTTCCCCAGCTCTTTGCGTGGCCATCCCATTCTCATCAGTCAGGTCTTAAGCCAAATGTCGTTTCTTCAGAAGTTTCTCTTACCACCCTGACTCATGTTCCTCTCCTGTCATTCACCCAATCCTGTTTTATTTTCTCTACCTGTTGACTTATTACACTCTCCTTCATAGAATAAAAGACACTCCATTAGAGAGAAAAAAAAATACATAAACATTTCAGGAGAAAACTTTAATACCACGTCTTGTATGAGTTGTTTGAACTAAAACCAAATTGTCTTACACATCTTGAAATAAACAATCTTAGAAAATAAGAGAAAGAGAACAGAGAAAAATGGTAGCACACAAGTCAATTAGTTACATAAAAAGTAACTAAATAATGAGATTTCTCCTTTAAGAGAAAAATAACAATTGATTCTCTATTAATTATTGGTGCCAGAGGAAATAACTAAAATCATTTTATGATCTTGTGTTGGGAAGAAGAGGGGGTAAGCTGAGGGGTGTGTAGGTAACCAGAGTGGTTCCTGGACGGGTCTGGTCAGGAGACAACCACATCTCTCTGTTGGTCAATTAGTTTGGAAATGCAGACACCAATAAACATCATGAGCCAGGTGGAAACAGCTCTCAAATAATCATAATATTAGGGGGAAGGAAAATAAAGGTAAAGACAGAATAAGATGATAAAATACAACATCACAAGTGATCTGATGTATGAACACTACTATCTGTACATAGCTCATGGACAGAGGAACCTGGTGGGTTAGTGTCCATGGGGTCGCAAAAAGCTGGACACAACTGAACGGGCACACACACACACACACGCACACACACACACAGCCATAAAATAGATAACTAACAAGGACCCATTGCATAGCACAGGGAACTCTACTCAGTACTCTGTAATGACCTCTATGGAAAAAGACTCTTAAAAAGAGTGGATGTATGTATATGTATAGCTGATTCACTTTGGTATACAGTAGAAACTAACACATTGTAAACCAACTATACTCCAATAATATTTTTTTAAAGTAACCCGAACTTGGCCTCCTCTCTTTCCTCCCCCACCCCATGAGTGCTGTCTTTCTCCCTCATCATCCACATTCCCAGATGGCACCGCTCAGCCTCCCGTGTGCCAGGCCCTGTGTTGGCTTGGGCACCCAGCAGTCAACCAAATAAACAAAAATCTCTGTATTCTTGGGGCTTGCTCTTTAATGTGGAGGAAACAAACTAGATAAAATACATAGGAAAAAATATGTCTATTTAGGATAATTCAATGTTATTTTTTCACATTAAACAAATACCTTTCAATGAAATTTTTAAATGGGGTGCAGGGGAAATATGTGATATTGACCTACATAATTACCCTTGCCACAGAATTATTCTTCCCAAAGAACTAAGAACTTCAGTATCTGTGTCCCAGCCATCCTCGTCATGGGGTGAGGGCTGCTCCCCGGGAAGTGTTAGTTCCCTGGCACAGAGCAGGCTCCTTTAGCCAGAGAGAACCTGCCGGCCGAGGGAGGTAGATGCTGGCGGGAGCTCATAGACCCAGCTTGCTCTGGAATGGCAAAGGCTGGAGGAAAAGGTGGGGCAGAGTTTGGTACAGTTTATAATTACATATTGGAGAAGGAAATGGCAACCCACTCCAGTACTCTTGCCTGGAAAATCCCATGGACAGAGAAGCCTAGTAGGCTATATTCCGTGGGGTCACAAAGAGTCGGACGTGACTGAGTGACTTCGCTTTATAATTACATATGCTACATTACAGAGTGCATTGCTCACGGGCACATTACCTACTGGGCCCCTGCGGTCTTCCTCTGTATAGGTCCGGGACCTTCCTCTGCTAAGAGGACCTGGCCACATGGAACCTATAGACCCTTCTGGGCCATGCTCCATGGAATCCCAGGATTTCTGTCTGGTAAGGGTAAATCATGTCCTTCAAACAAAAAGCAAGATGGAAGTCCTAATCCCCAGTACCACAGAATGTGTCCTCATTCGGAGACTGGGTCTCTACAAAGATGAGTTAAAATGATGTCATTAGATATTTGCATGTTTGTTTTATTTGTTTGGCTGTGCTGTGTGGCATGCAGGATCTTAGTTCCCTTACCAGGGACTGAGCCCGTGCCCTTGCAATGGAAGCACCAAGTCTTAGCTACCAGACCACCAGGGAAATACCAAAATGACATCCTTAGACTGGACTCGACTCTAATACGACTGGTGCTCTTATTAAAAAACAAAACAAAACAAAGAAAAAAAAAAAAAAAACAGGAAATTTGAGTACAGAAGCAAACCCAAGTAGAGCAGAGATGATGCAAAGACACCCAGGGACAAGACGGCCATCTACAAGCCAGGAGGAGGGGCTTCCCAACCCTCAGAAGGAACCAATGTTTCCAACATCTTGATTCAGACTCCCAGCCTCCAGAACTACGAGGCAAGAAGTTTGTGTTGTTTGAGCCACCCAGCACCCAACGTACCCAAATGGTACTTTGTTATACAGCCTTTTAGTTTAGGAAAATGTGTGAAAGTCGCTCAGTTGTGTCCGACTCTTTGCGACCCCATGGGCTATATATTCCATGGAATTCTCCAAGCCAGAATACTGGAGTGGGTAGCCTTTCCCTTCTCCAGGGGATCGTCCCAACCCAGAGATTAAACCCAGGTCTCCCACATTGCAGGCGGATTCTTTACCAGCTGAGCCACAAGGGAAGCCCTTAGGAAAATAATACCGCCCCAATAGACCCAAGTCTGTGGCCAGTGCCTGTGCAAAGCTCTTCCTCAAGTCCATCTTCCCAAGTGTGGAGAGGTTGCCAGCATGCTCCATCAAGTTCTAAGGTGGGCTATGTGCAGGGGGTGGAGATAAAGTTTGGGTATCCACACGCTCACAGCATTAGCCTGTAGATGACAGTGAAACAAAGCCAACCCTCAGAGATTCCCCGAGCAATTAGATTTCAGCTCTTTCTTTTTTTTTTCAAGGGATCTAATCACAAAACTAGATTCAAATAATAATTCTGTTCTCAATATTAATTATTATATATAATTTAAGAGCAATGGACAAGGGCCGAAACCATAATAGAAGCACTTAGGCTAAATAGGATCTGTTATGGGTTGAAACGTGTCTGCCTAAAAGATACATTGAAGTCCTAACCCCTGGCACCTTGAATGTGACTTTTCTTGGGAACTGGGTCTTTGCAGATGTCATCAAGTTAAGATGAGGTCATTAGGGCGGGCTCTAATTCAACATGACTGTTGTCCTTTTAAGGTAAGAAGACACAGAGAGATGGAGACACACACCAGGAAGATCATGTAACAATGGAGCTAGAGGTTGGAGTGACACAGACAGAAGCCAAGGGACTCAAGGGCTGCTGGCAAACGTCAGAGCTAGAAGAAGCAAGGAAGGATTCTACCCTGCAGGTTTCAGAGAGAGCATGGCCCTGCCAGCACGTTGATTTCAGACTTCTAGCTTAAGAGTAAAGTAAGGCAATAACTTTCTATTTTAAGCCACTCAACGGTTGTAGTGGTTTAGTCATTAAGTCGTATCTGACTTTTTGCAACCCTATGGACTATAGCCTGCCAGGCTCCTCTGTCAATGGCATTTCCCAGGCAGGAATCCTGGAGTGGGTTGCCATTTCCTTCTCCAGGGGATCTTCCCAACCCAGAAATTGAACCCAGTCTCCTACATTGCAGGCAGATTCTTTACCCATTGAGCTAGTACTTCGTACTTTTGTTTCAGCAGCCCTGTAAACTAACAGAAGAATCTTTCGTGGATCATCATTTTACCTAATAGGAAATGGCCCCAGCAAAATGAAAAGATTTGTCAGAGCTCCCACAGCACAAGCAAGACTAGAACCCAGGGAGTTTCTGACTCTTTTTCTAGTCTTGTATGAACTTCTTGCCTCCAATTCAAGCATAAGAATTCATTCATTCACTCACTTCACAAATATTTATTAAGCACCTACCAAGTGACAGCCATTAATATAGACAAGGACATGCACTAGTCCAGAAAAAAAAATGTTTTTTCCCATGCCGTGTGTATAAGCGCTTTGGAAAATAGATGATGATTAATACGGATAATCAGTTCAGTTCAGTTCAGTTACTCAGTAGTGTTCAACTCTTTGCGACCCTATTAATTGCAGCACGCCAGGCCTCCCTGTCCATCACCAGCTCCCGGAGTTCACTCAGACTCACGTCCATCGAGTCCGTGATGCCATCCGGCCATCTCATCCTTGGTTGTCCCCTTCTCCTCCTGCCCCGAATCCCTCCCAGCTTCAGAGTCTTTTCCAATGAGTCAACTCTTCGCATGAGGTGCCCAAAGTACTGGAGCTTCAGCTTTAGCATCATTCCTTCCAAGGAACACCCAGGGCTGATCTCCTTTAGAATGGACTGGTTGGATCTCCTTGCAGTCCAAGGGACTCTCAAGAGTCTTCTCCAACACCACAGTTCAAAAGCATCAATTCTTCAGTACTCAGCTTTCTTCACAGTCCAACTCTCACATCCATACATGACCACTGGAAAAACCTAGCCTTGACTAGACAGACCTTTGTTGGCAAAGTAATGTCTCTGCTTTTGAATATACTATCTACGTTGGTCATAACTTTCCTTCCAAGGAGTAAGCGTCTTTTAATTTCATGGCTGCAGTCACCATCTGCAGTGATTCTGGAGCCCAAAAAATAGTCTGACACTGTTTCCACTGTTTCCCCATCTATTTCCCATGAAGTGATGGGACCAGATGCCATGATCTTCATTTTCTGAATGTTGAGCTTTAAGCCAACTTTTTCACTCTCCACTTTCACTTTCATCAAGAGGCTTTTTAGTTCCTCTTCACTTTCTGCCATAAGGGTGGTGTCATCTGCATATCTGAGGTTATGGATATTTCTCCCGGCAATCTTGATTCCAGCTTGTGCTTCTTCCAGCCCAGCGTTTCTCATGATGTACTCTGCATATAAGTTAAATAAGCAGGGTGACAATATACAACCTTCAGTTCAGTTCAGTCACTCAGTCGTGTCCAACTCTTTGCGACCCCATGAATCGTAGCACACCAGGCCTCCCTGTCTATCACTAACTCCCGGAGTTCACTCAGAGTCACGTCCATCAGGTCGGTGATGCCATCCAGCCATCTCATCCTCAGTCATCCCCTTCTCCTCCTGCCCCCAATCCCTCCCAGCATCAAAGTCTTCTCCAATGAGTCAACTCTTCGCATGAGGTGGCCAAAGTACGGAGTTTCAGCTTTAGCATCATTCCTTCCAAAGAAATCCCCGGGTTTATCTCCTTTAGAATGGACTGGTTGGATCTCCTTGCTGTCCAAGGGACTCTCAAGAGTCTTCTCCAACACCACAGTTCAAAAGCATCAATGCTTCGGTGCTCAGCCTTCTTCACAGTCCAACTCTCACATCCATACATGACCACTGGAAAAACCATAGCCTTGACTAGACAGACCTTAGTCGGCAAAGTAATGTCTTTGCTTTTGAATATGCTATCTAGGTTGGTCATAACTTTTCTTCCAAGGAGTAAGCCTCTTTTAATTTCATGGCTGCAGTCACCATCTGCAGTGATTTTGGAGCCCCCCAAAATAAAGTCTGACACTGTTTCCACTGTTTCCCCATCTATTTGCCATGAAGTGATGGGACCAGATGCCATGATCTTCGTTTTCTGAATGTTGAGCTTTAAGCCAACTTTTTCACTCTCCTCTTTTACTTTCATCAAGAGGCTTTTTAGTTCCTCTTCACTTTCTGCCATAAGGGTGGTGTCATCTGCATATCTGAGGTGATTGATATTTCTCCCAGCAATCTTGATTCCAGCTTGTGTTTCTTCCCATCCAGCGTTTCTCATGATGTACTCTGCACAGAAGTTAAATAAGCAGGGTGACAATACACAGCCTTGACGTACTCCTTTTCCTATTTGGAACCAGTCTGTTGTTCCATGTCCAGTTCTAACTGTTGCTCCTGGCCTGCATACAGATTTCTCAAGAGGCAGGTTAGGTGGTCTGGTATTCCCATCTCTTTCAGAATTTTCCACAGTTTCTTGTGATCCACACCGTCAAAGGATTTGGCATAGTCAAGAAAGCAGAAATAGATGTTTTTCTGGAACTCTCTTGTTTTTTCGATGATCCAGCTGATGTTGGCAATTTGATCTTTGGTTCCTCTGCCTTTTCTAAAACCAGCTTGAACATCTGGAAGTTCACAGTTCACATATTGCTGAAGCCTGGCTTGGAGAATTTTGAGCATTACTTTACCAGCATGTGAGATGAGTGCAATTACGCGGTAGTTTGAGCATTCTTTGGCGTTGCCTTTCTTTGGGATTGGAATGAAAACTGCCCTTTTCCAGTCCTGTGGCCACTGCTGAGTTTTCCATATTTGCTGGCATATTGAGTGCAGCACTTTCTTTCTTTTTTTTTAACGTCCTAAATTGTTTATTAGGTAAGAACTTTACAAACATCACCTACATTAGCGGTAGCGACGGAGCTGGAGAGTATTGCGCCTTCTCCACGCTGCACGACGAGAGCCACCCACAGTGTGGTGGCACTTGTGACCCTTGCCCAGGCCTCAGCTCTTTGTGCCCGCAGATGCCAGCCCCCGCCTCTCCCTGGGCTTGTGGGCTGGTTTGGTGATCCACTGGGTGTCAGGGTTTCTTCGGATAGTTTTATGGAATGGATCAATCAGGATAACCTCAAAGAATTTGTACATAGAATCTTCACCAACCCAGTAGGAATTCAGGACCCTCAGGGCCCCACAGTGACGGCCAGCGCGCTCTTCTGCAACCGACTGCAGGCTTCGAGCAAACTTGAGCTGATTGACACCATGGTGGACAGGCTTGCCGTAGGTGGCACCCTTAGGAACTGGGCGTTTGCGGCCCCCGCGGCGCACACGGATCCGGTATATGACATAGCTTTGTTTGGCCTTGTAACCCAGTCTGCGCGCCTTGTCGGGCCGGGTGGGGCGCGGGGCGCGGTGCAGCGCGGAGAGCTGGCGGTACTGTCAGCAGCGCACCCGCAGCAGGAAGCGCATTACATCCGACTGCTTCTTCCTCCACAGCTCCTGGATGTACTCATCGGCGCCCTTGTCGGCTCTCCCTGATGGCTGCCGCCTGACGGAAAGGAATGAATCTTTTGAGTGCAGCACTTTCACAGCATCATCTTTCAAGATTTGAAATAGCTTAACTGGAATTCCATCACCTTCACTAGCTTTGTTCGTAGTGATGCTTTCTAAGGCCCACTTGACTTCACATTCCAGGAATGCAAAATTAGGAAGTCAAGAAACACGTGGAGTAACAGGCAAATTTGGCCTTGGAATGCGGAATGAAGCAGGGCAAAGACTAATAGAGTTTTGCCAAGAAAATGCACTGCTCATAGCAAACACCCTCTGCCCACAACACAAGAGAAGACTCTACACATGGACATCACCAGATGGTCAACACCAAAATCAGATTGATTATATTCTTTGCAGCCAAAGATGGAGAAGCTCTATACAGTCAACAAAACCAAGACCAGGAGCTGACTGTGGCTCAGATCATGAACTCCTTATTGCCAAATTCAGACTTAAATTGAAGAAAGTAGGGAAAACCACTAGACCATTCAGGTATGACCTCAATCAAATCCCTTATGATCATACAGTGGAAGTGAGAAATAGATTTAAGGGACTAGATTTAAGGGGCCTGATGAACTATGGACTGCGGTTCGTGACGTTGTACAGGAGACAGGGATCAAGACCATCCCCACGGAAAAGAAATGCAAAAAAGCAAAATGGATTTCTGGGGAGGCCTTACAAATAGCTGTGAAAAGAAGAGAAGTGAAAAGCAAAGGAGAAAAGGAAAGATATAAGCATCTGAATGCAGAATTCCAAAGAATAGCAAGAAAGCCTTCCTCAGTGATCAATGCAAAGAAATAGAGGAAAACAACAGAATGGGAAAGACTAGAGATCTTTTTAAGAAAATTAGAGATACCAAGGGAACATTTCATGCAAAGATTGGCTCAATAAAGGACAGAAATGGTATGGACCTAACAGAAGCAGAAGATATTAAGAAGAGGTTGCAAGAATACACAGAAGAACTGTACAAAAAAGATCTTCAAGACCAAGATAATCACAACAGTGTGATCACTCAATATGGATAATAATCATAATAAAAAAACAATTACAAGAAATGTAGCAAATATATATACAAATTCAGTATTCTGGTAAGAGAAACAAAAATGAAAGAATGAAAACAAAAAATTAACAATAATAAAATAGTTTCACAAAATGAAAAAATTGAAGAAGGATATTAAGTCCAATATTCTTGCACCCATTTTGCTGAAAATTAAGTTAGACTAAACTGTTATAAATTTACAATGACAAGACCAGCAGTCTTCAACAGGAAGTGATTTTCACCCCCAGAGGACATTTGGTAAAACCTGGAGATACTTGTGATCATCGTGGCTAACGGGGTGCCATGGCACCCGGCAGGTTGGACCAAGGGAGCTGCTGAACACCTAACAATGCACAGAACAGCCCCGGCAACACTGAATTAGTTATCCACTCAAAATGTCAGTGGTGCTCAGGCTGAGAAACTGAACTACACTAAAATAAAGGCTATATTTCTCATTTCATACTTAATAAATCCTTCTGTCTTCCCAATAATTTCATAGCTATTATTTTATACTTGTATCTGGACTGGGTGAACTCACAACAGTTGCTACCAAGATTCTGGCAAACTCTAATAAGCAGCACCCTTTATAGGGTGCTGTCTCAACCAAAGCCATCTCTGCTAGGGAACACCATGCATTTCACTTGTATCATGAATCTGCTTCTCACATAAATCTGTGCATTATTCAGATAGGAACGGTCAGATTTGTTAGGCACCAAGAACTAGCAGATGAGGCTTAGACACTTGTGAAGTGACATCAAGGAGCCAACCCAAAAACATGGGATGTGAAGAATGCAGAAAATAATCATATAGATATTAGGTTAAGTAAGAATGCATTAATGCAGTACAGGAATGAACATACACGGAGGGACTTCCCTGGTGGTCCAGTGGTTAAGAATCCACCTTGCAATGCAAGGAGGCAAGTTCAACCCTTGGTTAGGGAACTAAGATCCCACATGCTGTGGAGCAACTAAGCTTAGGCACTGCAACTACTGAGCCTGCTTACCACAACTAGAGAGTTTGTGCATCACAACAAAGATTCTGCATGCTGCAACTAAGACCCAATGCAGCCGAATAAATATATAAATAAAAAAAAAAAACATATATATATATATATACACCGAATCAAAATCAGAGGATCAGGAACTTACAAATTTAGCCTAGTTGAGCAGAATAATCAGGAAATTAAAAGTTTACTAAAAATAGATGGCTCCAAATCCCACACAGGAATGACAGGGCAGAATGAAGCACAATCAAGCATAGCACAGGCAAAAGGCAAGTTCAGACTGCTTGCCTGAGAGCTAGAGATTCTGCCTCAGAGTAAAGCAACCCTGGACTGAAGAGCCAGGCCCAGCTTAAGTGTGACCAAGGACAGGAGGGAAACATAAGGTGTACGGTTATGCACGAACAATATTAAGCATAAAGATAAGAAGATGTAGTCAAAATTGATAGAATAATCTAGAATTTTTTAAGCAATTTTTTATTTATTTGTTTTTGTTTTTGTCTGTGCTGGGTCTTTGTTGCTGGGTAGGCTTTTCTCTAGTTGCAGTGAGTGGGGGCTAGTTTCTAGTTGTGGCGTGAGGGCTTCTCTTATTGTGGAGCATGGGATCCAGGGCTCATGGGCTCAGTAGTTGCAGTTCAAGAGCTCCAGAGCACAGATTCAATAGCTGTGACACCCAGGCTTGGCTGCTCTGCAGCACGCAGGATTTTCTTGGACCTGGGATCGAACCCTAGCTTCCCACATTGACAGATAGATTCTTTACCACTGAGCCACCAGAGAAGCCCAATCTAGACTTTTTAACAGGTCTTCAATGAGCTGATCATGATTGCAATTACATTATCATATTGTCTAATGAAACTTCAGAATCACCCAATAAAAGGAAAATTAAATAACGCTTAGCAACTTTCCCAAAATAAGCCTTTGATTCATAAAGTGATGATGATGATGATTAGCAATATGTAAAACATATGCTTTGATGGGCCAAGAATAAGATATTATTTTTACTTTCTCATTTAATACTCACAGTAGTCTTATGATGTGGATACTATCAGTAACTTCAACTTGCAGGTTAAAAAACTTGGTAAGAAACAGGCCCAGTAATTAGGTCTAAGTTGTGTGGGCTTCCTGGTAGCTCAGATGGTTACGAATCTGCCTATAATACAGGAGATCAAGGTTTGATCCCTGGGTTAGGAAGATCCCCTGGAGAAGGAGATGATGGCAACCCACTCCAGTATTCTTGCTTGGAAAATCCCATAGACAGAGGAGCCTGGTGAGCTACTGTCCATGGGATCTCAAAGAATCAGATGTGGCTGAGCAACTAACACTTTCACTTTCATACTCTGTGTGGGTAATAAATGGCAGACTAAGGTTCTAAGTTGAGGGAGATCAAAACAGTCAATCCTAAAGGAAATCAGTCCTGAATATTCATTGCAAGGACTGATGCTGAAGCTGAAACTCCAATATTTTGGCCACATGTTGCAAAGAACTGACTCATTGGAAAAGACCATGATTCTGGGAGAGATTGAAGGCAGGAGGAGAAGGGGATGACAGAGGATAAGATGGTTGGGTGGCATCATTGACTCTATGAACATGAGTTTGGGCAATCTCTGGGAGTTGGTGAAGGACAGGGAAGCCTGGCGTGCTGCAGTCCATGGGGTTGCAAATAGTGGGACATGGCTGAGTGACTGAACTGAACTGAACTGAAGGTTCTAAATTAAATCTCTCTGATTCTGAAGGTTTTGTTGTTTTTTCCTTTTGTTATTAGTTACATCTTTTATTTGAGAAACTATTACATGCAACTGGTTAAAAAATGGTGGGAACTTCCCTGGTGGGCCAGTGGTAAAAAGTCTCTGCTTCCACTGCAGGGGGCACGGATTCAATCCCTGGTCAGGGAACAAAGATCCACCCCACCCCCCCCACCATGCTTCATGGCATGGACAAAAAAAAATTTTAATAAAAAATAAATCATGAACCATAAATGGGAGGATTGTGTGTGTGTGTGTGTGCGTGTGCACGCACACGCATGCACACACACACTCAGTCATGTTCAACTCTTTGAAAGCGCATGGACTGTAGCCGGCCAGGCTGCTCTGCCCATGGAATTTCCCTAGCAAGAATATTGGAGCATGTCACCATTTCCTACTGCAGGGGATTTTCCTGACCTAGGGATTGAACTTGTGTCTCCGTGGATTCTTCACCACTGTGCCACCTGGGAAGTCCATAAATGGGAGGTAATCCTTCTTTTCTACTCCAAGACTCTGCTCCCTAGTCATCACACCAAAAATAGGCACTATTCCTAGCTTTTTATATATTCTTCTAGAAAGTCTATAAAAGTATCTCTTCCTCACTCTTTATTTTTAACACAAAGGGAAGCACACAGTGCTCTGCACCTTATAAAGCAATTTTTCTTAACCATTGTATTATGTTGTTTACTGCCAAGCATTAGGATCTTCTGATAGCATGTAAATGATGAAATTCACCAAAAAAAAAAAAAAAAAAAAAGGAAATCCCAAATGCAGTCATGGAAAGGTACCCTACAAGCACACATGTGGATAGCTAACATTTTGGAGGGGTTTTTTATGGAAACTGTACCTATTAGAAATAGCCTCTTAGGTTCTTCTAAGCCTTATCATGGTGGTTGAGTGTAGCTGTTATCAGAGTGTGGTTTGGAGGCTATCATAGTCCCAAGACTCTCCTGGTGTTCCATAAAGTCAAACCATTTTCATAATAAAACAAAGTTATTTGGGCTTTTTGCAGTAGAATTTTCCAGAGGCTACATGATGTGTGATATTGCAACAAATCAAAGCAGAAGCAGATATGAGAATTCAACTGTCTTCTTTCTTTAATTCATTTATTTTTAATTGAAGGATAATTGCTTTACAGTATCAACTGACTTCTATTAAAGCAGATAGTGAAGTCATTTGCCAGAATGTAAAACAATGCCATTCTCACAGATTCTTTTGGTCTGGTATATTTTTTTATTAAAAAATAATGTTGCTTCACTTAACATTATCATCACTACTTTAAATGAATTATAAACAAATATATCACAATTTTCTCAGTTTTAATTTCCATTATGGGTAAACATTGGTGATCTTCCTGACTTCCCTGGTGGTCCAGTGGCTAAAATTCCTTGCTCCCAATGCAGGGAGTCTGGGTTCAATCACTGGTTGGGAAAATAGATTCCATATGCCACAACAAAGATTGAAGATTCTGTGTGCTGCAACTAAGACATAGCATAACCAAATAAATAAATAAAAATATTAATAAACTTATTTTTTAATTAGTAATTCTGTTCAGTCACTCAGTCGTGTCCAACTCTTTGCGACCCCATGAATTGCAGTATGCCAGGCCTCCCTGTCCATCACCAACTCCTGGAGTTCACTCAAACTCACAGACATCAGGTCCGTGATGCCATCCAGCCATCTCATCCTCTGTCGTCCCCTCTTCCTCCTGCCCCCAATCCCTCCCAGCATCAGAGTCTTTTCCAATGAGTCAACTCTTCTCATGAGGTGGTCAAAGTACTGGAGTTTCAGCTTTAGCATCATTTCTTCCAAAGAAATCCCAGGGCTAATCTCCTTCAGAATGGACTGTTTGGATCTCCTTGCAGTCGAAGGGACTCTCAAGAGTCTTCTCCAGCACCACAGTTCAAAAGTATCAATTCTTTGGTGTTCAGCTTTCTTCACAGTCCAACTCTCACATCTATACATGACCACAGGAAAAACCATAGCCTTAACTAGACAGACCTTTGTTGGCAAAGTAATGTCTCTGCTTTTCAGTATGCTATCTAGGTTGGTCATAACTTTTCTTCCAAGGAGTAAGCGTCTTTTAATTTCATGGCTGCAATCACCATCTGCAGTGATTTTGGAGCCCCCCAAAATAAAATCTGACACTGTTTCTACTGTTTCCCCATCTATTTCCCATGAAGTGATGGGACCAGATGCCATGATCTTCGTTTTCTGAATGTTGAGCTTTAAGCCAACTACTCTCTTCTTTCACTTTCATCAAGAGGCTTTTTAGTTCCTCTTCACTTTCTGCCCTAAGGGTGGTGTCATCTGCATATCTGAGGTGATTGATATTTCTCCCAGCAATCTTGATTCCAGCTTGTGATTCATCCAGCACAGCATTTCTCATGATGTACTCTGCATAGAAGTTAAATAAGCAGGGTGACAATATACAGCCTTGACACACTCCTTTTCCTATTTGGAACCAGTCTGTTGTTCCATGTCCAGTTCTAACTGTTGCTTCCTGACCTGCATACAGATTTCTCAAGAGGCAGGTCAGGTGGTCTGGTATTCCCATCTCTTTCAGAATTTTCCACAGTTTCTTGTGATCCACACCGTCAAAGGCTTTGGCATAGTCAAGAAAGCAGAAATAGATGTTTTTCTGGAACTCTCTTGCTTTTTCGATGATCCAGCTGATGTTGGCAATTTGATCTCTGGTTCCTCTGCCTTTTCTAAAACCAGCTTGAACATCAGGAAGTTCACGGTTCACATATTGCTGATGCCTGGCTTGGAGAATTTTGAGCATTACTTTACTAGCATGTGAGATGAGTGCAATTATGCGGTAGTTTGAACATTCTTTGGCATTGCCTTTCTTTGGGATTGGAATGAAAACTGCCCTTTTCCAGTCCTGTGGCCACTGCTGAGTTTTCCAAATTTGCTGGCATATTGAGTGCAGCACTTTCACAGCATTATCTTTCAGGATTTGAAATATCTCAACTGGAATTCCGTCAGTTCCACTAGCTTTGTTCATAGTGATGCTTTCTAAGGCCAACTTGACTTCGCATTCCAGATGTCTGGCTCTAGGTGAATCCCATAAAAAACCACATAAAAAGATCCCAAGACCAAAGAGTTTGAGAACCACTGATTTGGTCATTTAGAGACCTGCTAGTACCTTATAAGTAACATAAACCTCTCTCAACTTATAGAAAAATGATCTGAACATGAAATTCAGAAGGCAAGCATAAAAAGCAAGAGAAAAGTCCATAAAAGTAACTATTCCCCAGCTGCGAAGAGTGGGCTGAGAATATTTTGCTATCTAAAAACAACAGATTTTTAAAATCTCATTTAAAAATTAAATGAACTTTTTTTCTTATTTTAGAATTAGAAAAGAGTAGGATTAGCAAGGAAGCAGTTCAGTATTTAACAAGCTATGGTAGAATGTTTCATACATGGAAGAAGGCTTCCTAAGATGACTCATAGATACAACAGGCCAGATGTCAGCACAGTTGAGCATTTTTATGATTCCTTCAAATTCAGAAGGATAAACAGAATGTGATAACATGATTCAAATGAAAACTGTAGGAAACAATCTCCAAAAATAGGGTAGTCTTTTTTTCATGTTTTCAAAATTGCAGTTAATAATCCTTGCTGAGATGAAAAAGTGGGCCCACCTTCCAAGGGCCCAGTTTCCCTTTGTGACGGTTCTTCGCTGACTGCACAGAGATGAAATTGAACTGAGGCCAGGACAACAAAGGGGAGGGGGGAAGACAGGAATTTCCTTCTCAGGTCTCCACCTTCCCTTTTCTTTCCCTGTGCCCCACAGCATCTCTTCTAAGCCCCCCACTTCATGAGCCAGGGTTCTGGCTCAACCACCAGCTAGCTACAGGATGGCTCCTCTCTGAGTCTCAAATGAATTGTTTAAAAATACGTATAATTGAAATTTCTTAAGAGAGTAGACTTTATTTTCTTGGGCTCCAAAATCACTGCAGACAGTGATTGCAGCCATGAAATTAAAGACACTTGGCTCCTAAGAAGAAAAGCTATGACAAGCCTTCAGTTCAGTTCAGTCACTCAGTCATGACCGACTCTTTGCGACCCCATGGACTGCAGCACACCAGGCTTTCCTGTCCATCACCAACTCCCAGAGCTTGCTCATACAAAAGCAGAGACATCACTTTGCTGACAAAGGTACATCTCTTCAAAGCTATGGTTTTTCCAGGAGTCATATACGGATGTGAGAGTTGGATCATAGAGAAGGCTGAATGCCAAAGAACTAATGCTTTCAAACTGTGGTGCTGGAGGAGACTATTGAGAGTCCCTTGGACAGCAAAGAGATCAAACCAGTCAATCCTAAAGGAAATCAATCCTGAATGTTCATTGGAAGGACTGATGCTGAAGCTGAAGCTCCAATACTTTGGCTACATCTTTGGCAATGAGCTGGCTCATTGGAAAAGACCATGATGCTGGGAAAGATTGAGGGCAGGAGGAGAAGAGGGCAACAGAGGATGAGATGATTGGATGGCATCGCTGACTCAATGGACATGAATTTGACCAAACCCTGGGTGACAGTGGACAGGGAAGCCTGGCCTGCTGCAGTCCACGGGGTCTACTAAACAACAACCAAGACAGTAGAACTTAAATGTTCTCATGGAGGAAAAAGAAAGATAAATATGTAAAGTGATAAACTTGTTAATTAACCAAATGGGAGAATCCTTTCACAATATTATGTTGCTGTTTAATCACTAAGTCGTATCTGACTCTTTGCGACTCCATGGACCATAGCCCACCAGGTTTCTCTGTCCATGGGATTTCCCAGGCAAGAATACTGGAGTGAGCTGATGTTTCCTTCTCCAGGGGCTCTTTCCAACTCGGGGATTCACTCTGCATCTCCTGCACTGGTAGGCAGATTCTTTACCACTGAGCCACCTGGGAAGCCCTCACAATATATAAAAGTATATCAAATTATTGAGATGCATGGTTTAAATATCTTATAATTTCATATGTCTGTTATACCTCAATAAAGTTGACATTTGTTAAATTATTTTTAAATGGGAACAACAGTTATGCTTATCTGAAAACACTGTTTTTATAATTCCAGACCCAATTGGCATGTTATTACTGCATTGGCCCAAAAAGGTTGTTTGGGTTTTTCGATAACATTCTAGGGGGAAATGGACAAACTTTTTGGCCAACCCACTGTCATTAACCTCCTTATATTCAATCCATGTAGAATATTCACAGTAGGCATGCAATGTGGGGGTGTCAGAGATACTCTGTCAGTCCTGATGAGAGCTGGGTGAGAAGTCTGTGGCTTTGGGTCTGGGTGGGGGATGGTGTTGAGCAGAGGGTTAATAAGGTGCTTGTGAGGATTCTGGGGATTCAAGGATTCTGGGAAGCCAGGCTTCAATCTCAGTGGGCCCTCTTATTCCTATATGACTGTCCTTGAACTTCGGCTTCCTTCCCTATTATATCAGATTGTTACTTTCTTACTCACCCTTTTATGATGGATTATTATCTTCTGGCTCACCCACCATAGAGTCCACAGGACTCGTACTCACCCCTTGGTTTCGGGGTCAGGAGGAGTGGTGTAAGGGCCCCCCTAGTAATGGGTAGTGCAGCAGGATGGAGGAGGCTGGGGGAGGGTCCGAGTGTGCAGGCAGGATGTTGGCTGGGGGAGACAGAAGGGATGCTGTAGAAGGCAAGGGGTCCCAAGTACTCTGTGAGTAAATGCTGTTGAAGTTGGTGCTGATGATGACAAAAAGGAATGGCAGGTTTTACGGAGAACATTCTGGACTGATTACAAATACACCAAAGAAGCAATTAAAAACCTCTGCTTTTTTAATTAAAAAAATTATAATTATAGTAATTTATACAAGATGCTAACCATCGCTGCTTGCTTACCATTTGTCTCTGCGGTGATTGTGTCTCTTGCTGGGCATATGCGAGCTCACCTGTGTTGTTTTCTTTGACAATAGAGCTCAGCTGCATCTGGGTGTTCACAGGTCACCATGCGGTGTGGTCATCGGTTCCCGGTCCTGAGCAAGACAATGAAGGCCATAAAACACCAAATGAGCCTGCAGGGTGGTCACAGAGGCAGCCATGTGTGTGTGTGTGTGTGTGTGTGTGCCCCTTATTCTCTGTGTCTTCCATCTCTCCCTTTTATTGACCTGCTTTAGTTTGAAGAAGAGAAAAGGTTGGCAAGTCCTGAAGACTTGCCCACAATAACTGTGTCTAGGGTAGCGATTTAAGAGTTCTTTTAATGGTAGCAGCAAACTAAAACATTCAGACAAAAGGTCCTTGTGTGATTTTTCAGCTATAAAAGAATGTGGAGAGACTGTCCTGATTTTATGTTCCTTATTTGTTTTGCAATTTTTCATGCTATTGAAATAAATGACTAATTGGCACAAAATAAATTTTATCTCTTTTAGGAGGTATATACTTACAATGACCTTACTATTTTTTGTAAATCATCTTCCAGGAAGAAAAAAAAACAGTGATGAGAAATATTCTCCCCCTAATAATGTATTAAACATGTTAAAAGCCAAGGAGAGATGCAAAAATAAATAAAATCTAGCCCTGATTTCAGAATTTATTACAACATAGTACCAGGGTCAAAAGCCGTGGATACTGTAATTATGATATCAGGAGACACTGTGGCCTTTTCCCATTTAGCAATGCACTAGGAAGCTGCAGAACAAAAAGCTTATGTTTTCATTAATGCTTTAGGTTAAAAAAAAAAAGAAGAGGAGGGCAAACAATGCTTAATTACAATATGTGATCAAAATCTGCTGAACAGATTTAGCAATAATCATGATAATTTTTTAAGCACTAAATCCTGTATTAAGAAGCTCATCAGTGAAATGAGAGGGTTTTGATTTGTTTTATAGTGTCTATTTGTCAACTTGTTTTTAGTTTTTAAATACTAAATTCCTTACCCAGCCACACATTCCCTGATGCCATTATCAAGTACAGTGGACTCACTTTACTAACTACAGCATTTAGATCACAGCAAAGATTGCAAGAGACACAGGTTTGATCCCTGGGTCTGGAATGTCCCCTGGAGTAGGAAATGGCAACCTGCTCCAGTATTCTTGCCTAGAGAACCCCATGGACCGAGGAGCCTGTTGGGCTACAGTCCATGCGGTCGCAAAGAGTCGGGCACACCTGAGACACACACAAGCAAAGCAGAAGCTGAGATTTTCCTGATCAAGTCAGGTACAAACCTTGAACATAATGTGAGAGTTTATGGGAAAGCAAACCTGAGACTCAGAATGCTTACAGGGGCCAGAGAGATTCAGGCACACTGGCAAGAAGTGATCATGAGCGGAGCTAGGCCTGTACAACCTGTATCCTGGTAGCAGTGAGGATAGGGGTTTGGGAAACTGAGAAATGACTAACTATACCAAACAGCTTTAGTAAAAGTTTCTCCAATTTTTTCCCATTGCAGCTATTCAGGTCTGCACCTCCTGGGATCATACAAGGACCCCAGAGACCAGCATTCATAGCTCTCGAGTATGAAGCCTCTTCAGGCTCTTAACATGTGACTGGAGAACCAGAAAGGGGGAAAATTACTAGAATCTATTTTGTTATAGAGTAAATTGAATGTATTTAAAATCTTAGAAAAGAAGGAGAGAAAGAAAGCTCCTAGCTACAGTATATGACAAGAAATAGTCCCTTGAAAGTGACTCAGTCGTGTCTGACTCTTTGTGACCCCATGGACTATACAATCCATGGAATTCTCCAGGCCAGAATACTGGAGTGGGTAGCCTTTCCCTTCTCTAGGGGCTCTTCCCAACCCAGAGATCGAACCCAGGTCTCCTGCATTGCAAGCGGATTCTTTAATATTTTTTAGGTATGATAGTGACAACCGTAAACCATTAGGTAGACATTGTATGCTTGTAGTAATGTTCTTAACAATAACGACTTTTACTTTAGCTATTTCCAACAATGCACTCTTGAAAACTGTGTTGATTAAAAACTTAGCCATGATTCTTTTACAAAAAGTTCCTAATGTCAGTCTGCTAAGAATAAGAGTGTGCCACCTTGCAGCTGCCACTCTCTTCTCCCCAGGATTCTCTTCTCTCTTAAGGATGTCATCGAGACAGCTCCTGGTTTAAACAGCCAGGTTGAGAGCACCCAAACTAGCAGATCTGGCAATGATTCCATTTGCCTCCATGTTTTGGAAGTGTCTGTAGAGCATCTTAATCTTCTGAGAAAGTTTGCAAAATGTGCCAACTCTAGCTCTCCAACTACAGAGGATCTGTTTAAAAATGTGCGTATATTTATTTACCTGGCTGCGCCAGGTCCTGGTTGTGGCACACAGGATCTTCGATCTTCATCACAGCAAGTAGAATTTCCTTTTTCTTTGTTTCGGCTTGTAGGATCTAGTTCCCTGACCAGGGATCAAACCTGGGCCTCCTGCATTGGGAATGCGGAGTCTTAGCCCCTGGACCACCAGGGAAGTCCCCAGCTATAAGTGATCTTACAACAGCTGCAGAAGTTTTGGGGTGCTTTGTGCTGATTAATGTTCCAAGTTTGATTGTTATTAGCGAGAGTCAGTAAATCTGAGGAAAGAATCGATTGGCTTATGGCCTAGTCTCCTATCTCTATTTTGTTTTCGCATAAGGTATCACATTTCTGAAATGTGAATTCTTTCATATCTTCTGGAACTCTGGAATAAGGGGAACTTTAGATCAAGAAAGGCACAACCTGCTACTATGATCACAACTGACAGAACTAAAAGGACCTACAGAGTCCCAGAGTCAAAGCACCTGCCCAAGCTATCATCAGGGGCGGGGGAAACACTCCCACTGAACACACTTTAAAGAAGAGGAAAACAAAGCCCTATTTTGGAATTTATGCTGTGCTCAGTGTACTCATTTTCATTGTTCTTTTCTCTTTTTTTTTGGCCTTACTGTGAGGCTTGTGGGATCTTAATTCCCTGACCAGTGACTGAACCTCAACCCTCGGCAGTCAAAGTACTGAGTCCTAACCACTGGACCACCAGGGAATTCCCTTCATTGTTTTTAATAGAAGCAAATAGGCCAGGCATAAAATTAAATTTTCTCGTGATGGCCAAATTGTGTCCACTTGAAATACATAGGAATTAATGTCTCCATACACAATATTTTGGAGAAATAAATTCAATTCAAAACGACTCTCCTTAATGCCAAAGCCTGGGAACGAAGTTAGGCTAAACTAAAGTGTTTGGCTAAGGTTGTGCATTCTCTTTACATATTCTCCTCAGGCTTAGGTCTCTTTCTTGGTTTTTAGGGATCTCTTTTTAACTAGGGTGACGCTTCCTCATGATCTTGAAGCCAGAGACCACATCTTATTCATCTACGGAGATGACGCTCGTTTTATATGGCACAAAGTGTTATGCAATCAATTCTTACTAACTTTTTATTAAATAAATTTCTTTAGTCAGTTTTAAAATGAATTTATTTATTTTTAATATGTTTTCTTGAGGGCTTGTCAGTCAAAAATCGTATGTGCTGTTATTATCCCATTTCACAGCTGAGGAAACTGAGGCTCAAAGAGGCTGAATAATAAAAGCAAGGTCCCACACGAAGAGTTAGGCCTGAATTCACAGTGATGCAGGGTAACTCCAGAGGCTGTGCTCTTAATAACTTTACTGTATGCCTATTTTCTACGGGTTTGCTCTATTAAAAATACATTGAGTTCCTGCCATGTGCCAAACTCTGTCGCAGATGTTAGAGACAGAGTAGGCCTGGACTGTTACGGAGCTTACCCTCCAGGGTGGAGAGTTCAAAAGAATACAGGAAGAAGGGGGAGGGAGAGAGAGGAGTGGAGCTCCCCAGTCACACAGGAACTCTGTGTTTAAGCACTTACAGAAGTGCCAGACTGTTTTCCAAAGTGGCTGCATCACTTTGCATCCCTTCAACAAACTATGTGGGTTCCAATTTCTTTACATCCTCGCCAGCATTTGTTATTATCTGACTTCCAAAAAATAACCATAATGAACCTCATTTTTAAACTGATATATTTACTTCTGAAACAAAATCACAGATAGTGTCACAAATCACCCAGATTGTGGGGTTGGGGGGCAGGGAGGGAACTTCTCTGGTGGTCCAGTGGCTGAGACTCCAGGCTTCTACTATAAGGGGCACAGGTTCAATTCCTAGTCGGGAAACAAAGATCCCACATGCTTCGCAGTGCAGCCAAAAAATAGAGAAAAGAAAGGAAGGAAGGAAGAAAGAAATTCTTGAATTCTGGAGCCCTGGTTAAGCCGGTCACCGTTGCAGAGCTTCTCTGTGCTATGTGGGGCTACGCTGCCCAGCACTTGGTGTTCAGGAGGCCCACCATCTTCTGCGGGCAGGTTTCCCAGATGGTCTCTAAAGGATCAATCAGGCTACTTTTCAACACAAGACCCTTTCTCACACAACTTCCTCCCTGCTGAGTCTGTGAAAAACCAAGTAAAACACTGCCTGTTATACAGCCAACAGAAAGCCAACTGAGAAGTATGGGTTCGTTTTCTTTCTTTCCTTTGCATTTGTATTTTATAAGGGTCATATCTCATTAGGACAAAAGCAGATCAAGAGTGTATTCGACCTTTACCAGAAAAGCAAGTCACCTCTTTTTAAGTGGCTTACATCAGACTTGAGGTTGTTTTTAAAGACATACAAAATAAATTATTTTATACTGGGGGTGTATTTTTTTGCACCTACAAGTGTAACTTTTACCTTTTAAAAGACATGTTCCAACTCTTGGGAATATTTTAAAAGCTAGCCTAAGACAGTGTTTAAACAGTGTGTCCGTTTAGCAATTACATTACATATGGTACAAAATGTAATATCTAAAACCTCAGCATAGCAACCTCAGCCAACATATATTCCTGCAAGAAGATGCTGCAATTTGTAATAGGCACAAAAACTTAGTACACATTTGGACTTCCCCATTTCTTTTTGTTATGATTAAAGAACTGCCAAACTCAGTAGAACAACCAACTGTATTTGTACTAAAAGTTGAGAAAGAAGTGAAGTGGGATTAAAACCATGACTTCATGCTCTTTTAACTCTGAAAAAAACATCAATAAAATGTAACCGAAAATTCTTACCCTCAGAATTCTTTAGGTAGAAGTTACATAAAATTCTTATTTCCTGGTTTTTCACTTCATGCTTTGATCTTATAACTGTTTTTTCTTGTCGGGAAATCCCACTGACTCCAATTTAAATAAATAAGGTTTGTTATGAGCTCGGCTTCCTTGGCCAGGCACCACTGGGAAACGTGTGCTCAGTACCTATAGTACAATCAGTCCTTCCACAATTTTCTTTTGCTAGTTACATAAAACATCCCACACTCCTTTTCCTACAACATTTATGACTTTCAAAATAATACTATATTCAAATCATACTGAATATAACTTGTATCTTTCATTTGAAGACCTCACCAAACTTAATTTTATTCTCATACGAATAAAATCTCTCCCTGCCCTTGTTTTCCAAGTGCCATGAATGTATAAATTTTGTTTGTTGAGAAAGTTAAGGTAAGAAGGTTAAGAATTTTTCATGCAGCATCTGTAATGGAAAAGATCCTAAAAAAGAATATATATGTATATATAAAACTGAATCACTTTGCTGTACACTTGAAAGCAATACAACACTATAAACTAACTATACTTCAATGTAAAAACTGGTTAAAAAGAAGAAAAAAAATGACACTGACTTCAGCAGGGCATTGGGGAGCTTTTTGCCTTGACGGAAAAATCTTAACACCTTGCCTTTGGTGGTGATTACATGCATGAATACATTTGTCACAGCTCACTATTTCCTTAAGATTCATGCATTCCACTGCATATAAATTATACCTTAATAAAGTTATTTTTTTAAAAAAGAATGCTTTTGTGCAGGAAAGGACCTTTAAAATTATCTCTAAGCCACTAGTTTTCAAAATGTGGTTCTCAGACAACCTGCAAACCTATCAGAAAGGCAAATCCTTGTGCCTCACCTGGACATATACAATCAGAAGCTTAGGAACTGAGCCTACACAACTACTTTTGAACATATCCTCCAGCTGATATATGGTAAAGCTTCAAATCACTGATTTAGGCTAGCCTTTTTTTTTTTTAACAACTGAGGCATCTAAGTCTAAAATCATTAATGTCAAAATTGGGATTCAATTCCAAATCTCTTGCAGGCTTCAAGGTGTGAAACATAGCAAGGCAAATCTCATCTGCATTTCCCCCTGATAACTGCTTAGTTAGCTCCCTTTGGTTCAGAGTTGTGAGTTCCAAAAAGGCTGGACTCAGCAAAGAGAATTCAGTGGTAATTGTTTTCAAAATCCTGCCCAGCCCTCCTTATTCCCCCTACCTCTACTTACATGATTTGTTGGCTAATAAGCAGAACATTGAATCTGGAGGCCTGAGTTCAAACCTGGCTCCATCTCTACCACTAAAAGCTGAACACCTTCAGACAAATCACCTCCTTCTTCTGCTTTCATCTTTATAAAAATAGGAGCATTGTATTAGATCATATTAGAATTAAAGATTCTCCATACCTCAGAAATTTCATGAATCTCTGATCTGGACTTCCAAATTTTCTCCCCATCATCATGCTTGATGGGGGAAAAAAATATCTATTTCCTGGTGACCAGAGAATCTAAATCCCCAATGCTTTTATTTCATACTTACCCTCCATCCTGACAGAATGTGGTCCACTGGAGAAGGGAATGGCAAGCCACTTCAGTATTCTTGCCTTGAGAACCCCATGAACAGTAGGAAAAGGCAAAATGATAGGATACTGAAAAAGGAACTCCCCAGGTCATTAGGTGCCCAATGTGCTACTGGAGATCAGTGGAGAAATAACTCCAGAAAGAATGAAGGGATGGAGCCAAAGCAAAAACAACGCCCAGTTGTGGATGTGACTGGTGATAGAAGCAAGATCCAATGCTGTAAAGAGCAATATTGCATAGGAACCTGGAATGTCAGGTCCAAGAATCAAGGCAAATTGGAAGTGGTCAAACAAGAGACGGCAAAGGTGAATGTCGACATTCTAGGAATGAGCGAAATAGAATGGACTGGAATGGGTGAATTTAACTCAGATGACCATTATATCTACTACTGTGGGCAGGAATCCCTCAGAAGAAATGGAGTAGCCATCATCATGGTCAACAAAAGAGTCCGAAATGCAGTACTTGGATGCAGTTTCAAAAACGACAGAATGATCTCTGTTCGTCTCCAAGGCAAAAGATTCAATATTACAGTTATCCAAGTCTATGCCCCAACCAGTAATGCTGAAGAAGCTGAAGTTGAACAGTTTTATGAAGACCTACAAGACCTTTTAGAACTAACACCCAAAAAAGATATCCTTTTCATTATAGGGGACTGGAATGCAAAAGTAGGAAGTCAAGAAACACCTGGAGTAACAGGCAAATTTGGCCTTGGAATGCGGAATGAAGCAGGGCAAAGACTAATAGAGTTTTGCCAAGAAAATGCACTGCTCATAGCAAACACCCTCTGCCCACAACACAAGAGAAGACTCTACACATGGACATCACCAGATGGTCAACACCGAAATCAGATTGATTATATTCTTTGCAGCCAAAGATAGAGAAGCTCTACAGTCAACAAAACCAAGACCAGGAGCTGACTGTGGCTCAGATCATGAACTCATTACCAAATTCAGACTCAAACTGAAGAAAGTAGGGAAAACCACTAGACCATTCAGGTATGACCTCAATCAAATCCCTTATGATTATACAGTGGAAGTGAGAAATAGATTTAAGGGCCTAGATCTGATAGATAGAGTGCCTGATGAACTATGGAATGAGGTTCATGACATTGTACAGGAGACAGGGATCAAGACCATCCCCATGGAAAAGAAATGCAAAAAAGCAAAATGGCTGTCTGGGGAGGCCTTACAAATAGCTGTGAAAAGAAGAGAAGCAAAAAGCAAAGGAGAAAAGCAAAGATATAAGCATCTGAATGCAGAGTTCCAAATAATAGCAAGAAGAGATAAGAAAGCCTTCTTCAGTGATCAGTGCAAAGAAATAGAGGAAAACAACAGAATGGGAAAGACTGGAGATCTCTTCAAGAAAATTAGAGATATCAAGGGAACATTTCATGCAAAGATGGGCTCGATAAAGGACAGAAATGGTATGGACCTAATAGAAGCAGAAGATATTAAGAAGAGGTGGCAAGAATACATGGAAGAACTGTACAAAAAAGATCTTCACAACCCAGATAATCATGATGATGTGATCATTCATCTAGAGCCAGACATCTTGGAATGTGAAGTCAAGTGGGTCTTAGGAAGCATCACTACGGTGGAGGTGATGGCATTCCAGTTGAGCTATTTCAAATCCTGAAAGATGATGCTGTGAAAGTGCTGCACTCAATATGCCAGCAAATTTGGAAAACTCAGCAGTGGCCACAGGACTGGAAAAGGTCAGTTTTCATTCCAATCCCAAAGAAAGGCAATGCCAAAAAATGCTCAAACTACCGCACAATTGCACTCATCTCACATGCTAGTAAAGTAATGATTAAAATTCTCCAAGCCAGGCTTAGGCAATACATGATCCGTGAACTCCCTGATGTTCAAGCTGGTTTTAGAAAAGGCAGAGGAACCAGAGATCAAATTGCCAACATCAGCTGGATCATCGAAAAAGCAAGAGATGGGAATACCAGACCACCTGACCTGCCTCTTGAGAAATCTGTATACAGGTCAGGAAGCAACAGTTAGAACTGGACATGGAACAACAGACTGGTTCCAAATAGGAAAAGGAGTATGTCAAGGCTGTATACTGTCACCCTCCTTATTTAACTTATACGCAGAGTACATCGTGAGAAACGCTGGACTGGGAGAAACACAAGCTGGAATCAAGATTGCCGGGAGAAATATCAATCACCTCAGATATGCGGATGACACCACCCTTATGGCAGAAAGTGAAGAGGAACTTAAAAGCCTCTTGATGAAAGTGAAAGTGGAGAGCAAAAAAGTTGGCTTAAAGCTCAACATTCAGATAACGAAGATCATGGCATCTGGTCCCATCACTTCATGGGAAATAGATGGGGAAACAGTAGAAACAGTGTCATACTTTTTTTTGGGGGGGGGCTCCAAAATCACTGCAGATGGTGACTGCAGCCATGAAATTAAAAGACGCTTACTCCTTGGAAGAAAAGTTATGACCAACCTACATAGTATATTCAAAAGCAGAGACATTACTTTGCCAACAGACGTCCATCTTAAGGCTATGGTTTTTCCAGTGGTCATGTATGGATGTGAGAGTTGAACTGTGAAGAAGGCTGAGCGCCAAAGAATTGATGCTTTTGAACTGTGGTGTTGGAGAAGATTCTTGAGAGTCCCTTGGACTGCAAGGAGATCCAACCAGTCCATTCTGAAGGAGATCAACCCTGGGATTTCTTCGGAAGGAATGATGCTAAAGCTGAAACTCCAGTACTTTGGCCACCTCATGAGAAAAGTTGACTCATTGGAAAAGACTCTGATGCTGGGAGGGATTGGGGGCAGCAGGAGAAGGGGAAAACCGAGGATGAGATGGCTGGATGGCATCACGGACTCGATGAACGTGAGTCTGAGTGAACTCCGGGAGATGGTGATGGACAGGGAGGCCTGGCTTGCTGCGATTCATGGGGTCGCAAAGAGTCGGACACGACTGAGTGACTGAACTGAACTGAACTAAACTCCATCCTTAGCCTATGTTCTCTAAAATTACAAATATACTGGGGAATTCCCTGGTAGTCCAGTGGTTAGAACTCCGTACCCTGATGGCCGGGACATGGGTTTGATTTTTGCTCTGGGAATTCCCACAAGCTGTGTCGTACAGCCAAAAAAATTTAAAAAACTAATATGCTGTCATTGTTCAAATGTCAAAGTACATTTTGTTGTGATCAATAAAGCAGAATTTAAAGCCTAAATTATAAAACCATCAAGAGAAAACGATTGCCCAAAAGCAATGGCTATTTTAACTTTTCCAAGAGTGGAAATTTAACTTGCATAGAAATTCAGTTCAATATAATATTTGCATCGTTTCCACTGAGAATTTGACTACAGTCCAAAGACCGCAAGAAAATTTTAAAAATACTTAAAGCAAATAGGGTTATAATATAAATTAAAGCATTGGTAATTGGCAAAGTCAACTGTTTTTCAGTTTGCTCATGTGGTGGCACATGTTTACAGACATGATATTCAGTGCATAGATGCTGTTTATTATATGTGTTTAGCTGCTCAGTCATGTTTGACTCTTCGTGACCCTTTGGACTGTAGCCCACCAGACTGCTTTATCCAAGCAATTTTCCAGGCAAGAACACTGGAGTGGCTTGCTGTTCCCTTCTCCAGGGGATCTTCCCATCCCAGGGATCGAACCTGTACTTCTGTGTCTCTTGCACTGCAGGAGGATTCTTCATCCACTGAGCCACTGAGGAAGCCCGATGCTATTCTACTCCTACAGAAGACAACATGCAACTTCAGTTAAAACTGAAGAGGAATAGTCCAGAAAGTGGAGCCACCTGGCCTGCCAGGAGTCACAGCACCAGTGGAGGAGTCTGGATGGTGCAAGGATTGCAATTACATTGACCTCTGATCAGATTTTCAAACCAACATCTGAAATATTGATGTAAATTTCTTAGACTTAATATCAGGAAGCCTCATTAATAAACCCCATGCAGTGTCTTTCCATCTCTACTCATGACTCTCCTAATAATAGCCATTTAACAGGAAAAGGTCACTTTCTAAGAAAAGTCAAAAGACAGCTACTTGTATGAAGATCGTCCTTCTACTGATCAGCAATAGATATGTGTGTGTGTGTATTAGTCACTCAGTCAAGTCAAACTCTTTGAGACCCCATAAACCATAGCCCTCCAGGCCCCTGTATCCACAGAAATCTCCAGACAAGTATACTGCAGTGTGTTGCCATTTCCTTCACTAAGGGATCTTCCCAGGGACTGAACCCAGGGATTGAATCCAGGTTATCTGCATTGTGGGCAGATTCTTTACTGTCTGAGCCACCAGGTAAGTCCCAGCAATAGACACTGCTTCCTAACTTAAATGCAAGTCTAAAGCCATAAATATATTCTGGATTTTTAATTTCTGTGTAAGAAAACTTTTTTAAGGATAAGAACCTTAACAGTTAGCTACCAAAATAAAGATGCTGCTAACTTCCAAACTAAATTTGAAAGTACGTGAGAAAAAGGAAGAGAAAGAAAAATAACAGTACTTCAGGAAATTTCACAGGTTATTTCATTAAAACAAGCAACAGCAGTTTATAGAAAAGAAACATTGTGAAATCAGTATCACAAAGGATTAAATTAACTTCTTTTATTAACAGCTACATGAAAATATTTGTATATTTTATTTTTTATATAAAGGAAACAAGACATGCAAAAGAAGTTTAATTCACCTAATGACTTCAGAGACAGTGGACATTACGAAAATAAAAGCATAGTATTTTAATGGTGAAATTACCTATTTTTGTTGAGCAAGGAAAACTAGTTACAAAGAAAAATAGCACAAAGTTTAAGTAATTTTTTAGGATAGGAGTATTATAGACATATTCTATGCTTTCAAATTATGTTTTTAAATGGCAAAAAGGAAAAAAGAATGAACTGGGTATTTAGATCCATCAAAAAATATTATAAGTGGATCTTGCACCATACAAACTGTATAGCAAAACATTATGTATCAATGGCTATTCCTCAGGTTCTTACTGGATGTAACCAAATCCCGTAGCTCTTCCCAGGTAGCTTAGCGGTAAAGAATCTGCCTCCAATGCAGGAGACTTGGGTTGGACCCCTGGGTGGGGAATATGCCCTGGAAGAGGAAATGGCAAGCCACTCCAGTATTCTTGCTTGGGAAATTCCATGAACAGAGGAGCCTGGCAGGCTACAGTTCAAAGGGTAGAAAAGAGTCAGACACAATTGAGCGACTGATCAGGCATGACGCACATATGGATGGGACAGAGAAGTAAATGGGCATGGCCACCGTCAGCATCACCAAGGCCATCCTTTCCAAGGTAAGGTCCTGTTTCCAGGTAAGAGTCTTCAGGTTGGACCAGACTCGGGTCGGCTTGGGGGATGAGCAGGGAGCCCCTCCCAAACACATCCCCGGCCAGCTCTCTTGGGTACTGCTTTCCTGTCAAGTCATGATTGTAATATGACTTCTGTTGTTCTTGGAATCAGCACAGAGAGACTTCACTTTTGGATACAACTGTTGGCTTAAAAAAATACTTCCAGGGAAAAAATATCACTGAACCACAGAGCAGCAAGGACCTTAGCAACCTTAGCAGTTCCTGACCCCCGCCCTTGGCCTCCTCCCCAGCAGCTTTCTAAATGTTATCATTCTCCTCCTGGCCCCGTCCTGCTCCTCCCTCCAGGCCCTCACTCTCAGAGAAGTCCCTCAAGTGGTTCTCCAGGACAATACTGTTCATAGGGGAAGAAGCCCCTCAGCTTCCTCTGCGCTGTTTCAGCATCTTTCTCCCCATGTGTACAATCTACTGGCTACTTGTCTGCTCTGGTGCCAGGCATTGTGCCAAGCCCTTAGCACTTGAAAGCGATTTAATCCCAAGGGTAATTCTCTGATCTACAAAAAAAAGACTCAGAGAAGTTCAGGAATTCACCAGAGTTTCTTCATTCATGTATCCCTCCTCTAAGTTTAAAAAGAAGCATCCCATTGTTGATAGCCCTGTGTTGCGTAATTGCAATTTGCTAGAGCTTCCCTGGTGGCTCAGATGGTAAAGCGTCTGCCTGCCATGCAGGAGACCTGGGTTCGAGCCCTGGGTTGGGAAGATCTCCTGGAGAAATGGCAACCCACTCTAGTATTCTTGCCTGGAGAATCCCAGGGACGGAGAAGCCTGGTAGGCTACAGTCCATGGAGTCACAAAGAGTCGGACACAACAGAGCAACTTCAGTTCACTTCACTTCTTCAAGAGAGTAGATTAGAAATGTTCTCATCAGAACCCGCACCCCCGCAATAAGTAAATAAGTGAGATGATGGCTGTGTTAACTCCATGGGGGGGATATCTTTCACCATATATACACCTATCGAATCATCACATTGTGCACTTGAAGAAACTTACTTATATTTGTGCATTATATACAACAAAGCTAGTGGTCGGGGGGGAAGTTTTTTAAATAAAATAAAACAGGACTTCCCTGATTAAGAAACTCAGGGGACATGGATTCTATCCCTGCTCCGGGGAGAGTCCGAGGAGCAACTAAGCCCAGGTGCCACAACTCCTGCATGCTGCAAGCGTCCACATGCTGCATCTGCTGAAGCCCGCCTGCCTAGAGCCTGTGCTCCGCAACAAAGAAGCCATGGCAACAAGCCCAGACACCAAAACCAGAGAGTAGCCCCTGCTCACTGCAACTAGAGAAAACCTGTGCTCAGCATCAAAGACCCAGATGGCCGAAAATAAATAAAATTATAGGAAAAAAATAAATAAACCAAAGCATCGCTATTACACACACACACACACACCTGTGAATGCCCACCCATGCCTCCCACTTCCTCTGGGGGTTTTATCAATTATTCCATCCTCCTGTGAGGATAAATTTTAATGTCAACTTGACTATGCTGAGGGATGCCCACATAGCTGGGAAAATGTTATTTCTGGGTGTCTGTGTGTGAGGCTGATTCTTCAACAGTGCTTGCTGCTGCCAAGTCACTTCAGTCATGTTTGACTCTGTGCAACCCCGTGCGACCCCATAGATGGCAGCCCACCAGGCTCCCCCGTCCCTGGGATTCTCCAGGCAAGAACACTGGAGTGACTTGCCATTTCCTTCTCCAATGCATGAAAGGGAAAAGTGAAAGTGAAGTCACTCAGTCATGTCCAACTCTTCGCGACCCTATGGGCTGCAGCCTACCAGGCTCCTCCATCTATGGGATTTTCCAGGCAAGAGTACTGGAGTGGCTTGCCATTGCCTTCTCCAAACAGTACTTGAATCTGCGTAAAGAGGAAAGACACGCACATCCGTGTGAGGACGGCACCCTCAGCCTCCCAGGGGCCCCTAGAGAACAGAAGCGGAAGGAAGGGTGAATCCACTCACTGCCACCCTCAGCACATCAGCTCTGCTGGTTCTCCAGCCTTTCGGCTCCAGGCCTTAAACCAGCCCGTGGGCTGGGACAGAACCCCACCTCTGACTTCCCCCGGTCTCCTGATGGCCTTCCATCCCAAAATGTCCTAAATGCCACCACTTGGCAACATCCTGGTGCCCAAAACCTGGGCCTGGTCCAGGCCGGGCACTCAGGCCTCACCCACCATGCCCGCCTTCTGAGGGTTCTCACTGCTGCATCTCCTGTCCCAATATTGGGGGAAACACACTGACTGAAACCACCCACCCTGGCCGGGCACCACAGTAACCGTTCATGTGAGTTATTTTACGACAGGAGGATCTAGTAAGGAGCATGGAACTAAAAAGCCAGCACCACCCCAAAGAGTTCAGGAAAGGTCAAAAGGAGACACCACGTGTCCTACCACCTCCTAGAATCCTCTGGCTGGAATCTATTTTGTCTGAGCAAGGCGTGTGCCACCAGGAAGGACCCTGAGTCAGAGTGATCAGTCAGAAACAGCAACCCGGAAACTAATCCTGTGTGTGCATGCTAAGTCGCTTCACTGATGTCCGATTCTGTGTGACCCTATGGACTGAAGCCTGGCAGGCTCCTCTGTCAGTGGGATTCTCCAGGCAAGAACGCTGGAGTGGGTTGCCATGTCCTCCTCCAGGAGATCTTCCTGACCTAAAGATCAAACCCACGTCTCTGACATCTCCTGCATAGGTAGGCAGGTTCTTTACCACTGGCACCACTTAGGAAACCCAAGAATGCAAGCCACATGGCTGAGCAGTACCCCTGGGTTCCCTTACCGTGTTACTCTCTGCCCAGGTCTTCCTTCCCAGTGAAGTCCGTTGCTTTGGCAGCACCTGTGTCTCCTCGGATAATTCATTTTCAAGTTAGACCAGAGCCCCCTCTTGGGCCCTGGAAGGGGTCCCCCTACCTGCAATACCAACAGACTCTTTCCATTAACAGCCAACAAGGGGAAACAATCCATCTTCTATTTCAAACCTCCAGTCATTTCCCACTGAAATTAAAACAAAAGCCAAACACTTTGTTTTGACTAGCCAAGGGTGAGCTGACTCTGCCTGTGTTTTCACCTCCCCTCCTGCAGCCCTGCTCCTGCTTGTCCTTCCTTCCTTCGCTTCCACCACCCACCTCCCCGTCACCCCCCACCCCCTCCCCCCACTCCCTGGCTGCTCACCTGGGTGCCTGGGAGCTGCTCCTCCCCCTCATCCCGGCCTCGGCATCCACAGGGGTCCTGGCCTCTGGACAAAGGGCTCCCTCCCACATCACCAGCCTTGTAGGCTGTTTATAAGCTTCCCCAAATCTGAAAATGTTTTCACATGTTCAGAGCATGTGTCTGTCTCCCCCACTAGAATGGGGCCCCTAAGGACAGGGTTTTGCTGTTCTGCTCCATGTCCCCTCACCCAGTAACAGTCTCTGACACAGAAAAGCTAGTCCATAAATATTTATTGGAAAAATCGTATTCGATCCATTGCCTTATCCTCTCAGTTTACACACATGCTCTTGTTTCTTTTCCGAAGACATTCTGCCTCCCAATATGCATTCCACAGGTCCCCACTTCTTTCCTGCATGCAGGCTAAGTCACTTCAGTCGTGTCCAACTCTTTGTGACCCCATGAACTGTAGCCTGCCAGGCTCCTCTGTCCATGGGATTCTCCAGGCAAGAATACTGGCATGGGCTGCCACTTCCTTCTCCAGGGGATCTTCCCGACCCCGGGATCAATCACGCGTCTCTTTATGTCTGCTGCATTGGTAAGCGGGCTCTCTGCAACTAGCGCCACCTAAGAAGCCCAGTGCTTTCCTGCATCTCACCCAAAATTGTGTTAAAGGAAGTTCTTCCCTTCCAGCCAGGCCTCAGCTGCTGTGGCTTTACCCCGATCCCATCACTTTGTTAAAACTGCATGAAGGAGAAGAGGGTGTCAGAGGATGAGGTGGCTGGGTGGCATCACCAATGCAATGCATGTGAAGTTGGGCAAATTCCGGGACATGGTGAGGGACAGGGAGGCCTGGCGTGCTGCAGGATCGCAAAGGGTCAGACACGACTGGACGACTGAACAACAACAAAACTTCCTGGGGGCAAAATCCAGTGACCTCTCCCAAACTGGCAAGCCGCCAACGACTTTGCAGCTTTTGTCTTTTCATCTTTGTATACCCGGAGCCCAATTCCCCGCCAGGCACAGGAAGAGCATTTAATTGTTGTTGCATGAATTAATGATTAATTAGCTAACTTGACCCAGGTTGTCACAGACCAATTCCTGAAGCTGTCTCCTCCTCGCCTTCCACGACTTTGTCTAGCTTTCTCCCAACTGAACACTTTACGAGCAACATTCTTCTTTCTCAGTCTTTTTTACTGGTTGTCTCCTCCACCGTCAATGTATATTCTTCTTGCTTGTCCGAAATGGAGTTTTAATCATGGTTCCAGTTTCAAATCCATTCTAATCTCCAGTGTGTTAGCCGCAGCCTCACCCAGTCAATCGCACAGATTTGGAGCCTCAGAACATTGCCCTCGGTTCTCTCCAGACTTTGTAAAACATTCGAAGCACAAGAAATGAGGGGGAAATGAGAAAGGGGAACTGAGAATTGCACATCCTACTTTATACGGTACTCTTCTTTCTGCTTTACAAATACCAACAGTGAGTGGACTAGTTCACACGTTCCAATGGGGATATGCAGAAAGAAATGTAATTTCTTTACATTGGTCTTTTTCATAAGTCTGGTTAATAAAAAAATAAATTCAGTTAATGTTCACATCTGTTAAAAGCCTAGCTCAATGCAGTAATTGAAATAGCACGTGTAGGGAATGCCAAGTCTCTCTTTGGAAAAGATACTTAAGATGCCTGCCCGTCTCCCGCTTCTTTCTTGAAGTGTTTCTAGGTGAACAGAAGCAGAGGTATGGGATGGAGGTGTCTCTGAGATTTGGGGAGATGCTGGGATTCCCCGATCCACACAGCATCATCCAGAGTTCCTCCGCATCCCAGGTGTTGGTGGGACCCGTGGTTGGGTCCTCTGGGCCTGGCCAGAACCAGACGTGGCTACCCTCAACCTCGTTCTGGGCTCCTGCCGGCCGCCTTCTCTGAACGAGTGCCCTGAGGTCCCAGCCCCACAGCAGGTTGCCCTGTTGCGCCTCAGCACCCCAGGCTGACTTAGCTTCATCCTCACACAAAAAGGAGGCTGAACCCCAAAAAGTACCCACCCTGATGTATTTTTTCAAGGCCTTACACCACAGTGGCCGTGGCAATAGCTCCCCAACTTGCCCTCAATGTAACCCACTAATTTTATGGGTCCCCACCCTCTCAGAGGGGCTTCCTTGGTGGCTCAGATGGTAAAGAATCCTCCTGCAATGCAGGAGACCTGGGTTTGATCCCTGGGTTGGGAAGATCCCCTGCAGAAGGGAATGGCTACCCACTCCAGGATTCTTGCCTGGAGAGTTCCATGGACAGAGGAGCCTGGTGGGCTACAGTCCATGGGGTTGCAAAGAGCTGAACATGACTGAGCAACTAACATTTCTGCTTTCACCCTCTCAGAGGCTTGGGACTGACATCTGTCTCTCCTCCCTCTCCTTACCCTTCACACAAACACTCTCGGGCTCCCTTCTCCTCCCCATGCTCCCCGGGGCCAGAAAACAGCTGGACTTTCCTCGTAATTTGCCCCCATCCTGTCCTCCTCTTTCTGACTCCATCTACAGTTGAGGTAGGAATCTCTCCTCTACACTGTGGGAGAATTCTGTAAGCTCATTTCTCCAAGCTTAGTTAGTTGTTGGTATGCTAAAAAAAAAAAAAAAAAAAGGCATTAAAAGAATTTGGAAAATATTTTCTCAAGATAGCCTGGCAAGTCTGATATAAATTAAAGCTGATGAAGCAGACTTAATCTGGCCAGCTAAAGGAATTTTGATTGATCCTAAAGGCAATATGAAGAGCCACTGACTGTTATAAACATGATTATATTTTCTTTCAAAGGTCACTTTGGCTGCAATGCAGAAAGCAGATTAGATGCTAGTGCTTTCCAGATTTTGTACACTCATGGAAAATAGTAATACTATAAGGCACAATGAGGGAACAGAAAGAGGTCACCCTAGGCCCTCCCATGAGAGCTGAAGGGATGAACACACCTGGAGTCCATTCATGGTCACACATTGATAAAGCAGGAAGTACAAGTTTGGAAGGTTGAAAGCCAGTTAAAAGACAATTACCATATGATCCAGCAGTCCCATTCCTGGGCATATATTCTGAGAAAACTGAAATTTGCAAAGATACAGGTACCCCTATGTTCATAGCAGCACTATTTGCAATAGCCAAGACATGGAAACAAACTAAATATCCATTGACAGATGAATGGATAAAGAAGATATGGTACATATATACAATGGAGTATTACACAGCCATAAAAAAGAATGAAATAATGCCATTTGCAGCAACATGGATAGAGCTAGACATGATCATATGAAGTGAAGTAAGTCAAACAGAGAAAGACAAATACCATATAATACCAAATACGTGGGAACCTAAAAAAGTGATGCAATTGAACCTCTTTATAAAATTAAAACAGACTCACAGCCATAGAAAACAAACTTATGGTTACCAAAGGGGAAAGGACAGGAGGGATAAATTAGGAGTTTGGGATTAGCAGATGCAAACAACTATATATAAGCTAAATAAACAACAAGGTCCCACTGTATGGCATACAGAGTTACATTCAATATCTTGTAATAAAATATGATGAAAAAGAATCTGAAAAAATATATATCATATATGTATGAATAAATATACGTGTGTTAGTCACTCAGTCGTGCCCGACTCTTTGCAACCCCATGGACTGCAATCCACCAGGTTCCTGTGTCCATGAGATTTTCCAGGCAAGGATACTGGGGTGGGTTGCCATTTCCTTCTCCAGAGGATCTTTATATTATTGTTGTTATTCAGTAGTTAAGTCATGTCTAATTCTTTGCAACCCCATGAACTGTAGCCTGCCAGGCTCCTCTGTCCATGGGGATTTCCCAGGCAAAAATACGAGAGTGGATTGCCATTTCCTTCTCCAGAGGATCTTCCTGGATCAAGGGTCAAAATTGTGTCTCCTGCATTGGCAGGTGTCAACCATATGGCTTCCCTCAGTGGTAAAGAATTATACATATATATGGGCTTCCCTGGAGGCTCAGATGGTAAAGAATCTGTCAGCAATGTGGGAGACCTGGGTTTGATCCCGGTTTGGAAAGATACCCTGGAGGAAGGCATAGCAACCGCCCCCAGTATTCCTGCCTGGAGAATCCCCATGGACAGAGGAGTCTGCAGTCCGTGGGGTCACAAAGAGTCAGACAGGACTGAGCCACTAAGCACAGCACATATGTATATGCTGAATATATATATATACTTGGCATATATATACGTGCTGTGCTTATACATATATATATGTATATATGCTGAGTCACTATGTTGCACACCTGAAACTAACACATTATAAATCAACTACACTTCAATTTTAAAAAAAAAGGCAATTGGAACAATTCATGCAAGATAGTCATTTGAGTTTTAGATAGTTCTCAAAGTAAAACAAACAAGAAATTCAGTACTTTCATAAGTGGATGCAAGAGTTGGAAGAGAAACTTAGATTTCTAAATGAAATTTAACAGTTCATACACCAAAATGGCTTCTAACAGCATATAATCCTAGGCTATTAGACAGCAATGGACAGGATTAGTAGAGACGATGAGGAAAGGGGGGAAAAAGAGAGAGAAATAATGATATAAACAGTAGCTGTTTATGGCAGTGATGATATGGGATAAAATGAATGGATTTGAAGGATACTATTAATACTATTAGTACTATTAGTACTAATTAGTACTATTAATACCATTAGTACTAGTAATTATTAGATGGAGGGCCTCCCTGGTGGCTCAGAGGTAGAGTTTGCCTGCATTGCAGGAGAGGCAGGTTCAATTCTCGGGTAGGGAAGATCCTCTGGAGGAGAAAATGGCAACCCATTCCAATATTCTCGCCTGGAAAATCCCATGGACAGAGAAGCCTGGTGGGTCATAATCCATGGGGGTTGAAAGAGCTAGACACGACTTAGCTACTAAACCACCACCACCAATTAGATTATAAGAAGACATTGTGTCTGATTGAACAGCTAAATAAAAATGGCACCAATTAATGCAGGTCAGGAGTTTCCAAAACAATGGGGAGCATGTTGCTGTTCTCGCAAAGTCTTAAGTAAAGAAGGTATTAATTACTATGGAGCAAAGGAGTTGCTGCTAACAAAGACCGTAGAGGTCATGTTACCCAACTTGTCCATATTGTAAATAATAAGATTTCTTATTGTTTACTGAGGACCTCCTACTTTTTAGGCAATGACTTGGTTGCACAACAGGTATCATGGCATTAATTCACAGGAAACTCTATGAGGTAGTTGTTTTTATTTAAGAGGGAGTGGAATCCCTGAGAGATTCCAAGGGTAACTTGCCTGGACGACTCAGAAATTTATTCCCAGAGCCAAGGTTCAGACCTGACCTCTCTGCCACCCAAACCACTCATTGGTCCCCTTATCCTACATGAGTTATTTTTAGAAGTTGCAAATCTACATACGCTTTATCGCTTCTAAAATGCTCACATTTTCTGCATAAAGTCATAGAGACAGTTCAAAGTGAGCCAGGATAAGACCCAGAGTTCTGCCTGCCCTTCAAATTTCTGTCCTGGCCCTGTGCCTTTTCCTTCCTGAGCAAAAAGGAACATTGGAAAAATTGAGACAGTTTTGTTTGTGACACATGGAGACTCAACATTTAACCCACAGCCACACAGTTATCTCTAGACCCTCCCCACGGCCATCGTGTTACCATGCCAAGGCTCTCTGCAGAGACTTAGGAGTTCTAGGCATCAGCTACCCCCTTTTGTCACAGAATCCTGTTTAGTGGTGTTGAGTGTCAGAGGTAAAGAATGGGGAAAGGTGGGCCACTTCAAATTTTCCCCCAATCCAGTTCACATATAGACAGCTGCTTCTTTGAGTCCAGTTCTAGAAGTCCTAGAATCTGACTAGGTAAAGAATCTGCCTGCAGTGCAGGAGACCTGGGTTCGATCCCTGGGTTGGGAAGATCCCCTGGAGAAGGAAATGGCAACCCACTCCAGTATCCTTGCCTGGAAAATCTCATGGACACAGGAACCTGGTGGGCTGCAGTCCATGGGGTCGCAAAGAGTCGGGCACAACTGAGTGACTAAAACACACTAGGAAGTCCAGTCTGGGGAAGGAGAGGGTTGGCTGCACCACGTGGCAGGCATGCCAGAGCCTAGTTCCCCGACCAGGGAACCAATCTGTGCCTCTGCAGTGGAAGCTCAGAGTCTTAACCACTAGATTACCTGGGAAATCCAGGAAGCCTAGTTTGAAGACTTTGAAAATGATCTGCATTTAATTTGATTTAAACCTGACATCTTTCCCTCTCATGGTGAAGGACACAAGATAATGCTCCCCTTTATAAAGATGCAAGGTGTACTACACATGTGGCCAAATGCCCAAAGTAGAATAATGTCACTTCTCTGTTCAACCTAACCATGCCCTAGCCCAAGGGAATGACTCCTTCTACTCATGATAAAGTCACAGTTTTGCACCTGAGTTAAGCTATGCTCATCTGATATGATTTCACTTTTGAACCATGACATTTCCTAATGCCTTACATTCATGCCAACTTAAGGGGCTTAATGATGTATGTTGTTGGTGTAAACAAATGCCAAGCTTAGCACCAGCACTGTCGAATTCCTTAGATACCTCAGCACAATTAAGAGAACTAAATCGCAAGGTAATTACATAGCCTGGATTAATGCGTAATCTTGGAGCCCAGTAATACCCACCGCAGGCAAGCAGGAAAACTCCGTTTTGTTACTGTGGTGGGGTGAGAAGTCAGAGGGGTCAGAGGTCGCTGATCTGAACAGGCTGCAGTGAGGAGTTGGTGTTTTGGTAACAGGACATCTAACACTCCTGAATTCTTCAGCTGCAGCTGGAACGCCCTGGGAAACCCATTCCATTCAAGGCCTGGCACAATACAGAAAGGGTTTTTCCAACAGAAGAGAAGAGACAAGCATCCATATAAAACTTCTAGGGTTTAAACTGGCAACTGTTCCTGTAACTCTCACTACTTATTTTCTGGGGAAGAGAAAGGATTTTTTGTATTTGTCTTTCTTTCATATGGACAAAAAAAAAAAAAGAAGCCCTGACCAGGTACAAGGATAGCAAATCAGAGTAAAAATTTGGTTACAATGTTCTGATGGAAGTGTTTTCCATTTTGCTACATGTAATGACTCTATAGAGAACAGGTTAAATAAACCACATTCCCCACATTTAAAAGCAGAGTTGAGGGACTTCCCTGGTAGCCCAGTGTCTACAAGACAGGGGACCCAGGTTCAATCCCTGGTCAGGGAACTAGATCCCATATGCTGCAACTAAAGATCCTACATGATGCAACTAAGACCCAGTACAGCCAAATAAATTAATTTAAAAAAAAAAAAGGCAGGGTTGATGTGAGGGAGAAAACAATTACCAGCTTGTCAGCTATCCAGAATAACTGTCTGGAAATTTACCTTTTTATGCCCAATTAGAACTTTTAGGAGCCTGGGGAAGAAAGTGTCCACAGACCGGTAGGTTACGAGTGGACAGGCCCACGGGTGACCTGCAGTGAGTGTGTTCCAGAGGCTGACCAGCTTTCGTGAGCTTGCCCTCTGTGTGGCACTCTGTGTGGTCACCCTGACCACACCTGGCATGGCCAAATGGGGTAATCTTGGAAAGTGCTGCCTCCTTCTGGATGCTTCAGGGGACTGGGTGAGGGGGGCAGGTGTCTCCCTCAATTCACCCAAGCTCCCTGCATCCTCCTGTGCTCAGGGTCTAGCTACAACCCAGGACGAGCAATCATGGAAATGACCCGAGAACTCAGACTTTCAGACGTAGAGAAAAGGCATTTTGAAATCCTGGGACAAGTTTAAAGCCAAACATGTGCTGTGCTCAGCCACTTCAGTCGTGTCTGAATCTTTGCGACCCCACGGACTGCAGCCCACCAGGCTCCTCTGTCCATGGGATTTTCCAGGCAAGAACACTAGAGCAGGTTGCCATTGCCTTCTCCTGGGGATCTTCCCAACCCAGGGATCGAACTTGGAGCCCCTGTGGCTCCTATACTGCAGGCAGAATCTTTAGCACTGAGCCACCAGGGAAGGTCAAAAGTCAGACCCTGTTCACATATTCACCACCACAAGCTGCAGGCAAGAACCAAGGAAACATGTCAGGAGACTGGTTTTGTCCTTTTCCGATTTCCTTATTTACCAGCTTCACTGCACTGATGTTTATAGTTATTTATTCCTTCGTGACTGCTAGGTAGCTCCTGCTTATCTCCCCAAGTTCACCTCTTGCTCTGGGCACACTGCTCTTGTTCAGTCACTAAGTCGACTCTTTGCGACCCCATAGACTGCAGCATGCCAGGCTTCCCTGTCCATCACCATCTCCCAGAGTTTGCTCAAACTCATGTCCATTGAGTCAATGATGCTTTTCCCAGCATCAAGGTCTTTTCCAATGAGTCGGTTCTTCATATCAGGTGGCCAAAGGATTGGAACTTCAGCTTCAGCATCGGTCCTTTCAGTCAGGGTTGATTTCCTCGAGGACTGACTAGTTCGATCTCCTCGCAAGGGCATACGGAACTGCTTGCAAATTCCCAAGCACTCTCCTCTTCCCCTTCCTGTCCCCAGGGCGTCCTCACTTGTTCAGCTCTGAAATTAGCGGTCACTCTCTGCTACCAAGACGGGGGCATATAACTCCTACGTCTTCCTTCAGTGCTCTGTGCTTCATGGATCAACCACGTTCAATTACACGTCTTTCTGTCGTTTGACGAAAAGCTCCATGAATAACAGGGACAGACGAAAAAGATGTCCTTTTCATTATAGGGGACTGGAATGCAAAAGTAGGAAGTCAAGAAACACCTGGAGTAACAGGCAAATTTGGCCTGAGAGTACAGAATGAAGCAGGGCAAAGGCTAACAGAGCTTTGCCAAGAACATGCACTGGTCATAGCAAACACCCTCTTCCAACAACATAAGAGAAGACTCTAATCATGGACATCACTAGATGGTCAATAGCAAAATCAGACTGATTATATTCTTCGTAGCCAAAGATGGAGAAGCTCTATACAGTCAGCAAAACCAAGACCAGGAGCTGACTGTGGCTCAAATCATGAACTCCTTATTGCCAAATTCAAACTTAAATTGAAGAAAGTACGGAAAACCACTAGACCATTCAGGTATGACCTAAATTAAATCCCTTTCTATTATACAGTGGAAGTGAGAAATAGATTAAAGGGATTAGATCTGATACACAGAGTACCTGAAGAACTATGGACAGAGGTTGGTGACATTGTACAGGAGACAGGGATCAAGACCATCCCCAAGAAAAAGAAATGCAAAAAGGCAAAATGGCTGTCTGAGCAGGCCTTACAAATAGCTGTGAAAAGAAGAGAAATGAAAAGCAAAGGAGAAAAGGAAAGATATACCCATTTGAATGCAGAGTTCCAAAGAATAGCAAGGAGAGATAAGATCAGTGCAAAGAAATAAAGGAAAACAATAGAATGAGAAAAACTAGAGATCTCTTCAAGAAAATTAGAGATACCAAGGGAACATTTCATGCAAAGATGAGCACAATAAAGGACAGAAATGGTATGGGCCTAACAGAAGCAGAAGATATTAAGAAGAGGTGGCAAAAATACACAGAAGAACCATACAAAAAAGATCTTCACAACCCAGATAATCACGATAGTATGATCACTCACTTAGAGCCAGACATCCTGGAATGCGAAGTCAAGTGGGCCTTAGGAAGCATCACTGTGAACAAAGCTAGTGGAGGTGATGGAATTCCAGTTGAGATATTTCAAATCCTGAAAGATGATGCTGTGAAAGTGCTGCACTCAATATGCCAGCAAATTTGGAAAACTCAGCAGTGGCCACAGGACTGGAAAAGGGCAGTTTTCATTCCAATCCCAAAGAAAGGCAATGCCAAAGAATGCTCAAACTACCGCACAATTGCACTCCTCTCACACGCTAGTAAAGTAATGCTCAAAATTCTCCAAGCCAGACTTCAACAATACGTGAACTGTGAACTTCCAGATGTTCAAGCTGGATATAGGAAAGGCAGAGGAACCAGATATCAAATTGCCAACAACGCTTGGATCATATGAAAAGCAAGGGAGTTCCTGAAAAACATCTACGTCTGCTTTATTGACTGTCAAACCCTTTGAGTGTGTGGATGACAACAAACAGTGGAAAATTCTGAAAGAGATGGGAGTACCAGACCACCTGACCTGCCTCTCGAGAAATCTGTATGCAGGTCAGGAAGCAACAGTTAGAACTGGACATGGAACAACAGACTAGTTCCAAATTGGGAAAGGAGAACGTCAGGGCTGAATATTGTCACCCTGCTTATTTAACTTATATGCAGAGTACCAGATGAGAAATGCAGGGCTGGATGAAGCACAAGCTGGAATCAAGATTGCTCGGAGAAATATCAATAGCCTCAGATATGCAGATGACACCACCCTTATGGCAGAAAGTGAAGAAGAACTAGAGTCTCTTGATGAAAGTGAAAGACGAGAGTGAAAAAGTTGGCCTAAAGCTCAACATTTAGAAAACCAAGATCATGGCATCAGTCCCATCACTTCATCGCAAATAGATGGGGAAACAGTAGAAACAATGACAGACTTTATTTTGGGGGCGGGTGGGGAGGTTGGCTCCAAGATCACTGAAGATGGTGACTGCAGCCATGAAATTAAAAGACGCTTATTCCTTGGAAGAAAAACTATGACCAACCTAGACAGCATATTAAAAAGCAGAGACATTACTTTACCAACAAAGGTCCATCTAGTCAAAGCTATGGTTTTTCCAGTAGTCATGTATGGATGTGCTGAGCACGGAAGAATTGATGCTTTTGAACTGTGGTACTGGAGAAGATTCTTGAGAGTCCCATAGACCGCAAGATCAAACCAGTCAATCATAAAAGGAAATCATTGAAAGAACAGATGCAGAAGCTGAAACTCCAGTTCTTTGGCCATCTGATGCAAAGAACTGACTCATTTGAAAAGTCCTTGATGCTGGGAAAGGTTGAAGGTGGGAAGAGAAGGGGAGGACAGAGGATGAGATGGTTGGATAGCATCACTGACTCAATGGACATGAGTTTGGGTAGGCTCCAGGAGTTGGTGATGGACATGGAAGCCTGGCATGCTGCAGTCTATGGGGTCACAAAGAGTTGGACATGACTGAGCAACTGAACTGAACTGGATTGATACATATATATATATATAAAGAGTATTTGCCTTTGTGCATGATCAGATGAAGTTCTTCCTTGTGATCTGCAGTTTGCAGATGACATGAGCATGGCCTGTGGGTCAAGACCACCAATGTCCCCTGTGCTGAAAGTGGTGAAAACAAAATTCTCAAGATCTTCTCTGGAAAAGAAGGTATCACTCCCCATTGTTCTAGAGGAAGAAGACTGGAAGGGGCGTCTGATCTCACAAACGGCTACAAGAGTTTCCAATGCAGAATTCTCTCCCCTCCTCCTCACCTCTCTATCTCTCTCTGTCTCTTCCCATACCTTATCTCTTCCCTGGATAAAGTAGGCAGCTTTCTCCAAAGATTAAGAAAAACAGGAACAACCACCAGAAACAATGAGCTTGCATCCTGCCAACTTCCCAGGGAAAGCCATCTTCTTGTCTTGGTCCTGGTTTGTGTCCCGCGTAGAGCCTCTTGCGGCTTGGGTCACGTGCTTCCCTGCATTTACTGCTGAGTTCTCAGTTTTCTAAATAATTCACCCCCTCCTTCCATTCCCACCCCATCCCTTGCGTTCCCTGTTCTCTCAATAGTATAACTATTGATTGGTCCTCTAATTTCCTTTCCCCTTTCCTTTCTTTATTTCATCCTTTTTTTTTTTTCTTTTCCTTCTTTTTTCTATCCCAGTGTCTTTTTTACTTTGGGGAAGTTTTCTCAACCTCATTTTTCTTACCTTCTATTTAATTTTTTAGGGATGTCATCTTTGTTTTAATACCCAGGAGTCTCTTTCTTATTCTCTGAATGATACTTTTTTTTAAAGTTCTCTCTTTTTTATAAGAACTTTGTCTCTCATCCTCTCTGAGTATATTAACTGACAGTGATTTGTTTATTTCTTTGCTTGTTTTCATGTTTCCTTCTGCTCTTTTTCCAAGTTGCCTTTATTTTAGATCGCTCCTGCATCTTAAAGACTGTCCTCAGATGCCTAGCCATCCCTGGCTCTCTGTTCATATTTGGGCATAAAACACTCAAATGCCTCTGAAAGGTTCTGAACGTTGCTGGACTTACAAAAAGGGTGATTGCGATAGTTAATTTTATATGTCAACTTGGCTGGGCCATGGGGTGCCCCAATATTTGGTCAGTTATTATTCTGTGTATTTCTTAAAGGTGTCTTGGCATGTGATTAACATTTAAATGGGTAAAATGAGTAAAGCAGACTGCCCTCCCTCATGTGGGTGGGCATCACTGAATCAGCTGAAGGCCTGCTTAGAACAAAAAGCTGACCTTACTCAGAATAAGGAGATTTCTCCTGCCTGACTACTTTCAAGGGGGTACATTGTTTCCTTCGAACTTCATGGAGTCTACAGCCTCAAACTGAAGCAGTACTTCTTCTTTTAAAAGTGTTTCAACCAGTTTCCCAACCATCAGAGTCTAACCGCAGCCCCATCCAGCACCTCTGCGTTCAGGTTGCTGATGCCTCAAATTTCTGAGACTTTCTGGGGTCCTGCCATGACAGTTGGCTTGTTGCTGATTGACTGCCTCCTACCACCCTGGCAGGTACTTAGAGTTCAGCGTTCTCTGGTCTGAGTCATTTACAACCTGTCCATTCGCAGTTCAGTTTCCAAAATCAGTTAGAATCATTTACTGTTACCTCTTTTCGTCTTTCTATTTGGTTTTACACTTTAAATTTTTTTTTCTTTACTATTATTTTAGTGGGGTTTTGAAAAAAAGCAGAGATGAAAACATGTATTAATCTTCTATGTTGAAGCAGAATTCACAGGGTTATAATCACATACAGAAGATTGTCCATGCACTGCTAAATGAGCATGGGGTTTCTTTTGGGGGGGATGAAATATTCTCAGATTGATTGTGGTTATGGTTGCACAACTCTGTAAACATACTAAAAACCACTGAATTTTATACTGTAAACAAGTGAATTGTATGGTATTTAAATTATATATCTATAAAGTTATTACAGTTTAAAAAAAAAAACAAGAAGGAAAGACTTCCTGTGTAGCTAAAGTCCTCAATAATGACAAGAAGCAAAGCTGCATACACCACATTCAAACATGGATCATGGACGAGCGAACGGATTAGTGAATCTATAAGAAAAGTTTAATGCAAAACCTTTTCTAAAATCCATTGTAATTCCTAAGGAAAGCACAGTAAGGCATCTCTATATTTTGTGACTGTAATACAAGACGAAAACCTGGGTTTGAAAATACGAGCTCAAACAACAAATGAAATCAGGTGATTCAACAATAAATTCAATTCATCGATTTAAAAAATATAAAACTGAGGGTGCTTGAGTGGGTTCACTTTAGCTGCCTGTGTCTTAAACAGCTGTCAAAATAGCATTTGGGGGTGGGTACTTTTTCTGATAAACGTTATTGAATGATATTTTTAGAACTTTCTATATATGCCAGCGGTTAGGTTTGTGAGGGGAAGCATCTTGTAATCTGAGGACATGTCAAAACCAGAAGGCAAGTTCATTTCATATTTCTGCATCAGTTAAATTGTTGCCAGGAAGTAGATGAGCGTCCAGGAAAATTTCAATCAGGTACCAGAAACCTACAGGGATAGCTTTGGGTTTCAGTAACCATTTTGTGGATACAATGAGAGGAAATGGCCCAATAGAAGAATAACATCTGGAGTGGTCCGAATGCATGACTCTAGACCTGGTCAGTTTAAATGTCACCAGAAGGATGATAGTATCATTTTAAAATACGTTTCTATTGACGTGCCAAATGGGGTTGGACACAGTATTATTCTATGTGGCATGGAACATTTGCTCTCCTAACATCCTGGAAAGTGATATTTACTTTTTGGTTTGTGTTTTTATGACTGGCTGATACTATGTTCTTTGTGGGCCAAAACCTCATCTCCCGAGAAACAAAACAGGATCCCCCAAACCCAGCACTAAATAGGCCAGCTGGCCCTGAGTCTAATGGAAATGAACTGAGAGAGGCTCACAAGACCTGGCTTCCAGCCGGTGGCATATTCACCACAGATGTGAGCTTACCGTGGTCATAAGGTCTCTGACCTTGAGTCTCCTCCTTTGTTAAACATGTGGAACCCAGGGTAAGGTCAAGGAGCCACAGAATAAGGTCTGCACATGTGATCTGTCAAGAACACAGTGTTAGAAGTGTGAGTTATCATTTTAGGTGGACAGGAATATGGTATGTAGGAGAAAAAAGACGGGGCTAGAAACAGTGGGACCTGCCCAGTAAAAAAAATCTCACCTCTAATCCAAACAATTTTAAGGTAAAAGGGATACTTGGACATATTTCTTGGGAAAATTCTTGATGCCTGATTGCTTTTAAATGTCTGTTGGCCCTGATTCTCTCACACCACTTCAGACACACACATACAGAGGTTCCCCAAATGCAGGGGCCTCATGTTGTTGTTCAGCTGCCAAGTCTTATCCAACTCATTGCAACCCATGGACTGCAGCACACCAGGTTTCCCTGTCCATCACCAGCTCCCGGAGTCCACCCAAGTTCATGTCCATTGAATCAGTGATACCATCCAACCATCTCATCCTCTGTCGCCCCCTTCTCCTCCTGCCCTCAATCTTTCCCAGCATCAGGGTCTTTTCCAATGAGTCATCTCTTCGCATCAGGTGGCCAAAGTATTGGAGCTTCAGCTTCAGCATCAGTCCTTCCAATGAGTATTCAAGGTTGATTTCCTTTAAGATTGACTGGTTTGATCTCCTTGCTGAGAGAAGGTTCTCAAGATTCTTCTTTAAAAGATGATAACGATGACCCTATATGCGAGACAGCAAAAGAGATACAGATGTGAAAAACAGACTTTTGGACTCCATGGGAGAAGGCAAGGGTGGGATGATTTGAGAGAATAGCATTGAAACATGTATATTATCATATGTGAAATAGATCACCAGTCCAAGTTCAATGCATGAGACAGGGTGCTCAGGGCTGGTGCACTGGGATGACCCTAAGGGATGGGATAGGGAGGGAGGTGGGAGGGGGGTTCAGAATGGGGAACATATGTACACCCATGGCTGATTCATGTGAATGTATGGCAAAAACCACCACAATATTGTAAAGTAATTAGCCTCCAGTTAAAATAAATTTTTTAAAAAAGAGTCTTCTTTAGCACCACAGTTTGAAGTTTGCCAGATAGTCCACACAAAAACCCTAATCTTTACAGATGTTTTGATGATGGCTGCAACAAGCAAGTCAACTTACAGAAAATGCTGTAGGATGTTATTTTATTTGCCAAGTTCTGAACAGCCTGACACTACCCACACTGTATATCCTCCGAGGAACTAAGGGGATTCTTGTTTGCTGAGAGTTTAGGTACCTCAGTCATGTGAGAAAGGGCTGCTTGAGTCAACAGGTGTGGTGGGCAGGATATCAAGAGAGGGGGCTTCCCAAGCCTAGGGGTCATGGCTACTGAGTTTTGGATTAGGCTCAAGGTGACTGATTTTGAAGTCTGCAGAAACGCAGAAAATGTTTGCTCTATTGATTATAAATCATAGTCAACCAAGAACTATATTTAATTTGTATTTAATAACTAAAACCTAATACCTTCAACAGTAGGAGAACTGTTTCATTGATTGAACTGGCCCCTTGATAATATCCATTAGGAAATAGGAGAAATAATGGCATCATTATATTCTGTATTTGGTGCAGGAGTCATGGATGAGTCAGTCACACTATAGATGGTTCATGGAATACAGGTGATCAGGGGGACCCCCCCCCCCAAGAGGCCCCTTGATTTAGAGCACCAGTGCCCTCCTGGGAGAATCAGGCAGCCTGAGTGCAATGTTGGTGCAGGGGGGGATGGGAGAGAAGGAGATCAGAAGAAGGTGACAAAATTGCATCATAAAATATTAATAATACTATTAGAGATATTAATAATTTTTATTGATAAATGATGTCATAATAATATTAATAACATATACTGATTTGTTATTAATAACAAGTAGAAGTTGACTTAGTGGCTAAGACTCCACACTCCCAGTGCAGGGAGCCTGGCTTCAATCCCTGGTCAGGGAACAAGATCCCATAGGCTGCAACTGAGACCCAGAGCAGCCAAATAAATAAACATGTGTGTGTTCTTCAAAGAGTTTAGAAAGGAATTACATTTTTAAAAAATTAAAGATAACAAGTGAGCTGTCTGGATACTGACTCTAGTCCTTCACTATCAAAGCTCAGTCTCCCACTGCCTTCTTTGCCACCTTCCCGTGATTGCTACCTTTGACTTGAACAAGACTTCTACAAGATAAAAATGTCAGGAACACGGACATGGGATTTCTCACCCGGTGTTATTTGGGAGGTTCCTTTAACCCTCTTTGGAATATTATAGGACTGTCTAGAAAAAGACCGTGTGGACTCACATCCCATCTTCCTCATTTCCACTTATTATTCAGATACTCATGAGCAAGTCACTTAACTCACTCAAGCTTCATTTTCTTCATCTATAAACAGGAGTCTGCACATTATAATGCTCACCTAAGAGGGGTGTGTGTGTGTGTGTACATTAAATGACATATAACCCATTAGACAAGTACTCAGTACATGTTAAGAGTTATTATTGTCCTTTTTTTTTTTTTGAGTTATTATTGTTCTTGCCTTTACTAATGGGCTTTGTATGAAGGGATTATTTTTTCAGGAAAAAAAATCAGAGTGTTCAGGGAGAGTTATGGTTTTCAAATTTAAAGACAAGTATCTTATTTGAGGGCTTATTAGCCTATTTAGAGCTTCCCCGGTGGCTCAGATGGTAAAGAATCTGCCTGCAATACTGGAAACTCAGGTTCGATCCCTGTGTCAGGAAGATACCCTGGGGGAAGACATGGCAACCCACTCCAGTATTTTTGCATGGAGAATCCCATGGACAGAGGAGTCTGGTGGGCTACAGTCCATGGGGTCGAAAAGAGTTGGACATGACTGAGAGAGACTAATACTTTCACTTTCATCCTATTTAAAAAGGCGGGGAATTCAACATGAGCTTTGTCAAGAGAGCTCTGTATCTCAGACAATCAGCTTCTTGTTCACTGTTAAGTTCAGTAAAAGTACACAAAGTCCTTAGAGACCTGATAATAATTAAGAATTTTCACAGGCTTCTTCCTAAAGCTCCTTTTAATGACTGACTCAATATTTGGGTGGTCTTTCAACTGGCTGCTTTTGTTGTTTTAAATCTTCTCTAGTTCTCAGTCTGGAATAAATGGGGGAAATTTCTAAATCAGAACATTCCTTACACCAGTTGTCCTTCTTTCCTATTCTGATTTCAATAGTGAGATGTTATTAATATAGACAAACTTTCTAGCAACTGAATATTTTTCCTGGAACTTTCTGCAGCACGCTGCGTTTCATAGGAAACATCTGTCTTCGGGGCTTTTATCACCAAGAGGCAGTTTAGCACAGGGCATGGCGGACCTGGGTGCAGGCAGATAACTCCCCCGCAGGGACCAGCCCGCACATGTGTCCAGGGGCATCCACAGCTGTACCCTCAAGGCAGCACTGGTGCTCATGGGCTGAGAACACACCAGGGTGTGGTCCAAGGGGAAATGACCCCAGAGACTCCAGAAAAGTGTCTCTTAGTGATAAGAGACCAGCCTGTTGCTAGGAAGGAGTCCTCAGTATTTCCACGATGTGGTAGCATTGGGTACTCTTCTTAAAATGAGCTTGGGTCCTTTGAGGGATGTGTGCTTTGGAAAATTCTGACTAATCAGACAATTGACTTTCCACTGAGATTTCTCATTTTGGTGGGACTCCTGTGTAAGAAATATGATTAAAATCTTGTCTTGTTCTGGGCTTTGTTTGCTTAGACCTGACCTTCACATATTGGACTAACAAATGAAATCCACAATTTTTTAAGACCTTTAGTACCTTACAGAGGCCAAGGATTCAAGAGAAAAGGAAGAGTACAAAGACTACTCTTCCTATATTCAGAAGGCTGCTGCTGCTGCTAAGTCACTTCAGTCGTGTCCGACTCTGTGTGACCCCATAGACAGCAGCCCACCAGGCTCCCCAGTCCCTGAGATTCTCCAGGCAAGAACACTGGAGTGGGTTGCCATTTCCTTCTCCAGTGCATGAAAGTGAAAAGTGAAAGTGAAGTCGCTCCGTCATCTCTGACTCTTCGCGACCCCATGGACTGCAGCCTACCAGGCTCCTCCGTCCATGGGATTTTCCAGGCAAGAGTACTGGAGTGGGGTGCCATCGCCTTCTCTGTATTCAGAAGGCAAACCTTCCCAAATGGAGACCAATACTCATCAGATATTTTTTTATGTCTATAGATGTTGTTCGTTTTTAATTGAATTGACTGATTAAAATTTCGCACTGTGATTGCCCTACATCCCTGAGAATCTGGAGCAGTATTTGATAAAATAAAAAAATTAAATGAGCCTCTGCAGTTCTTTTTTTTATTTTTTGGACTCACCACGTGGTACACGGTACCTTAGTCCCCTGACTCGAACCCACAGTGCCTGCAGCGGAAGCAGAGTCTAAACCAATGAACCTCCAGGGAAGTCCTCGAGCCTCTTCACTTCCAAAATGCTGTTACCAGCAGCGGCCTGTTGGAGCTGGCCCCACCACCGTCTCTTCCCCACGCCACATTCTATGCATCCCATCAGAAGCTTGAAATCAACCTTGGCGGAAGTAGTTCCGCCATGGAAATATGCATTATGCTCCAAATCAAGGCTTCCTGTTTCTCCAGACAGCTGGCTATTAACATTTAGAGGCACAACCCTGGTTGTAGGCCTTCTTTGTAAAGCTGATGCCACGGGAAGCATGTCAACCGCAGTGAGGCTGTGGAAACAGCTGAAACAAACTTGTGTAAGATGTCAAGGATCACTTAGGACGTGGGAATCACCCTCTGCAATATCCAAGCTGCCTACTGAACAACAACCACCAGAGTGAGGGTTGGGTTATTTCTTCCCGTTCTATGTATGTGTGTATAAGGGTTTGTTTCGTTTTGTTTTTAAAAGCCTAAGCCTTGTCTTTTTTTTTTTTTTTTAATACAGAGAATCTGGCTAGTATTTTATTTTTTTATTTACTTATTTATTTGGCTGCATCAGGTCTTAGCTGTGGCACCTGGGATCTTTCCTTGTTGTGCTCATAGTCTCTAGTTGCAGCCCACAGGCTCAGAGCATGCAGGCTTAATTAGTTGTAGCACACGGGCTTAGTTGCTCCATGACATGTGGATCTTGGTTCCCTGAACAAGGATTAAACCCACCTCCCGTGCATTGCAGGGCAGATTCTTAACCACTGGACCACTGGAGAAGTCCCAATCCTTGACCTTTTACAGTTTTTCTTATTTGCTTTCACATCTTGAATTTAGCTCATTTTTCAAGATACTTCAGTATTTTATTTGGCTCGTTATTCTGTGAGGCAACTTGTTAATCAGCCTAAGTTGAAGCATTTGGTACCTATAAAACCCAGTGTAAACAAACAAGATTGCTAATATTCATGCAAATTTGACAGAGTCACTTCTGAATCACTGACACTAGTATTGAAGAGGACCGCGCCTTGGTTTGGGTTTTGCTGATGCAAAGATTTGAGGGCAAATAGTTTAAAAGATGACCCAAGGATGCCCCATGGGGTCACAAAGCATCGGACATGATTGAGAGACTGAGCAACAAGGACGCCAGAGTAAGGAAGGCAGAGGGAACGCCGTGAAGAGGGCTTCCTGAGCTCCTCCCCGCCGTGGACGCAGCCCTGCTGGAGACTCGGAGCAGCTCTGGAGAAGGTACTCGCTGTCCCTCTGAAGAAGGGCACCCTGGCACTTAACCCTGACTCCCTTTCAGGGGTTGGAGGGTTGCCTCTGGGCCGTAACTCTCCAGTACTTCCAGGCTGTGAGGCAACTCCCCACACAGTTTCTGAGAAAGCCTGATGCAGAGAAACAGGGGACTCAGCCTGCAGGTGAAGTGAACCAGAGTCCACGTGCACAGGAATTCTGCTCCCTCCACCCCACCCCCACCACAGCTATAGGCGGAGCTGGGCAGAAGGGTTGTGGCACAGCGTACCAGCAGTGTCTGCTGCTGATGGGATTGAAGGAGGCGTTGGTGAATTCAGTAAATCGTAATTAAATAATTAATTAATTCAATAAATCTTAATTTAATAAATTTAATTAAATTATTTATTCATTGATTAGTGATGGTTTTGTCACTCAGCTGTGTCCAACTCTCTATCACCCCATAGACTGTAGCCTGCCAGACTCCTCTGTCCATGGGATTTCCTAGGCAAGAATACTGGAGTGTGTTGCCATTTCTTTTTCCAGTCTTTCTTTCCCAACCCAGGGATTGAACCCAGGCCTTCTGCATTGCAGTTGTATTAATTGATTAGATCATCAAATATTTACTCAGCACCTACTATCTCCAGCACAGTTTTAAGGACTACAGATGCAGCAGGAAATAAAATAAGTCCCTTCCCGTGGTAAGCTTAGCAATCGAGTGAAGGAAGACAGACTTTCTTTGTAAGCAATAATATAACATTATATCAGTCAGTGATTTGTGCTAGGAAAAACAATTTTTAATTTTAAAAAAGCAAAGGATTCAGAGCTGATGGACTTGGCGTAGGGGCAGGGAGTGTCATTTTAGAAAGAGTGGTCAGGGAAGGCTCTTGAATAAGGGACATTTGAGCCGAATCTTGCATGAGATGAGAGAGGGGCATGCAGGCACAGTGTGGTGGAAGGTGGCTTTCCAGGCAGAAGGAACAGTCGGCACAGATGCCTGGAGTCAGGACCAAGGCTGGTGTGTTAAAGAACTAGGGACGATTAAGTACAAGATTCAGGGCCAAACAAAAGAAAGATGCTCCCTGCTCATATAGAGCCTAGAGTCTATTGGGGGAAAGTGAAAGTCACTCAGTCCTGTCCAACTCTTTGTGACCCCCATGGACTATACAGTCCGTGGAATTCTCCAGGCCAGAATATTGAAGTGGGTAGCTGTTTCCTTCTCTGGGGGATCTTCCCAACCCAGGGATCGAACCCAGGTCTCCCACATTGCAGGTGAATTTTTTACCAGCTAAGCCATATTGGGGGAGGCTGCCATTAACTTAAGAACAATGACACAGATGAAATCAAATTTATACATTGTGGTCAAGACATAATCAGACTCGTGTTTTTGAATGGTTACTCTGGCTACTGAAAGGAGGTCTGAAGGGAGTCAGAACATGGAGTCCATCTACCATTTGATACTGTTCATGGTATTTGTGTTTCCTTCTCACTATCAATATTATCTGGACTAACTCTGGGTGTTTAGTGAAATTCACGACAATCTGCTTCATAGTATGCTTTCTAGAAACAGGTTGGTTTGAAAAATTTGAAACCACCTGTATCCTATCGTCCAGCCCTGCACAGAGAAACTAAAAGGAATCTGAGCTTAAACTCAAAGATAGTAATGATTTCCAATTCCATGCCAAAGAGTAACTAAAGATTCAAGATCCAGGATGATATAGTGAAAAGAATGTACTCTTGGATTTAAACCTACCTAGATTTCAATTCCAGGTCTAATAATTACTATGTAGATTTAAACAAATTGTTGTACCCTCTAAGCCTCATGGGTAAAAGGGAGATAATAATGCCTACTCTGGAACATTATGGGCATTAAATCAGATCATGTGTATAAAACATCTGATTGACAATAGAGTCTGCAAATGGATTATTATTATTTTATTATTATTGTATTGATGGAAGCATTGCAATTTGTATACTTTTTTTAATCTAAGCCAAAAAAAAGTATTAACATAGCACACACAGAATTGAAGTTAGCAAACAAATAAACTAAAAGGAGCTTGTTAGTAGATCTGACAAACCAGTTTAGTCCAATTACCCTAAGACACATATTTACTATTCGTGGGAAACTGCTGGGGGGTAGTGAGGAAGGGCTAACAGTAGGAAGTAAAAGTCAATAGCATGTTTATGACTTCTGGAAAAGCGCTTCTTTCCAGATCTCTTGTTTGAGGACAGGTCGACTGATGATGAAACCCAGATGTTGAAGCCCCAGACCTAGGAGTAAGATTCTACAAGGTCCAGTCCCCAAAAGGGAAATAAATGCCTTTTGATGATCCAGCAAGAAATTCTTGTTAGCACAGGAACACATGCCTGCCATCTGTTAAGGGAGGCTGTCATCACGTCCCTGCCTCCCACACAGCGAGCAGGGCCATAATCATCTTTTACTGGCCAGCTGAGATCACAGGAGTAAGCATGCCCTCTTAGCCCCAGGACTGGCACCACCCTGCAAGGTAAGGAATTCACAGGGGTGTCTGGATCTCCTTTAGGTTGACCAGTTTGTGGTAGCTACAAGGGACTGCCTCCAACCCAGAGATGGAGGTCAGTCCTGGGCAGAAGCTCCCACAGTAATGAAGGAAGCTGGGTACCACATGCACCTATTTCTCTGTCTCTTGGGCATTGCTTAATCACATTTAGATTAGACCATAAGCAATGACTATAGATCCAAAAGGGACATGAAAACTGTGTTTTTTCAGTTTCAATACTCTGAAAATATTGAGAGCAAAAGTTTATAGTTGTTTGATCAGGAACAGCAGCAAAACATTACATTCAGATGTACTGGCCAGCAGGCTACAGATTCTTTCAGACCCTGGAGTCTTTCAAGAGGCCCCCTACCCTACTCATCATCACTGACCACAACAGCAATGCATACATGTATGGTGTGTGTAGGCACATGTGCTTACACACACTGTAGCTTACAACTCATTCTGACATACATTTCATTATAATCCTTATATCAACTCATGAGCAAAGTTGTTATTGTCCTCATTTTAGGGTTGGAGTCATTGCGTCTCAGAAAACAATTAATTGGTTTTCCCCCAGGACCCATATGAAATAGATCTTGGGTCAGGCATTTGAACCTTGGGCTTCTAACAACAAGTTTTCTTTTTGTGGCTATACATTCCATAGAGTTGCAGATCCCATATTTCCCATCAACAGCCCCGTGGTGGTATTGCAGCTACTTCACTGCCTGGAACATTGGATATATAATCATTGCTTACGGTCTAGTCTAAGTGTGATTAAGTACAATGCCCGAGAGACAGTGAAGTAGGTGCGTGTGGTACCCAGCTTTCCTTGGGGTGGGGGAGGGGAACAAGGTGCATTTTACACGAGACCACATCAGAGAGTAAACCAGAGAATCAGTTCAAACAAGCCAAGCAGTCATCAATCCACAATTCAAGTTTGCCAGATCTAAGAAATTGTGTTCTGAAAGTGGGATCCCAGCCAAACCAGTAATTCTTCAAAAACCAAGGTGATCCAGGGCAACTGGGTTCTGTGAGAGAGGAGGTTTCTTCCTCTTTCAGGAAAGCATCGTGTGGGTTGAGCAAGATTATTTGATAATCTCTTTGAATCTATTAATATATTTGAAGCAAACATCAAAACTGGATTGGACGCTCTGGTCTTAGGCTTTGGTTATGCACTTCTTCGGAGCTGTGATTTTTTAAACATGGAATCTTTTTCAAAGATTTGGAAAGAAGCTTTTACTTCCATTTTGTAAACTCTAAAATCCTCATAACCTGTTTTACTAGTTAATAGGAAGTATGTGATGTGGAAATTCTGTCTTTAAATTTGAGGAATATGTGGGACTTCTTTGGGGGTCCATTGGTTAAGAATTTACCTTGCAATGCAGGAGATTCAGGTTTGATCCCTGGTTGGGGAACTAAGATCCCACATGCCACAGGGCAACTAAGCCTGCACAGTGCAACTAGAGAAGAAACCGGCATGCCACAATGAAGAGCTCTTGAGCTGCAATGAAGACCCAGCACAGGCAAAAAACAAAAACAAAAAAAGACACAGATTGTTGATTAAAAATAGGAAGACCTAACTACAGTGCTTGTCTATGAGAAAAGCACTTTAAATGTTGAAAAAAAAAAAAAAAAAAAAACAACCTGCCAATGCAGGGGACACTGGTTTGATTCCTGGTCTGATAAAATCCCACATACCCAGGAGCAACTAAACCCATGTGACACAGATGGCTCAGTGGTAAAGAATCTGCCTGCTAATGCAGGAGACATAAGAGACACCAGTGCAATCCCTGGCCAGGTCAGGAGGATCCCCTGGAGAAGAAAACAGCAACACTTTCCGGTATTCTTGCCTGGGAAATCTCTTAGACAGAGGAGCCTGGTGGGCTACAGTCCATGGAGTGACAGAGTTGGACATGACTTAGCGACTGAACGACATAAAGGTGGAATTATACAGTATTTGTGACTGGTTTATTTCACTTAGCATAATGTTCTCCAGGTTGATCCTTGCTGTCTCATTTGTCAGAATTTCTTCCTTCTTTCCTTTTAGATTTTCTTGCAGTGACTTATAAATCATAGTTCCGGTCTACTGTGGAATTGTTGCTGAGTTGCCAACTCAACACTGTTTCAACTCCCTTGTTTTCTACACTTGTTCTAATGTGAACTCATTGAAAGTTTTCTTGAAGTTCATTAGAAAACTTACTAAGATATATTCATTTGTACTCATGTACACATCATTGGGAGAGCTTTCTTTCTATAAAGAAAGATTTCTACTTATCCTACCAAAACGTCCCATATTTGTACAGTAAGTTCAGTGTTTCTAGATTGTATCTATTATTGGTGCTAGACAAATTAAGGATGAAACTTTTAACAATCATAGCCTGTAATTTGTCATCTGATATTTATTTGAATGGGATGATTTTAGTATGGGTACATTTGAAGATGAAGAATAGACATTTTCTTTTGTTCTTACAAAACTCAAAGATTCAGAAACAATTGAAAGTGTAATGGTAATAGCATAAAAGAAGTATTATTTGAACTACAGTACTTTTTAAAATGAGGAAGATTTTTCATCAGGATATAAATTCTCTAAAGGCAGGAACCCCATTCATTCAACAGAGATTTCTTGAGAGCCATTTCATGACAGACCCATTTAATTGCTTGGAGTGAAATAATTTAATTCTAGAACCATAACTTTCATTTTTATCTAGTCTGATGGTTTGCCTTTTTTTTTTTATAACCTTACACCTCTTTCCTCAAAGGAAAGCTCACATAGAACTCCAATAAATCCAGTAGGTGTAAGTAAAACTGCTTCATTTGAGCAGGTACTATAGGATCCCAGAGCCCCAGATCCTTGTGCCTACTGCCCCCATCCCATGCAGAGGTCTCTAATAAGAGTACCCACAGTCACATCAAGGCTTTATAGTGCACAATTTGAAAACCATTGATCTACTTATCCCCTACTTTACAGATAAGGAACTGAGAACTAAAGAGACAGGCCAAGAGGTTCAGCTATCCAAGGCCAAACAGCAAATGAGTAATGAACACACCTGGGAAACAGTCTCTGATGACAGAGACTCATGGGATCACAGATGTAGCAGATCCCAGGTCTAAAGGGTTTCCAACTTCAAACCTGGCCAAAAGGAATCTAAGTTATATATAAGAAAGCAAGAATTTTTTTAATTAAAAAAATGAGCTATTTTATATTTTGTATGGCATATCTGGTTACTCACTCTCATTTACAGATTTTTGTCATATTCATCAATTAGAACATCTAATAAAAATGTGTCCAGCAAAGAGGTTTGTAAGAACTGAGTTTTAAAAAAACAAAGCTGGTATTTCATCTTGATATATGACTTATTGGTAGTTAAGTGTAACATTTCTGTTTGGTTTCAGAGAAAATATACCAGATTTGTGGATTATAAGGATAGTTGGACATGTTTCCTATTTGGAGGTGTGTAAAATTTTATCAAAACGTGAAAGTAATTTAAAAAATTTTTCGTATGATATAATTAGAAATTTACTTTAAAATCATTACCATGTGCTGAAACTTGCTCTGCGTAGTAAACTTTTAGTAAAATTTATATTATGCAGGAACGTGAGCTAGAATTGCAATTATATGTAATCGACTTTGCCAATGTAACTGAAATGCGTAGCCTTACTGTATAATTTACAAATCTGTACACAATTAGTTCTGTGTGATCTTTTTGATCTCTTTTTACAATGCTATACTACTCTAAGTTATGTGAAATCCAAGTGCCTATTACTAAGGTCATTTGTAGCTTAGTACATGTCTCTGCCACCCTTAATAAATCTATCTCTTTGCCATTCTGGCTCTTGGTTCGACTGATTACACAATAGCTCTAAGAGAGGCAAACTGGCTCTCTGTTTAGAAGAAATTATGTTCATCATAATTATCTGCACTTTTATGTAATCCTCAACAACCACCACTATCACACAAAGCATTGATTAAATATTTCTCTGTATGTTTCCCAAAGAAAAGCTTTACAAGTGCATATTTCCTGCCTTCCAGAAAGTAATACCTTAAATGGGATATATGTTAATAATCTGCCTGAACTTGTCAATACTAGAGAAAACTTTAATGCCTCTAATTTACACTCAGACTACTTGAAATTTTAAACAACAATTCCAGAAAACCAAAAGCTTTTTGGCCATGTGTGTATATCACAGGGAAGGGACTTCCAACTCTCCTGTAAAAGTTGATGTTATAACAATGTAAAAGGATTAAATAATTAGAACTTGAATTTCTTTACCTTAGCCATACCCTGTTCAGTGGTTTCAGTTCCTCTTAGTATGGTCATTTTTGCATGGAGCCATCTAGGACTGGCCGGTTTGTTGTTCTTGTTCAGTCACTAGGTCACGTCCTGCTGTTTTTGACCCCATGGACTATAGCATGCCAGACTTCCCTGTCCTTCACTATCTCCTGAAGTTTACTCAAACTCATGTCCATTGAGCCAGTGATGCCATCCAACCATCTCATCCTCTGTCGCCCCCTTCTCCTCCTACTCTCAATTTTCCCCAGGATCAGGGGCTTTTCCAATGAGTCATCTCTTCGCATCAGATGGCCAAAGTATTGGAACTTCAGTTTTAGCATCAGTCTTTCCAATGAATATTCAGGACTAATTTCCATTAGGATTGACTGATTTGATCTCCTTGAAGTCCAAGGGACTCTCAAGAGTCTTCTCCAGCACCACAATTTGAAAGCATCAATTCTTCAAAACTCAGTCTTCTTTATGGTCCAACTCTCACATCCATACACAACTACTGGAAAAACCATACCTTTAACTAGACAGAACTTTGTTGGCAAAGTGATGTCTCTGCTTTTTAATATGCTGTCATAGCTTTTCTTCCAAGGAGCAAGCGTCTTTTAATTTCATGACTGCAGTCACTGTTCACAGTGATTTTAGAGTGCAAGAAAATAGTCTGTCACTGTTTCCATTTTTTCCACATCTATTTGCCATGAGGTGATGGGACTGGATGCCATGACCTTAGTTTTTTGAATGTTGAGCTTTAAGCCAGCTTTTTCACTCTTGTCTTTCACCTTCATCAAGAGGCTCTTTAGTCCCTCTTTGCTTTCTGCCATTAGGATGGCCCTGCAATAAACCTTTCCCTGCTTCAAACTCCCATGTTTCAGTGTGTCCTCACTGTACGTCAGGCACATGAACTTGGGTTTGGTAACAATCAGACTGCTTAACCTTGTCCTCTGCAATCAGAAGTCAGGTTAGACTACCCTGCTGCTGCTGCTGCTGCTAAGTCGCTTCAGTCGTGTCTGACTCTGTGAGACCGCATAGATGGCAGCCCACCAGGCTCCCCCATCCATGGGATTTTCCAGGCAAGAGTACTGGAGTGGGGTGTCATTGCCTGCTTTCTGCTAACCTTCTAGTATCATTAATTTAGGAAACATATTATACAAACTTCAAGTCCTGATTCTCACCTTTTGGAATAATTTTTTTTTAAGCTTACCATTTGAACACATAATAACCGTTAAGATTTCGGAAAGTTTAAAAACTAAATATATTTGAACTAATGATTAGTTTCTAATCATTTCTCCTCCAGTCTTTTCAAACCCCTGCTACTTGGGGTAACATACTTCTTCAAAAATAAAGATGCTGTCCAACAATGTTCAGTGGTTTCTCAGTCAAAAAGCATACTGGAAAAATAAACCTTGCACTCTCATTAATAGCAGTTTGGAAGTAACACTTCCTATTCATTATACTACCACCATGTTCCTTTAAAATGTGCAGTTAAATATGTGTTATTTCTCAGTTCCAAGAAAAAATGGAAACTGACATGAAATAAACTAATAGCTAAAAATGAATCCAATATTGTGGGGTCAACAAAGCCTGTGTTATTTTGATCTGATGATAGCACCACTGCACTTAAATTCTATGCATCTGCTTCTATCAAATATGTTCACATATTTACTCGGAGGAAATGAGAAAGCAAAGCTGGCTCAAGAGCAGTTAAAGTAAACAGCATTGCACCTACTCTCGGCGGGAATCGTTTGCACACCTGTCTTTCCTGGAAATGTTTCAACTGGTTGTTTTCTCAGGTTCATGTACAATTTTATTAGGTTTCGGAAACACCTACTCGGGGTCAACTGTGCCAGCCATTAGAGAGACAGACAGACAGAAAACATTCTATACTAGATTCAGTTTTCTAGAGGCTTGTTCAGTATACATCAGACACAAATATAAAACCTTATAACTGTTACTGAATCCAAGCTCATACTGCTCCCCACATGATCAACACACCAGTAGATCAAGAGACAAGTTGTTGGGGCAAGAAACAGTAGCTTTATTCTGAAAGCCAGCAGACAGAGAAGATGATAAACTAGTGTCCCAAAGAACCATATTCCCTGAGTTAGAATTTAGGCTTCTTTTTCACTAAAAGGGTAGGAGGTGTGGACAGTTGCTGCAAGCATCTTGGTGCTGGTATTCTTTGCTCTTGCAGCTGTCTGCATTGGTCTGGTCACAATGTTCGTATAAACCTCCAGCAAGATGGAGTTATTCCCTGTTCTGCAACTTAATCTCTGTATAAATGGGAAAGTGCTATACCTTTAAAAGTCAGAACCTTGAGAATGGGCTTTCCTGGATATTTCAGGCTATAGACCACATTCTTAACCTGTAGGAAAAACCAATAGAATATAAAGGTCAGAGTAAAAAGAAACAGATTCAATATGGAGTCAGATTTGTTTTTCTCTATATAGAACTATAAGATTAGACAACACATAGGAATAGAGAGTTGCATGCATGTTAAGGAAGCAGAGAAAAGGAAGCCTAAAGTAACTAAGGGAGAATTAAGGAAAAGAATTAGGAAGGGCTTCCTGGAAACAGTGACCACTGAATGTTTAAAGAGGAGGAATGAAGTAGAAGAAAGGACATTCTCTAAAAAAGAACATAGCAACAAAAAGGACTGAGAGATAAAGAGCTGTTCAAAGTCTCTGAAATCTTCTATGTGGGACACAGGGTACTACAAGATGTTTAATATTGCTAGAATTAGCAGTGTGAGTCAAGCAAGGATTGAGAGATGAAGCTAGCGAGATAAGCAAGACTAAAGTCATACACAGCCTTGCACACCACCTTGTTTGGAAAAGGCTACATGTTAGGAAAAGCTGTTCAATACAATGTAATAAAAACTAATTATCATGGACTCATGAAAGCTTATCCAAGACACAGCCTGTCATTTTAATACCCAGGCAGGATATTAAATATATTTTCATATTGAAAATCTTTGTAACTCTCATCTCTGTGATGTTGCCATCTACTCTTTCATTTCCAAATTCTAGCTACTTAGAGCAGCTGGCATTAGGCAATGGCAACTTTAAGAGTGTAGGAAAAGGAAGTACAAGCTATTTTTTAAAAAAATTGTAATTAAAAAATCAATAAAAGAAATAACCAAAAGAGTCCACTTAAATTTTGCTTTCTGAATTGCAAAGATCATGGTAGATTTAGGAAGCTTAGAAAAGTCCTATTTGTCCTAACCAATTTTTTCTTCAAATATGGGAGGCCGAATATGTTACCTTTGTGCAAGGATTTGCTTATATATAGCTGTGATGTTTCTCAGGTCAAAGGAAAAAGGCAAGATTCACCCTAAGCTCCTACAAGGAGTAATCAATCCCTGTCACCAGTAGCTGACTTGGTCCTTGAAATCTCTGAGTAATCCCTGCCTTCCTTTCCTCACCTCCACTGCCCACTTCTCTCTCCAGCTCCAAGTAAAGCAAGTCCACCAGATGGACTGAGATCTAGCCGCCTTGGTCTGTATGCACATTGCTTTACTACCCAGCACACAGAAAGGGTGACCTGGACTCATCAATTTCTACTTTTAGAAAGTCAAAGAGTCTTCTAGGAGGGTGACCAGGAAGAGTCCTAGTTTATTTCTCTGCTGTCAACATAGATACCAATCAATAGTGGCTTTTTTAACTCTCAATATTGTCTCTGGATAATAAATTACATGGTTACCCTGCTTCAATCAATTTCTGTAGGCGCTCAGCCTCTGCTTCTGAGCTTCTCTCTCATTTATTCCACACAACAGCTGATAGGATGAAATTCCACGAATTCTTGTGAAACATAATTTGAGCAGTGCCTTTTCTGGAGAAGGAAATGGCAACCCACTCCAGTACTCTTGCCTAGAAAATCCCATGGACGGAGAAGCCTGGTGTCTATGGGGTCACAAAGAGTCAGACACGACTGAGCGACTTCACTTTCACTTTAGATTTATGGTCAAAAGCTTGATCTATAATTCACACATTCCAAGAACCTTCAGATCAATTATAGGATTATGTTTAATAAACATAAATCCTTGCTGCAGTCCTCTGAAAAATAAATGGGTAATTTTTTTCAAACATAAGGAAGGCCTATCTCCTATGTTAGGCAGAGATGATCAAGAAAGCCTAAGCAAAGAGTTTAGAGAAAGCAGACCCAAGAGGAGGCCTTTCGAAGCGCCGCTCATAAGGAAATGGCATTTGGTCATGGTGTGGGTCTTCCGATCTGGTGATCACCTGTGAGCTGAGCGGGCAGCTTTTTCAAAATAATGTTTTCCATATGCTCTCTGGTCATTTGGAAGAGCTTCGTCAGCAGAGTTTCTGATCCTTTGGCTTCCTCTCCCTAACTTTTTACACAATCTTTTCATAAACTGGTGTTTCATTCGTTTCATTTTTTATAAACAACCTTGTTGAGCTATAATTGAGATAGAACAGACTGCATGTGCTTAAATCATATGATTTAATTAGTTTTGAGGTATGTTTGCTCCTATCAGGATGATGAACATCCTCATTGCCCCCCCAAAGTATCCTCCCACTCCTCGGTAATTCCTCCCACCACCCCTCCCACACCCCAACTTGCATCCCCAGGCATCGCTTAAAAACTAAAAGCATAAAGCCAGACTTCACCATTTTTCCTGTAACTATGGGAGCCTGGGAGCCCTTTCAATTTGGCTTCTTAGGACTGAAATACAAGAATCTTCAAAGTCTCCTTAAGAGACTTTGGCTTAAAAACAAAACAAAAGAAACAAGCAAAAAATTTTTAAAAAGTGATTCTTTGCAAATATTCTTTTAATTGCTTTATCTAAACCTTCTGACATTCTAAGGCTTTTTGCTAATCCATGTTCAATTTACACAACAATCTGCTTAGTTGTCTGGCATGCTTCACCTACAAAAACAAATAAAATACAAGAAAATTCCAAGGAAGCGAAAAACGAAAAACGTTATCTGGCCCGTTTAGCAAGCGTCGGTGGGGGGGAAAGTATTTGCTTTAGCTTAAAGCCATTAAAAGCATTCTTTCCTATGGAAAAGGGAATGCCAGGAACAGCTAGACACTCAAATGGTCCAAGTTTTTGTTAAAAAGTGAGAGATGGCATTGCTAAAGGAAATACCCACTCAGACAATAGCAATAAGCCAGACTTCACCATTTTTCCAGTAACTATGGGAGCCTGGGAGCCCTTTCACTTTGGCTTATTAGGACTGAACTACAACTATCTTCAAAGTCTCCTGAGGCTCCAAATTTTAGTGTGTTGTGACCTATTCAGGAATATTTTTGTCCCAAAAGGGCTCAGTTGGCTCAGATTTACCCTGAATGGGAAGAAGTATTCAGTGCTCTCCTACCTGGTTCCCCCTCATAGAGTCTCTGTCTTCTGTTACAGTACAGCTCTTCCAGAATGCTGACTGATTGAAACAGAAAATGAATCTATTAAAATTTTTCAAGTATTACCTGAAGGGATGGAGAACTATGTTATAGAAGTGATCCCAGGAGAAAACATTCCAGCCAGGGCAACCCGTGACACGGTCTCTTGCAGCAACCACTGAGTTACAGAGAGAACCTCGGATCCCAAGGTCTCCTTAACTGTGCCACCAGATCCGGGTTCAGTTTCCTAGTCCGGTGTCTCACAGCTTTTTCATGCCACAGCCCTACAGAAAATTGTATTTTTACGGTGCCTGGGGTACAACGAGGATGCTGTAGCCAGAGGTGACATGTCCAGGAGCTTTGACACTTCCAAGGACTGAGGAACTACCTCAGGCTTCCTATGACCTCTTCACAATCTATCGCTTTGCCACAGCATGGTGGTTGAGAAGCTCTGCTCTAGGTAGATGCGTCTGCTTGGTTGAGCATAGGTCATATTCCCTAGGTGCAAAGGAGTCTGGGAAAGTGTCAGCTGTCGTCTTTTACTTCTATAATAGGGGCAGGTTCTCACAAACTGAGGAATTCCTCTAATAGATACAAGCGGTGAAGGGGTGGGCAGGGATGGGACATGTTGCCCAAAACCTATTCGTGTACACATAGCTATTTCAGTGGACCCTGCCTTGACCAATGGTGCCATCTGACAGGGGGCACCCTACTTGGGCTTAGAGACATGACTTCAAGAGGGTTTAATACCTCATGATCACGAGATCTGGCTGCCTCCCTGGAGCTACTCAAAATAGCCACCCTGGATTTAGTGAGCCCTTTCCTTCAAGGTTATAATGCCAAGCGGCAGACTATGAAGGAAATGCCCCCATGGACCCAGGTTCTGGAGCCCTTGCTTTAGAGAGTCCTGTTCTGGCCTGTCTCTAGCCACACCCCTTCTGTTCAGACACAGGAGTGCACACACACACACACAAGACAAAGACAAACAAAAACATTTGATTTCACCTGAGCACCCTTGAATATGTCCAACACGAAGCCCAGAGAAACTTAACTGGAAGTCTCTGCGGTTCAAAGTTGCCTTTCAAGATTCCATTCATACAAAGCAATGTTCCCAATGTCTGCCATTCAAGTTCCACATTCATTCCACATGGAATGCACCCTGAGGACATTTGGCCCAGTGACCTCCGCTCATAGGATGATGGGTCACCACCTTCCAACCCTGACTTTCCTTGAAACACCATCTATTTCCTCTACACTGAGATTCTGGCACAGAACACCCCCCGTCACCCAGACAAGATCCCACCCCCACACATGCCACAGAAAAGAATGGAGTCCAGTCTTAGTATGGTTCCTTGAAGAATGGCTGCATCACACACCAGGCATCGTGCCATCAGCTCCTTCTCGAAGAACTGCCTGCTACACCCATTCCTCACACTGCACTCTGTCCTGCTTTAAGTACTGTAACTATATTTCTTTCGGCCACACTGCGCAACTTGTGGGATCTTACTTACTTACCTGACCAGAGATTGAACCCGGACCCTCAGCAGTGAGAGCATACAGTCCCAACCACTGGACCACCAGGGAATTCCCACAGTCCTCAAACTTCCAACTTTTCAAATGTATCCTATTTCCACCCTTTGATTTAACACCGAGTGCTGCCCTTCTGGGCTTTCCAGGTGGCACAGTTGGTAAAGAATCCCCTTGCAGCTGATGCAAGAGACACAGGTTTGATCCCTGGATCAGGAGATCCTTGGAGTAGGAAATGGCAATCTGCTCCAGTATTCTTGCCTCAGTCCTCAGGGTCACAGTGACTACACGCACACACTATCCTTCTGGATACATCCTTGGCATCTCAATATTTAAAATCAGAGTTCATACCAGCTGCTCTTCTCTGACCACCCTCTACAGACCCCCTGATCAATAGCAACCCTCTTCCATCCCTCCCCGGTGGAAGCGTATTTCTCCAGTGTAACCCGGACCAGGAGGCAGGTACCAACCACTAGTCTTCACTCTTCCCTAGGCACAAAACTGATCATTTGTCTAAAACAGGAAAATCATTCCTGCAATACTGTAGAGAATCAAAACCCTCTGAGTCACAGCTGTGCTGAACACTTTTCATACCAAAGTTTAAAAAATCCCATTAGACACATAGCTTACACAAATTCACCTTTCAAATATAAGCTGTCACAATGAAGTTCACAGAAACAACAGTCCAGGGAAAATGTCATTATCTGCAGTTGAAGGTCTTAATCTGACTGGCGATGAGTGAAATTATCCACAAAGAGTAATTCTCCAGAGAAGGCCTCTAGTGACCTGAGTTAAGCAGCCAAAGAGTCATTTTTTTCCCCCTGGTAGAGAAGCTAAACCTAAAAAGTCCAATCATTGATGATGAAGGGCATGGCTCTTCTGAGCGATACCCAAAGGGATTCAAGGTTTATAGAGTTAAACAAACTGCCCCCCATGATCATCATTTCTCTGCTTTTCAACTGAAGTCTTCTGAAAGCTGCCAGTCATTCTTATCTAGGAACTCAAATTCTCCTGTAACACAAAGGCCACCTGAAAGCCATGGAGGCTTTGGCCAGATCGATAAAACTGAAGCTCTTTGATGTTATCCAGAGGCGGGCACCTCCTCGCCCTTCCGGCTTTGTTCGCGCCACCAACCCTGCTTGCGGTTTCGCCCCTCCTCTCCTCCTATTGAAACCCCAGCTCTTCTTCAAGGCCCAGCTCAGATTCCACACTATTCGGCAGTGATTTTCTCACAGCTGTGGGTTCTGATAGGGCTCGCTGCCCCTGCCACTAATTTGGTATCTTTCCTGGATCGTGTTATGTTGCTGACTTTCAGTGAAGTCAAATTTCTCCTTCCATTTCATTTCTTTCGAACTCTGGTATCTCTTGGCAGTCAGCCCTCTTTGTTCAGTGATATCAAGATAATTAGTGCTTCATAAACTAATTTTGCTGTATATATCATGTATATGTGGAATTTAAAACATGATACAAATGAACTTATCTGTGAAACAGAAACAGACTCACAGCCATGGAGAATTGACTTGTGGTTGCCAGGGGGAAGGGGTTGCAGGAGAGCAGTGGATGGGGAGTTTGAGATTAGCAGGTGCAAACCGTTCTATGTAGGATAGATAAACTACAAGGTCCTATTATATAGCACAGGGGACTATATTCAATATCTTGTTATATATCCTGATAGAAAAGAATATGAAAAAGAATACATATATATACAACTGAATCACTTTGCTGTACATCAGAAACTGACAGTACATTGTAAATCAGCTCTATTTCAGTTTTTAAAAATTCATTTTGATTGATTGGAATAGAATATTAACAACATATAGGCTGATTTCTAAATATATCAAATTTTTATCGGGATTCTTATAAAGCTTCAGGACAAGGATTTAAGCTGATGAGCTTCAAAGCAGTACAAGAGCCTCAAGTATCAAAGAAAGATTCAATTCTCTACGATCAATAGAGCGTATAGACATAAAGCAGAAATGGATACAGGCAATTGAGAAAGATTTTGAGAAATAAGATTTGAAATAAATTGGTTTGTTCAAATCTTACTCTTGGGTTTGGAAGGGCCTCATAATATGTTGGTCAGTTGGAACATCCTCAATCCTGGGTCTGGCTGAACTGGGACAGAAATTAAGCCAAAGCAGTCTGAGCAGGTGTAGACGGACAAAAGCTCTAACTGTGGTCCACAAGAACCCAGGGTCTGAACACCAAGTTCAAGTTTCAAGATTAATCCAGAGAATGGAAAAGCAGGAGGAGGAAAGAATGTCATGTATTGAATAGTTTAAGGCAACTGTTTCAAAATTATAGCTGTTAACCAGCTGTAAAATTCTGCTGAACCTCTCTATTATGGTGCCTGGCACCATGGCTTGGCAATAGAAGTGGAGAACTGGTGTAACCGTACAAGACTGGGCAATGATTCTTAAGTGTTAACACTCAAAGAAGCAGAAAACTGTCTTTACTGGTCCTCACATTCTCCCCATCCGTGAGTATATTCCATCATTCATGTATTTCCTATGCAGCCAGAACTCTCTTTTTCCTTGGTGTATCTCCAGAGTACAGTTTAGTGCCTGGAACATAGGAGGCCCTCAGTTATAATATATTTAGCTCCAACCCTAAACTTAGCTGCCTTGTTCACAGTTGTATGTTCAGCACCTGAAACAGTGCCTGACTCATAGTAGACTTGATAAATATTCCTTGAATGAATAAGAATGAATGAATTGGTGAATGAATGCGTGCCCGTGTGCCAGAACTTCTCTAGGATGGGGAACACATGATTTTTCTCTAGTAGGTTAAAGGAATTCAATAATTGTCATCTATCTTATGGATGAGATGGATATATCATTAAATAGAGGTGAATGTGAAATAACCACTGAGTCATCTAAGACCAAATGCCCCCAGATGATCTAGGTCTAGTGTTATAAACAATTAAAGAAAAGACTATGCAGTCATCAGCTCACAGCCGACATTCACAGTCAGCAATACTCTTTAACATACCGGACAATCAAATTTTAGTCACAGAAAGGCTGGGCTAGTCGTCATAGCTCACTCTCACAATATTAATGAGAACCAAACACTTCTCAGTAACAAAAAGATGCCATGAGTCAGGTTGATAACCACCCCCCCCCAACAAAGACCTCCAGATCAACTCTAAAAACACTTACACTTCTCTTCACATCTGTATCACTGGTGAAAATTAACTTCCAATCCAGTTGATCCCTTGACATAGACAACAGCCATTAACCTCACCTTCAGCACACGCGTGTGCACTTATGCTCATGCACACATTCACACATGTGTGCACGCACACACACCAGTGTATCCCCTGAAGGCAGTCAAGTAGTGCTTCTCTGAAAACACAGCAGCTTAAGGGCTACTGAATTAAGATCTACCCGTTAATTACTTACTTATTAACTCATTCCCTTTTCTTTCTTCATTCATTAAACCATTATTGAGTCCCTTCTCTTGTCAAGTATATTTCTAGATAGTGGAGCAGATTCTAAGATAAAATTAAGATACATTCCTTCTCTTCAAGGAAACTGCAATCAATTGGGAGAAAGAGACAATCAAAAACTCACTGTGGAGTGGGATCTGTGATCACACAGAGGACAGGAACCCACTTTTCCTGAGGGCATGCCCTGTGGGAGGCACTTTTCTGAGGGTATATCATTCATTCTTACAACAATCTAATGAGGCAGGTATTATTACATTCATTTTCCAAGTTTCAAAAAGGAAACTTTGAAGAGTATTTGTTCATAGTCACACAGACACCAGGATTCAGAACCAGGATTCTAATCTAGTTGTATTTGACTCAAAATCTGATACCTGGAGTACTGGGGCATGGCCTCACTGAGCAGATGAAGCTTTAATCAAATATTGAAAGATGAAAATTCATTCACCGGGAAGGACTTGTGATTTGGCGAGGGGACAGTCCAATGTAGGAACTGCATGTCTGGGGCCTCCAAGGAGGAGGACTAGTTACGGTCCAGCAAATAGACCCAGTGTGAGTGAACAAAGGATCAGGTAAAAGATTGCACTTCATCTGGGTCACCTCCATACAGGAGGAAGGAACCTTCCTGGTTCCTTATGGAGGTTATTATTCTGGACCAAATATACCATCTCATCCTACATAACGAATCTGAATTTGCAAGCTCATGAGCATGGCTAGCCCAAGAATTCTGTTACCCTCCCTTCGCTGTCAGCTTAGATATGTTTATTTTTCATCACTACCTCTAACTCATTAACCTCACTGGGAGGAATTCAAGCTCATCAAAGGAGCATTACCAATATTTACGTCAGTTTTGAAACTTAATTTCTCAGCGTGAAGGAGGAAACAATACTGCTGTGGAATGTTTTCATTTCATGAGCACAGAATTTCTAAAATTGCTTCTCACTTGGGCGGTGGTTATAGAGATCGCCCTGTTTTTCCAAACAATAAACACTTCCTCGGACTTCTTGAATAAGAAGATAAATAATAATGAGTCTAACAAATTTCATTGTAATGATCCATATTTTAAAACTCATTGTAGACAGTATGTAATACATCCTAGGTGAAATAAGATCGATGAGGAAAATGATGATTCACCTGACAGTCCAATTCCACCCTATCCCCATCCCAGAGGCTGGTCCATCTCCAGCTACTTTCCACTTACAGTTTGGGTGTTGATGGAGCCTGCAATGGCCTGTATCATTCCTGCACTTTTATTCAGCTATCTCTCTTCACAGACTGTAAGCCCCCTGAGGGCAGGGTCTTCCCCCTGTTACCACCAGCATCTGTCATAATGCCTGATACACAGCAGGATCCTGGAATTTTTTAATATTTATTTATTTGGCAGGACCAGCTCTTAGCTGTGGCATCATCCATCTTTGTTGTGGCATGCAGGATCTTTCAATCGCTGCATACAGAATCTTGAGTTATAGCATGTAAACTTGAGTTGTGCCGTGTGGGCTCTCGTTCCCTGACCAAGCATCGAACCTGGGTCCCCTGTTCTGACAGTACGGAGTCAGCCACTGGACCACCAGGGAAGTGAGTCCCAGATCCTGTAATTTTTTTTGTTAAATGATTCAGTAAATTATCCCCAAGTGTCTCTTCTACCATTTGCTGGTGTTTGACATAAAGTTATGTTAGTAACACATCGGAAGAATCCTATATAGTAATTAATTTAGGTCAACCTCCAAGAGGAAAAAGGCAGTTTTGATTAAGGGAGAATGAAAGAGAAGCATTCTTGAACAAACTGTAAGACATGACTACGCCTGATTTCCATCTCCCTCTGCTTTTTACTGCATTATGAATAACACAGTCCTTTGTCTCTGACCCTGAAGTTTCATGTCTTCTGCCGTTTATCTACAAAACTGACAGGCTAACTTACTAACTTGTGCGAGGGTTAACACCTCAGACCCATCATAGTTCTTGACACTAGTTGGGAGCAGAGGCAGAAGGAGATGGCCGATACTCAGTGAAGTGAATGATCGTACTGATTTCCTTAGTGGCCTTTGCATTTAATTTTTTTTGTAAATTAATTTATTGATTTTAATTGAAGGTTAATTACTTTACAATATTGTGGTGGTTTTTGCCATACATTGACATGAATCAACCATGGGCGTACATGTGTCCCACATCCTGAAGCCCCTCCTACTTCCCTCCCCAACCCATCCCTCAGGGTCGTCCCAGTGCACCAGCCCTGAGCACCCTGTCTCATGCATCGAACCTGGACTGGTGATCTATTTCACATATGATAATATACATGTTTCAACGGTATTCTCTCAAATCATCCTACTCTCGCCTTCTCCCACAGAGTCCAAAAGTCTGTTCTTTACATCTGTGTCTCTTTTGCTGTCTCACATATAGGGTCATCATTACCATCTTTCTAAATTCTATATATATGCGTTAATATACTATATTGGTGTTTTTCTTTCTGACTTACTTCACTCTGTATAATATGGCCTTTGCATTTTAAACAGGGGCTAGCTGAAGAGAGATCATTCTTATTAACCTTAAAAAAAAAAGTCAAATAATGAAATTGCTATCGGGCTTCCCTGGTGGCTCAGCAGTAAAGAACCTACCTGCCAATGCAGGAGAATGTGCGTTCAATCCCTGGGTCCAAAAGATCCCCTGGAAAAGGAAATGGCAACCCACTCCAGTATTCTTGCCTGGGAAACCCTGTGGACAGAGGAGTATGGTGGGGTACAGACCATGGAATTGCAAAAGTGTTGGCATAATTTAGCAACTAAAGAACAACTGTACATCAGGTAGGTAGATGGCAGAAACTCTCCAGGGGCCTCCTCCTTTCTGGAGGAGGAGAGTTGTTCGAGCATTCCTCGGGTGTAGGCATAACCTCATGCAGATTGAATAGACTAGCTGTCATATAAGTCACCTAACCCTGAGCTGGATGTCTCCCCACTGCTCACCTACTCTATCTGGAGAGAATCCACGCCCTGCCTCGAAGGTGAGGCCCTTAGCTTCAGTCTTCCTCTTGCAGCTGCCTGGCTCAGAGCCTAGAGGCTGCAGGACAGAAAAACAAAGCCAAGGAAGTCCTGTGCTTTCTGCATCACCTTTCTGGGTCCCACAGCCGCTGCTAAATGGCAAAATAGTGCTCCTTCCAGCCTCTCTCCCTTCCCCACACGTGTCCCTCCCCGCTTCAGCCAGAGCCGGGCAGGTGGGGCTGCAGAGTGGTGCTCCCTCCCCCAGCCCCTGTCCTCTTGCTAAAGCCCTCATCTGGGCCACTTTGAATTGCCGTTGCTTTCCCATCTCTGTTTCCTGACCAAGTTGTTAGCTCTTAAGGACTCCATTTTACTTACTTCTTCTCAGTAAAGCTTAGTACAGCATTTCGCTTGGGCAAGGCACTCTGTGACGTGGACTGCATCACCTCAGATCTGGTCTTTACTGCTTTGGATCTGTGGCCATGCTGCACAGCTTGTGGGATTTTAGTTCCCCGACTGGGGATCGAACCGTGCTCCCTACCCCCCGCCCCGCTCCTACAACACACACACACACCCAGCAGCGAAAACACAGGAGTCCTAACCACTGGACCACCAGGGAATTCCCAAGCTAGTTTACCATGACAACTACTGAATTTACAGGAATAAACCTTCCGAGAAAACACTGGAAAGAACATCCGTAATAGCATTTGCAAGAAATGCATTAGCAGACATTCATCAGAGAAAAGAGAGGCTACAGCTGTCCGGAAAAGCCTGAAGAAGTCTGTGAAGGGCTGGGGTAGAAGAAAGTTACTTTGCCTTTTCCCTAAAATGAAGCCAAGAGCCAACTGGCACTTGACAGTGAGACCTCCCAGACGCCTCCTTCCTTTCGGCTGAAGAGGAGCCGTCTAAGAAGCCAGTCTTAAATGTTTGTGTTTATTTTTCTCGCAGATCTAAACTCTGCTTTTTGTCCTCTAGTTTTATCAGCGTTTCTCACTTTTGTCTTGTGTTTCTTTTTGCCAACAGAGGTAATGGTGAGGAAGCGTCCACATGAATCTTGCCTTGACTTCCCAATACCACCTTAATCTGGCATTGCAATAGCTTCCAAATTCCTTTGCTTCATTTTTATTCCGTGCTACTTCTTCCATAGGTAGCGGTTTCTATTACAGCCATAAATCAGTCATTTGCAGGTGGTCTTGCACCTTTTTCTTCATCATAAAATACCTTACACTAACAAGGTTAACATCATCCACTTGCTATTTTCACTGGGTGTATATATTTTAGCTCTGAGTCATAAGACAATAATATAGCCAGCAAAAGACACATTCCCTATAGCAGATGACAAAGAAGATTTTCAATGCAGATTTCATTGGGTTGAGCCAGCCCACTGCAGATACTAGTAATCCCCTTTGGTAGACTATTTGAAGCCTATTTCTATGATTTTGAACCTGGAAAAAAATGGTAGAGTTAATCATTTTCTACCATTGAATTTTCCAAAAGAGGACACTGGGACTTGAACGTAAAATTTCCTGCCTGATGCTCACAGCAAGAAAATGTCAGAGGCGGGGAAGGAAGGCAGATTTCTCCATTAAAAAAAAAAAAATATATATATATATATATATATATATATTTGGCTGCATTGGGTCTTGTTTGCAGCACATGGGATCTCTAGTTGTAACACACAGGCTTAATTGCCCCACAGCAAGTGGGATCTTAGTTCCCAGACCAGGGATGGAAATTGCATCCCCTGCATTGGAAGGCAGATTCTTGACCACTGGACCACCAGGGAAGTCCTCTCTCCATTTATAAACAAGTTGTTTCTGAGAAAACCAAAATGTTGTTCAGCAAAAATGTGTTATGAATGCTTTGCATTTAACAGGACTTCAATAAATATCATTTTACTGAGTACATGTTTCATGATAAACGTTTAAAAAAAATCACTGCTGATAAATCACTAAATGGAGAAGAGAAAAACCTTTTGCAGAAAAATTCCAAGTAATTTATATAGAAATTCTGTCCCCAAAGAGGTGAAGCATAACTTTCTATTGCTTGAGTATGGGCTGCTCAAAAGTGACTTCCCTCCAAAGAGGACAACGGGGAAAGGCAGAGGGGAAACTAACAAATATGACCTCATTCAGGATATCAAGGTCAACATTGACCACAGTGATAAGTCATGTTGGTAGCAGGTACCTCGGATTTGATCTCATGAGAAGGATACTTTCCTGTCTGTGCACTTCCTTCCCAAAAAACAACCCCCCATCTAACCATGAGAAAAACATTAGATAAATCCCAATTGAAATCCCTTCTACAAAGCACCACACTAATACTTCTCCAAACTCTCTCAGACTAGGAAAATCTGAGAAACTGTCACAGCCAAGAAGAGTCTAAGAGGCATGATGAATCATCGCCATGTGTTCTTCAGATAGAGTCCTAGGACAGAACAAAGGCATTAGGTAGGGAGCTCCCTGGTGGTCTAGTGGTTTGGATTTGGTGCCTTTGCTGCCAGGGTCTGGGTTCCATCCCCTAGCATCACATCACCACCACCTCAACAGAATTAACATTGTTTGGTCTTGCCTCTGCCCTCTATTGTCTCCCTGATCACGAGGAGTTGTATTTTTTCACGTGTTTATTTTTCTGTATTACCCTGTGAGCTGCTCTGGAAGGCGGGAGCTTGGTATCACCCATCTCCATCTCCCCTCCACTGCCATCTCTAGCTCCATCTTCATCTCTGTCACCTCCTGCAGAGCTGCTAAGGCCCAGTAAGTGCCTGTTGAATGGAATGGAACCAAACTGTAATTAATCCCAGGTCAGATGACATGTTTTTCTTATAGCCCCAGTTTTAGCAAATTTTAATGTTCTGAGGATGGACATCTGATGAGAAAAAGACTAAAGCCATTTAGCTCCTAGCTTGGGCTGAACAATGCTATTTAATACAAACCCCAAAATATCTACAAATAATGAGATTAATGACTTTATATATTTCATAAGGTAAATAGATGCAAAAGTCAGTCTTAATATTTTATAAATGACTAAATCTGTACCTACTACAAACATGCTTATGTGTAAATATAATAGAGTCTAGTTATTGCAAGAATTCATTCATTCATTCAACAGAGTATTTTTTTTAAATGTAATAAGAAAAGCATTGTCTAGGTCTGAGATACTGCAAGAATGCGTTAAGACCTGTCTGGTCTCTGGTCTAAAGAATTCACATTCAAGGATAGATGAATCCAAACATCTACCTGGTTATCACTCAAGTCAGATTGTGATCAGTAACAAATAAAGATGTGATCAAAATATACTTTGGAAACTCAGATTCTGGAGTAGGTCCTTTTTAAAATTTTGGTAATAATTGAAGATTCTTATCTGGTTTGATTTTTTTATTGAGGAGAACACTTAACATACAATCTACCCTCTTAACCAAGTTTTATATGTACAATACAATCTTGTTGACCAGAGGTACAATGTTCTTTAGAAGTTGTTCATCTTGCTTAACTGAAAAGTTCTGCCTATTGATTAGTAACTCCCCATTGCCCCCTCTCATCAGTCCCTGGTAACCACCATTCCATTGTTTGATTCTATAAATATGACTCTTTTAGTTAACTCATAGAAGTGAAATCATACAGTGTTTATCTTTCTGTGATTGGCCTATTTCATTTAGCAAATGTTCTCAAGATTTATTCATGTTGTCACATATTACAAAATTTTCTTTTTTAAGGCTGAATAAGATTCCATTGTACTTATAACACATTTTCTTTTTTAATATAAATTTATTTATTTTAATTGGAGGCTAATTACTTTACAATACTGTAGTGCTTTTGCCATACATTGACATAAATCTGCCACTGGTATACGTGTGTTCCCCATCCAGAACCCCCCTCCCACCTCCCTCCTCATCTCATCCCTCAGGGTCATCCCGGTGCACCAGCCCCAAGCACCCTGTCTCATGCATCGAACCTGGACTGGCGATCCATTTCACATATGATAATAAACATGTTTCAATGCCATTCTCCCAAATCATCCCACCCTCGCCCTCTCCCACAGAGTCCAAAAGACTGTTCTATACATCTGTGTCTCTTTTGCTGTCTCACATACAGGGTTATCATTACCATCTTTCTAAATTCCATGAATATGTGTTAGTATACTGTATTGGTGTTTTTCTTTCTGGCTTACTTCACTCTGTATAATAGACTCCAGTTTCATCCACCTCATTAGAACTGATTCAAATATTCTGTTAGCCATCATAAACATGATATCATCATAGTTCCTGTAACTTCTGAAAAGCTCCACTTTCTACTCCTCAAAAAATGACAGTAAAAGAAGATGTTAATATTTCTTAATTGCAATGAAAGTATTTTGACCTCACAGCTCTTATGCAGGGGTTTTTGGGGACCCCAGGGATCTTGAGAACCTACTTTGAGAACCCAAGGCACAGAGAGCATGGATGAATAGAACACAGACAGATAACATTTCAGAGGTGGACTCAGTGGGACTTGGGGACAGGTTGAATTTGTGGTGGGGTTGAGTAAGGTGGGTTTGGGAGCAAATGAAGGAGAGAAAAAAACCTAGGACTTTTATTTGGAATACTGCATCGAAGTTGAGTCTCCCCATCCCCTTCACATTTAACAATTAATAGGTAAACTACAATAAATAAAATTTTTTAATGCATACATGCTTACATAATACTTTAATTTTTAAAAGTTTTCTCTTGAGATTCTTAAGCAAGCTTGTGACATAGACCCATGAGAGTCTATGAATCTCTTCCTCCTACTGATGACATAGTACCAAGTACAGTAAAGACTAACAAGTAAGATGAATGAATGGGTGTTGACTAAACTAACTGAGTCTATTAAATAATTTTCTTAGTCCTCAGATGAAAAGCATAAAAGCGCAAATGTTCAATCTTAAACAATGACTCACTTTTTAAAAATTTATTGAAGTTATTTTCATAAGGGGACAGCCTTCAACGCTGCCAGTCCAAGAACAATAGTAATAAACCAACTTAAAGAAACACCCATCACTTAACCGTGCTTTTCTTTAAGTAGGGCATGTTCATATAATTAGCTTTAATTTAAAGCCCAATTAATGAAGTTTCAACATAGAACAACAGGATAAAAGTCAACTTTTTATTCCCCAAATTACTGAGTCAGTCTCTGATGATTCTGACTGAACCTGAACTCATGTTTTAAAATATAATTTTTTAAATTGAAGTACAGTTGATTTACAATGTGGCATTAGTTTCAAGTATACAGCAAAATGATTTGGTTATACATATATCCATATATGGGCTTCCCTGGTGGCTCAGATGGTGAAGAATCCACCTGCAATGCAGGTTCGATCCCTGGGTTGCGAAGATCCCCAGGAAGAGGCATGGCAACCCACTCCAGTATTCTTGCCTGGAGAACCCCGTGGACAGAGGAACCTGGCAGACTACAGTCCATGGGGTTGAAACGAGTCAGGCACGACTGAGCGACTAACCACAGCACAGCATATGCACGTATATATCTATATTTTATGTCTATTCTTTTTCCATTACAGTTTATCACAAATGTTGAACACAGTTCCCTGTGCTATTGCAATAAATTTAAAATAAAATTTTATACCAGAATTTTTATGAAGCCCATTTTCAGCTAATCCTCCCCATATTCAGTTCCCCACCCCTCTTTTAGCCTATTAGCCACAATAAGTGTGTTTGGTTTGGTATCGGACTCAGTCAGCCACTTTAATCCATTTCTTTCTGTCCTCCAACTGTAGTGTTCCAACAAACCCAGATACACTCCCAGCATCCCGTGCAATCCTGTGATGTGGTATAGTAATTAACATGTTTTTCAAATTCGGAAAATTTTTTGCTCAGAACGTGTAGAGCCATTATGAGACCTTAGGTCACATACACCTGAGTCCTCCTCCAGCTGTCCACGGACCCTGCCATGGACACGGACCCCCGTGTCCTGGGGGTCTCGTCACCCTGTGACCAGCTTGTTCGAAGCACGCTTCCGTGCCTTTCCTCATGCTGCTTCCTTCCTCTCGTTGGCTTTTCCCTCCCCCTTATTCCTTTCCTTCAAGGCACAGTTCAATTGCTCCTTCCTCTGGAAAGCCTTTTCCAGTCCTGCTGGCCTGGTCTAATCACTCACTTCCCCACAGTCCTTCTCTGGCAGTTTCACTGTCCTTTACCACATGACTCATTGGGCTGTGGGCTGCTTTTATCCATAACATCCTCTGTATAATCAGCTCTTCCAAACTGTTGTTTGGATGGCATTGGACACCCAGCAAGAATAAGAAGAGATAAACGCAAACCTCGTGACTCAGCACATGCGTGGGAGTTTCCCCAAGCCCCTAGTCTGTATTTGATCTCTTTCCTTGTCTATAAGAAAAAGCATTCACTGGGAGTCCCCTGTATGTTATTATAGACATATACATGTATCTTTGACTACAAGGCATGCAGGATTTTAGCTCCCTTCCCCGGGATCCAACCCATGTCCCCTGCAGTGGAAGCACACAGTCCTAACTTCTGGACTGCCAGGAAATTCTCATGTCATTATATGGTAAGAATTCTCATCATTAAATGATTAAATTTCCAATTTGCCTTCTCAGAGAGAAGATACGATACTTTTAACTGGAGGGAAAACAGATTAGATGAGATCCAGAACGAGGGGGCTAAACATTGCCCTCCAAATCCTGGTTTGGCATTGCTCTCACCCTCTGTCGAAACTGTCCTGTGCTTTGCTCTGTGAATGAACTTAGGAGGTCTATTACTGACCCCCAAGAACACAGCTCGTCTGATCTCATCGTGGAGCTTAAGTTACTCCCCTAATCTGAACTGCCGTTTCATCATTCCTTCACTTCTCCCTTCAAGATCAAGTTCATATGATTTTCCCTCCAAACTTCCTTGATTAGAATCAGAAAATGTTAACAATTCTACTTCTATTGCTCACACTCTTTTTTTTTTTTTTTTTTTTTGGCCACTCAGCACAGCAAGTAGGATCTTAGTTCCCCAGCAGGGATGAAATCTGAGCCCTTTGCAGTGGGAGCTGGGAGTCTTAACCACTGGACTAAAGTCCAAATTACTCACACTCTTTATTATTATTATTATTTATTTTTAAATTGAAGGATAACTGCTCTACAGAATTGTGTTGGTTTCTGCCAAGCATTAACATGAATAAGCCATAGGTATACATATGTCCCCGCCTTCATGAACCTCCCTCCCCATCCCACTCCTCTAGGTTGTTATAGAGCCCCTATAAATACAGAATTGTATAATTCTGACAGCAAATTCCCATTGGCTATTTTATATGTGATAATGTATGTTTCCATGTTACTCTCCGAGCTCACACTCTTGACTGACGAATGGGAGACTGAGTCCAATTATGTGACGTGACTCACCTAATAGTACACAACTGCCTTGGAATCGAAGTCTCTGGATTTATAATCCTCTTCACCATTCCCACCTCAATCATTTCTCACTTTGTTCTTTTCTCAGCAGCTCTATCTGGTAGAATTTCTTTTTATGTGGGATAAATACGTGCATTTTCTGCAAGCTGGTACAATTCTGGATTGTGGGGGTCAATGTGATGCAAGTTCTATCAGGCTCTATCAGACTCTAAGTATCAAACCTTGGGCAATTTCCTCATCAGTAAAGTAGAACTAAACGTGAGTGGGGCCCAATATGGTGTCAGGACATTGGAGCAGCCATCCAAAGATCAACACCTACCAGAACCTGCAGTGGAAATGAGGGCCAGTCCCTCATGATGGAGGTCCCAGAGGTGCAGACCATAACCCTGTGGTCCCCTTTTGGTTCTAAACAGTTCCTTAACTCTGAGACCCAGGGTAATGTCTACTAATGCAAAACCCCAGCTTGTTTTCAAGAAGGGAAGTGTTTATGCTGCCTCTGCATAAGTCATCAGGAAAAACAACAGATAACCTTCCAAGGATGTAGTCCAGAACATAAAAATAAAAAACTTTAGCTCTCTGCCAAAGTGACTTTGAAATATTCTTGAAGAGTCCAAAAGGCTAAAGCCTGACCTCATGGTCAAGGGTGTCAACCTCCCAACACAGCTCTTTTGGTTCTCTTACCCTGACCAAGGGCCACGCTTCCTTCTTGACCGGATATGACATCCTGTAACCCTCGCCTCTGGGTCCCCGTGTGTGGAATCCAACTTTTTATGATTTTCAAGCAGAGCTAAGCACAAATGGTGCTTACTGAACCCTGTGCTGCAGTATGTCATATGTCTACTTTTTTTAAAAAAAAGTTAATCCTTTTTATTAAAAAAGTAGAAAAAGAAACTTTAAGTGCTTCATGTTTTATGTGTTCAGGCTGGTTCAGAGAAGGAAGAGACAAAATGGCTGTCTCTTTGTTTAAATACCTTGCATACTCCAAATTGTACCATTAAGTGTGTATTTTATTTTGGCATTTAATGAAATAAATTATTTTTGTAAAGGCATTCCTTTTAGTTTTTAATAAAATGGTGTCAAATGTTGTTTTTAATTCCAGCTATTGGTCACTTCCCTAAAGAGTTACAAAAGCAGTTTAGGAGATGGTGGACAATTTGATCAGGGCTTACCAGGTGGTTCAGTGGTAAAGAATCTGCCTGCTTGTGAAGGAGACACAGGAGACATGGGTTCAATCCCTGGATGGGGAAGATCCCCTGGAGAAGGAAATGACAACCCACTCCAGTATGCTTGCCTGGAGAAATCTCATGGATAGAGGAGCCTGGTAGACAACAGTCCATGGGGTCACAAAGAATCAGACATGACTGAGCGACTAACACAATGAGGGACATTGGTATAATTATATATGCCTTTATCCTAGAGGAGGAAATGGCAACATAGTCCAGTATTCTTGCCTAAAGAAACGCTATGGACAGAGGAGCCTGGCCAGTTACAATCCATGGGGTCACAAAGACTGAGCATGCACATACATGCACTTATGATGCTGCTGCTGCTAAGTCGCTTCAGTCGTGTCCAACTCTGTGCGACCCCATAGACTGCAGCCCACCAGGCTCCCCTGTCCCTGGAATTCTCAAGGCAGGAACACTGGAGTGGGTTGCCATTTCCTTCTCCAATGTGTGAAAGTGAAGTCGCTCCATCGTGGCTGACCCTCAGGTACCCCATGGACTGCAGCCTTCCAGACTCCTCTGTCCATGGGATTTTCCAGGCAAGACTCCTGGAGTGGGGTGCCATTGCCTTCTCTGACATGCACTTATAGTTCACATGTAAGTTTATGTAATTCAGTTAAAGGATTTCATAAAAATTTTATAAAACTGATAGTTGATTGAATTCTAAATTTTTAAAAAATTTACAATGATCATAAAAAGCAATTAACTTACTAACCCACTTAGGCAGGTATGACAAAATCCAAAATGTTGTTTAGATTCACAGCAAGAACCAATGCTCCAAAGCAAAGAATTGAGGACCAAATGCAACTCTGATACCTGGCTCACACGGTGGATGTTTCATATACACTTAACAACTGAAGACTTTTCTTTGCCTAAATTAACTTGATTGAAAGTTATGCCCAATTCAAGAATGAAAGTGACTGAAAACTGAATGTTTTTTAAAAATATTTTTGAGACTTATGAAATTTTTTGGATCCCAGAACACACACTTAACATGTAAGGGTAACTATATTCCTCAGGTAATAGAAGAAAGGGAGTTTGGGCCACACTCTGATGTTCAGCTAGCCATTGCAGATTCCAATGTGATCCCAACTCCAGTTCCTGCCCAGAGGAAAGGATGGACCCCGTCTGGTCCCAGGAGAATCCTTTGTATGTCTAAGAGCACCTTGAGAACAGGGCTAACCATTATACAAAATCATTTTTGAAATCCACAAAAATGTATCACCTTTTTTTAAGAGAAAATTTCAGTTTTGTTTTTAATTTATTTTCATGTATTTATTTATTTGGCTGCACTAGGCCTTATTGCAGCATGGGGGATCCTTAGTTGTGGCATGTAAACTCTTCATTGTGGCATGTGGGTCTAGTTCCCTGACCCGGGAGTGAACTCTGGCTCCTTGCATTGGGAGCTTGGAGTCTTAGCCACTGGACCACCAGGGAAATCCCAAAAGTGTATCAACATTTTATAACTGAACTCTTTGAAATCTTAGTTGATAGATTAGATTAATAAAGTGAAACAAGGAAGAGAAAGAAAATGCTGACATGCTGGTCAATTATTCAAATAGAAACTATTTTTTATTCATAGGGTAAGTTGGAATTTCCCCTTTTTTCAGGAGAATTATTTTATAGCATGATCTTGATCCAAAATAATTGCATATAAATAGTTCTTTAGGATAGAAAAACAAATTATATCCTCACCCACTGTAGATTCAGAGTCATAATGCTAAAAAGCAAAGGAAAATCTATTATGTAATTTTCCATGAAGAATGCAAGCAAATAACAGAAATTTCATTTATTCCAAGGAAATGCCAACCCACTCCAGTATTCTTGCCTAGGAAATCCCATGAACAGAGGGGTCTGGCAGACTACAGTCCATGGAGTCACAAGAGGCAGACATGACTTAGTGACTAAACCACCACCACCACCACGAGTTCTAAAGATAAAACAAGCCATATTTTAAAATATGTAGTTATAACTTAAACATCTGAAGAGACTGTGTATGTTTGCAGGAGTCAATCCAGGAAAATATATCCTTTTTCCCAGTGAGGTTGCCATTATTTAAGCAATTTAGACAGCTTCTTTTAGAATTACCTCTGCAGACTACAGCATATTCTCCTAAAAGTTTTCAGTGATGATAAATCTTTGCCTTTGGAGGTTGGATTTGACCTTCAAAAACAAGCAACACCTATTTTCCGACAACCCTGAGGAAAACTGAATAACAGGCAATCACAGATGTGTGGTAATTTACAAGAACACTCAATGCAGAGGAGAAGTTAAAAGAAAGGTGCTCACTATACTCTTACCTTCTACATCCTGGCCCTGCTGTCTATCTCTGCATGTCTCCATGATATTTTTTTCTCAGCTGGATGTTAAAATCTGTTGAGTTTTCTGTATAGCCCTAAAATTCACATCTCAGGACATAAATCAAATCATAGTATATGCTAATATGATGCTCAGCAGAAATCTTTCCATGATACTAGCTTTGAGTTTGACTCCTTGAAGCCAATGTGCTAGTCAATTCCATCACCGTAAATCGTTATGGGACCAGGATATGTGCTAAAAGTATGGACCCAGGGTTGAAATCCCTGTTCCAATACTTGATATAAAGGCCAATTGCTTAACCTCTCTGGGCTTCCACTTCAGTCAGTCCAGTTGCTCAGTCGTGTCCAAATCTTTGCAACCCCATGGACTACAGCACTTGGACAGGCTTCCCTGTCCATCACCAGCTCCTGGAATTTGCTCAAACTCATGTCCATCGAATCAGTGATGGCATCCAACCATCTTATCCTCTGTTGTCCCCTTCTCCTCCTGCCTTTAATCTTTCCCAGCATCAGGGTCTTTTCAAATGAGTCAGTTCTTTGCATCTGGTGGCCAAAGTATTGGAGCTTCAGCTTCAGCATCAGTCCTTCCAATGAATATTCAGGACTGATTTCCTTTAAGATTGACTGGTTTGACCTCCTTGCGGTCCACTTAATCCTCTGTTAAATGGAGTTAATAATTGTACTTCCCTTATGTTGTTCTTCTACTGTGAAAGCCATAGCTTTTCTTGTGAAGATTAAGTGACTTAATTTCGCTCAAATGCATACAACAGTGCCTGCTGCAAAGTCAACACTAAATATTTGTTGTTGTTTAGCCGTTGGGTCCGACTCTTTTGCAACCCCATGGATTGTAGCCTGCCAGTCTCCTCTGTCCATGGGATTTCCCAAGCAAGAATACCAAAATGGGGTGCCATTTAAATATTAGTTATCATTATTTATGTGATGGCTGTACTAGGCAAAGGATGAGAAGCTAGCCTTCAAAAACAAAACAGAAAAACCAACCCTTTTTTGACTCAAACACTATATACTCTTAGTCCAAGTCAGAGGACCTTAAGAGGATCAGAAGTATATAGGGAATGACAGGCCTCTGAATATACAGGACACAGACAGCTGTTGAGAGGGAGGAACATTAGATGCCATGAAACTAGCTTGCAGTGTAATTTTCAATTCAGTTCAGTTGCTCAGTCGTGACCGACTCTTTGCAACCCCATGGACTGCAGCACACCAGGCTTCACTGTCCATCACCAACTCCCAGCGTTTACTCAACCTCATGTCCATTGAGTTGGTGATGCCATCCAACCATCTCATCCTCTGCCATCCCCTTCTCCTCCTGCTTTCAGTCTTTCCCAGCATCAGGGTCTTTTCAAATGAGTCAGCTCTTTGCTCAGGTGGCCAAAGCATTGAAGTTTCGGTTCAACATCAGTCCTTCCAATCAACATTCAGGACTGATTTCCTTTAGGATGGACTGGTTGGATCTCCTTGCAATCCAAGGGACTCTCAAGAGTCTTCTCCAACACCACAGTTCAAAAACATCAGTTCTTTGGAGCTCAAACTTTCTTTATAGTCCAACTCTCACATCCAGTTTTGACCACTGGAAAAACCATAACCCTGACTAGACAAGAGAAGACTCTACACATGGACGTCACCAGATGGTCAACACAGAAATCAGATTGATTATATTCTTTGCAGCCAAAGATGGAGAAGCTCTATACAGTCAGCAAAAACAAGACTGGGAGCTGACTGTGGCTCAGATCATGAACTCCTTATTACCAAATTCAGACTTAAATTTAAGAAAGTGGGAAAAACCACTAGACCATTCAGGTATGACCTCAATCAAATCCCTAACAATTATACAGTGGAAGTGAGAAACAGATTTAAGGAACTAGATCTGATAGACAGAGTGCCTGATGAACTATGGATGGAGGTTCATGACATTGTACAGGAGACAGGGATCAAGACCATCTCCAAGAAAAAGAAATGCAAAAAGACAAAAAAGCTGTCTGAGGAGGCCTTACAAATAGCTGTGAAAAGAAGAGAAGCAAAAAGCAAAGGAGAAAAGGAAGTATATACCCATTTGAATGCAGAGTTCCAAATAATAGCAAGGAGAGATAATTAAGCCTTCCTCAGTGATCAGTGCAAAGAAATAGAGGAAAACAATAGAATGGGAAAGACTAGAGATCTCTTTAAGAAAATTAGAGATACGAAGGGAACATTTCATGCAAAGATGGGCTCAATAACGGACAGAAATGGTATGGACCTAACAGAAGCAGAAGATATTAAGAAGAGGTTGCAAGAATACACAGAAGAACTGTACAAAAAAAGATCTTCATGACCCAGATAATCATAATGGTGTGATCACTCACCTAGAGCCAAATATCCTGGAATGTGAAGTCAAGAGGGCCTTAGGAAGCATCACTACAAACAAAGCTAGTGGAGGTGATGGAATTCCAGTTGAGCTATTTCAAATACTAAAAGATGATGATGTGAAAGTACTGCACTCAATATGCCAGCAAATTTGGAAAACCAGCAGTGGCCACAGGACTGGAAAAGGTCAGTTTTCATTCCAATCCCAAAGAAAGGCAATGCCAAGGAATGCTCAAAACTACTGCACAAGTGTAATTTTAGTAACCTCTAAAGATATGTCATTACCACCATTATCAGAAAGTGTGGGTCATGGGACTTCGCTGGTGGTCCAGTGGCTGAGAATCTGACTGGCAATGCAGGGAACTCGGGTTCAATCCCTAGTCAGGGAACTAAGATCCCACATGCTGCCAAGCAACTAAGCCCAATAACTGCAACTCAAGAGTCCATGTTCACAACAGAAAGATCCCCCAAGTTGCAATGAAGATCCTGTGTGCTGCAACTAAGACTGGAAGTAGCCAAATAAATAAATAAAAATAAATGGGTAAACATTTTCACTTTTAAAAAAAGGAAGTATTGGTCATTACACTGTATTTTACTGAATATAAGATGCCACAGATGGAAATAAGCATCTCTGTGTCAGAAATACTAATATGAAAAACTGTGTACCTCAGAATCAGTGAAGAAATAACAGAGGTTCGGAAGAGGATATTCTGCCTGCCAGCTTCAGCAGATTTTTCCCCATTCTAGGTGGAACCTCAGCCCCACAAAGGGAAACTTTCTGTGGGTACAGTTGCAAAAGTCAGGACTGAGCTCTGACTTCAGCAGTGGGAAGGGGGAGGCCCTCAAGGGAAGGCTATGTTTTACACGAGGTGAAAAAAATTTCAGAAGAAAGTGGAAATTTTTGAATGAGCATAAATGGTTCCTACTTCCAGTGTTAAAATCTACGCAAGTAGATTCTGAAATTCAGATCTAAATTTCCACCTGTGGAAAGAGTACGTTGTTCCAGTCAGACATGACACAGCCACCTGAGAAGGAAACTGTTTCAAACTTCTCAAGCTTCTCTTCCAGGTTTCCCTTCAAGTTTCTGGTAGCTCCAGGTTTCACGGCAACCAGGATTACTCTTCCCTGGGTGGGCTGGTCTTCATCTAACAGCACCAGAGCCCAGAGACCCGGTAAGTAGCATTAAATGAATGCAAATGTGTCAGGAGCCCCAAAGGCTCAGATCCCCTTTGTAACCAACTCTTTATTTTCTGATCCAACAAATATTAATCAAAGCGTCTGGACCACATGCAGGGTATTGTTTTAAAGATGGAGCCAGGTGCACAGTATTTGATCCTAAGGGACTAGAAAGTGATTTAAATTTGGCATCCACCTGGAACTTCATTCTGTGCATGAATGAAGGGAATGTGAACAGGGAGGGGAGGTATTGAGGGGAGGGGGAGCGGGAGAGGTTGACATCTGTAAACCGTCCAGTTTTCCTAGTGTCTTACCCCTAAAAAGAACTTCACAAAGTATAAGGAAGCTTGCCTTCTGGTAATCCTTTGTGAAAGTGTTGGTCACTCAGTCGTTTTCTACCCTTTTGGACCCCACGAACTGTAGCCCTCCAGGCTCCTTTGTCCATGAAATTCTCCATGCAAGAATAGTGGAGTGGGTAGCCATTCCCTTCCTTTTAATCCATCACAAATTTGTAAAAAACTGAAAAAATTATTCCAAGTTTCTTTGCATCTCATTCTCCACTACCCTCACAAGCCTATGACTGTCTCATTTTAAAATACATACCAGATTCCCTATATAAGAATGTGACTTTTGGATCCATTTCCCCAGCTGGTTTGGAGGCATTTTGGGCATAAAGTTTAATCTTCTGAGCAAGTCTCTGAGTGAACCTACTGCTATTTTGCAGACAAACGGAGTATCATTCAAGGTTGATTCATTTCTTAGTATGACAACTAGAAGACGATCAGCAGCACAATTTATCATCATTATGGTAGAATGATAATTTATCATCATTATAAAATTAGGGTAGAAAAAAGATAACATTTTATCCATTGAAAAATAGCTTCTTTGTAAACTCCATACATACATACAATGGAATATTACTTAGCCATGAAAAAGAACACTTTTGAATCAGTTCTAATGAAGTGGATGAACCTAGAGCCTACTATTCAGAGTGCAGTAAGTCAGAAAGAGAAAAACAAATATCATATATTAGCACATATATATGGAATCTAGAAAGATGGTACTGACAGAATTATTTTCAGGGCAGCAATGGAGACATAGACATAGAGAACAGACTTATGGACATGGGGGCTGTGGGAAGAAGGAGAGGGCGGGATGTATGGAGAAAGTAAGGAAATATATATCACCATATGTAATTAGCCAATGGGAATTTGCTGTAGGACTCAAACCAGGGCTCAGGAACAACCTGGGGGGGGAGGTGGGGAGCGAGGTGGAACAGAGGTTTAAGAGGAAGGAGACATATGTATACCTATGGCTGATTCATGTTGATGTTTGGCAGAGACCAACACAATACTGTAAAGAAATTATCCTTCAATTAAAAATAAATAAATTTAAAAACAGGAAAATAGCTTCTTTATAAAACTGTTAATTCTTTGAATTAACAGTTATGTTTCCGTACTTTCATAGTTATTAAATAATAGTATTTCTCATTCAGTTCAGTTCAGTTCAGTTGCTCAGTTGTGTCAGACTCTTTTTGACCCCATGGACTGCAGCACACCAGGCTTTCCTGTCCATCACCAACTCCCAAAACTTACTCAGACTCATGTCCATTGAGTCAGTGATGCCACCCAACTATCTAATCCTCTGTTGTCTCCTTCTCCTCCTGCCTTCAATCTTTTCCAGCATCAGGGGCTTTTCCAGGGAGTCAATTCTTCACATCAGGTGGCCAAAGTATTGGAGTTTCACCTTCAGCATCAGTTCTTTCAATGAATATTCAGGACTGATCTCATTTAGGATGGACTGGTTGGATCTCCTTGCAGTACAAGGGATCCTCAAGAGTCTCCTCCAGCACTTCAGTTCAAAAGCATCAATTCTTCGGCGCTCAGCCTTCTTCACAGTCCAACTCTCACATCCATACATGACCACTGGAAAAACCATAGCCTGGACTGCTGCTGCTGCTTAGTTGCTTCAGTCGTGTCTGACTCTGTGGGACCCCATAGACGGCAGCCCACTAGGCTCCTCTGTCCCCGGGATTCTCCAGGCAAGAATACTGGAGTGTGTTGCCATTTCCTTCTCTAATGCATACATGCATGCTAAGTCACTTCAGTTGTGTCCAACTCTGCGTGTCCATAGGAACAGCAGCCCATCAGGCTCCTCTGTTCACAGGATTCTCTAGGCAATATTACTAGAGTGGGTTGCCATCTCCTTCTCCAGTAGCCTTGACTAAATGGACCTTTGTTGACAAAGTAATGTCTCTGCTTTTTAATATGCTGTCTAGGTTGGCCATAGCTTTTCTTGCAAGGAGTAAGCGTCTTTTAATTTCATGGCTGCTGTCACCATCTGCAGTGATTTTGGAGCCCAAGAAAATAAACTCTCTCACTGTTTCCATTGCTTCCCCATCTATTTGCCATGAAGTGATGGGAATGGATGCCATGATCATCATTTTATGAATGTTGAGTTTTAAACCAGCTTTTTCACTGTCCTCTTTCACTTTCATCAAAAGGCTCTTTAGTTCTTCTTCACTTTCTGTCATAAGAGTGGTGTCATCTGAATACCTGAGGTTATTGATATTTCTCCTGGAAATCTTAATTCCAGCTTGTGCTTCATCCAGCCCAGCATTTTGCATGAGGTACTCTGTATATAAGTTAAATAAGCAGGGTGACAACATACAGTCTTGCTCTTACCCTATTACAAATAATTTTAAATTGTTTAATGTCTTTCATTTATGAACTGGATCTAATGTTACTTCAATTAGATCACTGAACATCTGGGACTTGGAGATCTGATATTTATACAGAAATTTTTAGAAAGTAAGATTGGTGTTTATTGCATCAGGAATTGGCAGGCGTCTATCAGGAGACTGTCTCAGATAATCATTACCTAACTCAAATTTTCCTTGATTTTTTTCCCCATCCTATGTATTTTTAAAAGACAACTGTACAAAAAATAGAAATGAATATGCTTGGTTAAATTGTCTCTAGTCTTTTTTTTATATATATAACTAACCCATCGATGTCATTGTTAAAAGTTTTTGTTTCGCGTTTTCCTCATTGGCAAACTGAGTAGTAACGTATTCAGAGCCTGCCAGCTCTAATTTTTTTATTATCTCTCAAGTTTACTGACCTCATGGCAAAGAATTTGAAGTCTTCTCTACCACCCCCACGCTTTCTGGGGGTGTTTTTCTGGTATTTTTCTGATATGCTGAGTGCTAGGGTTTATGCCATTATGGCTGTGTATCTAAAAGATGGAAATGATAAAGCGCATGACATCATGCAAACTATGTAATTTTGACTTTTAAGTTTTCCTTCAGTATAAATCCTGGCCCAGGCTGCCAAGAGGTCTGACAAAGGTCAGCCTGGTTTTACTCTAAGTGGGTGAAACCGGAATTCCTTGGCCTTATAAATTCCTTTGGTCTCCACAAACATCTCCTCTTTTCTAACATCAAGTTCATATTCCATGTTTACTCAAATGTGTTTGGCCCACTAATACCTCTTTTAATGAGAATGCAGTTCTCTGCCAGAAGTCCCATTTGGATCATTTACTTTTCCTTTGTTGATCATATCAAGCATCATTACAAATAATAATACTGTAATCACATAGTTCTTTCCAGGAAATGTCATCTTGCTGATGGCATCTAAGACTGGATATTATTAAAATCTGCTTTGTTTTTTTCATCCTGACTGCACTGCACTTTAACACCCTTTGAAGAGAGATGACGTGGAGAGATTTTTCTGGCTTGCGATCAGCATTTCAGGTTGGTGGTCAGATGAAAGCTCTGTTAGAGTTCTTTCCAAGGATTTGTCGTGCACACTCAGATTTCTTGTTCTATGTTGACTCAACCTTTTTTACAAAATACCTCTATAAAAACAGGTCACAGAAGCAGTTCAGAATTAAACAGAATTTTTTCATTCTTTTAAAAAATTTTGGAACATGCATAATCCAAATAAGTTTATTATCCCTTAATGACAAATTAAAGCAGAATATGCCAAACTTCATGCAAAAACTTTCCAAAAATCCCCATTCTGAAATAAAAGCACTTGCCTCAATCTTATGTTTCAAGAGTCTCCTGAATGAAAGAGTGAAACAGAGCCGGTTTCGATGAACCATACAAAATCTGTCCAAAGCAGTATTTGTTTCCAACAAAACTTTGTGGAGCACCCTTGTAAATCACTTCTCCAAAAAATGGCAAGAAGTGCTTCTTTGGCAGTAGGTAGACAGCAAGAAAAAAAGAGTCTTGGGGGATAAACAGCACATATAATCTTAATGTCAGGATCTATTTGGCTATAATCACAGAATACTCAATCAAAAATGACAAACAATATAAGAATTTCTGTTTCATTTAACCAGAAGTCTGTTAAAGATTGCTAGCACTGCTTAACCACATCAGAGCCCTGAGTCGACAACATCTGTTGAGTTCATTCATTCTTTCATCCAACATGCCTTTCGGTATTCTCATGGCCTCCTAGGCACCAGATCATGGGCCAAGAAAAGGTGACACCTGGTGCCCTGGACCAGTACCTTGCAGGACTCTGGGGCTGATACAAACAAAAAGCAAGGTAAGTTCTTCACAGTTTCAAAGATAACTCCCTCTTCATCAGGAAAAGGCTCATATAAATGAAAGCATAGTAAAACAGTTTGACATAGTACTCAGACATTCATCTGATTGTCACAGACAATATCCATCTAGGTATGGGTTCTAACAAACTTAAGGTAGAAGGATTTTCCAGAAGATTATTGAGTGGCTCACAAAACTGACTGGAGGTTTGGAGGACTACATTTGGAAAACAGGACAAAACCAAAGGAATCCACAACTGAGGTCAAGTGAAAAGAACTGCTTGGTTGCCAAGCCACCAGAGGATTCCAGGTACAAGACACAACCACTGTCAGATGAATTCTAAGTTGTCTGTTTGGTTGCCTTGTTGGCCCCTTCACAGTAAGAGTTCACATCTACTGTGAGTTTACATTCTGTGAAGTCTGTTCTAAGCAAGTTAACACTATCTCATTTAATTGTCCTGATAACACCTGGAAGAAAATAATTGTCCCATTTTATAGGTGAAAACTAAGATCATGGCATCCAGTTCCATCACATCATGACAATGGAAACAGTGAGAAACTTTATTTTCTTGGGCTCCAAAATTACAGCAGATGGTGACTGTAGCCACGAAATTAAAAATGGTTGCTCACCGGGGGCCAGCGTGAGGAACTCCGCCCATGGCAAAGGTCATGAGGAAGGAGGCTTGGCATATGCAAAGGCGTGATCAAGCCTCAGGAAATCCCCTGTTCCCGAGCATCTACCCCAAAACCAGAGTCTGTTTTATGCTCTCCCCCATAACCGTTTCTCTCGGAGAAGGAGTAAACGTGCAGCTCCAAGGCAATAAAAATTCCTGGGCGTGACAAGAGTGTTTCAGCTTATGGACTCCTCTGAAGGTTATCTAGCCCACCTGTATAGGTTCGTCCAGCCACATGTGATTGTTTACAGCCTCCCAACCTGAGAGGCACGAGATGTTTTAGACTTACTAAAGGCAAATTCTTTTGGAGAGTTGGAAATTATTAGTATAGTGGGTTAGTTAGGAATTATATTGGTGAAGGGTTTTTCATTTGTTGTGTCAATAATTGCTTCTAATTCCCTGCTCTGGGTGGGACAAGGATGTCTCAGGTCAAACCTCTCTGCTGACAGACTAGCTTGTGTGACAGGATTATCCATACTCCAGCCACTATGCACATGATTGTTTACTACCTGTTAACCATAAACAGCACAGAGAGTTTTGGAGTATTTTGAGAGTCTTAATTAGCATAGGGCTTTTTCTTCTTGTTGAGTCAATGATTGCTGCCAGGCCTCCATATCCTTAGGCACCTGGGAATATATTAATCAATGTATTTGGAATATAGAAAAGGAAATATAGTAGTTTTAAGGTTAGCAATACTAGACTTTTTGAATTAATGAATTTTCTCTTTTGTTATAGATCACTGTACTTTGTCATGAATCACTGTGTCCTTGCTATGTGAAAATGTAACTTTATCACTATCTTAAGACTAAATAGATCTTAAGGGGAACATTGGTGAAAGGATTTTCATTTGTTGGGCTGATGTTTGCTGCTAAATCTCCATGCTCCCTGCCCTTATAATGAATATAACTAGCATATAGGAGAAATAAGCATTAACCTTTAAGCATATAGGAGAAATAAGTATTAACCTTTAAGATTAATCATGTTAACCTTGGGTTAAATAGATTCCTTTCTTGATTGTAACTCACTACACCCTCACCCTATAGGAATGTAACTTTATTTGGAGGGTGGTGCCTGGTTGAAGAAAAAACACCCTTGGAAAAATAAGTTTTTTGGTTATCAGAAAGAAAGCATCATAAAATGTCAGTGGGTCTCATGGCCAGAAGATGATGTAATATTCCTAAGACCTTTCTTTTACATTTATGTGAAGCACCTGATTTTGATAAAGATCAGGACTGCTGACCCCCACGTAACTCTGTATTCATCCCTATATGTAACAAAAGGTATATAAGCAAACCCCAAAATAAAGAAATTGGATCAGTTTCCAGAAAGACTGATTCCCCCATGTCGTTCTTTCTTGCTCCCTGTTTTTCTGGCTGAATTCCCATCTGGAGCATGGATGCTATTTCACATAATCCAAGTTATTCAGCCCCTTTTCTCCACTAATCTTCCTACTACACTATCCGTTTCTAATCTCTCTATATATCTGTGATTAAATATGTATTTTTCCAAGGACGCTGATGCCGTCCCCACCTTCGAATCACCCTGGATCCACCGAGGCTGGACCCCAGCAGCTCCTTGGAAGAAAAGCTATGACCAACCTAGTCAGCATACTAAAAAGCAGAGACATTACCAACAAACGTCTGTCTAGTTATAGCTATGGTTTTTCCAGTAGTCACATATGGATGTGAGAGTTAGACCATAAAGAAAGCTGAGTGCCGAAAAATTGATGCTTTTGAACTGTGGTGTTGGAGAAGACTCTTGAGAGACTCTTGGACTGCAAGGAGATCAAACCAGTCAATCCAAGAAAATGAGTCCTGAATATTCATTGGAAGGACTGATGACAAAGTTGAAACTCCAATCATTTGGCCACCTGATGCCAAGAGCTGACTCATTGGAAAAGACCCTGATGCTGGGCAAGATTGAAAGCAGGAGGAGAAGGGGACGACAGAAGATGAGAAGGTTGGGTGGCATCACTGACTCAATGGACATGAGTTTGAGCAAGCTCCTGGAGTTGGTGATGTACTGAGAAACCTGGTCTGCTACAGTCCACGGGGTCATGAAGAGTCTGACATGACTGAGTGACTGAGCTGACTGACTGCCAGGTGAAGCTACTGAGACTCACAGAGACTGGGCACCTTGCCTAAGATCCTCAAACCCAGGCAGGCTAACTACACCACTTCATCTGTCTCTCAAAGTCTAAATAGCAACCTCCAAATTCCTGAGCCAGTGGCCTCTATCCTAACTGCCAGAAGTCAGGAGAAGCACATACACGAACTTTTTGGCTTCCTAAACTTACACATGGCTGACTGTTGATTTTCCAACATGTGAAGGGAGGTCAAATGCTGGCAGGGAAAGTTTTACAAACACCACTCCAAAGACTACAGAGAGAAACATAAAAAGCAAAATAAGTGAAACATCCAAACTTGGGAAGAAATATCCTGATTATTCTCAGATTGTAATTTTCTGTTTAGCTATATTCTGCATGCTTCTTTCTGCCTAAGAATACCTCAATATTTTGTTATGTTTATGGAAAAACAAATTGAAGTCATGTATGACACTCTTCCTTTCGGCTCTCTCTCTCTCTCTTTTTTTTTTTTTTTTTGGTGTCTGGTCTGCTTTATTTGTCACTCTCAGAACACCTCATTTTTGACTGGACTCAGACTTGGAAGTAGAAGCTCTCAGGGAGGACAGCCTCCGTCTCTTGGTGATCTGCTCCTGCCGTTTTTCTTTGGCCTCCTTCATTCTCTTGGCCAAAAGTTTAGCATATTCTGCAGCCTCTTCTTTATTTTTCTTAGTACACTGTTTCTTCAGAGCAATACACCGGCGTTTGTGTGGCAGAACTCAGGGAGTCACGAGACGCTGAATCTTGGGTGCTTTAGTCCTAGGTTTCTTACCGTCTTTGTTTAGGGGCTTTCACACAACATATTGGCGGACATCATCTTCTTTAGAGAGATTGAAAAGTTTGCGGATTCTGCTAGCTCTTTTGGGACCCAGGCGATGAGGCACTGTAGTATCAGTGAGTCCAGGAATATCCTTCTCCCCTTTTTTCACGATGACCAAATTGAGAACACTCAGATTGGCATCCACAATGCAACCCCGCACAGATTTGCGCTTTCTCTCTCCAGTCCTCCTTGGTCTGTAACAGGAATGCCCCTTACTCAGAAGCAGGTGAACTCGGCCATGGGTCAAGACACCCTGCTTCATGGGGAAACCCTGCTTATCATTCCCGCCACTGATTCGGACCACATAACCCTTCCATTCTTCACCCAGAGCGTCAGCAGCAACTTCTGTGGCCATACGCTTCTCGTAGAAGGTACGAAGTTTTCGTTCATCGTCCACTTCAATGAGCTTCTCGCAGCCAGTGGCCGGGAAAGAGATGTTCAGCTTCATTCTGAAGCGGCCGACAGCCTCCGAGGCGCCACGAAAAAGAGCTTGGCTCTCTTTAAATTATGCCAAGATAATTCTGGTAAAAATAGCTATCTAGTTTGACTATTCAAATCAATGGAGATAAAAGTGTCCTTATTCCATCCTACTTCTCAAATATCTGAATGATTTTCAAGAAATCATATATGCAAGCATGAGCTCAGAGGTGATCTTATTAAACACAAAAGAAAGAACAATGACCAAAACCAAAGAAGCTTATACGTTTATTCTCCCCTATATGTTTGGCTCTGGAGTGGAAGGAAAGAATGACCATTTTATGGAGGCAAAGTTAAACCAGCCAAGTTGAAGTCATATTTTCTAAGAGACATAGTTAAATAGCTCTGACCAGAACTTGCTTTTGTCTCTCTGCTTAGTATTTTGCCCTGAATCTATGGACTGTTTCAGTTTATATTCTAATACTAGCACAGAAATGACCCAAACTGTCAGTGTTCACACAGATCAACCCTATTTGTTCCCACATATAGAGAAAAAGAAATTGTGTAATTCCCAAATTACTGGTTGAATTTTTGTAAGCAACATACAACATATAGGATATTGATGTGTTTTGATAGAAGAGATAGGGAATGCAAGAAATATCAAGGGAAATTTTAAACCCTTTAGAAAAACGGAGCCCTATTCCAAATCACAAGGACAGAATTTCAAAGAAAATGTTGTCTTCTTGGACTAAATTATATACATAGGTATCCAAAGTATATATGTGCTAAGTCACTTCAGTCGTGTTCAGCTCTTTGCGACTCCATTGACTGTAGCCAACCAGGCTCCTCTGTCCATGGGATTCTCCAGGTAAGAATACTGGAGTGGGTTGTTATGTCCTCTTCTAGGGGATCTTCCTGACCCAGGGATCAAACCCAAGTCTCCTGTGGCTCCTGCACTGCTGCTGGATTCTTTACCACTGAGCCACAAGGGAAGCCCCATCCTAAGTATATAAGTACTCAGTATTCTGCTTACAGAAGAAAGTCTGCTTGGCAAAAATCCCAACTGTAAACTTACAAGGACATGTGCCACAGGAGCTGGCTTAGCTAAGTTAGGAACACAATTCAGAAAGAATTCTGCTTCATATTTTCCTTTTCCACATTTTGCAGACCATCTATCCTCAATTTCCTGAAATGTCATTACTCTCCACTTCATTAATAACAGATAAAGAACAAGTTTTGAAATCAGTGACAAATAGTCTTCATTTGATTTTTTTTAAAAACCCATAGTTACCTTTAAAGGTCGTTTTGATTTTAAGCCGAGAGCCAGTGACTTTTCGAGAAGTTTCCTGTTTTCTTTTTAGAAGAAAAACAGCCAGCATGAATGATAAGAATTTGTGGCGAATTCTAAACATAAAGCCTTTTGCATTTAAATATTTCCACAGATTTTAGTTCTCACCACAGGACTCTTGGCCTTCAAAACTTCAATTCTTTTTCTAATTCCACAAATATGAATTTCCCTGAATCTGCTTCTTGAGAGATTTCCAATAGCCAAAATGGGCAATTGACTTTATTGTTTTTCTAATCACATGGACAGTTAGGACAAAGGAATTTCATTCATATCTGACTGTTCCTAATATTTGTTTTTCATTTAGAAGGATAGGTATTCTGGAAGGAAGTTTTTAGTGACTGGGAGAGACATAATGTTATTTCTATTTAAACTGACGTTCACTAAGAAAATTCCTACCGAGTTAAACCTGACAAGGATGTATTCTGAAAAGCCATGGTTACCTTCCACGAAGTAAAACTCAAAAGGTCAAAAATGTACTCAGAAAAACTCTAGTTTTTTTTTTTTATAATTATAATCATTCATAAACTTAATCTCTTTGTAATTTAACAGGAAGCACTTTCTGAGGAAATACATTCCAAGAACTTATTCTTCACGTAGAAAAATCATTTTTGTTTGTCCTAAAATGACACAGTTGAGCTTTTCAAGCAGCCCCTAAATCTTTCTAATATTTGAAAACTTATTTCAAGTAATTTATTCACAAGGCAATACATTTTACCCTCTCTTAGGAAGATTGATGAATTAAATGATTTTTATCTTCTCTCCCTATTTTCTGTATCTTTATACATTCCTATAAACCAATGGGCTGCCCTGGTGTCTCAGTGGCAAAGAATCCATGTGCCAACGAAGGTGACGCGGGTTCAATCCCTGGGTTGGGAAGATCCCCTGGAGGAGGAAATGGCAACCTACTCCAGTATTCTTGCCTGGAGAATTCCATGGACAGAGGAGCCTAGTGGGCTACAGTCCATGGGATTGCAAAAGAGTCAGACATGACTTAGCAACTAAAAAAATACCAAATAAATCCATCCATACTTTGTTTTAAGCCTAAAAGCTAGTAATATGAAGTCTGTAGACCTGTTATCTGATCTTATTGATCCTTGATTTCTTTCTTTTTTTTTTTTTTTAAATTTGACTGTGCCATTTGGAATCTTATTTCCCTGACCAGGGATCAAACCTACAGCTGCTGCATTTGAAGCACAGAGTCCAGGGAAGTCCCCATCCTTGATTTTTTTAATCAGTGAAATGAAAAGATTGGCTAGAGCCATTTCCTTCTCCAGGGGATCTTCCTGACTCAGGGATCGAACCCGGGTCTCCTGCATTCCAGGCAGATGCTTTAACCTCTGAGCCACCAGGGAAGCCCTCTAAAGTAACTTACAATGGTTAAACTAAAGTTTCAGTGAAAGCTCAAACTTATTCACAATGAGATCTACTTCAGTCCTACATTGACTTGAAAAACCAACCAACCAACAAACAAAAAAAACGCACAATGTTAAGAGCTGTAAGTTGAGTCTATTCAGTGTCTTACGGAGGACTACAGCCCAGGAGACAGCCTCTCAGAGAGCTTGGAGAAACTGTTCCAAAGAGGTAAGTGTAAGAGTCAGCATATGTGTGATTTTGGAGAAGCGGGTACATGCAATCAAGCACACATCTAACAGGTTCCTGCCAGTCACAAGTGACAGATACCTTTGTTCTTGCTGTTCAGTCGCTCAGTCGTGTTGACTCTGTGCAGCCCCATGGACTGCAGCACACCAGGCCTCCCTGTCTTTCCTGCGTATGGGAAGATGCAAGAAACCAGGTTCATGAACCATGTCTCATGAAAATATGTAACTTTTTGAAGGCCTGTTCTGCCGGTTTTCCCAGAGTACAGAGTGCCTCATTCCTGATCTCTGTCCTGAATTCCTTTCAGGGTGTGTTGAAGGTCAGCGACTGCTCTGGCTAATGACTTAATTCTTGTAGAACTAGGTGGCAGCAGTGACCTTCTTTAGCTAGCACACTGGCACAAAAACAGCAAACCCCAATCAAGGTCACTTGGGTAGACACAAATCCAAAATGTTTTACTTAATTGAATTATCCATTTTTACTTCAAATTCATTAATTTTGTTCAGTGAAACTTAGCAAAATGATAGAGAACGTTAACAATTTTTCTTCTGTCTTTGGCCCTGAAATCTGTGTATTGAAATTTACTATCTTTCCATGGTGGTATCCTTTCAATGCCCCCATTTAGGCAAAGTTGAAAGTTGCTGAAACTTTCTGATGATCTGGCTTACAAAATGACCTCTTTCATATGGAAAACATCCTAAATACATCAATTAGAATTACTTTATCCAATATGTTAAACACTGAGTCTTTTGCAAGAAATATTTATTTTGAGAAGTGCAGTAAAGTTCAACCTCAAATGATGCAAATTACATTTTTCCCACCATAATATTAAGATATTTTTAAGGATATAATGGAAAACAATGCTTATATGGTTTGCAATCTACTAGGTAGTGCTTTCAATATTTCATAACCTTCAAGGGCACACTGATCTAGTTCTTACTAGATTCAAGATTTTTCCTTCTAAAAGACATTGTTGGTTCTATAAACATCACTTATATGATAACTAAATTCATGACAGTGGGCATATCAACAGCAAAGTAATCATCTGATATGGCAGCAAATTTAAGTTAAGATCTCACAAATTATACCAAAATAAATTTCATGTGGATCAAAGAATTAAATGTAACTGAAGAGAGAAAAAATCTTAAAACACAGTGAAGGTCTTTTAAAATATGACTCAAATATAGAAACCAGTGAAGAGTTGCTAATTTTGGCTACATGAAAGTAATATTAATCTGGAAAATAATTGCAATTCTTGTCACTGACAAAGAGCTCATTTTCCTAATATATAAAGATATCCCAGAATCAATAAGAAAAAAACAAAACAATAGAAAAATAGGTTAAAAACGTTCCCAGATAGATCACAGAAAGAAAAATATAAATAGCTTTTCAGCATAGGGAAAAGTAGGCTATCTCACTTGAAATAAAGGAAATGCTAATTCAGCTTTTGCTATTGTTCACTCGCTAAGTCATGTCCAACTCCTTTCAACCCCAAGGTCTGCAGCACACCAGGCTCCCCTGTCCTTCACTATCTCCCAGAGTCTGCTCAAACTCATGTCCATTGAGTTGGTGATGCTATCCAACCATCCCATCTTCTGTTGCCCCCTTCTCCTACTGCCCTCAATCTTTCCCAGCATCAAGGTCTTTTCCAAGAAGTCAGCTCTTTGCATGAGGTAGCCAAAGTATTGGAGCTTCAGCTTCACCATCAGTCGTTCCAGTGAATATTCAGGGTTGATTCCCTTTAGGATTGACTTTTTTTGATCTCCTGTCTGTTGGGAGCCAGCGTGAGGAACTCCGCCCATGGCAAAGGTCATGAGGAAGGAAGTTTGGCATATGCAAAGGCGTGATCAAGCCTCAGGAAACCCCCTGTTCCAGAGCATCTACCCCCAAAACCAGAGTACTTTACGGGGAGCTCTCCCCCATAACCCATTTCTCACAGAGAAGGTGTTAACTTGCAGCTCCAGTTAATAAAAATTCCTGGGCGTGACAAAAGTGTTTCAACTTAAGAACTCTGAAGGTTCTCTGGCCTGCCTGATCAGGTTCATCAGGCCACATGTGATTGTTTACAGCCTCCCAACCTTGAGAGGCATGAGATGTTTTAAAACTTTCTAAGTACAGACTCTTTTGAGAAGATTAGAAGATCATTAGTATAGTATTAGTGGGTTGATTAGGAATTATATTGGTGAAGGGTTTTTTCATTTGTCCTACCAATAATCACTGCTAACTCCCTGCCCTGGGTGTGACAAGGATGTCTCAGGTCAAACCTCTCTGCTGACAGACTAGCTTGTTTGACAACCTCTCAATCATAAACAGCACAAAGAGTTTGGAGTATTAGCGTAAGGCTTTTTTCATTAATGAGTCAATGATTGCCATCAGGCCTCCATATCCTTAGGCACCTGGGAATATATTAATCAATGTATTTGGAATATAGAAAAGGAAATATCATAGTTTTTTGATGTTAGCAATACTAGACTTTTTGAGTTAATGAATTTTCTCTTTTGTTATAGATCACTCTTTTGTTATAAATCACTATAAATCACTATGCTATGTAACAATGTAACTTTATCACTATCTTAAGACAAAATAGATCTTAAGGGGAACATTGGTGAATGGTTTACATTTGTTGAGCCAATATTTGCTGCTAAATCTCCATATTCCTGCCCTTATAATGAATATAACTAGCATATAAGAGAAATAAGTATTAACCTTTAAGATCAATCATGTTAAACCTTAGGTTAAGTAAATTCCTTGCTTGATTGTAACTCACTACACTCTCACCCTATAGGAATGCAACTTTATTTGGAGGGTGGCACCTGATTTAAGAAAAAATCACCCCTGGAAAAATAAGTTTTCTGGTTAACTGACCAGTATCAGAATGGGCCATAAAATGTCAGCAGACCTCATGGCCAGGAGATGATGAAACTCATAAGACCTTTGTATAATTTTATATGAAGCACCTGATTGTGACAAGGGTCAGGTCTGCTGACCCCCACGTGACTCTGTATTCATCCCTATGTATAACAAAAAGGTATATAAACAAATCTGAAAAATAAAGAAATTGGATCAGTTTCTGGAGAGACTGATTCCCCCATGTCTTTTCTTTCTTGCTCCCCGCTTTCCTGGCTGAATTCCCATCTGAAATGTGGGTACTCACCAAGCCTGCTAATTCTGCCTGGGCTTCTGAGATCGGACCAGGGAGGCCTCAGTGCCTCCTCTCCTTCGGGAGAATGGAAAGACGCCTGTGGCCTACGTAGGTGATGATTAGTATTCCACGTAAACCAGTTATTCAGTCTCTTTTCTCCATTAATTCTCCTACTACACTATCTGTTTCTAATCTCCCTCTATATCTGTAATTAAATAAGATTTTTCCAGGACTCCAATTCAGTCCCCACCTTCGAATTACCCTGGATCCACCAGGGCTGGACCCCGGCACCTGTCCAAGGGACTATCAAGGTCTTCTCCAGCACCACAGTTTGAAAACATCAATTCTCTGGCAGTCAACCTTCTTTATGGTCCAAATCTCACATCCATACATGACTACTGGAAAAACCATAGCTTTGACTATATGGACCTTTCTTGTGAAAGTGATGTCTGCTTTTTAATATGCTGCCTAGGTTTGTTATAGTTTTCCTTCCAAAGAACAAGCATCTTCCAATTTCATGTTTGCAGAAATCATCCGCAGTGATTTTGGACCCCAAGAAAACAAAATCTGTCACTATTTCTCCACTTTTTCCCCTTCTATTGGCCATGAAGTGATAGGATTGGATGCTATGATATTAGTGTTTTTTTGTTTTTGTTTTTGTTTTTTAGTAAAAAAGGATTTTTATTTATTTATTTTTATTTATTTATTGGAGGCTAATTACTTTACAATATTTTATTGGTTTTGCCATACATTGACATGAATCTGCCAGGGGTGCACATGTGTTCCCCATCCTGAATCCCCCTCCATGTTGAGTTTCAAGCCAGCTTTTTCACTCTCCTCTTTCACCTTCATCAAGAGGCTCTCTAGTTCCTCTTCATTTTCTGCCATAAAAGTGATGTCATCTCATGATTCTCTACATAGAAAACCCTAAAGACACCACCAGAAAATTACTAGAGCTAATCAATGAATACAGTAAAGTTGCAGGATATAAAATTAATACAGAAATCTCTTGCATCCCTGTACACTAACAATGAGAAAACAGAGAAATTAAGGAAACAATTCCATTCACCATTACAATGAAAAGAATAAAATACTTAGGAATAAATCTACCTAAAGAAACAAAGAGTCAGACACTACTGAGCGAATTCACTCATTCACTCACTCAAAGAAACAAAAGACTCATATATAAAAAACTATAAAACACTGGTGAAAGAAATCAAAGATGACACAAATAGATGGAGAAATATACCATGTTCATGGATCAGAAGAATCAATATAGTGAAAATGAGTATACTACTCAAAGCAATCTATAGATTCAATACAATCCCTATCAAGCTACCAAAGGTATTTTTCACAGAACTAGAACAAATAAATTCACAATATGTATGGAAATACAAAAAACCTTGAATAGCCAAAGCAATCTTGAGAAAGAAGAATGGAACTGGAGGAATCAACCCGCTTGACTTCAGACTATACTACAAAGCTACAGTCATCAGAGAGTATGGTACTGGTTCAAAGACAGAAATATAGATCAATGGAATAAAATAGAAAGCCCAGAGATAAATCCATGCACCTATGGACACCTTATCTTTGACAAAGGAGGCAAAAATATACAATGGAGAAAAGGCAATCTCTTTAACAAATGGTGCTGGGGAAACTGGTCAACCACCTGTAAAAGAATGAAACTAAAACACTTTCTAACACCATACACAAAAATAAACTCTAAATGGATTAAAGCTCTAAATGTAAGACCAGAAACTATAAAACTCCTAGAGGAAAACATAGGCAAAACACTCTCTGACATAAATCACAGCAGGATCCTCTATGACCCACCTTCCAGAGTAATGGAAATAAAAGCAAAAATAAATAAGTGGGACCTAATTAAACTTAAAAGCTTTTGCACAACATGGGAAACTAAAAGCAAGGTGAAAAGACAGCCTTCAGAATGGGAGGAAATAATAGCAAATGAAGCAACTGACAAAGAATTAATCTCAAAAATATATAAGCAGCTCATGCAGCTCAATACCAGAAAAATAGAAGACCCAATCAAAAAATGAGCCAAAGAACTAAACAGACATTTCTCCAAAGAAGACATACAGATGGCTAACAAACAGGAGAAAAGATGCTCAATATTATCAGAGCAATGCAAATCAAAACCACAATGAGGTACCATCTCATGCTGGTCAGAAAGACTGCTATCAAAAGTTCTACAAACAATAAATTCTGGAGAGGGTGTGGAGAAAAGGGAACACTCTTACATTGTTGGTGGGAGTGCAAACTAGTACAACCACTATGGAGATCAGTGTGAAGATTCCTTAAAAAACTGGAAATAGAACTGCCATAAGACCCAGCAATACCACTGCTGGGCATACACCAAGGAAACCAGTACTGAAAGAGATACATGTACCCCAATTTTCATTGTAGCACTGTTTACAATAGCCAGGACATGGAAGCAACCTAGATGTCCATCAGCAGACGAATGGATAAAAAATGCTATGCTATGCTAAGTTACTTCAGTCATGTCCAACTCTGTGTGACCCCATAGATGGCAGCCCATCAGGTTCCCCCGTCCCTGGGACTCTCCAGGGAAGAACACTGGAGTGGGTTGCCATTTCCTTCTCCAATGCATGAAAGTGAGAAGTGAAAGTGAATTTGCTCGGTTGTGTCCGACCCTCAGCGATCCCATGGACTGCAGCCTACCAGGCTCCTCCATCCACGGGATTTTCCAGGCAAGAGTACTGGAGTGGGGTGCCATTGCCTTCTCCGATAGCTATGGTACATATACACAGTGGAATATTACTCAGCTGTTAAAAAGAATCAGTTCTAACAAGGTGGATGAAACTGGAGCCTATTATACAGAGTGAAATAAGTCAGAAAGAAAAACACCAATACAGTATATTAACGCATATATATGGAATTTAGAAAAATGGTAACGATGACCTTATATGTGAGATAGCAAAAGAGACACAAAGAACAGATTTTCAGACTCTGTGGGATGATTTGAGAGAATAGCCTTGAAACATGTATATTACCATATGTGAAATAGATCACCAGTCCAAGTTCAATGCATGAAACAGGGCACTCAAAGCCAGTGCACTGGGACCACCCTGAGGGATGGGATGGGGAGGCAGGTGGGAGGGGGTTCAGGATGGGGGGCACATGTACACCCATGGCTGATTCATGTCAATGTTGGCAAAAATCTCTACAATGTTGTAAAGAAATTAGCCTCCAATTAAAATAAATTAATTTTTTAAAGTGATGTCTTCTGCATAAATAAGGGTGTCAATATTTCTCCCAGCCAACTTGATCCCAGCCTGTGATTCATTCAGCACAGCATTTCTCATGATGTACTCTGCATATAAGTTAAATAAGCAGAGTGAAAATATACAACCCTGTTGTACTCCTTTCCTAATTTTTACCTGTCCATTGTTCCATGTCCTATTTGACTTATTGCCTCTTGACCCAAATACAGGTTTCTCAGGAGGCATGTAAGGTGATCTGGTACTCCCATATCTTTAAGAATTTTCCACAGTTTGTTGTGATCCACACAGTCAAAGGCTTTAATGTAGTCAATGAAGCAGAAGTAGATGTTTTTCTGAAATTCCCTTGCTCTCTCCATGAGCCAATGAATGTTGGCAGCTTGATCTCTGGTTCCTTTGCCTCTTCAAAACTCAGTTTGTACATCTGAAAGTTCTCAGTTCATGTACTGCTGAAGTCTAGCTTGAAGGATTTTGAGCATTATCTTGCTAGCATGTGAAATGAAAGCAGTTTTACAGTAGTTTGAACATTGTTTAGCATTGCCCTTCTTTGGGATTGAATTTGAAAAAAAAACTGACTTTTTTCCAGTCCTGCGGTCACTGCTGAGTTTTCCAAATTTGCTGACATATTGAGTGTAGCTATTTAAGCATCATTTTTAGGGTTTTAAGTAGCTCAGCTGGAATTTCATCACCTCTACTAGTTTTGTTGATAGTAATGCTTCCTAAGGCCCACTTGACTTCACATCCCAGGATGTCTGGCTCTAGATGAGTGATTATACCATTGTGGTAATCTCAGTCATTAAGACCTTTCCTATATAGCTCTGTATATTCTTGTGACCTCTTCTTAATATCTTCTGCTTCTATTAGGTCTTTCCCTTTCTGTCCTTTATTGTGCCCATGCTTGCTTGAAATGTTCCCTTGATATCTCAGTTTTTCTGGAAAGATCTCTAGTTTTTCCCATTCTATTGTTTTCCTCTATTTCTTTTTTTTTTTAATGAGTATCATTGATTTCTTTAATGCATGTCAATAATGATGAAGAACCATTTTACTTTTCCCTGTTTAGACTTCCAACCTTTCATTTTTTTAATTTTTTTTATTTTTGAAGTAAGCCAGAAGGAAAAACACCTCTATTTCTTTGCATTGTTCATTTAAGAAAGGTTTCTAATCTCTCCTTGCTATTCTCTGGAACTCTGCATTCAGTTGGGTATATTGTTCCCTTTCTCCTTTGTCTTTCACTTCTCTTCTTCACTCAGCGATTTGTAAAGCCTCCTCAGACAACCACTTTGCCTTCTTGCTATTCCATTTCTTGGAGGGGGTTTTTGCCCACAGTAGTAAATAAAATGGTCATCAGAATTAAATTCTCCCATTCCCATCCATTTTTAGTTCAGTGATTCCTAAGATATGGATGTTCATTCTTGCTGTCTTCTCTTTGACCATGTCCAGTTTACCTTGATTCATGGACCTAACACTCCAGATTCCTTTGCAACATTGTCCGTTACACAACTGGACTTTACTTTCACACCAGACACATTCACAACTGAGCGTCATGTCTGTTTTGGCCCAGGTGCTTCTTTCTTTCTGGAAAGTGAAAGTGTTAATCGCTCAGTCGAGTCTGACTCTTTGTAACCCTACGGACTATAGCCTGCCAGGCTCCTCTGCCATGTAATTCTCCAGACAGGAATACTGGAGTGGGGTACCATCCCCTTCTCCAGGGGATCTTCCCAACACAGGGATCGAACCCATGTCTCCTGCATTGCAGGTGGATTCTTTACTGTCTGGAGTTATTCGTTATTACCTTCCACCCTTCCCCAGTAGCATTGGAGAAGGCAATGGCAACCCACTCCAGTACTCTTGCCTGGAAAATCCCATGGACAGGGGAGGCCTGGTGGGCTGCAGTCCATGGGATCGTGGAGTCAGACATGACTGAGCGACTTTCCTTTCACTTTTCACTTTCATGCATTGGAGAAGGAAATGGCAACCCTCTCCAGTGTTCTTGCCTGGAGAATCCCAGGGATGGAGAAGCCTGGTGGGCTGCCATCTATGGGGTCACACAGAGTCGGACACGACTGAAGTGACTTAGCAGCAGCAGCTTCCCCAGTAGCATATTGGAAACTTTCTGACCTGGGGGAGTTCATCTTCTGGTATCAAGTCTTTTTGCCTTCTCATATTCTTCACAGGGTTCTCCCAGCAAGAACACTGGAGTGGGTTGCCAATTCCTGCTCCAATGGATCGAGTTGTGTCAGAACTTTTCACTATGACCTGTCCATCTTGGGTGACCCTGCCTGCCATGGCTCATAGCTTCATTGCATGACTCAAAATGAGTTATGCAAGCTCCTTCACCACAACAAGGCTGTGATCCATGAAGGGCAATTCTAATTTTAGTGAGATATTTTTTCCAATCTTGTCAGATTTGTCAAGATGAAAATTTTAATGATTTGGTGTGTTAGTGCATACTTGGACAATAGTGACTTAGTTGTACTTGATGTTTCCATGGAAGGAATTTGGTAGTGACTACTAATATTTAAAATATGCATACCCTTTAACCTAGCCAGTTAGACACACACAGTCTACATATATATTCACACCTCTGTAAGATGATATATTTTAGGCTATTTATTAATTACAGAAAGATATTAAGGCAGGCATGCCATAAAAGTCAATCAAGGGTTGGTTGATTTTAGGGAATTTCTTGGCTGTCCAGTGGTTAGCACTTTGCACTCTCACTGCTGAGGGCTTGGATTCAATCCCAGGGGACTAAAGTCCCTCAAGCATGTGGGATCTTAGTTTACTGACGGGGATTGAACTCATGCCCCCTGCAGTGGAATGGTCAAGTCTTAACCACTAGACCACCAGGGAAGTCCTGAGAGTTGGCTGATTCAAAAAATTTGACACTCCCTGTGTTAGAATGGAATGCTTAAAGAGTTATTTAGAGAAAGACTGAGGAAGCTCCTTATATTCTGATGTGAAGCAAAAAATCAAGATGTATTTTCAGATTAAAAAAAGCAAAGTGCAGAATATCTTTTGGGTGAAAATGAAGGTGGGGGAACCGTACATGTAATTATTTGAATATGCAGTTTATCATTGGAAGGACATCCAAGAAAATGCTAATATACTCCTCTGAAGAGGGGAACTGCGTGGGTGGGGAACAATGTAAGGTGAAACTTTCCCAAAGTTGGAGACCAGCTGAGTACTTATTGCTTGTATAGTAGTGAAACCACACAACTCAGATGGGACTTGAATCCATGACCCAGGACTCCAACCCTGCCAGAACCCAGGTTGGGACTTGAACTGTCTTCTAATTGAGATCACACACCTGGTGTCAGGATGTAATGAAGCTTGGGTTCTTTATGTCTCATCATAGAAAGAATTCAGTCAGAGATTGAAATAGATAGATTAAAAAAAACAATAGATTAAAAAGTAGATTTGTTTAGAGGGAAACACTCTCCACAGACTGACTGTGTGCCATCTCAGAACATAAGAGGCCTCAAAATATGGCATGGTTAGTTTTTATGGGTTGAGTAATTTCATAGGCTAATGAAATTAACCTTCCACATATGAAAGTGAAAATGAAAGTTGCTCAGTCATGTCCAAATCTTTGTGACCCCATGGACTATACAGTCCATGGAATTCTCCAGGCCAGAATATTGGAGTGGATAGCCTTCCCCTTCTCCAGGAGATTTTCCCAACCCAGGGATCGAACCCAGGTCCCCCACATTGCAGGCAGATTCTTTACCAACTGAGCTATCAGGGAAGCCATGTATGTATCTATGTGGGTTACAACAACTACTAATACTTAAAATAGTGGGAATTGGTGATTTATTTCTTTTCTTCTTTCTTTCCTTTTCTTCCTTCTTTCCTTCTTTTCCTGGCCTACTTCTGCTGCTTTCTCCTCCTGCTCTTATTCTCCCTTCTCATCCTCCATCTCCTTTTTCTCTTTCCTTCCCCCAAATGGGGCTTTTCCCATTCATATTTCATGACCATGGGCTTTTCAAGCACTTTATGAGAGGCAAGTACATCCCAGCCTCCAGTGATCTTGCCAGCACTTTCCAGGGAATAGAATGAGGTCTTTATTTTTCCTATGTTTTGAGTACATACTTATCCAATGGTCATGAGATCATTCTTATGTACCTAAAACATTGGATATGGCCAACTGCTATACATACACACACACACACACACACACACACACACATATATATACACATATATATATGTGGGCTTCCCAGGTGGCTCAGGGGTAAAGAATCCAACTGCCAGTGCAAGAGATATCAGTTTGATCACTGAGCTGGGAAGGTCCCATGGAGGAGGAAATGTCAATCCACTCCAGTGTTCTTGCCTGGAAAATCCCATGGACAGAGGAGCTTGGCAGGCTACAGTCTCTGGAATCACACAACTGAGTGACTGAGCCTGCACACACATACAAATACACAGTGAAAACAAAGTCATTAAACAGCAAGTATTAGGAAGTGTTCATATTTAATAACATCAAAATTATATCCACAGCAAAAAGAAGTACAAGAGAAGTTTCTGTCTCTCCCACCCTTGTTCTCTCTCTCTCTCCTTCTGATAAGCTATCGTGAATGAGAAATTTAATTAAAATACGTGTATTTTGTATATGGAAGAGAAAGCAACACAGTTAAAACTTCACCACTGGCTCTGACTCAGCAGGTTAGAAGAACCGAACTTCTGGGTTGTAGTCACTTTTCTCATCATAATATTTCTTCCATCTTCCCACATCAATTCTGAATTGAAAATTCCTAATAACTGTCCAAGTCTCTCCAACAGACACACACACACACATACACAGCTTGCTTCCTACTCTGGAAGTCTTTCTGTGCCCTTGGCTGGAAAGAAGGCAGCAATCAAAGCGTTTCCTTGAATAGTGGAAGCCAAGATAAATCTACTTATTCTGAGAAACAATAGAATTTCCACTGGGACCAAACTCCACGGAGCTGATTAGCATTTCTTTCATACTAATGAAAGCATTTGGCTTAGATGTCAGGTCAGGGGTTAGTAGAGGTGAGTCCATTAGCCATTATATCAAATAAGAACATTCGCATTCAGCTTCCCTGGTGGCTCAGATGGTGAAGAATCCATCTGCAATGTGGGAGACTCAGGTTCGATCCCTGGGTTGGGAAGATCCCCTGTAGGAGGGCATGGCAACCCACTCCAGTATTCTTGCCTGGAGAATCCCCATGGACAGAGGAGCCTCACAGGCTACATGCAGTCCACGGGGCCACAAAGAGTCAGGCATGACTGAGCGACTAAGCACACACACAATTCATATTCAACTAACTTGTGTTTTATTTCTTCAAATGCCCTTTCTCATTCTTAATGATCAGTATTATCTTATCTTGGGCCATATTTTTTGTTTAGTTCTTTCATTTTTCCAGTTTGACACTAAGAGGCTTAATCTAGGACAATCAACAAACCAGACCACCCACCAACAGCCAACTGGTAATATTTTGTTGTATTTTATGTTGTGAGCTTTAATCCATCTTTAGGAGAATTTATATTCTGTTAATGAAAAGACTGAAGTTTCTTGCTATCTTTTCTATTCAACATGTAATCTAAGTGGACTGGAATAGGAATCTAAGAAAATACCAGAAGATGTAATCTGTTCTTGGGAGTGGGGGGAGAGGAGGTTAGATAACTAACTTTGTTTATGCATCCTGTACCAGGTAATTAAAGCTTTTATCTTCTTCTCCATGAAGACGGTACTTCAAACAGAACCAAGTGCAGTTTATCTGGGTTTGCTGTTCTTGTGGGTTCTGTGAGTTTCAGAATTATATCACATTTCCTCCATTTATATTTTTTCATCTTGAGTGTCTGTTCATTATTGTTCCCCTGGCCATCTAACCACAAGTACTCAACCTTAATATCAAACCTCTGATGCCAGCAGTTACCAGTGCTTCATTTTATCCTTCTTCATTCTCTTTTAAGACATTTATTTCCCATCCCCTTCTACCCTGGATTCATCTCTTGCCCAGGTCTCACATTCCTGACTTCAAAACTTGACCTCCTTATCTTCTGCTGACTTGCTTCACCTTTTTAACCAACCTCCAAATTCCTGTCTGGGTTTATAGACCTGTGCTTTCCTTTGATCTTTTGAACTCTACACGTTTCCTTCATTTTTGGCATCCATCGTTACCTCCTGTGAGATTCATCCTTGGGCAATCAGGGAATCAGGAAATACCCATCTCAGGAACTTGTTTTGAAAGGAGCAGTCTATACTCACCTTTACACTGAAGTCTGTGTTCACTGAGACCCAGTATAAACATTAGGTTCATTATTGTATCTCCAGCATCCTATACAATGTTGCACCTATTAGATTCTCAACCAAAAATTTATCCACTGAATGAATTTCAGACATAACAACAAAAGCTCTTTCTGCCATTTGCTCACAGAGTTAAGCCTATGATTCTAATTTGTTGATAAGATTCAGGTTACTGTCCCTGACATTTATTTTTCTGCTTTGTGAACATAGCTACATTGGGTGGCACAAAATCAAACACAGTGGATTCCATGGATTCAACTAGACCTCATTAAATGAAATTCCATCAAGAAAACTGTCTGATGGAAACCATGACACTCCTCTGAGGCTGCAATAAACTTCTAAGATTCTCAAACTAATAGCAAGTAAGAAAATAAGAAAAGGCTCAGAATATTGGCTTAAAGATAATCAAAAAAATTTAAAATAAGATTCATAATTTATCTGGGATGCTGTGAGAAGGCCTATTATTTTCTTTCCCTAAAGGCTCTATTTTCTTAAACCAGCTTTCATAAGTTTCTAAACTATGGCACCAAACATTCCTTGTCTGAGACAAGGATGTGTAAGAAAATATATTGCTATGGAAAGAATTTTTTTGATCCTTTCAGGAATGACTTGTCAAAGCAGCATCAGTTCAGTTCAGTTCAGTTCGGTCACTCAGTCATGTCCATCTCTTTGTGACCCTATGAATCAGAGCACACCAGGCCTCCCTGTCCATCACCAACTCCCCGAGTTTACTCAGACTCATGTCCATCAAGTCGGTGATGCCATCCAGCTATCTCATCCTCTGTCGTCCCCTTCTCCTCCTGCCCACAATCCCTCCCAGCATCAGGGTCTTTTCCAATGAGTCAACTCTTTGCATGAGGTGGCCAAAGTTTTGGAGTTTCAGCTTTACCATCAGTCCTTCCAATGAACACCCAGGACTGGTCTCCTTTAGAATGGACTGGTTGGATCTCCTTGCAGTCTAAGGGACTCTCAAGAGTCTTCTCCAACACCATAGTTCAAAAGCATCAATTCTTTGGTGTTCAGCTTTCTTCACAGTCCAACTCTCACATCCATACATGACCACTGGAAAAACTATAGCCTTGACCTTTGTTGGCAAAGTAATGTCTCTGCTTTTGAATATACTATCTAGGTTGGTCATAACTTTCCTTCCAAGGAGTAAGCGTTTTTTAATTTCATGGCTGCAATCACCATCTGCAGTGATTTTGGAGCCCCCCAAAATAAAGTCTGACACTGTTTCTACTGTTTCCCCATCTATTTCCCATGAAGTGATGGGACCAGATGCCATAATCTTAGTTTTCTGAATGTTGAGCTTTAGGCCAACTTTTTCACTCTCCTCTTTCACTTTCATCAAGAGGCTCTTTAGTTACTCTTCACTTTCTGCCATAAGGGTGGTGTTGTCTGCATATCTGAGGTGACTGATATTTCTTCTGGCAACCTTGATTCCAGCTTGTGATTCATCCAGCCCAGCGTTTCTCATGATGTGCTCTGCAGAGAAGTTAAATAAGCAGGGTGACAATACACAGCCTTGACGTACTCCTTTTCCCATCTGGAACCAGTCTGTTGTTCCATGTCCAGTTCTAACTGTTGCTTCCTGGCCTGCATACAGATTCCTCAAGAGGCTGGTAATCCTCAGGTGATCTGGTATTTCCATCTCCTTCAGAATTCTCCCACAGTTTCTTGTGATCCACACAGTCAAAGGCTTTGGCATAGTCAATAAAGCAGAAATAGATGTTTTTCTGGAACTCTCTTGCTCTTTCAATGATCCAGTGGATGCTGGCAATTTGATCTCTGGTTCCTCTGCCTTTTCTAAATCCAGCTTGAACATCAGGAAGTTCATGGTTCACATATTGCTGAAGCCTGGCTTAGAGAGTTTTGAGCATTACTTTACTAGCGTGTGAGATGAGTGCAATTGTGTGGTAGTTTGAGCATTCTTTGGCATTGCCTTTCTTTGGGATTGGAATGAAAACTGACCCTTTCCAGTCCTGTGGCCACTGATGAGTTTTCCAAATTTGCTGGCATATTAAGTGCAGCACTTTCACAGTATCATCTTTTAGGATTTGAAATAGCTCAACTGGAATTCCATCACCTCCACTAGCTTTGTTCGTAGTGATGCTTTCTAAGGCCCACTTGACTTCACATTCCAGGATGTCTGGCTCTAGATGAGTGATCACCATCGTGATTATCTTGATTGTGAAGATCTTTTTTGTACAGTTCTTCTGTGTATTCTTGCCACCTCTTCTTAATATTTTCTGCTTCTGTTAGGTCCATACCATTTCCGTCCTTTATCGAGCCCATCTTTGCATGAAATGTTCCCTTGGGATCTCTAATTTTCTTGAAGAGATCTCTAGTCTTTCCCATTCTATTGTTTTCCTCTATTTCTTTGCATTGATCACTGAGGAAGGCTTTCTTATCTCTCCTTGCTATTCTTTGGAACTCTGCATTCAGATGCTTATATCTTTCCTTTTCTCCTTTGCTTTTTGCTTCTCTTCTTTTCAGAGCTATTTGTAAGGACTCCCCAGACAGCCATTTTGCTTTTTTGCATTTCTTTTTCTTGGAGATGGTCTTGATCCCTGTCTTCTGTACAATGTCATGAAGAACCTCCATCCATAGTTCATCAGGCACTCTGTCTATCAGATCTAGTCCCTTAAATTTATTTCTCACTTCCACTGTATAATCATAAGGGATTTGATTTAGGTCATACCTGAATGGTCTAGTGGTTTTCCCTACTTTCTTCAATTTAAGTCTGAATTTGGCAATAAGTAGCTCATGATCCGAGCCACAGTCAGCTCCCAGTCTTGTTTTTGCTGACTGTATAGAGCTTCTCCATCTTTGGCTGCAAAGAATATAATCACTCTGATTTTAGTGTTGACCATCTGGCAATGTCCATGTGTAGAATCTTCTCTTGTATTGTTGGAAGAGGGTGTTTGCTATGACCAGTGCATTCTCTTGGCAAAACTCTATTAGTCTTTGCCCTGCTTCATTCCATACTCCAAGGCCAAATTTGCCTGTTACTCCAGGTGTTTCTTGACTTTCTGCTTCTACAAAATTTACAGAGAAAAATATGTGGAAAAGTTTAAAATTGATATGTAAAATATATATACAGTTAAGTGCACATATCTCATACAGGTTGATGAATTTTTAATTTGTATACACCCATGTGACTACACCAACCACAGAAAATTCTAGGGCATTCCCGCGACTGCAAAAGACTCCCTCGGGCCCTTTCTCTGAAGTGTCTGTGTGCTCAGTTGTGCCCGACTCTTAGCAACCCCATGTACTATAGCCCACCAGATTCCTCTGTCCATGGAATTCTTCAGGCAAGAATACTGGAGAGGATGGCTATTTCCTTCTCCAAGGGATCTTCCTGACCCAGGGATCGAACCCATGTCTCTTGCATTGCAGGAAGATTCTTTAGCACTGGTGCCTCCTGGGAAGCCCCGTTCTCTGAGGAATGTTTCCCAAGACATTGAGTGGGCATTCTACTGAACGAATTTTAGGCGATTTTCAGCTTTCTTCTCTACACTGTTCTGTTGCTAGGGTTTTCTGTATTAGTATTACCTATATAATCAGAAAAATAACAACATTATTTTCCTTGTTGACTTTGGAGCAGCAGAACTACTAAAGAACCAATCTCAAGGAAAGAGACTTGAGGCAGCCCAGTTCCTGATACCGGCATTTACCTAGCTTTCATTATTTAACTATTATTTTTGTGCTTTTTTTTTATATGTTTTTATTTTAATTTTTTGCAATCTGAAAGGTTACACTTCATTTACAGTTATTACAAATCATTGGCTTTAGTCCCTATGTTGTGTGATACATCCTTATAACCTTATACTCAGTAGTTTGTACCTTCCACCCCTCAACTCCTTTACTGTCCCCACTGATAACCATAGTCTGTTTTCTATATCTGTGAGTCTGCTTCTTCTTTCAGTACTCACTAATTTGTTTTATTTTTAGATTACACGTATAAGTGACATCAGCTTTCCAGGTGGCACTAATGGTAAAGAGTCCACTTGTCAATACAGGAGACACAAGATTTGTGGATTCATTCCCTGGGTCAGGAAGACTCCCTGGAGTAGGAAATGGCACCCCACTCCAGAATTCTTGCTTGGAAAATCCCATGGACAGAGGAGCCTGGTGGGCTACAGTCCACGGGGTCACAAAGAATCAGATATGACCAAGCAACAGAGCACAAGATCACAAACATAAGTGATATCATACAGTATTTCTTTGCATATTTCTTGCATTCCTTTTCTGATCTCTCCTTAAAACTTAGCAAAGCTTTCTTTTTATTCTAACAATCTAACCTGTTCAACTGTTCAGGGCCATAGTGTCCTGGTTTCTGAGCCTCGCAGGAAGAACAGCACACTCCTGGATGCTGTGTGATGCTACAGACAGAATGTTTGTGTTTTCCAAAATTCATGTGTTAAATTCTAGCTCCTGATGTGATGGTTAGGGTTAGGTATTTGGAAGGGGGAGCTTTGGGAGGTTGATTAGGTCCTATGGGCAGAGCCCCCATGAGGGGGATTAGTGCCCTTTTACAGAGAACCCTGAAAATTGCCTTGCCCTTTGCACCATGTGACAGGACAGCCCTTACCAGACATCAGGTCTGCTGAACACTTGACCTTGGACTTCCCAGCCTCCAAAACTGTAAAAAATATATTCCTGTTCTTTATAAGCCACCCAGTTTGCTATTTCATTATAGCAGCCTGAACACACCAAGAAATGTGACCATTTGAAATCAAGGTAGAATGAGCCCAATCAAGAAAGAGACAGAGTCAGAGAGAAAAACGATCAAATTATAAGATTAATTACTGTGTGTGTGTTAATAGCTCAGTCATGTCCGACTCTTTGTGACCCATGGACTGTAGTCCGCCAGGTTCCAGGGTCCATGGGATTCTCCAGCCAAGAATACTGAAGTGTGTAGCCATGCCCTTCCAGGGGATCTTCCCAACCCAGGGATCAAACTCTGGTCTCCTGCATTGCAGGTGGATTCTTTACCATCTGAGCCACCAGGGAAGCCAGATTACTGACAAAAGCATATTGAAGGAGACAGCCTGGACCCATAATCACAATCAACTTCCTGGTGCCTATGGCCATGAGTTCAGCTTATATTCCCACAAGCCCACCCTCTGCAGAGCCAGCACCATCCTAAGGAAGGGCTCCATCAGAAGAGAGATAATGCCAACAGCTTCAGGACCCACGGCTCTGAGAGAGACAGGGAACCAAGGCACTGAGGACTCAGAGTTCTCTTCCAGTCTCATCAAGCAGATAAGTCATCAAGTGCAGGTGGATGACAGAAGAGCAGGTTCCTTCTACAAAACTAGAGGAGAAGTTCTCCTTTATGGAAACAAAGATTTGGCCGTATGGTCCCCTCAGCTCTCTGCATACATGATTGACTGAATGATCCTTAAGGACCCCATCAGTCAAGATTCTGTGATTCCCAAGGAGAGAAACGTAGTCTTCCTTTTTGGTCTTTCACCACATGCATGCTCAGCCACTCAGTAGTGTCTGACTCTTTGCAACTCTGTGGACTGGAACCACCACCCCCTTCCCCCAGCCCCGTCTCCTTTGTCCATGGGATTCTCCAGACAAGAATACTGGAGTGGGTTGCCATTTCCTCATCCAGGGGAACTTCCCAATCCAGGGATCTAACCAGCGTCTCCTGCATTGGCAGGCAGATTCTTTACCAGCAAGCCACTGAGGAAGCCATCTTTCACTACAGGCTTTCTAGAGCAAGTTTTTCTGTTTATTTGGCTGTGTTGGGTCTTAGTCGCAGCCTGTGGGATTTCCGTTGTGTCATGCAGTGTCTTTTCCTGCAGTGCAGACTCTAGTTGTGACGTGGGGGCTCCAGAGCACATGGCTTCAGTAGCTGGGGTGTACGGGCTTATTTGTTCCATGGTAGATGGCATCTTCATTTCCTGACCAAGGATCAAACCCACATCCCCTGCATTGCAAGGTGGATTCTTAACTACTGGACCACAAGGAAGTTCCTTAAGCAAGTTTATAAACAAGTAGACAAGCAGTTTCAGGGAGTTAAAAAGAAACATTCAAGAACTGGTGGAGTCTTGTATTTGGAGCACATCTTCAGTCCTGCAGACGGTTGAAAGCCATCTGCATCTGAGAATTCCTGCATTATTGAAAAGACAAAACAGAGAGCAACTGGTTTACCACTGACTGATCCCCTCTGTGTCTGAACTTCCAAACTCACCTTAATCTCATCGTCACAGCCTGAAATGACGAGTCTCTGGAGTGTCTCTGTCAAGTGCAGTTGGCAGTAGATTAAATGCTGAGGCTGAAAATCCCACCAAGCCTGATTTTGTAACCCAGGAAACACATTCAAACAATTCCGGACCCATTTCCGGAAAGGATTTTCTCAACTTTCCAGCTACTCTGCTAACTTAAAATTGGAACCAGCCTTCATCTGGAGAGTGTGAGGACCCTGAAAAGGAAACAATTCTTTTCTTCAAGTAAAAAACTACAGGGTAGAGTGGGAAAGGGAAAAGGTCACAAGATAATGACTTGCTTCCCCTTCAAAGATTTCTCAAAAAGACTCCAAAGTCAAAGTGTTAGTTGCTCAATTGTGTCTGACTCTTTTCGACCCCAAGAACAGTAGACCACCAGGCTCCTCTGTCCATGAGGTTTCCCAGGCAAGAATACTGGAGTGGGTTGCCATTTCCTTTTCCACGGAATCTTCCCCACCCAGGGATCGAACCCAGGTCTCTTGCATTGCAGACTGATTCTTTACCACCTGAGCCACCAGGGAAGCCTCCCCCAAAACACTCCATGCATTTACTTATTTTGTAAGTTCACTTGGTACACATTTCTGTTGGATTTATTCCAAGGAGTCAGGCATAGATTTCTCAGAAAGACTCCATACCTGTTTCTATACTTATTTAATAAGTTAACTTTATTTCACTGAAGTATAGCATACATGTAGGAAAGTTCACAAGCCTTGAGAGTTTGTTGCATGTTTTAGAATGAATGCTCACTAAGCTTGTGGCAGCTTGTTACAGCAACAATTGGAAGCTCTTGTAATAACCTTTTCAAGTATTTACTGTGTGAGTGAAAGTCTCACAGTCGTGTCCAACTCTTTGCAATTCCATGGACTGTAGGCCAACAGGTTCCTCTGTCCTTGTAATTCTCCAGGCAAGAATACTGGAGTGGGTAGCCATTTCCTTCTCCTGGGGATCTTCCCAACCCAGGGATCAAAACTGGGTCTCCTGTATTGCAGGCAGATTCTTTTGTGCCACTGGGGAAGCTCCATATGTATACCTTTTTTGGCCATGTGGATACGCTTTTTTATGAAATGGCTATCTGGTTAAGTCCTCTGTCTATTTTTTTAAATTGTTTGTTTTGATTTGTGAGAGTTCCTTATATATTCTGCATTCAAGACCTTTGTAAACTACAATATTTATCATGCTTTCTCTCACTTCATGGCTTATGTCTTTTATTTGTTGCTAGATTTTGGTGAAACAATGTTTCCAATTTTAATCATGTCCAACGTATCTACCCTTTTCTTTTTGGTTACTGCTTTGGGGGAATTTTCAAGAACACTTTGCCTTTAAGCTCCTGATGACATTTTTCAAGTTGTCTTCGATAAGCGTTATCATTTTGACCTGTCTAGAGTTGTTATTTGGATATCACATAAAGAAGGGGTCCAAATCTACTTTTTTCCATTTGGATAACCAAATGATCCAGCATCATTTACTAAAAATTCCTTCTTTTCCTCACTGTATCACGGTGACCCCTTTGTCATATATCAGGTGTGTGTGTAGATCTATTTCTGAACTTATCTTCCCATTCTATTGTTCTATTTACTCATCTTTGCACCTGTTCAGAAAAGATTCAACAAAGCAGGCCTGAGGATGCTATTCTTTGAGAGGCCAGCGTATAAGGCTGGTTGTTGGCTGGAATGTGGGAACATAGATTTGGGAAGAGTTCCTATCACTCCCAGAACTAAGGAGTGCCTCACTGTGTCAAAAAATGTTTGTACGAACAATATGGTTTTTGTTATCTTTGTTTGTTTGTTTGGCTGCGTCTGATCCTGCATGTGGCTCACAGGATCTTTTGCTGTGGTTCACGGGCCTCTCTCTAGCTGTGGAGCATGGGCTCAGTGGCTGCAGCACACAGGCTTAGTTGCCCCACTGTAAGTGGGATCTTAGTTCCCCGATCAGGAATCAAACCCCCATGCCCTGCATTGGAAGGTAGGTTGTAAGCCACTGGACCACCAGGGAAGTCTTCAAACAATATGGCTTATGCTGAACCCTTCTAGGTGTTTGGAACTTGGGTGTATACTTGGCAGAATATGCATACATGACAAGCCCCCAATAAAACCCTGGGCAGTGGATCTTTGAAGGCTTCTGTGCAAGACGACTTCTCACACGTGTTGTCATCCTTTGCTGGGGGACTTAAATGTGACTCCACTAGGAGAAGACTTCTGGAAGCTTGCCCCGACTTCCTCTAGATTTCATCTCATGTGCCTTTTCCCACATCTGATTTTGTTTATATCCTTTCACTGTAATAAACCATACCCATGGGTCCGACTCTCTGCTGAGTCATGTGTACGTCCCCTATAAATCTTCAAACCTCAGGATGGTCTTGGGGACCCTTGATGCAGTGCTAACAACTACAGCTTTACAGTCATGATATCTAGTAACGTAAGTTTGTCAAATTTGTTCTTCCCTATGATCTTGGCTATTTTTCACCCTTTGAATTTTTACATAAATTTAAAGATCAACTCAAAGTCCACAAAATTAAATGTGCAGTGATTTTTTTTTATTGGGATTTTATTTGACCTACAGATCTACTAGGGAGAATTGATATTTCTGCCATATTGAGTCATTTATGTGATATAGTTACATCTTCTTTCATTTCCTCCAATTTTCTAAACAGCATTTTGTATTTACATTTTTACATTTTTTTAAGTAAAAAGATTTTGTGCATCATTTATCAGATTTGTTATTATGAATTTGGTGGTCTTGATGCTAATAAATCATATTTTTAATGTATATACTCTCTTTTGCTTGTATTATAGAATACATTGTATTATTATACATTGTATTTATAGAAATACAATGATTTTTATACATCGACTTTATATCCAGGAGCTTAAATAAATTCATGCATTAATTCTAATAGCTTAACCATAGAGACTTTATCTGCTGTGTAAATAATCACGCCCCACATGGATAACGGTAGTGGTGTTTCTTCCTTTCTAATCATTGTTATGGACTGAATTATGTCCTTCCAAAATTCACATGCTGAGGAGCCCACTGAGAAGAATAGAGGGGGTCTGCTGGAAGACGTGTGGCAGAACTGGGATGTTCCGGACGGAGGGCCTTTCACCCAAGCTGGACCCCGAGGAGATGAAATAAAAGATGCACAAGGATGTGATCTCGTCCAGATGCAAATTCCTCACCTGTGTGGCCCTGCTGCAAGTCACTCCTGTTTTTGGACAGCGTGTGAAGAGTGGGCATCACGGGTAAATGCATGATGCAAAGAGCCTGGCTACAGTTTCTGCTCCTATCTGTGAATGAATGGGCCCAGAAGGAGGTAAGAGACTCTTTGAACAGATATAAAACTTCTATTTGTTAAGAACAAGTTTGGCTCTGGTAACTGAACTTTACAACTAAAAGATAAAACAATTTGGGAAGTGTCAAGAGTCATTTTATGGTCACGGTACTCCATCATGGCTGTGATATTCAGCCTCTGTGAAAGCTGGTGCAATCATACATGATGTCAAACTCCTTTTTCTAGCAAGTATTAATCATAACGGAATGATATCTGCAATGGCACTGTCTTGTGAGTCACTTCTGTGTGCTTTTTCACTTCTGTCTGGAGTATATTTGTTGAAGAGTTCCTTTCCATTAGTTATGTTTTATGGCGGCCAGGGTACAACCATGTCATTTAAGCACAAAATCATTTGTCTATATTTTCAATAAATGTACCAACTAAGAAAAATAGGGCTTTTGTTTTTCTTAACCCACTTTTTGCTGCAAACCAACCATCACTGGTGAGACTACTATAATCTTGTGATTATTACAAACTGCAGTAAATTGAGTTTGTCTTGTTTTGGACTGGAAAAAAATTTTTTTTATAAGCTGAAATCCTAACCACAAATACCTCAGAATGTGACTATATTTGGAGACAGGGCCTTTCAAGAGATAATTAAGTTAAAATGAGTAGTGCTGGAGAAGACTCTTGATAGTCCCTTGGACAGCAAGGAGATCAACCAGCCAATCCAAATGAAATCAACTCTGAATATTCACTGGAAGGACTGATGCTAGAAGCTGAAGCTCCAATACTTTGGCCACCTGATGCGAAGAGCCAACTCGTTGGAAAAGACCCTGATGCTGGGAAAGATTGAGGGCAGGAGGAGAAGTGGGTGACAGAGGATGAGATGGTTGAATGGCATCACTGACCCAAGGGACATGAGTTTGAACAAACTCAGGAAGACAGTGAAGGACAGAGAAGCCTGGCATGCTGCAGTCCATAGGGTGACAAAGAGTTGGACACAAGTTAGCTATTGAACAACAACAAAAGGGTGGACCCTTATTCTGAATGACTACTTATTAGAAGAGCTTAGAATACATGTAGAGAGGAAAAATTATGTGGAGACAGGGAGAAGATGGATGTCTACAAGCCAACTCTGCGAACACCTTGATCTCAGACTTCTAACCTCCATAAAAGCCACCCATGGAAAGCAAATAAGCACATTGTGCTGTAATACAATAGTTTTAAGTGAGTGTATTGGGTTGTGAAATCATCACCACAATCTAGTTTTAGAACATTTCCATCACCCTAACAAGTTCCCTGGTGCCTGTTTACAGTCAAACCCCACTCCCACACCCAGTCTCAGGTAACCGCTAATTGTCAAACCTATAGATTCTCCTTTTCTGAACATTTTATATAAGTGGAATCATACAATACATAGCCTTTGGCATCTTACCTTTTTAACTTAGCATAACGTTTTTTGATATAATGTTCCTCAGTGCTATATGTGTTGTTTTCTAGTCACTAGGTCGTGTCCGACTCTTTGTTACCCCATGGACTGTAGCCCGCCAGGCTCCTCTGTCCATGGGATTTCCCAGATAAGAATACTGAAGTGGATTGCCATTTCCTTCTCCAGGGGATCTTCCCGAGCCAGGGATCAAACCCAAGTTTCCTGCATTGGCAGTCGAAATTTTTTACCACTGAGTCATCAAGGAAGTCCCCCTATACCAGGTAACAGTAGTTTATTCCTTTTTATTACTGAATTGCCTTTCATTGTATGGATATATTAAATTTCCAGCAGGCACATGGAAAGATGCTTCACATCACTAATCATCAAAGAAATTAAAATCAAATGAGTTATCACTTCACATTTGTCAGAATGACTATCATCAAAAAGACCACAAATAACAAATGTTAGAGAGGATGTGGAGAAAAGGAACCCTTATATACTGTTGGTAAGAATGTAATTTGGTATAGTCACTGCGGAAAACAGTATAGTGATTCCTCAAAAAACTAAAAGTAGAATTACCATCAGTTCAGTTCAGTTCATTTCAGTCGCTCAGTCATGTCCGACTCTTTGCGACCCCATGAATCGCAGCACGCCAGGCCTCCCTGTCCATCACCAACTCCTGGAGTTCACCCAAGCTCAAGTCCATCGAGTCAGTGATGCCATCCAGCCATCTCATCCTCTGTTGTCCCCTTCTCCTCCTGCCCTCAATCCCTCCCAGCATCAGAGTCTTTTCCAATGAGTCAACTCTTTGCATGAGGTGGCCAAAGTTTTGGAGTTTCAGCTTTACCATCAGTCTTTCCAAAGAACACCCAGGACTGGTCTCCTTTAGAATGGACTGGTTGGATCTCCTTGCAGTCCAAGGGACTCTCAAGAGTCTTCTCCAACACCATAGTTCAAAAGCATCAATTCTTTGGCACTCAGCTTTCTTCACAGTTCAACTCTCACATCCATAAACGACCACTGGAAAAACCATAGCCTTGACTAGACAGACCTTAGTCGGCCAAGTAATGTCTCTGCTTTTCAATATGCTATCTGGGTTGGTCATAACTTTCCCTCCAAGGAGTAAGCGTCTTTTAATTTCATGGCTGCAATCACCATCTGCAGTGATTTTGGAGCCCCCCAAAATAAAGTCTGACACTGTTTCCACTGTTTCCCCATCTATTTCCCATGAAGTGAATTACCATATGATCCAGCAATTCCACTCCAGGTTATATATCCAGAGAAAATGGAAACATGAATTCTAAAAGATACATGCACCCCAGTGTGTATGGCAGCACTATTTACAATAGCCGAGAAATGGAAGCCACCTAAGTGTCCACCAGCAGGTGAATGGATAAAGATTTGATATATAGATATAGATGTACTGGAATACTATTCAGCCCTAAGAAAGAATGAAATTTTGCCATTTGCAACATGGATGGACTTGGAGGGTGTTAAGTGTAATCAGATGGAGAAAGACAAACACTATGTGATATCAGTTATATGTGGAATCTTAAAAAAAATCTAATGAATATAACAAAAAAGAAACAGACTCAGAGATATAGAGAACAAACCAATGGTTATCAGCAGGGCAAGAGAAGGGTGAGGGACAACACAGGGGTGGGGATTCAGAGGCACAAACACTATGCATAAAATAAACAAGCCACAAGGATATATTATATACAGCACAGGGATCATAGCCAATATTGTATGATAACCGTAAATGAAATATAACTGTAAAAACTATGACTCAGTATTATCATATACCTGAAACCCTTATATAATATTGTACATCAGCTAATACCTCAACTGAAAAAACACTGTATTACCATGCAGTGTAAGTGCACATTTGCTTACAGTGGGTGACTTTATACCTCAATAATACTGTAAGAAGAATAATACAATAATACTGAAGAAGGCTGAGAGCCGAAGAATTGGTGCTTTTGAACTGTGGTGTTGGAGAAGACTCTTGAGAGTGCCTTGGACTGAAGGAGATCCAACCAGTCCATTCTGAAGGAGATCAATCCTGGGATTTCTTTGGAAGGAATGATGCTAAAACTGAAGCTCCAGTACTTTGGCCACCTCATGCAAAGAGTTGACTCATTGGAAAAGACTCTGATGCTGGGAGGGATTGGGGGCAGGAGGAGAAGGGGACAACAGAGGGTGAGATGGCTGGATGGCATCACAGACTCGATGGACGTGGGTGTGAGTGAACTCCGGGAGATGGTGATGGACAGGGAGGCCTGGCGTGCTGCGATTCATGGGGTCGCAAAGAGTCGGACACGACTGAGCGACTGAACTGAACTGGATACTGTAAGAAAAATAACCAACACAGGATTAGAGGCAGGGACATACAGGTAAAATAAGGCAGATGACGGGTAATGGTGTTTCATTATGCTGTTCCTTCTACTTTTATGTATGTTTGAAATTTTTATAAGTTAAAGCATTAATAAAGGTAATGAGAGATTAAACTAAAATTTCTTTATAAAGACATACTTTATTAAATACTTAATATAGCTCAATTGTTACACCTATATTTACTTTTCAAGCCATTCCATTAAATGTGGGACTATTTAAGAGAAACTTGGCCAAGGAGATGCAAATGACTGACATGTTAGCCGGATCTGTATTTAGATGTTGCATCCAACATCCTTAACTGACTTCATAGAACTCAAAAATCACGTCAAGAAACCATGAAGCTTAAAGAGACTTAGAGAAGTCACCATATGGCCTCTGCTTCTTAGAAAGTTTCACACAATAACGTTATCTTTTTAAGTATTCAGAGATGCACATAGAAGAGTTATTCAAAATCCCTTTGGTATTTTATTAATTGTTGTTATTGTTGTTTAGTCACTAAATCACATCAGACTCTTTGTGACCCCATGGACTGTAGCCCACCAGGCTCCTCTGTCTGTGGAATTCTCCAGGCAAGAATACTGAAGTGGGTTGCCCTTTCCTCCTCTAGGGGATCTTCCCAACCCAGGGATTGAACCTGTATCTCCTCCATTGGCAGGCGGATTCTTTACCACTGAGCCACCAAGGAAGCATTTTATTAATAGGTCAACACAATCCAGCTGTGTTAATAAATACCTTGCTTTAATCTACTGACAGCCAAGTCAACAGAACTAAGTTGTGCACCCATTATATGTCTGGCTTTCAATAAAGAGAAGAGGCTCGTATGGGAAAATTACTGAGAAATTAAACACATGTATTATTAGAGAGTTTTTAAGAGACTTTTTTCTGAAGGTATTATGATACTGGATTGGCTCATGGGGCAAATGTACCTGAACCAGTGGTTGATAAGTAGAGAAAGGGATTTATTTTATTTATCTGAAGGGTTTGTCCTGGAATAGCTGGCAGTAAGATAGCACCATCTGTTGGAAAGATGCAATGTCAATCATCAGTTAAGCATTTTTGATACATGAAAAAAATGTTTGTCTTTCCAAAGTGCTTGATAAAGAACTATATTAGGATTAGAAGCCACAAGTTCAGTGGAACAAGAAATAAATTGTGCTTATATATCACATCCCCCATGGAAACAGTCTACTTGTGTAAGCTGGGCTGTTAATCATACACAAAATATAAATACATATTAATTTTATACATAATAAATAATTATATATAATTCATGTATTGTTTATATATAATATACAAAGTCTTCATTAATTGTTGTAGCCTTGTAGATCTCTTTGAAAGTTACCACCTTTACTTCCTCCCACTTCTTTAAACTCTTAAACAATTCCTCTTGTCACACAGAATCTGTTCCCCTGACTTCTCGGAAATTTCTGATTTAGATAATTCCTACAAACCATGACCAGATTTGACGGGACTCAATATTATTTTGCACAGTATATTAAAACCCTCTTTCCAAAACAAACAAATTAAAACATAAATAGACACTTCCATTGCAATACCAGTTGTTAGGAAAGATGATATGCTTATTTTGTATTTTGAACAAAATTCCTGGGCTATTACAATGCATCAACATCTAAACACCAGAGTACCTGATCTTCCCACTTGAGTTCCATAAGTAAAAGAAGGAAAGAAAATGCATTATCACTAGTCACAATGATCTAGAAGTCCATCTTTTAGATCCAAATTTTCTCCTCAATCTTTCAAGGTCCCTGAAAACTCAGTGCTTCTAAACTCACTTTCTATGATAAAGATAGATAAATCTTGGGTAGTTCCAACCAGAAAGTTCTCCAGTCATTTTCTGAATGATATTAATTATTATGCAAAAAAACCTAGTAGCTTCTGTCCTTCAAATTCATGATTCCTAAGCTTATAATTAGTTTTTATAGTAAATGTTGTAGATGAGCCAAAGTACATTTACTACAAAAAGTTCAGGCATCTTTCATATTGTAGAAACACTGTATGAAATCTTACAGAGACTATTTATAGTTTCTGGATCCAATTTGCTAACCATTCTCTAACTGCTTGCAGTTGTGAGCTTTCAGATGCTTGTAGATTCCTCTGCGCACTTACCCACTTGATCCAGCTTAGGAAAAACCAGCTTGAAAGAGTCAAGGAAGAGTTGTCAAGGGGTGTAATTTAGCATGATCTAAAAATGGAGAGCTGGGGTGGGGTGTCTTGTGATAATAGGAAAGACACAAAAATGAATGTAGAGTAGCCAACTCTTGCAAGAAAATCCTAACTCTAATCAGCGATGTCAACGATCTAGAGCATAGAGCGTTCTCCCTTTGCTTGACAGATATTCCTACTCAGTAAGAACTGAGCCTTAACCTGACCTGAGAATCCAGTGCAACAAGTGCTAAAAAACTAGTGTGTCCAAAGTGGACAGACAAGGTGGTTTTTAATGGGGGAGGAAGAAAATATCAGGTTGCTTATTTCTAGTTTTAATTTCTATTTTGCAAATGATTTTCAGTATATGCAATAGGTAGTGTATGTGTTTAGTTGCTCAGTTGTGTCTCATTCTTTGCCCACCAGGGTCCTCTGTCCATGGAATTCTCCAGGCAAGAATACTGGAGTGGGTTGCCATTCCCCTCTCCCAGAGCTCTTCCCAACCCAGGGATCAAACCCCTCTGCATTGCAGGCAGATTCTTTACCATCTGAGTAACCACGGAATAATTAAATATATATTGCCATTTCTTACTCCAGGGGATCTTCCTAACTCAGGGATTGAACCCATGTCTCTTGAGTCTCCTGCATTGACAGGCAGATTCTTTCCAACTGCACCGCCTGGGAAGCCTATAGGGATGTGAAAGTAAGTAAGTTACATGTTTTACCAATAGAAGTAAGAAATCAAAGAAGTTTGGAGTCTGCTATTTTCAGGTGCCATAACCGATAAATTGAAATATTTATAGAAGAAAAATCTAGTTGCCATCACTACTCTAGAATCTCCCTAATATACTACTTCATGTTCTACACACAAAACAAACAAACAAAAAAAAAATATGGCTTACTACTTTACTCCCTGATTTATAAAGAGCTTCCTTTCCCCTAAGCTCATGACCGACATGTAACAGTTATGTTAAAATTCCGTTTGTCTCCCAACCTTGAACCATACTTCTCATTTAGTTCCTATAGCTATGAACAAGCATCTTGGAATAGTTCATTTTTCAGATAGTTGTATCCTCAACATCACTAGGAAAAAAGATATGATTTACCAGGGTCGCATCTGTTTATCTGTGGAGTGTGATAGCCATTGGCGCTATTTACCAGTATTTCCAGTTCTCTGCCTTCTGGGCACAGGGCAGGACCGGACTTTCTGTTCTCGGCAAGGGTGGAGCCGCACCACTGATCTGGCCAGTGGACTATGAGCAATGTCACTTTTCTAGAGCACTTGACTTTCAGTGTGAGATTTCCTGCGTTCTCTCTTTACCCTTCCCCCGCCCGCACCCACTGTCACAGTGACCTTCTCCATCAGCGTGAATATTTAAAGGACCCCTGGAAGCAAAGTCCCTCCACCAACCTACTAGAACATGAAACACGGGTGAGAAAGAAACCTTTGCTGTTTTCAGCCACTGAGATTCAGGGGTTGATTGTTACCAGAGCATGAGCTGGTCTGCCCCCATGACAGCCTCAGAGATACCTGAAATTCCACTCAAAACCCAACAAGCCATAACTCAAAGTTTTGGTTAATAAGCTATTGTATATTACAAGAGATCTAGTCTTAATATAAAAACTACAGGAGGTTCTCTATCAATAAATCCCCAAAGAGACAAGTGGGTCCTACCTCTTCCTGTGGTTTGAAGGGAATGTCTCCCTTTCAAATCGCAAACGGGAGTCTTTGGTAGCAGGTGCCAGGTTGGTCAGCTCAGAGAGCAGAAAAGCAGGAAACTGTCCTGTTTGACCCCAACTTGGAATTTTCAACCTTGAGACCTCATGTCTCAAGGTGAGAGCAGATAAGATTTGCAGAATTTGCAGAACTGGTTTTTCTTCCTCATTTTTCCTTGATGATTAAAAGAGAATTAATCTGATGAAATCAATTCCTCCCCTCAAAGCCCATCTCTATTTCACAGGGGATTAATGTCTAAACACACTCTTGGAAGTCCCTTGGATGGCAAGGAGATCAAATCAGTCAATCCTGAAGGAAATCAGTCCTGAATAACTGAAAGGACTGATGCTGAAGCTGATGCTCCAGTATTTTGGCCACCTGATGCAAAGAGCTGACTCACTGGAAAAGACCCTGATGCTGGGAAAGATTAAAGGCAGGAGGAGAAGGGGCTGACAGAGGATGAGACGGTTAGATGGCATCACTGACTCAATGGGCATGAGTTTGAGCAAACTCCAGGAGATAGTGAAGGACAGGGAAGTCTGTTGTGCTGCAGTCCATGGGGTTGCAAAGAGTTGGACATGACTGAGTAAGTGAACAACAGATATTGTCATATGGACTTTTCTGGTGGCTCAGCAGTAAAGAATCCACCTGCCAGAGCAGGGACATGAGTTTGGTCTCTGGATCAGGAAGTTCTCCTGGAGAAGGAAATGGCAACCCACTCCAGTACTCTTGCCTGGAGAGTTCCATGGACAGAGGAGCCTGGTGGGTTGCAATGCCACAAGGTTGCAAAGAGTCAGACATGGCTTAGAGACTAAACAACAATGCATATTCTCACAGTCTTTTATTTTCATCCTAGGTCACTATGTTTTTTTTTCACCCCAGGAGAAGAGGAAAGAAGAGATCTGTGCTAGGCTTTTCCCCAGAGTCTCACTTAGACATAGGAGGTGGAATGGCACGGAGGGTGAGGACTGAGCTCAGCACCTACATGTTCGGGTCATAGCGCTGTCACTAAACAGCTGTGTGGGCTCAGAAGCTCACATGTGTCTGACTCTTTGCGACCCCATGGACTACACCCCGCCAGGCCCTTCTGTCCATGGGATTCTCCAGGCAAGAACACTGGAGTGGGTTGCCATTTCCTTCTCCGGGAGATCTTCCCAACCCAGAGATGGAACCCACATCTCTTATGCCTCCAGCATTGGCAGGTGTATTTTTCACTACAAGCACCACCTGGGAAGCCCAACCAGCGATATGACTGCTGAAGTCTCTCAACCTCTATCAGACCATCAAAAGCCACTCTTAAAAATATCTTTGCCTCGCTTTGAGACTTGTCAGTTTCTAAAGAGACTTTATATCTGAAAACAAACAGTTGAGCTACATTATTGAAAGCATCATTTGTTTGTGGATATTTACTTTGTATCAACACAGATTTACCATCTTCTCTTAACATTTTAAGTGAAACTGTTTCTGACACTGCTCTATGGTTGCTAATGCTGTATTTCTCCTTTCTAACTCTTCTAATTTCTGTATACAGGGCCAGACACTCTGGTTTATCCCCTAAGCAGGGGAGGTCAGGTCAAGGCAAAATGGAAAGCTTCAAGCTCTCGGCTCCCACCATCTCCCTCTTCTTCTGGGCGCCTTCCTCTGTGTTCTGCTGTGCTTAGTCACTTCAGTTTGTCTGACTCTTTGAGACCCCATGGACTGAAGCCCACCAGGCTCCTCCGTCCATGGAATTCTCCAGGGAAGAATACTGGACTGGGTTGCCATGCCCTCCTCCAGGGAATCTTCCCATCCCAGGGATCGAACCCAGGTCTCCCACATTGCAGATGGATTCTTTATTGTCTGAGCCACTGGGGAAGCCAAAGAATACTGGAGTGGGTAGCCTACCCCTTCTCCAGGGGATCTTCCTGACCCAGGAATCAAACCGGGGTCTCCCAGTTTGATTCATTGCACACTGATCCTTTACCAGCTGAGCTACTAGGGAAATCTTCCTTTGCTTTGGTTGTTTCAGGTGCGTACAGTCATCTGAAGTTTTTCCTGTCTGTCCATTGTCCTTACACCTTGGGATGTGACTTTCTGTATTTGCCCACCTGCCGGTCAGTTGACCTGAGAGAATCATGTGTGTTAACGAAGCCTCTCCTGCCTCCAGGGTGGCATTCTGCCCCCATCTGCCTCACTAATAAGAAAAGCAATTCTGTGGTTCAGGTTTGGGAGCAGATGGAAGGGCAGAACAGTATTTGGAAAAAGGAGAATTTGAATCACATTCTTCAAATCACTGTGTTCACAGCCCATAAACAGGGGACACTGGCTAAGCCAGTTTGAGACATGAGCTGGAAGCCTGGGCCAGACCCAGGAAACAGGCAGGCGTCAAGCTCTGTACCAGTCACTCCTGGAAACAGAAAGAATAACCCCAGCGACTCTGAGAAAGCAAAGGAAAATAGTGTTTCTTGTTTCTTTCTGTAAGGGATGGAAAATGTATCTTCAGTGTCTGCCTGCCAAAGGAAACTTCTGGAGTTTACGCTGCTGGCCTTGAGCAGCAAAATGTCAAAGGAGTGAAGGGGATGTGCTTGTTTGAATTTTAAATGATCACCGCGGGCTGGTTAAGAATTCCTGGTTTTGTGATGCGGTGTCCTGTTATCATTTGTTTTGCTTTTAACGACGTGGAAAACGTGCCATTTTCAGGGAGGAGGGTCTGGATAATAGGGAGGTTCATGGAAAAGAAATCAAAACAAGATTGGAAACTCCCCGAATGTTCAAGCATCTCAAAGCACATGACTGCAGACGCAGCAGCAGCTGAGGAATCAAGGCAGCCTTTCCCATGAATCATGTATTTCTTTGTGATCACAACAGCGCTTCCAGTCTGAGTCAACAGTGCATTCAGGGTGGAGTTCACAAGAAAATCTGTCTTAGTCACGAAATATCAATTTTCAACTCTTTAATACAGCCAGGCAACATCCCTGGAAGAATATTGTGTCCAGAGTTTGCCAAAAAGGTTTTTGAAGAAGTCTTGAATCTTATGTCCAGTACAGAAGGAGTTACAAAGTTATTAATAATTCAAGGCACGTCCCCTGCCCGGAAAGAGCTGTTGGAGGCCTTCTGGGAAGGGTGGCCCTACTGAGAACTGCGACGGGAGGATGAAGCTGAGAACCACAGCGGAAGGCATTGGACCTGACGCAGTTTCAATAGCCCCCATTGAACCATCAGTCTCTCCGGAGCCAGACCCGCTGAGCGCATCCACTCTGCCTGCCGGTCCTCTGGTTTGCTTTCTCAGCAGACAAGGGCAGGATAGTTCAGCTGTCACTACAAAGGGCTGGTCTCACAAGCATTTGCCTGCCTGGATGACAAAGCAGAAGCTGGAGGGCTCCCTGCCCAAAACACCGCCCCCTCACCTATTACAGCATCTGAGATGCTATAGAGAGTTCTTCCGGTAGGCAGTGTGATGAAACAGAAAGAGCTTGGACTCCAATTTCAAGCAGACTTGAGCTCAAGCCTCAGCGCTCCTGCACGCTGTAGATGTTTAGCAGGCCACTTCTTCTGTGAACCCTTGTTTCCACATCTGTTACCTGAGGATAATGTATGCGAGAACGGTGAGACAAGAGGGACTTAAAATATGCTATTTCCCTTCCTATCTTTTCTGAAGCTAGTAGGGTAAACACGCCAGAGCTGAGTGATATCCTAAGCTCTTATGCTGTGGCAAATTGGAAGTTCCTATAGGGAAATTAATTACTACCTTCAGCTGTTATCCACATATTGGTACTCTAACCACTCAAGGATGTAATACCTTTGGCAAAGAGTTCTCTCTTGTGGCTTTTTCCCCCTTATTGTCATAATCTTCTCACTTCATTAGACCATCCTAGAGACCAAAGACTATCTCTTCTTCATTTTTGTATTCCTGACACATGGCATAGAAGGTGCTCAATACGTGTCTGTTGGATGAATGAATACATGTATGGAAAGGATTTCTAGGGAAAAGAGTTAAAGGGAGGCAATATTAGTTAAAGGAGAAAGGAACCCAAGACTCAGAAGAGGAAGGTAAGAAAGTCCCCAAATAAAACCTTTTTTTTTTTCTTGCCTAATCTAAACTTTTATCTAGAATAAGAACTGTTGCTGCTCACTATGTAAAGCAGCTAGGACATGGAAGCAACCCAGATGTCCATTGCCAGATGAATGGATAAGGAAGTCGTGGTGCATATACACAGGGGAATGTTACTCAGCTATAAGAAGGAAGGCATTTGAGTCTGTTCTAATGAGGTGGAGGAACCTGGAGCCTGTTATCCAGAACAAAGTAGGCAGAAAGAGAAAGACAAATACTGTATATTAACACATATATATGGAATTTAGAAAGATGGTACTGACGATCCTACATGCAGGGCAGTGAAGGAGACACGGGCATAAAGAACAGACTTGGACTCTGGGAGAAGGAAAGGGTGGGATGATTTGAGAGAATAGCATTGTAACATATACATTACCATATGTAAAATAGATAGCCAGTGCGAGTTCGATGTATGACGCAGGGCACCCAAATCTGGTGCTCTGGGACAACCTGAAGGGATGGGGGGGCGGGGTTCAGGATGGAGAGACACATGTATGCCTATGTCAGATTCATGTTGATGTATGGCAAAACCATCACACTATTATAAAGTAGTTATCCTCCAATTAAAAATGTTTAAAAATTGCTGCTGCTGCTTTAGAAAGTAGCTACATCACTCCTCCAACTCCCCTCCCCCTACCAACCCCAACAAACCCCTGCAGGGTCACAGGTGCTACTAAGGGTGATGATGATACTGTGGAACTGGACTAGGAAACCACCTTTTCGTAAAATGACTTTGGCAATTTTTGCAACTATTTTGCTGCTGATTTTAGGAAGGCTTTTAAGCCACACCTGCTTTCTAAGTCACACCTGCTTTCAATATCTTGACTACACCAAGTACAGAACAGGTAGGACTTATTATAATACAAATCCAGGCTCCCTGGGGATGGGATGAGTGCCTGAAGGGGGCGTGCGGCCTATCTCTCAGGCTTCATGAGCTTTCCCACTGCCCCAATGCATCATGCAGGCTGACCTGTGCCCTATGTTGAGTGCCAAAGCCTCGTTTTATTTCTGATGGTACCTGCCGCAGTCAGACATTACATCCCAAAACAAAATTTAAAACAAAGCTTCCCACCCATCATCAGAATGATCTTTATCTCCACCTGAGTCACAGATCAATGTGGTCGTATTTTAAACATGGCTACCTCATGGACATGCCCTGCATGCAGGAACTGGAACTCCGACTGCCCTCTCTGACCACCACTTCACTTTAAAACTCAAGTGCTGGGAGGCAGGATGGAATAGACTATGCAAAGGAATCAGTACCCCTAAAGTCCGGGGACTTGAAAGCCCCAGAAGTTTATTTCTTACTCACGACATACTCTGATGCCGGTTGCATGGCTCTCTCTCAAGGGGTGAATCAAGAACATATATATTTTATGGGACTTCCCATGTGGTCCAGTGGTTAAGAATCCATCTGCCAAATCAGGGGCCGCAGGTTCAGTCCCTGGTCCGGGAAGATTCCACATGCCGAGGGGCAACTAAGTCCAGCACCACAACTGCTGAAGCCCAGGTGCCTACAGCCTGCGAGCCTAGCTCCCGCTTGCTGCAACTAGAGAAAGCCTGAACAACAAACACCCAGTGCAGCCAAAAGTAAATACATAAATATTTTAAGAACATGTATATTCTCTACAAATTAGTGGTTTCAAGCTATCTCTTATTGATGCTTTTACAAACAATCCTGCATTTTCCAGAAGGGGAAGGGGGCAATAGGGAGGAAGAAGAGAATGGAAGCCAGATATCTCTGGGTAATTTTTCTAAGTGGCCTTTACTGAAAGTCTGTGTAAAAAAAAAAAAAATCCTATAAAAATGACCATTGTCTCAGCGATGGAGTTAGGTTTGCTAACTAGGAAGAAGGCAGATGAACAATGGGTGAGTGAATATATCTGTGATTCAATGTTTAAAGTCTTCATGGGAAGTTCGTCTGGTGATGACACTAGGCAGCAGTTTGGACCTAGCAATGCAGTAATGAAAAATTCAGCGCACCTTCCATCCTCAAGCTTCACTGAAGAGTGAGCAAGACTTCATGGAGGTCCACGCCCTACCTCGTGTGGCTCAGTGGCCGTTAGCAATAAAGGGTTTTATTTATAATGAGAAAAAGTTGTAATATGGAAGGAAATGATAGAATGACAGGATTTCCTGTAAAGTGTATGCACAAAGCAATAATACACAAGGTGCCTTTACAAACAGCTCCAGTAAGTTTTACATAAACGCCTGACATGACCTTCCGTGCGTCTGAGTTACTTCAGTTAAAGTAACATCAGAGACAGAGGCCAAAGCATTTACTCTAAATTTAAATTTACCATAGATTCAAATGATGTCCTAGTAATGGGAATCAGTATATGAAAACCAATGCATACTTCATGTTTAGACACACACAGGGGGTAAAGAATACCAATGCCCTGATCTCGTTTTCTTTTAAAATGTTACACGCAAGGAGCACCAGCAGACTGGTGCTCCGCAAACTGTAGACTTCATTAAGCAATTAAGAAATGCAAGTTGACAAATCAGCATTCCTAAATCGTCTGGGAATGACTTCACTGAGGTTTTCCCAAATAATTAACCAGTCCAACACTTTTTCCTTAAGAGCCAAGAACTTTGCAGTATTAAAGAATCATTTCATTAGTTGATTTTAAGATTCTTGGACGTCTCATTTATAAACATTTGTCTGTACAACTTTTTTCGGTTCAGCTGCTAAGTCATGTCCGACTCTTTTTTCACGTGTAAAACATTTTAAGTTTAAATTATTTAACTTTTAGAAATAAAGGGGAGACAATCTCATTCCAGTTTCTTCCTTTATATTACTTTAGTCAACTGATCGCTATCAAAGAAAGCAATTTCCTAAAACATTTTATTCTACTTCCAGATGACTTTCCAGTACTTTATCTGGAATAGATATCTTGATGTTGCCTCAGCACCCACATAGGAGTGACTGGAAGGCAAGACATTGATGAAAGGGGACAGGTGAGAGTAAGGAGAAGGGTAAGCCTTATGGTCTTGGTGTATCAGAAGAACATGAATCGCTATTCAAAATGTATGTCCGGGGCTCACTCTCCAAGGTTCTAGTTCACTACAAAGAGCGCGGTGGGCACATATTTCTTCGCCACAGGGACTGTCGGAACACTCGTGCCGCGTCTGGGGGTCACTTCCTTCCGGTGTGCAGAAGTAGCCAGCATTGCGCATGCCTCCGCCAACGTCACTCCTGACCCCGCCTCTTTCCTCCCCACGTTTTCTATGCACCTACATTTTCTTATTTATTTTCAGTTGATCTTGATCAATGATGTGCATCTTTATAAGGAGACTTGAATTCTTTTCATTATGTGGATAATTTTAAAGTAAGTGAATAAATAATAATGCTGCCGGGCACTTTTTTCCCTAGGCAGAGTTTCTATTCGTTATTACAATTCTGTCCTTTCCATGACCGTTTGGCTCACTACAGAATTCCACCCTTGTGGTTGCCTCCTCACACCCTCAACCCTGTTCTCCGCAGAGCACCTCAGACTCTTCATTTATACTCAGAATAAACTGAAATCAGCATACTACCCCTCCCACGGTTTTTTGCTTTTTCTCCAGTTGCAAACTAAGATGTACTACCCCGAATGGATTTTAGATATTGAGGCAATGGGAGAAAATAGAGAAAACCAAAAGGTGTCTTCTCAAGATTGCAAAATAATTTCACCCACCCAGGATTATTTTTGCTTGTGACTTTTTAAAAAGATCTTTCTGATGTGGACCCTTTGTAAAGTATTTGTTGAATTTGTTACAATGTTGCTTCAGTTGATATTCTAGCTTTTGGGCCCAAAGGCATATGGGATCTTAGTTCCCCAACCAGGGATTAAACTCTCAACCCCTGCACTGGAAGGTGAAGTCTTAGCCCCTGGACCACCAGGAAAGTCCCACTTGTGATAGTTTAAAGAAAAATGCATTGTCAGGTGGGTTCTGTACCACTCACGCCATATACCCCCTGTGTAATTCCAGCTGGACACCCCGGGAACATAATGACAATATCTGAGGACCTACAGGGCAGGCGTCCAGTCCTAGCCCTCTCCAATGACTAATCACTTCGTGGCGTTTTATCACTGCCCTCCCAATCACCATGCGCATTAATCCAAGGCCATCCTTGTGACTGCGCACTCACTCACAGCAACTGGACTTCCTGTGATAGCCAGAACCACCCGATTCATAGCGCTAGGATATCTCCGTCTCCATGGAGTCTCCGTCTAGATGGTATGAGGTGACAAGCACAGACTTGAATCCCCCCTTTTGTAGAATGGCTCCCCCATCCTTGTGATGAGTCGTCTGTCCTCCACTTATTCCTGCCAAAGAGATTGCTAAGAGATTATTTTACCACAGAATGATAGAAACTACAGGGACTGTCGTGTTGGAGAAGACTCTTGAGAGTCCCTTGGATTGCAAGGCGATCCAACCAGACCATCCTAAAGGAGATCAGTCCTGAGTGTTCATTGGAAGGACTCCTGTTGGAGCTGAAACTCCAATACTTTGGCCACCTGATGCTGACTCATTTGAAAAGACCCTGATGCTGGGAAAGATTGAAGGCAGGAGGAGAAGGGGATGACAGAGGATGAGATGGTTGGATGGCATCACTGACTCAATGGACATGAGTTTGGGTAAACTCTGGGAGATGGTGATGGACAGGGAGGCCTGGCATGCTGCGGTCCATGGGGTCGCAAAGAGTCGGACATGACTGAGCAACTAAACTGAACAGGGATTGTATTTATTCTTGTAATAAAAATGCTGACAGTTGTTGAGATTTTTACTTCCTATCAGGCAATTTTCTCATCTCTGTGATGTAGGTACAATTGTTCACATTTTAAGCCTGGGAAACTAAGTCACAGGAAAGTTAAATAACCTGCTCCTCAGGCAAAAAAATTAGGAAGTGACAAATCCTGTGTTTTAACCCTGGCTCTGACTCCAGAGCCTTTGCTCCAAACGACTAAATTATGTAGTTTTCAGTATAAAACAACACATGAACGCTAAACGGTAAATCCATAAAACAGGCTACAGTCATTAAAATTTAATTCTGGTACATCTCTTCACAGGGAAAAGAACTGAACATCACTGATGAATTTGAATATGCTCAGTACTTACACTCTCACCTTTCTTCTTTCTAATTGCACATTGTCCAAATGGTATTCTGAACCTTTACACATTCAATTGCAAAGAACATTTCCAAGGCTTTTTCGCTAGAGGTCACTCTCCTGTGGGGTATGGTTGTCTTATTCAGTGTGTCCAGCAGGTGTCACCAGAGTCCCACAGATCCTGAGGTTGCTTTTTTTTCTACCAACTACACTGATACTAAAGCATCTCACTTCTGTCCAGAGAGGTTATGCTGTTTATGCTTTCAATAAAGTTTGAAATAGAACACAGTACTTGGTTGCCAAGATGTCTGTCTGTGGTAGTTGTTCAGTCCTGTCCGACTCTGAAATCCCACAGACTGTAGCCCACCAGGCTCCTCTGTCCATTTGATTCTCCAGGAAAGAATACTGGAGTGGGTGGCCATTTCCTTCTCCAGGGGATCTTCCTAACCCAGGGATAGAACCCAGGTCTCTTGCATTGCAGGCAGATTCTTTACCATCTGAGCAATAGTCTACCCAAAACTCAAACACAACTCATTTATCTTCTGGCAACACAAAACAAAATAGGATATCTTGTTTGCAATCACAAGGTAATGGAGGGAAAGATAAGGTTAATGGATAGGAATGACAGCTCAGACTGGTTCAAGGTTGTTTTCTCAATAGTTTTCACCAAAAACCACACTACACCTCATATCACAGACACAAATGAGCACTTCCAACATTTTCATTGTTCTCTCAACAAGATGCTCCCAAGTGTCAGCTTGGGCTGCTGTAACCAAACACCATAGGCTTAACAACAGAATTTATTTCTCAGGGTTCTGGATACCAGGAAATTCAAGATCAAGTTGCCAGCCAATTCAGTTCCTGGTAAGGACTCGTCCTGGCTTGTACACAGCCGCCTTCTTGATGCATTCTCACCCAGGAGAGAGAGGAAGGAAGCCCTCTGAAAGCTCTTCTTACTAGGGCACCAATCCTGTCCTGAGGGTCCTGCCCTCATCTTTGTTGTTCAGTCGCCCAGTCATGCCTGACTCTTTGCGACCCCATGGACTGCAGCACGCCAGGCTTCCCTATCCATCACCATCTCCCAGAGTTTACTCAAACTCACATCCATCGAGTCGGTGATGCCATCTAACCATCTCATCCTCTGTTGTCCCCTTCTCTTCCTGCCTTCAATCTTTCCCAGCATCAGGGTCTTTTCCAATGAGTCGGCTCTTCACATCAGGTGGCCAAAGGACTGGAACTTCAGCTTCAGCATCAGTCCTTGCAATGAATATTCAGGGTTGAATTCCTTTAGGATTGACTGGTTTGATCTTGCTGTGCAAGGGACTCTCAGTAGCCTTAGATATGTCATTAAACTTTGTCCTGATTTGTTTGATCATTCATAAATGGAAGTTAGAGTATATTCATCCTATTAGGTTATTGGAAGAATAAAATTATATAAAATATGAAAAAAGAATAATGCCTGGCATAAAGCAGCCCTCAATAAATGTTAAGTTGTATTAGCTCACCTATTAGGTTAATTGGCCTTCACCATATATTATTAATAGAATCACCTGGGGAGCTTTCGAAAAAAATACTGATGCCCAGACTCCACCCAAGACATATTTTTTAAAAAAGATTTTTAATGTAGCAGCTCAGGTATTGATATGCTTTGGCCTCTCCAAGTAAGCAGCATGCCCTAGGTTTGGGAATCATTGCATTATATTGTTACCATTGACAACAGAAAGTACTCATCTTTGCATCTCCATCACTTGGGTTAACATTGCACATATGAAAGAAATCAATAATGTTTGTTGAACTGAACTAATATGAGAAGATCCAGAAGGACATCATGTCAAAATATATCCTCAAGGCACCTCCCAAGACCTAGAAATGGTTTTAGATGTCTATTTCCCAAGGCCACACCTATGTACCCAGGAGTGGAAGGTTTACCAGAGTACATTTAAGGACATTCAGGGAATAACGAAGGGAGGGAAACACTGATCAGGTGCAAAGTTTTCCATACCAAAAATTTCATACCAAACCCAGAATTCACACTGATGGAACGCTAACAATTGTAAGGCTAAGTTAAACCCTCATTTGGAGGGCTTCAGCATAGTAAAGATACTGTCCAGTCTCCAGAACTATTCACTAGTCGTTTCCTGATTCTTCCAGCAGGATTGGCTGTACTCCGAACAAGCAAAACGTACTACACCTGGGTGCAGGATGGCTGATAAAACTTACTAGCTCAATAGAAAAATGCTGAACTATCGAAGATTAAGGAAAGATAAAGGACATGGATTTTAGGAGCTGAAAACAAAATAACCCAGAGTTTTCCCTGAAGAATTTAGACGCTGTTAAGTCTATTGAGGGAATCACAGGAGAATTTTTATACTACTTCACAAAGGGTAGATGCTGGGAATCATGCAAACTGGAAAGATAAAGGCTCAGATTGCTGAAATCAGGAGCTATTATGAGGTCCTCTTCTTTCTTGTGTGTCTGCTTTGCAATGGTTATTGTAACCACAAAGGAGACAGCATTTTGAATCACTTTGTTGTTTTTGAGTGTTCTTTCACCTGACTATCCCCAATTCAATAGAGCTCAGTTTTAGTATTACAGAATTTTGCTAAAGATTTTCTTGGAGTCAATCAAAAAGCATTTATTAAGTACCTATATACTCGAAGCACTGTACTAGATACTTCAGAGATTGGATTACATACATGATACAAGCTCTCAAGTGTTTCATAATATCAATAATTCAACTACGAAATGGTTCAACTAACGACTCAGAGCTTGAACAGACTGTGATAATACATTTAGCACTTTGTGCTTACATGGCAATTTCTTTGCCTTTACGCTGAGGGAATTTCAGAGTGTCTCAAACCAAGTACCACTTATTATAAGCCTGAGAACATATCTCAGTGGGAACACCAAAGACCATACACTTTTTTCCCCTCACCTGAAAGCTCTATTAACAGCTGGCCATGGATATGCCAACCGAGTGAGTAAATCAGATGACTACACATGAACTGAGTGAAAGATTATTCCTAATAAACTGATGGAGAGCTATCGCATTATCGTCTGCAGTGAAATAAACATCCAAGCTCTTTCACTCTTAACTCTGAGGCCTGTACCACCTTCTTGTCCCACTGCAAACCTCTTCATTATCTTTATATGATCACCAGCCAGAGGCAGAAATCCAGACTTCCCTTCTAGAAAGTGAAAAGTATCGAGTGAAACTCTGGATGCTGTCACTGTTTGGCATCTTCTTGTTTTCTTCCTAAGTCTCTAAATGTAAGAGGCTGGAATCTGGGGACCTCTGATGGCACGATTTCTGTTTTGTCATTACGGGGAAGAATTGCAGAGTAAGGAAGAGGGAACGAACAATACAATTACTTGGCAATGAATCGTTTTATTGAAATCTAAATCACGCTCATTGGGCGTTGCTGTCCTAACTTCCTTCAGTAATTTAAAGCGTGCAGGAAGCCCACGTCTACTATCTTCTAGCAACCTGTGGGTTCTTTGCTCTGCCTCAGGTTTAAATTGTACCTTAAATCATGGCTAATCAGCTCACCAATCTGGGGATGTGGGTGTATTCAAACTTGGTCGGGTCAATCCTCCTATGGCCATGACCTAGACTTTAATATAGACCATATATTCTCCTTTTAATCATCCGAGAGCCCATAAAGGGGGCTCAGATCCACCTCCTCATTGTTGGAATCCCTTACATAATTGTTTCTGCCTTCTCCCGTTTCTAACCTAAATCATATCTGCCTCTCCTTTTTCCTCTGATTTTCTTATGAGCTATGAATCAATTGTAATTTACAAATGAAACTTTAAATACATTTGCATCTACTTGTGACTACATATAATAATCAAGTCACAGAACATAGCAAAAAAAAAAAAGCACATTTAGGCAAAACCAATACAATATTGTAAAGTAATTAACCTGCAATTAAAATAAATAAATTTATTTTAAAAAATAAAAAATAAAAGTTCACTCCTAAAAAAAAAAAAAAAACACGTTTACTTAAAAGAGTAATTTTTAAACATACACAGGGACTTTCCTGGCAGTCCAATGGTTAAGACTCTGCACTGCTGGTTCACAAGGCACAGGTTAGATCCTAGTAGGAGAATTAAGTTGCCACAATCCACACTGCTCCGTCTAAAAAAATAAGTAAATTAAAAAAATTTAAATACATACATACACACACACACACATGCAGTAGTGGGGAAAAGAATCTGTCTTTTCAATAAATGATGCTGGGTCAGTTAGGCAACTAAGAATAAAAGTTTTCCATACCTCACACCATTCACAAAAATTAATTCCAGGTGGATTATAGATCTAACTATGGAATATAAAGCAATAAAGTTACTAGAAGATAGCAGAGGAAAAGATTCGTTACCTTGGGATAGAAAAATCTTTCTTAAACAGGATACAGAAAACACTTTCAACTGAAAAAAGTGATAGAAAAATTATACTTCGTTAACTTTCTGCTTTTCTTTCGTTAAAACTTTTAAAGGAACTTTTTAAAAAGTTTTTTTTCATGTGGATCATTTTTTTAAGTCTTTATTGACTTTGTTACAATATTGCTTCTGATTTATGTTTGGGTTTTTTGGTCATGAGGTATGTAGGATCTTAGCTCCTTCACCTTGAACCCACGCCCCCTGAATCGGAAGCACAGTCTTCCCTGGACCAACAGGCAAGGCCCAATAGAATTCTCTATTTGCGATGCAAAATACACCAGCTGCATAATAGAAATGAAAATGATCTCTTTGGCCTCAATGCTCTGAAAGCTCGCAGTGCTGTGTTTGCATGCTGGCTTCTGCATTCGTTTTGCTGGGCGCTCCAACGACCCCTTTAAGTCTGAAGACGCACACTTTCACTCTGGGAAGCTCTCCTTCTCTCGTCCCTGTTGTTTCTATCTCTCATTTCAGGTCCATCTTGAATGTCCCGTACAAGTTGTGGACAGCACAAGATGCACAATGACAGACAACTCGCCTGTTGTTGGACCTGCTGCAATGGTTCTCTCACCCTTACCTCATTTTTCCCATATGGTTTTACTCAACTGCCTGAGATTTCTCTTCAGCTTCACCCCCCCACCCAAGCTCACCCTCAGGTATTCCATAGCATTTTTGTTAAGAAAATCTTTCTTCTTATCTGATTTTCCCTTTTTTCAGGGTATCTTTCCCTTGTGTTACAAACCTAGAATTTTAAAGAGATTAGTCATTAGAGAAAAATAAAATCATGTTCTCTTATGTTTCCTGTGTCATTGGTTTCGTCTCAGATCAATTTTCCTGCTTGCTATCTTGTTCTTCTTAATTCATTTTCTTGATCTTCAGTCATCGTATTTAAGACTGGAGAATCGGAAAAGCTGATGGGATGTTCTGAATCTATGGCTGAGTCTGTCAACTGGCAGGTGTTGCTTTAAGAAGATGGACAGGAAGGAAGCCCATGTTCCAGAATGCCAAAGGTGCCCTGATTTTGCCCAGACATTTCTTCTCCTCCAGATTGTGTCCACTTTATTTAATGTCTCCAGGAAAAAAAAAAAAGAAGAAGAAGAAGACCCTCCATTATTCCTCACGTTACTTTCGCTGCTTTTAGCATCCCCTACCGTGCATGGTGGGGTTTCCCTGGTGGCTCAGTCGGTAAAGAGTCTGCCTGTGATGCAGGATATCCAGGTTTGATTCCTGGGTTGGGAAAATCCCCTGGAGAAAGGAACGGCAACCCACTCCAGTATTTTTGCCTGGAGAATCCCATGGACAGAGGAGCCTGGTGGGCTACAGTCCATGGGGTCACAAGAGTCAGACACAACTAAGTGACTAACACACACACACACTGTGCGTGGTGTCTGCAAATTTTGAGCGTCTGCAACATTCAGCATGGCCAGCAGGCCCTCTTTTGACAGCAATGTACATTGTTTCTAGGCAATGGGCCACCTATTCTATATTATCAGCTGTTGTTTCACCTGTTTTCCATCTAATAGGTTAAAATCCTTGTCATCTTTCCTCTCCTTTGCTGTGATGATTTTACACATTTTTTTCATTATTACAAGTTTTCACTGGGATGTAAGAAAGAAAAGTTAAAAGGCATGAGCTCAGCTCATCTACTTGAAACCAGAAATCTTAAAATTAATTTGACTATTAAAAGGAAATTTGTATCCCAAACTAGACTACATTATTTGCACATAATTAAGGTAACATGTTGGAACTTCCTAATTTATAACCCATCATGTAATGAGCACAAACAAATAGAATCTAAGCTTTTTCTGATTTTAGAGAAGATGTAGAGAAGAATACCAGGAAATGAAAGTAGTGCCTGAAGAAGAGGAATCCACAAAGACACTGGGGAACTGCTCAGAAAATCAGGGCTGGAAAGACAGGCAAACTGTCAAACAGCTCTCCTTAGGTTTGGCCTCACTGGTTTTCAATCCTATAATGACACCCAGGAAAAATATTTTTATATGATTTTGGAAGTTTCTTTTTTTAATATGGAAAATATTATAGAGGTTCTTGGTTACAAGGGCACTTATGGATCACCATTGGTTTCTAATTTCCATTCGTTCACAATCTATTTATTGATGACTTCTTACTGTTGGACAAGTGCAACTAACTGCTCTAGATACCAAAAAGAGCAAGACCATTAAAAACCAAAAAACAAACAAATTCCCCCGTCACATTCTAGACCTACAGCTGTTTTACAGTCTTATGGTAAAATGGAGAGATTAAAATAGACACATTTACCTCAAGACACGCCATGAGACCATGGAAGAGGAAGCTCCGAAGTTTATCTTGAGATAAGGAAATAATTGTGGGCAACCCAGGTGGCTCCAGAGAAGGCAATGGCGCCCCACTCCAGTGCTCTTGCCTGGAAAATCCCACGGACGGAGGAGCCTGGTGGGCTGCAGTCCATGGGGTCGCTAAGAGTCGGACATGACTGAGCGACTTCACTTTCACTTTTCACTTTCCACTTTCATGCATTGGAGAAGGAAATGACAACCCACTCCAGTGTTCTTGCCTGGAGAATCCCAGGGACGGGGGAGCCTGGCGCGCTGCCGTCTATGGGGTCACACAGAGTCAGACACGACTGAAACGACTTAGCAGCAGCAGCAGCAGGTGGCTCAGTAGTAAAGAATCCACCTGCTTATGCTGAAACTGCAAGAGACACGGATTCAATCCCTGGGTTGGAAAGATCCCCTTAGAGAAGGAAATGGCAACCCACTCCAGTATTCTTCCCTGGAAAATTCCATGGACAGAGAAGCCTGGCGGGCTAGAGTCCATGTGGCTGCGAAGTTGGACACGACTGGGTGTCTGAGCACACACATGCACACACAAGGAAATAATTGTAGAGGCCATAATATTCCAGCCTAGACTCGGAAGAGCAGGAATCTGCAACGTGTGAGCTGGGACGGGCATACCAAACAGCGCTGGAGAAACACGATGTGCTGGGTGAGCATGTCACACTTGCAGACTTATAAGCGGTTTGCTATTTCTGGAGCATGAAGTGTAACGAGAACAATTCTATTTGGCACTACATATAGCAAATGCAAATTAGTGGGATATGGACCGTTGCTATCACAAAAGTGTTTATAAAGTAGATTGTTATCAAGTGTATAAAAATACTTTGCAAATAGTACCGAAACCCTGGCATTTCCTCCTAAGCCAAACTCATATTTCAGCTTCTTTAAAATCTCCTTAGGTTATCTCTTAGTTTCCTCTATTAATAGCAAATCATCTAGCACAAAAACAGACATACAGACCAATGGAACAAGATAGAAAGTCTGAAGATACATCCACTCACCTATGGACACCTTATCTTTGACAAAGGAGACAAAAATATACAATGGAGAAAAGACAGTCTCTTCAACAAGCGGTGCTGGGTCAACTGGTCAACTATGTGTAAAAGAATGAAATTCGAAACTTCCTAACACCATACACAAAAATAAACTCAAAATGGATTAAAGACCTAAACGTAAGACCAGAAACTATTAAACTCTTAGAGGAAAACATAGCAGGACACTCTCTGACATAAATCACAGCAAGATCTTCTATAGCCCACCTACTAGAGTAAAGGAAATCAAAACAAAAATAAACAAATGGGATCTAATTAAACTTAAAAACTTCACACAACGAAGGAAATCATAAGCAAGGTGAAAAGACAATCCTCAGAATGGGAGAAAATAATAGCAAATCAAACAACTGACAAAGAATTAATCTCCAAAATATACAAGGAGCTCATGTAGCTCAATACCAGAAAAACAACCAATCAAAAATTGGACAGAAGGCCTAAACAGACATTTCTGCAAAGAAGACATAATAAACACATGAAAAGATGCTTAAAATTGCTCATTACTAGAGAAATGCAAAGAAAAACTACAGTGAGGTATCATCTTACACCAGTAGAATGGGCATCATTAAAAAAATCTACAAATATCAAGTGCAGAGAAAAGGGTCCCATCTTACACTCTGGGTGGGAATGCAAGATACATGTACCCCAATGTTCATCACAGCACTGTTTATGATAGCTAGGACATGGAAGCAACCTAGATGCCCATCAGCAGATGAATGGATAAAGAAATGGTGGTACATATGCACAATGGAATATTACTCAGCTATAAAAAGGAATGCACTTGAGTCGCTTCTAATGAGGTGGATGAGCCCAGAATCTATCATACAGAGTGAAGTAAATCAGAAAGAGAAAGACAAATATCGTATATTAACACATATGCATAGAATCTAAAAGGATAGTACTGATGACCCTATGTGTAGGGCAGCAAAAAAGACAGAGACATAAAGAATAGACTTTTGGACACAGTGGGAGAAGGAGAGGGTGGGATGACTTGGGAGAACAGCATTGAAACATAGACATTACCATATGTGAAATAGATAGCCAGTGGGAGTTAGACGTATGACTCAGGGAGCCCAAAGCTGATGCTCTGTTACAATCTGGAAGGATGGGGTGGGGAGGGAGGTGGGAGGGGGGTTCAGGAGGGAGGGGTCACATGTATGCCTGTGGCCAATTCATGTTTACATACGGCAAAGACCATCACAATATTGTAAAATAATTATCCTCCAGTTAATATAAATAAATAAAGGGTTTTTTTAAATAGCAAATCATATTGGTCAGGTTCTCTTCTCTCCTAGAAATGCAGTTTTCTCCTTCTCTTAAGAAATTCATTGAAGCTAAAACTAACTTCTTATACACCCATCCTTTATCACACAGTCAGGGATGTGCACCCATAAAACTTTGTAAACAGCTATTTACTGTGTCATTTTCATCAGATCAAAGGCACATAGAGTAGTTGAACCCTTAATTCTATTTCAAGCTGGCGAATAGGAGTTATATGTACCTTTCACATCTTATGAAAGCAGAGGCAACTTCTATTTTCTCGTTTTATACAGGGAACACATGAATTATGAGGATCAACAAATTCACAAAAAGACACCCGATAGTAAAGACTTTCAAAATAAAATGAAGTACCGGTACAACTCAAACTGAAGAAGATGCTTAAACCAAGGTTCCAGTCACTAAACTTTTTCTTTAAATATCAAAGCTGATAATGTATTTTAAGATGTTTGACTCCAGTTTCAAAGGCCTCACTTTTCCATTTCACATTTCTGGCTTACTCAAGTACTCATGGAGGATTTTTTTTTTTAATTTATTCTTGAATTTGTTCTAACATCGTGTTTAAATATAGAATCTCTGGTGAGTAAGCATTTCACCACAGTTTACTCCTAAATAAGCCCATATGCCCTTTTTCATTTTTAACATTGAATCTGTATATATTTCGATTCTTTTCTTATCTAAATAAAAAGGAATGGTTTAAGCTAGAAAGTGTTCTTCACAATACTTCTATTAGTGACCAATGTTGCAAATCACATTAAAAAATTTTTTTTGTTTTGTATTGGGGTACAGCTGATTAACAAACAATGTTATGATAGTTTCAGGTGAATAGCAAAGGGACTCAGCCATACATAGACAGGTATTCATTCTCCCCCAAACTCCCCCCCCCATCCAGGCTGCCATGTAATATTGAGCAGAGTTCCATATGCTGTACAGTAGGCCTTTGTTGGTTATCCATTTTAAATGTAACAGTGTGTACATGTCCATCCCAAACTTCCTAACTATCCCTTCCCCCCTTCCCTCCCCCACCCCTTTCCCAACTATATATTCGTTCTCTAAATCCATGAGTCTCTTCCTACCTTGTAAGTCAGTCCAGAAAATCACATTTTAAAAAAACATTTGCCTTGGCAAAATTTTTACCAGATGATGCATTCAAATAACAGGAACTGGTAAATCATCTATTATCAGCATAATGTCCAGCATGGAAGAGTAAAAAGAATGAACATAAATATAATCCCTATGCATTAAGAGCGGGCTTCCCGGGTAGTTCCGCTGATAAAGAATTCGCCTGCAATGCTGGAGACCTGGGTTCGATTCCTGGGTCAGGAAGTTCCCCTGGAGAAGGGATAGGCTACCCACTCCAGTGGGTATTCTTGGGCTTCCCTGGTGGCTCAGACGGTAAAGAATCAGCCTGCAATGTGGGAGACCTGGGTTCGATCCCTGGATTGGGAAAATCCCTGGAGGAGGGCATGGCAACCCACTCCAGTATTCTTGCCTGGAGAATTCCATGGACAGAGGAGCCTGGCGGGCTGCAGCCCACGGGGTTGCTAAGAGTGAGACCCGACTGAGGAACTAAGCATGCACGTACATCTTCCCAAGGAGACAGACCGGTAACAATAAAAGGCTATCAATGATTCCATGACAAAGGAAAGCGTGATATGTCAGTTTCCTAAACTTTCCAGTCAAAGTATCTCCCAGAGGAAATTTCCAGACTCCTCCTCTGGAGAGCTTATTGATTAGGTCTCGGGAAGAGTCAAGGCGTCTGCATTTATAAGAGCCAGATATTGATGATTATTAGGATAAAAGCAAAAGCAAAGCAAGCTGCTATGCCCACAGAGTATTTCATGAAGACAATAAGCACCCCACAGAAGCTAACAGGATGGAGAAGCTTTAACTAGGTTTGAGAGGTGGGACAGGTTGTGTATGTGTGTTTGCACGCATGTGTATTTTAAGAAGTGTGCTAAATAACATGGTTGGCTGGGGCAAGAGAGCTCATTTATTTTAGAAGTAACAATAATTAAAACAGGATTTTATTCAGGCCTAGAAAATTTTTACTTTGAGTCAATAGATAATGCAAGGGTATTTGAGCAGAGGAATGACGTGATGAAATCAGCTTTTTAGCGATATTAATGCAACAGGGGCATTTAGGATAGGTTCCTGGTGATAGCCGTGAGACCTAGCCATTCATTTCCGTAGTAAGTATACATCGAACAACCAAATGATGTGAAATGCCCTGGGCTTAGGGGGGAGAATGCACAGCTGTAGGCCCCAACAGCCAGAACTACAGAACCAATTCTGTGAATTCTCTACGTTTAATCTTTTTTTGTTCACTAAAATTTCCTCTTGTAGCCTGACCATCCTAACAGCTTTCACTTCTGTATTTATGCTAATTTGCCTAGCTATTTGGAGTGGCTGTATTTGCAATTAAAATGTTTTATGTGGTTGTTAGAAAACTACTCTGGAAGTGAGATGAAAAACAATTTTGTCCTATCCAAAATACACTTCAAAGACTCTGAGGAAAAAAATAATTAAATCCCTATTGATGGGTAGCCAGATCTTGAAATACAGAGAATAGGTAAGGAAACTGGTTTAATGCTAATGCACTTATCAGAGCAAAGAGGAATGAATCAGTATTTATAATCATGACTACTGAAAAAGATTTGAGTTTATAAGCCTGGTGAATCTCCTGGTGATTGGAGACTTGGTCTCTGGGATGGAGCTTAGTAAACATCAGGTATCTCACGCAGAACTTTTGAACTCAGTAAGAAGAGGCACCATCAGATACCAAAGTAATGAGTTACTGTATCACACATGCCAACCTGTAAGAAATAGCAAATTTCTTCATTTTCTTTCAGTCAATTTAAATCTCATCATGAAAATCCCATCCCCACCCCATTAAATGATGGGAAATTTAATCTGAATTATCTTGCCTGGTCAGACTCAGAAGGTATTTATTTTCATTGGAGTATAATTGCTTTACGATGTTGGATTAGTTTCTTCTGTACAGTGAAATGAATCAGCTATATGTGTACCCATATGCCCTCCCTCCTGGACCTCCCTCTCACCTCACCCCTCCATCCCGCCCACCTGGGTCATCATGGACCACAGGATTGAGCCCCCTGTGCTACTGAGCAGGTTCCCACTAGGTATCAGTTTTAGACACGGTAGTTTATTTATGTCAAACCTAATCTCCCGATTTATCCCACCCTATCCTTCCTTCTCTGTCCACAGCTCCATACTTTATGTCCGTCTATCTATTCATGCCCTGAAACTAGGTTCATCTGCACCATTTTTCTAGATTTCCACACACATGCATTAATATGTGATGTGCGTTTGTGCTCACTCAGTTGGGTCCAACTCTTTGCAACCCCATGAACTATATACCCCGCCAGGCTCCTCTATCCAGGGGATTATCCAGGGCAAGAATATTGGGGTGGGCTGCCATTTCTTCCTCCAAGGGATCTTCCTGACCCAGGGATCGAACCCGCGTCTCCTGCATCTCTTGCGTTGGCAGGCAGATTCTTTACCACTGAGCCATCTGGGAGGCCTAAGCTGTGGTACATATGTGCAATAGAATATTTCTCAACCATAAAAAGGAACAAAATTGGGTCATTTGTACAGATGGACCTAGAATTTGTCATACAGACTGAAGTCAGAAAGAAAATAAAGATGGTGTATTAACACTTGTATGTCAGAAGGTATTAAGATCATGTATATATATATATGCAACAGAGGTCGCAAATTGGTACCCACTGGCTTGGATTTAGTTCACTGGTGTGTTCTGTTGGCCTTTGAAGCATATATAAATAAATAAATAACATTTGTAGATACTAAAATGTTTCTAAGTATCAATAGTTGCAACAATTAATACAGGAAGTACTCATGTAAAATTTGTGTTTGGGGCTTCTCTGACAGAATCATAAGATCTGGCAATATTTACAAACAGTTTTTAGCCACAACTGCCCAGAGGTGGAAAAACCCTATCTCTCTTACAAAGGGTATTTTTTTTTTGTAATCACCACAAACCCAGCCTTCTTCATTAGCTCACCCACAGTGCCTCCGTCATTTTGTTTTACCTCCTGACTCTTATAGGCATTAGATTTTTGCCACTGTGGCCTAGTGGGATTTGGGGGAGAAATGTGACCTGTGTTCCTTGACTACGTAAGCCAACTACACACATGTTTAAGGTGCTCTGAAAACAGGACCCTAATACATGAGAATTGTTTTTGAAATCTTTATGTTGTTAAACCACTGAGGTCAGCATGAGAAATGCCAGAATTGTATTGGGTCTTCCAATGTCTATTCTACAGTTTAGGATTTTTTTAATTAAATAGAGAAGGGACATATCAATGGTTTTTCAGCACTAGGACAGTAAAAAATCATGACAAGGACCCTAACTTGGGATTCAGGAAATTTTCTTGCCCCAAGATTCTCAGCTGTGTTGAATCAGAAATTATAGCCTATATAGTTGAAATCACTTGGAGTCCTTTGCCAGAGATCACAAATAAAATTAGTCCTGCGCCATGAACTCCCATATTCAGTGGTACGGGTATAAAAATACCCAAGGGTTGGTGGGGAGAAGCTCTTAATTTTGTTCTTCATTAATCGGGGTCAACATGAAATATATATGAAACACCCAAAGCTATGCCTGATCCCTTTGATCTTAGTCTGTAGTCATATCTTCCCTCATATATTAGTAAGATTTAAAGTTGCTTTTTGCTTCATGCCCAGACAAAGCAGACTTCAGGGCACAATAATGAGTGGTAAGAACTGAAACAAGCTAAAATATGCAAAAATAGAAAACTTCAATTCACTATAAAACAAAACACATATTAAAGATTGCTCTCAAAATGCGATTAGCTAATAGTAAAAGTAATTTCATATTACTTTTATTTATTTTATTATTAAATGTATCTGAATTAATTTAGGATTGTATTAAAACAAGAAGAAAAGAAGGAAAGAGGGAGGAAGAGAAGACTGAACAACTTATCCTGAAACTGCTTGCCAAAAAATGAAAGGGATTCAAAAGATTTTTGTTTCATGATTGATGTTGACCATTATAGAAGTATTGATTAAGGATGGCTTTTGAAAAAAAAAAAGGGTCAATAATGGTCAGAGAAGGCGGGAGGACTAAGGGATGAAGAGGATGAGATGGTTGGATGGCATCACTGACTTGATGGACATGAGTTTGAGTAAGCTCTGAAGTTGGTGACGGACAGGGAAGCCTGGTGTGCTGCAGTTCATGGGGTCACAAAGAGTCAGACACGACTGAGCAACTGAACTGAGCTGAACTGAATGGTCAGAGACCTAAAAAAAGTATTATGGATACATTTAAAAGAGCAAGTACCCTTCATCAGTAAGTTTTAAGTATCTTTGGAAAATTAATAAAATGCTCTATCTTAAACCATGAAGAGCCCCTCATGGTATAGGCCAATCTCCCAGTTCCAGAAATGATGGCAAACTCACTCAGCTCTAAAGGCAAATGGAGCATTAAGGTTAATGGTATAACCAAGAAGCAATTTCTAATGTCTTAAGAGATATGTAGCAATAATTGTTTGGAGAAGGAAATGGCAACCTGCTCCAGTATTCTTGCCTAGAGAATCCTGGGGACGGAGGAGCCTGGTGGGCTGCTGTCCATAGGGTTGCACAGAGTCGGATACGACTGAAGCAACTTAGCATGCGTGCATGCATTGGAGAAGGAAATGGCAACCCACTCCAGTATTCTTGCCTGGAGAATCCCAGGGACAGAGGAGCCTGGTGGGCTGCCGTCCATGGAGTCGCACAGAGTCAGACACGACTGAAGCGACTTAGCAGCAGCAATAGCAGCAGCAATAATTGGTAAAATTACAGGGGAAGATTGATAAATTGATAAATGTAGCTGAGATTTTAACAGATCTCAGAAATTTAATAACAAAGCATAGGAAAAGTAAGTGAAGACACAGATTCTTTAACATGATTAATAATTTCACATAAATAGTTATATAACCAACCAGCAAACAAAACTTCTTTTGGAGCACACAGGAAACTTGGACCAAGTTCCGCAGAACTATCTTCAGCAGATCTTTACCTACATCTCACTGACAGACAAGTGTCTAATGGCCACTCCTTAGCTGTACAAAGCTTAAAAGCAGGCACTGGGATTTACCAGCCTCTATTTGATGCAGTGGTGAGGAATCCACCTGCCAGTGCAGGAGATGCAAGAGATGAAGGTTTGATCCCTGGGTTGAGAAGATCCCCAGGAGCAGGAAATGACAACACACTCCACTATTCTGGAAAATTCCATGGACCGAGGAGCCTGCCGGGCTAGAGACCATGGGGTAGCAGAGTCAGACACGACTTAGCATACATGTGTGCACACACACATACACACACCGGAAAGGCAGGTGGGAATGGAAATGTATCAGCCAAACTTCAACGTCTGTCACACCTTAGTTATGTCTCGGTCCTACCCTGACTTGAATGATCAAGAGTAACTGTATCTAAAAACTCACGTCCTAAGTGTTCACACGCAGAATTTCGAACGCATTGCCTGCTAGCATCCAATCCATCTGATAGAAATTTTATATACGTCTCTTTCAAACTCCTTAGTAGTTGTCCTACTTTTTACTCTCTGGAAGCTTTTAGGATCTTTATAGTTACTTATTTTCTAGCGTTCTGAAATTGCGTGTGAATGTGTCTAGAAGTGAGCCTTTTAAAAATTCATCCTACTCAGTAATGAGCCCTTTTAATCCGATGACTTGAATGCCTTTCCAGTCCTAGAAGGTTTCTTCTATTATTTCTTTGACACATTTATCCATTTTCTCTTCCTGCCACTTTAATTAGTAGCATATGTTGGCTCTCCTAGATTGTCTTTCTGTCCTCTCTTTTTAATTCTTCATTCATTTGGCTGCATTAGGTCTTAGCTGCACACACGGGATCTTTCCTTGCAGCACAGTGGCTCTCCAGCTGTGGCGCTCGGGTTCCAAAGCACACGGGCTTTAGTAGTTGCGGCTCGTGGGCTCAGTTGCTCCACAGCATGTAGGACCGTAGTTGCCTGACCAGGGATCAGACCTGCGTCCCTTGCAAAGTGGATTCTTAACCACTGGATCACCAGGGAAGTCCCTCTCTTCTTTTTCTTGTTTCATAATTTTGGACTCTCTCTCATTTTTTAAAACTTCTGTATCTATGGCCTTTCTACTCAAAGTGTGTTCATGGCCCAGCAGCGTCGGCTTCACCTGGGAGCTTGTTAGAAATGTAGAGCTTCGGGTCTCACCTCAAAACTACCGAATTAGACTCTGCTAATAAGATCCCCGGGTGATTCTTATGCATGTTAGTCCTTGAGAGGTACATGGGATAATTTTCAACTTTTATCTTCCAGTTCTATTGAAATATTTTTATTGTCACATTCCTATTATTAGTTAATAGTAGCCCTTTCCTATAGTGTTTCTTTTTCAAAGCCTTCAGTTTTGTTTTATCTATATAATATTTTCTGAGACTAATTATTTTATTTCAAGCCCTTTTTTGTTTCTTGAATTATCTATTTCCTCTGGGATTAATTTTTTCTTGTGTACTTGATCTAGCTCATTCATGTTTTTGCCCCCCTGATAAACCTGTTGATCTTTGTTAGTTCCTTTATTGTTATTGTCGTTTACAACGTCAGTAAGTCATATCCGACTCTTTGCGACCTCATGGACGGTAGCCCACCAGGCTCCTCTGTCCATGGGATTTTCTAGGCAAGAATACTGGAGTGGGTTGCCATTTATCCTCCAGAGTATCTTCCTGACCCAGGGATCAAACCTGCGTCTCCTGCATTGGCAGGTAGATTCTTGACCACTGAGCCACCAGGGAAGCCCTAGTTCCCTTATATTTAAGGATAAAAGAGGTGATGGATTATTTCATCTCACGGTGTGAGTTTCTCCTTCTACTGCCTCCTGTTAAGCCTCTTTCCCTAAATGGGAAGCTGTTATGTGTTGGGGAGACATTTAGCGTGGATGCTGTACTTCTTCTTTAGGGAGTCCAACCCAGTACTCATAGTGGAAAACATAGCCTTCAAACAGTTTAATTTCCTTAGGTATCAGGATTTTTTTTTTTTTTCTTTTGGTGATGCAGCCTCCCCACTCTGCTTTCCTATTCTCTGATTCACAGATTCTGACTGGTCTCCTAACTACACAGCTACCCCACCTGAGGGGCTTCCCTGGTGGCTCAGCAGTAAAGAATCCCCCTTACGATGCAGGAGCTGCAGTTTCGATTCCTGGGTTGGGAAGATCCCCTGGAGGAGAGCATGGCAACCCACTCCAGTATTCTTGCCTGGAGAATCCCACAGACAGAGGAGCCTGGGGCTACAGTCCACAGGGTCACAAAGAGTCGGAATCGACTGAAACAACTCAGCTCACACTCCAAAACTGAACTGCAGTTTGAGCTTCAGCTCCCCCATTACATTAAGACGCTTCCGTCTCCTTTGGCCTTCCAGATTTGTTTGAAATTTCTTATCTGCTGATAAATCCCCTCACCATTTCCCCTCTTACAGTGTTTACATGACTTTTTACAATTTCATAGCGAAATATCAGTGGAGTCTCTGAAGGAACACGAGGCGATTGCTTGTGCTCAGTCCATTATCTTGAGGCAGAGGTCTTCAGAGCACTTTGTGGTACTGTGCAGTATTGCAGTCATAAAAGGGAGGGCTTTGGCTGTAGGCTTAAAGCCATGGTACCCACCATGGAGTTGTACTTAAAGATGATTTCTGAAAAGAGTACTACAGCATTTAGAAGGAATGTCAAGCATCCCACGATGCTTTTGTAGACAAGATGATGTGACGTGGGTGGATCTGTATTCAGTGAAGTAATCAGAAAAGGCTGAAACAAGGGCTGAGAGAGGGCTTTAAAGCTAAAGCGCAGACTGCTTAGTAACTCAGACTTTTTTATATCATTATTGACATAATGACATTGAGCATGCACTGATTACATCCTTAGATAAGGTAAATGTAGAAGGCTAATAGATTTGACAGAATGACAGTCAAAAAGGTAGTAGGTTGAAATGATGGGCTTAATCCAGGAGAAAAAAGTTTAACATAGACAAATGTAATGGCTGGAACTTGGCCCAGGAAACCAACCGCGCAGGAGTACAGTTTAAGAGCAACAAATGCAATGTGATACAGAGGCTATAAATAGCAAATGGGATTTTAAGTCCGAATGGAAGCATAATAGAGGCCTTCATAGGTCTGGTCTTCTCTGAGGCAGGCCATCCTTAATTGTAGTACTGTGTTGGGAGCCACTGTCGAGGAGGAAAACCACCCTCTGGAGCTGATCTGAGGACAAGGGTTTGGCTGGCGAGATGATCCTATGAAGGAGTAAAAGAAGTGAGGAAAAGTATAGCTGTTTATGTCGAGTAAAAAGTGTGGCCTTTTTTTTTTCTAAAAAAACATTCTTTGAAGGATTATATTGTGGGAGAGGAATAAAATCTATGTAGTGTGACTTTGGGTACAAGCCTGAGACAAATGGGTGAAAGTTTTTATGGCAGCATATTTGGACTCAGTTTGAGATAGAATTTATAGCAAACAGAGCTGAAATCAACTGGACAATGAATCGGACTTCTCTATCACTGGCACTGTATGATCCTTGTCAAAAATCCACGTAGAGGCCAAGCATTGGTGTATGCTCATTCTTCTCAACTCTGAGATTTTACGAAGAATGAAAGGAAATACAGGAGGAGGAGGAAAGGAAATACAGGTTTGATGCTTTATTGAGTTAGAAATGAAAAAATGTCAGCTTAACTATATCTGGACAATGAATCAGTACTTTACAAATTACGGCCTTGTTTTCAGAGAGGCCTAGGATTTCTCAGATCCCTTGGAAGGGAAGAAGGAATATAAAATGGTGATTAATCAGATTTGCTATTCTGGTATACCAAAAATGAAAAAGGCTTGGGCTTCCAATGGAGCAGTTATCTTAACTGTTCTCCAAAATTTCCCCACTTTATGTGAATTAAAATTTTTTTTTATTATTTCATTTTTCTTTGTCTGTGTCCCACAGCATGTGGGACCCTAGTTCCCCAAGCAGAGATCAAAGCCATGCCCCTCACACTGGAAGCATGGAGTCTTAACCACTGGACTGCTAGGGAAATCCCCACCTTCTGTCAATTTTAATTACTCGCTCCAGGCATGTATTTAACATCATAAATTACCAAGAATTATATGAGTATTACAAAGGTCAAGTTCCTTTTATGATTGATGTTGAAGTTTAATAAGAGAATCTTTAACCATTGTTATATTCTTGGTTATATGATAACTTCTAGGGATAGAAAAATGTTCAGGTTTGTAAGAGTATTAATAACTAAGTTCTTTAATTCATTCAAATAATTAATGACCTCTTCACAGATTTATAGTGTGAAGGATAATCTCTAAAAAGCTAGTTTTACAGTACATTTTACAAAATAATTCTAATGGGCTAGTTTAAAAGACTCAAGAAAGGTCACGGTCCCTCGCCTCCTTCTGTCCTTACTTCTCTCCTTATCTGGCGGGAATCGCATGGTCACTGTTACCATATTCGCAAACACTTCATCCTCTGTTTTCTTGTCCATCTGTTGCCTTGTGATTCTTTCTTGGTTAAATCACAACCCTGAATAAGTCCACCTCTTGCCTCCTCTGAGCCTCTACCCATGTGGTTGAATGTGGCTGAGAACTGAGCACAATTCTTACTGTGAATTCACAGTCACTAGTTTAGTCAAGGCTATGGTTTTTTCAGTGTATGGATGTGAGAGTTGGACTGTGAAGAAGGCTGAGCACCGAAGAATTGATGCTTTTGAACTGTGGTGTTGGAGAAGACTCTTGAGAGTCCCGTGGACTGCAAGGAGATCCAACCAGTCCATTCTAAAGGAGATCAGCCCTGGGATTTCTTTGGAAGGAATGATGCTAAAGCTGAAACTCCAGTACTTTGGCCACCTCATGCGAAGAGCTAACTCATTGGAAAAGACTTTGATGCTGGGAGAGATTGGGGGCAGGAGGAGAAGGGGACCACCGAGGATGAGATGGCTGGATGGCATCACTGACTCGATGGACATGAATCTGAGTGAACTCCGGGAGTTGGTGATGGACAGGGAGGCCTGGCGTGCTGCGATTCATGGGGTCGCAAAGAGCTGGACACGACTGAGCAACTGACCTGAACTGAGTCTCGAATAGGCCCTTCATGCCACCTGCTAGAAATACCAAGGTCCCCTTCTCCTCTTTGTATTCATTCATTTTTGGCTGTGCTGGGTCTCTGTTGCTACATGTGGACTTGTCTCTAGTTGCAGAGACCAGGGGCTCCTCTTGAGTTGCGGTGCAAGGGCTGCTGTTTGTGGTGGCTTCTCTTGTTGCGGAGCCCAGACTCTAGAGCTAAGGGCTTCAGTTGTGGTGCACAGTATAAGTTGCTCCTCAGCATGTGGGATCTTCCTGGACCAGGGATCGAACCTGTGTCCCCTGCATTGCAAGGCAGATTCTTAACCACTGGACCACCAGCGACGTCCTTCCCTTCTCCTCTTAACACTGCCTTCCAGATCCTCATTCTGCACAGCTTCCTATTTCACTAAGAAAACAGGAGACTGTCTACCCCAGCCTACCGCTCCATCTACCCATCAAACCTCATCTCGGCAGGACACTCTGCCTGGCCTCCTGTGACTATGGGTAAGCTGTTTGTGCTCCTAGCTGAGACCAGTCCCTGAGGGCCTTTGAACTTGCCACTCCCTCTATCTGGAACATGAACTCCCGTCCTCACTTTATTAGAGTCTATACTAAAATATCATCAGGAGGCTTGCCTGGTGGCCCAGTGGCTAAGACTTCACATTCCCAATGTAGGCGGCCTGGTTCTGACCCCTGGTCAGGGAACTAGATCCCACATGCTGCAATTAAGAGTTCACATACCGCAACTAAAGATCCCGCATGCGGCAATGAAGAGTGAAGGTCCCATGTCCCATGTAACTAAGACCCCGCATGGCCAAATTAATTAATTAATTAGAAAAATATCAATAAGTCTCTCCTATTTAGAATAGCAGCCTCCATCCCCACCTTCTGGTCTCCTTCTCTGACTTATTTAGCGCTTATCATCAAAAAATATATGTCTATCTTATTTTGATTATTATCTATCTCTACACAGAAGACTAAATTTCAAAAGGATGTCAATTCATTTTGAACTTATTTGTAAATTTAATCAGATCCCAATAAAAACATCTATGGATATGTATGAGAGTAGGTAAATGATTTCCAGTTTCATATATAAAAAGAATCAAGAAATAAGACAGTAAATCTTTTCAACAGAAGAGCAATAATAAGGTGGAACCAACATACCATATAATGATATATAAAAGCCTAAAATATTAAAATAGTATTATGCTGTTCAGTAGCCAAGTCGTGTCCAACTCTTTGCTATCCCATGGACTGTAGCCCGCCAGGCTCTTCTGTCCATGGGATTCTCTGGGCAAGAATACTGAAGTGGGTTGCCAGTCCCTTCTCCAGGGGATCTTCCCAACCCAGGGATCAAACCCAGGTCTCCAGCATTGCAGGCAGATTCTTTACCAACTGAGCCACCAGAGAAGTCCATAGGCACACATACATATGTAATAAATCTGTAGGGGGGAAATAGCAAGGACACAGTCAATACTCATTAACTGAGTGGTTACTCGATGGATGTAGGGTGAGTGTTTGGGATGGAGGTTTCAGGATTTGGAATGGGCATAAACAGAAAGTGCATACCAGAATAAATAGCAGGCCTGAGATGCTATCCTTAGAAAGACCTGCCTGCAAGTTTGACCTTGGCTGGTGTCTGGGATGTTAGATTTCATCTTGAGGGGAGGGGTTCCCACCATTGCCTAAGAGTGGCTCACTGTGCCTAGACAATATGGTTTATCCCAGACACTTGCTTTCCATCCAGAAGTCTTGAATTTTGGTTTTCAATATATGCCAGGCAGAGGGAGCCTGCATGTCCAGTTCCCAGGGAACACTCTTGGCGCCGAGTCTCTAATGAGCTTCCCTGGCAGGCAACATTTTATGTGTGTTGCCACAACTCATTGTTGGAAGAGTTAATCACATTTGTAAGACTCCCCTGGGAGTGGACTCTTAGAAGCTTGCAACTGGCTTCCTTGTGCCTTTTCCCTTTGCTGATTTTGTTTTGTATCCTTGCTCAATCACTCAGTCATGTCCAATCCTTTGTGACCCCATGGACTGCAGCCTACCAAGCTCCTCTGTCCATGGGAATTCCCAGGCAAGAATACTGGAGCGGATTGCCATTTCCTCCTCCAGAGGATCTTCCTGACCCAGAGATCAAACCCACGTCTGTTGCATCTCCTGCAATTGCACGTGGGTTCTTTACTCTCACTTTACCACTAGCGTTACCTGGGAAGCCCCTTATACTGTAATAAATCATACTGTGAAAATGACCACATTCTGAGTGTGAGTTCTCCTAGCTAATACCAAAGCTAGGGTTGATTTTAGAAATATCTTTCAGTGAGGGTTACACAGGTGTTCTTTCAAAAAACTCTTTAATATATTATAAATATTGTAATGTGAAAGGGTTAGTCGATCAGTCGTGTCTTGACTCTTTGCAACTTCATGGACTGTAGCCCACCGGGCTCCTCTGTCCATGGAATTCTCCAGGCAAGAATACTGGAGTGGGTATCGATTCCCTTCTCCAGGAGATCTTCCCAACCCAGGGATTGCACTCTGGTCCCCTGGGTGTCAGGCAGATTCTTTACCATCTGAGCCCCCAGAGAAGCCATAAGTAATGTATGTATTTGCTGATTAATCAAAAGAAAGCTAAAAGAAGACATATAGGAGTTATCCAAATAAGGAATAAATGTAATTGTGCAGAAAGCATTTCAGTAAAATGAAATAGCATGGCATTATCTAGAATCAAACCATAGAATATCTCATTCAAGGAGCTGAAATTATAGACAGAGTAATCAGAGGAATTGGTAAAACTGGAGAAGTAACCAGAAGTAGCCGTCCCTGTGACTTCCGTGAAATGATCTTCCCTCCATGTACTGTTCCATCTCCTCCTAATTTTTATCTATTTTTAATATTGAGGCACATTTCCTCTCATATGGATCCCCCTTTTTTCCACTGCTATTTCTTGGAAAGACGATAAATTACCTTGATACCTTTGTTGAAAATGAATAAACTGGACTTTCCTGGTAGCACAGTGAATACGAATCTGCCTGCCAGTGCAGGAGACACAAGTTCAATCCCTGATTCAGGGAGATCCCACATGCTGCAGAGCAACTAAGGCCCAGCACCATAACTACTAGCCGGAGCTCTAGAACCCACGAGCCTCAACTACTGAAGCCCATGTGCCCTGCAGCGTGTGCCCCGCAACAAGAGAAGCCACCTCAATGAGAAGCCCTGGTCACCGCAACTAGAAAAAAGCCCACGCAGCAATGAAGACCTGGAACAGCCAAAAATAAATAAATAAATAATTCTAAAAAAAAGAATAAACTGTATATGTGTGGGAATATGTATATATGACATCTATTTCCAAATTTTCTAATCCCTTCTAGTGAAATATTGATATATAGATTCATACCACACTACCACATTGCCTTGAAGCTGTAGCTTTATAATAATTATTATTTATTTATTTATTTTGGCCACACCAGATGACTTGTGGGATCTTAGTTCCCCAAGCAGGGATTGAACCTGGCCACAGCAGTGAAAGTTCCAGGCCTAACCACTCTCAGGGAAATACCCTTCCACTTTTTTTTTTAGATTATGTAGTAGCAATCCTTCCAATTTTCCTTAAAATTGTTGTAGTATTCTAAATCCTTTTCATCTCCATATAATATTTGGAATCAGCCTGTCTATTTCTAGGGAAAAAAGACCCTGCTTTTTTTAGAGAAGTGCATTGAACATTTAAACCATTTTGAAAACTGATATCTTAACAATACTGCCTTCACTCCTTGAATGTGGTTATCACTCTTGGATTATAATTCAATAGTATTTTATTTTGTGTAAACTGTTCCTGCTTTGGTATTGGGAACTCTCTCAGTTGGTTCCTGTGTTTCTTTGATACCATCATCGTGTGTGCATGTGGGTGTGTATTTGTGTGTCTGTAGTTCTTCCCAGCTTTTCAATAAGGTTTCTCTGCTCTGGTTGATGAGAATTCAGTATCTCCTAGTTCTGCGAATTATTCAGCTTTGAGCTCCCAAGTGCTTTGCTTTGCCTGACCTTGCAGTGTTTTCTCTAGACACGTGTTGCTTTGCATTCAGCCAAAACTCAAGGTGACATTTATGATGAATTTCTGGAGCCCTTTCTGCACATAGCTCTCTCCTCTCGAGTATCCCGCCCTCCAAACTCCAGCCACCTTTTGAAAATCTGAACTCCGTCTCCTCAACCCAGTAAGACTCTCATGCTGTTGGGGTTCCTCATCCCCGCATTGTGGTTCAGAAAGAGCCACCAGGAAGAAACTAGAGGTATCGTTGGGATAACTATTTTAAAAAGATTTTTTAAATGTATTTATGTATTTGGCTGTGCCAGGTCTTAGATGCGGCAGTTGGGATTTTATCTCTGTTGCAGCATGCAGGACCTAGTTCCCTGACCAAGGATTGAACCCAGGACCCCTGCCTTGGGAGCAGTGTCTTACGCACTGGACCATCAGGGAAGTCCAGGATAACATTTTTATTATCCTTCTCTATTGCCCAATGTCTGAAAACAAGTGTTGCTTATATTTTGTACATCCTTTAGTTGTTACTATAAAAAGCCAAGTGTGGTCCCAGTCAGTATTCCATTACAGCAGGAAGCACAACCCTCTACTGTTTGGGTTGCTATTTTACATGGTATATATTTCTGTAACTTATTACAGTTGCTAATATAATCCACATATGCACATATAGAAATGCAATTGACTTAAACTATTATTAATTCTATAACTTATCTGGAGATGTTTTTAAAGTTTTCCATTCAGATAGTTATGTTAAAAAAATACTTTTTGTTTTTCTTTTCAGTTCTTAGAATTCTTATGTCTTTATCTTGCTGTGTTGGTTTGGGCTTCTGGGATAATATAGGACAACTGGTAATAACGGGCATCCATTCCTATTCCTGGTTTTAAAAGGAATGATTAATATTAGCTTTAGCTACTGTTTTTAGATCCTGATTAAAATACAAGTTAAGGGTCCCAGCCGAAGCGTCGTGCTGTGAGCCGCATGCCCCCGGCTCTGGGCAAGGAGGAACAGGAGGATAGAGTGGAGGAAGAGGACCAAGACGACAGTGACGAAGAGGATGGAGAGGACGAGGTGGTCAATGAGGAAGTGAATATTGAATTTGAAGCTTATTCTATCTCAGATAACGATTACAATGGAATTAAGAAGTTACTACAGCAGCTTTTTCTAAAAGCCCCTGTGGACACTGCAGAACTCACAGATCTCTTGATTCAACAGAACCGCATCGGAGTGTGATCAAGCAAACGGATGTTTCGGAAGACAGCGATGATGATGTGGATGAAGATGAGACTTTTGGTTTCATAAGTCTTTTAAACTTAACTGAAAGAAAGGGTACCCCTTGCGCTGAGCAAATTAAGGAGTTGATTCTGCGCCTCTGTGAGGCCTGTGAGAAGAGCATGGTTGAGGAGCTGGACAGGCTTTTCAACGACACCGCCAGGCCTGTGGGCTTTCTGCTGAGTGGGAGATTCATTAATGTTCCTCCACAGATCGCACTGCCCGTGCACCAGCAGCTTCAGAAAGAACAAGCAGAGGCACGCAGAGCTAACAAGCCGTGTGGGAAGTGTCGCTTCTGCCTTCTGATTAGCAGCAGGACGTTTGTGGAAGCAGGAAAAAGCAATTTCAGAAAGAAACGGAGCAACCAAAAGAGAGAGGAGTTAATGTTTGCAAATGCGGAAGAAGAATTTTTCTATGAGAAGGCAATCCTGAAGTTCAACTACTCAGTGCAGGAGGAGAGCGACACGTGTCTGGGAGGCCGATGGTCCTTTGATGATGTACCAACGAAGCCCCTGCGAACTGTGATGTTAATTCCAGGCGACAAAATGAATGAAATCAAGGAAAACTGAAAGAACGTCTGTCTAACCCATCTCCCATGGACCGTGGTGGGCTGGCTTCTGCACAGTTGCCAGAAGACTTGGTGGAGGCTTACTGAAAAACTCATGACTTTATTCAGATGGAGGCCCTCTACAAAAAGTAGGGTTCTGTCACCCGTGTCTGTGACACATTTACAAAATATCTTTGCTTTTTTAAAATTGTGGTCAAATTAAGAACGGTTGATTAAGAATTTTTCCAGTATGAAGAAAAACCATGGGGTAGTAATTTAAAGAACTCAATAAAAAACTTCTATTTTTAGTTTTTAAATAAAAAAAAATAAAAATAAAATAAAATACAAGTTAAGGAAGTTGTCTTTTATAATTCCTTTGTGGTTTGTTTTGCGGTATACTGAAAAAAGTGTCCCCTCCCCCCCAAGTTATATTTACTTCTTAATTGCTGGACCATGTGAATATCATCTGACACAGCAAGAGTGAAAATTAATTTGTATGGCAAAAGATGTGATTAAGGATCTTGACTGGAATTTATCTTGAATTATCAGTGTTGGCCCTAAAAGCGATCACATGTATCCTTAAAAGAAAGAGGGAGAGGGCAATTTTATAGACAGACACAGGCCCACGTGAAGACACATGCTGAGGTCAGAATGATGTCACCATCAGTGAAAAAACACCATCAATGACAAAAGTTGTGAGGCAAGAACCAACCCTCCTCAAGAACCTGAGTGGAGCCTGACCCTACTGATGCTTAGGTCTTTTATTTACAGCCTTCAGAACTGTGACAGAATTATTGCTTTAAGCCATGAAATTCAGGGTAATTTGTTATAGGAGCCATTGGAATCTAATACTGTTTTTATTTAATTGTGATATTGAATCACGGGCTTCCTAGGTGGCACTAGGGGTATAGAATCTGCCTGCCAGGAGAAGTAAGAGATGTGGGTTGGGAAGATTCCCCTGGGGTAGGAAATGGCAACTCACTCCATTATTTTTGCCTGGAGGATCCCATGGACAGAGGAGACTGGTGGGCTACAGTCCATAGGGTTGCAAAGAACTGGATATGACTGAAGCAACAGCACGTTCAACTACCTCAAAGGTATTTTTTTTTAAATCCACTGAAACAAGCATATATCTTTTCTCTTTTAATCCCTTAAAATGTGAATTACACTAATGAGATTCTCTGATGTTAAACCAACCCTCCATTCCTACAATAAACCCAACTGGTTCATGATATATCAATATATGTGCACACACGTATGTTTCATTTGTCTTTTCTGCTGATTCTCATTCATGGTCTATAATTTTCAAATGTTGCCCCTAGAGTCTCTAGCTAGAAGAAACATAGCCTTGTTCAGTTTAGTCGCTTAGTTGTGTCGGACTTTGTGACTCCATGGACTGAGCACCCAGGTTTCCCTGTCCATCACCAACTCCTGAAGCTTGCTCAAACTCATGTCCATCGAGTTAATAACACTCGCTGTAGACCCATCGTTGACTCCTGACCTCTGGAACCGTAAGACAATAAATTTGTGTTGTTAGAGCCTCGACCAAGTTTGCAGTAACTTGTCACAGCAGCAACGGGAAACAATACACTCATTTGCCTTATGAATTCATTTGAAGATTTCCTTGAGGCCTTAGAGGAAGGACCAGTCTTTCAGAGAGGACTTGTGTTTAATTCTCCTAGTTGTTTCAGGGCACTACTAGCCTGGGAATGCTTCGAACTACATTAAGGGCTTAAGGTAATGTGTTTTGAGCAGCAAGTCCATGTAAAGGCTAGGCTATGTTATACTTTTCACTGTTTTTTCTCTTTTTTTTGGCTGCACCATATGGCACTCAGGATCTTAGTTCCCCAACCAGGGATGGAACCCATGCCCACTGTATGGAAAGCGTGGAGTCTCAACCACTGGACCACCAGGGAAGTCTCTCCCCTCTCTTTTCGCTGTTAGACAAGGAAAAATTTCTCAGAGTCCCTGGGTGGAGAGAGAGATGTGAGTTTACTTCTGATTCACCCTAACCTGAGTTATCCCAGGTGGCTCAGATGGTAAAGCATCTGCCTGCAATGCGGGAGACCCGGGTTCAATCCCTGGGTTGGGATGATCCCGTGGAGAAGGAAATGGCTAACCCACTCCAGTACTCATGCCTGGAAAATTCCATGGATGGAGAAGACTGGTGGGCTACAGTCCATGGGGTCCACAAAGAGTCGGATCGACTGAGCAACTTCACTTTCACTTTCTTTTCACCCTAATTCTGAGTTGTCACTCTCTGTGGGTCCAGCTCAGTGTAGTGAGACCCTCCTAAGACTCCTCAACTTGGGGGCCACCAGGCTTTGATTTCTGTCCCTTGTACCCCAGAAGGCTGTCAAAATCCAAAGTTCAAGTTTGCCCAGAATAGAAAATGCACCCAAGGCAAAAGCAATTTCAAGGTTCTCTCTGGTTCTCACTTTCTTTAAGCCTTGTCTTGTTTTCAACGCTTTCAGAGTTTTTCTTACTTATCTTTCTTTTAACCAGCATTCACTGTGGTTTTTAGTAATGAGGCTGATCTGAATAACCTAGTCCAAAATATTCCTGGACCCCTGTTAAAACTTTGTTTCTTCTGAGTCTGTCAATTCCAACATGTACACTTCTGGCTGGCCTGATTTTGCTGTCTTGTATTTCGGTTGGCTCCCACTCCTGATGTTTTGTTTTCCTGTTCATTTGTTTGTTCATTTAATTATAATCTCATTTTAAAAGACTTTATTAAATTTGTTACAATATTGCTTCTATTTTATATTTTGGTTTTATTTTTTTGGCGACAAGTTATGTGGGATCTTAGCTTCCCAACCAGGGATCAAAGCTGCAATCCCTGCATTGGAAGGCGAAATCTGGGCCACTGGACCATCAGAGAAGTCCCTGTACTATTATCCTCAGTAAACCTTTATTTGTCAAACTTCTTTGAAGGTTAGTTACATTGATGTCACTTTCCCCCAGAAAAAAAAGGATTGCCGTTGTGTTTTCAGTTGCCTGGAGGCAGGCCAACACAGTCCCAATTTAAAACGATTCCTTTGCTTGAGGTTTTTCACATTACCCAGGTATTGTGAGTTAGACCACAAACATGCAAGAAGTTTGACTTGTGGTTATACATTCTCAGGGGAATTTTTTTCCTCTCTTCACTCAGTTCCTGTTGATACAGATACAGGAATGTCTGTGCTTTTCCCTCTTCCCTATAACTTTGTACAGTTATCAAAAGCAAAGCTTAGTGACACTAAAGACTGGCAGAGTCCTACCATTACAGTGCTCATTTGTTTTCTAACTACAATGGTGTGAAACTAGAAATTAATTACATAAAGAAAACTGGAAAATTCATAAGTATGTGGAGATTAAACAACATGCTACTGAACAACCAATGGGTCACTATGTTTTATGTCTGAAACATATAATATTGTACATCAACTATTTCACAATTTTTATATATATATACATGCAAAGAATACCTAAAAAATAAAAAGAAGGAAATCCTGCTATTTGCAACAACATGGATGAACTTGGGGGGACACTATGAAGTGAAATAACCTAGACATAGAAACAGATATTATGCAATCTTACTTATCTGTGGAATTTTAAGTTAAACTCACAGTAACAGAGAGTAGAATGGTTATTACCAAAGGCTGAGGGTTGGGGGAGAGGGGAGATATTGATCAAAGGATACAAACTTTTAGTTATAAAAATGAATAGGTTCTGGAGATAGCATGATGACTGTAGTTAATAATAGTGTAATGTATACTTGAAATTTGCTGAGAGTAAATCTCAGGTGTTTCCATTTCCCCAAAAACGTGGTTACTGTGGGAAGTGATGGATATGTTAATTAGCTTGATTGTGGTACTCATTTCACAATGTACATCTAAACCACCTTGAAACTTTCAGTTCAGTTCAGTTCAGTTGCTCAGTCATGTCCGACTCTTTTCGACCCCACGAATCGCAGCACGCCAAGCCTCCCTGTCCATCACCATCTCCGGGAGTTCACTCAGACTCACGTGCATCGAGTCAGTGATGCCATCCAGCCATCTCATCCTTGGTCGTCCCCTTCTCCTCCTGCCCCCAATCCCTCCCAGCATCAGAGTCTTTTCCAATGAGTCAACTCTTCGCATGAGGTAGCCAAAGGACTGGAGCTTCAGCTTTAGCATCATTCCTTCCAAAGAAATCCCAGGGCTGATCTCCTTCAGAATGGACTGGTTGGATCTCCTTGCAGTCCAAGGGACTCTCAACAGTCTTCTCCAACACCACAGTTCAAAAGCATCAATTCTTTGGCGCTCAGCCTTCCTCACAATCCAACTCTCACATCCATACATGGCCACAGGAAAAACCATAGCCTTGAGTAGACGGACCTTAGTCGACAAAGTAATGTCTCTGCTTTTGAATATACTATGTAGGTTGGTCATAACTTTTCTTCCAAGGAGTAAGCATCTTTTAATTTCATGGCTGCAGTCACCATCTGCAGTGATTTTGGAGCCCCCCCAAAATGAAGTCTGACACTGTTTCCACTGTTTCCCCATCTATTTCCCATGAAGTGATGGGACTGGATGCCATGATCTTCGTTTTCTGAATGTTGAGCTGTAAGCCAACTTTTTCGCTCTCCTCTTTCACTTTCATCAAGAGGCTTTTTAGCTCCTCTTCACTTTCTGCCATAAGGGTGGTGTCATCTGCATTTAAATATATATAATTTTGTCAATCATGTCTCAAGCTGGGGTGCAGGAGAGACCTTATTTCCACATACAGCCACACTCTGAAGTACTGGGGGTTAGGTCTTCACATATGGATTTTGGGGAAACATAATGTAGTGTATACCACCACCCAAAATTGATTTTTAAAAACTGCCTTGAAGGGCTTCCCCTGTGGCTCTGCCTGCCAATGCAGGAGACATGGGTTCAATCTTCGATCCTTGAAGATCCTACATGCTTGCTGAACAACTAAGTCCATGTGCTACAACTACTGAGTCTGTGCTCGCCTGGGAACCTCAACTACTGAACATCCATGCTGCAGCTACTGACGCCTGCTCACCTGGAGCCCATGCTCTGCAGCAAGAGAAGCTGCCACAGTGAGAAGCCCACAGACTGCAACCAGAGGAGCCCCACCGCTTGCGGCTGCAGAAAAGCCCGAGCGGCAGTGAAGACTCAGCACAGCCAAGAGAAACTGAAAACATTTTAAGTGTCTTGAAACTTTTGGATTTAGATTACAATCTATACAAATTAATATATAAGGAATAAAGTCAAATCTTCAGAAAGCCATGGTTTTGCTTATTATAGGCTTTGAATTTAGCCAAAAGATATTAGCATAAAAACAAGAGGTTTATCAGAGAGATGTTTGCAGTGTTTATTCAATATGGTGTAGGAAAAAGGAAAACTGACGCTGGGGTATAAATCAGGGGGAAGGATATAAAAGTTCCAGTCACTAAAATTTTCTTTTTTACAACTTAATAATTCAAAGCAACTGTCAGATTATTAGTTTTCTAGGTACCTTGGTGTAGAAGACTTTGCCCTGAATAGCTGACATGAGAATTCTAGTCACTTGAATGAGATAAATGATACAGCAAATTTATACACTTGCATTCTGGGGGGCATATGTCAGTGTCTTGTGTTTGGTTGTTGTTGGTTTGTCCATGAGGCTCTGATCTAATCTGGATGAATTAAATTGGGTTACTAATCCATCAACATATGAGGAATACAATGGTCACAAGATATTGTCACCATGTGAAGCATTATTAGGACAGCCACCTCGATGCCACATGTCATAATGCCTTCAATTTATAACAGCTATTTGTACTAGGAAGTTAAACTGAGTCTAGGAATGTAAGGAAATGCCTTCTGGGTGATATAACCTCTTTCATTACACTCTGAGTCTTCTCTCATTCTATTGCAACAAAATAATTTGGTCTCCTTTTCACTGATCTGAAATGAATGAAAATTCCTATAGTCAGAAAATTCCTGTCATTTCACAATAGCTGCATAAATTAAGGCATGCAAAACAGCTTCTTCTCACCAGCAAGTTGAAGTAGTATCCATTTGGAAAGTCTGGGGAAACACTGAAGGTTGTGTATGTGGCTTGGGCAAATATATTGGGTCAGGAGTGTGTGGAAGAAGTAAGAAAAGATTCACCGTGAATGAGGAAAAGACATGGATCTGTTGGTTTACTCATTGAGGAGCAAATGTTATGCTTAAATCAATATTCAAACTACAAGGCCTGAAAATCTAGAGGTTTTTTTTTTAATCGTTGACCACTATTACTGACAATCTGTGATGCTTTACCTTTAGCTGTTTGAAGAACCACTTCTTTAACGGACAGTAAAACACACCTGCCAAAATCAAAATTTCTAAAAGTGAAACTGGTAGAAGTAAAACATTTACTGTGTATCTCCTTTAATATGTTGTGATTCTTTCAGGAAATATACTTGGTTTCAGTATCGAGTTTGGAGTTATTTTGGGTCCATTTAAAATAATAAGATTGGGAATTCCCAGTGGTCCAGTGGTTAGGACTTCATGCTTTCACTGTGTGGGTCTGGGTTCAATCCCTGGTTGGGAATTCGATTCCACAAAATGCATGGCATGGCCAAAAAGAATAAAATAAAAATAAAATGTATGTGTGTGTTAGTCTCTCAGTTATTTCTGGCTCTTTGTGACCCCATGGACTGTAGCCCACCAGGGTCCTCTGTCCATGGGATTTCCATTTCCTTCTTCAGAGGATCGTCCAAACCCAGGGATCGAACCCAGCTCTCCTGCATTGCAGACAGATTCTTTACTGTCTGAGCCACAAAGGAAGCCCAAAAGATACAAATTACTGAATTACTGAAACCGGGCAAAAATATTTTTTAAAAAACCCTTGCAAACTCAGCACCCTAATATAACTATTTTTGTATCATTTTCAATCTTTGCATTCTTAAAACTAAAATATATTAGTGAGTTGATTCACACTCCTTTGTATTTAATAACATATGTATTTAACATATGCATTTACCCTTTCCTATATTTCTAATCTTTTTCTAACCATTAAAATATTTTAAAAATTGTAATTAAATATCAATAACCTCAGATAGGCAGAGGACACCACCCTTATAGCAGAAAGTGAAGAGGAACTAAAGAGCCTCTTGATGAAAGTGAGAGGAGAGTGAAAAAGCTGGCTTAAAGCTCAACATTCAGAAAACGAAGATCATGGCATCTGGTCCCATCACTTCATGGGAAATAGATGGGGAAACAGTGGCAGACTTTATTTTGGGGGGCTCCAAAATCACTGCAGATGGTGGCTGCAGCCATGAAATTAAAAGACGCTTACTCCTTGGAACCTAGGAGTCCTTGACTAACCTAGATAGCATATTCAAAAGCAGAGACATTACTTTGCCAACAAAGGTCCGTCTAGTCAAGGCTATGTGAGAGTTGGACTGTGAAGAAAGCTGAGCGCCATAGAATTGATGCTTTTGAACTCTGGTGTTGGAGAAGACTCTCGAGAGTCTCTTGGACTGCAAGGAGATCCAACCAGTCTATCCTAAAGGAGGTCAGTCTTGGGTGTTCATTGCAAGGACTGATGCTGAAGCTGAAACTCCAGTACTTTGGCCACCTCATGCGAAGAGTTGACTCATTGGAAAAGACCCTGATGCTGGGAGGGATTGGGGGCAGGAAGAGAAGGGGATGACAGAGGATGAGATGGTTGGATGGCATCACTGACTCAATGGACATGAGTTTGGGTGAACTCCAGGAGTTGGTGATAGACAGGGAGGCCTGGTGTGCTGCGATTCATGGGGTCGCAAAGAGTTGGACATGACTGAGCAACTGAACTGAGCTGAACACAGTATTTACCATTTTAACTATTTTTAAGTGTATGGTCCTGTAAAACTAAATATAAACACTTCATACTCTTGTGCAATCATCATCAGCATTCATTTACAGAACTTTATCATCTTCCCGAAATGAATTATATGCCCATCAAATACTAACTCCCCATCTCTCCTCCCCCCGCAACCACCATTCTATTTTCTGCCTTCATGAATGTGACTATTCAAGATACCCCATGTAAATGGAATCATACAATATTTACCTTTAAGTGAAATAAGCCAGAGGCAAATATTGTATGATTGCAACTTATATGGGGTACCGAGAATAGTCTTCAAGTTTCATTCATGTTGTAGTATACATCAATATTCCTTCCATTTTAAGGCTTAGTGATATTATATTGTATGCATATACCCTAGTCTGCTTTGTTTGTATAAATGCATATACTTACATAAATGTATCTGTCAGTAATGGCTTTCCTGGTGGCTCAGTGGTAAAGAATCCACCTGCCAATGCAGGAGACTTGGGTTTGATCCCTGGGTTGGGAAGATCCCCTGGAGATGGAAATGCCAACACACTCCAGTATTCTTGCCTGACAAATGGGCTATAGTCATGGTGTTGCAAAAGAGTCAGACACGACTTAGCAACTAAACAATATCTGTCAATGGACACTTGGGCGCTGCCACCTTTTTCAGTTCTTTTTGGATGAATACCATTAGTGGAATAGCTGGAGCATAGGCCAATTCTATTAAAATTTTGAGGAACCATCCTATTGTTTCTCATAGTCTAATCATTTTATTGGCTGTATAATATTCCATTTTGTTTCTATGCCCTAATACTAAACCACTCCAGAAGTGTTTCCTGAGGAATCTCAAGTTTTCATTTTCTCTTTTGGATGGAAATTAGTTCTGGCTTAGACAATGCTTCAGATTTTTTTGTCCCAGTTTAAAAATAACTCATATACATACATTATTACTGAAACAGAGCAGGACCCTATGGTTCTTGCCCCCACCCCCTAGCCCCCAGTGTCCTCTGCTTGTCTTTCGTCTGTGGAAACTTTAGTCAAAGAATATGTTTGATCAGAGAAATGAGAACATGCAAAACAAAACCAAAAGATAGAATAACTGTCAAAGACCAAATAATAATAACATAGTCATTTTTCAGTCGCTCAGTCATGTCCAACTCTTTGCGACTCCATGGACTGCAGCACGCCAGGCCTCCCTGTCCATCACCAACTCCCAGAGTTTACTTAGACTCACGTCCCTTGAGTTGGTGATGCCATCCAATCATCTCATCCTCTGTCGTCCCCTTCTCCTCCCACCTTCAATCTTTCCCAGCATCAGGGTCTTTTACCTGATAGTCAAAGACCTTTAGTTCCTTCTCAAGGTCTATCAATAATATTCTGAGCCATATCCAGTGAGCTCTCTTAAAAGCGATCCCCGTCCCCACCCTGCAAAGGTGAAGTTAACTACATGATGATCAGACTGTACCTGAGACATAAGCTGCCACAGTTCCAAGAACTGGCCTCAAAGACGTGGAAACAAACTGACCCTGGAACTGAAGAATTAACTGTACAATCAAGACGAGGCTGTTCAGACCATCAGTGATCAATGTGAAGACGACTGTCAGAGCTGACTGTGCTCTTTCTGCATGTAGCCCACCCCAACCCCGGCTAGAAAAGCTCTTGCGCAACTGATTGTCAGTGGAGAGAGCTGGCCTTTGAACAAATGTCTGCCCTCCCTACTGGTTCCGTATCTGAAATAAAGCGAATCTTTCTTTCTACCAGCCTGGCCTGCTTATTGGCTTTTCAGTGGCAGGCAGCTGCCCCCCCCCACCTTCTGGTTACATCACCTCTGATAGCTGATAACTGTTTTTGCTTACTGCCACCTCAAAATGACTCCCCTTCTCAAGGACATGCCCCATTGATGGGAGTAAATCTTGTCTAGCTTGATTTCTGCTTTCCCATGTGGGGGCCGCTAGCATATATTTAAACTTGAGTCAATTAGAGTGAAATAAAATTAAAAACTCATTTTCTCAGTTGTGCCTGACATATTTCAAGTGCGTAACAGTCACAAGGAGCTTGTGCTACTGAATTGGGCATCACAGATACAGAACATTTCCACAATCTCAGAAAGCTCTATGGTGAGCGCTGCTCCAGACTGTTTGACTCTGACCACTTTGTTACAGCTGAATTAGAGCCTATGAGTTACTCCCCCAAATGATTAAATCCTAGGAGAAAGGCCAATGATAAACACATTCAGAAGAGAGCACCACAAACTCTGGAATGTGAGTTTCAAAATTCACCATTGGGAATATCTCTTCCAGTGGCTGGACTACCCCTGCCGGCTGTTTCCCACGTCAAGTCTTCATAATATGAATTCTTGGTCTTAAATTTGTTACTGGTCACCTAATCCAGGCTGGGTCAATCCAGTTCCTTACTTTCCCCCTAAGATAATTTGGAACTGGGAGAGATTGTCAGCCAGGTGGTCCTGTAGCTGTTTAGAACTATAAATTTAGGAGAAACAGTCATATCTCACTATGTAAAACTGAGCTGGATATAGCAATGGAAAGAAAGCTCAAGCAGGTAGGCGGAGATTAAATCGCTTCGGGCTTTCTAAATTCTGGGTTCAGGTTCCTTCCTTAGGCCCATCAGCATCCATAACTTTGCATTACAGGAGAAAAGTCTGCATCCTAACAGTAAATTCTTTAATGCTTAAGCTAGCTCCAATTAGCTTATTATCTGGGACTCAAGAGTCCTAATGTACATGCATACATAAACCACACACATAGGCATTGACATACAACACAGAGGTGTGCGTAGTTGTACACAAACTTTGCATTGTCATCACACTGGGCTCCCAGACTACTTTTCCTTTTCCTACTTTTAACCTCCTTCCCACTAAAAATGTGCTTAGGTTGTCCTCTGCTTTTTTAATTCTTTTCCTTCCCTTGATCAAAATATGCCTTCTGCAATTCTAGCTATGGAAGCTTTAGGAAATCAAGTCCTGTACTACTGTTAACAATGGATTTAAATATATTTTTTTAATGTAATTTTTCAGCTTGTATAGTACCTTAATCTCTCAGGCCTAAGTAATTCAGTCAACATTCATCAATCGATAATCAACTGAATTGATAATCCTACATAGGCCAGAGCAGCAAATGGTGAGTGTTAGGATCCCGCAGGACCAGAACTGAGTGGGTACCTCCCCAAGTGCCAGCATGCTACTGCAGATTAATTGATGGAGGAAAGAGGATGAGGAGTCAGCTGGGAAAGAACAGAGCAACAAAACCCCAGAGGGCAAAGGCACACCCCGAGTCCGTAGGAAAGCACTCAGTGTGGTCAGGGAACAAAGGAGACCAGAGTGGCCGGAGTAAAGAGCGCAGGGGGAAAAGTAGTGTGAGCTGACAGGTGGGGCCTTTAGGCCAAGGTAACCGGATAAGATAAAACCTGAAGTGCAATGGGAAAGTCTTAAAAAAGATTTGAAAAAGGAAGTGAACTGATCTGATTTGTGTCTTAAAAAAGAATTACCCATTCTGGCTAGTCCAGAGAAGGAGGGATAGGGACCAGTTTAGGAGGCTACTGCAATTGTTGGCAAGAGATCACAACGGCTTAGCGTATGAGGATGGGAGGCAAAAAGATCTGAGATTTTTCAAGATGGAATATAAGCTCTTCCGGTTTTCCATTTTACCTTCTAAGTAGCCAGCGGCCATATTAAAGTTGTCAATGGAGAAGACTCATAAAAACTACTAGGCCCTACCACGTCAAGAAGGGTCTGTCTTCCTGTTTCACAGGGCTCTGAGCTCAGCTCTTACCTTGGTTCCAATAATCCTATAGAGAAAAATCCCGCAGTCACCTATCTCCCTTTCCTTTGACGAGCAGCAACTGCTGAAAAACGACAGTGGTGTTTGGGGTTCACTGATAACACACCCAACTTTCCACTTAAATGCTCACTTTTAATTTGGTATCGGTTATCTCACACTGCATCAAGTGACAGAGGAGGCATTTTGCTAGCAGCTTCTCCTACTTCATCTAGAAAAACTGTATTCACCATCTGATTCTCTACAACCTCGGGCAAAATTCCTTTAGAATAATCAATCGTTTATAGAGGACGGGTGCCCTTTCGCCTATGCAGATCTCGTGCGTTCTGGGCACCGCTTCCCGCCGCGCAGACAAATGAACTCATTGTCTGCACCACGCCAGTCCCCCCAGGATTTTATGCAGCATGCATTTCCTGCACCGAGAAGCTGGCTGCAGGCGTGCTTCCCTCGTTCCCCTGCCCCCGCCCGAATCTCAAGCTTTTGTTTCTAAAGGTTTTCTCCCGACGCTATTAAAAATGCTTGGGCACATCGTTCCCAAATAAGTGACCAACTAGGAAGTTTTCTGGCTGTTAACCTCGAGGCCAACGTCCAGTAAAGTTTTGAAAAAAATCAACTAAACCTCGTGTAAAGAGGCCAGTCCCTATGGAAACAACGGAAACGCGGATATTATAGCCTAAACTTGCCGGGAGGGGGGTGGGGGCGGGATTTGGGTTTTTCTTAAGATCAACGCTTTGCAGTGGCCCACTCCCCCCGCAGGGCGCTCCAAGGGGCTGCAGCCCGGATTCCCGCAGCGGCGAGGAGGTGGTGTGTGGAGAGGACCGGGCGGGGGTTGGGGTGGGTAGAGCTGAGCCCGGCCTCCCGGCGGCGACGCTCTGGCCCGCCCGCGCGCGCGCACGCTCGATGGTTCCGCGCGACGGCCCGGACCCGCGCGGTCCCGACGCCAGGGGGCGCGCTGGCCGGCGCCGCGGATCCCCGAGCTGCGCGGCCCGACTCGCGTCCGCCATATTGGATGCCGCAGCCGCCGCTGCCAGCGCTTCCTCCTCCGTCTTCGCGGCGCGCCGCTGGTTCCTACGGGCCCCGAGCGGCGGGGAGGCGAAACAGGAGCCCGCCGGAGGAAAGAGGAAGGAGGGGGTGGAGAGAAGTCGGGGACCGGGGCTGGAGGGTGGAAGCCCGAGACCGAGCGGGACGGAGAAGAGAAGGCGCCGCGGCCCGGCCCCTCCCCCCCCGCCCGCCGCCGCCGACCCGCCCCGGCAGCGCCTCTGTTCCCCTGCCCGGCGCTCCGCCCGCCCTAGCGGCCATGCCGGGGCCTCGCCGCCCCTAAGGGAGAGCCCTTCCCCTCCAGTGCTTGCCTCGCCTTTCCCCTGGGCCCGGGGGGTCGCAGCGGCCCGGCCCCCCACCCCCCGTCCCCGCCGCCGTCGGCACGCCCGCCCCCTCACACCCCCCACCCTCCTCGCGGCGCCGCCGCCGCCGCCCCCGTCTCGCTCTCCCGACCCAGTGCAGTGGCCGCCGCCTCTTCCGCCGCCGGGCTCCGGGCCTCCGCACCGACAACATGGAGGCTGTGAAAACCTTCAATAGCGAGGTTGGTATTGCAGTCTTCGCCTCTCCTCCCCCCGACCCGCTCCTGCCCACGCTCCCCACCCCGACCTCCGACCCCCGACCCGGGACAAGGCCCGCCGCGGGAGGGCTGGGCACGGGCCCGCAGGGCTTTCTCCAGGGTGGGGCGAGCGGCGGCCTGGCCGTGCCCGTGGGGGAGGGGTGTTGCTCCGTCCCGGCGCCCCTCCCCCGATCCCGGGGTGGTGGTGGGGGCGGGGGAGGTTCCGGTGTCTCCAGCACCTACTCCCGAGTGGCTGCGGGGGTGGAGGGGGAGGCCACCGGTTGGGCCCTCCCCCGGAGGCTCCCGACAGGTCTCTCTGCGGGTCAGTTCCGCCGAGGCCTGGCCCGCCCACCTCTTTTCCTGGGCCTGCGGGATTTTTAACTTGGAGGCCAGGCATCCCCGCTTCAGGCCTTCCCCCGGTCCTTAATGAGGCAGGCATTGATAGGGGTGGTAGGGTTTGGAAGTGCTGGAAAAGCACCTCCTGGGATGCTCATCTGTGGTCACATTGCAAGCAGTGTTTGTTTATAACCGAGATATCGTTGGCTAGGTAACCTGCCAACCGGGGACTTAAGCTTAAGGGGGATGGTTGGTCGGGAAGCGAGGTTATTCTGCAAATTTTTCCTGTCCTTACCTCCCCCCCAACCCTCCTCACCGCCAACTCTTCTCACCATCACGACATAAAGCAGGAGAACTGTGCATGCCGAGAGGAAAGATGCGGGAGAGGCATTTCCCATGGGCTCCTTCACGTGTCATACATAAGGCTAGATTTTAAATAAGCAGCTGTCCGGTGTTCACTATTTGATTGAGTTTACTAGTCGGAAGGGAGACACGTTTCGATAAAAATAGTCGTGTCCGACTCTGATCCCATGGGCTGCCAGGCTCCTTTATGCAGTCAAGATTACTGGAATAGATAGTTATTTCCTTTTCCAGGGATCTTCCCCACCCAGGGATCAAACCCGGGTCTCCTGCATTGCAGGCAGCTTCTTTACTGTCTAGCCACCAGGGAAGCCCTAAAATATTTTAAAACCTTTTAAACACTCTAATGTGAATAGACTTAACTATATTAAACAAACATTTAACAAGTAGTTGTCTACACAGCTTATCCGTACTTGTATGCCTTAGATACAAATATTTTAATATGATGTTAATTAGATTTGCATCAATTTTAAGAACTTTTCATGTGGAGGCACTAATACTCTGTTCAATATAGTCTAATAGTGATAGCCTAAACAATTTTTCTTTTCTTCTTCCCTGCTCCCTCCCTCGCTTCTATCCTTCCTTCCTTCTTTGGAGAATTAGCATTTGAGAAACTTAGAAGAGGCTAAAAGTTAGATCTAACAATCCTGTGAATTAGACTTTCCGTATTAAAGCAGATAGCCGTGACAATTATATGAAAGAAAGCCTTTTTTTGGAAAGGATTTTCATTTGAATACAAGGTTTTCTTTACTGCTTTTTGTTACAGATTAGAGTGTAAACTTCAGAATCTTTTCCATTTTATTTATGAATTTATAACTGATAATTTGTGCCAGATTATAAAATCTGCTTTCACTCCTTTTCCTTAAAATCTGAAATAAAAAATAAGGATACTATATGTTCCAATTTATTGTTGATAATTTCACAGCTCTGCAGGGGAGGGGGAAAACAGGTCTGTGTAGCTTTTTTGTTTGCTACATGTAGTTACAGCACTAAGTAGTGGTCTTCATTTAAATTATATATAAAAAAGGTTTCTCCTATTTCCATCCAATTATTTGATTTACCCTAGACCTTTTTGATGGGTGTCTCCTGTTTATTTTGGGGGTTCCTAATATGTACCCTGCATTCCCAGCCCTCCCTGCCATGTGATAGATATGAACAAGTGGTTAGTACACTGTGGTTGATCACAATGGAGCAAGGAGGAGGAGAAATGTTACAGTTGGTTTTTTAAATTTTACTATTGACATTAAGGATAAGGAGCCTAATATTTCCATGGCTAGCTTGATGTTTCAGCTCTTTTCTCATCTAATCTTCACAAGAACTTGAGATTTGTAGTGGTATTCCCACTGTAGTTTATGTAGCACTGTCTCCTTTCCCTTTATTTTTTTTTCCCCTTATATATTTTCAAAGAACTTAAACCATCTTTTAACTCCCTTGTTTACTAGTATTATGCTCACACTTCTGGAAATGGGGTTGGTGCACAGCATAGTTACAGAATTGAGGAAGGGAAATACATTTTGAACAAGATTGAGAAAAATGTACTTTTTAAGGGGGTTTAAACTCAAAACATAATTTTTTTTCCTGACTTTTGAAAAAAAGTTTCTGAATATCTGTGCTTGCTAGTATAGTAAAAATTTGTTGTTGAAAGTTAAGTATATAGTGGGAAATAGTTCGATAATATTTTTCCATTAAATCATATGTTATGAAGTGCAAAAATAAAAAAGGAATCTGAATTACAGGATTAGGAGTCAAGGATGTTTTAGAATGTTTCCTTAAAATTAATTTGGCTTTTAAAGGCATTTATCCTTGGGCTGAGCCCAACAAAACTTTCTCTGGCAAATTTAAAGTTATCTTTGAAGCATTGAATTGTCAAATGCCACGTACTTTATAAGGCAACACAATTTAGCTGTAAGCATAATGTTCAAAATATGAAATGCTTAGCTTTTATGACTTGCTTAAAAAACAAGCGAACATTGGCTTAGAAACAGAAATGTGCCAGGGATTTTTAAAGTTAAGAATATAGGTCTTTAATCTGAAAATTGTGGGTAAGTTTCGGTCTGAAAATCTGATCTTCTGCATAAGGCTAGGAAGCAGTCATGATTGGCATGTCCTCCTGCCTGCCAGCCTTCCCTCCCTTTTTGTCAGAGGGGCTTTATGGCCTCCTCACTGCACTTTCACATTCACTGTCAGAGGATCTTTCTTTGTGTGTGATAAATTCCTCTTAATTATCATCAGTTAAATGAGATTGAGGCTCAGGAATTGATATTTAAGTACCCTCTGTGCTGGTTTTGTGGGAAAACTTTAATTTCCAGTTAAGCATCACCGTGATGAAAGTTTAATCCCATGACCACTAATGTCAGTTCTGAAATGATGAAAGAATATTGTCCAGATTGATATATAGGATTCCCTAAGGGTCAGTGCTTGACCCGAGCAGTTAATTCCAGAGGAGTTATCATTACAAGGTATTGTAGTTGCTGCTGCTCAGAGATGGTGGCATTTACTTGTTAATGATCGTTTAGAGCCCTCACCTCGGTTGGAAGGGTCTCCTGTTCTCTGTTTAAATCTGTATATTCACGTTAGGACCACAATTGATTACCGGAATGCAGCAGTTTTACGTGAGTTGCATATCTGTACTCAGCCCTTAAGAATGCTTCTATATGGAGGTCATTATGGTAGGTTTTTTCTTTTTTTCTAAGAAGGAAAATACAAACGCAGTTCATAACCCTTTTCTTAGAAAATTATAACTTAATTGGCAAGGGCACTTTAGTAATATAGGAACTCTTAATATGTGGAAAATATAAGAATTCTTATATTAAGAATGTAAGAATCTGTTATGCTTGTGCCTGTAAAATTATTGCAGATTAATTTTTGGCTTTACCTTGGCTTTTAAATTCTTTACTCAGCTGTAGGATATCTGAATTCTTAGTGTCTTTTGTTCTTAGGATCCTTTAGTTAGTCGGATGGCTCACCCTTTAAATTGTTGCAGAATGTAGACTTCTCCAGAATCACTTTCACACCCAGTGTATTTTCCTCTTCTCTGCCCTGTCTTTGCACCAGTAGTGAAATCCCTTCTTTGTTTTATTCCATTTCCAAGTTTGTTATCGAGGGTGTTCATTTGCCTTTCTAGAGGACTGATAATCTTTGCACCAATATCTAGTAGTAGGCCTGGGATGGTAGAGGACAGTGGGAAAGGTAGTGGGAATAATAAAAGCATGTGAAATTTGATTTTATATTTTCCCCTTGCAGTTCAGGAAGCTATAGAGGATTGCCTTTTTCTTTGATTTTCGTGTATCAGGGAATGTCTCTGTCTCTTGTGTTTTAACTTTCCAGGGGGAGTTTTGGTTAATTGTAACAATTAGGAGATTTTTTTGGTTTCTACTTTGTGAAAATCTCTTAAAGATGTAGCAGTCCTAGTGTTAGAAAGAAAGGAAGACTTCACTGCCCTCTCCCTGCCCCAGGGTTTAGGTTAGGGATTCTCAGCCTGGGTTTTGTTCATGTTTTCGGCTGGATAATTGTTTGCTGTGAGGAGCTGCCTTGTGCATTGCAGGATGTTTAGCAGCAGCCCTGGTCTCTACCCACTAGATTCCCTTGTTGTGACAACCAGAAATGTCTCCAGATATTACCAGATGTCCCTTGGGGGCCAAAATCGACCATGGTTGAGAATCACTGATTTAGATCCCCTGTTAAACTGTCTTGAAACATTGTGTTTTTCCTTCTAATGATGACTGCGGTTTTAAGTAATTAGAAGTAATTTTCCCCACCAGATTATAAATTCCATGAGGACAATGACCACATAACTTCATTGCTTCATATCCTTGGTACATAGCATAATGCCTTGGTATATGCCTAAATAAAGATTTCTCAAATGCATGGATTGATGATATAGTAGGTAGCTGAATGACTTGGACCAAGGCAGTTAACATTTTTGAACATTTGGTTTTCTCCAGTGTAAAATAAATGATTTGAGATTTTTAGGTTTCCTATTAGTTGCAAGATTAACTGACTAAATATGAAATTAATACTTTGGAGGACTTAGTAGGTATAAGCATTGTTTTGAGGGTCATTTTATGGAATTGTAGGTTTATAGTAGTTTAGATGGAAAATTTAAAATAAAAACTCTGCTTATGATTCTTCTTACTAAGGGGAAAGCAGGGAGGGGACTATTTCATTGTAAGTTCCAGTTAGGCTGAATCAGTCCTGAGTTTTATATTGTAATTATGCCATTTTCAAGCCCTTTATGCTTTGTTTTTTCATTTTAAAACAACATATGTTAAAAGTTTTTTTAATGAATTAAGTTAGAGTACAAGCATAACTGAGGTTGATAATGATTTGGGGGACTGTATGATTTAAGAGTGTTTTAGTCCTGTTCAGGATTAGGTATAAAATTTTTTGGCAACGTTGAAATTCATGAAATAAATAGTTCAGTCATTTTTATTTTAGGCTAGCAGCGAGTTTGTTAACAGTAATTTTGATTGGCATTTAGGGGACATTAGTATTCCATAGTATTTCAGTCTTCTAAATAGTCATATTTTATGATCAGTTGCTCCTCTTTTTTTAGAAGTATAGTTGGCATAGAATTAGTGCTGATACTGCTGCTTGTACACGAAATTTTAGATATTTCTTTCTAGGGCCAGTTTTCCTGTTACTGGACAACTGCTAACTCGTAATGGTATGAGAGAATGTAATCAACCTTGACCTTGAACACTGGCTGGGCTCCTGAACTCTTCAGTGAGCTCATGTTATCTGGTTTTGTTTTCTCAACATCTTTCTCTACTCCTTTCTCTCAGGATTGTGCCTCTCTACTCCTGCTTGTACAGACTGCTTTCCAGCAGCATGGACACAAGAAGCATAGTAAGATGATTATAACCCACATAAGGCAGGCCCTTTGGAAAATAATTAGGTTTAAATTGGTAGTGAAATGATGTCTTGATTGTATGGGAAGTGCTTGGGAAGCAGAATGAAGTTGTCACTTAGAATATATTGGTAAGCTTAAAGCAAACATGTAGGGAGTGAGTTGAATTTCTTCACAAAAAATAGGTGAAGTGAAAAAAAAGTTGTACTTGCTAGTGAGCATCAATCATATCTAAACTCTTGTGCATTTACTTGCATTCTGCTCCACGTAATTTTTTGTAAAAGAAATATTACTTATGTGAGATGGGTAAATTGCTAATTTCTGAATTTGATGGTTGGAAATTAAATACATCTTATATTTTGAGGAAGTTCTTCAAACTATAAGATGGGAACAGATCACTGGCAGGTACTCTGTAGTATTGCAGACACAAGACTAAGTCAAATTTTGGATTTTCTAATTATAGAGGAGCAGATTTTGTTAAGAGATACTATTATAAGACATAAATGCCCGTGAGAAATGTTACCATGGCTTCTGATTCCTTGTCTGAATTAGTTCTCTTAAGGTTGGTGGTAAACACGATGCGTTTGGTCTCTCTGATTTTGATTTTATGCATTTATTTCATCTTTCTATTTCTGCTGTACCGGTTTCTGATACACCTTATTTTAAACTCAAGGAAGAGTATGTAAATATGCTATATACTGTAGGTCAGGAGATACATTAGGAACTTTGACATTGCTGTATTTAGTCAGAATGGGGAATAGAGATGATTTGTTCATGTTTTTAAAAAGAGTTTATGGCTTTTAATTCAATGTATGTTAAATTCATTAACATTCTGCAGTTTAGTATAATTTGTAGAGGCTGACTTGAAAGACCTAGGATTTGATTCATTTTTTTATTCATTTAACCAGTACTTAATACTTATTGTTTACCAGGCACTTTTCTATCTGCTAGGGTACAGTTGTAAACAAGACAGGCAAAAAGTGCACGTCTTGGACCTTATGCACTTATAATCCTTTCTCCTTCATCTCATCAGCTTTGAGCGCAGTGCCCTTGCTGCAGAGCTAGTGCGGCTGCGCAGGCGTTACTGACTCCAGGCTTGCTGCTTTGCTAGGGCCTGGGTGGCTGCAGCACTTCTCTCTAAGCTCAGTTCTGCCTGGTCCACTGTCAACATTCACTTTTACAGAGTCCAGGTTGCTTGTCTACTGTTCAAAATAATGATTGAGGGAGTAGACTTCTTAAACATGAATGTGACCTGACCTTTGCAACAGTGGGGAAGTAAGATAAGCGACAGTGTTTCATTCTGTACTAATTTGCCTATCCTATTAGATCTCCACTTGGTATTTTGGAATCATAACTGTTTTTAGAAAATATTGCTTTAGGGATATTTTCTTTTGTCATGATGTATTAATTAGTCTCTGTGCAAATATTAAATAATTTTAAGTGGTGATCAAACCCTTATGAATTTGGAAGGATTGATTTATTTTTATTTCTAAAACTTTTCCTTGATTTAATTAAGTACATGAAAAAAATTTGGTGCCTCTTTCTCTTTTATGAACACTGTTTTCTGAATTTGATTTGATTTCTTGGGGCTCATTTGAGTAGCTTGTGAGTGCAGGGTGACAGTTTGGATTATGTATTTTATGATTTTGGAAACTTGGGAAATGATATAATGGTCTTTTTATTTTGGGTCACAGTATCTAAAAGATTGACCAGTACCCTTGAAACTAATACAAGTTTTATGTCAACTGTATCTTATTTTTTTTTTTAAAGGTTGATGCCTTGGTTAATTACTTTCTTTAGTAATGTCTTGATACTGTAAAGTTTTATGGATTAAAAAAGATACAGGTATTTGAATTTATTGAAATGGTAAAAAAAAAAAAAATGTTGGATAAGTTAAAATTTTTCCAAACCAAAACACATAGCAAATGCCTAGTTTCTAAAACAGCTGCTTGCTGTGATGAAAAAAAAAATGTCTGGCTTGGGTAATTTTAAAGTACTTTTTATTCACCAAACATTTTTAAAAGTGAACCACTTTATAATAGATGGTGTTTTATATGTGCTTGTTTTCCCCAGCCATTATTATGTTTCAGTGGATCTTAGAATAAACTTGTGAGAAAGGTAGGATAGTTGCTGTCCTCATTTCCCAAACAGGGAATCTGAGGCCTGCCAGTGTGACTTTACCAAGGAAGTGCTGCTTGTGTTAGAGCTGAGACTGGAAGGACTGGGTTTCACTCAGCTCCTGGTTGAGATGTAAAGGACAGCCAGCTGTGTACAGGGGAGCCATCACTCAATTTTTCACAATTCTTTTTGCTAGTATGATGTCCAAATATAAATAAACAGTTCTTCCCCGCTTTTTAAACTTTATTTGTACAACTTCAGATTTACAGAAGAGTTGCAAGAATGATAAAGAATTTTTATATACACTTGGTCCTGATTTCACCAGCTAGTACCTGTGATCATATTTGCTTTCTTATTCTCTTTGCAGTGCACATAAATGACTTGTAAATCTTGTTTCTGAACGTTTGGAGAGTAAATTGCAATAATGCCTTTTATTTCTAAATATTAACTATTTTCTGAAAACAATCACAGTACAGGTATCAAAATCAGGAAGCTGATGCAGTTGTCTGCAGACCTTCAGATTTCACTAATTGTATCAGTTAAGTCTTGAGTAGAAAGGAAATCTAAATCACATCACAGTTGTCTCTCTGGTGTCCTTTAATCTGGAGCAGTTGGTTATTACTTTATCTGTTATGACCTTTGATGATTGATGAGAATAGACTAGGCCAGTTATTTTTAGAATTCCCTCAATATGGAATTGTCGTCTGATGCTTCGTGATTAGTTTCAGGTTAGGCATTTTTGGCAGGAGTAATCCAAAAAATACTGTGTCCTCAAGAAGCACATGATGTGTATCCCATTAATAAGGATGTTAACTTTTTTCTGCAAGGTTTTTCTGTTGTAAAATGTCTTTTTTTCCTTTTGTAACAAATACTTCTTTAAAAAATGGATTTATTTATTTTTGGCCATGCTGCACAGCTTGCAGGATCTTATTTCCCTGACCAGGGATTGAACCTGTGCTCCCTGCAGTGGAAATGTGGAGTCCTAACCACTGACCTGTTAGGGAATTACCTGTAACAAATACCTTATGGGAAGTCATTTTTGAAACTATACAAATAGCTTGTTACTCATCAAACTTTCACCCTTTATTTTTTTAAGCATCCAGTTCTTGCGTGAATCGGTACTCAGATGGTCATTTTCTGAGTCTATTAATAGTTTTATTATCGGCCTCCCACAACAGCTTTTCCTTCTCCCCATTTATGTATATATATGCATGTATGTATACATGTATGTATGCATATGCATGTATATATGAATTCAAAGATTATTTTTTATTCATTGGGGCCTTTTGATGTCAGAGCTCCTTCAAGCTGGCTCCTGCGTCTTCAACATGTGCTCATCAGGTTTTGGGTGTTCACTTTCTTGTGTAATAAAATATTCCCACCCCAACTCTAGAACCAGCCATTTCTCTGAGGAACCTTAGTTTATTTTGGTGGTTACTGAGCTAGAAATTGTGTATTTGTCTGGACATGCTTTTATATATACATTATATCAATATACAAGCAAATTTTTTTTGTCCATCTGCCTCTTTAAAGTGCCGTGAATTCATCCTGTCTCCAGTAACAGTCCAACACTGTTCACTGGTTCATTCTAGTCTTCCTCCTTTGCAAATTTGTAATTCCTTTTCTCTGTAGTGAGAAAACACTAGTTTCCGTTATCCACAATATATCTATGTATTTGATCAATCCTAAAATACACAGAAAGTAGTTTCAGAGTTGCTAACCCATGTATCTCAAAACAAGCCTATTAAGTAGAATTGAGTATTTGTTTGTTCATCTTTTTTAGCCCGAGGGTATAGAGTCAAAATGCTACGTTCAAAGTTGCTTGGTTAGTTTTTTCCCTCCTAATGTAGTCTTGCTATTCCTTTGAAATATAATTTAGCTTCTTTTTTTTTCTTTTTCTGTTTGTATTCCATTTTGTTTTTTTCTCCATCCATTTTTTATGTTTTAGTATGTAAAATATTAAATGTAAATCAACTATAATCCTTCTTATTAGCTTTGGCATTATAACCATTTATGCTCTGGTTAAAAAAACAACAAACAGCCATTTCCTTGGTATTCTTCAAATCAAATAAGCTAAAATTTAGAGATTTAGACAGTGAAGGTCTTAAGTAAAAGATGTTTCTAGTAACACAAATTTTCAGTTCATAGGTGAAAGTAAGTTAAAGCTTTCATTCTCACTCTCTCTCTTTTTTTTTTTTTTTTAAATTTTTGGCTGTACTGCCTGGCATGCAGAATCTTAGCTCCCTAACCAGGGTTTGAACCCTTGCTTCCTGCAGGGGAAGCATAGAATCTTAATCGCTGGACTGTCAGGAAAGTCCCAACTTTAGTTTTCTTTTGAATGAAATCTCAATTCACAGGGTCAGTAGACTTTCTGTAGAGGGTCAGATGGTAAAAATTAGGTTTAATGGGCTACTTAAGGTCTCTTTTTTCATAATCTTGGTTTTTTCACAATTCTTTTAAAATGTAAACCAGTCTTGGCCTGAGGGCCTACAGAAATGGGCCATGGGCCATACTTTTTATGACCCTGCTTTAATCTGAAACCTGAGAACTTGGTTAATAGTATGCTATTTGCAAATCAGAATTATAATTGAGCTTTATAAGCCTTATTTTAACATTAAAAACAGAAACAAAATACTTTTAAAAGCTGCCTTAGTGAAAATATTTATTCAACATGGTTTATTGAATATCTGCCACCATGTACACATGTGCAGACACTTACTCTAGGCTTTAGAGATGTAAGTGTACAAAACAGACCCCCCCAAAAAAAAGCCTCCGCCCTCATGGAATTTGTACTAAGTTTTTATGTGTGGGTGTGTACTGGAAATGCATGTTTCTTATTTTTCTGCACGTAGTGACTTTGAGCAACTAAATTTTTTTTCATATTAACTGCAGAGTGAGCATTCTTTCTTGAAAACGTGACAAAAAATGCAGCCAGGGGGGCAAACTTTGAAAAGCTTCGTTTGTTTCTTCCGATCTCCCATTTATGCCACTTTCATTTTGTAGCTACACTGACTCATTAAAGGAAGAGAAGAGAAACCTCATTAACTGGGCACAGACCACAGGCCTCATTTAGCGATAAGGACACATGTATTCTCCTTGGCTCAGTGGTAAAGAATCTGTCTGCCAGCGCAGGAGATGCAGGTTCAGTCCCTGGGTCAGGAAGATCCCCTGGAGGAAGAAATGGCAACCCACTCCAGTGTTCTTGCCTGGGAAATGCTATGAACGGAGGAGCCTCGTGGACTACAGTCCTTGGGACTGCAGAGTTGGACGTGACTGAGCATTCATGCAAACATGTGCGATGGACTCTTAAGGAAACACTGTTTAAAAGTATTACCCACAGTTGAGGGACTCTATGAAAGTAGTGGGCTTGTATAGTTTTCTTGAAATAGGGAGGAAGTTTCCTGATAATGCTAATGTGCATTTACCTAATAAAAGCTTAAAAACTATATGCAGGTTATTTATCTTGTGCCTGGCTAAATGTCAACCCCTTTGAATAAAAATCACCAAAGTGAGTTTTTCTCCATATTGCATGTTAGTTGCTGAAATGACTTCTTTCTCTGAGTAGTTTTTCTATAAGCATTTAACAAGCCAGCAAGTGCCCTCCACCTTTTAAATGCTTTATTGAGGTTTGTGTGTTAGTCACTCAGTCATGTCCAACTCTTTGCAACGACATGCATTGGGGCCCTGCCAGGCTCCTCGGTCTGTGGGATTTTCCAGGCAAGAATACTGGAATGGGTTGCCATTTCCTTCTCCAGGGGATCTTTCAGACTTCAGGATCTAATCTGGGTCTCCCACATTGCAGGCAGGCTCTTTACTCTCTGAGCCACTAGGGAAGATTATTGAGCTATGGTAGTGACTGCTTTTGTAAGGATCCTTAGCATATTTGGCTTTTTTTTTTTAATATGCCAAGAAAAGTGATTTATATTTATATTTTTATAACAGTTCCTCTTATTGGGCAGGGGTTTCCCAATTCATGTTCTTGTTCTTGTTCTCTCAGAGCACTCAGAACCTCTCATAGAGATCTGTCTCTGCTTTGGTAGTTCAGATAGTTCAGTTGCTGAGTCGTGTCCGACTCCTTGTGACCCCATGGACTGCAGCACGCCAGGCCTCTCTGTCTATCACCAACTCCTGGAGTTTACTCATACTCATGTCCATCTCATCCTCTGTCGTCCCCTTCTGTCGCCTTCAATCTTTCCCAGCATCAGGGTCTTTTCAAGTGAGTCAGCTCTTTGCATCAGGTGGACAAAGTATTGGAACTTTAGCTTCAACGTCAGTCCTTTCAATGAACAATCAGGACTGATTTCCTTTAGGATGAACTCGTTGGATCTCCTTGAAGTCCAAGGGACTCTCAAGAGTCTTCTCCAACACCACAGTTCAGAAGCATCAATTCTTCGGCACTCAGCTTTCTCTATAGTCCATCTCTCACATCCATACATGACTACTGGAAAAACCATAGCCTTGGCTAGATGGCCCTTTGTTGGTAAAGTAATGTCTCTGCTTTTTAATATGCTATCTAGGTTGGTCATAACTTTCCTTCGTAGGAGTAAGCGTCTTTTAATTTCATGGCTGCAGTCACCATCTGCAGTGATTTTGGAGCCCCCCAAAATAGTCTGCCACTGTTTCCACTGTTTCTCCATCTCTTTCCCATGAAGTGATGGGAATGGATTCCGTGATCTTTGTTTCAGCCAACTTTTTCACTCTCCTCTTTCACATTCATCAAGAGGCTCTTTAGTTCTTCACTTTCTGCCATAAGGGTGGTGTCATCTGCATATCTGGGGTTATTGTTATTTCTCCTGGCAATCTTGATTCCAGCTTGTGCTTCATCCACCCCAGCATTTCTTGTGATGTACTCTACATGTAAGTTAAATAAGCATGATGACAATATACAGCCTTGGCGTAGTCCTTTTCCCATTTGGAACCAGTCTGTTGTTCCATGTCCAGTTCTAACTGTTGCTTCCTGACCTGCATACAGATTTCTCAAGAGGCAGGTCAGGTGGTCTGGTATTCACATCTCTTTCAGAATTTCCACAGTTTATTGTGATCCACACAGTCAAAGGCTTTGGCATAGTCAAGAAAGCAGAAATAGATGTTTTTCTGGAACTCTCTTGCTTTTTCCATGATCCAGCGGGTGTTGGCAATTTGATCTCTGGTTCCTCTGCCTTTTCTAAAATCAGCTTGAACATCAGGGAGTTCATGCTTCACGTATTGCTGAAGCCTGGCTTAGAGAGTTTTGAGCATTACTTTATTAGCGTGTCAGATGAGTGCAATTGTGCGGTAGTTTGAGCATTCTTTGACATTGCCTTTCTTTGGGATTGGAATGAAAACTGCCCTTTTCCAGTCCTGTGGCCACTGATGAGTTTTCCAAATTTGCTGGCATATTGAGTGCAGCACTTTCACAGCATCGTCTTTTAGGATTTGAAATAGCTCAACTGGAATTCCATCACCTCCACTAGTTTTGTTCATAGTGATGCTTCCTAAGGCCCACTTGACTTCACATTCCAGGATGTCTGGCTATAGGTGAGTGATCACACCCTCGTGATTATCTGGGTCATGAAGATCTTTTTTGTACAGTTCTTCTGTGTATTCTTGCCACCTCTTCTTAATATCTTCTGCTTCTGCTTCTGTTAGGTCCATATCATTTCTGTCCTTTAATGATCCCATCTTTGCATGAAATGTTCCCTTGGTATCTCTGATTTTCTTGAAGAGATCTCCAGTCTCTCCCATTCTATTGTTTTCTTCTATTTCTTTGCACTGATCACTGAGGAATACTTCAGTATTCCTGCCTTGAGAACCCCATGAACAGTACGAAAAGGCTGTGGTAGTGATTACAAGAAAAAGGGTTGTGACCAACTTAGCTGAAGAGGATTAATATCCTAAAGAGTTGCCCTAAAGGAGGCTATCACTACCACAATTTTGTCTCTAGTACAAAATTTCCCAGTCAGTACTTCCGTTGATTTGATCCTTTGCAAAATCAAAGGATTAGCTATCTCAGACCTCTTAGAGCTGTTAAGCAGGAAGTAATTCCAAATAATTCTGTGAGTGCGTACTTTGTTTTGCTAGACTGGAGAAGGGCGACAGAATATGAGATGGTTGGATGGCGTCATCGATTGAATGGCCATGAGTTTGAGTAAACTCCAGGAGATCATGAAGGACAGGGAATCGTGGCATGCTGTAGTCCATGGGGTTGCAGAGAGTTGGACATGACTGAGCGACAGAACAACAGGATTATCTGACTATTTTTTCATTCTATTTTAATTATAATGCAGTTTTCAAATTGCTAGAATACAGTGATAACCCATGAAGGTTCTAATGTAACAGCAACTGGTGGTTGGAAGGAATACAAGAAAGTAGTTGCTGGTCCTTTGAGCTTTGTTATTTATGCGTATTTGCCATCTATCAGGCACTGGAGAGTGGTTACCAGGTTAATTACATCTTTTTTCTCAGCTCATATTTTAAAAGGGTTGGGGTTGTGAATGGATTATCACAAAGAAAGATAATATGATATGAATCCTATGATACAAAGAGTAGTGGTGTAGACATTTGTAGTATGTGTTTACTGTTCTCTGTATATAATCTTGTACAGAGTATGAGACATGTATAAGGCAAAGGCAGAAAATCTTTTTCAGGGAAATGGATAAGGATCTTCAGATGAAGGGTCTTTGTATATACAATGCCCAAGATTTCCTTTTTAATCAAGAGAATGGAGATTCTAAAGTGTTTTAAGGAAGAGTGTGGTGCCAGGGCTTTGAGTTACAGGGTAGATAAGATGATGTGGTCCAGTTACAATTATGGTAAATCAGGAGGAGCAAATCATTTGAGGAGGAAGGTAGTTTGGCAGGATGGGTCAGATGAGGGGGCCTTTTTCTACCTAGAATAAAAGAGTTGGTGGGGGGAGAATTGAAATCACCCATATATCTCAACCACCCAAAGACCACTGGTTTGTTAAATACAATAGTAGTTCCATGCATCTGGACAATTTGATGTCATCAGGATGGAGATGGATATAGGTCAAGTACTTAAAGAATAGGCTAGAGATGGAGATTAGGGGGAGATAATGAAGAGAAAAAGGCTTAAGGCAAAAAGTTGGAGAATCTTTTAGTCAGTTTTTGTTTGTTTTTTAGGCTTGACCTTTTATATCATCTTGTGTTTGTGAATATAAGGACGTCTTAAAGCAACTCCGCTTGGAATTTGCTTGATTTTAAATTCTGTTTATCCAAGCATCTGGTTCTTATATATAATTAAAAGTTAAGTAGTGAATTGTATGAATTAGAAGTAAAGATTTAAATTCTGTTCAGTGAAATTGAGCCTGCTTATATCATCGAGTATTTCATTAGCTCCTCTTGGTTATGTAGTTTTTTAATTTTAACCCTGTCTACAATAACCAATTTATTGTGAGCATGGAATTGTGAATTTAAATGCTATATTATTAGAAATAGAACCTAGTAAACTGAAGTTATTTTTCTATATGTATGTGTGTGTGTATACATTTTGTTTTCTCCCATGGAGAATCATTTCTGTTCTCTTTGATTTTTAAAAATTAATTATTTTCATTTTTGGCTGTGCTGGGTCTTTGTTGCTATGCACAGGCTTTCTCTAGTTGAAGCGAGTGGAGGCTACTACTCTTCCTTTCACTGCACAGGCTTCTCATTGTGGTGACTTCTCCTTTTGTGGAGCGTGGGCTCTTTCCGGGCTCGGTAATTGTGTTGCGTGGATTTGGTTGCTTGACAACATGTGGAATCTTCCTGGGTCAGGGATAGAACCTACATCCCCTGCACTGGTAGGTCTTATCAGCTGCACCACTGGAAAAGTCCTGTTGTCTTTGATTTTAGAATGATGTAGCTAGAGACCCTTGGCTTCCCAGGTGGCAAAATGGTAAAGAATTTGCCTGCCAATGCAGGAGACAGGTTCGATCCCTGGATAGGGAAGATCCCCTGGAGGAGGAAATGACAATCCCCTCCAGTATTCTTGTCTGGAAAATTCCATGGATCGAGAAGCTTGGTGGGATACAGTCCACGGGGCTGCAGAGAGTCAGACGGGACTGAACACAGTGCCCAGCAGAAGACCCTGACATTCATGTTACACATTTGTAGTTATCAGTTCTATGATTGGGTTCCTGGTTTACTTCCTTGTTAGTGCTTCACCTTGATTTCCAGAAATTACAAGTTTTAGACCGGAAACACTTGTGATAGTTTATCATTTAATAGATGGGTGAAGAATCAAGACCCAAAGATGATGAAATTTGTTGAGTCACAGCTTATGAGAGGCATATAGTTAGGAACCAAATTAGAAGTTTCTGCTCTCTGTCTTGGTTCATTGTTTTCACTTTTTTAGTATAACTGAGTGAGATTTTTCTGTATGTTGTAGGTGGAGGCGGAATGGGAATTGGTGATTTGTAGTAAATTATTATCACATTATGCTGAACTTGGATCAGAATGAGGAACAAACTCCTGGGCTGCTGCTTTCCTGCTCATAGAATAAGATGCCATAGGAAACCTGCATTCCTTGGCAAAGACGGATTATACAACAACACACAGTACGCCCTCTGCAGAAAAGTGAAGGAAAAAAAAACCCTTTGAGTAACATACCTTGTACCTTTCTTGTAGGAGAAGGATACAGTTACTCTGTAAGCCTGTATTGGTAGCATGTTTATGATTTTAATAATGGTGACTACTCTGTAACTTCTTTCTTTAAATTTTCACAGACTGCTGTTTAGAAAACTCCTAGTACAGGTATTTTAAAGCATGACAATGCTACAAAGTTAATAATAGCTGTTTTCAAAGTAGAGTCAGACAGGACTGAAGCAACTCAGCCTAGCAAGAAAACTGCCTTTTTTTTTTTTTTTAAAAGAAACTCATCTGGGAACATTTAGTGTCATTGTGGATGTCTTTGCGGCCCTGGAAAGTATTTTAATATTGTAATATTTTGATAGTGGATAACAAGTTTTGGAAAATATGAGCTATAAAGAGCTAGATTATATTCAACATATTTTCCAAGTTGGAGAAATACTTGAACAAAACTTTTGAATATCAGACGCTAACAAAATACAGACCATGATGTATTTTGGACCAGTGTTATTATTGGTCTTCTTTTATAAGGATTTCAGTGTTGTACTAAATCCAGCAAGACTTTTAAGAGAATCAATTTTTAAGTAGTTAATAGTATAATTTTGCACCAGATTGTATTTGAAGTATGTATGTCACATATATACATGTATACATTTACCTTTATACACACACACATATACATACATAGATGCCTATAGAAAAATCTGATAAGTAGCCTGTCAGCCTTTAGCAGTGTTTATTCCTTAGGAGAGAAGTAGGTGGATAGGGTGCAGTGAATGAGAGTTTTCAATGTTTGGAATTTTTCACATTCCACATTTATTGCCATGTTAGTTTTGTAATATTGCCTTCAAACCCAAAATATCATGTGTCTTAGCTTTGGTGAGAAAGATGGAGTTGGTCTGTGATAATGTTAATTGAATTAAATCTTTTAGAGAAAGTGAGCTTCCTTGTTAAGCGTTGGAAGAGTTAAAACTTAGCTGTTATTTGATCAGTAGACATATAAGCTTCATAATGTGTTGTCTTCAAATCTTCTTGGTTATCAGTTAGGTTGATATTGTTACGTGGTTGTCTCCACAGTTGTCTACCATCAACTCCGTGACTCAGTTGTGTATATGTAGTTGGTTGCTACCTGGTGGACTTTGCTTTATTTTGGAAACTGAAGGTTGGGTTAGCCAGAATAATTGGGTTTGAGACATGCTTTTGAAGCTTAATACCAGTTTGAATTTAGTTAGGTCAGTTACCATAAGTTTATATATCTATAAAGTGACAAAATGAGAATAATAAATACTAATCTTACTGGGCCATTCTGAAGCTAAAAGTGATACGGTACATATGATCGTGCCTAAGAGTTGACAGCATGCCATAGAAGTGAAAAGTAATTATCCTCCTCTTTATTACGCTCCTGCCTGTCTCTGTCTCTCTTTTTTAGTCTTTGTATTTGTTGCTCATATTTCTGAAATGATTTTACTCTAAGGCCTAGTAGGCTTTTGATCTACTTATTCTTTTCTGATATTTAGTTTTCACTATTTATTCTTCATCACTTCAACTCGTAGCTCTTTAGGAAATACTGTGTTTTTTGCTTTTCTCTGAATTCTTATGGAATTCAGTCCCATATCTTCTGAGTACTCTGTGTACATAAAATGATATTTTTATCCCCCAATCTAAACTTGTCTTTCTTCTAAAACTTACTTTTAGATCTCCTCTTTATGTTAGTAGTAAAAATGTGTTCCTGACACTCAGACCTGAAAACTTGGATTTTTCATAGATGCCTCTCTTTGATTTGTATCTTTTCAGTTGTGAAATTCTATGACTTATTTTTAAAAATACATTTTCTATCCTTCCCTTCCTTTTTATTCTTAGTACGAATACTTCAGTCTGGGTTCTCATCGCTCTCTGCTTGGTTTAATTGGTTTTTAATGTATTATTCTTTGTTCTCTTCAGTTCATACAGTAGAAGTACATTTTTTTAGATTACTAAATTAATCTTATCAAACAACTTTCAATCACCTTGTATGCTGAGAAACCTTCCAGGTTCCTTTGCTTTCAAGTGTGCAGATTTTGTTTTCTTAATATGTATATTTTACTGAAGTCTAGTTGATTTAGTGTTTCAAGTGCACAGCAAGGTGATTCAGTTATTCAGATACACATACATTATTTTTAAAATTATTTTCCATCATAGGTTATTACAAGATATTGACTATATTTCCCTGTTTTACACAGTAAACCTTTGTTGCTTGTTGCATATCTGTTTTTTAATTAAAAAATCTAGCATTCTACTCAGTCAAATAAGTAGAAGCAAAATGTCATAATTTTTTTAGTTAGGCAAAAATTCATGTTTTCTAAAATACATATATTACACATATTTATATGCCCGTATCGGAGAAGGCGATGGCACCCCACTCCAGTACTCTTGCCTGGAAAATCCCACGGACGGAGGAGCCTGGTAGGCTGCAGTCCATGGGGTCGCAAAGAGTCGGACACAACTGAGTGACTTCACTTTCACTTTTTGCTTTCACGCGTTGGAGAAGGAAATGGCAACCCACTGCAGTGTTCTTGCCTGGAGAATCCCAGGGATGGCGGAGCCTGGTGGGCTGCCATCTATGGGGTCGCACAGAGTTGGACACAACTGAAGCACCTTAGCAGCAGCAGCATATATCCGTATACAAAAGCTTTTCTACTATACTTGATAAACGCTTGAGAAAGAATATCAAAAAAGAAGGAGTTGGAAAAAATTGGAAAACTTAATGAAATGGGAACACTGAGTATGAAATAGGAAAAGTGAAACAAAATAGATAAAAGTAAAAGATCATCATACAGTCTAGTTGTTTTTAAACATGGCTGCGCATCGGAAACGTCTGGAGCTCTGGAGAAAGCAATACCCGGGCATTTGTATTTTTCAACACATTTCAAGATAATTCTGGTGTGCATCTGGATTTTAAAAAGTGATTACAAAAAAAAAGTGATTACAAGTTTTTCTAGTAAATCATATTTTTTGTGATAATAGAGTTCTATAATTTTTCTGTTGACCAGTCATGATAGAATAGTTTTAAGTAATAGTTACATAATCATGATAGTGAAAGATTTATCAGTTTTAAAAGTTTATCAGTTTTCACAATCAAGAGCCAGACGAAAAAGAAAAGATAATTACAATTACAAGCCATAATGGGAACATGGTTAACAGTGTAAAGTAATTACATACAGTTTGAGAGGGGGTCAAGCAGAGTGATGTGATAAGTGGAAGAGCTTGTGCTGTGCTTAGATTCTCCGTGATGTCTTACTCTTTGCGCCTCCACGGACTGTAGCTCGCCAGGCTCCTCCTCCAGGCAAAAATACTGGGGTGGGTTGCCATGCCTTCCTCCAGGGGATCTTCCCAACCCAGGGATCAAACCTAGATCTCCCACGTTGCAGTCAGATTCTTTCTACCGTCTGAGCCACCAGGGAAGCCCGTGGAAAGTGCACACGTGCGTATTTTTCATCCACTCAGCCAGTCTACATCTTCTGGTTGGTGCATTTAATCCATTTACCTGTAATTATCGATTTGTTGCTGCTGTTGTTCAGTCACTCAGTCATGTTCTTCTCTTTGCGACCCCATGGACTGCAGCATGCCAGCCTTCCCTGTTCTTTACCATCTCCCAGAACTTGCTAAAACTCATATGCTTTGAGTTGGTGATGCCATCCAACCATCTCATCCTGTCGTCCCCTTCTCCTCCTGCGTTTACTCTTTCCTGGTGTCAGGATCTTTTCCAGTGAATTGGCTTTTAGCATCAGGTGGCCAAAGTATTGGAGCTTTGGCCTCAGCCTCAACATCCGTTCTTTCAATGAATATTCAGGACTGATTTCATTTAGGATTGACTGGTTTGATCTCCTTTCAGTCCAATGAACTCTCAAGAGTCTTCTCCAACACCACAATTCAAAAGCATCAATCTCAACTTTCTTTATGGTCCAACTCTCACATCCATACATAGTTACAGGAAAAACCACAGGTTTGACTAGATGGATTTTGTCTGCAAAGTAATGTCCCTGCTTTTTAATACGCTGTCTAGGTTGGCCATAGCTTTTCTTTCAAGAAGCAAGCGTCTTTCATTTCGTGGCTGGAGTCGCCATCTGTAATGATGTTGGAGCCCAAGAAAATAAAAGTCTGTCACTGTTTCCTTTTTTTCCCATCTCTTTGTCATGAAGTGATGGGACCGATGCCATGATCTTAGTGTTTTGAATGTTGAGTTTTGAGCCAGCTGCTTCACTTTCACCATAATTAAGAGGCTTTTTAGTTCCTCTTGGCTTTCTGCCAGAAGGGTGGTGCCATCTGCATATCTGAGATTATTGATATTTCTCCCAGCAATCTTGATTCCAGCTTGTGCTTCATCCAGCATAAGGATGCTGGATGAATCTTCATTCCAGCTTCTGCATAAAAGTAAATAAGCAGGGTGACAATACACAATCTTGATGTATTCCTTTCCCAATTTTGAACTGTATTATTAATATATATCCTATTTTCTTAGTTGCTTTGGGTTTGTTTAGGTAGGTCTTTTCCTCCTCTTGGTTTTCTACCTAGAGGAGTTCCTTTAGCTTTGTTGTAAAGCTGGTTTGGTGGTGCTGGATTCTCTTAAATTTTCCTTGTCTGGAAAGCTTTTGATGTTTCCATCAAATCTGAAGGAAAGTTGATGGGTAGAGTATTCTTGGTTTTAGGTTATTTCCTTCCATCACTTTAAGTATTTTATGTCATTCCCTTCTGGCGGGTAGCGTTTCTGTTGAGAAATCAGCTGATAGCCTGAGTGAAGTTTCCTTGTGAAACCATTTACCAGGGATTGGGACTTGAACCCATGTGCTGGAACTCGAACCCAGCCCAAACCCAGTTTGGGACTCAAACCCACGTGGCTGGGACTTGAACCCAGCCAAAACCCACAGTACTTGGTTTCAGGACCTAATGAAGCTCAGGTTCTTAATGTCTCACCACAGAAACAATTAAGTGAGAGAGAAAGTGAAAGGTGAGAACTGGATTTTTTCAGATTAAGAGAGGAGCACACTCCACAGACAGTGTGGGCCATCTCAGAGGGTGGCCACAAAATGTGGTGTGGTTAGTTTTTATAGGGTGAGTAATTTCATACTAATGAGTGGGAGGATTATTCCAACTGTTTTTGGGAAGGGGCGGAGATTTCCAGGATTTGGGCCACTGCCCACTCCTTGGTCTTTTAACAGCACCTTGGAACTGTCATGGTACCTCTGGGTGTGTCATTTCACTTGCTGAATTGAGGATCAAGGTCTGGTTTTGTCTGCTATCTTCAGCTAAGTCACATCTGACTCTTTGTGATCCCATGGACTGCAACGCCCCATGCTTCCCTGTCCTTCACTATCTCTCAGAGCTTGCTCAAACTCATGTCCATCGAGTCAGTGATGCCATCCAACCTTCTCATCCTCTGTTGCCCCCTTCTCCTCCTGCCTTCAGTCTTTCCCAGCATCAGGGTCTTTTCCAGTGAGGCAGTTCTTTGCATCAGGAGGCCGAAGGCTTGGAGCTTCAGTCTGCCGCCTTGGGCCCATTCGATTCTAATAATCAGTTTCTGTTGTGTCCTTGGACTGTATCATTCTTTGAAAAGTTGTGCTCTGCCCCTTTCCCTTTTGTTACACTTGTATGTTATTTGTCATTTTCCCCTTGTTGCTTTTAATATTTTATCTGTCTTTAATTTTTGTCAGTTTGATTACTGTGTGTCTTGGTGTGTTCCTCTTTTGGTTTATCCTTCTCTGGAGACTCTGCTTCCTGGATTTGGTTCACTATTTCCTTTCCCATATTAGGAAAGTTTTCAGCTGTTAGTTTTTCAAGTGTTTTCTCAGGTCCTTTCCCTCTTCTCTTTCTGTTGCTACTGCCAAGTCGCTTCAGTCATGTCCGACTCTGTGCGACCCCATAGATGACCGCCCACCAGACTCCCCCGTCCCTGGGATTCTCCAGGCAAGAACACTGCAGTGGGTTGCCATTTCCTTCTCCAATGCATCAAAGTGAAAAGTGAAAGTGAAGTTGCTCAGTCGTGTCCAACTCTTAGCGACCCCATGGACTGTAGCCCACCAGGCTCCTCCGTCCATGGGATTTTCCAGGCAAGAGTACTGGAGTGGGGTGCCATTGCCTTCTCTTTCTGGGACCCCTATAATGCAAATATTGGTGTGTTTAATGTTGTCCCAGAGGTCTCTTAGGCTGTCTTCATTTCTTTTCATTCTTTTTTCTATATTCTGTTCTGTGGCAATGATTTCTACCATTCTGTCCTCCAGGTCATTTATCTGTTCTTCTGCCTCAGTTATTCTGCTGTGATTCCTTCTAGTGTATTGTTTGTCTTTATTATTCATCTCTATTTGGTTCTTTAATTCTCGTAGGTCTTTGGTGAACATTTCTTGCATCTCCTCAATCTTTGCCTCCATTCTTTTTCTGAGACCCAGAATTATCTTCACTATCATTATCTTGACTGAATTCTTTTTCTGGAAGTTTGCCTGTCTCCATTTCATTTTGTTGTTTTTTCTGGGGTTTTATCTTGTTCCTTCATCTGGAACATAACTTTCTGCTTTTTCATCATGATTAACTTTCTGTAATACAGTTTTTGTTTTAGCCTCTGTGAGGCTGTGCAGATTCTTCTGTCTGCCTTCTGATGGATGAGGCTAAGAAGCTTGTGTAAGCTTGTTGACAGGAGGGACTGGCAATGGGAAAAACTATTTTTTGCTCTGGTGGGCAGGGCCTTGCTCAGTAAAACTTAAATCCAGTTATCTGCTGATGGGTTGGGCTGCACTCCCTCCCTGGTAGTTGTTTGGCCCAAGGTGACCCAGACTGTGTGGCAGCCGCTGCTGACCCATGCCTCCACAGCAGGCCCTCCAGCACACCAGGTAGTTTTGGTTCAGTCTCCTGTGGGTACACTGCTTCTTTCCCCTGGGTCTTGGTGCGGGCACAGTTTTGTTTGTGGCCTTCAAGACTGGAGTTTCTTTCCTCCAGTCCTCTGCAAGTCCTATAATCAAGTCCCGCTGGCCTTCATGGTCAGATTCCCTGGGGATTCCCAGTCCCTTTTTTGAATCCCCAGGCCTGGGAGACTGGGATTCAGAAGCTTTAGAACAATGCCGGAACTTCTGTATTATTGTTCTCCAGTTGGTGGGGGACTCACCCAGCAGGTATGGGGTCTGATTTTATCATGGTGTGCTCCTCCTACCATCTCACTGCTGTTTCTTCTTTGTCTTTGGACCTGGGGTATCTTTGGTGGTTTCCCATGTCGTCCTGTTGATGGTCATTCAGCAGCTGATTGGAATTTTGGTGCTCGGAGGAGATGAGCGCACGTCCTTCTACTCCGCCATCTCGAATCAGAACTTGTACAGATTTTTAACTGTGGATTCAAGGTGTCCACTGAAAAGAGCACAATTTGAGAGCTGTGAGTTAAGTTTATTTGGGGCAGAATGATTGATTGCAGCCAGGGAGGCAGCGCACCAGATAGCTCTGAGAGACTGCTCCAAAGAGGCAGTGGGAGGAGGGTCCATACATGAGGTGTTGGTGAAGGTGGAGTTCAGTTCCATAAAGCACTCATTTTACAAAAGGGTTTCTGCTAGTTCCAGAGGATCAGATGTTACCGTGAAGGGGTTTAGTGCTTTTCTAGGTATGAGGGGCCAAAAGGGTTAAGATTATAATGTTCCTAGAAACTACAGACACAGTCATCACTCTGCTCTGAACTCCCTCGGGGTGTTGAAGGTCAGCAGCTGCAGCAGCACAGGGTTCAGTCTCTGCAGAGGCAGACGGCAAGTACCCTTGCTTAGTTGTTGGCAGTGTAATTGGTAAGTGCCGATTTGTAGCCGACAAAGGCTTTTTATGAGACCCTTATAAATAAGTTATTTACATGTAAATATACTTATCATATTGGAGAAGGCAATGGCACCCCACTCCAGTACTCTTGCCTGGAAAATCCCATGGACGGACGAGCCCAGTGGGCTACAGCCCATGGGGTCCCACAGAGTCGGACACGACTGAGCGACTTCACTTTCACTTTTCACTTTGATGCATTGGAGAAGGAAATGGCAGCCCACTCCAGTGTTCTTGCCTAGAGAATCCCAGGGACAGAGGAGCCTGGTAGACTGCCGTCTGTGGGGTCTCACAGAGTTGGACATGACTGAAGCGACTTAGTAGCAGCAGCAGCAGCAGCATACTTATCAGTTCAGTTCAGTCGCTCAGTCGTGTCCGACTCTTTGCGACCACATGAATCGCAGCACGCCAGGCCTCCCTGTCCATCACCAACTCCTGGAGTTCACTCAGACTCATGTCCATATTTGCAAATGCTGTGAAATGGGAAGATTTACTATATGCAAAGCGATGCAGTATATATTCCCATCCTTGTGTCTTATTTTTGGCACTTAGTGATCCTCCAGTAGGAAAGCACGCAGTCTGTTTAGATTTTAATGCATTCCCATTAGAAAATAGCCACTTCTTTAGTCCTTTGTGAACATTACTGCTTGTCAGGAGAGGTTTGTTGATGAATATGCTGTACATATTTATCAGACCATGTAGAAACAGAATCATAGCTGTCACAGGCATGCGCTCTTTTCCAGTCAGTCCATTTCACTTCCATTTTCTTTATTAAACCTTTTGTTGTTTCTAACTACATTTCATTTGTCTGAATGCCCTTCCCAGTAGCATTTTTTATTTTGGCACTGAATTATATTCCCGGTGTTCTTGTTTTCATGAGGCAAAGTCTTAAGGTTCTCATGGTTCCCCCAGTTTCTAAATACTATTTCGGTAAGTTACTCTTTTTAAAAATGCCTGTGGGAACATGAGAGGGGAGAAGACAAAGGTGCTCAGGCACGAATTGTTGACCTTACACAACTTTTTAATATACACATTTCAAATTAGTGTCTCCAAAAAATTACCTGTGAGTGAGACACGACTGAGCAGCTGAACATCACCACCACATTTCAGAGACCTTTGAAGTCATTAGTGAATCATCAGAGCTGACAGTGGTAAATCTCAGATACCGAGAATCGATTTGTTGTTGTTCAGTCACTCAGTCGTGTCCAACTCTTTGTGGCCCCATGGATTGCAGCACGCCAGGCTTCCCTGTCTTTTCACTGTCTTCTGGAGTCTGTTCAAACTCATGCCTGTTGAGTCGATGATGCCATCCAACCATCTCATCCTCTGTCGCCCCCTTCTCCTCCTGCCCTTAATCTTTCCCAACATCAGGGTCTTCTCCATTGAGACAGCTCTTGGCACAAGGTCACCAGAGTATTGGAGTTTCAGCTTCAGCATCAGTCCTTCCAGTGAATATTCAGGACTGATTTCCTTCAGGATTGACTGGTTTGATCTCCTTGCTGTCCAGCTGTCCAAGGGACCCTTCTAGAGTCTTCTCCAGCCACCAGTTTGAAACCACAAGTTCTTCAGTTCAGTGTACAGCCTTTTTTATTGTCCAGCTTATTCATCCATACATGAATACTGGAAAAACCATAGCTTTGGCTAGACGGACATTTGTAGGTGAAGTAATGTCTCTACTTTTTAATATGCTGTCTAGGTTTGTCGTAGCTTTTCTTCCAAGGAGGAAGCGTCTTTTAATTTCATGGCTGCAGTCACCATCTACAGTTATTTTGGAGCCCAAGGAAATAAAGTCTGTTACTGTTGCCATTGTTTCTTCATCTACTTGCCAAGAAGTGATGGGACCGGATGCTATAATCTTAGTTTTTTAAATGTTGAGTTTTAAGCCAGCTTTTTCACTCTTCTCTTTCACATTCATCAAGAAGCTCTTTAATTCCTCTTTGCTTTCTGCCATAAGGATGGTGCTGTATAATACTACAGCAATTGTGTGTCTATTACCCTCCCTTTCCACTTTAGTAGATTGTTACATAGTTGGGGTGAAGGTCTTCATGTTACCTTTTATCCCCTGAAGAGCTTAATGTATTGTGCATATCTACAGTAGCTTATCAGTGGATATTGATTTAAGTAACTGATTAGCTTTGACCTGTTAATTGGTTCAGTTTGGCTTCGTATTTCTCAGTTCTTTGTTTTAGTTGGTTTTACCTGGAAAATAAAACTTAGTGATCTGAGAAAGGTTATTTTGTGAGTGCTTATGATTAACTCTCAAAGTAAATTTGAAAATAAGTATACAAGGGTGATTATGATATATCAGTCATAAATTATGTTGGAGATTGTTTCAGAGACATTCTGCTTCTTTGAAATAATTATTTCCATGGATACTGGCATAGGGTTGTAGATACAGGGTTGCAAAGATTATTAAAAGTAAAGTTTGGGGGCATGGCAAGTTAAGAAATGTACATCATCAGTCTGGCCTTGACATTCTGCTCCTTTGAGCAAAATAGATCTGTTGCATTCAGGTGCATCTAGATATGAAGATATTTTTCTAGCTGGAATTTGTTTACATGATAATCTTTAGAACCTAGTAAGCTAATTTATCATTTAAATCAGTTTGTATTTGATGTGTGCAAGGAACTATTTCAGACATTGCAGAGGATATAAAAAAAGACTGGTGTTGGTAACTGTTTATTGAGAATTTGTAGTATGTAACGTCATTGTTTTCTGAAGTGGATGGATGAATGGAGATATTGGGAAGTGGACCAAACAGGAAACAGATTATGGGCAAAACAATTTTACATTGTGATTAAGCTGCCATGAAGAGAGTAAGCAGGGTGTATAGCAGTTACAGGAGGAGAAGGATCTGTGTCTGTTTTATCTGCACACATATATACATACATACACTGGTGGCAGGGTATGGTTTTATTTTATTTATTTTTTAGGGTATGATTTTAGATATGAAAATTTCTCCCATCCCCATTCTTCTGATTACAACTAAGAAAAACAACTGTGAATTTTATACTTGTGTCTTTTGCATCTTTAGATCCTTGCTAATCTTTTAAAAAGGAAACAAAACAAAGATTGCCCTTTAAGCCTATCTTTGGGCAAGCTGAATTATCCAGAGGGAAGTTAATCATGTTTTATTTTCTGTATAATTAATTTTAGTATTACTTTCTACCTACAAGTGTGAGCTAGAGCAGTGCTTCTCAAAATTTTTTTTTTACTGCGGCCCAGTGTAAGAGATATAGTTTGTATCATGAGCCAGTAGTTACATATGTAAATATGTAACAGGGGAAACAAATCTCATCAGGGATTAGTCATTGTGCTTTATTATTTTCCATTTTGTTCTGTTTTGTTCGAATTGGACTAGAATTACCTTGAGAAGCTTTTCATTTAGTAGGTTAAATTATAATTTGAAGGAAAGTAAAAGATGAAGAAAGATTTATTCTATGGTGGAAGGAATGGTGTGAAATGGAAAAAGAAATGTGTGATTAGACTTTAATTTAAAAAATTGTCTTTGCCTAGTAAATGATACTCAGTTTTTAGACATTTTTCTGAACATTTTTCCTGGTCTTGTTTTTGTACTTCTTTTATTTATGAAGTTGCAATTATATATAGTCACTAATAAAATTTTATAGCTCTTGGATACAGTGATATGCTATCATTTTCCTCAAGATATTGTGTTTTTCAGTTCTGGCATTTTCATTTGGTTCTTTTTTGTAGTTTCTCATTCTGTGCTGAAAATACTGCATTTATTGGAAGAGTTTTCTCCTTTACCTTATTTATAATGATTATAACTTCTTTAAAGTTCTTAGTGATAATTGCAACAGAAGCATTATCTTGTTGTTAGCATCTGTTGGTTATTTTTTTCTCTTGATCAGTGTGGACAGATTTTCTGGGAGAGCGGATGAGTGAGTGAGTGAGAGCGAGAGCGAGACAGAGAGAGTGTATGTGTGTGTTGCTGTGTCAAATAAATTTGGCTAATATACTGGATATTTTCAATATTGTGGTACTTTATTCTCTGAAAAATGTTGATTTTTATTTAGCAGACATTTAGTTCGGTTTGATTCAGGACGCAAGTTCTGTCTTGCCTTTTTCAGTTCAGTTCAGTTCAGTCCCTCAGTCATGTCTGACTCTTTGCGACCCCATGGACTGCAGCACACCAGGCCTCCCTGTCCATCACCAACTCCTGGAGTTCACTCAAACTCATGTCCATTGAGTCAGTGATGCCATCCAACCATCTCATCCTGTCGTCCCCTTCTCTCGCCTTCAATCTTTCCTAGCATCAGGGTCTTTTCAGATGAGTCAGCTCTTTGCATCAGGTGGCCAAAGTATTGGAGTTTCAGCTTTAACATCAGTCCTTCCAATGAGCATTCAGGACTGATTTCCTTTAGGATGGACTGGTTGGATCTCCTTGCAGTCCCAAAGAACTCGCAAGAGTCTTCTCCAACACCACAGTTCAGAAGCATCAATTCTTCTGTGCTCAGCTTTCTTTATAGTCCAGCTCTCACATCCATACATGACTACTGGAAAATCTATAGCCTTGACTAGACGGACCTTTTTTTGGCAAAGTAATGTCTCTGCTTTTTATATGCTGTCTAGGTTGGTCATAACTTTCCTTCTCAAGGAGTAAATGTCTTTTAATTTCATGGCTGAAATCACCATCTGCAGTGATTTTGGAGCCCCCCAAAATAAAGTCAACCATTGTTTTCCCCATCTATTTGCCATGAAGTGATGGGATCGGATGCCATCACCTTAGTTTTCTGAATGTTGAGCTTTAAGCAAACTTCTTCACTTTCCTGTTCCACTTTCTCCTCTTTCACTTTCATCAAGAGGTTCTTTAGTTCTTCACTTTTTGCCGTAAGGCTGATGTCATCTGCATATCTGAGGTTATTGATATTTCTCCCGGCAGTCTTGATTCCAGCTTGTGCTTCATCCAGCCCAGCATTTCTCATGATGTACTCTGCATATAAGTTAAATAAGCAGGGTGACAGTATACAGCCTTGATGTATTCCTTTCCTGATTTGGAACCAGTCTGTTGTTCCCTGTCCAGTTCTAACTGTTGCTTCCTGACTTGCGTACAGGTTTCTCAAGAGGCAGGTCAGGTGGTCTGGTATTCCCATCTCTTTCAGAATTTTCTACAGTTTATTGTGATCCACACAATCAAAGGCTTTGACATAGCCAATAAAGCAGAAATAGATGTTTTTCTGGAACTGTCTTGCTTTTTCAGTGATCTAATGTCAGTTCAGTTTTCACAGCATTTCTTTTGCTGTTTGGATGTGCTCAGCATTTGTACCACTCAGTTGTCTAGGTCCTGGGTAATGGTTTACATAGGTATTAGTTCTCAAAGCCTTTGCGGGGCTTCTTTGGGTCTGTTTCATGCAGCTGCATTTCGGATGAGTCCAGGACTTCAGTTGGGACACATATTCAGGGGCTCCCCTTCTCTAGTTCTCTCTGGGATTCCTGTCTCTCTCCAGATCCCAGTGTATCCTTTTCCCTGTTCTCTGGCCAGAAAGTTAGCCTTCAGAGAGAAGTGGCAAGAAAAATAAAATGGTGCTTTTTGGGTAGTAGGGGCCTTTTTTCCTATCTGGAGATGGCTTTTCTCTTGGGTTTTTGGTGCTGAAGTGGCGAAACAGTGGCTGACCTTTAACCCCTAGCAGGGCCTGGGAAGATCAGGAGTTTTTCTTCCCTCACCCCAGCCTCCCCCTAGTAGCAGGGAAGATTCCTTTTACCTCGTCTTGTGGGTGGCTGAAGGGGGTTTTCCCTAGTGCCTTTGATTGTAGTATGGGCTTCCCTGGTGGCTCAGAGGGTAAAGCGTCTGCCTGCAATGCGGGAGACCTGGGTTTGATCCCTGGATTGGGAAGATCCTGTGGAGAAGCAATGGCAGTCCACTCCAGTACTTTTGCCTGGAACATCCCATGGATGGAGGAGCCTGGTAGGCTACAGTCCGTGGGGTTGCAAAGAGTCGGACATGACTGAGCGACTTCACTTTTTGATTGAAGTATTGGCTGCACCATTTGATAATGCCAGCTCTGGGATCAGAGCCAGAGACAACAGAGGAACAGTAAACACTGAAATTTACTTCAGCATGACACGCAGCTCCCTGCTCGCTGTAACTGGTCACTATTCAGGTTAACTCCAGTCGGTCTGGTGTTCCCTTTTTCAGAGTTCTCAAGTAGCTAGTTACTTTTTTATATTAGTCTGTAGGGTTTACTTGTGACAGCAAGGGAGAGACGCCACAGTTGCTTCCTCCGCTTTGACTTAACTCCTGTGCACTTTTTTAACTTAAATTTTTTATTTTGTATTGGAGTATAGGCAATTGACAGTATTGTGATAGTTTCAGGTGAACAGTGGAGGACTCAGCCATACATATGCATGTACCCATGCTCCCCCAAACTCCCCTACCATCCAGGCTGCCACAGAACATTGAGCAGAGTTCCGTGCACTATACGGTAGGTCCTTGTTGGTTATCCATTTTAAACATAGGAGTGTATATATATGTTCAGTGGGCTTCCCTGGTGGCTCAGTGGTAAAGAATCCACCTGCAGTGCAAGAGACCTGGGTTCGATCCCTGGGTCAGGAAGATCCCCTGGAGGAGGAAATGGCAACCCACTCTAGTATTCTTGCCTGGGAAATCCCATGGACAGAGAGGAGTCTGGAGGAGCCTACAGTTCTTGGGGTTGCAAAAGAGTCAGAGGCGGCTTAGCAACTAAATAACATGTCCATTATAATAAACTCCCTAACCATCCCTTCCTCACACCCCCCACTGCAAACCGTAAGTTCCTTCTCTAAGTCTGTGAGTCTTTTTCTGTTTGTAAGTTCATTTGTATCATTTCTTTTTAGATTCCGCATAAAAGGGATGTCATAGGTTGTTTCTCCTTCTCTTTTTTTTAAGAGTATTTTTTAACCCCATTTATTCCAGGCACTGGGAAAGGTTGTATAAATTTGAATGTTGAATGAAAGGACCATGCAAATAAGTTCTTGTAGCCTGTATTTAGTTTTTTAAAGGATAACCTTTTGGGGGAGAGTTGATAGTTTTTCTTTGTTACTAATGCAGTGTTAAGTGTTCCTTTTTGACAATATTCAGAACTGTAATATTAACCTTAGATGTCTGTCATGCTTGAGAAATAGGATATTCTGCTTAATAATAAGCTAATTATGTATGTGAAACTGCTTGTAGCTGATAGTTAAAGATAATTATTATGAAGGATGTAAACATTTGTGTTTGTTACAGTACTCTTGTTGGCACCTTGATATATATATATATATATATATATATATAATAAAATCAAATTCTCTCCCCCTCCCACCCCCCCGCCAGCCACCGTTTTTTAAACTAGAGGATTTCTCCTTCTCTCTCCAAAAGCTTGGTATATAGATTTGATCTTATTGGACAGATTTTTGCATAATTCAGATTTAAAATTTTTTAAATAGATGTTTCCTTTTTAAAATATCTTATAATTTAAAAGGATTCTGGTTTTGATATTCTAAGATGTACAATACTCTTCACCATATCACATTGTTACCTTCATTGTTTACTTAACTATACTCTACAAGGTGTGTCTGTCTGTTTATTATAACATTGTCCATCTCCAGAAGCAGCCCATCAGTTCTTGAGAAGGGACTATATACTTGCTCTATTGGACCCATAGTGCCAGGCATTAATTGAGTATCTTTGGAATGAGTAATGAATTGTTGGATCATGGGTGATTTGCATATTTTGCCATCTACATGCTTTTTTTGCATTTTTCAGTTTTTCCATACTAAAATATTTTTATAACCAGAAAAAAAGTTATAAGACTTTTTTTTTTTTTTTAAGATTATTTTTTATGTTCTCTCACTGGTTTTTAGATGTCACATTTCAGGTTTTGTGCTTTGGTGTTTACAATTATTTAGTGCCCTTTTTTCTTTTTTTTTGTCCCCTTAAGATGCATTTGAAACTTTGTTCTGAAGTTGTCATAGCGTGTTAATGTTAGTCGCTCAGTCTTGTCCGACTCTTTGCAACCCCATGGACTGTAGCGCAACAGTCTTCTCTGTCTATGGACTTATCCAGCCAGGAATACTGGGGTGGGTAACCATTCCCTTCTCCAGGGGACCTTCTGTACTCTGGGATCAAACCTGGGTCTCCTATACCGCAGGAGGATTCTTTATCATTTGAACCACCAGGGAAGTTTTCATACTGTCACAGTATTCAGTATAAAATTGGGAGTGCTGCCTTGGTTAAAAGCCTGATGTGATGGTCCTCACAGAATCTCTGTGATATGTCTTTTACTTAGCCTTTGCTCTTCAAAACATTCTGATTGCTCAAGAATATTGCTACTCCAGTAGAAATTAACCCAAGTTTTGGAGAGTTTTGTTTTACTTTTTACAGAGATATGCTTCCAGAACCTCAGGAAAAAGTCAGTATTGTTCACATTATTCTTTCAGAATATGATTTTCTTAATGTTGAATCTGCTACTGTTAGTCTAATGCTAGTGTTCCCTCATCACATGTTGTTATGTCCTGTGTGTCTGATTTTATGTGTCACTTTGTTACATGCTTCTAGTATCAAACATTTTTATGTTGTGTTCCAAACCAAAATTAATATGAAAGATTGTGCCATATAAAGAAAGGAGACCTCATATATTAGGGAGTGAGAAATTTTGGATATAGAGAATATGTAATTTTTGATTTGTTGAGGCAGAATTTGTAATGAAGTATATTGGTTTTCAAGTATTAAAGTTGGTGAATATTATGCTCTTTAAAATGACTATCAGTGAAACTAGACTGTTACTCAACTTTTTATTCCTATATGTAGAATACTGAGTTTCTATTTTTTTAAGTTATTTAGGAAAAGGCAGAGAAGTTTTTTATTTTGAAGCTATAGTTTCTACTTTGAATTATAAAAGTGATTTTTTTTTTGCAAAAATATTTATGTAAAGTAAAAAGTCTGTGCAGTTAAGTTAGAAAAATAAAGATAAATCATTCACAGCTTTCTTCTGCTTTCTTCATTTTCTGTTGCTGTGTAACACATGGCCACAAATTTAGCTTGAGGCTTAAAGCACCATGTGTTTATTTCACAATTTCCATGGATCAGAACCAGGTACTGGTTAGCTGGATCCTCTGCTTATGGTCTCAGCAGGTGAGGTCAATGCGTCAGCAAGGTTGTGCTCTCATTTAAGATTTGTGATCTCCTCTCCCCTGGTTCATTCATATTGTTCGCTGAATATGGTTTTTTACTGTTGTAAACGGATTGAGGCCTCATTTTATTTGCTGGGTGGGGGTAGGGGAATCTCTCTGAGTTCCTGGCTGGCACCCTTGGGTCCTGGGTGTCATGTAGCCTTCTCATGTGTGTATTCACATGGCCGTAACAGGGGGCTAGTTCTCTGGTGTCTGTTGTGTGCACGTGCTAAGTCGCTTCAGTTGTGCCGGACTCCGTGCGACTCTGTAGCCTGTCAGGCTCCTTTGTCCATGGGATTCTCCAGGCAAGAATACTGGAGTGGGTTGCCATGCCCTCCTCCAGGGGATCTGCCTGACCCAGGGATTGAATGTGTGTCCCTTATGTCTCCCGGACCGGCAGGTGGGTTCCTTACCTCCAGTGCCGCCTAGGACGCCCAGGAGGCTCCTCTTGGGAGGACAGTAGCTCTGCTGGATGAGGCTTCACTCTCAAGGCCATGTGCATGTGTGCTTGCGCGCTCGCTGAGTCGTGTCTGACTCTCTGCGACCCCGTGGACCGTACCCCACCAGGCTCCTCTGTCCACGGGATTCCCAGGGAAGGAGACGGGAGTGAGTTACTGTTTCCTTCTCCAGGAGTTCTTCCCAACCCAGGGATCGAACCTGCATCTCCTGCACTGGCAGGCGAATTCTGTACCACTGCATTGCCTGGGAAGCCCACACCTCCATCAAGGCTGTTTCCAAATACAGTTGACTTTAACAACATAGGTTTGAACTGTGAGGGTTCACTTACATGTGGAAATTTTTCAGTAGTAAATAGTACAGTACTATGCACCCTGTGCTTGGTTGAACCCATAGCTGTAGGACCTTAGGTAGGAAGGACTGACTGTAAGTTGTGTGTGGATGTTTGACCATGTGGAGGGTCATCATCCATAACTCTTGCATTGTTCAGTGGTCACTACACAGTCACATTAGGGGTTGGGACTTCAACATACGAGTTTTGGGAGACAGATACACTGTGGAAGGCCAGGATTGGCAAGTGGAATTAGAACAGGATTGTATTAAAATATAATTGTTATATTTTTCAGAATAATGTATGCATGTAATTTTTTTTTAAGTACGAAAGAGATTTTATTGGAATCTCTTCCTTCTCACCCTATGCTGGATCTCCAAACAACTTCAGTTCTTCTGATAATGTTCATATCACTAAACAATAATTTTATATGTGTTGCTTTAATGTTCAGTTTTAGACATTATTTATTGGCCTTTTGCAACAGTGGATGAGGTGTTAGTTGATTGTGCTGCTCGTGCTCTCTGAGTACCTTGATTTTGATGGATCAGACTCTGGATTTTTGCAGGGCAAGCTATTTCCTTCTTTGGCTGTATCTTGTGTGTATTGTGGCTTGTGGTTTTCCCATCAGTCCTCTTATCACATTTCCATTTTCTGAAAGTAGATGACATCTTAACCTTTTCCCCTTCCCATTTTGCTTTTTATATAGTTTTAAACACGTGTAAGAAATTATTCCTTTTTTGCCCTGCCAGTAAGGGGAAGAAAAGGAAAAAGTGGTCACCATGCTATCTTGGATCAAAAGTACCAAAATTGCGTCGGTTCCAGGAACTTTTGTGATTTCTGATTTCTAAGGCCATTTGAAGGATCCTGACTAGTACCCTCAAGGCCTAACAGACTGTTGTTGGGAAGAATGAATTGGGTTGATTAATATCTTAGGTTCACACTTAAGTTTAATTCCTGTTAGACCTAGAATCAGCAGTCTTGAAGCATAAGAGTAACCTGTAAATGAGGAAGATTTCACCGTAATTTGCTGGTTCTCTTGTATTTTTTATGTCATAAGTTTTTTGTTGCACTCTTTTCAGGGTCATAGTAGAATTCATTTACAATTGCTTAAATTGGAAAGGCACTAAACTTTTTGTAGTGAAGCGTTTGCTTGAAATAGCAAGCACTAAGTACAACTTTTTGTTGAATTTTGGGTAGTGAGCATTACTCAGTACATAGATGAGGAAGTGCCTGAATACACTTTGCAGAACATGAGATTGTTGTGTTTATTCAAAGGTAAACAAGCGAACGAAATTGTGTTTGTAAGATTAAGAAATAAAATTGCCCCAAATTGGTGTTGACTTGCTTTTGTAAAAAAGTTACATTGGAAAACACCCTGCCCATTCATATACAAATTGTTGGGGACACTTTCTGACATGTAGGGCTAAGAGAAAGTGTTTGGGTTTGGTTGTAGACCACCGCAATAAAGCGAATATCACAATAAAGTGAGTCACGTGAATTTTTTGCTTTCCCAGTGCAGATAAAAGTTACATTTACACTATACTGTAGTCTAGTAAGTGTGCAGTAGCATTCAGTCTAAAATGTGGACACACCTTAATTTTAAAACTTCATTACCTGAAAATGCTAACCATCATCTTGTAATCCTTTTGCTGGTGGAGGGTCTTGGCTCAGTGCTCATGGCTTCAGACTGATCAGGGTGGTGGTTGCTCAAGGTTGGGGTGGCTGTGGCAGTTTCCTAAAATAAGAAAACAGTGAAGTTTGGTGCATAGATTGATTCTTCCTTTTACAAACAATTTCTCTGTAGCATGCAATACTGTTTGATAGCATTTTTCCATAGTAGAAATTCTTTCAAAATCAGAGTTAGTCTTCTCAAATCCTGTCAACTACATTTATGTAATATTCTGTTTGTTGTCATTTCAACAATCTTCACAGCGTCTTCACCAGGATAGAATTCTGTTTGAGAAATTCTGTCCTCTTTTTGCTCATCCGAAAGGGGCAGCTCCTTTTCCATTAAAATTTTCTCTCTCATAAGGTGCAGCAGTGTAGTTACATCTTCGTGCCTCACTTCTAATTCTAGCTCTCTTGCCATTTCCACCACATCTACACTTAGCTTCCTCCATGAAGTCTTGAACCCCTCAAAGTCAAATGCCATGAGGGTTGAAATCAACTTCTTTCAGACCCCTGTTAACATTGCTCTGTTGACCCCTCCTATGAATCATGAGTGTTTTCAGTGGCACCAAGAACAGTGAATGCTTTCCAGTAGCTGTTCAGTTTACTTTGCCTAGAACCACTAGAGGAATCACTATCTGTTGCAGCTATAACCTTACTAAATATATTTCTTATTAAGACTTGAAAGTTGAAATGAATCCTTGGTCGAAAGTTGAAGTGAATCCTTGATCTGTGAGCTACAGGATGGATGTTGCCTTAGCAGTCATGCAAATGCTAATCTCCATCAGAGCTCTGGCCTGATCAGGTGTGTTGTTGATGAGCAGTAATGTCTTGAAAGGATTTTTTTCCTGAGCAGTAGATCTCAACAATGGATTTAAAATATTTTCAGTCAGCCATGTTGTAAATAGATGTCCTGTCATCCAAGTTTGTTGTTCCAGTGAGAGAGCCCGGGCATAGCAGATTGAGCGTGACCCTTCAAGGCGGTAGACTTTTCACATGGGAGACGAGGACTGGCTTCTGCTAGTCATTGGCTGCATTGGCCCCTTACAAGAGTGTCAGCCTGTCTTTTGAAACTTTGAAGGCAGACATTGATTTCTCCTCGTTAGCTGTGAAAGTCTACTGACTTCTTCCAGCTTAAGGCTGTTTTGTTCACGATGAAAATCTATTGTGTGTGGAGGTGCCTGCATTAATTACTGGCGCTAGATCCTCTGTGTAAGTTGCAGCGTCTTCCCCATCAGCATTCGGTGCGTCGCTTGCACTTCTGTGTTGCCGGAATGACTTCTTTCATTAAATCTCATGAATCAGCTCTGCCAGTTTCACACTTCTGCAGCCTCCTCACCTCCCAGCCTTCAGAGAATTGAGCGGAGTAGAAACTTGCTCTGGCTTTGGCTTTCTGGAACGTGGCAGCTGGTTTACTCTTCTCTCCAGACACTAAGATTTTCTCTGTATCCGCAGTAAGGCCTCTTTGCTGGCTCATCATTTGTGTGTTCATTGGAGTCGCACTTAATGTCCTTCAAGAACTTTTCCTTTGCATTTACAGCTTAACTGGTGCAGGAGGCTTATCAGCATGCCTTCTTCACTAACTAACCCAGAGCTGCCGCAACCTTCAGTGTGTCTGCAAAACACAGTGAAGTGAAAGATGCCTGTTGTGTGATAGCAGCTGTGTAGCCTTCAAAGCCTAAAATACATGCTGTGCTGAACCCTGGCCTAATCAGTAGTGGACAACTTTAAAAGTCTTTGTTAGAAATAAGCTTTTTGGTGGGGTAGCCAGCCAGCAGCTAAGAAACTGTTTAGGTTAAAGATTCCTCAGGCCTTGATTAAAGTCATTAGAAACTGATTTGATTTGAAGTTATTTTCAGATCTAAAAATACTCATTTCATATGGTGCCTACAAGTGATAAAGTAGAAAATTTAAATGTTACTGATTCTTCAGTGTACCTGAAGGGAGTTGGAAAAACAAAAGAATGCCTGACTTGGACTGAAAACCCAGGCTGCTGTTTAGTATCTTTCCTGTGAATCAATAAGTCTTAAGTAGCCAAAGGAAGGGCAATACCGGGATGTTGTTAAATTTGAGTAAAGGCGTTCCGTGAAGAATTAGATGACATGGTCTATGCCTCTTCTCTGGTGATTAGATTTTAAGAAGTGAGATTTTAGACAATCTTGTTGGATAGTTAGTTGAAAGCATATGTATTAAGTGAACCTTTGAAAAGTACTTACTAATTGCTTAGTATTTCTCTAAGTAGTACTTTAAGTTTCTGCAGTAGGTACATTTTTTAAAAGAGCGTCTCTGATAAGAGCTGACTTTTGACACTGTTGAAATGTTTTGTAAGTCTAAATTACATTTCCCCTACCTCGTTCTTCCCACCCCCACCCCCACCAGCGCCTCCCTCCCCCCCAAAAAGAAGAAAGAAGCTTTTGATCTGCTAGAATATGGACTAGTGCTTGATCAAAACTTTAGGGTGATTGAAACCACACAAAATGAAGTGAATTGTCAGCTCTGGGAGGACATTGAGGTGTCTTCATTGTCCTAGTAATATAAATTAGTATGGAATGTCCCTTCAGGAACCTGAGTGAGTAAGTGTTTGATGCACACTTGAATATTGTTCATTTAAATGGAAAATGCCTACCAAAGAGAATTTTAATAATGTCTAACCCTGTTGAGTGATTTACGTGTGTTTTAAAGCTTTATATGCAGTGTTTCTGTGAAATGAATATTACTTCTATTTTATAAATGAGAAAACTAAGGTTCAGAGGTTTGGCAGCTTGTAACAGAGTTGGAATTCAAATTCAGGTGTTTCTGTGCAAAGCTTGTACAATCCTATGTCTTATATGTATTTGTCCACTTAAATTTATTAACAAATTCTTCTCTATCAGACACTGAGGATAAAGAGTGGATAAAGGGAAGCAAAGATGCAAGCAAAAAGGCAGAGTTTCTGTTCTTAGAGCTTTTTTTCTAGTAGAGGAGTAGTAGCAGGAGTAGTGTGTTAGTTGCTCAATCATGTCTTGACTCTTTGCGACCCCATGGATTGCAAACTGCCAGGCTCCTGACTGTTCATGGAATTCTCCAGGCAAGCATACTGGAGTGGGTTGCCATTTCCTTCTCCAGGGGATCTTCCCAACCCAGGGATTCAATAAACCCAGGTCTCCTGCATTGCAGGTGGATTCTTTACCCCTTAGGAGAGGGCAGGTCTGGATCTCAGATCGGCTGCAGTCTGTACCTGCCAACAACTTCTGGGAAATTGAACTTTGCTTTACAAAGCTTGGCTGTAGATACTGCAGAATGGGTTCATGTTATTTTGCTCCTGGCGAGTTGACTTGCATGCAGTTAGATTTTATAAAACAGACAAGTAGAAATTGAGGCTACGAGCATATTAAAATTTGGTGTGAGTTTAACAGAGGAGGTTTCTTAAAGGATCTGATGAGATTGTGACCCTGGTTAGGGTTACATCAACAAGTGGACACCTCTGTGGGAACTTAAAGGGAAAGATGTTTATATTTCTACCAGGGTTCATTTCAGCTTGGACAGTTCTTGGGGTACAGTTCGCCTCTTACTGCTTAAACTGCTTTAAAGGAACTTATATCCTTTGTCTCATGATTGTCAGTCTTTGTCATCCTTTGAAACAGTACTTTTAAAAATCAGATATTCATTAAATAATCATACAAGTGTCACATTACTGTGATGAATATTTCAAAGGTGAATGACAGTACAGTGAGGGTATAAAGGAGACAGTTCTGATGGGGCACATGGAGGGAAGGCTTTCCTCATTAGGAAAACTAGTGGGGAGAGCCTGGTTCTCTACCAAATAGAGGAAGGCTCTGTGGTATAGGGAACTGAAAAAAGACCATTGTGCCTAGTGCAGAGAGCTGGGGAAGGGCACATGGCAGGAGATGAGACAGAAATTAGACCAGGCACGGGCGTTGTTTTCGTAGATCTTTGTTTCTGTGGTGAGTGGAAAATCGTTGAACTTTTTAAGGTGGTAGAGGAAATGGGTGGGTATCAGTCACCTGATCAGATCAGTTTTTGAGAAGATAGGCATGCCATCTCCATGTGAGAGCCGAAGGCAATTTGGACTTGGGTCATGGTGGTGGTTGGAGGAAGAAGAGACAAATATGGGGAAAACTGGGTAAAAATCAGTAGAAGTCAATGATAAATAGGTTATAAGGGGTGCTGGAGCAAATACATCAGAGGACTACCTCGTTGGTTAACCAGCTAAAGCTGTTTTGAGTTGCTTTCATAGTCTGTTCCGGTTTTTTTTTTTTTTGGCTGCACTGGGTCTTTTTGGCGAGGGCTTTTCTCTTGCTTGGCGAGGGGGGCTGCTCTGGTTGCAGTGTGCAGGCTGCTCATTGCTCTGGCTTCTCTTGTTGGGGAGCACAAGGGCTTCTGCAGCCTGGGCTCATGGGCTCCGTTGTCGTGGGTCCTGGGCTTCTAGAACTCAGGCTCAGTAGCTGTGGCGGACGGATTTAGCTGCTGGGCGGCATGTCAGATCTTCCAGACCAGGGATTGAACCTGCGTCTCCTGCTTTGGCAGGCAGATTCTCTACCACTGAGCCACCAGGGAAGCCCTGTTCAAGTTGTTTATTCAGGATCATGATGGCCAAAGCTTGGTCTCTCGACTTCTAGGTAATTGTGGTTAAATTCCCTGCGTTACCTAGGACCCACTTTTCATCCGGATTTGTTTAAGCTTAGTTGTCTTCTCCTTAATTCTCCTACCTTGTCTTTAATTGTTTTCTCTCTAAGCAGTATTATCCTTTGTTTATATGAGAAACTTTAAAACAAATTTTGGGGGGAATGGTGGGATTGTTGCTAAACATTAGGTCTCGACTTCTGAAAGCAGTTAAATGGAAACATCCTTCACATACCACACAGTTAGCCAATTGAAAGTGTGTAATTCAGTGGTTTTTGGTATGGTGGTGCAGTCTTCACCTCAGTCCATTTTAGAATATTATCATCACCTGAAAAAGAAATGCTGTACTCGTAATTATCACTCCTCATTTCTCCCCAACTGGCCCAGCTGTGGACAGTCCCCAGTAGATTTCTTTTTCTGGACATTTCATATAAATGCGTTTCTATAACATGCTCTTTTAAATGTGACTTTTTAAACTGAGCATGTTTTCGAGGTTCATCTGTGCTGTAGCATGCATCAGTACCTCATTCCATTTTCATGGTTAATATTTCATTAATTCGGTAGAACACATTTTGTTTATTCATTCCTCATCTGATGGACATTTAGCTGGTTTCCAGTTTTAATGAATTTTTTATGAATAGTGCTGCCGTGACTGTGTATAACTTTTTATGGGAACATATATTTTCACGTCTGTTGGGTATATACCTGGGAGTGGAATTGTTGGCTCATACTGCATATTATCATGTTTAATTTTTTGAAGAACTGTCAAACTGTTTTCCAAAGCTGCTATACCATTTTGCAATCCATTAGGGATATGCCAGGGTTCCAATTTCTCTACATTCTTGCTAACACTTGTCTGTCTTCTTTGATTATAAGCAAGTAAGTGTAAAGTGATAATCTCATAGTGGTTTTGATTTGTATTTGCTTGATGGCTAATGATGCTGAACTTGACTTTTAAAAGAAAAGCAGAGCTTTAATTTCACTGAGGATGTAAAAATAGAAATGTTTCGTAATTTCATGTAATTGCATAGAGACCATTAGTTTTACTGTGTTTAAAATTTGTTCTTTTTCATCAGTTGTATTCCCTGAATGACTACAAGCCACCCATTTCTAAAGCGAAAATGACCCAGATTACTAAGGCAGCCATCAAAGCTATAAAGGTGAGTAACACTTTTTACTCTTCTGTTTTCAAAAGGAAATACTCCACTAATATTTTGGAGGAGGGATAATTTTTACAGATTACATATTTTCTTCATCTTTACAAAGTTAGTACATGTTCCAAGATTTGAAAAACACAAAAATTAAAATCTGTCACCTACAAACCCTCCCAACTAGAGATAAACGCTTAATATTTTCATAAATATTCTTACATAAACTTTGAAGCAGTCATTTTCTCTTTTTATAGGTAAGAATTTGGATACAGGCATATTGTGGAGAATGTGTTTAACACTGTTATTTGTCACACTGACTTTATAGAATCTGGAAATACTAGTTAAGAAAAGTTTTCTAAATAAAAATTAATGTGTTGGTTTTTTTATCTTATTGATTATACTGTAGATTTGAAAAGACCTTTATGGAAAATAATTGGATTACATTGTACATAGGACATTTAAACTCTGGGAAGAGGCCATAGGTACTTAGCTGTTGCTCTGACACAGTGGTTTTGAACCTGTGTTGACATATGGATACTGCTACTTCTTTGTCACTTCAGTCATGTCTGACTGTGCAGCCCCATAGACGGCAGCCCACCAGGCTCTACCGTCCCTGGGATTCTCCAAGCAAGAACACTGGAGTGGGTTGCCATTTACTTCTCCAGTGCATGAAAGTCAAAAGTGAAAATGAAGTTGCTCAGTCGTGTCTTAGCGACCCCATGGACCGCAGCCTACCAGGCTTCTCCATCCATTGGATTTTCCAGGCAAGAGTACTGGAGTGGGTTGGCTTGCCTTCTCCATGACTTATGGATACTTCTGAAAATCTCAGAAGATTGGACTGTCCAGAGAAATACACACATGTACAAAATTTTGCCTCAGAAGGTTGAACTGTTTCTAGAGAAATACACATATGTACAAAATTGTCAATAAAATTTCTTGGCTTTGGGGACCTTCTGAAGCTCAGCCATAGACACTTCTCCAAAATGTCCTTATCCCCTAAGCTAAGACTCCCTGTTCTAGTCCAGTTGTTAAAATTGAGTATGAGTGAGTGGTTATTTTTAATTAAGTAGATCTGCTGTAGGTTCTCAGTGATATGTTTTTCTGCTCGGAGTAAGAACATCAGCCATAACCAGAGGCACCATTATTTAAATAAGTTATCTTTATTTTTTTGTTTTTGTTTGTGTTTTTGGCCTCACTGAGGAGCCTTTGGAATTTTAGTTCCTCAACCAGGGATCCAGCACTGGGCTCCCAGCAGTGAAAGCGCTAAGTCCTACCAACTAAACTGCCAGGGAATTCCCTGGATAAGTTATCTTTGAATAATAGCATTATCTGTTAGATTTAACAGATGATTTCTTCATAGAGAGTCTCTATTAGGAAAAAATTTAGATAGTTGATTTTGCAGCATTCTAACGGCCAAATACCTGAATGGTCTAGTGGTTTTCCCTACTTTCTTCAATTTAAGTCTGAGTTTGGCAATAAGGAGCTCATGATCTGAGCCACAGTCAGCTCCCAGTCTTGTTTTTGCTGACTGTATAGAGCTTCTCCATCTTTGGCTGCAAAGAATATAATCAATCTGATTTTGGTGTTGACTATCTGGTGATGTCCATGTGTAGAGTCTTCTCTTGTGTTGTTGGAAGAGGGTGTTTGCTATGACCAGTGCCTTCTCTTGGCAAAACTCTATTAGCCTTTGCCCTGGTTCATTCCGTATTCCAAGGCCAAGTTTGCCTGTTACTCCAGGTGTTTCTTGACTTCCTACTTTCAAATCCCTTATGATTATACAGTGGAAGTGAGAAATAGATTTAAGGGACTAGATCTGATAGATAGAGTGCCAGATGAACTGTGGACTGAGGTTCGTGACATTGTACAGGAGACAGGGATCAAGACCATCCCCGTGGAAAAGAAATGCAAAAAAGCAAAATGGCTCCCTGGGGAGGCCTTACAAATAGCTGTGAAAAGAAGAGAAGCGAAAAGGAAAGATATAAGCATCTGAATGCAGAGTTCCAAAGAATAGCAAGAAAGCCTTCCTCAGCGATCAATGCAAAGAAATAGAGGAAAACAACAGAATGGGAAAGACTAGAGATCTCTTCAAGAAAATCAGAGATCCCAAGGGAACATTTCATGCAAAGATGGGCTCGATAAAGGACGGAAATGGTATGGACCTAACAGAAGCAGAAGATATTAAGAAGAGGTGGCAAGAATACACAGAAAAACTGTACCAAAAAGATCTTCACAACCAAGATAATCACGATGGTGTGATCACTCATCTAGAGCCAGACATCCTGGAATGTGAAGTCAAGTGGGCCCTAGAAAGCATCACTACGAACAAAGCTAGTGGAGGTGATGGAATTCCAGCTGAGCTATTTCAAATCCTGAAAGATGATGCTGTGAAAGTGCTGCAGTCAGTATGCCAGCAGATTTGGAAAACTCAGCAGTGGCCACAGGACTGGAAAAGGTCAGTTTTCATTCCAATCCCAAAGAAAGGCAATACCAAAGAATGCTCAAACTACCGTACAATTGCACTCATCTCACACGCTAGTAAAAGTAATGCTCAAAATTCTCCAAGCCAGGCTTCAGCAGTACGTGAACTGTAAACTTCCAGATGTTCAAGCTGGTTTTAGAAAAGGGAACCAGAGATCAAATTGCCAACATCTGCTGGATCATGGAAAGAGCAAGCAAGTTCCAGAAAAACATCTATTTCTGCTTTCTTGACTATGCCAAAGCCTTTGACTGTGTGGATCACAATAAACTGTGGAAAATTCTGAAAGAGATGGGAATACTAGACCACCTGACCACCAGAAGAAAGCTGAGCGCCGAAGAATTGATGCTTTTGAACTGTGGTGTTGGAGAAGACTCTTGAGAGTCCCTCGGACTGCAAGGAGGTCCTGCTAGTCCATTCTAAAGGAGATCAGCCCTGGGATTTCTTTGGACGGAATGATGCTAAAGCTGAAACTCCAATACTTTGGCCACCTCATGTGAAGAGTTGACTCTTTGGAAGAGACTGATGCTGGAAGGGATTGGGGGCAGGAGGAGAAGGGGATGGCAGAGGATGAGATGGTTGGATGGCATCACTAACTCGATGGATGTGAGTTTGAGTGAACTCCAGGAGATGGTGATGGACAGGGAGGCCTGGCGTGCTGCGATTCATGGGGTCGCAAAGAGTCGGACACGACTGAGCGACTGATCTGATCTGAACGGCCAAATCTTAGTTTTCATACTTGTAATCAATGTCTAAATAGCATTAGAGTTCAAATCTCTATTTACATGTAGAATATGAAAGATAAGGACATGAGCAATGAACACATTTAACCTAGAGAAATTTCTTCAAAGAAGTGATTTTTCAGCGACTCTGTTGAATAATAGCTTCTTGTGCTTTCTTTTTGTTCTCCATCATTGTGGTCTGATTTCTATGATCGTGATCCTGAAATTGTGCAGCATACATATTATCATTTTTGTTCTGTGGAATGGTTGATGCATTTTAATAAAAGCTTTTGTTGGACAGAATAGTTTTTAATTGAAGACCTTTAAGGAATAGGTATTAACATTGTTTACATTTTTCAGATGTTGGAATGGTCTGAGAAAATTAATTTGCAACAGAATAAAAATAGCTAGATTTAAATTTTTCTCTCAGTCAAGAGAGAAAACATAGTTTACAGTTGAAACATGGTTTACTGTACTATTTTGATTTACTGGTACTTAGTTTTTTAATTTTGAAAAAATAGAAGCATGTTGCAAAATACAGTGAGCAATACAAAGCCGCTTAGAATTTCCAGGTATTAGCATCTTGGCCAGTACATTTGGTTAGTTCTCTACATGTACACACAGACACACATACACACTTTGTCAGGTTTTTTTGACTGAGTCATTTGAGAACTCATTTCAGAATTCATTTAGAATAGCACATAATCCCTAAATACTAGAATTTTAATGTCCTAAAGCAAAGAGATTTCATAGATCAGCAAAACACATCCCATGCAAGAAATTTTACTTTGACGCAACATTATTATCTAATATAATCTACACTTTGACTTATCATTTGTCTGAATGCTAACTTTAGTAGCTAATCCCTGCATTTGTTCATTTTCGGGATCCAGTCAAGGTCTTGTCATATATTTGTCCTCTTACCCAGCCTTTTGCTTTGTTTCTGTTTTGTTTTTCATTGACATTTTTGAAGAGTTTAGATCAACTGTTTTGCAGTACTGTGTTACTTTAACTGCATTTGATGCATATATAAATTGATATTTGAACTGCTTTTTCAGTTAAATGATAGTGTGTTTCATATTAAGGTAAGTCATCGGCTTTTTGTCAGTGTTAAGAGATGATTATTGTGATGGGTGTTTGTTACCATTGCGCACTGTCAATGAAACCTCTGATAACCGGTTATGGAAAAAGATCTATGTGAATTGAAAATCTTTGAATTAACATTTATTAAGCTAACATTTAGTTTTAGTCTGAATTACAAATCATACAAAAAGTAACTAGAAGTAAGAAGCTCTGGCAAGATGTTTTCTCGAAGAATTATTATTTAATAAAAACCACTCAGTGTGTAAATGGTATTTTATATATTGATTTAAAAGATTTAGTTATTTATAAAGTGCCTGATAACTTTTAAGTAGTTGTTTTGGCGAGTTTTTTTTTTTTTTCTTAAATAACTTAAACTGTTGAGTAGACTGTTACTTTGCAGTAAGGAAACTTTATTGTAGATTTTGATTTGGTGAATATGATTAATGAAGGTTTCCTATATTTTTTACTTTATAAATGTTGGATTTCATGCTGCAGTTGAATGGTCTTGTGTCCCAGTGTCCCTTAAGAGAATAAATTATGGGATCACAAATATAAAACAAAGCACAATTGAGGCTAGTTTTTTAAACAGAAATATGTTGATTATGCAATTGCCATTGAACTATTAGGTACAAATTCCAGATAGTTTTTGTTTAACCTATCATTTTTATTTTATTCATTTTTAAGTTTATTCATAGTGTTGTTTTATAAAACTTAAATGTAAAGGGTTTTCTCATAATTGATAAAAGCTCATTTCTGATTTTCAATCCATGTGCTCCCTTCTCTTCTGCTGAATTCATTTTGGCTGATCCATTCGAACATTGTACATCTCTATATTTTGTTATAGGTACATGCTAGTTTCATTTTCTAGGAGAAGCAGAAGATAATGAAGTTGAAAACAACTCCCTTGCATACATTTGTTAATGTTCTTTATTTTCAGTTATTTGATTTTTCTATAGCAACCCACTCCAGTATTCTTGCCTGGAGGATCCCAGGGACGGGGGAGCCTGCTGGGCTGCCTCTATGGGGTCGAATAGAGTCAGATACGACTGACGCTACTTAGCAGCAACAGCAGTACTAACTTAATTTAGCCAATAAAATGTTACTGTTGGAGATCTTTACTTATCCTTCCAGGAAGGAAGAATGTACATCTACCAGTGGCCTACCACCATATTTGGCATATAACACACTGGATATATTGACCATATACCTACTTCAGGAACCTTTACTGACTTTAGCTAGTGCTCATGTTTATGTTTGTTTATGTTACGTTTATCTCGGAATTCATGATTAAAATTCATTGCTTTGTTGATAAACCTTTGAAGCTTTGTTAAACTGTATATTTAGCAAGAAAGTTCTAATCAAACATTTAAAATCTTTTTTCCTTTTAGTTCTATAAACATGTGGTACAGAGTGTTGAGAAATTCATTCAGAAAGTAAGTATATAGTTTTCCCTGTATATGCTAAACGTTCTGTAACTGTAGAATAACACCCCGTGCTATTCTCTTTTCAAAGACCCAATTTTAAATTGTTTTGATGACTGTTCAAAAGTGATTCCATTTGTTTTAATTTCTAATTAAGAAATAAAATGAAACTGCCTTTCAAATAATTCTAAAAACGAAAGCTTTCAGGTAGATGTGTTTGTTAATTTGCATTTCCATAGTGAGCATCTGTTCCGTGAAGAAAATATTTCAGTATGATTTTTTTAATGAAATTTTAGATTCATTGCTTTTTATATAGCCTTTAAAGAAATCCTTCTTATTCATTTCAAGCTTAATGCCTAGAGAGCAGTCCTCCTCGTAGATAAGATGTAGTAAAAATGCTAGCCACTTTTCTTCTGCTGATTCATTTTGTCTCATCCGTTAGGGCAGTATGCATCTCTACATCTTATTATTAGACCTAAAGTTCCATTTTCCAGGGTAAGCAGAGGGAGACGAAGTTGAAAACAGCTGTTTTTGCATACATTTAGTAATTTTTTTGGTAACCAGAGCCCAAGGTGACTAGGTTATATTTCTTTGCTCCTTTTTGATCAGTGCCTTATCTGTGCCGCTTTTTTTGGGCAGGAGTACCATAAGACTTACGATTTGTAAAATGATACTGTAGGACTCTGTCATTGAATTGAGGTTTGGTATTCTGCCCTTTGTTCACTTGCCTAGATGTGAGCAGAACCAGTTTGAGAATCAGAGGTAAATAATCAAAGGTAAATCAAAGGACATAAATTGCAGTATGTTTCTTGAGTGAAAATAGTTGACTGGAGGGGAGGGTGCGTGGATTAAAATAGTATTACTGCATCTCCAAACTATCTGGATAATCTTGAATAAATCAGTTAACTTTTATTTGATTCAGCTTTTTTCCCCTCTTAACATCTTGTTTTCTCAAAACTTAAAGTATTGGTAAAACATATTTTGAGATGAACAGCTAGTGAATTGAAGCTTAAGGTATGGGTTAAAATAACAGGTATGCTGTATGTTTAGGGTAAATCTAACTGTAAGATAGAAATGTTGGTGGTTAGAAAATTTCATTGTTATAAAACTTTAAAAAGGTTCAAGTGTCTAAACAGTGTGTCTTGAACTTTCTTTTGTGCATAAGAAACTTGCACAAATTACCTAGGGATCTTGTTGAAATGCAGGTTCTGATTTCCTGAAGGTGGGTCATTTAGACTCTGGTAAAACCAAAGCAGATCAGGCTCTGGTTAAGTTTCTCCTGAGAGTTGTTCAGTCTCTCATTGGTATCCGACTCTTTGCGACCCTATGTGACTGCAGCACGCCAGGCTTCTCTGAGAGTAGACCTTGTTAAGCCCTGAATGCTCTGGCTCTGTTGGAAAGGTTCCTTTTCCTCTCCTTCTGTTGGAAGCATGCAGTATTCACTTTCAGAATTTGTTTGGTATCAGATATAACCGTGTCCTGAGACTGCCCTCTTTTCTTACACGCTACTGTCAGCATCATTCAGTGCTTTGTAAGTAAAGCCACAATTAATGCAAAGTATAAAAAAAAATCGCTCATGATATTGGAGGCTTAGGAATTCTTGTGTTTTTGCTACTGATAGAACTTGAAGAAACAGTTGAAAGACATTTCAGATTTTTTTAGTCTTAATTCTTCTCTCAAGTTTCTAGGTGGTAATGTGACCAGGTTTACCAAATACTGTTATTTTAAAGCTTTTCTACAACATTTAAATCATACATAACTTTTTTTTTGTTTTTTTTGTTTTTGCCATTTTATGTGGCAGGCACATAAAAATACCTACTGTGATCAGTGAAGGAAATTCCATACTGTAACATCATAATATGGTGTTTCTAAAGGTTATTGTGAAAGAAGTGTTCATCTTTATAGCTTAATACTAAAACCCCTAACACTTTTGAAGCTTTGGAATCTTCACAGTAGGGAAGAAAGGCCCATTTATTGTGGTGTGTACTCATGATTCTTATGTACTGTGAGTTTATAATCAAGAATTTTTGTTATAAATCAAAGAAAAAGGTGTATTTGTTTTTTTTTAAACTCACTACACTAATTGCTTTTATTATTCACCACTCAGTATTTAAAAACTCTCACCAGCAACTTAGCAATTTTATTTAGCCTTACTCTCAAGATAATCATTTCTATAAAATAATACATTAAATATGAGACTATTTTGTCTATTTTTCCAGCATTGAGGAATAGATGACTTTTAACAAAGAAATGTCTTGGCTTTTCATTAAATTTAAACAATTTTTTTAATGGATGTATTATTTGCCTGGCTAGGTAGATAATTATTTGCATGTACGGTAGTCAAAAGGAAAATAAGTCAGATATATGAACTGAGGAACAAATATGCTAGATTGAGGGGGAACATCAGTGAAAACTATTTCAGACTTCTAAAACAATAACTTTCAACAGAGCAGACAGTGTTGAAACCTAAAACTTTAGGTTGGTTAAACCTAAAACTTTAATGTCCACACATCAACATTACTGCCCTTTCATTAAATATTTCAAGTACTAAACAGCCAGAACTTTGCAATAGATACTTATAAATTGGTGCTATCGGTCTCTTCATTTTCTTAATAATGACCTTAAGAAGAAGGGATTTGAAGGAACAAATGATGGATCATCTAGTCTCTTTGCAGAATGAAGTCACTCATTGTCTTGACTGAAAATACTGTTTAGAAACATGTATCTGTGTGTTGGAGGCGGATTGAAGATCCTTTACTCACTGGTCCTTGGGTCTGAGACATTTTCCAAGAAGGCAGTTTTGATTTAGTGCTCGATAGGATTTCTGTGAAATGGCTCTGGTGAAATGCTTACCTAATTACACTCAAAATTTGAACCTGCTTCTAGCAGCCATAATTTCATTTTAATTAGTATGTATTTGGGAGGCAGGTTTTCTCATGCTTCTGGATATGGGAAAATTGAAGCAGTAAACTTGCTGGTGAAGGGTTCTTCATTGTGCTTAGGAAGGTCCCAGGAGACTCATATTCTTCAGATTAGAAGAAGGATAAGAAACACTGATCAGCGAAGCAGCTAAAACATGTTTTCATAGGACAGATTTTTAGAATCATAATGGTAGTGCCTTATCTTTCATATAGGTTTGCATTTGAGAAAAGTTTTAAAACTTCAGGCTCACTGTGTTTAGAATGTTGTAATTTGCTGTTTGATTCCTTCTTTCATTAGTATAGAGATCCCTTTGCTGTGTGTTTTTTGGATGAAATCTAAGGCTTGTTGGCAGTACTTTTTTACCAGAGCTTTTCTTTCTTGAATTCACTGCTTGAATTAAAAAATCATTAAACTATATATATATATTTTTATTTTAACCACACCTTTTGTTTTTTGTTGTTCAAGCCAGTTACACAGGGCTATTTTGAAACTTAGGTGATTGGCAGTTGAACTAAATATGTAGAGTAACCAAAGTAGATTCTTTCAAATGCCATTCCAGAGACATGGTGTGGAATGGTCAACTTCTGTGTGTTCATCACCTCAGTGTGAGCAGTGTGTTTGTGTTTTTATAGATTTCTGGTGACATTTGTCTGTTGAGAATTTTAACCTTCTCATTTGCCTCCTTTCCCACTCTTCTTTTTTCATCAGTGTAAACCAGAATATAAGGTACCTGGACTTTATGTTATTGACTCTATTGTACGACAGTCTCGACATCAGTTTGGTCAAGAAAAGGATGTGTTTGCACCCAGATTTAGTAATAACATCATTAGCACTTTCCAGAATTTATACCGTTGCCCTGGAGATGACAAGGTATGCTGCCTTTTTTTTAAGTTGGGGTAGTCATTACCTTTTTGGTCTTAATAAGACTTTACATTATCGTAATTTATCATATTATATTATCCTTTATTTGTTATCCTTTGCACTGTCCATGTTTCTTTTTGTTATTAGACTTTTCTTAAACAGAATGAAAGATATGGTTGATTTTGCTACTTTTTAATTTATTAAAGCCATTGGTGTTCAAGAAACTGGCTCTAATAAGCATTTGTAATTATCCTAAAATCTTATTTATATGTACAACCAATTCATAATTTTGGTCATTTGATATGAGCTGATATTTACCTATTTAGTTGTCTGTGGAAAATGAATTTACCAAGTAATTAGTAGGCAATAACTGCATATCAGAATTCCTTTGTTATGGAAGTGTTTTCTTAGTGCTGGAAACCGGGATAGTAGAAGGTTACATTTCTTGGATGCTGACTTCGAAATTTAGTGTCCTTATTCTGACAGACTTGATTGCAGTGTTAATTTTGTAGGAAAAGTAAGAACAGGTGAAGACTTACTCTAAAGAAGAGGAACCAGACTTAAAAGCTTACCACAAATCTTTTACCTCCTCTCAAGTACAACAAGATTAGGTAGTTTTATTTTTAATAACTGTTATACAGTCTTGAATCAGAAAAAAGTCTTGTTATACTGGATAGATATGGAGAGAATGTATTATTGTGTCATTAGTTGTAAACTGTTCTTGGATCTGCCTCTAGAGTCAGATTTTTTTTTCTTCTAACTAATCTTGGTACGTTGATGATTCTTTGCAGGCAGAAAGAATGCTTCCAGTTTTAATGTGATCCATCGTAATTGAGTCTTAAATACCTTAGAACTCCACCTAAAATAACTCATTTGAGATTTTATATAAACATTTTTGATGTAACTTAGACACATTGATTTAGGAATTTCACTAGTTTGGACTTGGATTTATGTCCATTACAATGAATAAGTCAGTCTTGAATTTGTAGACTTCATAATAAGAATATTTGTCATTTATAATAAAGATTAGTATATAGGGATTTTTTTATAATCACAGTTGGAAAGATTATACTGATACTGTAATTTCAGTGCCTGAACTCCATTAAGTGTCCAAGAAGTATTTTAATCCATCCTTCCTGTCCATGGCCTGAGGAGCCTCTATGATATGACTGTTTTCTAAAGTTTTGAAAGCAAAAAAATAAAAATAATCATTTTTCTTTTTTCCTCTAGAGTAAAATAGTGAGAGTGTTAAACTTATGGCAGAAGAATAATGTATTTAAGAGTGAGATTATTCAGCCTCTTCTGGATATGGCAGCAGGGATTCCGCCTCCAGTTGTCACCCCTGTTCTGGCCAGTACTACTGCTGCTATGAGCAATACTCCAGGTATGTTGCTTTGAGAGAGACTTTCTGAGTGTTCTACTCATGCATTTCAGGTGATTATTTGACAGTGCAGGAGAATTTGTTTCGCTTTAGGTAAATGAAAGGAAGTCTTAATTTGAAGGAACAATAAAATCAGAAATTATATGTGTTTCATTCTTTTCAAAAAAATTAAAAAGCTAAGCTTTTAATGTTCCTAGAAACGTACATAATCAGCTTGGGAAGTTGGTATGTCAGTTAAATTTTTCCTGATTTAGACTGTAATCTTTTAAACTTGCATATATATCAACTTGATATTCATAGTGAGCTAAGTGTACTTAATATATAAAGAGAACCCTGTAAAAATTTATTTAATGGATCCAAGAATGAGTAATAATCTCAAAATCATGGAGGTTTTTTTGAGGTATTTAAATGAGATTTGAATTTTTTTTTTTAACCATAGTCTTAAGAATTACTTTTGTTATCATTTTGATATATGTTTATTTTGGGGTATGTACATATACATTTTGGAACAATAATAATTTTATGTACACTTTTATAATACTTTTGTCATCAGAGATTGAGTATTTCTTTATGTCATTGAATTTTCTTCTTTAGTAAGGTATTTAATGATTTCCGAGTATTGTAGGCTCCTTTAAAATGGTAGCTTAGTTAATTGAGAATAAGTATGAAAAGCTCTTTCTGGTCATTTTTGTTGTTGCCATTTTGTTTGTTTAATGAACCTAATTATGTAATGGTTTTTAAAGATGAAGACAGTAAAATTATGTAAATTTGTACATATTTTATAAAAGTGACAGAACAAATCCAATTTTCCACATCTTATTTATTTACTTACATATTTATTGGGAATGGGTTTGATGTCTTTCTAAAAGGAACTCCTGTGACACCTGTGACTCCAGCCAACGTGGTCCAAGGTTTACCTGATCCGTGGGTGTCTCAGATAACAAATACAGATACACTTGCAGCAGTAGCTCAGATCTTACAGAGTCCTCAAGGCCAGCAGGTGAGCAGCCTTTTTTGTTACGTCAACATGATTTAGAACTCATTGTTTTCCTAATGAATGCATTGTTTCATTATGTACCACCTAAAGAGTGTTTTTTTTTAATGTTTTTTTTAAATGACCACACTACATACAATACTTCGTAACTTGCTTTTTTAAATTTAATAATGTATTATGTCTGTTTTTATCATTGAAGATTATTTTACAAATAATTCATTCTACACCAAAATAATTGATTTAGCACATAGTTTTGCCAAGCATTATTAGGTGCTATTGTTAATCCAGTAATGAGACTGGGAAGCCTTCTGCCTTGGGGAAGATATCTTTCTGTCTTAGGGGAGACAGACAATAAAGAAGTACAAAACATTATTTAGATAGATATATATGACTTAAAGGGACTTCCCAGGTGGTGCTAGCAGTAAGGAACCTGCCTGCCTGCAATGCAGGAGATGTAATGAGATGTGGGTTCAATCCCCGGGTTGGGAAGATCCCCTGGAATAGGAAATGCAGCCCACTCCAGTGTTCTTGCCTGGAGAATCACATGGACAGAGGAGCCTGGCAGGCTACAGTCCATAGGGTTGCGCAGAGTTGGACACTACTGAAGCAACTTAGCACATATGACTTAAAACAGGGCAGATCTTTAGAGTGACTAGGTTTGGAAGAAGGGGTCAGAGTTAGGGTAGCCAAGAGAAAGCATCTTTGACAAAGTGACATTTGAAGAACCTGTTAGGGCAGATATGAGATTATCTTTCCTTAGCATCTGTGTGGTTTTTGTTTGTTTGTTTTTAAGCTTATCCTTTAAAACCAGATTAATTGTGATCTATACAGTAAAACTCCCCGAGCTGTCCTTCCCACATACTCACACATTTCAGCCTCCTGTCTTTGTTTAAATGCCAGCTCAGTAAGGCCTTCAGACAGCTATTTAAAACTGGAAATGCTGCCTTTCATCTGCTCTGCTCCCTTTCTTTGTCACCTGCCTTCTTTTCTTCCTTAGCACCTAATATCTCATGTAACTTCCTCATTTGTTTCATTCACTGTCTCTTTCCATTGTAATGTATACTGTATAAGGACAAGGAGTTTCTGTTTTGCTCACTGCTGTATTTTCAGTGTCTAGGTTATAGCAGGTATTCAGTATATTTTGTGAAACGAATGACTGATGTATAGAGGCATAACAATGTTGGGGTATAGAGAATATATCTTAGAATTGAGTTTTCTAGAAGATAAGATAGTCTACGTATGTTACGAGTCATGACATTGAAGTGGTAAACCTAAGTGTGGGACCTGGGCTGAGAAGTGAAGGATTCATGTACTAAGCAGTGAGGAGTTGCCAGAGATTTTTATGTTGAAGTCACATGATCTAAAGAGTAGTTGAATGGATGGGAAAAAAGAGAATCTAGAGATAAGGAGTATATTTGTTGGTAACAGTGATAATAGAAAGACAGTAATATGTGAAAAATAGTACAGTTGTGGACTCTTTAAAATGACAACCTTTAAAAAAATGGAACCAGTTCATTTATTTAGCCTTAGATTGGATCACGTTTCTACATTTTTGGGACAGTTGTGAAATCAAATTGAGTATTAGATTAAATTGTAGAATTTACTAGCTTTCTGTGATTATGATATTTTGAAAAGAACCCATAAAAGCAAATCTAATTTTTTAAAAGGTATCTATTGAAAAGTACTTTTGGCAGGAGACTCGGTATTCCAGAAGAATAGTGCAAAGAGTCAAGGAGACACAGTAATCTGAGATGTGAAGTCAGAGTAGAGAAGAAGTAGAACGCTGCAGCCTTTGAACCTGGGTGACGGAAAGGCTAACACTGCTGTGGGGCGTGGTGGGGGCGGGATGCAGGTGTCAGAAGGAGCGTTTAGAAGGTGTGAAGACGTTTCCTTCCTTCCTTTTTTCCTCCCTATAATACTCCCTTCTGTTAGTCATCCATCCTGTCTGGTTTGGAGCTTCTTTAGTGCAGAAGTTCAGCTATCATATATTTTTGTACTTTGTTTCCTGTCACATTAGTAGTTTGCAGTAAATGTTTTTTGATAAGTGAAGATTGGTTTGTTTTCCAATGTTCCTTTTTGGGAATAGGCATGGAATTGTTTCACTTACTGTCATCATGCATATTTTTATCTTCTCTCACTGTAAATTTAACTTTACTTAAAGAATACAAATGTCTTGTTTAGCAGTAGCTTTGCTATTTTTCTATTCCAAACTGATAATTTTCAGATTTAACTTCGGTTTACATCTAAAGTAGAAAAGTAATTACTTCTGGGATATATGTAGGGCTTACTTAACTGTAATATCTTTAGGATTTCATTATTATTTCTATTTTTTAAGAGAGAAGGTGAATACAGAGGGGACAGGGGTTGCTTGCAACTCTTGATGACACTATTCATCTTTAATTTCCTTAGTTTCAGACTGCTTCAAGGGAAAGATTCCTTATTTTCTTTCCTCCTTTCAGGAATGTGTTGTCAGATGGTAAATTTAAATGATAGCAAAAGCAGTTGTTGTAGGTGCTTGCCCTTCTATATCGATTGAGTTTGTTGAAGAAGGGAATGAAAAGCTTAGTGAGAGAAATTAGTCTGCTTGTGATGGGTTTTTATTTTGTTGTTTGTCATGGTATGGTCATTTTATTTTGTTTAAAGTTCCTTGACTTTCCAGGAGTAAAGACAAACTTATTTAGAACTGTTACATATGGCACACACACGCAAATCTTATTTTAAAAATGAATTGTTTTTTTTTTGAGTCAATATGTATTTTTTCTTGGTCTCTAGACTGTAGAATGATAAATTTTATTGACTCAAAGTTTAGATGAGCATTCTTATGGGTAAAACCCAACACCTGTTTGTAACAATTTTCTTTTCTCTCCCCGCACACCCCTGCAGCTTCAGCAGTTAATACAGACTTTACAGATACAGCAGCAGAAGCCTCAGCCCTCCATCCTGCAAGCCCTGGATGCTGGTCTTGTCGTCCAGCTGCAGGCTCTTACAGCACAGCTTACAGCAGCAGCTGCAGCAGCCAACACCCTCAATCCCCTAGAACAGGGGGTGTCTTTTAACAAGGTAGAAATTAGGATAACAGATCTGTTCTGTATGAAGAACTGAATTTTCTGTACTATCATGTAGATTGCAATTATGTAAATTACATTTTACTGTAGAACTGTTTCATGTTTTAACATCCATTGTAGTCTATAAGGGTTTTCCTGGTGGCTTAGACGGTAAAGAACCCACCTGAAAAGTGAGAGCCCTGGGGGTTGAGAAAATCCCCTGGAGAAGGAAATAGCAACCCTCTCCAGTATTCTTACCTGGAGAATCCCCATGGGCAGAGGAGCCTGGCAGGGTACAGTCCATGGGGTTTTAAGTGTCAGTCAGACACGACTGAGCAACTAAACACAGCACTGTGTAAGGGGCTTCCCAGATGGCAGTAGTGGTAAAGAACCTGCCTGCCAGTGCAGGTGACATACAAGATGCGGGTTCATTCCCTGAATTGGGAAGATCCCTGGAGGAGGGCATGGCAACCACTCTCAACCATTCTTGCCTGGAGAATCCCATGGATAGAGGAGCCTGGCGGGCTACAGTCCATAGGGTTGCAAAGAGTCAGACATGACTTCAGCGACTTAGCACACGCAGATGTACTGTTATTGAGTAAATATTACTTAATAACTTAACAGTTACTGAGTAAATATTACTGTTTATTAAATACATTTTACAAAAGATTCAAATTTCTGAAAGAAATTTTAAGTAATTTTATAAATCCACTTGAAGGCAGTAAAATTGTATATTCACTATTGAGACAAATGATTTTTGAGCTCATTTTTATGGAGTTACAAATAAATTAATTATAGTGTCTAGCCTGTAATTTTAACCTGCTAAAATTGTAAAGTATGTGAAAGTTCGAAGGAAAGCTTCCTTACAAGTTGTTACAATAGTATAATATGATAAATTGAGATATAACTGTATTTTCAAAGTTGAAAATCTTGGATGTTTAACTTGTGTGACATCCTCAGTATTCTTGGTGATTATCAGAATATTATCCCTTGGAAATGTTATCTATATTCTTTTTATTTCTGCTGTTATTTTCATAGAAATATAAATATTGATTTATTAGATTATATTACTTAGGTTTGTTTAGCCTACAACTTTCAAAAAACCTTTAAATTGATCATTTAAAAGACGGTGGAGCATTCTGAGAGAACTGTACTAGTAATAGATCTGTTGATTATAGTTCTATAGATTATAGTTCTAGATCTTTTTTTAAAATAACACTTTTTTACTCTTGACAAGCCACTCAAATATTTAAATCCTAATCTTCTCTTCTATAAAGTATTGGTAATTATCCTATGTGTCACGATTGATCTGCTTCATAAGACAACGTCTGTCAGAATTCTTTGAAGAGAAGTAAAGGTCCACGCAAAATGTTTTTTATAGTATAACAATAAACAATAAAGTTACATGAAATAAACAGTATGTAACAAATTATATGAAAGAAATAATTACATTTTAAATGATAGAGATAAATTAATGGAATGTCATTGATCTTCAGAATAGCATTTGTAACTTGTATTTGTGTAAAGTGCTTTTAAATTTGTCTCTTTCTCTCCCTCTTTTTTTTTCCCTCCACTTAGAAGTTGATGGATAGGTTTGATTTTGGGGAAGATTCTGAGCATAGTGAAGAACCCAAAAAGGAAATTCCAGCTTCTCAACTGTAAGAGTTGTTATGTTTTTCTTCATAAACCATAAATTTTTTCTGTTATCTTTATAAACATGGCCATCTGAACTACTCAGTATACTTTGAGCATTGTTTCTGGCTCTTGGGCTCTCACATAAGAAGACGGAGGAGTTGCTGCTTGTTGCCTCCCTATATTGTTTTGACTCTATGAACTTTGCAGATAGTTGGGATATATAAAAATTCTTTACTGGAAAATTGATAGGTGTTGATAAATTTGGTTGTAACATTTGCTGTTGATATATTAAGCTTTAGGTTATTTACCTCAGTTGAAATAGTAGGAGAAAGAAGTTTTCTTATAGTGTCCATGGCTGCTTCTGGGAAGTATATAGTAAATTCTGGGCATGTATCAGATTAATTAGAAGTAAGGAACAGGGTTGTAGGGATTTTGTTTGTTAAAGAAATAGATTGTGAGTTTTTATTTAAATCAGTGATTCCCCTTCTTCCTTACCCCAAACAATTGTGCAGAGCCTTGGATTCTGTGAGGGTTCAGGAGAGGACCAGTGGGAAAGAGGATGTTGGAGAGGAAGGTGAAAGGTGGGAGAATAGGAAAGGGATGATGAGTGGGGAAAGCCTCTGGATGTCTTATTTCAGCAGTTACTAGTTTTCTATATTGTGATAATATATTAAAATATATATAAAAATGCATTTATATATAAGCTTATGATAAAGAGATTCTACTTGAAAAATTAAGAACTAGTGTTTTCGACTACAAAGCATTTGAGATCATGTAGATCAGTGTCCTGAGCAATGTAAGAATCTCCTGTAACAGTCCTGATAGGTTTTTTATTTGTTGTTTTAATGCCTCCTATGACATAGAGTTAAGTAGTTGTTAATATGGTTTGATCTTTTGTTACTGAATCCTATGGGATTTGCTTTCTACACACTGATCCATTTTGCTTTCTGAAGCAAGGAAGCAAATTTGCTCCATAATCTGTTGAGACATAGCCATTCAGTATTTGAAGATAGGTATCATTCTTCCCCTTAGGTTTATTTGCTCCAGATGAAGTATACTTTTTTCCAACTGTTTCAAGACTTCTCACCATCCTGATTGCCCCTTTGGGGATGCCCTCTTTTTTGTTCATGTCTTACCTTGTGGCACCCAGAATTCCAGGTGTATTCATTCCAGGTGTGAATTTCCCAGAATACAGTTAAATTATTATTTTCTCTTATCTAAACATTCTTTCTGTTAACATGCCTAATAATGTGAAAGTAGATTATTTTTTTTAAGTGTATGATCAGTTTTGATTATAGATTGTACATATACTGATTGATGGAACATTTTTCCCATTGTGTCACGGTTTATAAGTGTTTCATTAAGATTTTCTTAAAATGCTCTAATGTAAAAAACTACTACTTTATACACAGTGATAGCAGAGTATGTCTAACATATAATCCATCTGTTGAAACTATTGAAGTATATTTCTTATTTCAACATATTAAAGTTCTGAGTTACTCTATTTTCTGTATTAATATTAAAAGTAAACACTATAATAGAGTATATTCCATTTGTTGACATTTTGGGGGTGTTTTTGAATATTCTTTTACTTTCATATTATCTTTATTGGATTTTAAAATATATTTACACTTGGTTTTCCTTGTAGTTCTCATGTTTCGGAATCTGTGAACAATTCCATCTTTCATCAGATAGCAGAACAACTGCAGCAGCAAAATCTTGAACATCTCAGACAGCAGCTCCTGGAACAGCAACAGCCTCAAAAGGTCTATAACCCCATCTTGTGGTCTTTATTGTTACGGCTGTCTACAGTCTGTCACTTGGTGATTTTTCTTCAGCTGGTTGTTACTCGGAAGATGAGTCTTTTCAGGATCTTTACAGTTTTTGTTTGTTCTGTTTTTTTTGTAATTTTGAAATGTGTTCTGGCAGCTTATGTATCTGTTGAGAAATTATAAAAATTATTTTCAGTATCCTGTAAGGAATTAGAGGACAGAAGACATGGTGTTTCAGTATTACAGTGTGAAACTTTTCTTTCCTCTCAGTTCCCTGTTAAGCATCGTGATTTTGCTATTGTTGATGACGATGACAAAGTAGGTTGCTATCTTTAATTAGACTTTCGGTAGGTGGCAAGAGCTTCATTAGCCATGATTACAGCTACTGCTTTTCAGGTAGTTTTTTTACAGTTCAGTTTTATCTTTCATTTGATCCTTTTCTTTAAAAAGGTATAGTTTCTTTGACCACATCTTTTATATGCTGAGATACAGGTATTTTGAGTCTCATTTACACTGTAGGAAATTGAAGCTTAGTGAAATGAAGCATCCACTGTTAAAGTGCACTGCCAGTATGAAATACCTTCCATCTTAAGACTCACCATTATTTTATATATACCCAAGAATTTTTAAGTACTTCTAAAGTATATGTAGGCTTCCCAGGTTGCACAGTGGTAAAGAGTCCACCTGCCAATGCAGGAGACAGAAGAAATGGAGGTTCAATCTCTGAGTCAGAAAGATTCATTGCTCCGGAATTCTTGCCTGGAAAATTCCATGGACAGAGAATCCTGGCAAGCTACAGTCCATGGGGTTGCAAAGAGTCGAACAGAACTGAGCAAATGGACACGCACACACAAATTACATTCTGTGTAGTTTTAAGAATCTTCTAAATTTCAGGCATGATGAAATGTAAAGTTGTACCTTAGAATGGATACAATATGTCAAATTATTGTGAAGCTAAGGTTAAATCCATTGCAAACCCTGATTTTGCTCTGTTTGAGAAATAGTTATGGATGTAAAACTGTTTACATTATGAGTTTCTGAGAATCTCATACTTCTTCTAATCAAATCTTTTGGCGCTAATGAATTTAATACAATACCACAAATGTTAAAGTATGAGCGTTGTTAGACGGATGATACATGCAGAGAAGAACAGAGAAGCATTTTGCCTCAAGTAAGCTCTTCTCTAGTAGAGTATGTATATCTGTATGATTACAAGGCAGAATACTGGTTTTTTAATAGAGGTATAAGTGAAGGACTATGGGAATATGGAAGAGAGAAGATTACTTTAGTTTCGATAGCAAACCTTAGACACTGTTAGGGTCTGACATTGTCCTTTCAGTGCAAATGGTAATGGATTTTGTTGATATTTGTATGTTGGAACTTGTACCTGGAATCATGAGAATGAAATTCATACCTTGTTTTGAAGAAATAATTCTGATAGAAGTAGGTGCATTATTTTATGTCAGGAAAATAAAATTTATCTGCTTGAGAATTTAGGAACTTGAGGACAAAGGAGAGTAAAAAACATTTGAATATTATTTTAAAACACAAGTTGTGATTCAAGAAAAGGAAACAGATTGTCAGTGATACAAGAAACTTCAGAGCTGTTACAGAGCCAAGAGGTGGTAGTAATGGAAGTTTATCTAAGCAGATTTACTCACCTGTAAATGTGACACTTTTGAATTTCCTTAGTTCTAACTTCATTTCAGAAGTTTTAGCAGAAACAATAAAATGAAAGTTTAACAGAAAAAGAAAAAAAAAATTCTGGTCTTAGTTGATTGCTTTATATATCATCTCCACAATTTCAGAAGGTATAGTAATAGAATCTCTTTGAAAGGAGTAAATGTCCTTAAAAGCTTCCTTGTTCAAAAATGGCAGTGAAGAAACAAAGCAACTTCTCTTAGGCATAAGATGAATAGTGTTTAAAACCTATCACAAATTTAAAATCGAAGAGTAAACATCAGCAGAGTAACAGTTAAATTCAGTCAGTTGTGTAATTGGCTCTACCAAACCAGTTACGTTTTTAAGATGAGGTGTTTTTATTTAAATATGTTTTTATTTAAGATGGGGTGGGATATGCAGGAAAACTAAGTGTTTGTATTCGCTGCTAAGCTCAGTGTGGTGACCTAACGTTATCACAGTCTTGGAGTGAAGAGGATACTGGGGTTGCTAGTGCCGCTGTTTCTCGCAGCCCTGACCACACTTGTAAGGGCTTGAGGCCTTTTGTCTAATGATGGAAAGCTGGTGGAGAACGGGAGAACTTTCTGAAAATGGTTGAATCATGAGGAACTAACAATCATGTCATAAAAGGAATGATTTCTCTTGTCTTGAGTAAGTTGGAGTTGTGCTTTTGATAACTGTTTTATCAGATATCCAAGAGTCAGATAACTCAGAATGAAATGCTCATGGTGAAAGTGATGACTGATAAAATAACTTTAACCAAAGTGTTAGAAATCAAAAGATTAGAAACTATTCAGCCAATTAATAATAAACAGCTATCAGTGGGATATCAGCAAGATGTAACTTACTTTGCTTCAGTAGTTTTTTATTGTTGTTATTTGGTCGTTAAGTCGTCCAACACTTTGCGACCCCATGGTCTGCAGCACACCAGTCTTCCCTATCCTTCACTGTCTCCCGGAGTTTGCTCAGATTCATGTCAGTTGAGTCAGTGGTATTATCTAACCATCTTATCCTCTGTCGCCTGCTTCTCCTCTTGCCCTCAGTCTTTCCCAGCGTCAGGGTCTTTTCCAGTGAGTTGACTCTTTGCATCAGGTGGCCATAGTATTAGAGCTTTAGCTTCAGCATCAATCCTTCCAGTGAATATTCAGGGTTGATTTCCTTTAGGATTGACTATCCAAGGGACTTTCGAGTCTTCTCCAGCACCACAGTTTGAAAGCATCCATTCTTCGGCTCTCTGCTTTCTTTATGGTCCAGCTGTCACATCCATACATGACTACTGGAAAAAGCACAGCTTTAACTACGCGGACCTTTGCCAGCCAAGTGATGTGTCTGTCCTTTAATACGCTACCTAGGTTTGTCATAGTGTTTCCTCCAGGGAGCAGGTGTCTTAATTTTGTGGCTACAGTCACCATCTGCACTGATTTTGGAGCCCTGGAAAATAAAAATCTGTCACTGTTTCTACTTTTTCTCCCATCTATTTGCCATAGTGATGGGACCAGATACTATGATCTTAGTTTTTTGAATGTTGAATTTTAATCCAGCTTTTTCACTCTGTTCTTTCACCCTCATCAAGAACCTCTTTAGCTCCTCTTCACTTTCTGTCATAAGTGTGGTATCATCTGCATATCTGAGGTTATTGATATTTCTCCCAGAAATCTTGATTCCAGCTTGTGCTTCATCCAGCATTTTGCATGATGTACTCTGCGTATAAGTTAAATAAGCAGGGTGACAATATACCGCCTTGATGTACTCCTTTTTCAATTTTGAAGAAGTTCGGTGCTCCATGTCTGGTTCTAAGTTGTTGCTTTTTGACCTGCATACAGGTTTCCCAGGAGACAGATAAGGTGGTCTAGTAGTCCCATCTCTCTAAGAATTTTCCACAGTTTCTTGTGATCTGCATAGTCAAAAGCTTTAGCATAGTCAGTGAGGAAGAAGTAAATGTTTGTTTGTTTGCTTTTTCTATGATCCAATTCTTATTTATACCTGCTTGAAATACAATGCAGTACTCTTGGTGATGCAGTAAACCTGAAGGAAGGTGTATTTCACGGTTGAATCCCACTTCTCAACACTTCCTTACTTTTTAAATTATTATTTTAGGGTTTTTTTCACAGTTGGGAATAATTGATGAGTAATAGTGGAATAATTCTTTAGGATGATGAAATAGCAAAATGTTTCAATATATAGGAGAAAAACACCTCTAAGTTCCCATGACATACATAGCTTAGACCTTAGATGTAGTTAGGGTCCAGTTGACCTAATGCTAATTGTAAGATCATAAAATGAATGGTGGTTGAATTTTATTATAATTTTAAAATACAGTTTTATTTTTTGGCTGTCCTGGGGCTTCCTTGCTGCTTGGACTTTTCTCTAGTTGGGATGAGCTAGCTTCTCATTGCAGCGGCTTCCCTTGTTGTGGAGCAGAGGCTCTAGGACACGTGAGCTTCAGTAGTTGGGGCATGTGGGCTCAGAAGTTGCGACTCCCCGGGCTCTAGAAGACAGGCTAAATAGCTGTGGCGCACGGGCTTAGTTGCTCTGTGGCGTGTGGAATCTTCTAGATCAGGGATCTAACCTGTGTCTCCTGCATTGGCAGCTGGATTCTTACCACTGAGCCACCTGGGAAGCCCTTGTAGTTGAATTTTAAAAGTAAATTTTCTCTTTGTCTTCATAAGATTTCAAAGAAAAAATAGAGTCATGAACCGCAGCCTTTTCAAATAGGTAAAACTGCCCACAAAGAACCTCAGAATCTAACATTGGTTGCAGTGGATTCTGCTGGTTATATCAAGCAGACTATTACACAGATAATCAGAGGTGAAAGACAGAGGTGAGGTGGATGGTGGATGTGATGCTCCAGGTGGGTGGTGAGCTAAGAAATACATGATGTGAAGGGTGTAGCAGTACCGAATTAAGGCCAAACAGCAAGGCTCGGGGTAAAATGGAATATTATCTTGCTGTGTTGTTAAGAATTTTATTTTTATTGTACCACTTTGAAGGCTGGGACTGTGCTTAAAGCACACTTTGATTTGTTCTCAAAAGTATACTAATTTACCAACTTTTGGTCAATTGTGTGGAATAAAGCAGGCATTTAATTAACAAGTTTTTTAGCTTTAATTTATTTCTAAACCTTGAAAATGTTACTTGTCCTTGGGGAGCCTGTTCCTTCATAAATTAATACATTGGAATGGTTCTTTTATGCTTTTTTTGGCTCAGTTTTTCTACTGCTTGCTTTTCTTTCAGTTTAAATGTTGTTAGAATAAGAGTAATAAAAATTTTTTTATAGAGATATAATCGACATAGCATTGTATGAGTTTAAGGTGTACAACATACTGATTTGATATGATTATATATTGAGATATGATTACCTCTATTGTTAGCTAACACCTCTCTCATGTCAAATAATTACTTCTTTTTTGTGGTGAGAGCAATTAAGATTTAGTCTCTTAGCAACTTTGAAATTTATAATATAGTATTCTCTATACTCACTGTACTGTATTCCTTTTACACACAGAGACAAATTCATAGCAAGAGTAGCTTTGTTCTTAGTAATAGGTTTGTGGGAAGGAAACAGTAGTTTGAGTTACCCTTTTCTGTTAATTATTATGTTATTCAATAGTTCTAGTTCTTGTGTACTACCAGGGACTCTTTTTATTCATCTTGAGCACCTGTGAGATCATGTTTTAGGATGTTTAATTAGGGAGTCATTTTTTTCATAGTAATCAATTTCTCAGTTTTAGTTAACATCATCAGTCAGTTCAGTTCAGTTGCTCAGTTGTGTCTGACTCTTTGCAGCCCCATGAATTGCAGCTCACCAGGTCTCCCTGTCCATCACCAAGTCCTGGAGTTCACTCAAACTCATGTCCATCGAGGCGGTGATGCCATCCAGCCATCTCATCCTCTGTTGTCCCCTTTTCCTCCTGCCTCCAATCCCTCCTAGCATCAGAGTCTTTTCCAGTGAGTCAGCTCTTCACATGAGGTGGCCAAAGTATTGGAGTTTCAGCTTTAGCATTAGTCCTTCCAAAGAACACCCAGGACTGGTCTCCTTTAGAATAGACTGGTTGGATCTCCTCGCAGTCCAAGGGACTCTCAAGAGTCTTCTCCAAAACCACAGTTCAAAAGCATCAATTCTTCAGCACTCAGCTTTCTTCACAGTCCAACTCTCACATCCATACATGACTACTGGAAAAACCATAGCCTTGATTAGACGGACCTTTGTTGCCAAAGTAATGTCTCTGCTTTTTAATATGCTGTCTAGGTTGGTCATAGCTTTCCTTCCAAGGAGGAAGCGTCTTTTAATTTCATGGCTGCAGTCACCATCTGCAGTGATTTTGGAGCCCCCCAAAATAAAGTCTGACACTGTTTCTACTGTTTCCCCATCTATTTCCCATGAAGTGATGGGACCAGATGCCATGATCTTAGTTTTCTGAATGTTGAGCTTTAAGCCAACCTTTTCACTCTCCTCTTTCACTTTCATCAAGGGGCTCTTTAGCTCTTCTTCACTTTCTGCCATATATAATTTATTTTATGATCATAGTATTATGCAGTTGCTAAGCAAGTTCACACTGATTAGCAGCATATAAGCAGAGTCCCTGTATCCAGTTGCTGTAATTGTAGTCGCAGGTTTGGGGGGAGATTTAAATTTGTTTTTTTCCTATAGTTGGGCTTCATTGCCTAACTTTTGTTTAGTCTTTCTGAAATGTTTTACATATCTGAGTACCTCCTAATACTGTTTTGTGAATTAACAGAGGTGGAGGTTGAAAAAGATCCAAGTTCTAAACTGATTTTACTGGATCAGTGATTTTGATATTCAGGTTTGAGCTTTGCTTTTGCTTGTGTATATATAGTGGGTGACTTAGTTCTTTATATATCATTCATGATACGGTCCCTTTATTCATGATAGTTTATCTTTCCCACAATGAAAAATTTTGTTTGGAAACTTTCTTAATCTTATCAGTCTCTTCTAGTGTTACCGTATCCCCCTTTATGGAGGTATTCTGTGCTTTCAAGTAAACTTGGATTTATAAAAAAGTGCCATTTTAGATTGATCATTAAAGATGTAACAGAATTCTTTTGGTATTGGGTTTCTTTTTAAAAATTTGATTGTGATGTTTGCATGTAAATTTTCATTTATAATATTATTCATTATTTCCCAATGCTTGTGTGTTTGTGTACATTCTCAACAGGCAACTCCTCAGGATAGTCAAGAAGGAACATTTGGGTCAGAACATTCTGCATCACCGTCACAAGGGAGCAGTCAGCAGCATTTCCTTGAACCTGAAGCAAATTTGGATGATTCCATAGATATTCAGCAACAGGTAAAAAGTAAATGTTTTCCTGGGTGATAAAGTTCTAAAATTGACTTCAGAAAAAAGTCTTAAAATATGGTAATATTGTTTATTTTATGTAAAATAATATAAACGTAAATGTTTTTTCCTCCACGTTAAGCTGTGCATTGTAACCATTTTACTATTAGGCATTAATGTTACTATGGTGAATATTTTGGAATGCAGAAATAATCAGTAAACACTGAATCTCAACCAGGCATTTTGTTTGCTTGTGTTCCTTTGACTTTCAAGGATATGGATATAGATGAAGTGCAAGATGCAGTGGAAGAGGAGATCTTTGAACAGGAAGCAAAGAAAGTGGCTGTTCGTTCAAGATCAAGAACACACTCCCGATCTCGTTCAAGGTTCTGTAGTAGTATTTAAAAATAGCTGTGTGCAAACTTTTAAAATGTTGGCTTTTTATTTATTTTTTTTGCATCCTTTGTTTCTTTGCATCAAGGTAAAAGAAAATGTTTCTCTCAATATGTTTGAGAGAAAAGGAAATGTTACTCTCAGTATGTTTGAGAATAACATCTTGTTTCATGAAAAAGTAACTCAGAACTTCAAAAACAGAAAATATTTGTTTTGTTTTTAGTTGGACATGTCTGTGGCATTTTTTTTGAATTATTTACATGAGTCACAGCAATATCGTGAGACTTGGATTTGGGGTTATATATGGTTTCAGTTAATAATATTATGATGATAGTCAGCTTAGGACACAATTGTCCCTGAACAACAGTTAAATCACCTAATAGAGGAATAGTATTAGAAATGCCATTGTGTTTTTTTGCATTCTGTTTCATCTCATAATACCAAAAATGATTATGAAAATCAAACTATAAAAATTGTTTTTATTAACAGTAAGCATATCGGACTCTCTAAAACATATCCTAGAAATGGTTTTCTCTGTGGGCTTAGCCATGTTAAGGCTCATTAATGTACATGCTCAGTCAAGTTTGAGTTAAAGTACATTATTCTTAACCTGGTCAGTTTTCTTGTTTTTGTTTTGAACTGTCTTAAATATATGTTGTCTTTGCTATAAACTGTCTTAAAACTTAATCTGTAACATTTTTATGCTGTGTTTTCGGCACACGAATGCCCCAGGAAGTCTGAACAGTAAATGCTGGAAGAGGGACAGTATCTTTGATGGTTTTTTCAGTCATTTCTTGGGTGTTTTAAGAATTTCCTTGCATTTACTTGGAAGTTTCAGGAATTTATTTTCAAGAATTTCCTTGCAAGTGAGAGCTTGTCAGTTCATCTTTCTCTAAACTGACTTCTCTCCAGGAAATTACAGTGCTAGTCCTGAAAACATCTTTGTCTTAGCAAATTCTTTGTCTTTTCAACACAAGAGTATTTTGAATAGAGTTCAGTGGCATATGATTAATAGGAAAAAAACCACAGTATTTTAGTATCACATTATATTGTAAAGTCAAGGTGAAAACCTATAAACAGAATTGTTTAGTGGTCTGCTGTTGAAAACACCGTCCTAATTTTAAGAATGTACATGTTTGTCACCTAAAGAATCTGTTTTCTTTCATCCCTGTTCTTGACTCTTGTTTGTAAATTAGACACTATGAGAAAGTGAGACCCTAACTAGACTCTCTTTCTCTTCTTCCTTGTATCACCCAGACTCAATAAGAATCATTGCAGACAAACATCTGTGTCTAATGTAGACTAAGCAGTATAGCAGTATAGAGATTTATGTACGTGTTTGATACTTTAACATTGTCATTAGTAAATAAGGGTGTTTTGTTGTTGTTGTTAGATCACCAAGAAAACGAAGGTCTAGGTCACGATCTGGTTCTCGAAAGCGTAAGCACAGAAAGCGATCACGCTCCCGCTCGAGAGAAAGAAAAAGGAAATCATCACGTTCATACTCGAGTGAAAGGAGAGCTAGAGAAAGGGAGAAAGAGCGACAGAAGAAGGGATTACCTCCAATCAGGTCTAAAACATTGAGTGGTAAGTGATGTACTTGATAAGCTTTGGTTTCAGTAACATTGAGAAAATAGTTACCGGTATTAATATACAATCTCTCAACCTGATTTTTCAGACTGAGAAAGTTGAAAACTGGTTTGGTTTTTATAATGTGATAGAGGAGAAAGATAAGTAATAGGTTTCTATTCAAATACTAATGTCATTGAGAGTTGATTTTTTTTTTGATACTAGTTAAAAAATATGACTTGACTAATGATTTACATAGTAGAATAGACCTTGTATCTCTAATATTTCACTGACACCGTGATTTCCATGTGTAGTATCCTAACCAGTTTTGAACACCAGGTGTATAGGAATAATTATTATGGGAAGCATGCCAATTTAAAGCTAATTATAAACTTGATCAGTACGGAAAGAGAGAGTTCTGTTGTGAAAACTTTCCCTCCTCTATAGTTAATCTATAATGTGTGATTAGACCAAATTTGGTGGTAGTAGGGGTTTGTTTGGGGAGAAACCTCCAGGAGAATTGACTTGACAGGCATGTGAAGTATAGGAAAATAAGTCGTACTTAGTGTGGGATTCTTCATAAACGGTTCTTAGTACCCACTATGACTTTCAGGGTGAACAAACAGGTTGCAGATGGGTGAAGTACATAAAATGGAGCAAATTATCATTCTTTGCCAAGAGCTGAACACTGATCAGGTTATCTAATTTCTGAAGATCTCCAAATAAATTCTTTCTGCCATGGAGATAGATGGGTAACTGGTACAGCTTATATTGCTGAAGCACCCTGGAAACCCAGGCATGTAATTAAAGGTGACAGCATCTTACTATATTTTAGCAATCTGAACCAGCCTTGGCTGTCTTTCCAGAATCTTACCTGATTATGAGAACCAGTAGTAAATGATTAATAATGTTGGTGCTCCTAACCCTGATTCAGACATGGGGGTTGGGATCAGGAGCTGAGGAATGAGATAACTGTAGAAGCTAGCCAGCAAAGGTAGGAAACAGATTGGCTCTGAGGGCCTCCAGAAGGAGGGCAACTTGCTGACTGATTTTAGACCACCAGAGATGTAGAAGACTAGCTTTCTGCGTTTTAAGGTACTAATTTTGTGGTGTTTTGTTACAGTGCAAAAGAAAACTAATGCATTGCCCTTTGAGACTTTGGTTGAATGGACAGGTGAACTGAATGAGACCCAGAACAAACAGCAGGGAGAGAACAGTCTCCAGAGATCTATTAACTGAATGATTCCCAGAGCTCTCATAGGTCTGGAAGACATTCATGTTCTGACCAGCCAGAGTAGAGAGGCCTGATTGAAATCCACATTTGGTAGATATCTTGCAGTGGTCATATTGTAATGTAGGGCTGAATTAGCTGTAGAGTAAAACAGTAACCCAAAAGCTGGAGACTTTTTTTTTAAATAACATTGACATGAATCCAAATATAATAAAACTCTGCAAATATATCAGCTGTAAGTATTTTTAAAGTAAGTGTTTTCAGGGAAAGGAGCTGTTTCTGAAGGCATGAGCAGTGCAGCAAAAAACAGGCCAGATGTGTCTCCGGTGCTTCCCGCTTTTAGTATCCCTGGGGCTTTCATGGTAACAAGTTGAGTTCTGAATCAGCCTTTTCCCTTTTTTTTTAATCTATTCTTTTCTTAAAGGTAAGATACAGTTTTCAGATTTAACTGTTCATTCCATCACAGAAAGATACTTAAAAGGTTCCCAAATAGGATTGCAGTGAACAGTGATTTTGAAACTTTGTTGCACATTAGAATCACCTACAGAATTTTTAAACTACCCCAGTTCCCAATTTTCTGTACCACGTATCTTGGATTATCTTTAGTGCGTCTCAGATATCTACCAGTGTATGCTGTCAAGCTTGAGAATATGTGATAATAATGCAAAATGTTGTCTTGGCATAGATGTGAGTGGGTACCTGGCATTTTAGTTGATTTTAAACATAACAAATAAAAATATCAGTTAATAAGTATTTAAAATATGCTATCTTAAATTTTAATTTATTACTGTTACTAGTGCTTTTCCTTAGCTACTTGAAGAAGGTAACTTACCTGTGATTTAGGTCGTTGTCTCTTGTGTCTTGGCAGTATGCAGTACTACTCTGTGGGTTGGTCAGGTGGATAAGAAGGCAACACAGCAAGATTTAACCAACCTGTTTGAAGAGTTTGGACAGATTGAGTCCATTAATGTAAGTATCAATTCTTAAATATAATAGTGTAAGGTTTGGAAAAAATACAGGGAGTTTTCAGTCACTTTGTATCTGCCCTTAATCACATTTTTGTGAGGATTATTTGATTCTGATCATTTTTGTGTTTATTCTCCTGATATCTTCTTAATTAATTTTTCTTTTTTTAATGGAATTCTTACAAAATATTTTTAGGGGGCTTACTGCAGTATGGCAGTACTTGATTGCTAAAACCATCAAATGAGTTAGCAGGAACCATATGTATGCTGTTGCTGTTAAGTCGCTTCAGTCACGTCTGACTCTGCGACCCCATAGATGGCAGCCCACCAGGCTCTGCCATCCCTCGGATTCTCCAGACAAGAACACTGGAGTGAGGTGCCATTGCCTTCTCCAGTGCATGAAAGTGAAAAGTGAAAGTGCAGTCGCTCAGTCATGTCTGACTCTAGCGTCCCCGTGGACTGCAGCCTTCCAGGCTCCTCCGTCCATGGGATTTTCCAGGCAAGAGTACTGGAGTGGGGTGCCACTGCCTTCTCTGAACCATATGTATGATCTGGTTTAATTCTTTTTTTCCCCATTTTTAATGAAAATGGAGAAACTGAGTTAGAATTCACCTGAGCATGTCGGTGATGGTGGAGACACAGCTGGACGGGAGGTCCTAGTCTTCTGCCAGCCTCCTTCCTCCCCTTCCCCACCTCGCCCTCTCAGAGCAAACCCCGAGGCAAGAAAACCTGTGCGGCCTGAGCACAGTTCCCTCACGCCTCAGTGTGATTCTTTCCCTGCACCCAGTCCCCTTCTTGGAATATTTTCTTCTTCCTGAGGGGCCAGTGTTTCTCCTTGGAGCTAAAACTAAGCCATGAAATGTTTTGTAGTCATTTGTTTGAGGAGACTTTAACCCTGATTTTATTCACTGTTAACTATCCTTTAATGTCTTTTGGACATTTTTCATCATTATTTACCAGGAAATTGACTGGTTTTTCCTTTCTAGTCTTAGAGTCCTTATAGTCTCAACATTCTTTATATGGCCAAATTTGACTTTTTGGTATTAGTGACAGCAGTGTTTATTTAAATTGAATTTGACCATTTTGTATTTTACTTTCAATGGAGTGTGACCTCATTGGAGCCTCACAGGAAGCTGGTTAATAAGTAATTCATATAGTGTTACTTTACCAGGGAAGAACCTAAATCATTTGACTGAGTTACATGGATAGTAAGTAACTGATTAATTAATAAATAATAGATAATTGGTTGAGTGTTTCAACTTAGGTGTTTCAGATTCCTCTTTTTATACCATAAAAGTGTTGAAGGCTTTTCTTTTTGTCTTTTTAAATTTCACCTGTCAGAATTTAAGTAATCTTTCAGAGTTTGTAATCATGTAGCCTCTGAAATTTTTTTCTGATTTTGCACTACATTTAAACTAATGGTTCTCAGCTCTAGCTACATATCAGACATGGGCTGACATTTGAAAAAACATGGATGCCCATGATCATTATCTTTAGATTCTTATCAAAGTGCCATAATTACACAGGTGAATTTGATGCAAAACCAGGAATCACTGCTCTGAACAGATCCTGAATCCAAGTAGCATCTTGTATTTCACACTGCTTATGCCATGTCTAGTCTTTCTTGTACCACAGTCATTTGGACATCAGTGTGTCTCCCTCTTCTTCTGTCTTACCTTATAATAGTGTATTATTTACAAGTAATAGGCATTAAGTTATTTTGTGAAGTGAAGTGTACTAAATGGCTAGTGATAAAATACAGGATTTGAAAAACTGATGGAAGACTTAAACCTTTCAGTTAGTTTGGGAGGAATTTGAAGACTGAGAAGAGTCCATTAGATTTAGAATTTAGTAGGTCATTAGCTTGAAGAAAATATTTTTGGTGGTTTGGGGAGGGTTTGTATCTACATTGCGAAAGATGAATTATGTAAGGGGTTAGATAAGCTTCTCTTTTGAGAAGTTTGGAATTAAGAGTTGATAGCTTGAGATATTAGCAAGACTGGGGGAAAGGTTATTTTCACAACTAAAGCTTATGTAATGACTACTAAAAAAGTGGTAGAAGACCTTGTAAGTTCTTCATGAAGTGAAATACTCCATGTATTTTTCTGAATTAATACATTAAAGATAATTTTATGATTTGGTAGTTTATAGAGTAGTTAAATGCTACAAAAATTGAGATCCTTATGCTGAGGCTGTCTTCCTATTCATACTAAAACCTTTGTCTGGAAGTAGTTGGGCGAAGTTAAGTTTTGTAAAATTGAAAAGCTTTCATTTTATTATTTGTTGTAGATTTTGGACTTTATATTAAGGATAAAATATTTCAGCCAAACAAAAATCCTTCTCACAATACCCACATAACATTTGGAAAATTATAAATACTACTGTAAATGAATTACATGCTTCAAATATGTTGGCCATCCAGTACTGCGTTCTGTTTCTCTGGTGGTATTATATACATGTCTTGCATTATTTTAATAGTTCAGCATTGTGTAGCGAAATGGATTGACATGTGGTATTTAAGATTTCATGTATATCAGGCTTAGAATGAGTCCCAGCTAACTTCTGAACTTTTTCTTTAAGTAATTATATATGAATTGTACCAATAAACAGCCAGAGGAAGAAAGGGGGAAAATGATTCAGTATTATCAGTAACCAATGTCCTGTTCTATTAAAACCATAAAATGCCAGAAATGACTTGCCCTCCTTATACCATTTCTAAAGAAAAAAATTTTTTTAACAGATGATTCCTCCCAGAGGCTGTGCTTATGTCTGCATGGTTCATCGACAAGATGCATTTCGAGCTCTTCAGAAGCTTAGTTCCGGGTCGTATAAAATTGGATCCAAGGTCATTAAGGTGAGATTGGGGGATGCATGCTCTTGTTTTATTGGATCGTTAGAATCTTGTTTCCTGTATTGAATCCTTTCTTAGCGTTATGGGTAAACCTTGACAGAAATTTATTATTTCAGTATTATTAAAGTATAGAATTAGCTTGAGGTTAAACAATAACCAAACAAAACCTTATTCAAGCAGTTCTTTGAAATCATACCCGCACAGTACTCTTTAGTCAACCAGGACCCCATTTTATGAGCAGAACATTATCAAGCTTGTCTTTCATTCATTTCTTCCCAGTGCTTCCTAATCCTAACCCATAATTATACTATTGATGTCTCCTTTTTAATATCTTGTAATTCATATTTTATTTCTGCTATTTTGAAGATAATTTATCAATTTCTGTAACTGAATTAATAAATTTAAAATTACTTTCAAAGGAGTTAATAACACCCATGCTTTGTCCTTTTATGGCAGAGAGTTTCTCTATGTAAGCTGAAGTGTCAGTGGTCTCTTCTCTCATGGAGTACCAAGATTTTTAGCTAATTATCTAAGTATCTAATTGCTTAATTATAAGATTTTATCTAAATAATTATATCTAAGTTGAGGTTTTTATGGTGAAAAGTAGATTTGGATTATATTGAGGAATGTATTATTTTAAGATCATACTAAGAAGTGGCAGAAAGTGAAGAGGAACTAAAAAGCCTCTTGATGAAAGTGGAAGAGGAGAGTGAAAAAGTTAGCTTAAAGCTCAACATTCAGAAAACGAAGATCATGGCGTCTGGTCCCATCACTTCATGGGAAATAGATGGGAAAACAGTGTCAGACTTTATTTCTTGGGGCTCCAAAATCACTGCAGATGGTGACTGCAGCCATGAAATTAAAAGACGCTTCCTCCTTGGAAGGAAAGTTATGACCAACCTAGATAGCATATTAAAAAGCACAGATACTACTTTGCCAACAAAGGTCCGTCTAGCCAAGGCTATGGTTTTTCCAGTAGTTATGTATGGATGTGAGAGTTGGACTGTGAAGAAGGCTGAGCGCAGAAGAATTGATGCTTTTGAACTGTGGTGTTGGAGAAGACTCTTGAGAGTCCCTTGAACTGCAAGGAGATCCAACCAGTCCATTCTGAAGGAGATCAGTCCTGGGTGTTCATTGTAAGGACTGATGCTGAAGCTGAAACTCCAATACTTTGGCCACCTCATACGAAGAGTTGACTCATTGGCAAAGACTCTGATGCTGGGAGGGATTGGGGGCAGGAGGAGAAGGGGATGACAGAGGATGAGATGGCTGGATGGCATCACTGACTCGATGGACATGAGTTTGAGTAAATTCCAGGAGTTGGTGATGGACAGAGAGGCCTGGTGTGCTGCGGTTCATGGGGTCGCAAAGAGTCGGACACGACTGAGCAACTGAAGTAAAGTAGTGGAAATAAACCCCATATTACAGACACCATCACTGTCTAATGCAGGTTTCATTTTACAAACAAAATCAGGAAATACATGGGAAAAAATTCCTTGATTATTGTTATTCCAGCAGTGATTTTTGTTCAGCTGATTTTTGAAACTAATTTTATTTGTATTTACATCATTAGCTTATAATTTTGTATGTTTTAGCTTTTTTTATTTTTAAATAGTATAAATGAACCCTTTTTTTTCCTTCTCTTATAGATTGCTTGGGCTTTAAACAAAGGTGTGAAAACAGAATACAAACAATTCTGGGATGTGGATCTTGGAGTTACGTATATACCGTGGGAAAAAGTTAAAGTGGATGACTTGGAAGGTTTTGCAGAAGGAGGCATGATTGATCAGGAAACTGTAAATACTGGTAAGAACCGTACAGGGAGTTTTACTGTTTAAAAAGTATGCTGAAAGGGTTGTAACTGCTAAACATTTTGCATGATGGGGTGAATTGTGTTATTTCCTGGATTTTTTCCCCCTTGCACACAAGAGGGGAAAAAAATGAACCATTACCCTGTTCAATATATATGCTTGCTGGGATGTATTCATAAGTGTCAGAGTGTAGTGTTCTACAACTCTGAAGGTAGCATTTCTTATATATGCCTTTTTCTAAAGTTTCAGTCTTTGAGAGAATTGTCAATATGGAGGCATCTTTAGACTATTTTATTTACTTGAGTTTAAATGCGAACTGGGGATTTAGGATGGTGTTTCTCTAAAAAAAAACTTCCTAGATTATAATATTTTGATTAGTATCTGTGTTGAGAATGGCGGGAATAGAACCTTGGTTTAGAGAGCTGTAGTTGAGATTCATGGAGCTCTAGAAAACTTTCAACCAAGTGATAATCTGACCTGTTCTTTTAAAAATCTGTCTGTTTGTTTTTAAAAATTCACAGGATAATGGATACTTGGGAAAGAATTGGAATATGACAGACCTCATTTCTTGGCATCTTAGCTCCTTTACTAAAGTTAGCTTAATTTTCAGAGTGCTTTTGTTCTCTGGCCAGTGCACATGTTTTCAAACACTTTTTTTCAGTTGTTGTATTCTTGCCATTTCCTTCTCTCTCTGACTTGGATGGCTGTTCTTCGAGAACATTTACTCATTCAAAGCATATTTCAGTTCCTGCTGTGTGCCAGGCATAATTTTAGGAACTGTGACTATAGCAGTGAGATAGACATAAACCCTTCCTCTCAGACTGCACACTGAAGTACAGGGATGGACAGCGGGCCTTGGGCCAAGTCTTACTGCTGCCTGTTCTGTAAATGAAGTTTTATTGGAACATAGCCATGGTCAGTTGTGTTTACCTATTGTATATGACTTTAAAATTTGACAACAGTTGAGTCATTGTAATGGAGAACACAGGCCCACGCTGTCTAGAATACTTACAGTAAGAAGTGTTTGCCAACCCATGTTCTAGTGGGGGAAAAACGGATAATAAACAAAGTAAACAAACTTAATAGTATTTCACTGTTGGTAAGGCCTAAGAAAAAACAGCAAGGGGATAGGCAGCATGATTGTGGTGCTTCTGCAGTTTTAAGTGGTTGAAGAGGGTCTAGTGTAGCAAGTGATTTTCAGAGGGCTGAGATGTGCAGCTTTCTGGGATAGAGTGGTTCGTACAGAGAGAATGCAAAGTCTGTTAAATGGTCACAAGAGCAGAATGGCTTGAGTATAGTGAGAAGTGAGTAGTAGGAGATGAAGTCAGAGAGGCAGAGTGGAAAGGTCATGTGCAGTCTCCTAGTCATTTTGATAGCTTTGATGGGTGTACTCTAAGGGAGATGAAGAACCTTTAGAGGACCCATTGGACCTTCTTTGTTCTGCTTTTGAATTTTTCAGTATTTTCAGGGAGATTTTTCTATATTGGGTTAATGCTTTCCTTGTTGGGCTCCCCTTGTACCTTGTGACAAAATATAGAATAAAGTTGGCTCCTCTTATATCAGGCAGCCTTGGAGATAAGTCTCTTATGTCCCTTTCATGTGTTTTCTCTAGACTGAATATTTTAGTATCTTTGGTTTGCGCCTCATTTCATGTTGTTTTGAACTCCTTATTATCCTAATCAGATTTATCTCAGCAGAACCAAGTAGAGTTTGTCCACAACACCTAGAGTTGTGGACAATTCTGGAAAATGAGCCGTGGTACAGGAAGGACCATTCGGACCTGGAGTAAATGTATTCATAGTAATAGAAAATGAAAAATTGCATCCACTCAGAGAAAGTCAATTTCAAATATTTTGTTTAGAATGGGAAACGGTGAAAAGCTCAGAACCTGTTAAAGAGACGGTCCAGACAACTCAGAGCCCACCTCCAGCTGAAAAGGAGACAGTGGTCACAACCCAGGCAGAGGTTTTCCCTCCACCTGTTGCTATGTTACAGGTTAGTGCTGGGTGTTTTGTTGTTGTTCTTTTTTTTAAACTGTTCAATGTGTTGTTTTACATTTCTGTTTTTACTCATTTTTATTTTGTAAAACTTGGGAGAAATTGTGCAAAATAGATTAACATTAAATATAAGTATTTTGAAAATTTTCATTTAGGTAAGATGTAATTCATATTTAAATGTTTATTTACTGAACAAATTTATTGAATGCCTGCTCTGTGACATTCACTGTTCTAGGCACCTGGGATAGGGGAGACCTCAGGGAAAGAAAACACGCATAAATCCCTGCCCTTCTGGAGCAGTTGTTCTCATTATGAGAGACAGAAACTAGGAAATTAGTGAGTTTATAAGATACTGTGCAAGGGAGAAGGAAGTATAAAACTATGACGTCAGGAGTGCCTCAGTAGGAGTTACAATTTAAAACAGGGTAGACTTTATTGAGAATGACATTTGAGCACCACTTAAAGTTGCTGAGGGAGTTAATCATGTGGCTGTCTCAAGAAAGCTTTGGAGGCAGAGGGAACAACCAGTGCAAAGGCCACAGCTGGGGACATTATGGGTGTGTTCCAGGAAAAACAAATGAGCAAGAACAGTGAGTGAGAGGCAGCTTAGTGCAAGTGAGACTTCTTGGAGGACTTTGGTTTCACTCTCGATGGGGGACCCCTTATTTTGAAGAAAGAAGTGGCTTCATCTGGCTTTAAAGGATTGCACTGGCAACTGCTTTGAGAATAGAATAGTAGGCACTGTTAAAAGCAGAGACAAGTTAAAAGACAACTGCAGCAATTCAGACAAGATGATGCTGGCTTGGACGAGACTGATGGCAGTGAAGTCAACAAGCAGCTGACAGGTACTAGGTGTATTATGGAATGACCGGTGTACATGATTGGATTTGAGTTGTGAGAAAGAACAGAGGCAAGGTTTTTGGTCTGAGAAATTGGAAAGATGGAGTTACCATTACCTGAGAATGTGAGACTGTGGAAGTGTGGTTTGGGGAAGGACAGAGGGAGTTCGGTTTTGTGCATGTGAAAGTTTGAACTCTTTCTGGACAACAAAATTGAGGTGTTGAATAGACTGTTGATATAATGTGAACTTCAGAAGAAAGGTGAGCTTCCCTGATAGCTCAGCTGGTAAAGAATCCACTTGCAATGCGGGAGACCTGGGTTTGATCCTGGGTTGGGATGATCCCCTGGAGAAGGGAATGGCTACCCACTCCAGTATTCTGGCCTGGAGAATTCCATGGACTGTATAGTCCATGGGGTCGCAAAGGGTCAGACATGACTGAGAGACTCACTTTTCTTCAGGAGAGAAATACAGCCAGCCATGCCAAAATGCAGATAAATAGTTGGGAATTATTGTACCTACTATGAGTAAAAGAATTTATGATTAGGAGTAGAAAGCCAGTTAATGAGAAATGCAGCCATTTTAAAGCTGGTAGTGAGTGACGTGCTTCCTAATGGTGATTAGATTGCATAACATAGTTAGGTGTTACAAACTTAGTGGGAGATGGCAGTTTAAAATTGAGCATGATATTCACTGTTGAAGGAGGTGCCCATATTTTTGCATCACCTGAATATAAGGTAGATTTCACAATCTCCACATACACTCTGTTGAAAAATACTGTCTTCTACTTCAGGTAGGTTCACTTGTAAGAATACAGAAAGGAAAAAAATAAAGCAACTTAATACGATAATGTTCGTTACCTTCCTGTGAAACAGAAATCATTTACCTTTGGTTGTCCTAAGATGTAATCATTGCAGATGGATAACATGGTGCATAGACTTTTCTATTTTCTACCCCCAAGATTCCAGTAGCTCCAGCAGTGCCTGCGGTTAATTTAGTACCACCAACATTTCCTGTGTCAATGCCAGTTCCTCCTCCCGGCTTCAGTCCAATCCCTCCACCTCCTTTTCTCCGAGCAAGTTTCAACCCTTCACAACCACCGCCTGGTAAGAATTCATCTTGTATTTGAACTCTGTTGAGAATTCTGTCGTTTAAATTGTTCTCTTTAGAAGTTTAAATGCTGTAAGAGCAGTGAGTCTCAAACCAGAGCTTACATCCGAATCACCTGTAGGGTGTGTTGAAGCACAGATTGCTGGGCCCAGCCACCTTCTGAATCAGTGGAACTGAAATGGGGCAGGACAGTTGCATTTCTAACAAGTTCCCAGCTGATGCTTGTTCACAGACCACACTTTTAAGAAGCATTTGACAGAGAAAAGAAATGAATCTTTTAAAATCAAATACTTAAAAATAATTTAACATTTATGTTGAAGTTTTTTATATAGAAGTCTACAGTTATCACCCATTTATCAGAAAGTGTGCATCAAATATATATAGATTGAAAAAAGTGAAAGTGTTAGTTGCTCAGTCGTGGCAACTGCGACCCCGTGGATTCTAGCCTGCCAGGCTCCTCAGTCCATGGAATTCTCCAGGCAAGTATACTGGAGTGGGTTGCCATTCCCTTCTCCAGGGGATCTTCCCTACCCAGATATTGAACCTAGGTCTCCTGCATTGCAGGCAGATTCTTTACCATCTGAGCCACTCTGGATCTAATAATATGTAGATTAGCCATCCTAAAAATTATTAGATTTCCAGTTTGACATTAGAAATCAAAGTATGTCTTAAAGTGCTAATTGAATTTATAGTAATTCTTTTGACCTAATTAATTATTGGTAAACATAAAGGCCCTTAAATCATTGTTTCCATGTAAAAAACTATGGATTACTTAACCTATATCAATTAAATGTAGTTAATTGCTTATATGTAAGAGATATAGAGAGCTTAGAGCTTTTTATTATTAGATCATGGGAGGTTTAGAAGAATAAGGGATCAAATGATACATGTTGTTTTTCAAAATTGTTTTTTTAACTTTATGAATTACTTGTGTTTTATGAAAAGAATGACTGAATTGATTTCTGCAATTTAAACCCTTAGCCATTGTTGAATACGGTTCCTAAAAACTGGAAACAAAACCAAAAATTAAACTCATTGTCTGTTGTAATTTGTCATGTAATGTAAAATTTTTAAATTATAGTTTAATGTATAATTGAAGTTGATGATTTTAGTAGGAACTGTAACTTTTTATATTTTAAATATTAGAGAATTACTCATAAAATATCTTCTGTATTTGTCATTGAAAATTAAACTTTTCTCAGAAGATTTCTTTTCTCAGAAGAAATACATGGTATTTCAAAAACCATACACACATTTGCATTCGTTTGTCGAAAATCATGTTTTTTCCCCATTATTTTTAGCCACTTTTTCTAATGGAATTTAATGGTAGCTCTGTATTTTAAAAATAGAAGCAGGTTTATAGTTGGATCATGTGATACTTAAAATCATGAAACTGCCAATAGTAAATCTATTTACTTATTTTTATTAAGGTTTGTTTCAGTGTTCAAAGCAAACTATAGTAAGACAAAATTAATGCAAATATTGTGGTCTGGTGGATAAACTGAATATATATATATGAATATATATATATAAATCAGAAATAGAGTAGCATATTTTACAGGTGACATTATTGCATATAATATTACCAGCAGCTTGAATACAATGCTTAACTCCCCATGCAGTCATCAAACTAACATGGAAACAGGCTGCCTGGCTTGAATTAATGTTTGATTTTACAGTATCATAGAGCGTGCCACAGGATTTAGACGAATGAGTAAACAAATAGTATGTGTTTATGACAGGGATCTCTGTGCTTTTATTTTTTAGCCTACTGAGTATCAAATAAGGTTATATATATAAAAATAATTATTTAAATGGAAAATATATTCATAAATATGAGGTTGTAGTAATGATTATATAATGAATGTAGAATTTCATTTATAGCTGTTTAAATCTTTGATTTAAAAGAAAGTAACTTTCTTGTTATTTTATTGTTGGTCTTTTTTTTCCCCACACAGGTTTCATGCCTCCTCCAGTTCCACCCCCTGTTGTACCACCACCTACTATCCCGCCAGTAGTACCAACATGTGAGTTTCTACATTAAAAATTATGTGTTGATTCTCGTTCCTGTGAATTATTGTTAATTTTTTTATTCTGAAAGTTGTCAGACAGTTGCATTTTTTTGGTATTTTGGGTTAAATGATTTCTGACAAATCAGCAGTATTGTATGACAGTCCATATTCAGATTTGCTCTATTGGATCAAAATTTTTTTATAATTGTTTATTTTAATCAAAAGTTCTCATATCTTTGTTTTTTTTGGTTTTGTTTTGTTTCATGTATAAAATGTCTTAATCTGGAGCAGCTCCACCCACATTCCCTTTTTAAAAAATCCTTCATGTCTTTGACTTGTTGCAAAGTAAGTTCATTCCTGTGTGCGTGTGTGTTAGGTTGCTTTAGTCGTGTCCGACTCTGTTCAACCCTGTGAACGGTAGCCCACCAGGCTCCTCTGTCCAAGGGGTTCTCCAGGCAACAGCACTGGAGCGGGTGCCCTGCCCTGTTCCGGGGCCCTTCCTGACCCAGGGGTTGAGCCCCACCTCTTACATCTCCACACTGGCAGGCAGATTGTTTGCCGCCAGCCGCGCTTCGGAATCCCTCACTTCACTATATTGGATCCCAAATGATGGGTTTGGGTTTTTTGCTTCTTTGTGGCATCGAATTTGTTTTTTTGTCTTCTTGAACCTCCTGCAGATAGAAAGTTCTTAGCACCATAGGCTTATTTAGAACATGCTTCAGCTTTTTTGGTAAGAAAACCTAGCAAGTGGGGTTCTGTGGACTTGATATTACTTCACATCAAGAGCCATGCAGGCAGTGCCTTCTTGTTCACTTTTAATTATATCAGAATGGGTCAGCGCGTTCAGATGGTGGGACCTGGTCATTAACAGTCCCTTCCACATTGTCGTCTGATGCTTTCATCCTTTATTATTATTGCCAGAATCTACCTTTTACTAGTTGCAAAGTGATCTTCCAAATTTTATGATCCCTTCCACATTTCTTAGCAAGAATTTGTTCTGTAAATTATATTTCATTACCTTGAAGACAGGAGACCCAGGGTAGATGCTAAATTCTTTACTACAAGTGCCATCTTTCAGAGTAATGAATTCTATTATCCATGATACCCAGTGGCTGAAGGTAGGGGAGAATTTCTCTTATTTCTTCTCTACTCCCTTCCCTCTACATTTTTCCCCTTCGTTTTTAGTAATGTGAATGGATTAATGGATTTATGCTTTCAAATAGTTAAATTCACTTTTCTTTTTGAAGTTCAATTTGTTCATCTTTGTACAGTGAGACCTTTCATGTTACTGCTCTATCCTTTTGGGATGACTGTTATCAGTTTTTGAGAGCTTCTTAGCTTTTTGCCATAATATTGGACCAAAGGACTTTATTGTAAAGAGAATATATATGATACAGAGCCTACCTTTTGATTTTGTAACTCATTTTTCTTATATTTTTAAACTCCTTTTTCTCCTGGTGCTGTTAGACAACATGAGGATCCTTTTTATGTTACTGTTGGTTAATTAGGAAGAACTGTTCATTTTTTTCTGAAAATTAGAAAAATGTTCAGAAGCCATTTCTGAATTCACTGTTTACAGTATCCTACTTACTTAAGAGCCCGTCTCCCAGTTTTACTTCTCCTTATTTTAATTATTTTGGAAAATCTGGGATCAATTAAAGGAAAAAATAGAAATACCATTGTATGCCAGATATTCACCTGATTGTTCACACTGTCTCATTTAGTTCTCACAATTCCCATATGGGATCTCAGGTCATTTTATTCCTGTTTTACAGCTTTGTTCTGTGTTAACGGTTTGTCTAGGTAGTCTGGAGTTAAATGTGAGGATAAAACACTTTTTAGAATCCCAGAATACATGACTAGATAGTGTTGTGACATAAATTTGACTAGAATTTCTAATTGTTCGATTGTGGTTTTAGTATTCCTCTAGCTTAGTTTTTAACATACGTGACATAGACAGGGCATGTCTACCCATTCTTTAAAATGAAATCTTTGCACCTTTTTATTTGTAGTTCTAATCTGATGAATTTCTAACCTCATTTGACAAAAAGTAGTGAATGTAAAAGATCCTGGTACTTAGAATTTCTAGAGAATTGAGCAGGTTTTCACTCTCATTTGTTGGTCTTTGTGTTTACACCAATCATTTCTGTACATTTAGATAGTCGTGTACTGGCATCCTTGAAAAGTTACTCAGTTTTGTTTTCATTGATTCACTTTTGGCTGTGCTGGGTCTTCTTCATTACTGAATGAGCTTTTCTCTAGTTGTGGCAATACTCTGGTTACGGTAGGTGGACTTCTCGTTGCAGTGGCATCTCTTGTTGCAGAGCACAGGCTCAAATAGCTGTGGTGCACAGACTCAGTCGCTCCATGGCATGTGGGGTCTTCCTGGATCAGGGATTGAACCAGCGTCTTCTGCGTTGGCGGGTGGATTCTTTACCATTGAGCCATGAGGGAAGCCCCATCTTTGAAAAATTATGATTTTAAGTGTGGGTCCTTATTTTACTATACTTGTCTCTACTAAATATTTCTAAAAATTGTTTTACCCTATTTTTTTAAAAGAGGTTTCTAAGTATAATTTAGCCTCTTCATGATATCTCATTTATCATTTTGAGTATCAGTTGCTATATTTATAATGTGCTGGGTAATACAGTTCAGTTCAGTCACTTAGTCATGTCCAACTCTTTGCAATCCCACGGACTGCAGTGCGCCAGGTTTCCCTGTCCATCGCCAGCTCCCACAGCTTGCTCAAACTCATGTCCATCGAGTTGGTGATGCCATCCAACCATCTCATCCTCTGTTGTCCTCTTCTCCTGCCTTCAATCTTTCCCGGCATTAGGGTCATTTCCAATGATACAGAGATGCCATTAAATGAAACACTCAGGCTCCCAGAGGTTAGTTTTCATCATAAATGAAATAAAGGGACCAGAAGAGAATTCACATATGGCATGTCAACTGAGCCGTCTCACCAGATAATTGGGAGAAGAGGCAAGAAGGTGATTTAAAACTTCAAGACCAGTGTTGGTCATGCTTAATATTTTAACTTGGCACATTAATTGATTAGCTAATTAAATCTGAACTATATATTCTCCTTCTTTAAACAGCTTTAGTGCAGCCGCCATTATCTATGACTCCAGAAACTGTGAAAGATGTTGGATTTGGTAGCCTTGTTTTACCAGGTGGTTCTATTGCCAGCAGTCTTGCTACTGCCACTCTGCCAGCTGGAAATGTTTTTAATCCTCCAACGAAACAAGCAGAACCTGAAGAAAAAGTACCTCATCTTATTGATCACCAGATTTCTTCTGCAGAAAACACCAGATCAGGTAAAAAAAAAAAAAAAGGTAAAAAGAAATTCCCAGAAAGACATAGTTAAATCATAAGTACTACTTCTCTGTATTGGTGTTTAATTCTGAGGTGTCATGCATATGTAACCAGTGCATGGATATTGCAGCTTTTAAAAAAAGAAAAAAAAAGATCACTGTCTCCTAAAATTTATATTAAAAACAAATTTAGCATTCTATTCAGGATAGTATATATTTTGACACCTTTTCTTTAAGACTTCTCCCTTTTTTTGGCCTATTGGGACATTTTTAATGTGTTGTTATTAGAATAAGATTGCACAAAATATGTATACCAACAGAAAGATTAAAACAAACCAATATAAGGTAGAGTTTCTACCAGATATTCAGCTAGGTCTAGAAGAGAAGTGGGTTATTTGAAAGTGGCAAGTGTTTTTTTTTGTTTTTTTTTTAATTGACACTACTGTTAGAAACGCTTTTGTTAAATAAAGGTGGAGGATCGGTATAAAACCTGACATTTTAGTTTAACTTAAAAAGATTTTGTGTAAAGATTGTAGGTAAGAGCTCCACTTTGTTTTCATATTTAAATTTTACTATGTGTGATATTTATAATTTTAGCTTTAATTTTTATTTAATAGCTGGTATACCTTGGTTCTTGGGGAGATACAAGTAGCTGACTACTGGAAATTATAGCATTAATAATTATAAATAAAGTAAGTCCTCTGTATACGAATGAGTTCTGTTCTGAGAGCACATTCATAAGTCCAACAAAAGTTAGCCTAGGTACCCAACCAATACCATTGGCTATATAGTACTGTACTGTAATAGGTTTATAATACTTTGCACACAAATAATACATAAAAAACAAACACTGAAAATGTTTTTAATCTTACAGTACAGTACCGTGAAAAGTACAGTAGTGCAGCATAACAGCTGGCCTACAGGGGCTGGCTTGAGTGAACAGGCAAGAAGTGTTACTACCTAGAGGAGGGAGAAGAGATGGGGGAGAGTGGGCTAGTGCTGCCCTCTGTATGCAGCACTGGGCGGTGAAGTACACAGAGGCGGCACATGCAGGTGACCGTGCTAGACACGTGAGTGAGCTTAGTGACTGGGCACGCGAACACACGTTGACAGCTTTGAAAGTTCACAGCTTGAAGGTTCGTATGTAGGGCACTGAACTGTATGGTGTGTTTCTTTTTCACACCAGGGTGATTGATTATGTTGTTTTTTTCCTTTCCATTTTAGTGATTCCAAATGATATTTCAAGTGGCCCTGCAATTTTAGGACAGCCGCCAAATGTGACAAGCAATTCTGGAATTCTGGGAGTCCAAAGACCAAACGTATCCAGTAATAATGAAATTCTTGGAGTCCGGCCATCTAACGTTTCCAGTAGTTCTGGGATGATTGGACCCCAGCCACCAAATATTCTAAATAACTCTGGAATTTTGGGATTACAGCCACCAAATGTGTCAAATTCTGGACTTCTGGGAGTGCTCCCTCCAAATATGCCTAATAATTCCGGACTTCTCGGAGTACACCCACCTGGTGTCCCAAGTACTTCTGGGCTTTTGGGAACACAGCCACCAGCTGGGCCTCAAAACTTACCCCCTTTAAATCTTCCTAATCAAAGGATGCCTGCAATGCCAATGTTAGACATTCGTCCAGGACTGATACCACAGACACCTGGACCACGATTCCCGTTAATACAGCCTGGAATTCCACCCCAGCGGGGCCTCCCTCCCCCAGCAGTACTTGATTCAGCTCTGCATCCACCACCCCGTGGTCCTTTTCCTCCAGGAGATATTTTTAGTCCACCTGAAAGACCTTTTCTAGTTCCTGGAAGACAAAATGTAGACAATGTTCCTAACCCAGAAAAAAGGATACCACTTGGGAATGATAACATTCAGCAGGAAGGTGACAGAGATTACCGGTTTCCTCCCATCGAACCCAGGGAGGCCATCAGACCTCCCCCGGTGGATGTTAGGGATGTGGTTGGACGGCCTGTTGATCCACGAGAAGGTCCTGGAAGGCCTCCGTTAGACGCTAGAGATCATTTTGGAAGACCTCCCGTAGATATCAGGGAGAATCTCGTGAGGCCAGGCGTAGATCATCTTGGCCGAAGAGACCACTTTGGCTTTAATCCAGAGAAGCCCTGGGGGCACAGAGATTTTGATGAGCGAGAGCATCGAGTTCTACCTGTCTATGGCGGTCCGAAAGGCTTACATGAGGAAAGAGGTAGATTTCGGTCTGGAAACTACCGGTTTGATCCTCGAAGTGGTCCTTGGAACAGAGGATTCGGACAAGAAGTTCACAGAGATTTTGATGACCGCAGAAGACCCTGGGAGAGGCAGAGGGACAGGGATGACAGAGATTTTGATTTCTGCAGAGAAATGAATGGGAATCGTCTTGGACGAGATAGAATTCAAAACACCTGGATCCCCCCTCCTCATGCTCGGGTTTTTGAGATTTTTGAAGGGGCCACTCCTCAACGAAAAGGTGATAACGTGCCTCAGGTTAATGGTGAAAATACTGAGAGACATGCCCAGCCACCGCCTTTACCAGCGCAGAGTGATCCTGAACTGTATGAAAAACTGGCATCCTCAAGTGAAATAAACAAGAAGAGTGACACAGTTGCTGATATAGAGAGTGAACCAGTGGTAGAAAGCACAGAAACTGAGGGGACATAATCATCACTCAGTAGGTAAAAGATACATTTTGTAAAGTTGTCATCTCTCTGTAATAGATTAATGGCTGACTGGACCATAGTTGTTCACTTTTGTCTGCCAGAATTAAGTTAATCTGATGTTCATGTTCACCTTTCTCTTAAAATAATTGTACAACTGACTTGTATAGACATTGTTCTTAATATGAACATGGTAGGTAAACATTTTTTTATTTTTCTGATAAAATATAAATGTTGCCCCCTGATTCTTTTAACTTCAAGGAAACGAATAACAGCTTGTCAGAGACTTCCTATGGAAGAAAGAATTTTTTTTAGATACTACCATTAGGTTGGATATGGTAATAGATATATTTCAGAATAGCAAGTGATGGTATATCTTATCCATATCTTTAGGCTGCTGCAGAATTTTAAGCTAATAGACAAAGCTGTGATATTTTATGCAAAGACTGGCTCTAAATATTTGAGGAGCACAATACAGAGATTTTAAAAAGTGATTTTGTAAAATCTACACTCTGGTCTCTGTTTCTCCAAAGTAAGTGTTTGTGATTTGTTCCTCATACTGCAGTGAGTTCAAAAGAAAAAAAGAAAACAACATCAATATTAAAGTACGTTTCAATGTTGGGTGAACTTTGTTTTTAGATGCCAATAAAACTTCTTTGTTTGATAACAGTGTTCTAGGAATTGTATTTTTTTAACCTACAAATTCTTAAAACCATGAATCATTGGCAGCATGTGCTTAGTTGTTGCAGAAGTTTTCTATTACGCTTAGTAACAAAAAGAACCATGTGTGGAAAAAGCATGTACTTTGATCTGAAAAATCATGCAGTCTCATTAGTATATGTGTAATACCTGTGCATATTTATTGTGTAAGTCATATGTAGATTTTTCTGTTTCTCTGTATGTCTGTTTCATGCACATACAGAGAAAAATAGAAAGTTGATAGTTCAGATAATAAAATATTCTTTAAAACTAGGTAGAAAACTAGAGAGACTTGGCTAATTGACATTGCTCATAGTTACAGCTCCTAGCCTCTATGATGGTAAAATAAGAAATATTGTAAAGAGATACACTGACAGTATGGCAGTTCTTTTTTAGTACAGTTAAGTATGAAGTCAGATTTAGCGTGGAGCCAAATTTCACGTAAATGCTTGCATTGCTTTCTTTCACATTATATTTGCTATTCTGCATAGATAGTGCTTGTACTTACTGATACTTACTAGTCACTTGCCTAAAGTGAATTCCTTAATTGCACAAAATGTAGAGTTGTGGGTGTTGATGGATTTAAAAACATTAATTTGTATTCCAGAACCAGTGTGTCCATCATGGGTTTTGTAGGCTCTGGGTGACACTGTTGCAGATTAGCCTCCAACCCGAGTAGCAGAAAAATTGGGGATTAGTTTCCTGTTATATTTATTATTATTTGCTTTTGCATTTCATTTATTTGCTGATTGTTTCTCCTTTGGGTTTTACATATATACACACATATATAAAACCATTGGTGTTTTATTTTTTTGTTTCTAATGAAGGCTTTCCTTTGGTCCCGTGAATAGTCATTTGTTTCCTCTTCCGATAATTCATCATTGGTTCTATCTAAAATTCTTCAGTTATGCTTGTCAAGCTTCCCCCAGAAATGATAGCCATACACCAGCCATTTAAAATTGTGTGGTTTTGCTTACCTCTTGTGATCTAGAGATCTTTAAGGTTCCTTGCCAGAAATATTCTTTTCTTCTTACATGTTCTGAAATAGAAATAGTATGTTATTTATTTTGTTTTTTTTTTTTTGAAAAGTAGATGAGAATGGAAATCTGATGTTTATTTCTAAGGTCATTGAATTCAGTCCAGTAATTTGAGTTGGTTGCATATCATTTCCTTGGGGTAATGGGGAAAACTGTGACACTGGTACAAAGTTTTAATGTTCTGGAAAGATTTGTCTTGCCCTTAAGGAAATTATACTAACTGGAATTTCTTTCAAACTATTCAGTACTTTAGTTGCATTTATCATTATTAAAATTGACATTCACTTGTATTAAGTAGCCACAAAAAAAGTGAGACTCTGCAGTGAATTTTGATCTCAAGCTTTTTATCACCCTTGGGCTTTCATGTGCAAACTTGAAAACAAAATGTGTATAAGTATTGCCCTGGCTTGAGATTCTGATGGTGGAAGTTTGCTGATCAGCTGTCAGTACTGTATCCTCGAGACCCATCTTCAAAGTGTGCGACACTCTTAAAACAGCTGAAAAACATTTATGTGTAGTTACGCTCACTTTATCTTTTATTGTTGTGTAGTGTTTGAGTGAAAGGATATTATTCATCCTGATACCAAATTTCCAAAACTGATACTTTTTTTTTTTTTTTAGATGATGGAGAAAAAAGTTAATTGTCTTACTTTGCTAAGTTTGTCTTAAGATCTATCACATTTCTGACCTTTTTGGTCACAATACTGCTGTCACCAGAATGCTAGCAATTCAGAATGTGCAAGGAGTAACCTAAATATTCCAGTAAAATAGTTTGAACTGCTGCAGGCAGTAATTACGTCAGACATGAGATCACAGTTTTTATTTGTGATAGAGAATGGTACGGCTTCCTGTGGTGTTAGTAGATTGCAACATTAATAGATATATTCATCTTTAAATTTTTTTTTGTCTTTAAACATTTCATTGAACATTGGCTTCTGTTAGCATGAATGCATATACTGCACTTTGATCATCTCTATTGTAGATAGAAACTACTTTTAAAGCAGGGTAGTCTTTATAGCATATCATCAGTGAAATGTTACTTTAATTTTATTTCATTGTATAGGGTGGACAGAATACTAGGAAAGAATTGTAAGATGGAATAGTATAAAATTGCTTGCTTAAAACTCTGGAAATCACTTCCTATAATATTTAATTAATACAGTTATTCTTTTTAAATGTAACAAAACTGCCCCATTCCCAAAAGAATCCCAAATGTGTCACTCCATAAAGCTGTATTTTGTTTGAGTGAAAAATGGCCAACAAATCTGTGGAAGCAACTAAATTATCAGAACAAAGGAAACTGTCCTGGTAAGATCGTATAGCTTAAATAATAAGTTGCCTCTTTTAGTTTGAAAAAGTATTTTTTAAATAAACATTAGTTCATCAGATCTAAGGTGCCATTAATTGTAAGACGTACCATTCAAAAATTTAAAAATGCTTCCAGTATGACATGTCAGTGATTATAAGATGCATTTGTAATTCAGGAATGTCAAAATGTAAAACGGGTCTTAGAATCAAAGAAATATGGTATTTCTTTGGTATGTGTGTGTGTGTATATATATATATGGAATATATACGTGTGTGTGTATATATATTCCATATATATATATTCCCTTATTAATGATTTAGGAAAATTTTTGATTTTTTGTCATTGTATATATTTTAGATGGGCACAACATTTAGTGAAAAAAAATTAACCTTCAATTAAAAATAACTGTTATACCTTATGTGCCTTCATCATTATTATTGGGTGCTATGTTAATAAAATGTTTTAAGGGCTTTTAACTCTTTCAAAGAAAAGCATTAACATATTACTCTTTAAATGTAGGAGAGGAGAGCAAGTGTATGTTCATTTTTAAGATAGGCAAATAAATTAAAATTATGTAAGCAATCTTAAATACTACAGTGTGGCAGAGAATTATAAATGTTTCCTTAATTGATGATGCTGTGGTTTTATAGGAAACATATTTTAAACCATAAGTAGGCTCTAAATAATTTTTAAAAAGTCAGGTTACTCCATTTTTTAATGGGAGATTTAAAAATAAGATATCTTGATGCAAACTTTCTGAAACTAGAATTTTAAATTAATGGCCCAGATTGTTTTCTTTGGGGCCATACTTTAAAGAGAGGGCATGGGTATTGAAAGCTATTTGAAATGCACTTTTTCTGAGGTTCTTAGAGAAATGCACTTTCTCTCAGGTTTCTTAGGAAATGTGTGACAAATTCACCTGTGGAGCTCTTTGAAAATATGGGGTTGAGGGGAGTGGTCACTGCAGACTTATTAATGCAGAATCTCCTGGGGAGATAGATATTTATACACATACACAAAGACACACACACACCTTCCATGTATTACCACTTTAGATATGTTAAAATCTGTAAATATTTAATGTACCATACACTTGAGATTTTTAAGGTTTTTTTTAAAATAAAATAGTGATACAGAGTTTTTACTATTTCAATAAAGTATATACTTAATTGTGGTAATTGGTATTGGTGGATGAATAAAAAAGTCCATCATCACAGATGTTTTACATTCGAGTTAATCTAAAAATGAATTATTACAGCAAGAAAGGGGTGGAAGGAAGTACATAGGAGATGGTTTCATAAAAGTATTTTTGACTCAACTGAAACCTTGTTATAGGATACCTCTAGATACCATGTAATTAAATGCTTTGATTATAGAAAGTGCCCCTTTGGAACAAAACTGCAAGTCTTACCAGGGATTAGGAGAAAGGTTTCTAGTAGGACTACTTAGATGTGGGTTGCACATCAGAAGCTGATGTGATCAGTGCTTTGTTTCGGCCTGAGCTTTGCTCATTTTTCTTCCCTCTGCTTCGTTCTCTTTTTCACCAGGAGGCTCCTTGCCTCATATGGACACTTAGAATCACTCTGCCTTGTTCTGGTCAAAATGCAGAACAAATATTCCAAGTAATTTATAAAAAATACATATAGGGTGTCAAAGAGGGTAAAATGGTGCTAATGGGCTAACTTTATTTTTTTTTAGGGGGGCTAACTTTAGATTGTATGAGAACCATTAGATGCTTCAGGCAGTAGGATGACCTACTGTCTGAGAAGCCGAGAACCCAGTAGGTGGTAGAGTGCGCACTTGGAACTTGTGGCCTTGGGCCCTTAGTTTAGTGCGAATAGAGAAGTTCGTTTCATGAGCATATTGAACTTACACAGCAGTGGCAGCATGTAGAACTTGGTTGGCCTGTGATACCTGTCCTTGCTATCACTCTTTCGTCTTATTTTTTCTGCCTTTCTCAGAATTCGCATCCTTCTCATAGCACCTCCCATCCTCCTTTTTAACCCATCATTCCAAGCAGAGACCATCAGTTTGGATTTGTCTGTTGAAAGTAGTTTGCTGCTCCTTTGCTTAGTGATTTCTAAGGTCGTTTGCAGCATTTAAATACCTTGAGTCATTAAGTTTTGTCTTCTGTAAAAGACCAGCTGAGGAAGCAGGCTGGACAGAGAGACAGGTTAATAATATTGGAATACTTTTGAAGAGAACACAGTTCTTACTAACTTTGGGTTTTTGTAACTGGCTTTAACGTTTCTAGATGTCTGTCTTTGGCCAAGTGATTGCATCTCTCTCAGCATCATTTCTTAACAGCTAGCCTGCAGGCTGTCTTGGTTTGTTTGTTTTTTTTTTTCCAGTTGATAGTATTAGCTAATATTTAATAGACATAACACCATGTGAGAAGAACCGGGGTGATTTTATTAGCGTCATAATGTAATCCTCAGTGACAGTCCTGTGAGGTATTTGTTATTTTAATATGTCTTACAAAAGAGAGGCACAGATTTAATATCCTAAGATCTCACAGCTCGCAAATGTTTCAGCAGAGATTCAAACCCAAGTCTGTCGGATTAAAAACTTAACCACTTAATAAAGTGCCAGACACATGCAGCAGAGGCTCACCAACTATTAGTTCCTCTTCTCTTTAGAAAAGGCAAATAAATTTGGTGCAGAAGAATGTAAACTTAAACAGCCCTACCAGGCTTCTCCTTCAATAGGGAAAGGCTGCAGGGAAACACTCAGCTGGTATTTTCATTGTTCAAGTGTCTGTGGCGCTTTCTTCTCTTCCAGTGGCTGAATGTTCACTTCAGCTTCGTTTGCTTAGATTCTGCTTTCAGGATGTGTTTTTTTCCTGAAGTGGCACCACAGCATAATATTGTTAACTTTTAAGTAACTTGCTACTCCAGAGGCAGGTTTGTATTGCATTGATATTTAAGATTTCTTTTTGAAAGCACCTTTTCCCACAAATTAAATAAAATTTCAGAACTTTTTTATTCTTGAAAATGTTTTAATACATGTAAAGCAGAACCAGTGATAGGTTGCAAATTTATATTTTAGGTTGTGGCTTTGGCAGCTTCTTTCTGCACTGTGCCAGTTATACACTGTGTATTCAGCCAAAACTTAGTACTCAGTTTTCTCGTGTATAAAACTCCTGTATTAGGAATATTTTGTGACTTGAAATAAATGAAATAGGTAAAGTTAGCTTTACACATACATAGTAAGCATTCCGTGTTAGTCTTTTATTCACTTGAATTCACGTAGTCTAGAGTTTAGCTGTTGTCTTTGGTAGCAGTGGCTAATTTGCAGTTATTTTACTTTCTTAGAATATATAACCTGATTCTAGGTTTTCTTCAAGTCACTAAATCATTTAGATTCTTTTGAGGTTTAACCCACAGCATGTCATGGTGCTGGTCTTTGGTGACCTTTTCCAGAGTCTCTGCACATATGATTCTAAACATTGTGGCCATATTACTGCCTGATGCACACATCAGGGGAACGTGCTTACCATATCTGTGAATTAGTCTTCTGTTTCTACTAATCTTGCCAAAGTTAATTACCATTTTGCTTATGTTATTATTTGAAATAAACAGTTCTTGCTTTTGAACAATTGATTTTTAGTGACATGAGTCTTGTGTTTATTACTGAAGTCGGGTCAGTTTGCATATTAGTAAGGATATTAGTAAAATCAGAAGACTTGTACTAAAAAATAAAGTAATCTTTGAAAGTATGAAAGATAACTTATGTAAGAATTGTTCTTTCCTTCTCTGGTGATTGAAACTGCTTTGAGTTTTTTAGTTAGGCGAGGATAGCATTTACCATCTTATAAAACTTTGAGATAATCACATCACATAGCACTGTGGTCATACCCACAGTAAAGATTTAGAGATTTCTAAGTAGTGAAGGAGAAGGGGACGACAGAGGATGAGATGGCTGGATGGCATCGCTGACTCGATGGACGTGAGTCTGAGTGAACTCTGGGAGTTGGTGATGGACAGGGAGGCCTGACATGCTGTGTTTCATGGGGTCGCAGGAGAGTCGGACACGACTGAGTGACTGAACTGAACTGAAGTAGTGAAGCTATTGGGGCTTCATTTAGGAAAGTTTTTTTTGTAGAATGTATTTAACAATATATGAATTAAAGCCTTTTTTATTTTTTTTAAATCATATTACTTTATGCATTGTTAGCCAAATAGTCTGTTGACCATATGTTAAAACTCCTTCTCATTACAGGGAAAAGGGTTTGAGAGTGGAGAGAGAAAAATTTTAGCCTCTGTGTCATGGACATTCTGAATCATTTATCTTCAGAAACATACCATTCTGTAGGAGCCATTTCCCTTCTTTACAAATAAGCAAACTGAAGTCCACGGTCACACAGCTTTTGATTTGTACAGGTATTCGAACTCAGGTTTTTGCTGACCAGGCAAAGCTGTGCTTTACTTTAAAAGATACTCTTGGACATGTGCTGAGTCACTTTAGTTGTGTCCAACTCTTCACGACGCTATGGACTATAGCCCCCCAGGCTCCTCTGTCCATGAGATTCTCCAGGCAAGAATACTGGAGTGGGTTGCCATGCCCTCCTCCGGAGGACCTTACCGACCCAGGGATCAAACCAACGTTACGTCAGCTGCATTGCAGGTGGATTCTTTAGCACTAGCGCCACAGATTTTAATTTTAATACATGGTCTGTATAATTCCATAGAGCTGCTGTAACAACATACCGAAAAGTGAGTGACTTAGAACAACAGAAATGAAATCTCTTACAGTTCTAGAGGCTAAAATCTGAAATTGAGCTGTTGGCAGGGCCGTGCTCTCTCTGAACACTCTAGAGGAGAGCCTCTCTTGTCTCTTTCAAATTGCGGAAGTTCTCAGCAGTCCTCGTTATTCTCGGCTTGCAGACGCATCACTTCAGTCTCTGCCTCTGTCAAGTTGCTGTCTTCGATCACGTGTCTTCATATCACCTTGCTGTTATGTCTGTCTGTAAATTTTCTTCTTAAATTAGATACTGGTTATATTGGATTAGGGGCCCACCCTACTGCAGCATGACCTCTTCTTAACTAATGATATATATAATGACTCTGTTTCCAAATGAGGTCCCATTCTGAGGTACTGGAAGTTGGAACTTACACATTTTTGGAGGACACATTTCGTTAACAGCCTATGACTGAATTCTGTAACTATTTAAGATCTAAGTAAATAGATGTTGGTGGCTCAGACGGTAAAGCATCTGCCTGCAACGCAGGAAACCCAGGTTTGACCCCTGGGTTGGGAAGATCCCCTGGAGAAGGGAATGCTACCCACTCCAGTTTTCTTGCCTGGAGAATTCCATGGACAGAGGAGCCTGGCAGGCTACAGTCCTTGAGGTCCCAAAGAGTTGGGAAATGACTGAGCGACTGACACATCCACTTTCAAATAGACATTGAATAGTTTAAAACATACTTACGGAAAATAGTCATATTTTAGAGTGATGGAACACATCTTTATAGAATTTCATTGTTAATATGATAGACACATTGTTAAATATGATAGCCTAGCTTTTTAGGTGAATTTGTAATACCCATAATTTTATGTTTTTTAGTCATATTTGAACTAACAAATCAAAGAAAATCCAGTAATATTAACATTATATAGCAAAGCATCTCCTGCAATTTTTTCTTGCACTTAAAATGATTCATGGCTGACTTTTAAATATGAAGTTTTTTTAGACTTTATTAAATATAGCTCACTGAAAATATGCAGTGTGTTTCATTTCCACTGTTTCTTTTTTATAGTATGTTAGCATTTTTTGTTTTGTCCAGGTTTTCTGTTAAGTGATAATGACTATCATTTTGCTATTTCAGTGGTTTGTTAGAAATAGCATTCTCATTTACCAAATAAGTTAACAATTTGATAGTTTCATTTAGTAGTATAACCTTAATATATTTCTCTTTTTTTTTTCATACAGTTATTCAGCAAAATCTTTAAAAAACAGCTTTGTAGCTGACTGAATCCAAGTTGTCTGAATATATAGGTATTTACTAAATAGGTCTTTTAACAGTGTTCCCTGTGACTTGTGAAAAGTTGAATGGGCAATTCTCCTGATTTTCATTTGAAGAGCCCCAAAGCACTTAGAACAAACACTGCCTGGCTTGTAGAGTACATTGGTGTTGGCTGTTGTTAAAATTGTCCAAAATGACTGAGACTTTGTGCATGTTAAGTCGCTTCAGTCATGTCCGACTCTGCAGCCCTATGGACTGTAGCCTGCCAGGCTCCTCTGTCCGTGGGATTCTTTATTACAAGAATACTGGAGTGGGTTGCCATTTCCTCCTCCAGGGGATCCGCTCAACCCAGGGAATCGAATCTGTCTCTTACCTCTCCTGCTTTGGAAAGCAGGATCTTTACCACTAGCGCCACCTGAGAAGCCCAATAGAGACCCTGGGGGCATGCAAATCGGTGTATATTAATTGCAGATAATTAAGGGATAATTTATGCAGATTTTATATTACGACCCCATATCAGGGAGGGAATGGATGAAGTTACAAGTTCTTGTAGTTTTAACGCTCCAGAGTTTTCCTGCCTCTAAAGCTTACTTAGTTATTCGAGGTGTATTTGTGTTTCTGGGCCAGTCTTGAAACACAGACTGCTGGCGCACCCAGTCAGGAAGGGATGGCAATGATCTAAGAACAGTTAGAAAGCTTCCTTTCTTTGGTTGTTCGGTTGCAAAGTTCATGTGTGGCTCTGTGACCCCACAGACTGCAGCACACTAGGCTTCTCCACCCTTCCCTATCTCCCAGAGTTTGCCCAAATTCATGTCCGTTGAGTAGGTGATGCTGTCTAACCATCTCATCCTCTGCTGCCCTCTTCTTTTGCCTTGAATCTTTCCTAGCATCAAAGTATGTTCCAGTGAGTCAACTCTTTGCATCAGGTGGCCAAAGTACTGGAGCTTCATTTTCAGCATCTTTTGTTGATTGTCTAAATATGGGAAGGAATACAGAGACCAGTGAGAAACAAATAGACTAGAGTAGCTTGGGGTAAGGTCCTGTTTGCCCATCAATACACACAATAGTATCTTCGAGCTATTCAGAAGATACTGAAACCCCTTCCAGGTGGGAGAAGTTAACAATGGTATGCTACCCACAAGCATGTAGAGCCCAGGCCAGTTGGACCTGTGTCCAGATAGTAACAATTCAGTGGCTAAAAAGTTCCTGATTTTCTTACTCAATGAAGTAGAAACTCAAGTTTTAAGAGTAGATATTTTTTCATGAGACTTGAAAAAGGCTGATTAAGGTGAAAAAAAGATTTACACTTTTCCCATGAATGTATTCATAGTAAAAAAAGTGTTGAGAATTCCTTGGCTCTCCAGTGGTTAAGACTGTGCTTTCACTGCTGAGGGCAAGGGTTCGATCCCTGGTTGGACAACTAAGATCCCACAAGCCACACCATTCAGACATTCGACCAAAAAAAAAAAAAAATTGTTAATTGCAGAAATAAACGAGTTAACTTTTTAAAAATTGTGTCTGACTCAATCCATTATACAGGGAAACCACATTTAGAAAAATGATTTGAAAACATTTCTATTAGACCTCTGTATAATACTGAGAATTTGAAAAACATGTTTAGAGTTATTTTATCCCAAATGAAGTCTGTCAAATAAAATTTGAGATCTCAGATTATCTATTTGAGAGAAAGAAGTGAGGTTATTTTGTGCATTCATAGCAACCAGTTTAGGAAGACATAGTAGGGATCTTGGTTTCATTGGAAATCATGAAATGCCACCATAGCCATAGTTACCTGTACTTCCAAATGTAAAGCAGTAATTTAATTTCTCATCAGAGCTTTAAAAAAAAAAACAGCTAGACTCTTAAGAGGATAATGTAAAATTTAATTGTTACCTTGATATAGAAAGCTTAACTTGGAATGCAGCAACCCCTTCATCTGCGTTACAGCCATACTCTTTCTTTGCCACACGCTACACATATACAGATCTAGGGCTCAAAGAGGTGTAAGGACAAAGTGTAATGGTCACCAGGTTCACAGGTCAAAGCCTTGTAATTTGAGCTGTGTGTTAAATGCTCTTCAGAACATGACGTCTATACTCTGAGCAAATAGAATCAGTAGTGTACGTTTTAATTAATGGTAGATGAAGAGTGATTTCTAAACTAGTATCAATGTTCAAAGGGCCAGAGAAGGGCTTCCTTAACACCAGTATTTTTCATTTAACTGATAGTAAAAGTAGGGTATGTGGGAATGTTTATGGATGAAGCATGAATTCTGATTGATGGGGGATTCGGCTGAGAAGCTATGGGAATAAAGGCACTGACTAGCCTTTGGATCTCATGAACCTCCAGGTGTGATTATTCTAACTCTCCAAGGACTGTAGAGTAGGGTATGGCCTTGACTGTTTCTAAAGCACTAAATATCAGATGGAAATGATTTTAAGAGTATATGGTGGTGGTTTAGTTGCCAAGTCCTGTCTGACTCTTGTGATCCCTTGGACTGTAGCCTGTCAGGCTCCTCTTGCCTATGGGATTCTCCAGACAAGAATACTGGAGTGGGTTGCCATTTACTTCTCCAATTAAGAGTATGCTGCTGCTACTGCTAAGTCACTTCAGTCGTGTCCGACCCTGTGCGACCCCATAGACGGCAGCCCACCAGGCTCCCCCATCCCTGGGATTCTCCAGGCAAGAACACTGGAGTGGGTTGCCATTGCCTTCTCCAATGCATGAAAGTGAAAAGTGAAAGTGAAGTCACTCAGTTGTGTCCCACCCTCCGCGACCCCGTGGATTGCAGCCTACCAGGCTCCTCCGTCCATTGGATTTTCCAGGCAAGAGTACTGGAGTGGAGTGCCATTGGAAGTAGTATAACCAGGTCTTGAAAACAGTCATGACATCTAAGTCGAGAGAGTTGAATAAGGCTGACATTTTGTGATGAGTTATTAAACCCTTTCAAGCTGTGAGTTTCTAAATTTCTCCCAAGGAATACTTTGCTACTTTTCCCATTGTTCCTAAAAGTTTAGATAGCTCTGTATTCCTTCTTGTAGCTCTAGTGGTTGGTGGTCTGGTGGAAAAAGAAAGTGAGTTATTGACTTCTTACTCCTTGTTGGGATTGTTGTCAGATAGCTACTTTGGCACCTTAAACAAAGCACCTCTTCTGGCTGGACGTGGTGGAGCCAAGTTGATTTTTAACAGTAATTTTTTTTTCCATTGCTGAATGAATAGTCTTACTTTGCTTTTGTTTCTGTCTTGACTGTTTACAGTTTTAACATTTGGAAATGGTTTCTAATAATCTAATACAGCTTACAGTCTTACACACATAAATATATGCACATGCATATGTGTATGTATCAGACACCTTCTCAAAGAACCTTTTTTAGCAAGCCTCCTTGTAGATTTTCTTTTCTTTCAGGAATCAAAACCAGTCTCTCTCTTTCTGCTTTGAGTCTCACATCTGCTTATCAAACTTATAGTTCCTAGGAATTAGATCTTTAAAGCTGGATACATCCTCATCAGCTTTAACCCAGTCTTGAAAAAAAAAGACTCCTTTAATTGCCCCAAGAAGAGGAAATTAATACGTGTGTGTGTGTGTGTGTGTGTGTGTGTGTGTGTGTGCGCGCGCGCACGCGCGCATGCGCATGCGTGCTTAGTCGCTCAGTCGTGTCCAACCCTTTGGGATCCGGTGGACTGTAGCCCACTAGGCTCCTCTGTCCATAGGATTTTACTCAATACTACATGTATTCTCAGAGAACAAGAGTGAACAAGAGAACTACCTTTAATTTTTAAAGCAGTAATATTTCTGATAGCTGGCTTAAGAACAAAAAGCGGTAACTTTAAATGATTTTTGAGTTAATGATTCATCTTCTGGTTTATTATAACTTAATCAGTTCAGTTCAGTCGCTCAGTTGTGTCCGACTCTGCGACCCCATGAACTGCAGCACGCCAGGCCTCCCTGTCCATCACCAACTCCTGGAGTTCACTGAAACTCAAGTCCATCGAGTTGGTGATGCCATCCAGCCATCTCATCCATCCTCTGTCCCCTTCTCCTCCTGCCCCCAATCCCTCCTCGCATCAGAGTCTTTTCCAGTGAGTCAGCTCTTTGCGCAAGGTGGCCAAAGTATTGGAGTTTCCGCTTTAGCATCAGTCCTTCCAAAGAACACCCAGGACTGATCTCCTTTAGAATGGACTGGTTGGATCTCCTTGCAGTCCAAGGGATTTTCTGAGTGAGTGAGTGAGTGAAGTCACTCAGTCGTGTCCAACTCTGCGGACACGACTAAAATTATCAGCACTGTCCACTGCTCTCTGTACCATCAGTACTGTGGTTCACTTTGTGGATTTTCTCCAGCTTCTTTGGACTTGCTGGTTCCAAATAATGCCAAAAGTTAATTGAGACCAAACGACTTCAGAGAGAAGACAGAGGAGTGAGAGGAATACAGCAGTGGGCACGCATGTGCCCCTTCTTGGCTTTCTGACTTGTTTGATATTCACTGTTCTGCCAAAAAGAAACCTTTTATTTTTCTTCTTTGTGCATTTTTTGAAGGCTGTTCTATGCCTGTTCTTTAGGATGTTGTAACTTGTGAACCACCATTCTGAACTCTTTTTATCAACCTGATAAATTCAAAGTAAAATACATGATTTCATTGAGCCATTGGTGCATAACATGGATTGATAGGAATAAGGACAGTATGTTTGACTCATCTTGTATTCAGAGTTAGCATTTGAAACCCAAGCAGTAGACCTCTTGGGGTGATGATAAACATGCAAAAACCCCAGACATGTATGTGGTTTTAGAATCTAGCCCAGGAAAGAGAACTTTACAGGTGCTCCTGCACACAGACTGATGTACACCCTTTGCGTGCTGAGTCGCTTCAGTTGTCTGTGACTCTGCGACCATGGGGACTGTAGCCCGCCAGGCTCCGCTGTCCATGGGATTCTCCAGGCAAGAATACTGGAGTGGGTTGCCATGCCCTCCTCCAGGGGATCTTCCCGACCCAGGGATTGAAGACGCCTCTCTTGTGTCTCCTGCATTGGCAGGCGGGTTCTTTACCGCCACCACGCCCTGGGGCCCTCTTTAACATTACAACTTATCCTAGTAGATGAGAATTGGTAGTGTTTTCAGTGGTTCTTTCCACACCCCTCTGCTGTAAGCATTTTACAATCTGGAATTCACTTCTGTTAATTTTGATTGATTGCTGAGGACTTAGCAGCCTTCTTGCTTCTTGCTTTCTTATATTCTTCTGATCTTAAAGCTTTCATTGTTAATTAAAAATCTGTGAGGCCTGCAGGAGCAGGACTTGACGTATTTTAGGGTGCCTTTTTCCTATAACTTGCACAATAGAAAGAACTCTGAGTCTGGGGAAAGTTAGCGTTGTAATCCTCATCAGCGACAGAACTTGGTACCCTGTATTGGTGCTCTGATCTAATCTAGAGCAAGGTTAAAAAGTATAGGTGTACCAGCATTTTCTTTCTTTCCTCAAAAGACACACACATTTTACAGGTACGACTATGACAGATACCGTTGATCTATCCAGGGAGTCTTTCCTGCTAAGCCATGAGTTTTCCAGTTCTCTCTCAGCAGCCACTACTAGTTATGGTTATTAGCGTTAGAACTGAAACCACTTTGCTGTGGCACTGAAATATTTTAACTTTGAAAACTATGTGCCTAACTGGAATAGTTACCCCAGGGTCCTCTCACTTTGCCGTGTGCAGTTTTTAGTTCTTAAGGTGACATTGCATGATGTTATTTTCTATTGATTAACACTGTTCAGATATTACTCTCTTTGGTGCCTCATTTGAGATACAGTCACATCTTGTATCATTTAGTCAATTAGCTGTTCTATTCCTGAATTTTAGCTTACAACAAAAATAATATTTAGATAAGATTATTGACTCTCTTGAATCTTAAAGTGTATAGTGAAGTTTTATCTGCTTAATGTTCCTCCTGAAATAATTATTGATACGGTAGCTTGCAGCAATAAACAGATGATAAGGGCTGTTGTTTCATCAATAGCTGAGTTGTGAGCCAGGTATTGAAACCCTTAGATTTGTTAAATATAATTGAATTATTTATATCTAGGCTTTTTTTTTAACTGTACTTACATTGTCTTTCTCAATTCTTAACACCTCTCAGCATGTTTCCAGATGATGTGCACTTTTCATTTGTATTTGGAGAAATAAAAACATAATCTGACAGATTTAGAGAGAACCCTGATTGCTGTATGAACATTTGCCTCCAGTAAATTTTTTTGCTCACTTGGCTGTAGGCTTATGTTCCATTTGTAGTCAGGTTTTGGGTGAAGTGCATGGGCTTTTCCATATGTTAACGCCCATTATCAGAGCTCATCATACAGAGACCTCAGATGTGCAGAAGGTGAAAGTGTTGGTCGCTCAGTCGTGCCCAGCTCTTTGCAATCCCATGGGCTGTAGCCCGCCAGGCTCCTCTGTCCATGGAATCTCCAGGCAAGAGCACTGAAGTGGGTTGCCATGCTGGGCTCCCTGATGTGTTTACCTTTCCCTGGCCCCCTAGCTGATGTCTGCCATAATCACCATGTGTTTTAGCAATTTGATGTAATCTACAGTTCCTCAAGAGTGCTTTACAGCTTGTCTTGCTGTTCCTTCTGCCTGAGTAGGAATGCTCATCTTCTCCACTCTGCAGACTCCTTTTTATCTCCAAGTCTCTGTACAAGGGCCACAGCTTCAGCCTTTTCTGCTTCCTCAGGAAAGTAGCCCTTCTCTTCCGTAAGAGCTGAGATCAGATCTTATTTATCTTCCTAGTGAATTGCCGCCTCATAATACACATTCAGTAAAAACTTTGTTGAAAGAATAAGTGAACGTTGAAAAGAAGTTAGAGTCAAAAAAAAAAAAAATCATCACTGAACTCTATAGTGAAATCAGTTCTCAGCTATACAGAGCCTTAGACCTGCAACTGCAGTAACACTCTTGGAAGCTTGATAGAAACTCAGAATCCCTACTGACCAGCAGGTTCCCTCCCAGACCTGCTTACTCATCACTTCCTCAGGTGATCTGTAGTAATTGTAAAATTTAAGAAATAGGATTCTAGGTCATTTTTTCCCCATCAAATGTGAGATTTCCTATGTTCAAATGGAATATATATATATACATATACATACACATATATGTATGTGTGTGTGTATGTGTGTGCACGCTCAATCATGTCTGACTCTTTGGGACACCATGGGCTGTATCCCACCAGGCTCCTTTGTCCATGGAATTCTCCAGGCAAGAATACTGGAATGAATTGCCATTCCCTTCTCCAGGGGATCTTCCTGACCCAGGGTTCCCGGGTCTCCTTCATTGGAGGCAGATTCTTTACCATCTGAGCCACCAGGAAAGACTGTATATATATAAATCTTGGGATGAGGGTGGGCCTATGGATCTATGGATTTGGATCAATTCCTGGGTTCCTTTTGGCCCTTTCTGATTGGGGAGGGGTAGGTCCCAAAGTTTATCTTGGCCTCACTTTATCTTGGCCTCACTTGATCTATGGATTTGGATCAATTCCTGGGTTCCTTTTGGCCCTTTCTGATTGGGGAGGGGTAGGTCCCAAAGTTTATCTTGGCCTCACTTTACCCTGTAGATACTGGCAATGTGCCCCATAAGGAATGGATGTAATAAACTATGAAAGGCTTAAAAAAGAAAAGTCATTGGTAAATGAGATGAAAAGATTGAAAATTATCAAGGCTTTATTATTTAAATGTTACTATAAGCAGTGTGACTCTGTTCTAAGATATACAAAGGTGAATGGTGTTAAATAACACAGTTTTTGTATAATAGGATTTCAGTTGTAGTATTAAATTTTTTATAGCATGATTTCTAAAAGTTTTGGGAAATTTGATAGTTTTGAATAATGGTTCTAAAAAGAAACACCATGAAGTCTCAAAGTTAGATGTTTTGACCAGACATCTAAATTTCCGAGTTTCCTTGCCAGATTCTTTGAAACTGTTTTCAAAACTTTACATGCTAAGATTTAAATTTGATTCTATTCAGAGCCCTCCTCTGTGGATTTGAAGGAGGCTCTCTAAAATTTTTAGAAGTCAAGTGTAGATTTCTTTGGAAGTTCATTTTCCCTCATTGTCCTCCTCCTTCATTATAAATAACCCCAGTCTGTCTCACTTTTTTAAAGTTTCCAGAATATTAGTGGTGTGGCTCCTTTTATGGCACGTTGCCTCTCATTCAACATCTGCACTGTCCAGCAAGGAAGTGCTTAGTCATATGTGGCTATTTAAATTACTAAAAATTTTAAAATTCTGGCCAGTCACACCACCTACACTTAAAAATGTCCAGTAACCACATGTGGTTGTGGCTCCCAATTGGACAGCCAGAAAGTTCTGTTTTGTAGCACTATTCTAAAAAATGGTGATTGCCAAAAAGTTGGCTCTTTACCTGAGCAATTTTTTTTATTTAAAATACTCTTCTCTCTACTGTATTATTTGAAAAAAAAGAAGAATAATACCTATTACCTTTGGTTATTTTCCATTAAAGAGATAAATGCTTGAACAATTTTAAGGTTTTATTTCCTTGAAGTTTTAAAAGAAAATTTTTAGACATCTTTCAAATGCTACTTCTGATAACAGACAACAGTGTTGCATTAAATTAAATATATTCAGTATTCATTTAGAGTTTTCATACTGCAACTAGGGCTTTCCAGGTGGTGCTAGTGGTAGAGAATCTGCCTGCCAGTGTAGGAGGTGCTGCAGACGTGAGTTCAATTCCTGGGTCTGGAATATCCTCTGGAGAAGGAAATGGCAATGCACTCTAGTATTCTTGTCTGGGGAATCCCATGGACAGAGGAGCCTGGCAGGCTGCAGTCCATGGCGTCACAAAGATTTGGACACAACTGAGCATGCAAACATGTACCCTTTACTTTGTTATTATGGCAGACACATCAATAGATATGCTGTGATTTTGAATAAACCAGCCAAAATAACAAAAAGGGCTAAAAAGCTTCTCACTGACTGCTTCTGGCAAATTTACAGTGAATAGAAGTAGTCAGTTATACAAACATTCCAGATTGATCTGCCAAGAATCAACCCATAAATCATCCCAGAAATTTCCACATGAGTGCTTATAAGGCTCTTCCCTTTTTAAAAAAAGTTCTGGAGCCCCCAAAATGATATTTGCTGACTTGTTTCTACAAAAACAAATTGGACTTATAGATATGTAAATAAATGCCGAGTTCATGTTCATAGTATGAAATTGATTATTACTATCGTTGCCCCATTCTGTCTACTGTATAATTCCTGATATGAAGCCATATTCTCTAGAATATGGAGAGATAGCAACTGTAAGTAGTAAATGTAGGACTTATTCTGAGAGATTGGGAATCAGATAAGAATTGAAGAGAAAGTAAATAATCCCCTGTTGTTTAGTCGATAAGTCATGTCCAACTTCTCTGTGACCCCATGGACTGTAGCCCACCAGGCTTCTCTGTCCATGGGATTTTCCAGGCAGAAATACTGAAGTGGGTTTGCCTTTTCCTTCTCCAGGGGATCTTCCCCAACCCAGGGATGGAACCCTTGTCTCCTGCATTGGCAGGCAGATTCTTTACTGTCTGAGCCACCAGGGAAGCCCCTTAATGCTTTTGAAAACAGCTTGAATGAAGATCATTGGCTGTATTTTTAAAACACGGCAAAATTAGAAGGTTATGACTTTTACCCATGATAGCGGACAGAGGTGGCAGTTTTTTTAAAAAAAATACATGTGTAGCTGACCCTTGAACAAAAAAAAAGGGGTTTCCATACAGTCAAAGATTTGTGTGTAACCTGTAATAGGCTCCCCATGTTTGCAGTTCCACATTGGTGGATTCAGCCAACCTCAGATCACATAGTACTGTAGTTATCTATTATTGCAAGAAATCTGTGTATAAATAGACCCGCGCCATTCAAGGGTCACCTCTAGTTGCTTCCATATAAAAAGTTTGTATATAATTCTCATAGTGTTTATACTTTCTACATCTCCACAGAAGTGCAGTAAACTAGAGTTCAAAGACAATCAAGAAGGGCAAGTTATTTCATCTCTCAATCTAAGTTCTTTTATGTAAAACAGAGCCAATTAGTTGAATGCCAATTGAATCTGCCGCGGGTGTTTACTTTGAGGTCCTAAAACGTAATGCTTGGTACTAATACAGGCTACAATATGGTTGAATCTGGAAAATACCCCATGAGTGCTCAATTGCTCAGTTGTGTCTGACTCTCTATGACCCCACGGACTGTAGCCCACCGGGCTCCTCTCCATGGGATTTTCCCAGGCAAGAATACTGGAGTGGGTTGCCATTTCCTCCTCCAGGGGATCTTCCCAGCCCAGGGATATTACTGTGTCTCTTGCATTTCCTGCATTGGCAGGCGATTCTTTACCACCGAGCCAGCTGGGAAACCCCTTGGAAAATATTATGCTTAAGTAAAAGAAGTCAGATGCAAAAGACCACACAGTGTATTATTTATTCATGTGAAGTGGCCAGAGCAGGCTAATCAGTAGAAACAGAAAGTGGATTAGTAGTTACTGGTGGCTGAGGGGGAACGGAGGGTGACTACAGGTGGGTTCTAGTTTATTTTTGGAATGATGAAAATGTCCTAAGATTAGATAATGGTGATGGTTGCACAACTTTGTGAATATGCTTCAGAGTACTGAATTGCCCACTTAAAAGGGTGAGGTTTATAGTCTGTGAATTATACCTCAGTAAGAAAACAAAAATCTGAAATGCATGTAAAGCCCATTATTAGCAGGACCTGAAACAGTAAACTCTCTAAAGAGTACCTGCTACTGTTACTAGGAACCATTTGTGAATTTGAAGAAAATGCAGGAAATCTAGCAGGTGTAACACTTAGCATTTTATTTTACTCCTGAAACATTTATAGGTGACTTAACCATTCAATGGTGTATTTTAATTTTTTTGGTCAGCAGAAATAGTATGTATAATGTGAAGGAGGTTTTTGCTAACACTAGATTCCAAATTCAGATGTTGTAACAACAGGAAAAAATTCCACATTTTAGTCAGTATTATTATTTCAACAGTTTTCTTAGTATAAAAATAAATGTCATTAAAATGGTAAAATTTAATATTCTGTGTATTTTACCACAATTTAAAAGATGATAAATAAATACCAAGCCTAATAATGATTTTTTATCCTTAGATAGTCTCCACTTGCCATGTTTATAGACCTATTCTTTTTATTAATTCAAAAAAAGATAATCATAGAGATAAAAATCTTTAATGATGACAGATGGTATGTATCCTCAGTTTTGAAACTGTAAAACCAAAATCATTAACAGCTAACATCTCATGATCATGTGTGCCAGGTACTGAATAGGGTACACAGGAAGTAAACTCCTTACTTAAATTCATCTCAAAATGTTAGTATGATTAAAAAACATAGAGCCAGTGCTTTTGGTTTTGGGTGGGGTGAGGAGGGCACGCATAATGCCTTAACTTCTCATACTAGTTGTAGTATCAGTGTCAGTAACTTTTACAAGTAGAAAACTCTAACTTTCAGAGAAGTATAAAACTTCATGTAATGCCAGAAATGGGGAAAAATCATTTTTGTTTTACAGCTCACCTAAGAGGGAATTGAGGACAAAGACAACTGACTAGGCAAAGCTGTAGTGCCTACAAATAGTGCTTGAAATAGTTACTCAGATATTTGTGTGATGATTTGCAGGTATTCCTTCAGGTATAATTTTATCATAAATAAAAACATGAAGTTGTGGTAACTATTATCTGGTCGATTATATGACTAGTATTTTGTTTGAGTGGGAGTTGAGCGAGTTGGGATGGAGATAGTGAGAAATTGTTTCCGGGTTACTGCATTGAAGGAACTTGGAAAGTTATTAGGGGACGGAAGGGTGTGGAACTCTACAGAGCAGCTGTAGTAGGTGCTTCACTATTTGGTGAAGGTGTTTGACATGCTGCAGCTGCAGAAAAGGGATGCAGTGGAGGCTGAAGTCATGGTAATCAACTCTTCAGAGGTTGATAAGATGTAGGATCACCCCATGAGTCAGGTGACTTATGGTTGGGTTGCTTAAGTGAGACTGGGTTACATAGAATCTTTAGCTTCAGGAGCTGAGAGGTTCATATTTCATCACTTAGCTTGTGGGGAACCACTTAGCATAGGTTCTCAAACTGAAAAATGTTTTGATGAAGTGTTTTAGGAGAGGTTGATTTCGGTAGTTGCGTAGCGAAGGTGAATGGTAGTGGACAGACCCGAAGAGTCACTCTGCAGCGCCTCGTCTGGGTGGTGGTCACTTCTTTGTGACACAGAAATCTGGTCCCAGCAGAATTTTAACTGGGTTGTCACCTTTCTTTTTTTCACTTTTTCCTTTCATGACAATTTGCTATTATTCATTAAGTTGGTAATTAAAAAATTTACTTTTGTTAAGTGAATGTTATAAACAGAGCTTTCTTTGTCAAATTTTCATTGGACAAGGCTAATAAAATGGTAGGAAATTCATACATTTGGACAGGGCTCACTGCTCAATGGAGTCACAGTAAAGAAGGGACCACATGTCACTTTTTAAGGTCAGTGTTTCTCAAAATGTGGACCAAGGGTAACCTGAATTAGAATACCACAAGGCTTGTTCAAAATGCAAACTAGCTCCTCCCAAGACCTAGAGGAGCTAAAAGCTTTGGGAACAGGTAGAGGAAACCTGCCTTTTTAACCAGCAATCCAGGTATGCTAAAGGCATAACTAAATTTTGAGAACCACAGATTAAAGAATTGTTACTTTTTATGGAATTATTCTAGCAGGTAGTCTTCTTAGATTTCATTTCCTTCAGATCAGTTTCTGTCTTAATGGAACACTTCTCAGTAGACCAAGTTATGTGTGGCATGTTACTCTCAGCTGGAAGCTAAAGGAACATTAAATAATCTAATCCGGGGGACACAGTTTTGCAGTTTTTCCTAGAGTATGAGCAAGTTTTTGTTGTGTAGTAAAGCTAACAGTTCCCCCTTGGAAGGAGTGACTGCTAGCAACATAAGCAGCCTGTCTGGTGTTGCTGGTGTCTGGTTTGTCAAAGCTCGTTAAATCAAATTCCTTTTCTATAATAATGTCAGTGTTACCAATGTTTGGAGTTGAATGATTCCTATTCTACCTATTAGACTATTTGTTTCAAAAGTGAAAAAGCGAAAGTGTTAGTGTCTTAGTTGGGTCCAACTCTTTGTGATCCCATGGACTGTAGCCCACCAGGGTCCTCTGTCCATGAGATTCTCCTGGCAAAAATACTAGAGTGGGTAGCTATTCCCTTCTCCAGGGTATCTTCCCTACCCAGAGATCGAACCCATTCTCTGTAATTATTAGGTTCCAACTTAGAGTGTGTTATAGTAACCACTGAATATGTATTCTTCAGTTCAGTTCAGCTGCTCAGTCGTGTCCAACTCTTTGCAACCCCATGAATCGCAGCACGACAGGCCTCCCTGTCCATCACCAAGTCCTGGAGTTCACCCAAACTCATGTGCATCGAGTCGGTAATGGCATCCAGCCATCTCATCCTCAGTCGTCCCCTTCTCCTCCTGCCCCCAATCCCTCCCAGCATCAGAGTCTTTTCCAATGAGTCAACTCTTCGCATGAGGTGGCCAAAGTACTGGAGTTTCAGCTTTAGCATTAGTCCTTCCAATGAACACCCAGGACTGGTCTCCTTTAGGATGGACTGATTGGATCTCCTTGCAGTCCAAGGGACTCTCAAGAGTCTTCTCCAACACCACAGTTCAAAAGCATCAATTCTTCAGTGCTAAGCTTTCTCCACAGTCCAACTCTCACATCCATACGTGACCACTGGAAAAACCATATCCTTGACTAGACAGACCTTTGTTGGCAAAGTAATATCTCTGCTTTTTAATATGCTGTCTGTGTTGGTCATAACTTTCCTTCCAAGGAGTAAACGTCTTTTAATTTCATGGCTGCAATCACCATCTGCAGTGATTTTTGGAGCCCCAAAAAATAAAGTCTGACACTGTTTCCACTGTTTCCCCATCTATTTCCCATGAAGTGATGGGACCAGATGCCATGATCTTCGTTTTTTGAATGTTGAGCTTTAAGCCAAGTTTTTCACTCTCCTTTTTCACTTTCATCAAGAGGCTTTTGAGTTCCTCTTCACTTTCTGCCATAAGGGTGGTGTCATCTGCATATCTGAGGTTATTGATATTTCTCCCGGCAACCTTGATTCCAGCTTGTGCTTCCTCCAGCCCAGCGTTTCTCATGATGTACTCTGCATATAAGTTAAATAAGCAGGGGGACAATATACAGCCTTGACGTACTCCTTTTCCTATTTGGAACCAGTCTGTTGTTCCATGTCCAGTTCTAATCGTTGCTTCCTGACCTGCATATAGGTTTCTCAAGAGGCAGGTCAGGTAGTTTGGTATTCCTATCTCTTTCAGAATTTTCCAGTTTATTGTGATCCACACAGTCAAAGGCTCTGGCATAGTCAATATGTATTCTTAAATTCTAGTAATTTAAATTGCCAGAGTTGGGAAGAAAAAAGGTTAAAGCAGGAATTCCAAAACATTGCCTCAGAAGTTACAGGAGTAACTGAAATTAGCTTGCTGTTTCCTGGTAAAAATTTCAACAGTTGACCTTTTTTATTGCACCTGGCTCCTCTTTACCCTTATTGAGCTCTGTTTACTATAAGTATGAATAAATCTAAACTATTATCATCTTATTACTTGACTGGAAAGCAAATTAAACACTACTTAAGAAATACTACTAAGATAAATGGATTTCTTTATGTTCATTTTTAGGTGGGTTTAGGTTTGGAACCATGTTTGTTTGTTTGTTCCCCATGAATGTAACACATAGCATGTTATTTTCCATTTTGGTTTCTGATAACACTGAAACTAAAAGATCTCTTTCTAATGTGTCCAGGCTGATAGTCATCCGTATACTGGAACCTCTTATTTATAGTGTGAGAAGGAAGGAAGCAATTTATTTACTTATATTCTAATTAACCTGCGAAGTCTGAGAACAGTATTTTAAGAAGATAGATGTATCTTCTTAAATATAGCAATCATGTGCTTTGCATTTCGGGTGGATCAGTTGTCATCCAAGATGCAAGCTGCATCCTGTCTTGTTTCCTGAGGGAAGCATCTTCACAAGGCAGATTTGTCCCGGACTACCCCCACCCTCACCCACACACACACCTTTCTTCTCTGTCTCCTATAATAATTTTTAATTTGGATTTTCTGCTAGCCTAAAAATATGTTCTTAAAAGTAGGAAAAGGGGTTTTGTAGTTAAGAGTTTTGGAAGTCCGTCATAATGCCCATTCATTTCATTATACGTCAAACTTTATAGTAGAGACTTACAGTGTTGTAGTTTGCAGCTTAGTTGTGTATTTAAATGAAGAGTAGGAAGCTAACCAAGTCCATGAAGGTGAGTGTTAGAGCCTCCCCATTAAAGGGCTAATCAGTCAGTTTCCCTCGAGAAGAGAATGGCAACCCAGTCCAGAAGTCTTGCCTGGAGAGTCCCATGGACAGAGGAGCCTGGCGGGCTACACCCCATGGGATCGCAAATTGTTGAACATAACTGAGCAACTGACACACACAGTCAGTTTCAACCAGAAGGAAGGCTTTTGAAATTCCAATCAGTTGTCAAAAAAAAGTGCTCAAGACACAGTGTTGCTGCTGCTAAGTTGCTTCAGTTGTGTCCGACTCTGTGCGATCCCATAGACGGCAGCCCACCAGGCTCCCCCGTCCCTGGGATTATCCAGGCAAGAATACTGCAGTAGGTTGCCATGTCCTTCTCCAGTGCATGAAAGTGAGAAGGGAAAGTGAAGTCATCCAGTCGTGTCTGACTCTTAGCAACCCCATGGACTGCAGCCTACACAGGGTTACTATACAGTAATATATATATATATATATATATATATATATCATCGCTATAGCAAAAATTAATTTTCAGTTTTTCCAAAGATCTTTTGATTTTTAAATCTGCTGTGAGGTTACGTTGTACTATTAGTTATTAAGATAGAGGAACTGTTCCCTGCTCAGAAATGAAGATGTCTCCATCTCATTTGGTACTAGAGCAAGAGAGCTCCTAGCTGAATATAAAATATTTTAAACTCTTTAAAAGATAAATCTTGATTTCTTCAGGACTGTCAGGTCATTTGACTGTTTATATGTTGCTGGTATACCCCTTTGGGTCATACCATAGTTTCTAATTTAAAGTTGTTGTTGTTTTTTTTTAATTTGAGAGGACTTAGTTTGGAGAGTTATTAACATTCCTCTCATTTTGTAAGCTTCAGCAGAATTTTGTCATTGCCAGATGAACTGATGTTGAATTTTGACTCTAATAAATACTCATGAGGAGGAGATTTTTTAAATCATTCGGTGATAAGCTTTGCCAGAAGTTGAAGAATGTTACTGCTTTAGTCTCCGGAGATGATAAATCTAAAGTGGGCAAGTGAATTGACTGTCAAAATCAGAGCCACAAAAACACCTGCACTGTAAACTTACTCTCATGCTGACAGAATTGACTGTTTTTTAAGGTCAGTAAGGACTCAGTGACAGGTTTGCTTTTGCTTTCATTGCGCACATGATTTTCGTGCAGCTTCTAAGGGGCATGCACACACATACACACGGACACTTTGAGAATTTACTGTTAAATACATAGTTAGCCTCAGGTGATGTTGTAAAATCAGTAAAGTTTGCCTTTTCCTAGCTTTCTTTTTTTTTTTTTGCTTTCCTCTATTGATTTTTAAATTAATCTAACCCTGAACCTTTCAAGAATTAAAAAAAAAAAAGTTACTCTTCACGGCCCACCCTCCCCCCCCCCACCCAGTGAATTGTCAGTGTCACAAGCACATTTTTATACAGAGCAAGTCTCCCTTGACTAAGATGAATAACTAATGAATGATCAGCAGCTCACAAGTTCAGACTGCAGTTGCTGGTGATCAACAGACCTGCTTCATTCTCTCTTCGCACACAGACAAGGGAGCATAAAGTATCTTGTAGCCACAAGTCTACCCAAGTTTTGTTTTCTTCCTCCTGGTTGCTTTCTCCGTTTAATCTCTGCCTATCGTGTGTGTGCGCTCAGTCGTGTCTGACTCTTTGCGACTCCATGGACGGTAGCCCCCGAGGCTCCTCTATCCATGGGATTTTCCAGGCAAGAATACTGGAGTGGGTTGCATTTCCTCCTCACAGGGATCTTGCTGACCCAGGGATCAAACCTGCGTTTCCTGTATCTGCTACATTGAAGGCAGATTCTCTACCTGTTGAGCCATCAGGGAAGCTCAAACCTCTACCTGTACTAGTTAATAAATTAAAAATTTATATTGTGAAATTTCATACTAGGTAACATCGTTGCTTTTGTTGTTGCTTGTTTTTTTTTTTTTTCTTCCTACAATATTTTCAAAAAGCAAAGGAGGAAATGATCTCTCAGTTATGGCATCTTGGAGCCTTCAAATTTGACCTACATTTAAAAGCAGTGTTTGGTGTTTCTGAATTGTGGTCGTTTTCAAAACCATTTTTACTGCCTTCTTAGTCCCCGTAGAGAATTCTGTCCCAGGGGTAGAATTTGTCACGGAATTTATCGCAAGGAATTATACAAATTCTTCATGCTGTGTTATTGTGTTGTTTACGGTTCTGAAGTGTTTGCAGCAAAAGCTTCCTCAGGGTGAGGAGTATGGAGCACTGCTCACAACTAATTCTTGGAGTGTTAACATTTGGAGCAAGGTGTTGAATAAAGCAAACAAACAAGAAAAACTTGTGAGGATAACTGTGGAAATAGGAAATATTTTATAAACCATTATAACCAGGTGGCTCAGAGGTTAAAGCGTCTGCCTGCAATGCGGGAGACCTGGGTTCGATCCCTGAGTCAGGAAGATCCCCTGGAGAAGGAAATGGCAACCCACTCCAGTATTCTTGCCTGGACAATCCCATGGATGGAGGAGCCTGGTGGGCTACAGTCCACGGGGTCGCAAAGAGTCGGACATAACACTCCCAACCTCAGTAACTCTCATGTAAAGGTTTATTTCCTTTTAGGAATACTGGTACATTACCCAATTGGGTTATTGGATTTTTTTGTTTTTTGTTTTTGTTTTTAATTTGACATTAGTTTACATAGATGAATGAATTTATCAGAGTATTCATTTGACAAAAAAGTTATGTATTCTATGTCTTTTTTGTTGTTGTTGTTGTGAAGATCTCTCACACTCCTGTTTTCATTCCACTCCTCACAGAACTGTGGTTGGGCTTTTGTCATTCAAATAGTATTTATTTTATTATTTTTTTTTCTATTTTTTGAATGCTGCATCTTTATCATGAAAAATTCAACAAGTACTAAAGCATGTGAAATGGAAAATACAAAATTAGTCAGCTAGCCAGTTGTACGTATCTTTCCAGACACTTCAGGGCAGGAAAGCATATCATTCTCTTTAACACATCCATAATACTCCAGTTTAGCTACCTGTAATTTAATTAACCAGTCTTCTGAGGAACGCTGCAGCCATCTCCTGTTTTCCTGTTAGTCTCAGCAGAGTTTTAAATGACCTTTCAGTCCTTTAATGAGGAATATTTCAGTTGTTTCCTGTTCCTCTCTTTTACACACGGTTTTGGTAGAGTTTTAACTGACTGTATTGCTTTTGGGGACATACTATTTTAGAGTACTGTCAAGACTGAAGTATTTACATAGAATTTTGTGACGTAGTGTTTACGATTTTGAAAACCATGAATTCTTTCAGTGAATTAGAGCTACCTTTTAGGAAACTGCTTTCTGTAGTGTCATTTGCTGTCCTGATATGAGTTAGCATCGTCCTGTAGGCTGAGAGCGGAGACTCTAAAACAGGCTCACGATGGGTTTTCACTTCCCGCTTAGTCTTTCTCTACTAAAAATGACATGTCTGTTCAGTCTGTAATTTCAGGCGTCCATTCAGTATTTGATTCCAGGGCATATTTTATGGGGATGATTGGTTGAATAGGAGGAGAATTACATGGTAGGAATTGCTTGAACAACTGTGTATATGGACAGATGTTGGTCCAGAAGCATAATTTCCCCACTCTAATCCCCCCAGAAAGAGAGGCTGCAGAAGCAGCCTTTTCAAGTGGCTGCAGGTACTGCTGTATGTGGTGGGGGTGTGGAGTTCTACAAAAGTCTTAGATAGCTTTTGAGGGTAAACTTCATATTTAAAGACCAAATTATTTAAAATAAGTCTTTATAATTGTAAGTAGCAATGCTATTTTCCTACTAACTGCTAGTTCCTTAAAACAAGAATAGTGCCGTGAGTGTGTGAGTCCCTCAGTTGTGTCAGACTGTTTGTAACCCCATGGACTATAGCACACCAAGCTCCTCTGTCCGTGGAATTCTCCAGGAAAGAATACTGGAGTGGGTTGTCGTTCCTTTCTCCAGTGGATCTTCCCGACCCAGGGATCAAACCAGGGTCTCCTGCATTGCAGGTAGAGTCTTGACCATCTGAGCCACCAGGAAGCCCAAGTAGCGCCATATTCACCTTGTTATTCTTGATTGTGCTTTACATGGGGTACAACAAATACTGCTGATCAGTTAACAGGTTCAGTTCAGTTCAGCTGCTCAGTCGTGTCCAACTCTTTGCAACCCCATGAATCGCAGCACGACAGGCCTCCCTGTCCATCACCAAGTCCTGGAGTTCACCCAAACTCATGTGCATCGAGTCGGTAATGGCATCCAGCCATCTCATCCTCAGTCGTCCCCTTCTCCTCCTGCCCCCAATCCCTCCCAGCATCAGAGTCTTTTCCAATGAGTCAACTCTTCGCATGAGGTGGCCAAAGTACTGGAGTTTCAGCTTTAGCATTAGTCCTTCCAATGAACACCCAGGACTGGTCTCCTTTAGGATGGACTGGTTGGATCTCCTTGCAGTCCAAGGGACTCTCAAGAGTCTTCTCCAACACCACAAGTAAAAATAATGAAAAGGAAGTATAGTATAGAAATATTTAAATCCTAGTTATCCAAGTTAAATAGAAATGTCTTCATTTTTCCTAACCCATTCATTACTCTTATTTAAGCAATAAATAACATTTCCTGAAAAACAGCTCTCCATTTAATCTGTGTATATGTTTTGTGTAAAACCCAACTTTCTCACCAGCCCTCAGCTGTTTTTATTATGCTTGGTTAAAAAGAAAGAATATGAGCAAGATTAGAGAAATTGTATTTCCCTGTCATTGGAATAAAATCTGGTTTGCAAATTCATCACTGAAAAGTACCATTTTGAATTTTTTCCTGCTTCATTTCCTGCCTTGGAAATTTATGGAAATGAAGTTTCAAGGAAATTGTGTCAGCCTACAAGAATTAAAAGTATTCATATTGGTTTTTTTTAAGTCGTATTTTTCTACGAAGTTGTGTACAGTATTTCCATCATAATTGCATGTGTGTGCCTGTTAGGTAACAAAGCATATTAAGGCTGCCTTTAAGGAAATGGCAACCCACTCCAGTGTTCTTGCCTGGAGAATCCCAGAGACAGGGGAGCCTGGTGGGCTGCCGTCTCTGAGGTCGCACAGAGTCGGACATGACTGCAGCGACTTAGCAGCTAAGGTCAAGTACAATTGACCCTTGAACAACATGGAGCTTAGGGATGCCTACCCTCCCCATGTGTAACTTTCAGTTGCTTCTAGTTGGCCGAGGCTCCGTATCTAAGATTCAGTCAACCTTAGATTGTGCAGTTCTATAGTATTTACTCTTGAAAAGAATGTGTGAAGATTCCGTGTATTAACTGAACCTGTCCAGTTCAAACCCGTATTGTTCAAGGACCGACTGTGTTATTTGACTTTTTTTTCACATGTAGTAAAATTTTATCATTGGAAGTTTTTATAAACTTAATAAGCCTGATCTATAGCTAATTTTATTTCTGATAATCCTTGAGGCTTAAAAGAAAAAAAGCTTTAAGTTTAATTTCGGAAACAACAAAGCAAAATAGTCATGGGAATGTGAGCCACATAATATTTGACAGCTGAAAGTTTCAATTTCTTATCCTATAATTGGTGCCTTTGATAACTTTTGGGTTTATTAGCGGTATTTCCAAGAAGTTATTTTTTTTTTAAGAGCTTTGATATCATGACACTTAGTTGTATTGCTATCACCAGCAGGGTTAATTTTTTAATGAAAATACTGTTTAGTTCTTTCCATTCTGTGATATTGTATATGTGGTCTGTTTTAATTGGAATGTTTAATACTATTAGAGGAGGAGATTTTTTTTTAATTAAAAATTTAAAAGGTTCCCGAAGGATAAGTATTCTTAATTGTGCCCCTGAAAATTTACGCAGAAAATTGCCTTTCAAGATTCCGTGTTCACACCAGTAGAGGCCGCTGTGCACCCATGAAAGGAGACCCAGGACTCCGTTCTGGTCTTAGAACTAGGATTTATCAGTTGGCATTTCTGGGAACCTAAGCACGTTCCTCCTTTCCCCTTAAAGTCACTTGCCTGTTATCTATGAGATGGTCCCTCGTCTTCCCCATAAAGGGAGCATATCCTTATGGTGTTAGTGGAGTCCTGACACACCTTCCCATCAGATGCTTAGGTATAGCATCCACTAAAGCACTGGAAAGTATGATTTCACAAAATCATGAAACCTCTGAGTTTAAAGGAACTTTAGTATTCATCAGATGCAGCATCTATTTTAACATTTAATTTGCTAGTTGAAAATAGTCTCAAAAAACAATTATTTTCAGCTACAGTCATCTGCTAGTTAGTAGTATGGAATTTTACTTATTAAAACTGCTTGTACCTTTACACCATTATGATGTTCTTATTACATAGTGTTTGATTCCCTGTAGATAATATAAACAGACTATTTCATAGGGGAATATTATTATTAATGTTATCTCCACAGGTGTGTCTGCTCATTGTAACAGAGAATTAAAGAATTAAAAAAAAAAAAACAGTTATCAGACAGAGAACACCTTTAACCTGTATACTGATCCAAGTCACTGTGAAGGTGGTCATAGCAGGTGATACGGAGTCTTGTGAAAGGAGCAAGTGGGTGGGAATCAAGGATCACTTTGTAGACCCGTGTGATGAGGCCTCAGTTTATAGGATGTGAGAATACTGCTCTAGATGCTTTCACAGGTTCCTTTAGCGCTAACATTCTAGTTGTTTGTGGTCAGTGTCTATTGCAGAGCATCCTGGAGGGTGATCACCTTTCCTGACTCTGCCACTTGCCAGTTCTTAGGTTATCGTGTAGTTACCCTCGCTGCCCCTCAGCTTCCTCGTCTATAAAGTGGGCTTCTTTTGACAGCACCTGTAGTATGTAGTTATTAGGTTAATCGGTGTAAAGTACTTAGAATAGTAGGGACCTCGAGCATAGCAAATGCTAAAGCGCTCAGTATTTCTTCCGAGAACCCATGCTGTAATATGATAACTGAATTCTTGGACCTTACTCTGTTCTTAACTGCTCCCTGAGAATCAAAATAAGAATTTATTCTGTGTTTTCTCTAAATGAAAGTGAAAGTCGCTCCATCACGTCCAACACTTTGGGACCCCATGTACTAAACAGCCCATGGAATTCTCCAGGCAAGAATACTGGAGTGAGTAGCCTTTCCCTTCTCCAGGGGATCTTCCCAACCCAGGTCGACCCGCATTGTAGGCAGATTCTTTACCAACTGAGCCACGAGGGAAACCCAAGTATACAGGAGTGGGTAGCCTGTCCCTTCTCCAGGGGATCTTCCTGACTCAGGGTCAGGGTCGAACCAGGGTCTCCTGCATTGTAGGTGGATTCTTTACCAACTGAGCTTTAACCCTCAATTAATGGCATCTATATCAAGGAACTAGCCATCTATACAATTTTTAATGATTTAAGCTTTCTCCTTTTTTTTTTTCCTTTGAAGTTGTTCTCATTAATTCAATGATTTTCCTTCTTTTGATCCAGTATTTTGCTCTGGAATTTTTCTTGTGGTGTATGTAGTCACATTTCAGTTGCTGTTTTAATGATTCAGAGCTTCACTTTTTAAATATTTAAATGTCCTTATTTCCTGAAAATCATAAGACACAAGTTTCCTTTAAACAGAATTTCTCTGTAACATTCAAATGTTTACAGAATGTTTTTGTCAAAATCCATTATGTTGTTTATGAAGCATTTGTATTCAATCAATTTATTAAAAATTGTAGAACTGTGATCTGACCATTCATCTGTTCAGATGAATCTCTCTATTAACTTTATAATAAAAATATATACCCACATATCAGTTCTGAGTGAGGAAACCAGTGCCTGGCACATAAATAAATAGATTTTTACAGGTATAGATTTTTGATCTTGAAAGGTGAGACCAGTAAATCTGGCACTACTGTAGGGGAGGAGCGGAAGGAATTCCCTCGGGTGGATAGAAGGTCATAACTAGACTTTCTCCATTGACCCAAGAACTATCTATGTTTCTGAGCTTCCCAGGTGGCTTAGTGGTAAAGAATTCTCCTGTCAGTGCAGGAGACGCAGGAGACACAGATTCAGTCCCTAAATCAGAAAGATCCCCTGGAGAAGGAAATGGCAACCCACTCCAGTATTCCTGCCTGGAGAATTCCATGGACGGAGGAGTTAGAGGGCTACAGTCCACGGGGTTGCAACGACTTGGACACCACTGAGTATGCACACACACACAAATCAGCCGCTGGAGAAGGAGGCAGCCTTCTCTCCTTACGTTTCTCCCAGTGATATTGGCATCTGTTATGTGTGATGAACCCAGCATGTTGAATTAATTTAATGATAGGAGACAGAGGGAACTTTTACCTGAAGATAATATGCTCTATTTTGTTCAGTCAGTTACAAGCCTTTTCTTTTTTTAAGTAAAAGTAATCATTCTTCTTTTTTTTAACATTTTCATGCATGAGTTTAATCCATAAGACTATTATAGATAAAATTTCAGTTTCCTAATTTCTGTTAGTATTCCACAATGACATGGTGTCAAGGTTTGTTTCATCAACTATTCTTTTGTGGAAACTCAAGAAATAGCCAAGAATACTATTTAGGTCACCTTTCATTATTATTATTTTTTTCCTCACCATACTCTTTTCCTTCTATCCAGACCTTTTATTCATGTAAAAGTTCAGCTCAGGAATTTTAAATTGGGGCATCAGGATGATGCACAGGTGAAGAACATAATTCTGGAGCCAACTTCTCCTTTTCCCCAGGTTATGTGACACTGAGCAGGTTACTCAGTTGCTCCCCTTCCTCATCTGTGTCAGAGCGTTTATGATGGCACTTCACAGGGCGCATGGCGTTTAGAGTAGAACTGGTACCTGGTACCTCCATGCAGCTCTTACTTTCATTGATATCCAGATCCTAGAGAAAAGGATTTTTTTCTTTTTCTTTTTTTTGAGAAAAACATTTTAAGACTGCAGACATTAGGAGTACCGGGCCCTCTTCGCTCATATTCATTCTTAAGAGAAAGTTCCCTGTAAAATATATGGAAATGAAATGGGGCAGGGGTATGTTTAAGTCTCCCTCGCTTTGTCACAGGGTTTTGCTTTCAGACCATATATTTTTACAAGACGTGTGTGATAACATGCTGGATATGAGATAAGGCCAGTAAAAGCTCTAGCCTCTGCCATTTTGTCTTATTTATTCAAAAGTGGATAGCATGATTGTTCATAAAGATGTAGGAAAGAAGGGAGGTAAAAGGCAGTCGTTCAAGAAATAACTCAGCACCCAAGGCTCAGTGGGCCTAGCGGTAAGAATACTCCTTGAGAGTATTACTCTCGAAGTTCATGCACTTATTTTTACTCTGCCTGCAAAGGCAGAGGTGGAGACCCTTGTCTGCAGAGGGAAGGGAGGGTGCTGTGTGCAGAGGGAAGCCGCATGGCCTTCAGAGAACTGGCTCTAGGGAGACAGGTGATGGGGAAGGAAATGATGAGCCAGAGCGTCACCTGCACCCGCAGGGAACCTGGAGTCTGAAGCTGACTGCAGGTGACACGCCGCTCGGCTGCAGTGAAAGGTTCCGACAGGCTCCATGGGAACCTGGCATTCCTTTAGTGCAGTGGAGCTTGTCTTGCAGGCTGTGACGATGCAGCGTGTGGAGGTACAAATTCCGTTCAAGATTCTTAAAACAAACGGACCTTGGGACCTAGCAATTTCACGGGTCATAGATCAAAGAAAATTAGAGACCATCTAGTCTGTGAATGAGCATTTGGGTATGTGAAACTGAAGAGAACAGGAGGGAGTTGGGAAAGCATGTTTAACCTGCTTTGTGTCCTAATGCAAAAGTCTTCAAATACTCTCGACTGAGGGAAGGTCTGTAGAATCTGATGATGTGCCAAGGATCGGGGTGGGCTTGGGGTGACAGCCGTGTCTCTGCTGTGGTTTCTCATCCACAAAGGAGAGTGCAGGTACCAGGTGTTTAGAATGAGCATCCAATGACATCCCAGTCAGAATTCCTTGGAAGCTTGGGGAAACTTAGAAAAACTTTTGTATATGAACGATGCTGTTTGTTGCCCTGCTAGAAACCATCTTCTCAAGTCTCTGGGAATTGAAGATAAAGGCTCCCCTTAGTTGAATTAAGAGAAAAGAGGCAGTAGAAATAGAGTTGCCAGGTTTTGCAAATAAAAATACAGGAAGCTCTATTGAAATTTGAATTTCAGGTAAACAGTGAATGATTTTTTTTTTTAGTATAGGTGCGGTATGTCTAAAATTCAAACTTAACTGGGCATCCTGTGTTTTTTGTTGCATCCCTAATTAATTAGGTATGTAGAACCACAGCAGAGCCAAGACCCTGGCTGCAAGCTTGATGTCCTGGTATGTGTGGGGATTTCACTGGTGGTCTTGGTCTCCTTGGATTTTTCAAGATTCCTAGAAATAATGTCTCACTTCCTTTCTTCTTCCTCCCTCCTCGTCGTCCCCAGATGGGGAGTGTTGGGATGAGCACCTTGATCGCATTATTAAGCCATGTGTGCTTGTGAGTGTTACAATAGAACGTGCTATGTGCTAAGTCACTTCAGTTGTGTCTACCTGTTTGTGATCCCATGGACTGTAGCCCTCCAGGCTCCTCTGTCCATGAGATTCCCCAGGCAAGAATACTGGAGTGGGTTGCCGTGCCCTCCTCCAGGGCATCTTCCCGACTCAGGGACCAAACCCACATCTCTTATGTCTCCTGTGTTGGCAGGCAGGTTATTTATCGCTAATAGGAATGATTTTCCTATAGTGAAAACCTGCTATTCTAGACCTTTTACAGAAACGATTTATTCTGTGAGAATATTATTTCACTTTGCAGACCAAGCTGGGTTCTAAACCCAGCGGCGTGTGACGATAAATCCTGCGTCCTTCACATCCTCTCTGTGTCCTTCGGGTCAGAATGATTCATAGCCAGATCTGGGCCAGAAAATTGCCAAGAGCTCCTTCTGGTTTCCTCCGCTGTCGGTCGTGTGAGTTCCTCTTCAGAACCGCGTCCTGTGTGCTCAGAGTCCACGCTCTGTCATCTGTGTTTCCACGTTTAGACTTGGTTCACTCCGTTTGCCTAAAATAGTGTTTTATCTTGCTAATTGAAAGAGCACATTTTGATCCCCGAAGGGAATGTTTGGGTTCTGTCCTCACATGTGTAGAGATCAGCATGAGATAAATGAATTCATAGCAGCTATCATATGTGACAACCTGGAGAGAGGCATACAGGGGCCTGCAGCGTCCCGGGGGTCTGTGGTCAGCATTTTATCGATTTTTTCACTCTACACAGCTTCTAAATGAGTTCCATCCAGTTAAAGAATGGAAATCCACTGTTGAAAAATATTTTATCAATCAAATTCCATTTTAAGTTATTTTTATTTTCTTTCAGCTCTCACACACAGCCCCCTTCTCTGTCTGATTTCACTTCTGCCATGTTCTGGGCGACAGAGATTTTAGAAGCGCGACAGTTGGTCGACTATGAAATGTCTATTTGTATCCATTATCGTTGATTTAAGTGTGACAAACTAATGTTCTATTCATTTACATGATCAGTACCTGCCCAGTGAGTTGTTCTAATCTAGCAAAGTTTCCATTTTTCTAGTGAATAAAGATTACGTTTTGACCTAAGTGAATGTACAGGAGATTTTAGTTACAGGAATAAAACTCACTTGCAGCCTGACCAGCTTCCACCTTGTGGGCCCACTTTTCCCTGAATAGCTTGAATCTTGCGTGTGTGCTGTGTCCTGTAAAGACTTGTCTTTGTCATCATTTGCAATTTTTAACCCACTTTTGACCGCTGAGTGTGATGTTTGGGGAATTGCTTTCATAATTGCTTTGGGGTTTTTTATAAGCCTGTTAACCACATCTTTTATATATTTTAAGTTAAAGGCATTTGCATTCACATTTTTTAAAATAAGAAAGGGAGTGAATAAACTGATAAAAAGGATCCAGTTTTGTTAAGTATATTTCAGTAACACTTTAGGCTAAGGGACATGGAAAATACTCAAATTCACTGAATTCTTACAGTACTCCAGTAGAAACTCAAAATATAACCATCAATAGCTGTAAATTGGAATTCGTTTAGTTTTGAAATCTAGTTAAACCATTTAAGCTAGGATATATGTTTGATATCACTTTTGCAGAACCCTTTTTTAAAAATGGAGAGAAGGAAAGAGTGGCCTGATTTCTTTGCCAGGCAAAGGGGGAACACACAGTAGTCTAGCAGAACCCATTTATATGTGGATTCTTAAGTAGAATTATGTGAAGTAACGATCATTCATGTGACAGAAATGATGAGGAGAGAGATTTTGCAAAATATCGACAGTGGAACAGGGTAGGAATCCCACCACACGAGTATGTTGGTAATTGTTGGTCACAGTGTTTGTCACAGTCAGAGGTGTTTGCCCGTAATCCCTTTGATGGGTCATGTCTGTCTACTGATTATTTGTTAGATAATTTCCACTGATTACTGTGTTATCAATCTGGGAAATTATGGAGCGAGCTTTTTTGAGTTTGGTGTTATTGATACCCTTGAGCTGATTTTATTTAATCATATGATACTACTGGTATGCAGCTTTTTATCTCTGGTACTTAGCAAAATGCCAGGCCATGCCTAGCACTCGGTAAATATTTGTTGAGTTGAAATTAAGTTGCCTGGCTGGGGTGTTCATGTTTATTATTTTTAACAGGGAAATAGAAAATATCCTTTATTTGTTTCACTTTACGTCTTCCCCTTATTGTTAAGGAATATCGAAACAGAAAATTTGAGGTTCTAAAATGTTTTAGTGAACAACCAAGACAGGTAACATTTTTCAAAATATTACAAATAACAAAATTATTTGTATTTTTAAAATAAAATATTATTTTATTTTTCTCAAAAAGCATTTAAATATACTCACCTCTTCGTATGTGTTGTTGCTTAGTTGCTAAGTCAAGTCCAATTCTTTTGCGACCCCATGGATTGTAGGGGTCCCCACTAGGCTTCTATGTCTATGGGATTTTCTGGGCAAGAATACTGGAGTGGGTTGCCATTTCCTCCTCCAGGGTATCTTCCAGACCCAGGAATCGAACCCAGGTCTCCTGCATTGACAGGTGGATTCTTTACCACTAAGCCACCAGGGAAGCCCAATGAACATATATATACTCTGCTATGTTTAAATGGATAACCAACAAGGACCTACCGTATAGTGCATGGAACTCTGCCCAATGTTCTGTGGCAGCCTGGATGGGAGGGGAGTTTGGGGGAGCGTGGGTACATGCATATGTATGGCTGAGTCCCTCCACTGTTCACCTGAAACTGTCACAATACTGTCAATTGGCTATACTCCAATACACAATAAAAAGTTTAAGTTAAAAAAGTGCACAGGAGTTAGTCAAAACGGAGGAAGCAACTGTGGCTTCTCTCCCCCACTGTCACAGGTAAACCCTACGGACTAATATAAAAAAGTAACTAGCTACATGAGAACTCTGAAAAAGGGAACACCAGACCGACTGGAGTTAACCTGAATAGTGATCAGTTGGAGAAGGCAATGGCACGCCACTCCAGTACTCTTGCCTGGAAAATCCCATGGATGGAGGAGCCTGGTGGGCTGCAGTCCACGGGGTTGCATAGTGGGACACAACTGAGTGACTTCACTTTCACTTTTCACTTTCATTCATTGGAGAAGGAAATGGCAACCCACTCCAGTGTTCTTGCCTGGAGAATCCCAGGGGCGGGGGAGCCTGGTGGGTTGCCGTCTACAGGGTCGCACAGAGTCGGACAAGACTGAAGTGACTTAGCAGCAGCAGCAGTGATCAGTTACAGCGGGGCAGGGAGCTGCGTGTGGATGTTAAAGTAAATTTCACAGTGTTTAGTGTTCCTCTGTTGTCTCTGGACTTTGATCCACTGGAGGAGAAAATGGCAGATGGATTCTTACCACTGAGCCAGTAGGGAAGCCCCTCTTCATATATATATATACACATTTATTTTCATCAGTATCTTTTGCATTGTTTACCCATTTTTTTTTCTGGTTTCCCAAAACACATACGTTAAATTGCTCTAGGTAGTTTTATATAGTAGAATGATAAATGTTATGCTCAGAAGGCAAAACTTCTGTCATTAAAAGTTTGCTCTTGTATATAAACTATATCTCAGATTTTAAAAACTTGCTCTTTAAAGCAAGAATCATAGAATAGCATTAGCTTCATATCTGAACATTCCTTCAAGTGGAATTTTTGGACCCTGTAATGGTTAACATCTCTATTCTGTGACTGGACCCCTAAGTCACACCCTGTGACCAGTGACATAACAGTAAAACTTTATGACTAACAATTAGCTTCGTTCATCCAAATATTAGCTAAAAGTCATCTCACAGACTTGCCCACTGTATTCCACTTGTTTCACTGTATGTTTTAAATAGGACAAATCCCATTTTTAAAAAATGTAAATAAATGAGTAAAAAAATAAGTAAAAATTTGAGGCATAACGAGTTTTTGCTAGAATTTTTTTTTTCTCCTAAGAGTTATGCCTGTAAAACAAAAGTGAAAGTGAAGTCGCTCAGTCGTGTCCGACTCTTTGTGACCCCATAGACTGTAGTCTACCAGGCTCCTCCATCCATGGAATTTTCCAGGCAAGAATACTGGAATGAGTTGCCATTTCCTTCTCCAAGAGATCTTCCCAACCCAGGGATTGAACCCCGGTCTCTAGCATTGTAAAACAAAGTAACTGACTAAAAGAATAGGCCCACTGAGTATAAACAGAAAAGCATTTTAGAAAATGTGTTTCTGCTCAGAAGTTTTACGTAGTAACTAACAATGTTGAGTCCAGTTCTCCTGACTTGACTGTTAATCTTTCTAATAATTTAACTTCAATGAGGGGATTGTAGAGGGAAGTTTTGGGCTGAAAGGTTCTGACCTAGGTATCTTACCTGATTACTGAGAAAAGTATAAGGTTCTGTGGGGAAAATGTTGTAACTGAATTCTCTAAAAAATATTCTATACTTGCAGTCAAATGCAAATTGTTTCTTCTTACGCCGTCTTGTAGCAGTTGCCTTAGAATCTGCCAGTCTTCCCATCTTGTAACAGTTTTGCTCTGATGGTATCCTTGTCACGTTTCACTTTGCGTCAAAATTGCTCTAGCCCAAGATCCACAGTTGGGATTCGTTTGGCCAAGCAGAGATTCTCTGCCCCCTTACTTAGTGTGACTGTATGCCTGGTTTGCCCCAGAGAACCTCAGTTCGTGCCTGCTGTCCCAGTGTATTACTGGTGCTACTTTTCACTTTTCTGCGGACGATAAATTCTAAATTCATCATGCTTCTAACTGTGATCTTGAGTGAATACAATGCATTCATCACAAGTCACACAGCAGCACGTGAATTCTGAAAGATTTACAAAGGGGAGTGGGACATGTCAGAATTTGGCCCTTTAATCTTCCATGTCTGAAATGGAAGGAATAGCCACTTTGAGATGTGTTTGAAGAGGATTGATGCTAGATGGCTGAGGCCCCAGACTGGCTTCTAATCTTGAGTTAAATGTTGCTGTCGCCAAACGGTTGAGTCCCTGCTGTGTGCCCAGTGCCACGGGGAGTCTTGGGAATATGACAGAGACCTGGCTTATCCTCAAGCAACTGCCAGGAATTGCCCTCTTAGGTCCTGTCCAGCTCATGTAAACAGGTCACTACAGAACTCCACTTTCCCTTTGTAAACCACAGACGTAGGCTGTATGTGTGTAGTCTGCAGACTTTGTGATATTCCAGCCTTGTGGCCTCAGCATGCTCTTTTATTGGCTCAGACATGCAGTGTGGAGCTTCTGTGTGAAGAAACCGCTGTAGGAACTCGGGATCCCTGGGTCAGTTCTGCACCTGCAGCGCCTGAACTTGGGGTACTAATATAGCAGTTCCTTCAGAGAGACGGTCAGAACATCCCTGGTGAGAAACCCTGAGAATGAAACCAACTGATGATTTTACTTCCAGAACCATTTAAATCGAATTCAGTTCAGTTCAGTTCAGTTCAGTTGCTCAGTCAGGTCCAACTCTTTGTGACCCCATGAACTGCAGCACTCCAGGCCTCTGTGTCCAACTTCCGGAGTCCACCCAAAACCATGTCCATCGAGTCGATGATGCCATCCAACCATCTCATCCTCTGTCGTCCCCTTCTCCTCCTGCCCTCAATCTTTCCCAGCATCAGGGTCTTTTCCAGTGACTCAGCTGTTTGCATCAGGTGGCCAAAGTATTGGAGTTTCAGCCTCAACATCAGTCCTTCCAATAAACACCCAGGACTGATCTCCTTTAGGAGGGACTAGTTGGATTTCCTTGCAGTCCAAGGGACTCTCAAGAGTCTTCTCCAGCACCACAGTTCAAAAGCATCAATTCTTAGTCGCTCAGCTTTCTTTATAGTCCAACTCTCACATCCATACATGACCACTGGAAAAACCATAGCCTTGACTTTGCCTTTGTTGGCAAAGTAATGTCTCTGCTTTTTAATATGCTGTCTAGCTTGGTCATAACTTTCCTTCCAAGGAGTAAGCGTCTTTTAATTTCATGGCTGCAGTCGCCATCTACAGTGATTTTGGAGCCCAGAAAAATAAAGTCAGCCACTGTTTCCCCATCTATCTGCCATGAAGTGATGGGACCAGATGTCATGATCTTCGTTTTCTGAATGTTGAGCTTTAAGCCAAGTTTTTCACTCTCCTCTTTCACTTTCATCAAGAGGCTTTTGAGTTCCTCTTCACTTTCTGACTTAAGGGTGGCGTCATCTGCATATCTGAGGTTATGGATATTTCTCCCAGCAATCTTGATTCCAGCTTATGCTTCTTCCAGCCCAGTGTTTCTCATGATGTTCTCTGCATAGAAGTTAAATAAGCAGGGTGACAATGTACAGCCTTGACGGACTCCTTTTCCTATTTGGAACCAGTCCATGTCCAGTTCCAGCTGTTGCTTCCTGACCTGCATACAGGTTTCTCAAGAGGCAGGTCAGGTGGTCTGGTATTCCCATCTCTTTCAGATTTTTCCATAGTTTATTGTGATCCACACAGTCAAAAGGCTTTGGCATAGTCAATAAAGCAGAAATAGATGTTTTTCTGGAGCTCTCTTTTTTTGAAGATCCATCAGATGTTGGCAATTTGATCTCTGGTTCCTCTGCCTTTTCTTAAATCGAGTACTTCTAAAAAAATCCTGAATAAGTCTCTTATGCAGTACCTTCCACTGTTCCTAAACCCAACCACTGAAAACAAGGAAGTGAGGCATTGGGGCCCCTGAGTGGCCCAGGCTCTTGTGACGAGGTCTGTTTTGGAGGATTACGTAGACCTCGAAGGGCTAGGCTGGCATGTGTGGTTTGGGCAGGCAGTCAAGGTGGGTGTGGTCAGCCAAGTCTTCGTTTAGGGGCATCAGTCCTCCTGCAAGTTGGGTGAGTGTTTGTAGGCAGATTGAAGGGAAGGGCCCACAGGTCCAGACCAGCTGTGGTCTGCTTGAGTGCAGACAGCTTGCCTATGAAGCCCTTGTGTGGCGTCAGGGAGTAAATTCAGGTTCATATCTCATTCACAGCTATAAGAATCGCCATCCTCTGGTTCTCTGGTCCACAATGATTACAGAGGTGAGGCTGACAGCTGTCCTGGTAGATGAGGAAATTCTGCCTTAGTCCAGCAATGAGACCAGCCTCTGGTGTAGAGCTGACAGCCGCAGGCAGTGGCAGCTGGTAGCTCTACATCGTGAGATAAGGCAGAAAACACTGAGTGAAGAGCAAAAACCAGCCAAAGGTCATGCCCTGTATCCAAATATGCCACTGCAGACTGAGTCGAATTTATGTTCCATGTGCAATTATAGTTCTGGAAAAATACCTTGTGTGAAATATCTCATTTCTCAACACTGTAGATAACAGATTTAGTGTTTATTGTAGGCAAGTCATCTGTTTTCCCTCTAAGTTCTTATGTCTGAACACAACCATAAATTCACATTTAATCTGAAGTCTGGGGTTGGGGGGTATTGTTTTTGGTTGTTATTTCATTTTTTTCTGGTTGATTTTCAAGGGACCAGCTCTCGTTGTTTTGTTTTTTTTTCTTTTTTTAGGCATATGAGGGGTGCAGCTATGGCCTTGAATTTTTCTTGCGTATGTAGAACACTGCTGCTACTGCTAAGTCGCTTCAGTCGTGTCCGACTCTGTGCGACCCCAGAGACGGCAGCCCACCAGGCTCCTCTGTCCCTGGGATTCTCCAGGCAAGAATTCTGGAGTGGGTTGCCATTTCCTTCTCCATTGCATGAAAGTGAAAAGTGAAAGTGAAGTCGCTCAGTCGTGCCCAACTCTTAGCGACCCCATGGACTGCAGCCCACCAGGCTCCTCCGTCCATGGGATTTTCCAGGCACGAGTACTGGAGTGGGTTGCCATTGCCTTCTCCATAGAACACTGAGGATCATTCTTTTTCCTCTCATCCCCAAATGGCTTTCTGAATGTACGCTGCTTTGTTGTTTTCATTTAAAAACACATTGAAGTTCTTCCAGTGTAATGAAGAAAGTTTTCATTGTTGAATAAAAACAGTAGCAAGCCTGCTTTTACTTGAAACTAAGTGCAAAGGTTGCCCTGTGTAAAACTTGCAGGATATGTCATTTTAAAAGCAAGGCAGATTTTGAGTATTGATCTGATTTGAAGCCAGTATCTCGCATAAGCAGCACTGAGACGACGGGGAAGACACGTGGCTTCTCCAAGCCCAGTTCCCATGTGTGGAACAGTTGTGCTGGTGATGGTGCCTTCCTCGGGGAGCCCTTTGGGAACTGTAGGACATAATATATGCCAAGTCTTAGCGCAGTGCCTGGCATGTTCTGGAGTGCTCATGACTTAGTCTTGTATTTAGATGTTTCTTTCGAAGGCTCCTATAAGCTTTGTTGTTGTTCGGTTGCTAAGCCCGTGACTGACTCTTGGACCGCCCTGTCGACTGCAGCACGCCAGGCTTCTCCTCCACTATCTCCCAGAGTTTGCTCAAATTCAAATATAGACTTTAAAAATCCCTTTAAATAGCAGGCAGTGTGCGCCTGCAGGAATCCACCGCTGTTGCCAAGTCACGAGCTGACTCTGACTTGAGGGAGGACAGGAAGTAGAGCATCACTGTGATGCCTTTGGACGTGGGGATCTGGGCCACAGGGAAAGCCGTGAGATATTTGGGAGAGTTCAGTGGATGACAGGGAAAATGTACATTTGATTACCTGGTCAAGGAAGAGCTTGGTTTTTCCTCTGAAGGATGAAAAACACTGAAGCAAACTTGAGTTTTCCCTAGAAAAATAACTTCTGACCTTCAGCAATTCTGTCTGGAAGCAATCGTTACCCACCCCCAACCCGACTCCCGCCTCCGCCATACACACACTTAGGTCTTACATAGCTCTCTAACAGTTATTTGGGTGGATATTTCATTTTTCATTTTATGGCAGCCTTAGAGTGTGTATGCGTACGTTGTATGTATTTCTGTCTGAGGCGCCAACAGAAGGCATCTTGTATTTATTGGATTTGATGGTTCTTCAAGAATCTAAATGGGAAATGGGTGTGGGTTGCATGCTGACTTGTTTCCAAAGTCCACATAGCTCTGGTCCCCCGAGCAGGCTCTTAGGGATCAGCACCGCCCACCCTTAGTGGGGAGAGCCCTGGACAGAAAGCAGTTTATTAAAGACACGTTTTTGGAAAGCCCTGAACATTCCTTATATTCCCCAAGGAAATACTATTCAGAATGGCCATTCTTCATTACACTTAGTTGAAAATATTCATCGCCTATCATCGTAAGTGCTCAATTAGGTTGAATATTTATGTGCATTAAAACTTAGCCTTGACTCTATTTATCCGGTATAAAGGGAGGACTGAGTAAACATCCCTCGCTTCCACTCGACTGTGGAAAGGAAACACTGGTAGCACTGTGCACGTTAGTGTTTCGGGGTGGGAAAGTCTGTCTCTTCTGCTCACGTGGTGTTGTACTTCCCTTGTGGAGTGCAAAAACGGGGCCGGGTGGAGCAGGGAGCAGGGTCCCCCTGGGGGTAGGAACCCAGGGCAGGTGATGTGGGTGGAGCCGGGAGAGTATCCGGGGAGGACTGCCGCTGGAAGGCGGTCCCCCTCACAGGAAAGGCGGGAACCGTGGGGTGAGAACCGACCGGAAGTGGATACAGGTGTCCATCAGGAGGTCATTGGGAGCCCGCGGGACAGTAAGCCTTGAGGGCAGGGCTGGAAGAGTCACGGGAACACAGACTATGGATGGGTTCAGCGTCAGCCAAGAGACAGTGTCGGCTTTCTGTTCTAGCGGGAAGGAGCCATTCCGCGAAAGGTTGGTGGTGAACTGAGAATTGTCATTACTCCGCCTTCTTGTCAAGTGATAGTACTTTTTAGCCGTATGCCTCTAGTTTCGGGAAAGGAGTTAGTGTATAATTCTAATTAGTAGTTTCCTGCCGGGCAGAGGTGGGAAGGTGGTCCGGTAACGGGGATAGAGGGGAAAGAGCATCGGAAGGTCAGGGTTTGAATCCTGGCTCTGACAACCTGCCTTACGCTGGATCCACACCCGAGACTGTTCTCCTCCATGGGGCTGCCTTCACACCTGCCTTGGAAAAGCATGAGGCTCACAGGAGGCCTTGTGCTGGAGACCGCCGGCCTCCGCTCTGCTGGTGTTCCATCAGTGATGTCGCCTGTGATGAGACCATCATCACCCAGGTTCTTCCATGTGGCCAGCATGTCAGCATTAACCCTGTGCTTTGTCTGATTGGTGTCACAAGGACAGAGCAAGTGTCTGTGGCCGTAGAGCTTAGGGAGGCTTCCATCATGGCCACCTGAAGCAGGCAGAGAGCATCCTCAGTGTTAAGGACTTCGTCCGACACCATTCACTCAGCACATAGACACTGAGTAGCCACCTCACACTGCAGCGTTTCAGCAGACACGTGTGCTCCTGTAATGGTAAAAAGGCACATCCAAACTTGGAGTTCAGAAACAGTGAAGGAGACCTCACATCTGTTCTGTGCTGCTGTGGGTGGTGTTAGCAACTTCACCTGCAGCAAAACTGACCAAAATGGTTAACGGTTTTTAGCTGCCTGTGTATATCTGGGCTCCTACAGTACCAGTGTCACGCTGAGAGCTGCAGGCATGTGACTGTCCCGAAGACCACCTGGCCAGTGACCTACCAAATCTGCCCTCCCCACCTCTCCCTGAAGCCACCGTGCTGTCCACGGTGGCCTGGATCAGCATGTAAGAGATACTGTTCACTTCCTGCTTTTTCTTTCCAAGAGGCTAATAACACACGCCGTGCTTCCCATTTCCTCTGTCTTTCACTGCTTGTACTTGTGCTAATTGTAGTCGTAGGCTCTTGTGTATACACACATGCTCTTTATCTTCCTCTCTGTGTTCTCTTTCCCATCCAAGGAAAGCAAAGAACATCCTGCTCAGACTTCTAGGCATTCCCCCAAATAATTATTGAGACCTCATGCATGGCAATATACTGGCTTTAAAGTTGATACGAGGTTGAGTAAGACCTTAGTCCCATATCCGCAAAATGGATAGCCCCATAGAGCTGATGATTTCTAACCCAAAAGCTCTAGGGCAAGGTAGAAAGCCAGTGCCAGAGTGTGAGACTTTTTTCCATCATATTTTCAGTTTTCAAATGAGAAAACAAAATGGCATTAGTATAAACTTTCAGATGTTCTATGTTATTGTAGGAAAAGGAAAAGTTGTTAACTATAAAGAATGAGTACATGTTAGTCATCAGTTTGGCTTTAGGCTTTGTTTACTTATTTATTCGCCCAACAGATAACTGGGCGGCCAGGCCCTGTCGTCCTTTTAGAAGCTCTGAGTGTAGTAGTGACAGGAGGCAGGAAAGGACAGAAACCAAATATGTACCCTGTGTGTCTCATGCGACTTCACGGGATCCAGGTCTGATGGCTAAGAGGGGTTTATCTGAAAGGGGTTGTAAGGACCATTCACCTCAGGAGTTTTGACGAGGGTAGGGGCTGCGATTTTACAGACAGATGGGTGGCTGGGGACAAGGAAGCCAGCCTCTGAAAACCATGTGAGCCTCTTTAGGCGGGTGAATGTTTGTAAAGTCCGATTCCAAGTTTGCCACGGGCAGAACACAAGGGAAATTGCGTAATTCTGGAAAAGGGAATGATGTAAATATAATGTGATGTGGTTTTAAGTGTTTTTATGACTTTATCCAATAGGTTAGGAAAGATTAAAGGCAGGTTACCTATTATAGAGTCTCAGTTAAGCTTTTTTAGAAATGCAGATGAAACGTTTTACAAGACATTCTGCTTATTAACCTTTTAGATATGAAAGATTTATAAAAGGCAAAAACTACAGTGATGCTTCGTATAACCAAATCCCAGAAAAATCTTGGCTCTGGTTCTAAAAATCTTGAAATAAAAATGTTTTCTGGAACATTAATTGGAAGACAGCTTGCTATCACCAAATTGTTAGTCTGCAGTAGAAACTCAAAACCGCGAACAGATGCCCCCCACAGATTTTTAAAATATGGAATTATTTCAGCCAGCTGCCAAACCATTGATCTATATAGCTTTCTTAAGCTATGAAATACGCGTCTAAATCTCCATAACTGTTCAACTGAGAAAAAGGCTTCCTCTTTATACTGTAAACATCTGATTCCCAAACGGCCTCGCCTTCACTAGAATTAAGCTGTTGAAATTAACTCAGAAGTTTATCTAAAAATAACTTAGATTAAATTCAAATTTTAAAAATTAGAACTTAGGTTCTAGTCCTTGACTCTGTCAGTAACTGTGTATGTCCCCTTGTATAGATTTCTCAGCACATCTACAAAATTTCCAGATTCCTCTAAGTCCTTGTTTCTGGTTTGTGTACTTGTGATCAGTATAATGTGCCTATAATCAATATATGTTGTGGACTGCTGCTGCTGCTAAGTCGCTTCAGTCATGTCCGACTCTGTGTGACCCCAGAGACGGCAGCCCACCAGGCTCCCCCGTCCCTGGGATTCTCCAGGCAAGAACACTGGCGTGGGTTGCCATGTCCTTCTCCAATGCATGAAAGTGAAAAGTGAAAGGGAAGTCGCTCACTTGTGTCCGACTCTTAGCGACTCCATGGACTGCAGCCTACCAGGCTCCTGTGTCCATGGGATTTTCCAGGCAAGAGTACTGGAGTGGGGTAACTCCCACGAATTTGCAATAGTTAGTTAATGAAGTTACTAGGGCGTGGGAGCTCAGGTCCACTCTCTACCCATCTGGGTTAGTCCTCCTTGCTCCCATGTAGACATTGGAAAGGGTGGGGGAAGTAAACAGAAGGCTTTTGCAAGTTAGACTCCACTTCTCGACACACTTGCCAGTGAGTTCAGAGTGGGAGCTCCAAGGAAGCCAGCAACAGAGCTTCACTGGACCAGGGGTGGTGGAGAGCGAAGCCCTGGCCTCTGCAGCAGGAGAATGTGGTTCAGGCTGAGATATGTGATCACCCTGGGCGGAGTTTTCCTGCCCCACACAAATCTCACCGCGTCTGAAGTTTTAAATTCAGTTCTGGTTTCCACGCATTGAGGGACACATTTTGAATGTGTCCCTTGCAGAATGACCCAGATTCGAGGGGCAGGGTTTATGTCAGATGAGAGTTAATGAGCTTGTCTTGGAGAACATTTCGTTGGTTGTATGGCCACTGGCTTATGCGAAGCACAGTTGGAGGGTTGACTACCCCTTGGCACAAACCTGGGCTTCCTGCCCTTGGAGATGTCCAAGAAGAAGCAGAAATGTCAGGAGATAGGCCCAGCCACTGGGGAGGCTGCTGGACACAGGCCACTTTCAGAGACTTTACACAATTTGGGGGTCCAAGTGGATGTCCGTCAGATGACATGTAAGACCCTCATAGGCTTGAGAGTCTGTGCTTCTGGTTCTTTCATACTTTGCTGTAGTTGTGGTCACCCATAGTTGTGTGTGCCCATTTTGAATTGTTGTTGTCAAACCTGTGCTGTTTGAGATTGTCTCCTCCTTGTTAGGAGTATGGCTCAAAGCTGAAAAGTCTGGGTTGTCTTGTATGAAAAGGACATCAGTTTCAACCTGGTGCATTTCACGAGACCCCTTGTTATCCTTCAGGGCGGTGGAGCTCGACTGAAGGTCAGAGGGAGGCGCAGTGACCCTGCAGGGCCTCATTATCTGTGCTTCTCAGCGCCAGAGAGCGGAGCAGTGCTTACAGCCTAAAGGGAGCTGCGGTTCTCCCTTGATTCTTAAGCAAGTTGTTAAGAAGAGATGTGTTCATATATTTTGAATTTTTTTTTAAATGATTTATTGTAAATGTAAAAGGAAGACCTTCCTTAGAACTTTGGGTGCAAGCCAGAAGCCCAGTGTCGTTAACTCTGATGGTCAGGTTCCTAGTTCTGGACTCTGCTATGTGTCCCTGTCCTTTTGAACAGGGGAGGGATTCCAAAGCCATGGGAGCCTCATCTCCAGCGTGTTCCCAGGTGGAGACAGCAACCCGCCAGTTGCTCCGATGTGGAGTGTTGGTCCCCTTAGCGACCTTCTTCCTGGTTACACATTCTTCCCCACCCAAAATGGACATGACCTTCAAAAATGAGGGAGTTGTTTTCCTGGTCACAGATGCATTTTTAAAATTTTTATTTTCAGTACATTAAATTTACTCATAAAAACATTCTAAAACTGTACAAGTTTTCCTTTTTAACAAAGTGTAATAAAACAAAAACCCAAAGTGTAAGAAGACGTAAACCAGCAGGGCGTAGAACTATCACCTTGCTAGTTTTACACACTGATAACAGATGTACTTTCTTAACGCAGTCTGTCATCAAGGTTAACTGTTGACTTCCCCCAAATACGCTGTAGATGCTCAGTTCAGTTCAGTTGCTCAGTCGTGTCCAACTCTTTGCGACTCCATGAATCGCAGCATGCCAGGCCTCCCTGTCCATCACCAACTCCCGGAGTTCCTTAAACAGGGGAGGCGCTGTCTCCATAACATGGGGTGCTGGGTTCAGATGCTGTAGGTTTGCCCCAAAGGCTCTTGCTTTTCTGCACCAAGTGGCTGCAGAGTGCTTTGCTCTGGGAATGTCAGGTGATCACGTCTCTGTCTTCCTCCCCTGCTGCTGCCACACACCCTCTCTCTCACTTTTCCACACTCCACATCCTCTCTAAAACACACATTCCTCTCTGTCCTGATTTCGAGATGGCCAGAGGAGCATCCTGTATGAAACAATGCCCATCCCTAGGCCCCGCGACGCCTTTTCTTCTTAGCCCGTTTGCTTTAACAGCACGCATCTGTTCACTTGTCCCTTCAGTTCTTCTTGGGGACTTCCCTGGTGGTCCAGTGGCTAAAACTCCCTGCTCCCAGTGCAGGGGGCCTAGGTCCGATCCCTGGTCCGGTAACTGGATCCTACACGCTGCAACTAAAGATCCAGAGTGCAGCAGATAAGGTCTGGTGCAGCCAAATAAATATAAGTGTTTCTTTTTTTTTTTTTTTAATCTCTGGATATGCAGGCTCCCTGAAGAGAGAGACTGTGCTTTATTCACCGCCTCATCTCCAGTTCCTAGAGCATCCAAGGCACGTGGGACGCTCACAGTAATTCTCTGAGGGAGACAAAGGAGAGAACTTTTAAGGGGATTATTCTCACCATCCTGACAGACATGCAGCGATAGGGAGCCCACCTTGCTGTGGGCCTGAAACAACCTGTTATGTCAGCTCAGCGTCTCTGAGGTCCCCACCCTCACTTCACTCCCTGGTAGGATGCTAGATAAGACACAGGATGCCCAGTGAAACTGAATTTGGGGGACACATGAGATTTTAGTATAAATACATCCTGTGAAATATTGCGGATGTACGTATACTGAACACTACTTCTTGTGTATTTTCATTTGCTCCATTTAACAACCCTACCCCCTCATTCCCTGATATGTATTGATTTGCCGTAAGTCAGGCTGTTTCCGTATTCTTTACAGTTTTCCTAAAAGGAATCGTCTCTAGTGTCAGCTTGCCCCTGGTGATGGAGCACCGATGATGGAGCCGTGATTCGTTCAGAACCCTTCTTTGACTGAAATATGCATGAAGAGTGATACTCATGTATGCAACCCACTCCCACCAACTTCTCCTCTCTGCCCCCCACTCTAAAAATCTTATTGAATATAAATGATAAGGACTGTTAGTAGGCATAACTTTGAGTCCTTTCTGATTTATTGTTTAAAACAAGTAACTTGCAGATTTGGACTTAATTATTGTAACTCCAGCTAAGAAATGACGTAGATACCTCTCTTAGTTGACTACAGATTTACTGTGAGGTTAAGGATGAGTGGGCTAGAATTTCATGTTAAAAAAGAAGATTGAGGAGTTTATTTTCTTTGAAAGGAAAAAAAAAATCTTGGACTCAAAGAGGACCTTTCTGAAGAGTGAGAGATGCCTCAGTAAAAGCCCATCTAAGTGCTAGGATGGATGTCCTTGATACTGAGTCGACAGCTTCCTTTTTACATGTAACAAGACAAAATAGGACTCCGTCAAACCCCACTGGCAGGGCCATTGAAGTAGCTGAATGAAAAGCTTTTTGAAAACACAGAGGGCCACATAAATGAGAAACAATAATATCTTTTCTCAGTTTATAGTTTCCACCAAATGTTCACTTGTTACTTAGCTGTAAAAATTGCCTGAGTAATTTAAGAAACAGCAGAGATTTATCAGCGGCCCGAGGCACAGTTGAAATAAACCAAAAACAAAGAATATGCCTTAGTGCCCATTGGGATAGTTTTTAAATGTAATTTAAAGTAGTTTTTCAGAATGTAATCGAGTATTGATGTGAATTTTAAAAAAAATAAGAAAAACCTCTAATATACTACCACAAACTAGCAAAATGTCGCTCAGCTTCATTTCTTCTTCTAAAGAAATAAGTGGACAGACATATTTATTTGGGTCCTTTAAGTATCTATCATTAGCACTGTTTTTGTAATTCATTTATCTTTGGCTGTGCTGGGTCTCCATTGCTACATGGGGCTTTCTCTAGTTGCAGCAAGCAGGGGTTACTCTTTGTTGTGGTGACTTCTGTTGTTGCAGAGCACAGACTAGGGCTCACCGGCTTCAGTAGTTGCGGTGCATGGGCTCGGTTGCTCCGAGGCATGTGGGGTCTTCCCAGATGCGGAATCAAACCCGTGTCTCCTGCCCTGGCAAGCGGATTCTTCACCACTGAGCCACCAGGGAAGCCCCTATCGTTAGCAATGTTGAGATCCCTGAAGCGTGGTTACTTTGAGTATAAGGCAAATGAAATTGGCGTTGTGAACGCCCATTGTGTTACCTGGGACGTCCTGGTTTTACGTCCTTGTCCCGTGTCGTGACCCTGTTCTGATGTGTTAGTGTAAGTCTAGCTACTTAGAGTGACATCCTGTTAAGCATCCTCGGAGACGTTCCGAGGAGTGAATTACAGAAATTAAAAAAAAAAAAAAATCGAAATTTGTCCTAGTTCCAGAAAGAAGGAAAGCCAGTAATTTTGACAAAATTTTTGGCAAGCAAATCTTCTCCAGATGATTGGCTTACATGTGCTTCACTGGCATCACAAACTCAACCGTGGGTCATCAGTGCAGAGAAAGGCTTTATCAGGCTGGGATCATCTGACAGCCCGGCAGAAGTTCCTGGCACTTGACCTGTACTTAAAGCATTAGCTACCACACAGTCCCTTGTTGGGTTGAAATGCAGTTCTCTATGGAGGAAACATCCCAGGGAAGAGACTGGACTCATTAAGGGTGGGCTCCACCTCACCGTAGCAACACGAGCTGAGGAGCTGATGGTCTCTAGGAGCTGACGGTCTCTAGGAGCTGATCGTTAGATCCATGGCAGCTGCTGGAGGTCAAGAGAAGGACCACAGTCCAGCCCCCACCTCACACCTGACATATGCCTGCGTGCTCAGCGTATCTGACTTTTGCGACCCCATGGACTGTAGCCCTTGAGGCTCCTCTGTCCGTGGGATCTCCCAGGCAAAGCGGGTTGCCCTTTCCTTCTCCAGGGGATCCTCCCAACCTAGGGATCGAACCTGTGTCTCTTGTGTCTCCTGCGTTGGCAGGTGGGTTCTTTACCACCGAGCCACCTGGGAAGCCTGGGCCCTGGGCGCAGGTGACACAGACCCGCATTTCCTCGCCTCCTCACTGCCATGGGAAGGGTTTCCAAACCCAGCTTGGCTCCCTTGCCAGGGTTTACGAAGGCTTGCCAAGTTCAAGCAGTCATTGAAGGAAAAGAATAACTAATTCGGGCAAGGTTGTTCCAAAGAGGCAGGAATATTTTCTCAGAAATTGCCAGAGAGGATGCAGGTGTTTAGATGTGTGTGTTTTGTGGCAAGTCGTTTGAAAATAAATAGTAATTTCTTTTGAAGATGTAACGAGACAACTGAATTGCAATCTCATGAAATTGGCCGTCTCAAAATGGACATCATTTTCTTGTTGTGTAATACTTTCTTATAAATAGTCGGTAGTCAGGACTCTGCTCAGATTGTCCTGGGACCTGTTAGAGTTTGGTTTTTAGTTCTTCTGTCTCCCAGCCGAGCCACTTAGGCGAAGAACACTGAGCCCTATCCTAACTTTCAATCAGGTGTACTCTGCTTTGTATCCATCATTGTCAACAGGGCTGGCTAAGGGCCGTTGTTCCTCGGAGGCCACAAGGGTTCATTTACTTTCATAGTTCCTTTACCCATTGTATACAAATGATAAATGTGCCTACAACTTGGAAGTTTTCAGTGACTGCTTTCTCAGTTTATGTGTGATTGGGGGAAAGGAGGGTGATGCTTAAAGAGAAAGAGGTGATTTAGGATCAGCTTGTGTGAACCCTGATATTTGTATTATGACTAACACTGGATGGAAGAGGTTATTTCATCTTGAATTATTATTTGTAGTGCAGATCAAGCTTTCCTTCAACACCCATTATAATTGCAGGAAGGGATCCGTTCCCAGGGCAACATTTCAGTTTCCCAAAATGTGATGCTTGATGTTGACAAGAATCTGGCTCTTCAAAGATCTTAAGAAATCTCGAAGGGCTTTAGACATCAATCAGGAAGATGGCCCCTGAGTTGATAGGAAGTGGGGTTCACTGTAGGGAGTTTCTTTCCAGGGAGTTCTCATGTGGATCCAGAAGAGGTGGTATCTGGAGCACCCCTCATTTAGCTTGACTCATTGGTAGTGCTTAAAATCATTTCAGCACAAGGCTTTCCACACAAAAGCTGTATACGTTAGGTCTGTGTCTTTGCAGACTCTGTCCATGGGGCAGAGGTCTGCAGGGTCCCCCTCGGGGATGGGGAAAACCTGAGTTCTCTTCAGTTTTCTACTGGTACTGGTTCCCAATAGTCTATCTCACTCGACGGACTCTCATGGAGATGAGTTACAGGCTAACTCCGGGATTCCTTGGCTCTAACGTGTCTGGTTTTGGCTGTTCCAGGCCGACTTATAGCCTGTTATAATCTGTTGTTTTGCTAAGACACAGGTGTGAGCAGCCTTGACCGCAAGGCAGGTGGGTGGCCATGTGCCTCAGGTGGTGAGTAGGCTCTGGGGACTGCAGTCACTGTTTCCCCGTTCAGCGTTTATCTACTTGTCACTATATACCTGCCTTAGGGGTAAATTATATACGATCATGAGACTTGTAATTTGGGGGCTTTGCCGAAATGGGCCATCACCAATGTCTGAGGTCTTCTGTGAAAAGGCCCAGGACTCTGGACAACTGGATGGAGTGTAGGTGCCATGGGTCCCATATTGTGAGACGTGTCCTGAGAGTGTCCATGTCACACCCCCTGATGAGCACACGAGGGGTCTCTGGTGGGGTACACGTCAGCTCTCAAGCACTGCAGGTCAAGGGATGTCCTTATCCCAGATCCTGGACTCCTGAGTATGATTATGGAAAGCCATGCAGCTTTCAAAAACAATCACCTCCCTTCTCGTGTGCTTTCAGATCTGCCCAGGCCAACACAAATGCTCCTGAGACCATGCTGTGTTTGTAGACAAAGAATGTCTATTAGTGGCTCATTATCTTGGGTCATGTTTGAAAATCTCTGTGAGCTTGTTAAAATAAGACACTGTGCCTTCCTGGAAACTGCTATTCTGTTACAAACAAACCAAAAAAACCAACATGCAGTTCAAGTGTCGTGTCTCTCCCTAGCCTCAGAATCATGACTTGAGACACTGAGGGGACCCCAGGCCCAGGTTGGTGTGGATTGGGTGTGGACTAGCTGGTGGGGGTCTCAGTGGGTCCTCTCTGCTCTGGGGGTTGAAGTGTAATGTGACCCGCTTGGTTGCCTTTCCTGCCTCCTCTGTGGCTGTGGAGCCCCACTTCCTGTCTTAATCATTTTAAGAGCTCGTGAGAGAGATTGAAATGAAAACAGACGGATGTAACTGAGATAAACTATCAAAATAGGCATGAAGGCAGTTTCTAGTTGTTGTTTAGTTGCTAAGTTGTGTCCGACTCTTTGTGACCCCAAGGACTGTAGCCCACCAAGCACCTCTGTCCATGGGATTCTCCAGGCAAGAATACTGGAGTGGGTAGCTATTTCCTTCTCCAGGAGGATTTCCCAACCCAGGGATCAAACCCGTATCTCCTGCATTGGCAGGTGAATTCTTCACTGCTGAGCCATTAGGGAAGCCCCAGTTTCTAGTTAAGTGCGTGCATGCTAAGTCGCTTCAGTCATGTCTGACTCATTGCGACCCTGTGGACTGCAGCCCACCAGGTTCTTCCGTCCATGGGATTCTCCAGGCAAGAATACTGGAGTGGGTTGCCATGCCCTCCTGCAGGCGGGTTTCTAGTTATGCCCCTCCAAATGCACATGAGGAGTAAAAGTCTTTTCCTCTTTCTTTAATTTTATTTCACTTTTCCTGGTGATGCTTTGAAACAGCCAATTCCTGATTTTAAATGTTGATTCTGGGTAAGGAGATAAAGCATATAGAAAGTGAAGTGAAGTCACTCAGTCATGTCTGACTCTGTCCAACCCCATGGACTGTAGCCTACCAGGCTCCTCCGTCTGTGGGATTTTCCAGGCAAGAGTGCTGGAGTGGGTAGCCATTGCCTTCTCCAGATAAAGCATATGCATGCATGCAAAGTAAAGACCTCAAGGAGGGCAGCTGAGCCCACTCAGAGGGTCAGCCTGTGTAGGAGGCCAGGTGGGGTCCCGGGCGTGCTTTTTTCAGCTGCCTCTCCCCTTCAGCCTTGGGGCTGGGAGTTGGGTGTTCCTGTCCTGAGAATCTCCATGGCCACCTTTCCTGGGTTTGTATGTTCTGGCATCCAAGGAAAGTGAGGGGCTCATCATGTCGTTGACTAAGTCACGTCAATTCGCTTCCACTAATCCAGTTTGCAAATTAAAACAAAGAAGAAAAGCATCTGCTCAACTGGGTGGCCATCTAGTCTGTCCAATTGTCAGACAGCTGAGGGCACCAGATTGAATTTACCTCAAGCAAACTGGATATGTGAAACTTGAAAATTTCTAAAATGGATGATTGTTCACTTTTCAAAAGTTCCTTTGCCCTATAAAAGATGAACAGGAGGATTTCTTTGAACAGCAGCTTCTTCCAGTACTCTAAAAATAAGATGTAATTAAGGTCCCATCTTTCTGGAGCATACGTTATACATAAAGCTGGCATATTGGTAAAAAAATGTTGAAAGTCTTTTAAAATTAACTTTTTCAATTAGTAAAATTTTTTATCTGATGGGTTCAATTTTACTAGTAGATACATACATGTCAATAGTTTTTGCTCTGGACTGGGGGAAGGGAAGAATACATCCTACTAGTTTGACGATGAAAAAGTTAACAATGAGGGCGGTTGCATCATGTGACCTGCTGCTCATTAATCTCACAGTATCTCTTCTTGGGGGAAAAAATGTCAAAACCTTTTAACCTTTAAGCCAGCAGGAGCGACGTGTTGAGCAAGCTGTTGTGTAAAATTCATAAGCATTTATCGTCAGCCCCCAGCCTACGGGCTTCCAAGCAGTTGAGCTGATTCCACTGGCAACGGAATGAATGTCATAGGACGGTTTTATATAAGTTGTCTAGAATAATTAAAGGTTTAGCTGGTAGACATTATGCTTCCAGGATGACTGTGTGGACTTCTTTCCCTTATGTTCATGCAGCCCTTCATTCAGTGTTGAACGTCCATTGAGAAGCCCCGAGCCGAGGAGTCGAGATTTAACAGCAGCAAAGAAAGGCCTTGGCCCTGCTCACCCGGAGCCCACACACCCTGCAGTGCACGAGTACCTTTGATGGCCCTCTCTTTTCCTCTTTCTCCTTCCTCTGCTTGTTGTCTCTCCTACCCGCTGTCCCAAAGCTCAGGGGGTCAAAGCACAGACTTGTCACATGTGAGTTGTTAACAGAATTTGTTTTTCTTTTTCTTGTAGCTCAGCAAGGGCATCAGCTTTGACTTGAAATGTATAGAAGTCTTGATTCCTTGTTGCTTTTAATTAATTTTTACTGGAGTATAGTAGCTTTACAGTGTTGTATTCGTTTCTGCCAGACAGCTAAGTGAAGTAGTATACGTGCCGATTCCTTGTTGGCTTGTGGTGATTCTCTGGGTAGGAGTGGCCCACGGAGAGAGAAAGGTGTGGTGGGGAGAACATTGGGAGGTGGAGGAAAAAGGAGGCTAATTAACAGTTTGGCTGATGGGAGCAGGTGGAGAAGGGAAAGGTCCTGACTTTGTCATGGCCAGAGTAGCACGGAGCATGTGCAGAACCACTGCTGCCTCCACGAGCAAGGCGAAAGGGAGCAGGCCTCTTTCATTCACTTTTTCATTCAATCACAGAGGTGCTCATAGTGCAGACAAGGAGGGAGAAGACGATGATTAGACCAAGGCTCTGCCAGGGTTGTGGACCTGAGGGCCTCGGCCGATGGAGAACCTTCCAGGGAGGCAGCCGTCAGGTAGAGTGTTTGCGATGGCTGCCTAAGCACCGTCAGGTGGAGAAGAGTGAAGACATGCCACACAGAGGGGATGGCAGACGGCAGCCTGGTTCCCAGTGCCTGAGCGTCGGCGAACATCTCTGCTCTCTACTTGTGTCCCCGCGGTTCCCTGAGAACGTGGCTGGCAGAAGGGAGACTGCCTGCCCTTCCTGCCTCCTCTGCGATGGACACTTCCAATGCAGTCCCACATGCCGTCCCCATGGTTAGCCTGGCTGGTGGGCAGGAATCTCCATTTTACAGTTGAAACTCTCAGTAGCTAAGGAACTTGCCCAAGGATCGCATATTCAGTGGAGAGCAGCTTCAGAGCTTCCAGGCCAAGTGTCAGGTTCCAAAGGGCACACTTTAAACCAGAATTCTGAGCCGCCTTGCCATAAATGAGCTCCCTGGAGGGTTCTGCCAGACCCTGGGCCCGGGGACCCCCCCAGCTCCCAGGAAGTTGGATTTCAGCACTGTTTACAACAGCTCAGTCCATCTGTGATGGTGCAGAAGTCTCTGTTATATTTGGATCATTCAAAAGTCTGTGTTATATTTGAGTCATCCATGCCAAGTGGCCCAGTTTTTCAGGATTTAGAATCTGAGAGACTTGATTTAAATGAATGACAGACATTGTGGGTACACAGGGTATGGAAGGACAGGAAATCTGAGCATTGTCTGGATTCCCAGCCTTTGTGTGCCCGTGGGCCAGTGTGAAACCCCTGCACTTCAGATTTCTAATGTTCAAGAATTTTGTGCCCTGCCTTTCCCGGGGTCTGTTTTAGCGCTAATATGATATATATGATCCTTCTTTCCATCACATTGGCATTAAGAAGCTTCTTTGGGGAATCCAAAAAATTTGTATGCATGGAACATGTGTGGGCATGACACATGAAGCAAAACGTGACCTCAGTTTAAGAGAGGAGCCCTGCATATCCCCCGTCGTAGGAATGAACTTCTCTAATCAGAAGTCGTTTTATTTATCTTTTATTTTAATTATTCTTATGCTTGGTTCTTGGGAAGCCCTGACTTCATACTGTTCTAACCGAGTAGAACGTGTGCAGCTCCACACATTTTTAGTAGGTTTTTAACTACAGAACAATAAAACATTTAGCAAATTATGTTAGAACATGTCTGCACACACTGCTCCTTTTAGATCTGTGCCAGCCATCCTGCTCCCATATGGGCTGACCAAGTGCATCAGCTGGACGAGGCAGATGGGGGCCTGGCATCCCTGAATAACTCTGGCACCTTCCCTTCGGCGTGGCAGGGCCGGCTGGCTGAGGCCTGGATCTGAGAGTCTTTTCAAAGGGCCTGGTTTTCTTGGTATTGCCCCATTGCCTCCTTATTTAGCCCACTGGTGGTTAAGCCATGAGCATCAGTGCCAGGACAGCACTTCCTGGGTAGGTTTTCTGCCCCCTGGTTTCACAATCACGTGCCTCCTCCTCTTGGGGAGAACAGCAGACAGGACGGTGGATTCCAGTGCGCCAGCTTGGCTGATCACTGAGCTGCTCTGATGAGAGCTTTACTGGGGGAAGAAATGAAGGTCTCAGAGCCTCTGTTATAGATGCTGTTTCTCAACTGTAATTTATGGAGAAGTGACTTGTTGCTGTTAATAGGGCATTTGGAATCCTGTGTGCTAAGTCACTTCAGTCGTGTCCAACTCTTGTAATCCTATAGGCTGCAGCCCGCCAGGCTCCTCTGTCCATGAGATTCTCTAGGCAAGAACACTGGATTGGGTTGCCATTTCCTTCTCCAGGGGATCTTCCCAACCCGGGGATCCAACTGGCATCTCTTAAAGTCTCCTTCATTGGCAGGTGGGTTCTTCACCACTAGCAGCACAGATCACATTTACTTAAGGAGGAAAAAATGGGAAATAGAACAGAAGCCTCGACACTGAAGTTGACCTAATTCCTGTTTCTCTGTGCCGTTGGCCCACCTGTGGTCATTCCTGCTTGTCCTTCCCCCCTCGCCCCCCGCCGCCCCCGACCATCATTCTGCGGCCCTGCATTCATGGAAGCTTGGCCCCTAGTTCCAGAGCCGGGTTTCCATGAGTAAGAAAGGGCGTGGCTGCTTTGGGAGCCCTGGGCCTCCCTGCAGGGCTGGTCCCTTGGCAGCCTCATGACCCACGGGCCCTGGTACGGGGTGGCCATTCACTGTGTGGAGCTCAGGTATGTGGGGGATGCAGCCTGTATGAGGTATGAGTGGAAAGGCAGGTAATTGGGAGGGGAGTGGAAAGGCAGGTAATTGGGGGCAACGCCCACGTAACTTGAAAGTCAGTCTCGGCCACTATGTAGCTGTGTCGTCTTTGCGAGGTTATTTCACCTCCTTGAACCTCATTTGCTAGTATGCATCATGGCATTAATGAGTTTGCCAAGCTGTTTGCACAGATTGAGACCTGGACTTGAACTCACATATCCAAGACCTGGACTCACATAGGCAAGACCTCATTTGCCTATGTGAGTGACCTGGAACCCATGGACCCCCAGTGAGTTCCTGCTGGGTGAGGGTGGCCTCCCAGTCAGCTCACCTTCATTGTGCCCGGTTTATAAAAGACTGCATTTCAAAATTAAGGACAGTTGCAGCAAATACGTCATTTATGGCAGCTTGAGCTACAGAAGCTCAGATGGTAAAGAATCTGCCTGCAATGTAGGAGACCCTGGTTCGATCCCTGGGTTGGGAAGATACCCTGGAGGAGGAAATGGCAACCCACTCCAGTTCTCTTGCCTGGAGAATCCCATGGACAGAGGACCCTGGTGGGCTACAGTCCGTGGAGTCACAAAGAGTTGGACACGACTGAGTGGCTAACACTACTAGGACTTTTACAGGTATAACTTACACCTCCAGGCACTGCGGTCTCTCAGTTTACTAAAAAAATAAAAATAAAAAATCTTTGCACCATATTCTCATTGAAAACTACGGTGCTTAGCCTCCTACTCTATGAAATTATAGCCAAGAGTTAAGGGCGATCATGCAGCCCACTGATAACTGTAAAGAGTGATCCCCGAACGAGCAAGAATGCACTTCACAGAAACTCTCTATTTAAGGAGTTTGGAGTAAGCCCTCCTGCCCACAGTGTCTCTTGGTGGTTGATCTCTGGAGTGGCCGGTGTCTGTCGATGTGACTAGGTTTTAGATGCAGGAGCTCGTTTTGGATTCGACACGTAAAAATGGGGCTGTATCGCACACGTAGACACTTCTGCCCAGTGGTCCAGCGGGCACCGCAGCGGTGTGGCCGGGAAATGAGCGGGAACTGGGGAACACAGATGCCAAGGCTCTGAGTTCTGGCTCTGCTGTTTGCTGGCTGCTTTGTAAACGACACTGGGCAACGCACTTCTCCCAACCAGCTGCTTTGTGGAGGCGCTTAGATCTAGTTTGTAGGGTGTTGTTTATGAGACAGTCTATGAGCCGTAATTGTAGGAGCAGAAGAGATGAGTGATAGTAAGTAGTGCATCCATCGATATCAGCGTTACCAGCCAGAGGCGGCACGGGGAGGAGAAAGGGCTGGTCCTCCTTCTACCCAGTGACCTGGTGACTCACATACCCGTGTTAAGCCAAGCAGGTCCCTGGCCCTCAAACCGTAGCCACCTCTTGTGTCAGCAGGGCTCCCCACCCTGTGGAGCGGCTTTGAAAGCTACAGCGCTCTCCAGACGTGAGCTGCGTGGCCATCGTCTGGTCTCTGTAGTCTTCCTTGATGTTTCCCTTTTCATCTCCACCTTCATCAGCGGATGGATCGGGTTACAGGCTCCTGCAGTGATTCTATCAGACGCTTAGGATCTATGCTAACACATCCCAGAAATCCACGGTCGTGAAAATACTTGCCAGAACACTATAATAAATTTCACTCACTGTTTGTTTACTTCAAGTTCGTTTGTTAAGACAGGAATATTTATTTATCTTACTTGGCAACAAAGAAACCCAGAAATTTAGTCTGTGTAGATGTATGTGCGTGTGTTAGTAGGTCATTCTCATGGGTCCACGCTGGACGATGTGAGGAATTTTGTGTCTTTTTCCCTTTTGCTCCCCATTGTGGGCCTCTGTGCCTTTTATTCTCCAAATGCTGATTTGCTCCGGACGACAACCCTATGTGTTAATCTGGCAAATCTTACCCAGATTTAAGAACATGGCTCTGTCCCTTTAGAACTTGTAGCTTATTTTCATTGTCATTTTTCTTTCTTGAGTAGCTTTTAAGTCAGTGTTTGAAGGATAAACTCATTAGCAAAATACTTGGAATAATCCAATAGATGATATCTTGATGCCAGTTTTGTGTGAATCATTCGCACATTTCACAAAGTTGTATCTCCCCTTATGCCAAAGCCACAGTAGAAAGATGAAAAAAAAAATTATTGAGCTATTTTTTTGTCATGCATATAATGCCATGATACCTTAATATATTTATAGACATATATATGTATAATGTAATAATGACATACTATAATAGTATAAAATGATATAAACAGTTGTTTCAGCATCATCTAAGTTTTATCAGCCGCAGAGACACAAAGATCAAATCAAAATCGCTAAATACAGTTTTTCAATTACTGAAGCTTTTCATTTTGTTACTAATAGTCCTAAATTTCCAAATATTGAACCTAATTTCTGGTTGAACCTAGGACAGCTATGAAACTTTCCACACAGTAAACTTTCCAGCCCCAATTCACTATTGTTTTAACAAGGCGCGGTAAGGTGATTTGCATGGTGGTTAAAAGCATCAGTTTTAGGGTCAGACTTTCTGTGTCAGGGTCCCATGTCTGCTCACTAGTGTGGATATCTTTGCAAACTTATTTGACATATTTACTTAACTAGTCCAACTAGTTGGATTTTAGGTTAGATACTATGCTTCTGAGCTTCCCTGGTGGCTCAGTGGTAAAGAACCTGCCTGCCAATGTAGGAGACACAGGAGACAATCCCTGGGTTGGAAAGATCCCAGTCCAGTATTCTTGTATTCTTTTTTTTTCTTTTTAATATTTATTTATTTAGCTGCTTCAAGTCTTAGAGATGGCACTTAGGCCTAATTGCCCTGCAGCATGTGGAACCTTCCTAGGACAGGGATTGAAACTGCATTCCCCACATTGCAAGGATTCCCCACCACTGGGCCACCAGGGGAGTCCTTCTCCAGTATTCTTGCTGGGAAATCCCATGGACAGAGGAGCCTGGCAGGTTACAGTCCATGGGGCCATCGAGAGTCAGACAAGACTGAGCAACTGCAACAATAACAACTGTGCTCTTACAGAATGCACCCATGTTGTTATATTTATTAATGTATTTTTCAGCTTTTACATAGCTGTTTCTTAATTTAAGAAAACCAATAGGTATACACACACACACAAAAAAAGATACTTCTTAGATTTTAAGACAGTAAAAGATGTGGAAATGTGTATTTCCAGAATTTTACACCCCTCACATCACCATTTAGGAAGATTTTAATTGACTGCAGATGTTAACATATATGTTGAAAAATTCCCTGGTAGTTCATTGGGTTCTCATCAGCAATCTAAACCAAGATGGTAGGTACCCCAGGCATAGATATTTTGAAGCCTACCCATTTCCCACAGACTGAAATGGTTCTACCTGGTTCTGCTGTTTAAGGACCTGTGAGGGCAAGACTACATGGACCCACTAAAAGTTAGGTGGTGGCTTTCTTCTTAGACTTCATCCACTGAAGTCCTCTTAGTCTACGTGTGATGAAACTAAGGCCCGGCAAGTTCAGGTGACATTGTTAGTTACTGGCAGAATCGCGTCTGGCGCTTGGGCATACTGACCTCCGAGACAGGGGTCTCTCCTAAACCATTCCCCCACACGGAGAGAGCTAAACACCCTGGTTCTTCCTGCTCCACTGGAGAAAGACATGGCATTTTAGAGCACAGAAATTCATCAAACATTGAAACATTTGCTGTTTTATTCACTCCATCTCTTCTTTAGGAATTATCTTGGAAAAAAAATAGAAAAAGTTATTCCATTGACCAGTGATGACCAGTTATTGTTCCTTTTGTCAACAGGCAAGATGATGAATGAAGTCCTGGCAGCTTCCAGTGTCCCAGGCCTTGTAGACATAAATGAGACGTGCTTCAAAGTTCCAATGTGCACCACATCGGATCTTGTTTAAGGAAGCGTTAAAAGGAACCCACCGTTACCTATTGAAGGCTCTGTGCTCTCAGACATTGTTTCTGATTGAATCCAGAGGTTACAAGCATGCCTCCCTGTATTACCTGTTGGAGCAGGTTTAATTTTATAAATTTTAAACACAAACTCTATGAGTTTCTAGTCCATAATTGTTCTTTTTGAGGATCCACTCAGATGAACAGTATTGCATCTGTAAGAAATACGCAATTCCACAGGACCAGAATTTTTTTTGTTTTTTGGAATATAAATGGCAACAAACTCCAGCTGTAGCATCATCCTGTACCAGTGATGAGAAGGACAGATTGCAAGGAAGCTGTTCAGGGAGAAAATGTCATGTTGTGTTGGAACTACAGATTACTGGAACCATAGCTGTAGTAAACTAAGGCTTTTTTGCTTAAACACAACGTGCAAAAACTGTGGTTCTTGACTGGTGGCTTTCATCCATCGTTATTAGTCATCTCCTTGGACACGCAAACGTTGAACGTCTTCAATTTCTATTAAAAAGGAAAAGAGATGCAGCTTTGAGAAAATCCAGGTTCAATGTAGTCTTCCGGGTATCTCAGCCCAGCTTTCGTGTCCTGATCTTATGAACAGCAGGTACCTGGTGGTAGGGGAGAAGCCTAGGGAGAGAGGAAGGAAGGGCGTCATCCCATTGCATTGTAAACATACTTTATAAGTACGTTTTTTAATCACTTCTTATTCAGGCAGAGATTATAAAAGTTTGTTGCAAATATTCAGACCAGGTTCTGGGTTTTGGAAATTATCAGAGTTCACAATACCTGCAAGGGGTGGGGGGTTGGAAAAAACCCACAAACTTGAAATATGAACACTCTTTACACTTAAAAGAATATTTTTATCATTCTTTTATTTGTTTTGGCTCTGTCACAAATTAAAGTGCTTGGAATGCTGTATCTGTGGTCTCTTGACATTTAATCAATGAGAACCTAACACTTTCACAGTATGCTGTCACTTTGGACATTCATAATAAAAATTGAAACGGATTTTGGTTGGTAGTCCTTTATTTTGCTTTGTAGCTTAGCGCATCGTTCATGGTTCGTCTCTGCCTATCGTCCAAGCGCTTTGTGTGGCCGTATACCTTGACATAGATATACACACAGTTAAGGCCTTTCCGTCTTCATCAAATCACTGTTGTTTTCTGTATGTTAACAGTCACTCTCTCTTTGTTGAAAGGCTGGGATATTTTTGAATGCTAAGGGCTTTTAGATTATGCTTTCTACAATACAGAGTAAAAATAATTCTTGAGGACTCTTAGCTTTCTGCAGTTTCTGATTATACCACATTTTCTATTAAATGCATTATAATATATTTTGATATTTTCTGTTAAATAAGTAGATAACTGGAGAAGGCTGTGGGCAATCCAGCTATGGGCTTTTCAGTCACATCTTTTTGCTTTGGCTCTGCCCCATGTGTTGTGTGCTAGAGTATATTTTTATGTATTCCATAATATTATAGTAAGAAATTAAGAAACTCCAGTGAAACCCAAACACCTGAGCCTGTGTAGAAGACTTAGGCCTTGCTTGGCACTTTTACGGCATTTGATATGGAAATAAGAAAAGATCCCTTTCCTTTTTTTCTTTTGTAACTAAACTTGCAATTGGCAGATATGCCATTCATCTATCTCCCGCCTACCATCATTCCCCCCAAAAGGAACAGCATGGATTGGGAGGTAAACGTGGACATTCTAGTGCATAATTGAGCGAATGATGTTGGAACTCTTCAATTAGGGGAAGGGAAACCTAACAGGAGGTTCTGGGTTCTTTTCAGTGGGTGGGTGGCAGGAGAAAGAGTGGAATGGTGAACCAACTTAAAAATAGGATCATTCCTTTAGACTGAGTTTTGTATAGTGTTCACATTTAGCTGGAGGTGATTTCTGTGATCAGGCGTCCATCCAGGACCCAGCTGTTAGAAGAGTCATCTTTTCTAAAGTCCCAAGGCACCATAATAAGGTCAGAGGTTGATGCTTTTGTTCCATGGATGAATTCCTTTTCGAAGCCTCTACTACCCTCTCCTCTCTCTTCTGAGCATTTGGACCTGCATCTCTGTTTGTGAATCAGCATGAATATTTACCAGTCCACACTGCATCCCTGCCTTCAGTCAGCGGCAAAGGGAAGCTTTCAAAAGTCACTATTCTCTAGGGACCGAAGACATTTTGAGCTGATTTTAAAGACACTATTAGGTGACTTTGACAAACTGAAGCTATTCTGTATTTACACAATTAGAAAGAATCCTTGATGTGGGTTGTTTTATCAGTAGATGGTGGCTTCTCATATGAATTCTAATACTGAGATCTCATTCCAGTGAGACGGGCGGTCTTAAGCAATGTCTTCGTGGTTAAATTCTTCAGAAAGGGGGGAAAAAAACCTAAGTGTCTGTTTCAGAATGGTTCCCTGCATAGGAATTACACATAGATGATTATTTTCAAACCAATCTGTGTTTTAAATGATTGAAGAACACAAGTAGTTACGAAAGCAGTTGAGTTTGATGCTTTAGAAGAAAGCCTCTTTCTGGTCATTTTCAGTGATTTTTCCTAAATCTGCTATTTCTGCATCCATTTGTTAAAACTGGGGAATATTCCACCCTATTGTGGATGGTATCAAATCACATCATTTTCACGGCTGGAGTTTCTCTCGGGGGACTGCTTCTCTATGACCAGGAGAGGACCCTGGTGCAGTGTTTAGACTGGGCATATTTATTGTTTTATAGGTTCTCACTGCACCTTCTAGTGTCTAGAAATGTTATGTTTACTTCTTTTATTTCTTCTGAGGTATACATCTCTTTCAAACATTTTTAAAAATACTATAGCAAATGAGTCTACCCGTGGGCTATCAGGAAATAAAATGAGGGACTTCCCTAAAGGTCCAATGATGAGGATTCTGAGCTTTCACTTCAAGGGCACAGGTTCAATCCCTGGTTAGAGAACTAGACCCTCCAAACTGCACAGTGCAGTCAAAAAAAAAGAAAATGAAGTTCATTTTCACATTCTGGTGTTACTGCAAAAACAAATTATGTATTTTTTAATCCAAACATATACAAATCAAATATAAACAGTTTAGGAAAGAAAATTGTAAACTAGAAAATATATATACATTTAATTATCTAAACTCTTTATATACAGGCCTAAGTATAATAGTATATTTTCTAAAAAGATAATATGAATACAAATTTTTAAATCCACTGTACGATCCACAATCTAGAAGTAAATGTGCCTGAGTCTAACAGCTTGTGTGGCTGGGAAAGAAACTGATACGCCTTTTATAATTTTGCTTGGATAATCATGGGTGGGAAGATTATTACTGAGTAGAAGCAATTGCCATTCCAAAGATTTTTTAAAAATTGTGTGAAGACTGAGCCAAATTCTTATTTTATATCATCTTAAAGGATCCTTCCTAAAGAGTTGCATTAATATTTAAATTCCCCCACAAAACATCAAGCAAATGAAAAACCACAGCAAACAAGACAGTCCGTGGTGGGCACCTCCCTCCTTCCCACCACATCATTCCTGTCCTTCCATCACAGACAGGAAAAAGAAACAGGCTAAGAAGGAAGAGGAAGTCGTTTTTACCAGAATATGTCTATGTTACCAAGTTTTGCGGTGCCTGTGTAGGTGTAAGCATGTGTGCACACTTCACGGGCCTGGAGGCCAGTGCAGAGAGAACTGGATTCACGTAGACCACAGAGAAGCTAAACTTGCCAAGAGGAGGCCTGGCCGGGCAAGTTCAGGAGGCCCTGGGCAATGAGGAGACAAGCTAAGGTCCTGCCACGAGAGCTGGTGGGGAAACGTCTCCCCGGAAAGTGACCAGCAGCTCCAGAGATGGAGGCCCTCACTTGTGTGCTTCGGCCAGACTGCAGCTGAAGCCCTACCTCCTGTACACTGTCTGACTCCAACCAAGTTGGCTTTTTACTAGAATGTTATATGTGTGTGCGTGCTTAGTTGCTCAGTCATGCTCAACTCTTTTGCAACCCATGAACGGTAGCCCACCACGTTCTTTTGTCCCAGGGATTTCCCAGGCAAGAATACTGGAGCGGGTTGCCATTCCCTTCTCCAGGGATCGAACCTGCATCTCCTGCGTTGGCAGGCAGATAGATTGGTTACCACTGAGCCACCTGGGAAGCCCAGAATGTTACACACTTGTCTCCAAATACAAATACTCCTTTGTGATCCAATGTGTATTTATTCAGTGCTCACAGAACCGGTTAGTGATCAGAGGTGAAGAGATGAATGAAAATGACGCTTCTGTCCATCACTCAGATCTGCCAGTTAGGCAGGCAGGCAGCTGTGCATTGTCTATTAAACAGAAGCTGAATGAAAAAGAGGCCCATGTGGGTGGGTTTTAGCCAAGAGTTTCCCTAAAAATGATCACTTTTTTTTGTCAGCTCAACTTTGCACTGAAGAAGAAAGAAAACAGTTCTTACAATCTATCTTTTGCTGTTTTCTAGCCAGTGATAAGCTTATTGTTTATTTGGCTTTGAGAATTTGGGGTTTATATTTGCATATAACAGTGAGCCATGCCTAGTCAGAAATATAGTGTTTCTAAGGGCTTACCTGATTTCTGTGGCCTGGCAGCAAAGTTTGAGGTTTTGGTTTGAGATTGAGATTTCACAAATAGGTTCTCCAGCCGGAGACTCCTCACAACAGATCCTAAACACGATCATTCTTTTTCAAAATCCCTAAACTTTAGCAAAGAAAAGTGCCACCATCCACGGATGCGGTCATTAAATCTGACCCATGAAGTGGCAAGTTTCAGCGGTCAGTAGACGGAGTGAAAAACTCAAACTACTCTCAGTGACTTTGGCTTTACAAAGGGACAGAACTGACTATACAAAATGACCTTGAGAAACTATAAATAGAACACAAGAAGCTATTTCTACATGCAAATTCAGAGTTTCTTGAGAGATCTCTCTTATTTCCAAAATATATATATTTAATGAAAGGAGGACAGACTATAATGAGAGGGCTAGGAATACGTGGAGTTATTCTTCACCCACATCTTCCCTGGAGGGGGTTTGATTTCCCTGGGCCATCTGAGCGGTACACAAACAACACGCCTGGCTTTCCTGGGTCCTTGTCACAGTCAACAGACACATGGAAGTAAGTTGACTCAAAGTTCTCAGTCTAGTGAGAGCATGCTTACGAAGATGTTATTATTAAATACAAAAGAGGAAAGCAAAACCAATAGAAAATCAGTGAATTGTGGATGCCATCCATCATTAGCTCACGTCCTTCTCCGAGGCGGAAAAGTGAAAGTGTTAGTCACTCAGTCATTTCCGACTCTATGCGACCCCAGGGACTATAGCCCACCAGGCGCTCTCTGCTGACCCCTTCTCTATTTGCAGTCCGACTAAAATTCCTCAGGATGCTTAACTGGGCCATCAAAATTTTCAAACTGAGGTTCTGCAAGATGATATCACAATAAGCTCTCATTTCCTAGCATAGTAGGGGTATTGATGCTTTTCCAATGAACCTCCTGTTTTTAAGGAATTTGAATGTATTTCTTAAATGTGCTGTGCTTAGCTGCTCAGTCATGTCCAACTCTTTGTGACCCCACAGACTATAGCCTGCCAGGCCTCTCTGTCCTTGGGGATTCTCCATCCAAGAATACTGGAGTGGGTTGCCATGCCCTCCTCCAGGGGATCTTACTGACTCAGGGATGGAACTCAGGTCTCCTTCACACAAATGCCCTACTGGCTATAACCCTACTGTCTTTGCTGTTGCAAATGGCCAGCAGAGGGCTCACCTTACCAGTGCTGCCAGCCACAGAGCCTGGTATACAGCCTCTAACATAAATAGAAAATACCAAGCAGTCACTCTCCTAAAAGCAAAAAGGAACCCCCCTTTAAAAGAAGAGTTTTACTTAGTGCATTTTTGTTCAGCCCTTACACATGGAGTCACTAAACACCAGCATCCCATAGGAGTTAGCTGTGCTTGCATTAAGAAAGCTTCTGCTCACATCGAATCTGTTCCTTTGCCTGCAGAGAAGATTGTGTGTGTCCTTATTTTGTGTCTCCTCAGCTGCCTTCAGTTCAGTCTTCAGTTTGCTCCGTCTTAGTCGTTGCTTGATTTTCGCATAGCTTATTTGGCACCTGTACTGGCAGCCGAAGGTGCCCCCAGGTGCTAACATGGCGGTTCCCAAACGTGTCTGCACTTTACAATCACCTGGGGAGCTTAAAAAAATTAGCTGAGCATTCCCGAGCCATTCCCGAGGTCTGATTTGTAGGGTGTGCCCTGGGCACTGGGAGTTTTAAGAAAGATCCCCAGGGGTTCCTACTGTGCACACACGTTTGGGAACTGCTGGGCTACAGGGAAGGAAGGAAAGGATTGGTGAGCCGGAGCCTGAATCCGAGCCCTGACTCCTGTCTGTTGTGCGAGTTGGGGTAAGTTACCTAACCTCGCCCAGCCCTGACTTCCTTGTCTGCAGAGTGGAGATAATCATGCTGGTGATTTTCTCATCTGTGTAGTGAAAATATCATGTACGTTACACAATCAGTGACAACGCGTGTGATGTGTTTGGCACAGGAAATAGTAGCTGGCGTCATCTCTCCCATGGGTAAAATAACGTTTAGTCCATTTCAAAGACAATGACACGCCCTGTGGATGATTAAGTGAGGTTGGCTTAATGAAAGTGAAATTAGGTAGGGTGACAGGCTCGCTGCCCTCACACTTGCCTTTTTTTTTTTTAACACCCCTCCCCCAATTGAATTGTTCATCTGTTGCTAGCTTTTTGGAAAGAATGATACAACGTTATACTCAGAGATAAGGCCATTGTGTTCGTCTGTTTTCCCAGGATGGGGTGAGTCTCCCTAGAGTTTTGTGACTAGGATCTGCGCAGCAGATCAATCGGAGAAAAACTGGGAAGTGAATGTTTTTGGAAAGGCCAGCGGGACTCCCTGGGTTGGGTGGGCACATTCACTGATTAGAGCCGGCCCCGACGTGGTGGGACGTAAGGGGGTGCGTCTGTCATGTGCCCACACCATGCCTGTCAGCTCCTCGGTCCTCAGCGAGTCAGAGTCTAACCCCTGATTGTAATTTTTAATCTAAGAACTCTCTTCCACTCCTTCAATATTTATTCACTTCTTTTTTGTTTTGCCATCATCTCAAGAAAACAAAAATTCAGTAAGAAAAGATCATGTGAATGTATGGCAAAAACCACTACAATATTGTAAAGTAATTAGCCTCCAATTAAAACAAATAATTTACACAAAAAAGAAAAGAACCACAAACACAATGCCTATTGAGATGAACTGGTTCCTGCACGCAGACCCCTGGGGCCGGGATGGGGGTGGGGAGAGAAAGTCTGTCTTATTTTGCCAGGTGGCCCTTGGGAGGTGGCCTTTGTGGAGGGAAGGGGAGATGAGTGGTGTGCATTCCCCCGAGATAAAAATCAGAGGAAGATAGAATGTCAGAGCCCAAAGGAGCCTGAACAACCATCTGAACCCCAGGGGTCCCTAACTGGGAGCAGTCTGAAAGTATACGCGGCATCATAGGCAGATAGAAATGTGTCTTTGATGGGGGCCATGGCTTTTCAGCAGATTTGCAAAGAGCTTGGTAACCCTCCAGTGTGAACCAATTTTACTAATAGCAGAACGGAAACAAAGGAAGCTGTTCAAAGCTCCCAGGCTGTCACAGTGGGCACAGAACGCAGGTGGCCACGCTTCTCCCCCAGCTCTGCTCCCAGGTTTCACAGCAGGTTTTAAGCATCATCGGGCGGGTGTGCATGTGAGGGGGGGAATGTTTTAGCCACAGGTTCTGCTTGTTCCCCATTTAGTACAGCCTGAGCCAGTGCCAACGTGATACACAATGAGGTTCCCACTTTCTTGTAACCAGGGACGTTGTGTCCCAAAGGCACTTAAGGAAGAAGTCAGGGCTGTTGGAGCTGCTGAAAACCCCTATTGTTTTAACCTGCAGGAAAGATTCGGTCTGGCTCAGAGTTTTAGCAGGAATCAGGCCTAAAGGAATTGAGCCCACAAATTGGGGGAAGTAGGTGTCTTAGTCTGTCCGGCTCCTATGGATAAAATAATACCATCAACTAGGGGATTCTAAACAACAGAAATGTATTTCTAACCGTTCAGGAGGCTGGGGAGTCCAAGATCAAGGTGGTGGCAAGTTTGATGTCTGATCAGGGTCGTCATCTTGCTGAGCCCTCATGTGGGAAAAGGGAGAAGGCAGCTCTCTGTGGTTTCTTGTTCATTTGTAAGGGCCCCACGCTCACAACCCCATCACCTCCCAAAGGGCCTCCATCACAATGGGGGTTAGGTTTGATTGCTTAAATGCCAGTATCATTTTAATAGACATAAAGGTGAATTTATTTTTTAAGTTATTTTTAATTGGAAGATATGTTAGTCACTCAGTCGTATCCAGCTCTTTGCAACCTCATGGACTGTAGTCCGTCTGGCTCTCCTGTCCATGGAATTCCCCAGGCAAGAATACTGGAGGGGGTTGCCATTCCCTTCTCCAGGGGACTTTTCTGACCCAGGGATCAAACCTGCGTCTTCTTTATTGCAGGCAGATTCTTTACCTCCTGAGCTACCAGGGAAGCCCCAGTTGGAAGATCATTGCTTTATAGTATTATGTTGGTTTCTGCCATACATCAGCGTGGCTCAACCATAGGTATACATATGTCTCCTCCATCTAAAACCTCCCTCCTGCCTCCCACCCCATCCCACCCCTCCAGGTTGTCACAGAGCACCGGGTTTGAGCTCCCTGCGTCATACAGCAAATTCCCACCAGCTATTAATATATTAACATATAATTGATGTAATATAAAAGTATATATAATAATATCTGTTTTGCATATGGTAATGTATATGTTTCAGTGCTACTCTCTCAATTTGTCCCACCCTCTCCTTCCCCCACTCATATATTAATGCATTTATATGATATCTAGAAAGATGGCACTGATGAGCCTGTCTGCAGGGGGTTAGGTCTTTAATTTATGAATTTGGGGGGGATCCAAACGTGGTCAATAACAATAGGCAAAGGCCTACAAGAAAAGGGTGTTTTGTGTTTCCTTTTTCTTTCTTTCGTGTAGTTTCACTTTCATGAGGGCTCCTAAGTCACATAGGTTTGGCAGGATGGAGCAGTCTGACAACTCTGTGCGGTTCTGTTAGACCAGATACCAGCAGGACCACCCGATTATAGTAAGACTGTGGTTAGAGAGAAAATGTGAGCACACAATCAGAGCTCCCTTCTTGTGGTTGGAGCTGTAGGTGGGAGGATTTCATGGGATCCAGAGAGTGCCTTGTGGGAAAGGCTTTGAGGGGACCCTGTGCCCCCAGGGGAGAGTACAGCCTGCTGCTGCTGCTAAGTTGCTTCAGTCGTGTCCGACTCTGTGCGACCCCACAGACAGCAGCGCACCAGGCTCCTCTGTCCCTGGGATTCTCCAGGCAAGAACACTGGAGTGGGTTGCCATTTCCTTCTCCAATGCATGAAAGTGAAAAGTGAAAGTGAAGTCGCTTAGTTGTGTCCGACTCTTAACAACCCCATGGACTGCGGCCTACCAGGCTCCTCCGTCCATGAGGTTTTCCAGGAGTACAGCCTAGTGGTCAGCCGTGCAGGCTCCGAAGTCGATTTTGCGCAGGTTGTGAATCCCAGCTCTAACATGCGCTTGTGTTTAACCTCATCTTCCTGTGGGCCTTCGCCTCCCGCCTGTCAGATGGGGACAACTGTGCCTCCTGAACAGGACTATTTAGAGGACAAAATGGGAAAATGATTGAAAGTGGATTCTGGGTCTGACAAATCCCATCTGTTCTGTTGAATGTATTCTGCATTGTAAGATTATATTGTCACTTTCAAATTATCTTGAAAATGAATACTTCTAACTACACTAGGAAGGAATCAGGTCTGATCATTCAAGTTCTAAGTTGATGATGAAAATAGGAGAGTCTTGAATGACCGCCTCCTGTTTACCTCTTATATCAGCTGCTGTGTCATATGATTGACCTCAAGCTTCTTTTTCTTTCTTTTTAATATATTTATTTATTTGGCTACACTGGTTCTTAGAGGCGGCATGTGGGATCTAGTTCCCCAATCGGGGATCAAACCCAAGGCCCCTGCATTGGGAGCATGGAGTCTTAGCCGCTGGACCACCAGGGAGGTCCCTCAAACTTTTCCTGATTTGTTTTTTATTTTCTCAAGTCAGGAAAGAATACATGCTCGATATAAATGATTCTAGCCAGCGCAGTTTATAGAGACAAAGATGACTAGTCCATAGTTTTCTAAAACAGCTACTCATAAACTTTCTAGGTAGACTGGTCTGGCCCAGCCCTCCTTGTGGAAAAACCTAGAACGTATCCTTGATGCGCATGGTTTTTACACTTGCCTCCTGACCTAGCTGCATAGCATGGTTTCCTAGTGACACGTGTTTGAGGAGTTCTGCACTCCAGGAGATAGTATATCGACAGGACTACTTCCTGCTTTAGAACGTGTCCTAGCCGCTCCAGCTGTGTTGAGCACAGGAAGTGGACTTTGAGGGGAAAGGAAGATCCGTGCCCCGGTCGGGATGTGGAAGGAAGGAGCAGGGAGATGCAGAAAGCTCTGGGGCACAGAGAGTCCTCATGGAGGCAGAGAAGTTGGTGTTAGGTCACTGGAGACAGGAGGAGCCAACTGGGAGTGTGGTGATGAGGACCGAGGCCAGGCTGCCCCCAGAGAGGGCTGGGCTGCTCCTAGCATGACCTGAGCCTTGTGCAGATACAGAAGGGAGCCCCACTGCCTTGAAGATACACAGCACAGTGAGAGGGAACAGAGCTGGGTTTCAGTCCTTGCTCACCCTGGCACAGGTGCTCTTGTGCAGTGTGCAACGTGAGCAACTGTGCTCAGCAGCCCCAGGAGAGATGAAGAGTTCAATCATTTCTGGCCCCCGCTGCCCTGAGCCAGGGAGAACAAGGGTAACCCTGAGGATCAGGATCCTGTTCGCTTAGGCCAAGGTTGTGGAGGGGATGTGGGAGGGTGGAGAAAGTGCTGGAAAGACGGAGAGGTTGTGGATCTTCCTGTCCAGAATCCGGAGAGCATCCCCTTCAAGCTTCTCCAGGGCTCTGTGGACATTCACAGCCTCTGTCCCCGCCTTCCCAGCTGCCCTCGCACATTCTTCGTGCGTCCAGGCCCTCCTCCCCTCCTCATTCGAAATCCCCTCGCTCCCTGCGCCCTGGGATCTTGACCTTGGCTGTGAACGGCCACAGAGTGACCTTCCACGGGTGAGGGTGGGAGAGGCTTGTCTAGAGCCCAGCGGAGGGGAACACCGGTCTCAGCTTCCTAGTGCCCAGCCTCGTGCTGGGGGCCCTCTGGGATGTGACGAGGAAATGAAGACAAGGAGCAGAGGTTGGGTCCCCACCCCACCCAGAGCAGCCTTCTCAGCATCTTGTTTGGGGTGCACCAGCTGTCAGCTTCCCGGGCTGCCTCTGTCTTCAATGCCTGCCTCCTCTTTTGTCTGCGTCATCTCCCCTCTCTTATGAGGACACTAGTCTTTAGATTTAAAGCCCACCCAGATAATCCAGGATGATCCTATCTAGAAACCCTTAGCTTCCCTACAGCTGCAAAAACCCTTTCTGAAAATAAGGTCCCATTCAAGGGTTTCAGAGGTTAGGACGTGGATGTGTCTTTGGGGAGCTACCATTCAACCCACAGCAACCATGATCCCAATCCTGCCTTTGGTCCTCATGTATTTCTTGCATTTTCCTTAGGTTGGCCACTGCCTTGACCCCTGCACTGGGTAGAATATGAAATATTCTAGAATATCGCTTGAACAGTGCTAGGACACATTGACTGTGGAATAGGATTCCACAGAAGGGGAGGGTCTAAGCTCAGGCCCAAGAAGTTGGTTTAAGGAAAACCTTAAATCTGTTGTTTTCCACCCTGGTTCCTAATCCAGACAACCTCTGTCTCTTACCTGAGTTACTACAGTACCTTCCTAACAGGCTTCCTGCCTCCAGATTCACCTCCTTCAATTTCCCTCCACACCACCTTCAAAGTAGTGATCCTTCCAAAATGTATATCTGACTGTGCAAACCCACACACATCACACACGAAGACAACCCGCATGCCCGTTCCCACTGCTCTTAAGAATAAAGCCCAGATCCCTGACCTGCCCTGCACTGGCCTCCTTCTGTCCCCCGACCCCAACCCTGAGCTTAAGCTGCACTGATGTTCCCCGGCCTGCGAAGGTGCTATACCCCAGGCACCGTGTTGAGGCTTGGAGGCTCATATTTTTATTTTGAAGGCTCTCAGCTTGTAATCCTGTCAAACATTAAAATACACCCACGTGCCACATTGAATATTTTAGAGTGCAAAAAAAAATATTTTAAAGGTTTTCATATTTCAAGTAATTTTGGAATGATTGGATTCTGAGTGACTCCTTCGAGTGCATCGAATTTCTCAGTTGTCTTCCAGCTGCTTGGGGAGTCTGATCAAGTGAGAGCATCTAAACCTGCACGTCGTTTTCCAGATACAATTGAAGATTTATGACTGCTAGGCCCTAAGGCAGTTGACAGAGTGCTTTGTTTCATTTGCGTTTTATTAAACAGAAACGTCAACTGTGCAGTTTTCCTCGCATATTTGGGGGGACAGTATATTTTTTCAGGCCTCACCCCTTTCTCTAACCCTGGCCTGGCCAACTTCTGCTCCGTCTTCAGATCTCGCCTTAAATGTTACTCCCCCACAGGGAGCCTTCCTGACCCTCCTTCTGGGTCAGTTCCCCTGTCCCATCATCTCATAGCATGGAGTCACTTTCCTGCAGAGCACACCTCAGACTTTAATTTCAGGACTATCTGTGTGACCTGCTCTTCAGAGTGTCTTTCTAGCGCCAGACAGACGGTGAGTGCCATAGGTCAGAGGTCATGGCTGGCCTGTCCCCATCCCACCTGGCACCTGCCTCGAATGGTGGCGACTCAAAAAAATTGTTAGCAGTCTGCTCCTTACATGCCCAAATTGTCTGACCACACTCTGAACATCCCTCTTGCCCTTTTGTTATGTTAGAAGAGAATCTGACGTTATTCATTACCCTCTGGAGTGACTTAAAATTCATTACCCTCTGGGGTGACTGTGTGTGTGCGCTCAGTCGCTCAGTCGACTCTCTGACCCCGTGGACTGTGGCCCTCCAGGCTCCTCTCTCCATGGGATTCTCCAGGCAAGAATACTGAAGCAGGTTGCCATGCTCTCCTCCAGGGGATCTTCCTGCGTGTCTTAACAAGGGATCAAATCCACACTGGCAAGCAGGTTCTTCACCCCTAGCGCCACCTGGGAAGCCCCTAAGGGCACGCAGCTTGAAAGTTCAAACCAGGGAGATATGTGATCTAGAGATTTATTCAGTCTCAACTGTCTGAACATGGACACTTCCGCAGAGATAGCACACGTCCCTGGCCATGGCAGATTCGTCACCATCAGTCTGTACCCCAAGCTTGGGGCTGGCTGTCTCACAGAATTCTCCTTCATCCCCATCAGTCGTCTCCTGTGAGCAATCCCGAGAGGCAGGGCGTGGAAGGGACGTGCCCTCTACATAGTGACTTGTGAGGCATGAGCTGTGTGCTCTCTGGGGAGGACTTAGCTCTGGACCTGAAGCAGAGTGAGCCTGTAGACCTTTGCGGCTGTCGGTGCCCTGGGGCAGTCCATACTGAGCGCGCGTGAATGTTGGTTTCGTCAGGGAGTGCGTGATACTTAGTCCCAAACGCACTGACATCACTTGGTACCTTGGCCTCTGTGTGGCCCAAATACATGCCAAGAGCCTTGGAAAGCCAGTAGAACTTTCCATTTGTAATCTGGAGTCTAACCCTGTAAGACATGGTTCAATCATCAGCCAAACTGACTGCTCATTTTGACTGTTTCTAGAAAAAAAGCCAGGCTCTGTAAGTGATATTATGTAACCATGTCATCTCATTGAACGTTGAGAGTTCCCCTGAGAGCATCTTCCTGGGGTCCTTCTGGGCCCAGCACGCTGGTCCTCCCCTTATAGCAACTGCTTCCACACGTTCTCCGCTTCTCACTTATCAAGTTCCTACTAAGAGCTCCACTTGCCGTGTAAGAGAATAAAACACTGAAAAAAGCAAAGATTGCTTGTTTTTTAGTCAGGGTTTGTAAGTTTAGATAGTCAAATTTATATAGCCTGGTGATGGAAAGTTCTTTTTTATTTTTTAGTATTAAAAAGGCTCTATATTATGGTGAGGCTATGTAAATAGTCTTTAAAACTACGGCCCGATTAATCTTACAAGTGTTAGTTACAGATCAAGCAGTGGAAACTGTATAAATGGAAAAACAAACAAACAAAAATCTCCCCGCATGTTCCCCTGGAGAGAGTGATCTTGTTTTGGAGATGCTGGGAAGAGCAGCAGAGAGCTTCTGAAGGCAGGATGAGGTCAGTGATTGAATGTTGTTGCGCAGTCCCTCAGTCGCGTCCAACTCTTAGCGACCCCATGGACTGCAGCAGACCAGGCCTCCCTGTCCATCACCAACTCCTGGAGTTTACTCAGACTCATGTCCATTGAGTCGGTGATGCCATCCAACCCATCTCATCCTCTGTTGTCCCTTTCTCCTCCTGCCTTCAATCTTTCCCAGCATCAGGGTCTTTACCAATGAGTCAGTTCTTCCCATCAGGTGGCCAAAGTATACGAGTTTCAGCACCAGTCCTTCCAGTGAATGTTCAGTGATTGGACAAAGGAAAAAGAAGCATTGTGCTGCAGAGGAGAGTGATTATCCTGAAGGCAGAGGACAGGGTAGAGGTGGGGTTAGGGACGAGCTGGCCTCTAAGCTGAGCTTTGGCTTGCAGGTAGGGGTGGAATGGGATTATGAGGTAAGGAAACCCAACAGTAAAGACAGTGAGTAGCTCTTGGGTGGAGGGTGGAGTCTGTGCACGGATGTTGTTAATGAGAGCCGATGGTCTGAACCTGGAGGGTTGGGAACGCTGCACCAGGCAACCCCACATCTGCTATCTTTGCCTGAAGGGCACATTTTGTTCATCTTAAGGTTCCAACAAATGTATTCCCTTGTTTAATAAGTCACATCTGATATAGACCAGGCGCTGTCTAGACAATGTCCAGAACAAAGTCCCTGATTTCATAGCTCTTTTAATCTAGTAAAAGGAGATGGGCGACATTAATATAACGTCTTGGGTGGTTACACAGAGATGAATTGGGGTAAGGAGGACAGAATAGAAAGTGGGGGGCATGGCCAACACTTTACGTGTAGTGGTCAAAAGGAAGTAGGAAGCAAGCTATGGTTGACTAGCTGAAAAAAATTAATGAGAAAATTCGTTAAGTCAGATATTTGACACAATTGAGTCAGTTTCCATGGCTTATGGGTTTCTTTTCCCATTGCCGCAAGAATATCTTAACTACATCACTGAGAGTTCAGCTTTGGAAGAAGGGGAATAGTTATGGCTTATGTGCATTTCTGGGAAGTCTGTTGCTGTCCTGGGTGTTTGTCTGTAAGTTGTAAGAGTTCTAGCTTTGGAGTCACCCAGACCCCCTGGAGGAGGACATGGCAACCCACTCCAGTATTCTTGCCTGGAGAATCCCATGGACAGAGGAGCCTAGAGGGCCACAGTCCATAGGGTCACAAAGAGTCGGACATGACTGAAGGGACGAATGCAGACATGGTCTCAATTCCATCCCTGCCACTGACTAGCTCTGAGACCAGGGACATGTGATTTAACCTTCATGAGCCTGTTTCTCTAACATGGAGATAAACCAGATCCATACATACAAAGCACTCAGCTATGATAAAAGCCATTTCCAATAAATGTTGGTCAGTAACCACAGTAGCAGCTGTCCAGTGAGGGTAGTGCCCAAAGCAGGGGTTGCCCTGGATGTGTTTGTGTCCAGCAGTTACTTATATCCCCGTGGTTGATCTCTGGCCCCTTTCCTTGAGCAGCCGGGGGTCCTGATGAGGACAAAATATGAGCCTGACCTTTGTATTCCAACAATGCTCTTGACACACAGTCAAAGCTAAATAGCTATTTGATGGAGAAGTGAATTATTGACTATAATTTAACCAAGCTGCTGCTGCTGCTAAGTCACTTCAGTCATGTCCGACTCTGTGCAACCCTATGGACAGCAGCCCTCTAGGCCCCTCTGTCCACAGGATTCTCTAGGCAAGGATGCTGGAGTGGGTTGCCATTTCCTTCTCCAAGAAAGGACCACACTGGAAAAAGTTATCTAGTAGGGAAAAATGTCTTATCAAAATCTCAGTAAATGAATTTCTTTTTTATCAACTCTGTTTCCCTAAATTTTTCATCATTGCTTCCAAATGGTTTTTCATCATTGCTTTCAAATGATTTTTTATCATTGCTTTCAAATGAGTAGCATTTTTGAATGTTACTCTCTTAATGTAATGAGAGTAACATTAAAAAGAAATAAGAATTAAGGATAACCAATTTTTTGCTGGGAAGGATTGAAAGGCGGGAGGAGAAGGGGATGACAGAGGATGAGATGGTCGGATGGCATCACTGACTCAGTGGATGAGTTTGAGTAAGCTCCGGGAGTTGGTGATGGACAGGGGGGCCTGGTGTGCTGCAGTCCATGGGACTGCAAAGAGTCGGACACAACTGAGTGACTGAACTGAACTGAGCTCTGGATTTTACTGGTAAGAAAAAGAGCTGACATTTCATCTAAGCATTCTGGTGGCTGGTTCACAAGCAGGCACTGTTTCTCCCACTGCATGTCAGAGTCTTGTCACAGCCCTGGTAACACGTGGCTGAGAGTCATATCTGACTATTTGAGACCCTGTGGACTTGCACTGTAGCTTGCCAGGCTCCTCTGTCCATGGGATTCTCCAGGCAAGGATACCGTGGGTTGCCATTCCCTTCACCCAGGGGATCTTTCTGACCCAGGGATCGAACCTGGGTCAGACCCTGCAATGCAGGAGACCTGCAGATTCTTTATAGTCTGAGCTATCTTAAGGGGAGAGTGAAAACCTTGCTTTTAGTCAACATCAAAAAAAATTTTTTTTTAATTTTTTTTTGATTTCACGTTTTCATCCACTCATCCCAGTGCATAGAGAAATGTTTAGGAAGTAGGAGGTGGGCAGACCGAGGAGTATGGATATAAGCGGCCCTCACTCAGAATCTTGGAGCAGTCGGGGCTGGTCGTGTGAGCCGCAGCCAGGCTGGGTGGCGTTTTCTTTTCACAGTCACTGGACTGTCATGCATTGGCCTCCTGTCAACTTTGATTTAGGAAGTTCCACCATCTTTACAGAATCAGCATGTTACATTCCAGTAACAGAATGTAGATAAAGACACATAGCGATTCAGTGTTAGTATTTTATGAAGCCAAAGCACTGGAGAGGTCACCAAAGCAAAATCCACCCTCCTCCATCCTCGTCCGTATCATCCCCAGTGTTCCGGGGACACTGAGTAAGGCACGCTCGTCAAATTCACGAGGACCTTGACTCAGCAAGACCCTTCAGAAGACCTCAGTAAAAATCCAGATGACCTCTACTAGCTTATGAGATGTTCACCCGGAATGAAATTCTGCAGCATAAATGCCAGGTGGTTGATCACATTGAAACCATTCCCCACCCTCTCCCCCATGCCCCGAAGGAAAGGACGGGCAAGTGGCCGGCCAGAGGGGACTGTGGGACCCCTTGGGGTGGCTGACCCTGATAGAGATCAGCCTCCTGCAGTCGTAGGCTCAGGATGGAGGTCCCCAGGGTCGGGGTCTTCCAGTGAAAGAATGCATCCACCTCCCCTCCCACCCCTCACACATACCCAGCTAGTGACACACACAAGGAACAGCTCTTGTTTGTGGAGTAACTTCTGTGTGCCAGGCTCCACCCCAAGCCCTTTAGATACGTTTTCTCCCTTAATTCGCACAGCTCATCTAGCAAATATTCTCTCTTGTGTGTGACAGCATTTAGAAAGATAAGGTAACTCACCCGTGTTTGCCTCCCTACCTATCTACCTGCTCCCCCCACCCACCAGGATCGCCCAGACAGACCGAGAAAAATAAGTGGAGGTGTCATTTCCCTGCTCAAAGCCCCAGTAGACCAGGAGCCGGGTGGAGGGGAGCAGGGCTTTCATGCACTCGGGCGAGTTCCCAGCCAGGATTAACCTACTTCCTCTCCTGAGATTCTTCAGCCATATATTTCAGCAACCTGGTAAAGAAAACGAAGAATGTGCTATTGGTTTTAATAAAAAAGAAAGTTCAAGCCCCATGAATCATAGGAAGCTCTTTATCATTCTGGGGCCTCCTATTTCAGGATTGCTGGTAACTCATCTCTTGAAGCGGCCTTGAGCAGACAGAAACGTAGCCCAGGAACTCCACCTTCAGCTTTAGACACAGCAGTTCTTGAGGGCATTGCTCAGGGAGGTGGGAACAGGAAACCAAGGTCTCCAGTGGGATGTCTAATCTCCTTCCTCTGGCAGGAAGGCTACCGGGGAATGTTTCAGTAACACCAAGCGAGCTGAAAAGTGGAGAGGTGAATGAGTTACTGGGGGGAGCAGGGAAGGGGCAGGACAGAATTCAAGTACCCAACAGGTGGATTATTCACCCTTTGTGTGTGTGTGTGTGTGAGTGTGTGTTAGTTGCCCAGTCGTGTCCGACTCTTTGTGACTCCATGGAGTGTAGCCCGCCGGGGTCCTCTGTTCATGGAATCCTCCAGGCTCTTGCACTGCAGTGGATTGTCATTTCCTCTTCCAGGGGATTATCCGGATCCAGGAATCGATCCCTGGTCTCCTGTATTGGCAGGTAGATTCTTCACCGTCTGAACCATCAGGGAACTCCGTTCAACCTTTAACAAATACTTATCAAGGCCCTGGGATACAGTCGTGAACAAACAAGCACGCTTCTCACATAGGACGTAGGTTGTGATGCATGAGCGATGTGCCTGGTCTGCACGTTCTAAGACAGAAAGCCACGAACAAGTGGCTAAGATCATTTCAGTTTTACAAGTGCAATGTTGAAAGTCAGAGTCGAGGCAGGGTGAGAGGGAGGATAACGTACTGACAATCACTTCAGCTGCCCTTCGAGGAAAAGATGGAAGAGGGCCCAGCGTGCTGGCTGGGAGACCAGCCCCAAGGCTCTCCCTGAGGTCAGGGAGACTGCAGGAAGATGAGAAAAGGGGAAATGAGAGAAGGGGGGTGGTCTGTATTTTTAGAGACAGCCTCAGTAGTACTTCTTAGTGGGCGGGGGATGAGAGTGTGTGGTGGGGGTAGGGGGGCAGACGTCTATCTGTCTGCATAGACATGGTGCCATTTTTCTAGATGGGAAAAGCAGCCATCTAAGCAAAGGGGCCCTGGGGTGGCCATATGGGGTCTTGGAGAGCCAGGGGGATGAAAAGCTGGGGAGCACTGAGGGGCCACTGGTCAGGGGTGATGTGCATGAAAAGCAGGGGTGGGAGTTCGTGGGAGGGTTATTCAAATGTGGTAAGTTAGATAAGGCCATCAGCATAGTGCTGGGAGCATCGTGATGACTCGGGAGCTGTTATTTCACTAGGAACAGGCCAGGTCCCTTGTAGAAGCCAGGAGAGGACAGGGGCGAGGCGGCAGGGTCATGTGTACCAAGTGTTGATATTAGGGCTCAGCAGTGCTTGTCTTCTTAACCAGAAATTGAGGGTAATTCTATTTACTGGTTTCACAGGAGCTGAGCTGCAATCATGGAAAGCTAATGTTTTAAAAAACAGAACTTGAGGTTTCCTGAGGGATGCTTTTAAACTCAGTCCGTTTTAACACATGCTCACGTGTCGGCTCAGATGATAAAGGGTCTGCCTGCAGTGCAGGAGACCTGGGTTCGATCCCTGGGTTGGGAAGATCTCCTGGAGGAGGAAATGGCAACCCACTCCAGTATTCTTGCCTGGAAAAATGCCATGGCCGGAGGAGCCTGGCAGGCTACAGTCCCTGGGGTCGCAAAGAGTCGGACACGACTGAGCACCTTCACTTTCACATGTCCACACACACTCTCTCACCCCTTCTCATGAGACCACGCACATCTCCACGAGGTTCACTAACCATCCTAATGAAAACGGCTCAAAACGGCTCAAAGCGGCCGTGACCTCGCAGAAACAAGAGCCAGAGCCGCCAGCTTTAAGGTGTGTGTCCCTGATTTTAAAAGCTGCCCGCTTATCACCTTCCTGTCTCAGTTTTCCCTCGAGGACCAATCAAGGCCTGAAAAGATGTCACAGCGGGGAAATTGGGAAATGCGATGCGTGGCTTCTGTTGTCGCTTAGGGGGAACTTCCCAGACCTTCCTGGGTCCCAGGAGGCAGGTGGGAAAGTGCACAGCCTGCCCCCAGTCCCAGCCCATTCTTCACCAGGCAGGAAGCCCAGTCTGCCCCTGGGCCCTGCTCCCCAGGACCCCTGGAGCCGGAGTAGGGTAGAGGCATTGGTGCCTGCTCTGTAAAGAGGGATACCAGGGGAGTCAGGGTGCCCACATGGGCCCCATCTGGTGCTGCCGGAAGGTTCTGAGCATCTTCCTTGTACACGTGGTCCCCAAGTGAAGACTGCCACTTGGAGGCACTTTGCAAGGCCAGCTGGGCTGCTTAAAAAGAGGTTTCACAAAACCCAACCAGCGAAGCGGGCCTTTTCCAGATGTTCTTAGGATAGGACGTCATGTTCTTTCCCATCCAGTTAATGGCAAAGGGGAAAAAGTAAATCCGCATCCCCCGGGGGCCAAGGACACGGCAGTGATCATCACAGGCATTGAAACAGGTTGTTTTATCACAGAACTCCTGGGTTACCATAGAAACGTGCAGACTCAGTACCATATTCTGTCATGTAGGTTTGATTAATTACACAAATCATGGTTTGTACTGTGTCAAACCACCTGACTCTCCGACTGCCCCTGCCCTTGGTCTTGAAATAAAATCGAGGTTCTACTTGAGTGTTCCATGCTTGTCCTAGGGCTCATGGTGCCCTGACTGCCCCTGTCTGCACTGCTGAGCTGTGGCCCTGAGCCCCTCAGTGAGGGGGTCTGTCCTGTGGGGACAAGGAGGCCAGGCTGCTTACAGATTTGTGTCTGTACTGTCCCCTGGACCTCCCTGACTCCTAACTCAGGGATCTTGTTTTCTCCCTCAGGCTTTCTCCAGCAATGATGTTTCCCCCACGTGCTCCGTTTACTCTGTTGGAAATGGAGATCATTACCTCCAGATATTTTCCTTCTCGTTTTCCTGAGACTGTTCAGATCTTAAGGACTTTCTTGCCAGCTTCCTAGCTTTGTTTACTTTTGGAATATATATGGGCAGAGGAGGAGACCAACAACAGAAAAATAAACAAAAATAAATAGGAAACCGATGAGTAAGTTCCCAGGAGTATTTCATTGGCGGCTACATTTGCAGAAGAGTATGCATGACCTCTGTTCTGATGCCAGGTTGGGAGGTGGAGGGAGTGAGAGGAGCTTCAGAGATTGCAGATAGAGTCTGTTCCTTCTCCATCTCCAGCATCATCAGGAAGTTCCCTGCAGCTTCAGGAGGAGATACAGCACAATGCCCTTGTCAATCAGTAGGTTTAGTTGAACCATGAAAATCAGGCAAGTGACTTAACTGACTCTTCCACTGAACTGACTGTCCAAGAATCTTATGTATACTGCCTTAAAGAAATTCAGTCATTATTGTTAGAATTCAGCAGATCATGCCCCAAATGATTAAAAAAACCTAGGAAAAATACTTTTTTTCTTAGCTAAAATAGGAAAGGCACAATAACCAGGAATGCAAGAAGCATCCTGGTGAGTTTTTAATGGTGTCCTGCCCTTCATCTGAGGGTCTTATAAACGTGGATAACAGGGGTGCTCAGCACCCATGCCTTTCCTGTGCACTGCGCCCTGTGCTAAGGGCCCTCCTGCTGCCGCCTGCTTCATTCCCTTCACACCTCCCGGGGTAGATTCTTTCATCATCCTCATTTTGCAGATGGCTTGTTGTTGCTGTTCAGTCACCAAGTCCTGTCCGACTCTTTGTGATCCTGTGGACTGCAGCACTCACAGATCCTTCACTATCTCCCAGAGTTTACTCAAACTCATGTCCATTGAGTCAGTGATGCCATCCAACCATCCCATCCTCTGTCGCCCCCTTCTCCTTTAGCCCACAATCTTTCCCAGCATCAGGGTCTTTTCTAATGATTCTGCTCTTCGCATCAGAAGGCCAAAGTATTGGAGCTTCAGTTTCAGCATCAATCCTCCCAATTCAGGGTTGATTTCCTTTAGGACTGACTGGTTTGATCTCCTTGCTGTCCAGGGGACTCTCAAGAGTCTTCTCCAGTACCGCACAGATGGCTTTAAAAACTTCCCCCAGACTCACAGCTGCTGAGTAGCCGAGTCAGTCTCTGTACCCTGGTCTCTCTGACTCAGCAGACGCGCCCAAATCCACACCCAGCACCCCTCTCTCTGGAGAAAGCTTTCCTTTCCGCAAGATAAGGAATAATATCTAAAACCAACAACTAAAACCAGAACTCGAACCATGTTTATCTTTCTGATTGCTAGTGTATTTTATATTTAGGGCATGCATTTAGTAAGGCACGGTGTTTATTTTTCTGCCAGAGGTTATATGGTCTTTTAGGAGATAGAATTACCTATAATAAGATATTTGCTTCCATAATTTGGCTGACATATCTTCTGGATTAATTTTATTAGCTCCTGAAGCTGAAACTGCCACCAATTCATACAAAGGCAAAGTTTTCAACATCTTTATCAAGGCGACCTCAAGAGGGCGCTCCTAGCAAGCCTTTGATTTATTGTTTTCCCAGGCCTGAAGCTTGATTTTTAAAACATATCTTCAGAGAATGGATTGCAATCCTGTATAAGTAGAGAGAAAATTCATGGAAGAGACTCAAAAAACACAAAACATAAGTTCAGGAATTAGAATTTCTAGGTTGGTGGCAATGAAGATCCAGAGATTTAAATTTTATAAAAATTGTATCAAGAGAAATTAAAAACTTCCACAATCTTTCAGAATGTAGAATCATAGCACTAGAAGGGATCTAAGAAAACGGAGAATTGTCTTTCCCTGTCGATAAAGACTTGGAGGTGATGGGATGGTGGGGGCAGAATTCTCAACCCTCGTCAGCAACGGATAATGTAGTTTCATGTACTGATATGATATCCTGAGTCAGAGGGCATCAGGGCATTTTAAAAAATATGTATTTTCTTATTTATTTGTCTTTGCTGGGTCTTAGTTGTAGCATGCGGGATCTACTTCCCTGACTAGGAATCGAACCAGCGCCCCCTGGATTGGGAGTGTAGAATCTTAGCCACTGTACCACAGGGGAAATCCCATTAGGGCATTTGGTTTTATTCTCTATAAAGTTGTATTAGCACTTCCAAAGGAAATATAGTGAGGCATAGTTAAAAGACAAAGTAAATAAGAATGGAAATCTAAAAAAAAATTTAATTATTCCAGAAAAAAAAAAAATAAAGGAGGGGTAGTGGAATTAAAAAAAAAAAAAACACCCAGATGGGACCAACAGGAAATAAATCAGAGTAGCAGACTTTAATCCTGTCACGTCAGTTATCAGTAGTAAATGTGACTGGTCTAAATGCTCTAATTTAAAGGCAGAGCTTATTAAACTGGAGAAAAGAAAGACCCAAAGATGTGCTGCCTTTAGAAATATAAGCAGATCAAAAGTGAAAAGATGGAGTTAGTATGTCTTACAAGCAGTCTGCTTGAGAAATCTGGAGCGGCCATATTAATATAAGATAGAATAGGTTTATGGATGATGGGTATTGCCTGAGATAAACGGGTGGGTTCTCCAGGAACACATAACGATCATACATCTGTAAACGTCTAGTAATAGAGCTTAAGATATATGAAACAAATGTTGACAGAATTTAAGGCAGTAGTAGACATATCTGCAATTACAGCCTTAGCATCTCTGTCAGTAATTGATAGAAGAATTCAACAAAAAAGCATTTCCATTCATCTAGATTGGCCATCCACCAGGGACTGTGCTGGTGTCAGCTGATGGGTGCTCTGCTCACGATAGGTTTTTATTTAATTTTCTCAGCTAATGAAGAAGCAGCTGTTTCTGCACCCTCTGCTGCCCAGAGGACATCTCGGGATGGATTGTAATTGCTGTGAGTGTGAACCTGAGGTCTTTACCTTGGCAAGTGGGCTCCCGAGGATTTCCTCATCACTCGTACACTGGAGAGCAACCCTGTAGTCTAGACAGGATGTGTTTCTCGTGAACAGAGTAAATTACTTCTGCCCAAATAAGGCGAGGCCCCTTTTCTCTAAGGAGCATTTTGTAACTGCTCCAATACCAGGCTATCAGGGAAGCGGGCACCATCAAGGGTCCTTGTGTTCCATGTTTGATTATGCTGATGAGTTTGGCATTGGAGTTTTACCTCGACAGCTAAGTGACACTTAAAGACTCATTCATTATCTTTCAGCCACTTCAAGCCCAGACTGTGTTGTGCTGGGAGCTGCTTAATAGGATTATTGCAAGACAAGGAGCAGTCTTGCTCTCAGGGCTCCAGGCCGATCCCTGTCTCACCCTATCACTTACCAATTTTCAGCCTAGCCGTCTCCTAAGAAGAGAAAATTTCAATTTCCTGCAGTGATCGGAACTAACAGTTTCCCCAGCCTGCAGAAAAAAAATGGATTGAAAACTGTGGATATGCAGTCAGGATAACACAGAGGAGTTATTTAGGGTAAAGCATCTTGTGTTCCTGGATCACTTAAGATATGTGTAGTTGTAAGTACTAGATTCCCTGGACTGGTCTGAAAGTAATTCTTATTTCGAATTTAAGTTTCTTGAGTTCAACTTAAGTTTTATTTCCTTATTTTCTAAATTAAGGGGAGTTAGCTTCCCTGATCAGAGAAGGCAATGGCAACCCACTCTAGTACTCTTGCCTGGAAAACCCCATGGTCGGAAGAGCCTGGTAGGCTGCGTTCTATAGGGTCGCTAAGAGTTGGACACGACTGAGTGACTTCACTTTCACTTTCCACTTTCATGCATTGGGGAAGGAAATGGCAACCCACTCCAGTGTTCTTGCCTGGAGAATCTCAGGGACGAGGGAGCCTGCTGGGCTCGCACAGAGTCGGACACGACTGAAGCGACTTAGCAGCAGCAGCAGCAGCAGCTTCCTGATGGCTTAGACAGTAAAGAATCTGCTTGCCAATACAGGAGACCAGGGGTCGATTTCTGGGTCAGGAAGATCCCCTGGAGAAGGGCAGGGCAACCCACTCCAGTATTCTTGCCTGGAGAATCCCCATGGACAGAAGAGCCTGGTGAGCTACAGTTCATAGGGTCAGAAAGAGTCGGACACGACTGAGCAACTAACACACAGAGAATAGATCGGTCATCCAACTCTATGGTGGCAATAAGTGCGTTCAACCTTAAGTTGAAGCCAAATGAAAGTACACATGTGTGGTGGTAGGCAGAAAATATCCTAGATCAAAATTTTGTCAGAAAAATGGTTCAGATGAACCTGTTTACAGGGCAAGAATAGAGACTCAGACATAGAGAATGAATATGTAGACACTGAGTGGGAAGGGGAGGGTGGGACGAATTGGGAGAGTGGCATTGACCTGTGTACATTATTACCATGTGTAAAAGTGGGCAGCTGCTGTATACGGCGTGGACTTCAGCTCAGTGCTCTGGGATGACCTAAAGGGGCGGGAGGGGGTGGAGGTGGAAGGGAGGACCAAGAGGAAGGGGATATGTGTGTATACATAGAGCTGATTCCCTTCGTTGTACAGCAGAAACCAACGCAACACTATAAAACAGTTAAGAGTCCAATAAATAAAAAACAATTTTGTTGGGCAAAGGAAAGTAGCCCTAAAATGTGTTCAATGAATAGGGAACTGGTTTCCAATAGGTTTTCATCTATAGACCAATAACACACGTTATGTACAGTCGCACCCAGAGCAGGAAAAAAAGTCAGAAAGACATTAGGGATTAATCCATGGAAAAGAGATAAGACTGAGTATTCAGCCTAGTCTATGAATCATTCAGTCCCTTAGCCCTGAGACGCTTGGTTTCCCAAGTCAGTTCTTTTATTTTTAGAATCAAGATTGTGGTGAATGCAATATGCGTTTCTTTTGTACAGTACATTTTGCATGCATTGTTCCTTCTATCTGGTTTCCTCTGATGGCTTAGTAACTCTACCTGATGCCAAAGAAAGCCTTTTGAGTGCTCCTTCAGTCCTGGTTGGTCCCGGTGGTGGGTCCCCAAATAGAAAATGGCATTTTTTTTCCATTTTGTCTTTAGTGAAAGAAACCGAACATGAGAGAAAGGCTTTTCACTCCAGTCTCTTAAAAGGCTCTACCATTTCCCCCTAACTTTTATTGTCGTTTAGATAAAAGGGGGTAGGATGGAGTGGTTAATGGTATTGTTTCAGAAACATTCTGACAAATCATCTAAACTAGTTACTTTTCTTCTACTGGTTTAATTGCATCTTCCAAAGAGGAGCAAGACATTTGGAGTCCATTTATTTTTATGTAATAGATGTAGGAAAGGGGAAAAAGGTGACAAACTCCTTCTGCTTTTTCCTTTGAGCATTTTAATGGAAAAAGAGCACAGGACTTGAGTCAAGTAGGTCACCAGTTGTTAATTTAATCCAGTGCCCTTGGGCATGCAATTCCCTTCTGAGTCTGTCTCCTTGTCTCTAGATGGGAGGGTGTGGGATGTACACGGGAGAGGCTGATACAGTGAGAGGCCTCATGGATGGTCAGACAAGCCTGATTTACAAGTTTTCATTATAATCTGTCCACTTAGTTATCCCTTCTCCTTGCTGATTTTTCTTTGCCCTAATTTCAGGCCATTATCAGAGAAGGCAATGGTACCCCACTCCAGTACTCTTGCCTGGAGAATCCCATGGACAGAGGAGCCTGGTGGGCTGCAGTCCATGGGGTCACTAAGAGTCGGACACGACTGAGCGACTTCACTTTCACTTTTCACTTTCATGCATTGGAGAAGGAAATGGCAACCCACTCCAGTGTTCTTGCCTGGAGAATCCCAGGGACCGGGGAGCCTGGTGGGCTGCCGTCTATGGGGTCGCAGAGTCGGACACGACTGAGGCCACTTAGCAGCAGCAGCAGCAGCAGGCCATTATTCCTACTATGCCACTTCCTACTTAGCTTTCCTTTATTTACTTTGGCAGATCAGCTATTGTGTTTTTCACTATTTATCACGTAACCAAGCTTCATTTGACTTTATCATCATTGAAAAAATTGAAGCATAGATAGTTGATTTGCAATACTGTAAAAGTTTCAGGCCCAAAACATAGTGATTCACAATTTTTAAGGGTTATATTCTGTTTATAGTTACTATAAAACATTGGCTGTATTCCCTATGCTGTATCATACATCCTTGTAGCTTATTCATTTTATACATAGTAGTTTGTACGTCCTAACCCCCGTCCGTATCTGTCCCCTCCCTTCCCTCTCGCTACTAGTAACCACTGGCTTGTTCTTTATGCCTGTGAGTCTATTTTGTTATATTCATTAGCTTGTTTTACTTCTCAGATTCTGCATATAAGGGGTATTATTTCTTATTTGTCTGTCTCTGTCTTAATTTGCTTCATACAGTGTGCTCCAAATCCATCCATGTTGTTGCAAATGGTAAAGTGTCATCCCTTTTTGTGACTGAGTAATATCCCATTGTGTGTGTGAGTGTGTGTGTGTGTGTGTGTACACTGCAGCTTCTTTATTGAGTCATCTGTTGATGGACACTTAGGTTGCTTCTGTATCTTGGCCACTGTAAATAATGCTGCTATGAACATTGAGGGGTGCATATATCTTTTAAGTTAACGTCTTAGTGTCACCAAGCTTTAAATGTGAAATTTTTGTCTCCAAAACTATCTTTAAATATTTCACAATAGCCTTCCGATCACCTTCCTGTTTTAAGGGATGAATTCTTAGGACTTCCCTGGCCGTCCAGTAACTGGGACTCCATGCTTCCACGACACGGGTCTGGGTTCAATCCCTGGTATAGGAACCAAGACTCTGCAAGCCACATAGAGCAGCACCCCCTCCCCCACCAGCAAAAGGATATATTCTCCACATTTATTCTGCAGTTTTCTAATCTTAACATTCTGTGGGTTTGCATTTGGTACTGAGAACCCAGGATTTGGTCTCTGGTTAGGGCTTCCCTGGTGACTCAGATGGTAAAGCATGTGCCTGCCATGTGGGAGACCCGGGTTCTATCCCTGGGTTGGGAAGATCCCCTGGAGAAGGAAATGGCAACCCACTCCAGTATTCTGGCCTGGAAGATCCCATGGACAGAGGAGCCTGGTAGGCTACAGTTCATGGGATCATAGAGTCAGACATGACTGAGCAGTCAACTTCACTGTACTTTCCTTTGGGAACTTGACTAACTAATGACTTAAGGACATTTCTTACCCCCTCCTTTTCCTGGCGGCCCTGGGTACCTCTGACTTCATCCTGGTTTAGCGGGACTTCTGCCTCTAGCAACAAACTAACACTCACTGGATTCCAAAGCTCCTTTTTTTTATTCTTGTCGCTCCAGCTGAAGATCTCTTTTCAAAGGATGTTAACACCTGATTTGTTGTAAGACATTCTGGAAAGCAGTCTTATCCGACACTGCTCTTACACTCTAGTGTTTGAGGGTTGGTGACCTGATTCTTCTTTTGAGGCCCTGTCTCATTGATGTAATTCTAAAACAATGTTAAACCCACAGATTAAGAACATGTGTTTTTTCATGTCACATGTTAAGAGAGACTTTAATTCATTCTGAAATCTATATTGAAGACTGTCTTAAAGCAAAATTGCAACTTTACAGCTATATTAACTACAAATCACATGGAGTCTGAGTATAGTGATCCAGAGACTCAAAGCCAACTAGAATTCTTCTTTGACAAAGGCCTCAAAGCTTTTCATTGTTGTACAGGAGGGTAGGTGGAGTGGGCCATGTGATAAGGTGGAAAGATATGTTTTCCTTCTCTGGTCTCAGTCTCAGGATGTCTGGAATGTTCTTCAAAGGTGGATCTGTCAGCATGACTTTTGCTGGCTCCTTCTTGAATCCCTTTATATTTTATCTACTATCTCTCGGGACACAAGTTTCATATTTTTATTATCTACAGTAGCACAGTACTTCCTCTTTTTGTCCTAAAATTACCTCTTTCAAGCTTTAAGGAGTGCCCTCTGCCTTTAGGATTGGGAAGCAATGATTCCATCTGCATTTTCTCCCTTCAGTTCCACCCGATCCTGGAGGCTTTGATGGTATCTGCTGAGCCTTTGTTGTCAAGACAGAGAAAGCTAATATGGGTTCAGAAAACAGAACAGTTTCAAAGGAGCCTACCTCCAGGAGCCAAACCATTTTTGAGCCAGGGTGCAGTGGTCTTCACTGTTGAAATGCAGGAGCACATTGTGGTGACCGTCGGCAAAGGGTTAAGCATCACAGACAGTCTTCGTAGAAGCAGAAAACAGGACCGATCCAAAACATATAATGTATACTCCAAAATAAGCCAGGCTCGCCCCTCTTAATGGGATCACTGCAGACATGCCAAATGCTACAGCTAGTCAATTGTATACATATGGTAAAACTTTTCATACCATTCAGCGTTTGCCGCAATATGATTTTAATTACGTACAGATTGGGTAGCTGGAAGAAAGCACTGGAACTGAATAAAGTTAAACACAAGCCCTTTTATAAATGGCCCCGGTTTAGGTTAGAATGTATGCAAACGACCGCCGGGACGATAGGAGGAGTGTGTGGTCTGGGACAGTCTTGGGGACAGGGCGTGACTCTTCTTCAAGCTGGGGACCCGGTTCATCTGCAAGGAGAGAATTTACAGAACGGTGATTATACTCCTTTTGAAGTAGGGACTTAACGCTAATGCTTGTGCCTTGTTACTCACATTCTTCCTGCCCCGGGACAGGGTTTGTCTCTGCAAAAAGAAATTGCTGTCTGGGCAAACATCACCTTCAACGTGAAAGACTCTGGGGTTGGATACGGCAGAGATCAGTAGTTTTGAAACATTTTTTTCCTTCTTTCCTAATGGTACTTTCATGGGCTGTGTTCTTTGTTTCTCTGAAGTCAATTTGACATAGCAAATTCAAAAGGGGTGCTGTTTACCTCATTCAGGAAAAGAAACAGGGGGCAAATTTTGCTTGAGCCAGGCCTTGGCTGTGCAGAGGAGAAAACCACGGGGTTTGGAATGTGCTTTCCTCAAACTTGAACAGCCTAGCTTTGGTTTTCCTCAGAACTTACCAGAAGAGCTTGGACTTTCTGAATATCTTTTGGGTAAGCCGCTCTGAATCCCAGCTTCTCTTTTCTGAAATGAAGATACACCCTGTGCACCGCCCACCTCACCCCACCCTGCAAAACCAACTTACTGAGGTTTCAGGACCCAAATCCTGGCCCCTCACAGACCCTGTCCACAGGGCTGCTGGCCATCCCTGAGGAGAGCAGATGGAGTTAGTGTAATAGGGCTAAAAATGACACCTGACTTTCTGGGAGCCTCTTGGGTGATATCAAACCATTCCAAGAACGGGCAAACCCGTATTCTGTGTCTTTGCTGGTGAGATGGGAGTACCAGGAATTGAACCTGTTACAAGACTGGGGGCCCCCTTCAAGGGCCCAAGAGTGGGCTTTTGTCTAACACTAGGAAATGGATTGTCTGAGGAGACACATGTGCTGACAGAGCAAAAGGCTTTATTGGGAAGGGGCACTGGGTGGAGAGAAGTGGGGTAAGGGAACCCCGGAGAACTGCTCTGCCACGCGGCTCGCTGTCTCAGGTTTTAATGGTGACAGGGTTAGTTTTCAGGTTGTCTCTGGCCAGTCATCTGCTTGATCTGTTTGGTCTTCGGGTCCTTCCTGGTGGTGCAGACCTTGTTCAGCCAAGATGGATTCCAGCGCAAAGGATGCTGGGATGTTGGTAGGACAGTACTATGGGCTGGCATCTCCCCCACTTCTTGGCTCCTCCTGAATTCTCCTGGTTAGTTTTCAGCGGCAACACCTTGTTCCTTATCGGGACTTCCTGTTGTGAGACAACTCGTGCGTGGGGTTATCATTGTGCCTGGCCAAGGCAAGCGGTTTTGGTCAGTGATTCCCTAACAAACCTATTATAGGACCAGGGTGAGGCCTGGATCAGGCGTGGAAAGGTCTTCTCCTGTAATATCCATGAAGAAGGAGGCAGAATGAAGGGAACCCCCAGGTCATGGGGAGAGGGGGATGGACTTCGGGATCCCTCTTATTCGAGAGGAAACCACACCCCCCAGCACTGCTTTCGGCCTTGCGAGCAGCAGCGATTTCCATGTGCTCCCAGCCCCTGGGCTGATCAGAATGGTAGCCACGGCAGCCGTGGGAAAAGGCTGTGTCACGCTTCAGCCCCTTCTCTTTGTATCTGTGAATATTTGTGTACAGACACTAATCTGTAGACATACACACTCGAGTTCTAGTTTTCTACTCTTTGGGCTTTGGTTCAGTAACTTTTCTTGGGAAAGTCACTGATTTTAGCCTAGAGGGATTTGTGAGCTAATTAATTAATTAGCTAATTAAAGTTCTTTGGTAATAACTATCTGCGAATTGAAATGTCTCACTCCGGGGAGAAAAGGCAGGGCTACCAGTGAATGAGACTTGACCTCTAGACTGTGAATTTCTTGAGGGCACCTTTCACATCTTACCCTCTTTTGTGGGATAAATGAAGACCAAGTGAATGACTCTAAAATTAATTAATTTCACTTCGTTGAAATGGACTTTGTTAATGGACCGTTTAATAATGCGTTCAGATATACAGAAACGACATCTGTAGTATAAGTACGGTCATATAAGTTAGTTTCTCCACATTTAGGAAGAAAGGGGAGAGGGAAGAAGGAAGGTCATTTGTACTTAATTTCAAATACTGATTCCTCATTTCTTCTTTGATGTTTACTTCAGTGGCCTTAAAATATTGGATCCCCAGATAAAGTTTACTGCATCTGAAAGTCGCTTCCATTCTTAGTTACCAAAATCAGAGGAAGCATAAATACTAGGGTTAGCTGCAGGGGATCTTTACTGCGCTCGGCAGCCCAAAGAATCAACCTTATTCCTAGAGGGATGCAGTCCTTTCCCCGTTGCTACCCCACTCCATCCCCTGTTGAGACCAGAGCCCTTGGTGGCCTTGGATGAGCTCAACCACAAAGAAACCATCCCCCGCCCCCCACACTAGGAAGTGGACAAGCTCATAGGAGTGAGACAGGGGCCTGGGCAACACAGAGCGGATGACCTCTTTAGGTGGGGTCTGGCTCAGGCCCTTCATTCTGGGGGCTGATATTCTCTAGCAGACCCTTTGCCACTCTGCATTTAGTTCCTAATCTATTTGTGTGCCCAGTGGAAGAGGAGGAGCTAGGAAAGCCAGAACTCCTTGAAATACAGGGGCTGCCATCAGTGTAGTAGGAAGCACAGACATTTTAATGATGATTGCAGCTTATACAATGTAATACTTTGCTAGAGTTGAGTTATAAACTAAGAAGAGACAGCCCTAAAAAAAACCCTAACAGTTATGCCTAGGAGTATCAGGGAAGGCTTTATGGAGGGCATGTTGGGCAGGGTCTTGAAGGATGAATAGGGGTCACTTGGTAGAGACTCAGTGAGGGCGTTCCAAGCTCTGCAGCTAAAGATATGCAGGCATCAAAAACGTGGCGCATTTCTAAACAAAAAGTTCAACGTGGTCAAAATACAGGAAAAATGGGTGAGTGGGAATTCACTGGATATGAGACTGTTGCACCAGATTGGGATTAAATTGCCATCACAATGGTTGATTATAATTATATATATGTCTGTATCTCCTGCCCAAGTGTCTGCGCTCGGAGATCAGGGATTAGGTTTTACTGACTTTCTTCAGACAAGGTTGGGTACTTCTGTGCTGATATGACTGTAGATTTACTGACTTTCTTCAGTCTTCCTGAATCTGACAGTGTTTTTAAAGGGCCCCATGAATTTTCATTGAATGGATATTGGATAATATTGGAAGTTATTTTAGCCTAAGCTGAGGAGCTGGTCATATATCACAGTAATTTGTTTAGACTCTCCCTCTTGGGGATATAGAGCCATTAAACAAGAATGATCCAAATCTATCTGTGTTTGACGAAGTAATTCTGACTATAATGTGACAGATTCATTGAAAGAGACTGGATGTTGGAAGGCCAGTTATAAAACTACTGTAATGATCTGGAGGAAATATTAGAAGGTTTGGGAGGGTGGAAACTTGAGAGATATTTATAAGGTAGCATCGACAGCTAACCCCAATTTTTGGTGACCAGTGGAAAGGGAGGGGGGAAAATTGAAGATCGCTGTTGACTTAAGACAAACTAAATCTGACTTTCAAGGGGATTTATACTCAAACGTGAAAAGGAAAAGAATATCCTAATACTTGGGCACTAAATGTAATTAGCTTATTGATATCGGTTTAGAATAATGAAATTAAGAGTTGACTAACCAATAAGATTTACATAGACACTGGACAGGAGGAACTAATTTATATAGCATATGTAATATACATACTGGTTTTGTAACATACATAAGATGCAAATACACAAGTGAAGAGTGTGTTCTGATGTCATAAGTATAATCAGGGCTGCCATGTGTGGTCTCACAGGTTGTGTACTGCACAAATCAAGGAAGCAGCACCAATAATAGCAGTAGGTCACCCTGCAAAGCTACTGTCAGGTCCATCTTGGCCTTCAACTCAACAGATTCAGAGACTGTTTTTAGCCGCAAACGAAGAAGTTTAAGATGGAAATTTGATAGACTTGCAAGGTTGAATCATCTGACGGAGGCCCTTCTAGAGCTGGGTCATTAGTTAGTTAGATGTGTGTTAAATGAGAGAAGTTTTTCTCCTTGTAAAGAACTTAAGCTATGTTCTTATCTTGCCTTCTGACAGCAGTGGGAAAATCCAGCTGTTCATATGTGGTGATGTTTTAAAGCCTCCTCGTTTGTGATATGTCCCACTCCATGGTGCTCTGTGTTTCTGAATCTTGTTCATAATGAATGATGCAGCGTGACACGTGGATTCAGCCTTTAGAAGGGATAAACTCATGGAAGCAGATGAAGAAAGTACAGTCCTTTATATTCTTTCACAACAATCCAATGTTGCTTTAAAATTGGTGTGGATTTTGCTCACATGCTTCAGGGGAAATAGCTTCCAACGGTGACAGACCAGACTGTAGGTTAGGCTTGTCTCCTCTGTGACCTGGCTTGCCGTGGCTGGGGTTTCTAAACCATCACAGCGGTTCTCAGCGGCCAAGACTCAGTTTGGGGGAAGTGGGAGGCTCTGTAGAACATGTCAAAGAAGAGCATCCTCTTACAGGTCAGACCGCCTAGGGCTTCCGGAAAGCAGCCCAGACGACCGTGTCGTACACAATCTCCAATGCTCGGGCCCTTGGGACCCAGTTGTCAAACTGAGTTCTAGACTGGGGCCTGGGCAAGCGCAGGTAGGGTATACAGCGGTGCCTGCTTCCCCACACTTATTCATCTAATGGAAACATGTCAGGCTGCCTCCTCCAGGGCCCGGCATTTATTTTAAAGAACGTTAGAAAGGAAGCAGATCGCTTCCCATCTTCCTCCCTCTTTGGGCGTGTTTATTGTGATTGGAAATCATTCTCGGCCACGTGGTTGTGGCTTTCACCCCACTCTTTGTGCTCCTAGGTGAAACAGCCCTCTGTGCAAATAAACAGAAAAGGGCGAGGGATTTTATTCAGCGACAGAAAAAGGAGTGAAGTGAGAGCCTGGAGAAGTGAAGGGGAGGTCCGCAGGCTTCTGTCCTCTGCAGTGAGCGTTTTCCTCGCTCGCGGAGCCAGGCCAGCGGGCAAGGTAGAGGCCCTGGCAAGGAGCCCAGCCCCAGGTGTTCGGCAGGAAACCGGACTGCCGACTCAAGGTTGTTGTTTGCTAGAACTTACTTGGGGCTTATCTTGACTATTCCTGTTGGGGGTGGGGGGGATTTGGAGCTGCTCTCAACTTGATTAAAACCTGAAAGCAAGAAATAAAGCTGAAGAATTTGTGCAGTTTTGGATCACGTATATTTTAAAATTTTGTTCCAAAGCTCATAAAACCTCCAGCTGTTGGCACAACTGATGAGACTTATTTGCCATCACAATCATTTTGAACACATTCCTTTTTTATATATATCTTTTAAAACATTGTATTTGTTTATTTTTGGCAGCACTGGGTCCCTGTTGCTGTGTGCAGGGTTTCTCTGGTTGCAGCGAATGGGGACTGCTCCCTAGTTGCGGTGAGCAGGCTTCTCCCTGCAGGAGCTTCTTGTGTTGCTGAGCTCAAGCTCCAGGGTGCACGGGCTTCAGGAGCCGCAGCTCTCAGACTTAGCTGCCCCTTGGCATGTGGAATCTTCCTGGACCAAGGATTGAACGCATGTCCCCTGCATTGGCAGGCAGATTCTTAACCACTGGACCACCAGGAAGTCCCTGGACACATTCTTAGAAGGAGGCACAAAGAACCTAAGACCACTCAGTGACTGACACAGCACACACTGCACCAGAGTCCCTCAAAACTCGGCCTTTTGTGTCTGAGGTACTGTAGGCTTAAATTTTCATTCTTCTTGTCTTACTAGACCTGGAAAAGACTGTTTTGTTAATTAGTTCCCTATTTCAAGCCAATGCACACTTCATGAAAATCACTTGAAAAAGAAAAAGAAACAGACTTCCACAGATACAGAAAGCCAGCACAAGACAAGTGGATGGTTTAATGAATTACTGAAGTCAAAAACTTGACTCCTGCCCCCTGCAGTCCCATCTCAGACCCTCTTCTCCCCCAGGAATAACCTCTCTTCTGAATTTCTATGGTGAATGCTTTCCTGTGTCTAACTTTATTTTTTTAATTAAATGCTCTTTCTTTGTTGCTTTTGGTGCCCAACGCTATATGAAGCTCCTCAACCCAACAAGTCAGCCCCTTCATCACTCTTAGTTAAGGCAGCCATGGGCTGGGAGGAGGCAACATTCAGTAAGCCATCTTCTACCCAACCTTCTTTCTGGAACCATTCTCTCTAGGCCCCTTCATAGTTCTGAGCCCCTTTGTATCCAAGATTCCAGGTCAACTGCATGGCTTGTAAGCCCCACCTGCCCATCCTACCGAAGAAAATGAGATTCTTGTCTTCCGGCTTTGGCTTCTCGGAGGAGTACAAAGCCTTGAACGCAGCTGGCTCCATCTGCTGGGCACTTTCCAACCCTGACCACCTCCACCGAGAGTGCTCTATGCGCTCCGAAGGCCACATGTTGGCCTAGACTGGATCCCAGGTCTCCCCTGCTGGTACCTCCAGCCATGGTGCGCACTGCAAATGTGAGTTTCAGGAATGTGGCCCTGGCCCGCCCCCTGGGAGCAGGCTGTGTGTTTAACTTTTAAAAATAATTTTATATAAAATTATTATATAAAATAGTATGTATTATTATATAAAATTTTATATTGAAATTATTTATATAAATAATTTTTTTTTTTTGCTGCTCTGGGTCTTCTTGCTACACACAAGCTTTCTCTAGTTGGAGCAAGAAGGGGCTACTCTCTAGCTGCAGTGTTTGGGCTTCTCACTGTGGTGGCTTCTCTTATTTAGGAGCACAAGCTCTAGAGTGCAGGCTTCAGTAAGTTGTGGCACACGGGCTTAGTTGCTCCATGGTATGTGGGATATTCCCATACCAGGGATTTAACCCGTGTATCCTGCATTGGCAGGCAGATTCTTAACCCCTGGACCACCAGGGAAGTCCCTGTGTTTAACTTTTAACAGTTGTATCACTCAATTGTGCATCTCTAGATTCAAAAATTTGATCTTGCCTGTTTCAGTTCAGTTTAGTTGCTCAGTTGTGTCTGACTCTTTGCAACCCCATGGACTGCAACATGCCAGGCTTCCCTGTCCATCACCAACTGCCAGAGCCTACTCAAACTCATGTCCATTGCGACAGTGATACCATCCAACCATCTCATCCTCCGTCGGCCCCTTCTCCCCCTGCCTTCATCTTTCCCATCATCAGAGTCTTTTCCAGTGAGTCAGCTCTTTGCTTCTGGTGGCCAAAATATTGGAGCTTCAGCTTCAGCATCAGTCCTTTCAATGAATATTCAGGACTGATTTCCTTTAGGATAGATGGTTTGGATCTCTTTGCAACACCACAATTCAAAAACATCAGTTCTTTGACACTTAGCTTTCTTTCTGGTCCAACTCTCACATCCATATATGACTACTGGAAAAACCATACCTTTGATTAGATGGACCTTTTTAGGTAATGTCTCTGCTTTTTCATATGCTATCTAAGTTGGTCATAGCTTTTCTTCCAAGGAGCAAGCGTCTTTTAATTTCATGACTGCAGTCACCATCTGCAGTGATTTTGGAGCCCAAAAAATAAAGTCTGACACTGTTCCATTGTTTCCCCATTCATTTGCCATGAAGTGATGGGACTGGATGCCATGATCTTAGTTTTCTGAATGTTGAGTTTTAAGCCAACTTTTTCACTCTCCTCTTTCACTCTCTTGAAGAGGCTCTTTAGGTCTTCTTCACTTTCTGCCATAAGGATGCTGTCATCTGCATATCTGAGGTTATTGATATTTCTCCCGGCAATCTTGATTCCAGCTTGTGCTTCATCCAGCCTGGCATTTCTCATGATGTACTCTGCATATAAGTTAAATAAGCAGGGTAACAATATACAGCCTTAACGTACTCCTTTCCTGATTTGGAACCAGTTTGTTGTCCCATGTCCAACAGTTCTAACTGTTGCTTCCTGACCTGCATACAGATTTCTCAGGAGGCAGTTCAGGTAGTCTGGTATTCCCATCCCTTTCCGAATTTTCCACAGTTGTTGTGATCCACACAGTAAAAGGCTTTGGTGTAGTCAATAAAGCAAAACCAGATATTTTCCTGGAACTCTTTGGCTTTTTTGATGATCCAGTTGATGTTGGCAATTTGATCTCTGGTTCCTTTGCCTTTTCTAAATCCAAAAATTTGATCTTGCCTGTTTAGAAATATTTAAAGTACCTTTTAATTATTTTAAAAAGTGCAGATGCTTCCTTTAACTCCTTACAATTTATCAATTGAACGACCTTTAAGTAGGACTTTAAAGTATTTAAGCCAAATTCTACTAGCAACACATTCAATTACCTTGTGTAAGCTATGATTTTGAGATTTGTGTGTTTTTTTTTGCAAACACAGTGGTAATACCTAATTTTAATTGAAATGTGGTAAAACCTAAAACCAGACATAATTTAAAATGCTAAGAAGCCAGAAAGTTGCATTTGAATCTATACTAGAGGTTGAAAGGTTGAGGTTATCTGGCTAATGTACAAGGGGAGCTTTTCATTCTCTCATACCATTGATCTTGTGATGTGTGCTTATATACAGGATTCCAGGTGGTGCTAGTGGTAAAGAACCCACCTGCCAATGCAGGAGACATAAGAAAAGCAGGTTTGATCCCTGGATCAGGAAGATCCCCTGGAGGACAGCATGGCAACCCACTCCAGTATTTTTGCCTGAAGAATCACATGGACAGAGGAGCCTGGTGGGCTACAGTCCAGGGGGTCGCAAAGAGTCAGACACAACTGAAGCGACTTAGCATGCATGCATGTGCTTATATAATCATTACATCACACAGCGAAAATGAAAGTCACTCAATTGTGTCCAACTCTTTGCGACCCCATGGACTGTCCATGGAATTCTCCAGGCCAGAATACTGGAGTGGGTAGCCTTTCCCTACTCCAGGGGATCTTCCCAACCCAGGGATTGAACCCAGGTCTCCCACATTGCAGGCGGATTCTTTACCAGCTGAGCCACCAGGGAAGCCCTGCGTCACATATGATTATCTCTATTCTAGGCAAAGAATAGAAAAACGGCTATGGCTGTGTAAGAAAAGCCCCAGACCAAAATCACGAGCAAGCTTGGAAGTTAAAGTGCGAGGGCTCTGGTGTGACGGGATCTGCCTTTCTGTTCTCGTTCTGCCACCATGGAATGCTGGCACGGCAACAGTTCTGCACCTGATTCTCACAGTCCATCCACACTTTTGTTAAGAAAAATGAGTATTTATTAAACTCTCTACCTTATTATTAATCTTGATTCTGGAATCTTGTTTCTGGAAAATGTTACTTAAATCTGAGTCTTTGGTGTAAAAAATAAAAAGGTATGGAAAAAACACCTACTCTCGGGGTTCATCAAATATAATTTCATTTACTTGCGGGTACTAATATTTTGCATTTTTACCTGATAATAGTTTATTAGCTTTGGTAATAATAACTAAAATGGCAAATACTTGCAGACTAACTTTTAGTTCATGAGATGCTCTTTCTCATGAACTATCTGTGTTTTTATAGAATAAAACCATCCCACACAAAGTATCTCTTCTGCTTTCATCGTCTGCTAGTGTTCTCTCCTCAGCCGGTAGTGAAGAGAAACTTATTCAAGTCATAGGTGTTGAGTGAAAAAACATAAATTATAAACATCTAGTCATTATCTTTCTATACATTTCTGGAGCTGTTTATTTTGTATAGTAGCCAGTTCTTAAAATCATCACATAAGTCTGTACCGTGACAAATATGAGTTAAATAATGGATAATTAATCTTGATATAATCTCATGGTATTGCTTCTTAAAAATATATATATATGTAAAAACCATATGGCACCAGGATGACACCGAGAGAACTGCTGTCCTGAGCTGTCTTATTGCATAGTCACTTAAACCCACGTGAGAGAGCTTTACAGTATGAGTCACTCAGGTTCCTCTACAGGAAGATCATTTTTCTCTTGCCTTGAGTCTGTACTCAGATACCATGTGGCCATCTGGTGGACTGCCACAAATCCTGGATCTGTAAGCACGGTATCTACGATACATCTGAAGGAAACTGTATTAAAAGGAAAGAAAATCAAGTCACTGTTTTATCCTGATCAGAAAGGTCACAGTAACCTGTCGTCCCAAAGGAGGCACTATTCTTGAGAAGATTACAGTGGGATGGTGGGGGTTAAGAGACCTCCCAGCAGTTCCCACAGTTCTAGCAATTCAGGCTAGGTTTGGGTTCCATCTCCTTGAGGTTTAATCCCCTCTTCTGCCTCTGTTGGTGTTATTGGGCCTTTTGTGTCTCCATGGGTGCCATCTTCTTTCCCAGACTATGCAAGAGGGGGACCCCACTCTGTTTTCCTCGCTAGTCCTGGAAAATTCACACCAGCCCTTCTCAAGCTCTTCCTAGCTCTGAGCATTAGCTGTGTGCATCCCATCCTTAAGAGATGTGTCTTTCATGAGGAACCAAAATTGTCCCCAGCTTACCCTGGAACTAAGTGAAAATTAATCTGCGGGCAGACACTCCCTCTTGTTCACACTTAACCATTCTGTATAGCCTTCTAATAGAGCACTTGTCACTTTGCTCTATAACTTGAGAGCTTTCACATTTCCTCTCACCATCACCTGCAAAAGAAAATGTATTTTCCATTGCAAACCAGCACACACAGATGTGTGTATATGTATATGATTGATACAGAGATAGAGACGTATACCCATGAGAGTTGCCTTACCTTGACTGCACGCTCTCTGATATCTTCCATTCTGTGCTATTCTCTTCTACGCTGTTTGTTTTTGTCTGCGCTGGGTCTTCGTTGCTGTGTGTGGGCTTTCTCTGGTTGTAACGAGTGGGCGCTACTCTTCATTGCAGTGTTCGGGCTTCTCTTGTTGCAGAGCACAGATTCAAGAGTGTGGGCTCTGCAGGTGTGGTGTGCAGACTGCGTTGCTCCTCTGCACGTGGGATCTTCCCAGACCAGGGATCGAATCTGGGTCCCCTGCATTGGCCGGCAGATTCTTAACCACTGGACCCCCAGGGAAGCCCCTATCTATTTATTCTGAGTGCTGATCAAGACCCATTAAACTGGTTTCATGATTCTGTCTGTTTGGGTCACACGTTGCTGTTGGAACCACATAGTTCTGGTTAACGTGCCTGACACCCCCGGCCCCATCCCTGCCAGACTCCGACCTCCCTGTGGGCAGAAGGCGAAGCTTGTCCCTTTCTCCTTTGCATACTGAGCATCCACCTTGGTGCCTGGCAGGTAGCAGATGCTCAGGTTAATATTAGTTGCACCAAAGAGCTCAGCCTCATTTGTAAAATCTGTGAAATGGAGAGGTGCCCAGGCATACCTGGGGAGCAGTTGTGAGAACAGAATGAGAGCATATATTTAAAGTGCAGAACACAGGGCCTAGTACCAACAGACGCTCAGTTAACACTTGCTTCTCTCTGACTTTCTAGAACTGGCTCTCTCTTTAACGGACTGTCGGAACTGTGCTGCACTTTAAGTATAATGAGATGTTTGAATTCCTTTAGCCTAAGGCCTTCAGCCACTTGGGCATGCTGAGATTTTCCAAGATGCCATGAAGCCCGGGACAGATAGCCTTCAGGGAGCACAGTTTCTTTGGGGGTTTAGCACAGGCCAGGCCTTGGCTGGAAATAGGGAACAGTCACAGGGGTGAGTTGGTTTTGCCATCCCCTGTGCGTGCGTACTCAGTCGCTTCAGTCTTGTCCAACTCTTTGCAACCCCATGGACTGTAGCACCCCCCAGGCTCCTCTGTCCATTGAATTCTCCAAGCAAGAATACTGGAGTGGGTTGCTCTGCCCTCCTTCAGGGGATTTTCCCAACCCAGGGATCAAACCCGCATCTCTTATGTCTCCTGCATTGGCAGGTGGGTCCTTTAGCACTAATGCCAGCTGGGAATCCCTTGCTATATCCTAGTGGGACTCATTTCTTCATAAAGAGTGGGACGAGCTCATTATTAGAGCTTTGTGGCAAAAATGAAAATGACTTCCACATTTAAAAAGACTATGCGTTTAAAATCAATGTGAAATTTAGAGTATTTTGTAACTCAGAGGTCTTCATAAGAACTATTATATTAGAAAGACTATGCCTAAATAATGTCTGATGTAGCCGAAAGAGCTCTGGTAGAAGAACTTCTGGTTTGATCCGCAGTAACTGGCCACTCGTTTGTGAGTGGGACAGCCTCTCTGGATCTTATTTCTTCATCTATGAAAGGAGACCCTGCTCCATTCCCAAAATCCTCTGATTACAAATATGGGCTTTCAAATCCATTTTACATTCACTGGGTCATATTAATCAACAGGGAGATAACATTTCCCTTTTCTCAGCTGCAGAGTCTGAATCAGACACAGTGCCTGCAACCTGTTCTCTCAATAATTGTTGCTTGCCACTCTCAGAAATGCCGAATGCTGCTTAGCTGACCTGATCACCAAAATGAAGTCAGATCATCTGTTATCTTCAGAGATAGAACTTCAAAAATCAGGCTTTTGTATGCATAACTACAGTAATAGTTTGTTCTAAATTGTACGTTACTTGGCCCATGAGATGTAACCTCTTCATTTAATGTGTTGTGAATTGATCATTCACACATGAGTAATGTAATGAGCCACTTGCTGTTTTCTTCTAGGACAGAATGACTCGGAAGATAATGGAGCTTCGAAGTCTAGCAGGATATGAAGTCTTTCCTCTTCTGGTTTAAATTTAAGAAGGTCAGTAGTGAGTTTCTTTTGCTACCAGCTGGTACTTGCCCATCTTCCCCAGTTCTTAACAAGCAGGCTTTCCTGAAGGTGGCAGGGCGGTTAGGAACGCCTTTGCTGCATTGGTATGGAAGTCAGGATTTTTTCAGATATCTAGAAGTAAAATGCTTAGTGTGGAGAAGTTAGTGTGGCAGCGAAGTTCTGTGCCACCAGCTCCCTAATACAGAGCTTCTCTTTTGTTTCTTCGCAATACTACCCTCCCAGGTACTCCCCACCAAGGCTCTGATGCAAACGAAAATCAGATAATAAGTGACTCAGCTTGAAAGGTTAAGCTCCTCACCAGAAATGTCAAAAAGGACTCCATTACCTTTGTTGTTTTCAAAACGAACAGAGTCAGCTTCCACAGGGCACCAGGGTGGTGGCACGTTAGTTCTTATGTAAAGAAAAAAAGGAGCTGGTGTCAGAAGCGGTCTTTTTCTGACTCATTTGCTCTCCATTTTTTGCTCCTGTTTGGCTGATTATGTTAACCTTCTGCTCAGTCTCCATGCCCTATCTAATTTTGCCACTTTCCACCTAAAATTAAATGCATGTCCAACCCTGTCACTGCTCTGAGCAGCCCTCTATCTGATTAAACTCAGCCCCCCTGCCTGGCTTCCAAGGTTCTGTGGCCTGATATCCACCCCCATCCTCATCTCGCAATGCCCCTTGCTCACTCCTAGACCTGTTGGGTCTGTGTCTTTGCTCTTGGCTGTTCTCTGTCTGAGATTATCTCCAGCCTCCTCCTCCCCTGACTGCATTGCAAGTCAGGGATCAGCCCCTCTGGGCAGCCTTTCCGGGACCCCCCACCCCCACCTCCATAGTGGGTGGCAGGCCTCTCCATGATCCTGTCATCCCTGCACACACATCTCCATACCTACACTCACCACTTCATGTCCATTTAACAGTTTTACTTTTAAGTCATTTTTGCTGAAAATTCAGGGACTCTCCAGTGAGATCAGATTTCTGAAAGATGTACAAAAACATAGAAAGAGAAGGATGAATAACCAAGGGTGAACGTGAGAAGAGGTGAGAAGAGATTTAGGACAGCAGAAGCCTTAAATGAGCTTTGACTTGCAAAGATGCAAAAGCTGGTATTAATAGAAAAGACTTTTAAAACTATCTCTAGCCAAAATAAGAGAGAATAGGGAATAACAAGTGTCAGGCTGGAGAAACTGAGCATGAGCAGGCCACTATTTTTGTAGATATCACAGGGGGCATTTTAATGAGCAAAAGGGGCTGGACCCCTCCAGCCCTGAGAGGTTGATTCTATAAAACAGGTCATTGATTCTATAAAAACAGATGTTGAAATTCTGCATGAGGTCCACACACATCCCAGGACGTGAGCTAGTAAGATAATTCTAGAGTTGGAAAGACAGCCTGCTGAAGAGTTATCAATAATTATTGCTTTCACCTAAAATGCTTAAAGCAGCTTTTAGAGTTAGTGAATTTATTCCCAGGACATGGTTTACACTCTGGGATGATCTGATTCATCAAGTGTGCACCATCGTTAGTGATAATGCTGTGCACTCAAACGGCCCCTTTCACCTGTGGATCCCAAAGACTTTTGTAAGCATTATTTAGTTCTCACACATAACTCTGAATTCACCTGCACACTTGTGAAGTGGTTGTAAACAGTGTTACGACCTGGACAAAGCCAGATCACTGTGATGGCATCTCCCGGGTGTCCAGTTGTTGCTGGCAGCTGAGATACCTGAATGAACTCCAACCTCCTCCCGCCATTGATGTCAGATGTTCTGACATTCACCTGTCAAATAAGGTACACAATTTGCAGGAAGTTTCTTGACTTCTAATCAGCATTTGAGTTTGAGAATGGTATATCCCATCTGGCTTTGTCTTGTGTTCTGTCCCCTTACACAAACTCACACACAAAGGCAGAGCTGTCTGGAAGGTTCTGGGACGAGACTGACCACTTTACTGTTGACTTACCATCTGCCCTGCCCCCCACCCCATGGCCCACCGGCTCCAGATCCATTTAACACTTAACACCATTTAACTAGTTACAGGGAATTCCTCTGGGGTTGGAGACGAAGGGAAAAGCTTACCTCCCACCCCCTGTGGTTCTGACTGTGACACATTTTAATAGTTAAAAGCTAAAGAAAACCTGATGCCTTCATTTCCTCTCCATCTGTCCCTTCTTAACCCCCTACAGTCTAGCTTGCATCCTCTCCCCTCTTCTGAAGTCACTTTTTAAAAAGTCTTCAATGACCTCCTCGTGGAATTCCACAAGGTATTTCTGGGGGTCGTTCCACTTGACCTCCCTGGTAATGCTACCCACCCTGCCCTCCTCCGAAGTCTCTTTTCTCTTGACCTCTGTGGCCCTGAGATCCCCACTTTCCTTTCCTCTCTCTGGCCATTTCTCTTTCCTATTCGGAGGAAATCCGTCATTCCTGTGGTCCCTGAGCATCTCTGAACCTCCTGTAGAATAACCCTTATCTCCCATGGGGGTAGAGATAGGGCTACCCCCTCCCAGACTGGAAAACCCAGAGACCACATTCTTTCCTCTTTTTCCTCTGGTTTTCTATATCCAGTGGCTCCCAGAGGTCATACTTTTCCTCTGAAGTAGCTCTTAGCACTCACTGCCTTCTTGGTAGGGCCTCAGCACCCACAGCCTGGTCGCCCAGACTCTTTTAATCCTGTGCATTAACAAGATATGTTTGTACAAGTCCCTCTTCCAGTTTTTGATGGTTTCCGTATTACGTGCTGGACTGGGTGGCTTAAGGAGTAGAATTTTATCTTCTCACAGTTCTGGAGGCCAGAAGTCCAAGATGAAGGTGCCATCAGTGTTGGTTTCTGATGAGACTCTTCTGTCTTGTAGACGGCCACTTCCCTGTGTCCTCACATGGCCTCTTTGTGTTTGCAGAGAGAGACAGAGAGAAACAAAGACAGACAGAGAGAGAGCAGAGAGAGAGAGGGAGGCCTGGTGTCTCTTCTTCTCTTCTTTCTTCTCTCAAGATCAGGGTGAACACTTATGACCCTATTTAATCTTTATTACCTCCTTAAGGCCCCATATCCAACTACAAGTCACATTGGAGCTTAGAACCTCGACATACAAATTTGGGGGTGATGCACAAGTCAGTCTGTAGTAGATATATTTTCTATTCAACTGGTATGTTTATTTAAAATATATAAAATATACTCCAAAAAAAGATGAGAATTTAAAAAGCAAGTACAAATATGAACTCTGCTGTTTTCTCCCCATATCCCAGGGCATCACCTCAGTGTGCCTGGGGTACACTCCGCCTGTTCAAAACCGCGGACCTGGGCAATGTCTGCAGTGTCCTGCCGGCTCAGTCCACGCCAGGCTTTCACATCGGCTTCCCCTCCGGCTCAGCCTCTGTATCAGCCTTTGTGAAACACTGGTTCCTTCTTCCCCCACTCCCTGTGAGAGCAGTGGTACCCTGGGTTGCCCAGGAGAGGCCAGGCCACTGCCAGCATGAACCTCAGGGTCCTCCCCGTCCCAACACGACGTCTGCTTCAAGCCTTTGTTCCTCTCACCGCCTCCCTTGGAACGCGCTTCCTGCTCCTCTGCAGGTCGGGGCCTCCAGCTCACATCCTCACCACACTCCCCGTTCACTCCCACCTGTTCGTCTCTCCCTCCCTGGAGCTCCCTCCCATCCTCTGGTTCAGGGGCCCCTGCGGCTCAGCAGTGTTACTTCCGCATTCACTGGCGCCATCTTTCCTCCTCGAATGGATTACAGGCGCCAAGAGCTCTTGGAGGCTTCTTCTTGCAGGCTGCTTCTTCATTTTACGTCCTCCGCTGAGCACAGCCTCTGAGCCTGTCCTCTGTCGCTGCAGCGCTTCTCTGTCCTCCTTCCAGGGGTGGTGGTTGGGCAGAGACCACCGTGCAGGCCTTGGACGCAGCGATGCCATCTGACTTACTGATCACGGGTGTGTTTGTGGCCCAGATGTGTTTGGGGCAGACAGCTTAACACAATTGAGTTCCTAAACCTCCTCCAGCTCAGCTTCTTGCCAATGGTATTTCCCAGAACTTAGTAATATAGTCTCCTAAAAATTTAATAGAAGAAAAGTTGGCTGCTTATTGAAAAGCAGACTCTTGACTGTCGACTCAGATTACCTTAAATTAATGTTGACGAATGCAAGATTTATTACGAAAGCATCCCTCTGTTTAGTGCCCAGTGGGGTTCAGGACGTGCGTGTAAATCATTCAGATAACAATTTTCCTGGGTTGAGCACTTGGCATTCGCCCACCACAAGTCACCTATAAATAGTGCACCTATTCACAGATGGCAGAGCTGGGATGCTGGCAGTGAACACTCAGGAAAAGAATGGCTTTGAACTCTGGAAAGGCAGCAAGCCTGGAGCTGTTTCCAGATCTCGAATCCCCCTTTAAAACTCACCAGCTCATGCTGACCTGAGAATTTCAAACCAGCGCACTAAAGTGAAGGTACCATCTCACTTCCTGAAGTTTATCTTTATGGCCCTGTGGCTGCGGTCCAGTTTCCAGATACGTGTTCGGGGGCCATGCCATTACTGGGATGGACGGCCTTGGAGACCTGTTAGCTGAAACTCACTCTTCTCTGTGCCGTGAATATGTGCTGGCTGCAAATTGGTTTCCTGATCCCCTTGTGGGTCCGATTGCCCTGCAAATTGAATTGTTTAAGGTGTAAACCATGTGTTTTTTCCCCTCATCTACAAGGTGAACTTGGCAGACTCAGTGTGTGTCATAATTGTGTTCAGAGTCCACAAGTCATTGCACAGTATGTGTTTCAACTATGAGGTTGTTCAGGGTCCTGAACCAGGATTATCTCTCCAGCCTCTTTGAGTGATAGTTGGTTGCCAAGGATACTAACTGGCGCTGTGGGTGACACCCACTTAATCTGCAGAGACCATGCAGGTAACCTTCAGGCCACGTTGCTCAGATTAAAGTGTGGTTGTGGCTCTCCTCTAACGGTTCATTGTTGGATTTTCCTCTTGGTTTCTTTTTACTTTTGCATAAGAGCTACCTGTGTCTATGATGTGGAAAGCAAAGGTCTGAGTTGGAGAGAGAGACGGACCTGGGAGAGGCTAGTGCTGGCCACAGGAATGCCTGCTTCATGAATATTTCTTTGAGATTTTTGAGCCTTTTCTGTTCACAAGAGACCCACAGAGAGGGATTTGCCTGACGATCCAGTTGTTAGGACTCTGCTTTTCCATGGTTGAGGGCTCCAGGTTCAATCCTAGGTTGGGGAACTAAGATCCTGCGTACTGTGTGGTGAGGCCAAAAAACATTTTTTTCTTTCAAATAAAAATTAGGAAATGAGAGACCTGCAGAGAAAGAAGGAGGGCACGGGAAGGGAGAGAGGAAGGGAAAGATCAAGAAAAGAAGAAAGAAAAAGCATGAAAGGAAAAGGAAGAAGGGAGAAAGAAAGCAGTCTCCCTGTGGGTCCCATGTGGTTTTGTGAACCCACAGAGTTTAACTCGGGACACAGCCTCCCCTCGCAGCCTCCCTCCACTGTGGCTGCTGGCAGGGGCCGCGGGGACATCACAGATGGCACCAGGGAAGGATGTGAGGGCCGGCCTTCTCCCTTCCCCAGGCCCTGGGCTGAGGCCTGTGTGGGGAATACCCACGTGGGTTGCCAAGTCAAGCATTTTCATGGCCTGAGTCACACAGACAAGAGTTTTACTCTGTGAACACAGACCAGGCGAATGAAGAACCAAACACCGATCCCAGAAGGCAGGGCAATGATCATTAAGTGCCATTCTGTGCGCTCAGGGTAACTGTCCACACTGTTCTTTGCTGGTTCTGTTCTGGACAAGGGCAACGCGCGCTTCCAAGGCCTTGTCAAGCATCAGGCCCCGTCACTGTTTTCTTTCAGCTCGGCTTTGAAGCTGGACGGTGCAAACCAGGATGGAGTTTGGAAAGTCTGTGTTCATCGCTGGGGTTTAATTAAAATACACTGAGCCTTGCAAAGACTTGTGGTTTGGAGTAATGGAAACTTTAGGGAATCAGAAACAGAGAGTGATCCCTGGAAGAAAGGTCTGATTTTCTCCTCAAGCCTTGGGTTTCTTGCCATCCATTTCCTCCCAGACTTGTAGTTGACGCCTTCTTAAACATATGAATTATTTTTCTTTCTTTTTTTTTTAAACATGTGAATAGTTTTTTAAAAATTTATTTTTAAATTGGAGTATAATTGCTTTACTTGTGTGCGTGCTAAGTCACTTTAGTCATGTCTGACTCTTTGCAACCCTGTGGACCGTAGCCCAGCAGGCTCCTCTGTCCATGGGATTCTCCAGGCAAGAATACTGGAGTGGTCGCCATGCCCTCCTTCAGGGATCTTCCCAGCCCAGGGATGGAAGCCGAGTTTCTTATGTCTCCTGCATTGGCGGGTGGGGTTTTCACCACTAACACCACCTGGGAAGCCCCATAATTGCTTTACAATATTGTGCTGGTTTCTGCTGTTCAACAGTGTGAATCAGCCGTATGATACATTATACCCCCTTCCTCTTGATGAATTATTTTTCTAGTGAGAGACTAACCAACTGTATTATCACAAGTAATCACTTATATAGAAGAATTATCCAAATATTCATACTATTTCATATTCCCCTTCTGTTGGATTGATTTATAAATACATATTTATCACATACCTATCATGTGCAGAGCAAGTGAGAGGTGCAAGGGATACAATTGTGAGCACCGCTGGACCAGCCTGGCCTCTTTCCTCGTGGAGCTGCTTACAGCTTTCGGTGCCTCTTGGTCTTTCTATGTTAAGAGCGTGGCATTTAGCTTGGTCTTGAGAAGTGAACCTGACATTCACAAAGTGTCAGTTAGTTAAGAAAAAGAAATGACTTTGAATACAGACCTTGTCACCAACATACAGTTGTATATAACTGAATATATATCTCTAATAGTGATGACGTAGCAGTATTCTTCAAAGCACGATTTACACATGTTTCTCCCACATGTCAAACTACATTTCAGCAGCTCTGTAAATCCGTCAGAGAGGGGATTTCCTTGGCTGTTGCTGAGAGGTGGGTCTTGACTGACCTCAGGCTCTTGAGAACAGTGCTTCTCAAAGTACTTTTTTGCATCCAAGTCACATGGATGTGTTTGTTAAAATTCAGATTCTTTATCCTCACTCCAGATCCACAGAATTAGACTCTCAGGAGTTCAGGATCAGAAAGATGCATTTTTTTTTTAATTTTAATTTTTTTTAACACCAAAACATTTTGCATTGGGGTATAGCTAATTAACAATGTTATAGTTTCAAGTGAACAGCGAAGGGACTCAGCCATACATATACATGTATCCATTCTCCCCCAAACTCCTGCTGCCATCCAGTTGGCACATAACATTGAGCAGACAGAGTTCCATGTGCTGTACAATAGGTCTTTGTTGGTTATACATTTTAAATATAGCAGTGTGTACATGCCCTTCCCAAACTCCCTATTTAGCCTTTCCCCCTGGCAACTGTTAAGTTTGTTCTCTAAGTCTGTGAGTTTTAGAAAGATCCATTTCTAACAGGCACTCCCCCAGTCATTTTTGTGCAAAGTAAAATTTTAAGAACATTATTTTTCTAGCATTCTTGTCAAAATCAACGTAAAAACAATCAGTGGATTGGTCAAACCAAAGAAACTCGATCCGATATTTGGGGGTGGGGAGCTGATATCAGGCAGGTCTGTGACAAGTTTATTTAGCATCATATAGCACCTCCCCCCAAAGGAATAAATAATAAAATGATACTCCTTACATTTAGCTGGCTGTGCCTATGACCTTAGTCAAGTCATTTGATTTCTTACTTTCCTCATCTGCAAAATGAGAAGCTGGTCTTCATGATCTTTAAGCACATTTTTTTTCTTCTTTTTTATTAGTATCAACAAACTAAGTAGATACCTGAAGCTGACACTCCAATACTTTGGCCACCTGATGTAAAGAAATGACTCACTGGAAAAGACTCTGATGCTGGGAAAGATTGCAGGCAGGAGGAAAAGGGGATGACAGAGGATGAGATGGTTGGATGGCATCACTGACTCAATGGACATGAGTTTGAGCAAGCTCTGGGAGTTGGTGATGAGCAAGAAGGCCTGGTGTGCTGCAGTCCGTGGGGTCACAAAGAGTCGGACACGACTGAGCGACTGAGCAACAACAGCAAAATAGGTACCTGCAGTGGCGCCAGTACTTCTACCCTTTCCTGTCCATGCAACCCTCCCATGTGTGATGCAAATACTGGTCACCAGGAGATTAAAGGCAGAGACAACAAGATTAGCAGAAACAGGTTAACTAAATTATACATTCAGACTCCAATTTTAATTGTTTTCTCTTGTCTTCCTTCTTCTACCGAATAATATTCTTTTTTCTTTTGTTATATAGTGATTGAGTTCATCATCTTTAAGTCAGTCATCCACTTACGTAACACTTAAGGAGCATCCAGTATATTCCAGGACAAGGCTGTATGTTGAGCACATGGACATGAGCAGTCTGACCTCATATAGTTTTCCCTCTACTAAAATCAGTACATTTGAACCCAAATAGTTCACTGATACCTTTTCAATTCTAAGTTCCTTCTCCTGAAAGGATAATGGAGAAAAATGTTAAAAACATAATGACCAAAAAACAAAAAAAGACATGGTTTTTTTTTTTTTTCTTTTTTTGAGCTATATCTAATTGCTTACTTTTGAAACCTAAATTTTTGAAAGACAAACCCTATACAGTCATATGTTACTCTTGTCCACTTGAGTAAACAAACAAAACCCATAGTTGTATCATTGTACGTGCTGTCCCATCCTCTACGATGACGTTCCCTGGGAAGAAGGGAAGACAGGTGGGTTCTTTAAGGGTTTTGAATCTTTAGTGACAGAGATGCTTATGCTCATTTTATATTAATAACACCTCCTAAATAACAGATGCTGATTTGCTTTCTATTTTTGTTAACTTTCAGAGAGTGGCAATAAATCTTTAGAGGATGATAGATGAAGAACCTTCCTTTAAAAAGAATATTTCCAACTAATTTCCCCCTAACTATATTGGAAGGCTTTTAATGATAAAATTCATGAAAGGGTCACTGAAGTGAAGTGAAAGTCGCTCAGTCGTGTCCGACTCTTTGCAGCCCCACGGACTGCAGCCTGCCAGGCTCCTCTGTCCATGCAGTGCTACGTGGACATGGGGAGTGGGTCATTGGATTTCAGAAATTTTCCTCACTCTGTAGGTATGATTTAAATGTTTAAATTAAGAGTTGGTCGCTCAGTCGTGTCTGACTCTTCACAACCCCGTGGACTGTAGCCCACCAGGCTCCTCCATCCATGGGATTTTCCAGGCAACAGTACTGGAGTGGGTAGCCCTTTCCTTCTCCAGAGGATCTTCCGAACCCAGGGATCAGACCTGTGTCACCTGCCTTACAGGCAGATTCTTTACCCTCTGAGCCACTAGCGAAGCCCTTCAACTAAGAGGGTACCTGGATTTATGAGCTTCTACCTGCATCTTGGATTTAAGGGGAAAAGGATATTTGCATTTATCTTTGTGATCTATTTTATATTCAGGAGAGGACTCTGTCATGAAGTTGCTTTCCTCAACTATTGGCCATTTCACACACTTTGAAGAGATTTCAAAAGAATGTATCTTATTCAAGTAGAGTTGATTGACAGTATTGCATTATGAACAGATTTTTAATTAAGGTTCATAGGTGAGTCACCATAAAAATGATGTGAATTTTCTCCCCTGCTCCTGCCCCTGGAGAAGCCACTGAAGGACGCTTCCCTTGTCTCGTGTGAAGAGGCCACAAGTGTCGTAAGGCCCTCTCCCCTGACCTTGGGTCTGAGAGGGGCCTTCTCCGCCGTTCCTCCTCCTCAGTTTGGAAAGATCCTTCTTGACTTCCCCATCTCTGAGATGCTCACCCGTCTTTATTGGTTTTTTCAAGCAGGCAGGGTTTATTAAGCAAGCAGCCTGCAGCCCACCCTCGAGACGTGAGAGCAGATGAAGCCCAGTAGGACTGGGCTCATCTGGGTTTTTTAATGTATAGTTTTATTTATTACTTTCTTTTATTTTTGGTTGTCCGGGGCCTTTGTTGCCGTGTGGGCTTTTTCTCTAGTTGCAGCGTGAGGGCTTCTCACTGTGGCGACTTCCCTTGCTGGGGAGCGCGGGCTCCAGGGCACACAGGCTTCAGTGGGCTCAGGGGTTGCAGCTCACGGGCTCTAGAGCACAGCCTCATCACACAGTTGTGCTGCACGCAGCTTGGTTGCCCCACCGCATGTGGGGCCTTCCCGGATCAGGGATTAAACCTGTGTCTCCTGCACTGGCAGGCGCATCCTTTACCACTCAGCCACCAGAGAAGCGCCCTGCTCTCATCTGTCCTGAGCACTAAATGAAAACAACTGGAAGAATTGTTTTGACTTCTTTGTTTGCATCAAATTGCACCCCAAGACCTTGCAGGGAGAGTTTGAGGTGTGCTAAACTGCACATCCTAAAGGAGATCAGTCCTGAGTGTTCATTGGAAGGACTGATGTTGAAGCTGAAACTCCAGTGCTTTGGCCACCTGATGCAAAGAGCTGACTCGTTGGAAAAGACCCTGATGCTGGGAAAGATTGAGGGCCGGAGAAGGGGATGCCAGAGGATGAGATGGTTGGATGGCATCACCGACCCAATGGACATGAGTTTGAGTGGACTCTGGGAGTTGGTGATGGACAGGGAGGCCTGGCGTGCTGCGGTTCATGGGGTTGCAAGGAGTTGGACACAACTGAGCGACTGAACTGAACTGAACTGAAACCGCACATGTGACTGTGAGACGGAGGGGCAAGTCTCCTGTAGCATTTTCCCCAGAAGGTCGGCAGAAACCTGAACTCATGGCAGCTTCAGGAGACAAGCTATTGTGTCTCGGAAGAAGAAACAGCACAGCTTTCAGCCTCTCTGGGCCTTGAGATGCTGGGTGGGCGGCACCCAGGCCCACAGTGCTCCTGGCACCCAGTATCACACCTGCTTCCTGCCTCTGATCTCAGGCCTTTCAGAAAGCTTTCTTTAAAATGGAAATCCTGAGTGGTCTTTTCTGATGCTTTCTTCCTTTGTGGTAAAGAGCTAATTTCATATACTTGAGGAAGCTTTTCCCAAAGGGACTAAAACTGGGCTGCTGGAGAAAGGATCAAAGCACATGTGTGGGAGACAGGTGAGCATTTAGGTGCTGGAAGACTGAACACTTCACGCTCCACAGAGAAGGTTGGGGGCCCCAGCTCCCAGCCCTGTGCAGGGCACCTCTCAAAAGCTAGGGTGGGCCAGCTTCTTTCTACATTGAAAATCACCTCCTGGTCTCCTCTGTAGCACAGTGGATAGTATAGCGCAGGGGACACAATTCGACCTCTGGTCTGGGAAGATCCCCCCTGCCCAGGTCACAGAGTAGCTAAGCCCGTGCACCCCAACTCCTGAGCCTGGACACCTGAGAACCCGTGCTCCACAACAAGCATGGCTGCAGGTGCTGGGACCCTTCTAGCACCCCACTGCCCCGGGACTGCGGCCCCACCGCAGCGGCACCCAGCTCTGCCACGTCTCCTTGCCAGGGAGTCAGGGTGGTGTGCCGACAGCCTTGTGTCTGGAAGCCATCAGTCACTTGATTGTGACAAGTTCTTTTCTTTTTAAAATTTTCTGTGTTTATTTATACCGAAGTACCATTGACTCACAATGTTGTGTTAGTTTCAGGAGTCCAGCACCATGATTCAGCTATACATTTATATGTATGTGTACCTGTAGTTTCTCTGTTCTTTTCCATTATAGTTTATTGTTAGTTGCTCAGTCTTGCCTGACTCTCTGTGACCCCATGGACCGTAGCCCACCAGGCTCCTCTGTCCATGAAATTCTCCAGGCAAGAATACTGGACTGGGTTGCCATGCCCTCCTCCAGGGGATCTTCCCAACCCAGGGATCAAACCCAGGTTTTCTGCACTGCAGGCAGATTCTTTACTATCTGAACCATCAGGGAAGCCCATGATAGTTTATTACAAGATAGAAAATATAATCCCCTTTGTCAGACAATAAATCCTTGTGGTGTATCTATTTTATGTGCATTTGTTAATCCCTACACGTAGTCTAACCCTCCTCTTCTTCCTCTTCCGTAACCATCAGTTTCTTTTCTCTATCTGTGACTCTCTTTGGGTTGTAAATAAGTTTATTTGTGTCATTAAAAAAAAAGTTTTTATTTATGTACTTGGCTACATCTGGTCTTAGTTGCTGCATGTGGGATCTTTGTTATGGCATATGGAATCTAGCTCCCTGACCAGGGACCAAATCCTGGCCACCCCCTGCATTGAGAGCTCAGAGTTGTAGCCGCTGGACCCCTAGGGAAGTCCCTGTATCATTTTTTTAGATTTCACAATTAAGTGATTTGATATGATATTTGTCTTTGTCTCTCTGACATACTGCACCTAGTATGATAATCTCTAGGTCCATTCATGTTGCTGCAAATGGCATTATTTCATTCTTTTTTTTTTAATAGCTGAGTAGTATTCTACCGTGTGTATATATCACAGCTTCTTTATCCATTCCTCGGTTGATGGACACTTAGGTTATTTCCATGGAGTATAACAAGTTCTTATATTAAAAATATTCAGCTAACCTGGAAATTGTGGAAAATTCTTAAAGAGATGGGAATACCAGACCACCTTACCTTCCTCCTGAGAAATCTGTATGCAGGTCAAGAAGCATCAATTAGAACTGCACATGGAACAACAGACTGGTCCCAAATTGGGAAAGGAGTACATCAAGGCTGCATATTCTCACCCTGCTTATTTAACTTATATGCAAAGTGCATCATGAGACATGCTAGGCTGGATGAAGCATAAGCTGGAATCAAGATTGTCAGGAAAAATATCAATAACCTCAGATATGCAGGTGACACTACCTTTATGGCAGAAAGTGAAGAGGAACTAAAGAGCCTCTTGATGAAAGTGAAAGAGGAGAGTGAAAAACTTGGCTTAAAACTCAACATTCAGAAAACTAAGATCATCGCATCTGGTCCCATCACTTCAAGGGAAATAGATGGGGAAACAATGGAAACAGTGAGAGAGTTTATTTTTTTGGGCTCCAAAATCAGTGCAGATGGTGACTGCAGCCATGATGTTAAAAGACGCTTGCTCCTTGGAAGAAAAGCTATGACAAACCTAGACAGCATATCAAAATACAGAGACATTACTTTACCAACAAAGGTCCATCTAGTTAAAGCTATGGTTTTTCCAGTAGTCATGTATGGATGTGGGAGTTAGACCATAAAGAAAGCTGAGCACCAAAGAATTGATGCTTTTGAACTGTGGTGTTGGAAAAGACTCTTGAGAGTCCCTTGGACTGCAAGGAGATCCTAAAGGAAATCAATCCTGAATATTCATTGGCAGGACTGATGCTAAGGCTAAAACTCCAATACTTTGGGCACCTGATGGGAAGAACCAACTCATTGGAAAAGACCCTGATGCAGGGAAAGATTGAAGGCGGGAGGAGGAGGGGATGACACAGGATGAGATGGTTGGATGGCATCACTGATGTGATGGACATGAGTTTGAGTAAACTCCGGGAATTGGTGATGGACAGGGAAGCCTGGCGTGTTACAGTCCATGGGGTCACAAAGAGTCAGACATGACTGAGCGACTGAACTGACTGACCTAATTAAAGCAAGCGAAGTCTGGAGCTGAGCTCAACTAGGTAGAGTGATTTGAGTGATCAACTTGAGCAGACCTTGCCTGAAGGCAAATATTACCTAGTCGAATTATTAGACCTAAAAAGCAATTCCAATCTTAATAAAGTTTATATCCCATTTAACACAAAGATGAAATGTACTAGGAGTGATAGCTCTAAATTTCAATGTCAGGAGTCTATTTGAGAAATGTTTGTTTTAATGATATTTTTATTACAATTGCATAAATACAGAAAAATGCACTGAACATATGTTACAGTTTTGTGGGTTTACTCAAATAAACACACCTGTGTAACCACAGTCCTCTTTAAGAAACAGAACATAACCATAATATTTCCCTCCCTGCTGCCCTCCCCCCACCCCCCACCCTCACCCCTGACGTAGTCACCACAAGTAACCGCTAGCCAGCCAACGCAGGAGACACAGGTTCAATCCCTGGGTCAGGAAGATCCCTTCGAGGAGGAAATGGCAACCCACTCTAGCATTCTTGCCTGGAGAATCTGGTGGACTACAGTTCACGGGGTCACACAGATTCGGACGTGACTGAGTGGCTGAGCCATACACACACATTTCTGAACTTTGAATAAGTGGAACCACATAGTACCTAATAATTTATTTCTGGTGTGTTTCTCACAACGGTATGCTTGTAAGATTCTGGTAGGAATTGATTCCCCTACTGTGCTGTATAGTAATAATTATAGTAATTCCATGATATGAATAGGCTGTTCTTGATGTAGCCTTTCTACTGTGGAGGGACATTGAGTTGTTTCTCCTTTGGGCTATTTCAGATAATGATTCTAGAAACATTTTTATACGAGTGGTGTGCACTTTTAGGTGCATGTCCATTGAGTGTATACACTGGGGAAGAATTGTTGGGTCATGGCATCTATTCAGTTTTTGTGGTTACTGTCAAAAAGTTTTTCCACAGTGACTGTATGAATTTACACCCCCACAGGCAATTTCTGAGAGTCATACATATCCTTGCCAACACGATGTTGTCGTCTTTTTTGTTTTAGCCATTTGGAGGGTACGTGGTGGAGTCTGTTTTGTGGGTCTTATATATTATTTATTATTATAATTATTTCCCTGATGACTGAGGTGTAGCATCTTTTCTAAATGTTTATTAGCTTTTGGAACATCTTCTTTCATATAGTAACACTTCAATCTTTTGCCTATTTTTAAATTGCAATGAGGGTTTTTTTTGAATTGATTCCTCAGAGTTTATCTGGGTGCCAGACCTTTATGGGGTCCATAATCACAGATACCTTCTTTCTGACTGTTTTGGCAGTCAAAATATTGATTGGGAAACACCTCAAAGGGAAGAGGAATTCAAACGCTGGGCTCCTCTCTCCAGAATCCCCTTTTCTCAGGGATTTTGGTTTAAGACTTCAGTGTCTGGGCAGCTCTTTGATGACTCCCAAGCATATGAGTGTGTGCGCATAAAGTTTCATCTGGATTTCCTGCTAGCTTGTTTTTTTCTTTTCGCATCAGAAGGGTTGGTCTAGTCTAAGCCATTCCTTTATATTCCAAAGCCTAAGTCAAGGATGAGACTGTTGATTTGGGGGCAGTTCCGAGGGAAACTGTAGAATGAGAAGCATGTCTGGTGTCCTGGGGACCAGCCCCAAGCACTGGGCAGAGACAGCCTTTCCTGGGCTGAGGTGGGATGAACTGGGATGAAGGGAGGATGGGTGGTGCTGGGTGGGGTTCTGCCCTCTGACCCTTGGGCCTTGTCCCTGGAGACAGGGATAAGAGCTTGGGGATCTCAAAGTGTGTCCCTCCGGTTCAGCCCACAGAAACTTTTGGAAGCCCCCTGCCAGTGAGTGGAACAGTGAACCAAAAATAAATAAATGAAGGCCAGTGCTAGACTGACAGTCAGAGGGCAGCTCTTCAGTCCCATGCGCCCCAGAGGTTCCAAGCGCGGTGGGGAACGAAGGGGGAACCTTCCCAAACCTGTCTGTTCCTCTTTGTTTCTGTAAGGCTTAGAGCCAGGCTGAAAACAGCCCTGCAGACAGGAGGAGGCCTCCCAGTTGAGAGGAGGACACAGCCTGTGGAGTCCTAACTATGCGGGCCCAGGCTGGAACCCGGGATGGCAGCATCTGCAACAAAGACCAAGTCCACACCTAGGTCCCGGCAAGAGGGACCTGGGGAAGACTGGGCCAGTGTGCCTCACCCAGGCGGGCTCTGACCTGCTTCTCACCTGGCCCGACCCACGCCTAGCCTCCTCCAGAGAGAAGAAGAAAAGGGATCAGAACGTGCAAAACTCTGAAACAGACAAAATATGGGAAGGTTTTTTAAACTGGAAGGGACTACATTTCTTGGGAGGAGTGAGATTTCCTTTTCCATGACTGTTCTGGATTGAATCACGTCTCCTCAAAAGATATGTTGAAGGGCTGGTACCTACGAATATGCCCTTATAGGAAAGAGAGTCTTTGCAGAGGCAGTCAAGCTGAGATGAGGTCATTAGAGGCGGCCCTAATCCAATATGCTTCCCTGGTGGCTCAGGTTAAAGCGTCTGCCTGCAATATGGGAGACCCGGGTTTGACCCCTGGGTCGGGAAGATCCCCTAGAGAAGGAAATGGCAATCCACTCCAGTATTGTTGCCTGGAGAATCCCATGGATGGAGAAGCCTAGTAGGTTACAGTCCACGGGGTCACAAAGAGTCAGACACGACTGAGCGACTTCACCTTACCTTAATCCAGTATGACTGATGTCTGTTTAAGAAGAGGAGAAGAGGGGGAGTTCTCTAGTGGTCCAGGGGTTTGGACTCCGGGTTTCCACTGCAGAGGACACAAGTTCCATCCCTGCATGCTGTGCTCAGTCACTCAGTTGTATCTGACTCTCTGCAGCCCCATGGACTGTAGCCTGCCAGGCTCCTTTGTCCATGAAATTATCCAGGCAAGAACGCTGGAGTGGGTTGCCATTTCCTACTCCAGGGGATCTTCCTGACCCAGGAATCGAACACGTGTCTCCTGCATTAGAAGGTGGACTCTTTACCACTCACTGAGCCACCTGGGAAGCCTGAATATGGTGGGGCCAAAAAAAAAAAAATACAGGGACCCAATAAGAGACGCCACATGACGACAGAGGCAGAGATGGGAGAGATGTGTCTGCAAGCCAAGCAACTCTGAGGATTTCTGGAAACACCAGAAGCTACCAGCGTGAAAGAGATTCTCCCCTTGAGCCTTCACAGAGGCCTGGCTCTGTGGACACTCATTTCAGGCTTCTGGCCTCTAGAACTATGGGACGATAAGTTTCTATTGTTTAAAGCCACCCAGTGTGTGGACATTTTCCCAGGGCAGCCCTCGGGAATGAACACAACCGCAAACTCGAAATGGGGGCTGGTAAACCAAGTTGAGTCCAATTAATGGAAACAGAAAGACATTAGATTTCTGTACATGTCTTCACATTTTATATGTAACTCAGGCATTGAGCTCATATTATATTCCTTCAAGATTACCTTTCATGTTCCCTTTACATCTGGGCGGCTCACATCTGCTTCTCTCCATGTGGGAATTCCCTGAGTTCATATTGCATCAATTGCCTTCTGTGAAAGTGAAAGTCGCTCAGTCATGGGCGTCTCTTTGCAACCCCATGGACTACACAGTCCATGGAATTCTCCAGGCCAGAATACTGGAGTGGGTAGCCTTTGCCTTCTCCAGGGGATCTTCCCAACCCAGGGATCAAACCCAGGTCTCCCGCATTGCAGGCAGATTCTTTACCAGCTGAGCCACCAGGGAGGCCCAAGCTCAGTACATCAGTACAGGAGCCAACTGCCAGAAAGCTTTTGCTTTCCTGGTTCTTGTTTCATTAAGCTAGCCTGAACTGGCTTGAGTCAGAATTCACAGCAACTGAGGAAACAGATACAGTTTACTACCAAGTGTACTTTGCAGTTAAAAACAGCTCAGGTCTAGGTCTCACCAGGAAAGGAATTAGTGACAGCTACGGTGTTTCCTCATATAAATGTGTACCATCAGGGTGGACCTGTTGGGGGCATTGAAGAGCTCCAGGGAGGTCTCCTCAGTCAGATTGCCTCCTTGCTTCTACGAGTGTCTGAGATCCATCGGGTAGCATCATTCCTCTGCTTCTCGAAGGCATCATTAGGTTTACAATTAAAGTACAAATATCTCCCAAGAAAGTTCACAGCTGAAGTTCTTAGCAACAGACGACCGTTGTTGATTGTGTGATTTCTGTCCTGGGATTGGGAAGAGATGAGGATGGAATGCGGAAAGCCATGGCCCTCTTCCAGTGTGCCCAAGGACAAGGTCATTGTAATAATCAAAAGCCAATATTCAATGAGCATTCATGCCATGGTTGGTGGTTTAGTAGCTAAGTCGTGTCCGACTCCTGTGACCCCATGGACTGTAGCCTGCCAGACTCCTCTGTCTATGGGATTCTCCAGGCAAGATAGTGGAGTGGGCTGCCATTTCCTTCTCCAGGGGATCTTCCCAACCCAGGAATCGAACCCGGGTCTCCTGCACTGCAGGCAGATTCTTTACCGACTGAGCTATGAGGAAAGCCTCATCCAAGTCATAATAATGAAAATTAGAAAGCACGAACTACATTTTCAAAGCAGAAAGGAGCTCATGAATGACTTGTAGACTTATGGCTTGTTCTTTGGCTTGCTTTCGCAGGAGCTGGTAGACAGATAAGCTAACAGCAGGTCTCCACCACTGCCTGTCAGTCACTGCTGTGTTCACCTTGCCCTTGGGATGGTGCTGGGGAGACACACAAGCCCCTCTAGTACTTCCTCAGGACGGCGTGTTTCTCATTACCTCATCACAGTGAAAAGAAGATGGATTTCTCAACCACTTCCTCCTGCAGGAGGTAAATCTGGCATGTCCTTGGGTTTCTGCGCGAGCTGGTAGCCACGAGAACACTGCTGGTTAACAAGAGTTGTCAGGACTGGGTGCCTTTCTCAGTTAAATTCCAGGTCCATGTAGGACTCTGCACAAATTGATGCTATCCGGAAATGGTACTTGAAGCAAGAAATTGTCGAAACCAGGTGACAAATTAAGTCCCTCTATTTCCAACAATCCAAAATTGCTTTATAGGGACCTCCCTAGTGGTCCTGTGGCTAAGACTCCACGCTCCCAATGCAGGGGACTCGGGTTCGATCCCTGGTCAGGGAACTAGATCCCACATGCCACAGCTAAGACCCAGCATAGCCAAATAAGTAAAAAATACATATTTTTGAAAACTTGCTCTATAAGTTCTCTCATGGGCCTGGGGGCTGGGAGTGTCTATTCAGATGATAGAGACATCTGTGAGGCAGGAGGGGAAACCCAGCCAGCTCCTGCACCAGCTTCTGCTGCTTCTCCTGTTCCAGAGGCTGCTTGTTCAAAACAAGCTGTCGGTTTTTATTAGGGAATTCCACAAGAGAAAGTGTGTTTGCCGAGACTCTCATTCCAATGGCGTGAAATAATAATAGAATATGCAAACAGAGTTCCCGTCCCTTCTTGGGAGAGGGGGACGGAAGGTGGGAGTGAGCAAGGTGTTCCAGAAGCATGCAGAGTAGACAACAGCAAAGTTTTTTCTTTTTTCTTTCTTTCTTCTCCTTTAAAAAAAAAAAGGCAAAATAGGAATGTTTTTAAAACTTTTAACGCAATAGCAGGGAAAAGACTTCATTAATCCTGTAACTTTGGGGAACCATTACAGATGGTGGTGGTAGTTTTAAAATCTAGAAGAGAACACTGCAATGCCAAAATGATTAAAAAAAATTCTTTTTTTATGGAGATGTTTTCTTTACAGTATAAAGATACAGATCTAACTTGTTATAGAAAGGTTATACATAGTCCTATCAAAAACTGTATCTGATTTAAAAGCCTGGCATGTGGATTTTAAAGCTTATGGCTTATTTAACCTTTCTAATAAGAAAGTTTGGGTGAGAAACCAAACAGTTGCCATGAAGTCAGGGTATTATTGTCCAAATTAAATAATGAGGATTTACTAATTTATGTATCTATTAATTTAATAAGTATTTATGTAATGTGCTAGACAAAAGGCAGATTTTTTTCTGCATGACATAATTTCCTCATTCTGTTACTAAAGTTTGTAAATTTCTTTTAAAAAATGCATTAGAATGAAGCTGTTTTAAAGAATCAAGTTGTCTATATGTATTGACATGCCCATATGTTTATTTCATATATATGTAAGTATGCAATGTATAGGATCCATTTGATAAACATTTACTATAGTTGTTATAGGATACCCTAAGAGTTTCTTTTTCTTCCTTTTGAGATATATTGGACCAAGGAGAAGCTGGCAAACATGTAAATCTGAGCTCAAGGTCAGATTTTAGCTCATTTAATGCCCTAGCTTTGAAACTGAAACCCACAAATTATATATCATCATCAAATAGTAACTTTTAGTAACATAACAGTTAATGTGATTTATTCTCACTACTCACAGGCATGGGCTTCCCAGGCTCAAGTGGTAAAGAACCCACCTGTCAGTGCAGGAGACCTGGGTTTGATCCCTGAGTCAGGAAGATCCCCTGGAGAAGGGAATGGCAACCCACTCCAGTATTCTTGCCTGGGAAATGTCATGGACAGAGGAGCCTGGCGTGCTACAGTCCATGGGGTTGCAAAAGTGTCAGATATGACGTAGTGAGTAAACGGCAATCACCCCCACCACACCTGTATACCGAAATGGATTTCACAGCTCCACTTACGAGGAGAAAGCTGCTGGTTCTAACATAATGGTGGAAATCCATTCTCTACGTAGCTTAAGGTCAAAACTCACTTCCCATGTGAAGATCTTGTCCATAATACCAGATGGCTCCATCCCAACAACCCTCAACTTCAGACGTGGCTTAAATTGTCTTAGCCCGTGAATGGAAGTTGACCTGTTTTTCCTCCCTTCCAACTCACTTAGAACTGTGACATCCAAACTCCAAACCCCGAATACTTTCAATAATAATAATAAGCAGCACTTATATAACAGAAAGTTACGAAGACTGTGCTGTTGAGGGGCAAATGGAAATGACCCAACATAATGAACAGGGCTGGGAGGAAGTACAAGGAATTCAGGAAGAGTCCAACTAGAGATCCTGCGACGAAGTCCAAGAACAAGTTTAATGGGACGAGGGAATTGAAAACATGGAACTTAGGGCCATAAAGGGGAACTTGAGAGAAAAGGCGTGCTCTTGTTTTATACGTCTTGCATTTCATGGAAAGTTCATGGGTTCAGCAAACACATTTCCTCCGCTGAGGGCTCCGGTGAAAATAAAGGCTGGAGACATAGCCAGCTGTCGCACAAGAGTCGACTGGACCTCTTTAAGGTATATAAGCATTAAAATTGATATTTTATGTTGATTCAGAAAATACTTTTACATTTTCAGATATGCTTATCAGATTTCCTAAGTTATGGAAAATGAAACAAACTTACAATAACGAGTTTTATCAGCGTAGAACAGTCAGGGAATTCCCTGGTGGTCCAGTGGTTACAGTTCCATCCTTCCACTGCAGATGGCATTGGTTTGATCGCTGGTAAGGGAACTAAGATCCTGCATGCTGCACCACTGGGCCAAGAGAACCAAACAACAACATCAACAAAAACAGGCATTTTTTTTTCCCAAGGGTGTGTCTTTTGAAGGTGAAGTCCAAGATTTAAAGTCTTTCACTGGTCTTGGAGGTTGTCCACATGTAAGCTACACAGAAGCCAGACCAGGACGTTGGTAACTTGGGCTGATCCGCTCAAAGCTCACTCACAAATGTAGGAGTAGTGTGCTTTCCAGGGAGCACTGAGGACCTCTGTCTCCTCTTTGGAGATGGGGGGAGACGCTTTCCATCTCAGGGCTAGGGCAGAGACAGCGTCAGCCCTAGCCAAGACAGATTCTCTGCAGGATTAAATGTGTTTTTTTAGACCTGGAATCTTGAGCAACCTTCTAAACAAGCATAGACCTTTTATAATGGGGTAGTAATCTTACCTTTTATTTTTTAACAAAGTAATCTTACCATTTTTTTTCTTTCAAGAATAAATTAGTTCTAATAAATTAGACCAGTGAAAGACTTTTATAGTTATTTGTCAGTGGGAAGGAAAAACGGGTCAGATGAATGCAAGAGAAAGAAAAGTCCTTCACCGTGTGAGCGGGTGTGCCGCCCCACCCCACTACACATCAGACATACATGCAACTGGTTTGCAGGCAGGGCAGGGTGGATCCAGATTATCAGAGTATACACAGCTTTGGGGAATTGTAATCAGGCCTAATGCCTTCTTTCTTTCAGGAGCTGGAAAAGTGCTGTGAAGTGGCTCGTGCAAGCTCCTGGAACGGCTGAAAGAAACTATTTGCATTGGGCCAGTGATCTTCAGAAAGCAAAGCTGCAGCCTCCCTTGAAAAGGCTACCTGACCCCCCCCCACCCCGCTCCGGCCCCCCACTCCCCCCCAAACCCGACCCCCACCCCGGGAAATCTCGACTTTTCCAAAGTTAGCCTGACCTGCCGGCAACACTGCCTGCAGTGCCGGGGGCCGCTGGGCTGGCGTGAGTGTGGTCTTTGTTTACTGGACCCTGGGGCGCTGGGAGGGAGGTGCACGGAGCCTGTTAATTCGGGGCATGAAGTAATAGAAAAGCTCTTAGAGGAAGTAACCATCACTCGAATCCTCATTCTCGCCCACAAAGAGGCCGTAAAAGTGAATTTGAGCTCCGTGGAGATAGGTATGAAATGCAGCCATTCTTGAGTGGTATTACCATTGCGTGTGTGTCTAATGTCATTTCTGTAACCAGCGGGGCCCAGGCTGAGGCGGAGAGTTTACTTGGCAAAAAAGACTCTCTTCCCTTAGGTTCTGGGAAAGAGAGAAAAGAGAATAAAAAAACCCACAACTTCCAAAACACACAGAGAAGTTCCAAACAACTAGAAAGGTGTTTTAAGAAAACTCTTTCTGACATAGAACAGGGGAAGGATGACTTGTTTGTTAGAGCCTTCGACTCAGTGTCCTGCTACCAGAAAGTCCAACAAAAGATTCTGGCAACAAATTTCAATTCTGCGAACATTGCTAGACACCCTTTAGGTGCCAGAAAACGTACAAAATCACTGGGGGTAAAAAGATGAATTGGGTTGATCCCTTCAAGAAAATCAGGTTTGAGTAATTTAAGTATGAAAAAAAAGTCTGTAAAAGAATATGACAGAACAGTTTTCTTTTTCCTAGGCAGTGGGGTTATAGCTAATATTATTTTTAACTTTCTAGTAAATACTTGGATGCTATAACTGAAGCATCTTGGTGGCGATGATGTGAGTGGACAGTGAGAACACTGGGGCTTGCCTTTTTTTTAAAAACCAGGCTGTTCTGGTCTTTGCGGGGATTCAGTTTGAATATATCTTTGGGAATAGGTAGATTTGCTTTACCTACTCCCAAAGATATATTCAAACTGAATCCCCGCAAAGATTTGCTTTAATTGGGCCTTTGGTATTTCTAAAGGGAAGTGATCTTGCTTATCAAAGATGATAACTTCCTGATGGTCTGCCAGGCCCCTGGCTCTTTCCCCTTAGCTTTCTTTGCTGATTGCACTCTATCTCACGAGAGTCCTGTCTCTGTGCCATCTTTCCCTCTGCGCAGTCAGCAGAGTCTCAGCCAGGTCCTGGGTTAGACCTTCTTTCTCCCAGCCAGTTAGTTTTCTGTCTTTGTCTCCAGGTCCAAACTGTTCTGAACACTAGTCTTATATATTCTCCACATGCCCTTCCCAGATAGAGCCTCCAGTTTCTTCTCCACCCCCTGCCCCACCCTCCACCCTCCAGCTACACTGGTGCTTAAAACCTTCAGAAGGTTCTCATTGTTCTAAGGATAAAATCCAAAATTCTTAACATGCCTACAAGAGCATGCGTGACTGGCTCTTCTGTGGCCTCCTCTCTGGTTCTTCTGTCCTTTCTCCCTCCCTTTCCGACGGGCTCAGCTCTGTCCCACCTCACGGCTTCAAATTAGCTGCTCCCTTCACCTGCATTGATGGAGCCAACTTCAGTCGTCCCTTAGAGCTAGATTAACTCGTTATTCTATGCTCTGCCTCTTATCAGAGACACAAAAAGCAGTGTTTGTAGAAGGATTTATTTGCTATGCATCTCCCTCACACTGTAACGATGACATTGATTATATACCCACGACCTGCTACAGGGCCAAGTGCTGAGTAAATTCTCCATAAATGGATTAAAAGTCTCCATAAATGGATTAATAACTGAGCAAGTTTTAGTCCTGGAGAGTAAAATTTCTCTCCCTAATGACTCGAATGCTCACCTTTACTACAGACAGAGCTTCGTCTCTGCAGATTGATTATTTTTTTTACTTAATGGAGTGGGACTAAGATTGAGGCCTCTCTCACTAGGCACTGATAGCGCTGCAGCCTGGATTCTGCTGGGGGTCCTGTTGGGGGGTTTGGGCTCAGGAGAGAGATGCTCTGGATGGTTTCACATCTTTGGGATCATTAGTTGGTTTCAGCTCTTTTATTTTCCCCTTCTGCAATTGCCTTTCTGTTGCCCCAAGATGTCTGTTCAATTTTGGTGACCCTCTCAATGTGGTCACAGCTGTGGTGTGAGAAGCTGGGCCAGGAAGCTGGCCTCCCCCTTGTAAAGCTGTAGGAGAAAATGCTGAGCCAACTTGCAGCGGAGGGAGTGGGAGTCAGGAACAAAACGGCAGGCGGAGGGGAGAAAGGGCAGTAGGGTGAGATTCGGAGAGATAACAGTGGCCACTGGAATGTGCAGGCATGTTTGGGGAAGGGAAACCAGACAATGCCTGGACTTTGCTGAGGTGACATAGTGTGCCCGTCACTGTCAGCTCCAAATTCACCCTTTTCGCCTTCTTTGTGTAAAGGGGTCTGGGCCTTTTGCGTAGCTTCCTTTGCCAGCTGGTTTGTGGTTTAGCATTATCAGTGCAGGGCGTCGGGGAGATCTTGTGAGAGGGCACAACTCTGCCTGCTGGTTGCTGTGACCTCTCTCGACTGGTTCCTGCAATACCAGGGTTCTGCAGTGCCAGGTGGCATCCAGTGACCACCGGCTCCTTCTGGCACCTCTTTTGGGTAGTTTTTGCAGGAAGTGCTTTTCCATAAGACACTTCCTTTTGAACAGTTTCCCCACACCCAAGGGGGTCGATATTCAGTAAGTTTTAGGGGGTGGATTTCCAGCAAGTTCCACTGGCATGAGACCACAGTGATTTTCTTGCACTTGGTGAGCCAGAGCCACCTTCTCCCCAACAGGGTCTGGTCTCAGGCTGGGATAGAGGAAGGCTCTATCACAGTCCCATGGGTTGTGGCTGCCTAAGAAAATATTTATATGTGCTGTCCCTGTTCTCTTCTGAGTTCTCTTTACTTCTAACTAGTCAACCCTTCATTGCTCCAAATCCTGTCATATAGTTAATAATTTGCTTTTCCTGTTATTTATTAGCCTGCACGGGACCTTTCGTTGTGGCATGCGAATGCTTCGTTTGGCATGTGGGATCTAGTTCCCTGACGGGGGATCGAACCTGGGCCCCCTGCATTGAGAACACCGAGTCTTAGCCACTGGGCCACCATGGAAGTCCCATTAATTCTTTATATTAAACTTTTACTGCTTAATTACTGTGTGGTTTCTCTTTCCTGATTAGACCCAGACTGGAACACATAGGTTGGGGCTCAGACTCTGATTATCCTGGGAAGGTGTCTTTTGAAGGGGGGTTGGGCGGGGGGAGTTGGAGACATTTGGGTTACATGTACTTTCCCAAGTCTGCAATAATCAGAAAAAAAAATTTTTTTGGAAGAAGTGTGAAAAAACACAACATAAGAAGCCGGGGTGAAAAGCATGTAAAGATCCCAGGGTGGTAGCTCTGCGCTAAAGTGATGCTTGAGTTGGGACCTGGAGAGTGAGTGGCGTGGGAGACATTTCCCCAGGCAGAGTCACGTGAGCAGGACCAGGGAGGGTCTCTGCAGGGAAGACCTGTGGCAGCTGAAAATGGACAGCCAGGTGTGTCTGAGAGCAGCACATCCTTGGGACCTCATTTAAAAGTTGTCGCTGTGTGTGGGAAGGTTGCTTCCACGTGTCTTTTAGCCTGGTGCCAGCTGGCAGAAGCTTCCTTGAAGATCTCGGACCGTCTCCAGCTTTCTGGAGTTTACCTGAGGAAGGGCCCTGGCTGGTGTCCCCTGAAATTCATTTCTGGGTTTGTGCACAAGGCCACACTTCTTGTCTGCCTGCTCCCAGCTGGTAGAGACATGGGTGCTAAGGCAGGTGGGTGCCAAGGAGAACTGGTCCCCCTGGGACGGGTCTCTTTGGACGTAGGACTCGCCCACAATCTTCCGGAGGCTGCCAGGAGGTCAGGTCGGTTGCTTCTGTCTCCTTAACTGGGGTCAGACTCGCAGGACGCCTGCCTCTCCAGGACCCCTTCACATTTCATCCCACCGCCATCTCCCCTAAGAAGATTCTTCCGTATCTACCCTGCCTTGGTGCCTGCTTTTTGAAGGACCCACGCTATCACACGGACTCTATCTTCCCCCTTCCTTCTCTCTCCGGGAGAGCCTTTGTTAAAGGCAGAGACACCGATCATGGCAACGCAGCCTTCATTCCTGGTTCTCCCGAGCGTCCTACCCCCTCTTCATCACCCAGGCCCTCTGGATTCCTCAGGTTTCTCCATAAACTCTACAGCTTTCGCCTGGAAGGTCTGAATTCTCCTGAACCCCCCTCCCCTCCTGTCTCCTCCCTCTCGCTCTTTTGGGAAGCTTAGGAGACTAGCAGTCTCTTCTGTCTGCACCAGGCTTCAGATACCGCCTGCTCCTGCCCTCAGCGGTACCCACGTTATTACCTTCCCTCTCTTGGCTTTATGGGGAAGGAACTGGATCTTAACGCTTCGCATCCTCGATGGCAGGCAGAGCACCGAGTTCACAGGAAGGCGCTTACTCAAAGCTCGCGGAGCTCTCGCTGTTGATTAGTTGGGGACGTCCTAGAAGGCGATCGCGGGGTACGGGGGCGGGAGTGGGTGAGGGAGGGTCGCGGGGCTGGTTTGTGGGCGCGGCTGCGGATGCGCGCCGGCCTGGGGTGGAGGTGGGGGCTTTTGGTGGGGGGAGTGGAGGATGGGAGATGGTGGGGGGTGGGCTGGGCTGGGCGGCGGGGGCGGGGAGGAGGCGGGCCCAGCGGCCCCGGAGGAAGGTGCGGCTTCTCTCGCCGCCAAAGGCGCTGCGCGCGGGGCGAGGGGCAGTCGTGGCCGTCGGAGGCTGAGCGCCCGCGCGTGGACGAAGTGACCCCGGCAACTTCTCCAACTCGGCCGGCGCCGCCCCGCGCGCACCCGGGACCCCGGGGGAACGGCCGAGTCGCCGATCGGGGGCCCGGGCGCGTGTCGGGCTCTCCACCCAGGTAAAGGGGGCGATGGGGAGGGGTGGGGTGGGGACGAGTCCAGACCACCCCGGCCCGGGGCTCGGGGCGGGCGGCCCCCCGCCTCGGCTTTGTTCCCCGCGCCCTCCTCCGCCTGCCCAGGGCAGGGAGCCCAGGGTGGCGGCTGCGGTCGCCCAGCCGGCGGTGCCCCGAGCACCGGGAGCGGCGCCCTGGCGCGCCCCGGACCCCGCGCAGGCTGGCGGCGCGGAGGAAACGCTTTCCCGACCCCCGCGGTAGGGCGTCGGGGCCTCTGGGGTGAGGCGGCCCAGCGCCCGGAAGGTCCTGGGAGAGCGGCCCCCCGCGCCCGCGGCTCGGATCTCCGAACTCAGGGTCCCCCGAGTCCGGGGGCCGCCGGGCGGAAGGGCTGGAGTCCCGCCGCCGCGCCCCCGCCCGGCTCCGCTCCGAGGGGCCCAGGTGCCAAGTTTCTGGGAAAACCGACACGTCGTGTCGCAAACGGATCATATTTACCAAAAACAGTTTGGAAAGAAAAGGCCATTCTTCCAACAATTGACGGCCGGGCAGCCGCCGCAAAGGTGAGGGGGGAACGATTGCACCGAGGTCGTTTCTCTTTAAGACACGGTGAAACTTAATATGTTGAGCTTCCCTGTGTTTCTTAACTTTTTAAAATAGCAAAGTGGGGTAACTTTGCTTAACTGGGGGGAGGGGAGTCGGCTTGGTCCTGAAGATCATTCCGTTCGCGTTGCCTCTGCGGAGGCCCCGGGAGAGGCTGCCTGGTGACAGTTGTAATCTACGCAGCCTTGGGTCGCGATAAGACCTTTACTCACCACGTGGCCAAGGTCTTGGGGTTCTCTTCTCACGCTTATTCATCCGTTCTACCTCCCCTTCCTCAAAGGCCGCTGACAAAATTATTTTAACCGACAGCACCTGGTTATCTCCAATCCTCTAGATAGAGTTAAGCTGGAGAGTGGCTAATAAGTCCTTAAGTTTTCCTAGTCTTACAGGTGCAGACCATATGCTATAAATATTTCAGCTCTAGGCTCTCAATAAAATTTCAATTTCTGGTCTTATCATTTGAGCATAGCCAATAGATCTTGTGTACATACACACTTACAAAACACTGTCTGGTGTTCTTTGAGGCTTTTTATGTTCTGAAAATGTAGTATTAAGATTGGTGCAGTTCTAAAACCAAACTTCTTTTCCATTGACTTTTACCTGTTAAGTTTATAGGATGAAACTTCTTGCTTTGGAATCAGAGTCCCTAATTACCTTGTGATTGGTGAACGTTAAAAACAGGGCAAGGTATAACCAAAGAGTTTATTATGTACAGTGGCAAAAGGAGCCCCTAATGGTGTCAGGATCCATTTCAGCACCTTAATTTACCTAGGTATAAGATGCTTCATCATCTGGCCCCTGCCTGCCTTTGCAGCTTCCTGTCCTGACTCTCCCCCAAGTCTCTCCCTAGCCCCTTACACACACACGTCTCTCCCTCTCTCTTCCCTTACACCCACACACAGACTCATCAGACGCCTTCCAAGTCTCTCCCTACCCCCCTACACACACACGTCTCTCCCTCCCTCTCCCCTTACACCCACACACAGACTCATCAGACGCCTTCCAAGTTGTCATTTCCAGACCACTGTCTGGAATGAATGAGCATTCTGTTTATACTGCTCTCACTCCATTCATCCATCTGTTGATTACCCACACGTCCGTCATGTGTCAGTCACATCCCTTCTCGAGCAGGCTCTCCTCCCTCCTTACTGCTGGGCGGTTAAGCTCTTTCTTCTCTAGTAGTCGGTATCTCTATTAGAACAGTTTGTTTTTTGTAACGCCTCTGGCCATGCATGTGTGCATGCACGTTAGTTGCTCAGTTGTGTCTGACTCTTTGCAGCCTCATTAACTGTAGCCTCCCAGGCTCCTCTGTCCATGGAATTCTCCAGGCAAGAATACTGGAGTGGGTTGCCATTTCCTACTCTAGGGGTCTTCCTGACCCAGGGATCGAACCCAGGTCTCTTGCATTGTAGGCAGATTCTTTACCGTCTGAGCCACCAGGGAAGCGACCTTGTAAAATTGTGTGAGTTGTTCACTGTACAAGGTCATCCTGTCCAATGGGCAAGTGGAGGCTGAAATCCAATTTGCACTCCACTTCCCAAGCCCCTGGTGCCTACCTCTCCACTGGAAGGAACCACTTTCTCTAATTTACCTGAAGGTCCAGGGTGGGCTAACTTTGGCCCTGCTTCACCCTCTCTCTGCTACTAGACTCAGCATCCACCACGGAGACTGACCGGCCAGGAGCTCAGTTAAGTCTCCTTAAATGAGAGAAAAGAACCCATCTCTACAGACATCTAGGAAGTGGAAATTTGGGGGCAGATTTCTCATATAAGTCAGGATATAGGAATGGGCTTTAGTTTGCTCTTATATCTGGCTGTTCAAGTGATTCTTAGATGTCTTCTCCTTGACTACAGGGGAGAATCTGGGGGAATGAATTCACAGGTGGGCATCAAAGATGTGTGCCAGCATGTGGTGGGCCTCCTCAGCTGACTGCCTTTCAAGGCACTAAGTATCCATCTAATCATGATGTGCTGAGAGAGAGTACGGGACTCTCAAAAGTAAGGCCATAAAGAGCTTGGCTCACACGAACATGTGTTATAGTACATTGGATGAAGTGCCATGCTGTACATAAGCGTTAAAGTCATCTTAAAGTGACATATCACAGAATTGAAAGAAGGAAGAAAAAAGGCTTTGAATCAGATTTATTTAAATTCTCCAAATGAGATCAGCATTTAGGGTTGCAATTTACATGTGAAAAAATGGAGTTTGTATGTGGGGCAGTTTGCAAACTCAGTTGGCTGTAAGATTCTTAAAAATGCTCCAGATTTGTATGTTGTTAAAAACTTCTAACCATTTGTGGGCAATCTGGAGATATTTTTCAAGCTAAAGTCAATACGTGGATCATCTCACCAACGTTCATAAAATTGTATAAAATCATATACCATTACATATCAAAAGAACTTGATAATCATATAGAATCCTGGAATCTCTAGAATTCATTGCATAGAACTTTAAAGATAATATGAAAAAAATTAAAAAAAAATAAAGATAATATGGACCAGTTTCCCCATTTTATAGGTAAGGAAAGTTAGTACTAGGAACCTGTCCCAGGTCATAGAGCTCAGCTAGGGGCGCAGCCAAGACAGGAGCTCAGATTTTCTGGCTCTTAGTTCATTGCTTTATTGATTCAAGTGCTCTTTGTATTTGAGCTTCTATATCTTCCAGTATTGGCTTCAGTTGGGAAATCTTAAAGGCATAGACTAATTATAATATCTCAGGGAAAGGGAGGATTCCCATCCCCAAACACAATGCCTTGTTGAAGTAGTCAGGTGATAAATGTTTGCTGGAGGATGAATGGACGAGCTAGTTGAAAGCTTTTTTATTTAAAGTAATTATTTGATATAGCACAGACCGAAGTCCTTTGCAATCCATTATAGTGGAATTTGGCCCACGTGTTTGTGTTTCTTAACTTCAGTAACAGTGTTGGATAAACTTGATGGAGGAGATGGGTAGGAGTTGCTTTCTATAAAAGAAGCCAGAACTCCTGACCCAAGAGGCATCAGTAGAAAAAGTAAGGGTTTGGAATCAGTAGATCTGTCCGCCAACTAGCCTTCTTTCTGATAACCTTGAACATCACCAACCTCAGTTTCTTTCCGGAACCTCCTGAGTCTCAGAGTTGGTAGCAGGGGCAAGTGAGCTCACACATATGAAAGCACTTTGCAAGCTTTAGAACACTGAGGAGTAAGAAGAGTTAGAATCGATGGCAGGAAGTGCTTCCCAGGCACTGTGCTGAGCTCTCTCTGTCCATCACCCAGTTTATTCCCCCGAGTAGAACAGCAAGGCTCTTGTGGAATGAGAAGGAAACGAAGCCTGAGCAGTTATCCTACTACTCTTCACATGGGGCAAGTATTTGGTGACCCCTGAAATGCTTCCCAGGTGGTGGTAGTGATAAAGCCTGTCCGTGTGGGAGATATAAGAGATGTGAGTTCAGTCCCTGAGTTGGGAAGATTCCCTGGAGGAGGGCATGGCACCCAGTATTCTTGCCCAGAGACCCATGGAAAGAGGAGCCTGGTGGGCTACAGTCACTGGGGTTGCAGAGAGTCAGAAACGACTGAGAGACTGAGCACTGATGCACACAGTAATGGTTACTTTGGGTTTAGGATTCCCTGGTGGCTCAGACAGTCAAGAATCTGCCTGCAATGCAGAAGACCTGGGTTCAATCCCTGGGTCAGGAAGATCCCATGGAGAAGGGAATGGTGACCCACCCCAGTATTCTTGCCTGGAAAATTCCCTGGACAGAGAAGCCTGGCAGGGTAGAGTTCAGCAAAGAGCTGAACATGACTGAGCAACTAATACAAGCACAAAATGTATTGAGTATTTTTAGTCTCTGAAGGTCAATAAGAGAACTGCACATAGGAAAGAAAGGCAAATGATGTAAAAGCAAGTGTGGCACGTGGATTTAAGAAAACCAGACCGGCAGAAAAATGATCAGTCGTAATTGGGCATATGGTCACAGGCAGTGTGAATAAGGTGGTGGAAACACACAAGGGCACAGAGTCCTGAGATTTGAAGGGGGTGGGATGGACTTGGCAGGTAAGAGTGCAGGGGGCAGTGCATTCGGCTAAGAACCATCACAGACCTCACATCACAGCCTCAGCAATGCAGGAGGAGAAGGTTGGGGGCCTGCAGGGGACCCCTCACCCAGGTTTACACAGGAAGTCACACCGCTGAGATTTGAGCCTGGCTGTCCGACTGTGTGCTCCATCCTCTTGCCCACCCTCTCTCAACTAACTGTTCACGTGCCTGTAATTGTAAAGGAATCGAGGATTTTTAATAAAAACAGTGTAGAATCTGAAAGCTTTTATGAGTTCAGAATTTTAAGAAAGAACAAAAAGTACCCTATCTGAAGCCCTCCCAACAGACTGAGGCCGGGAGACGCGGGCTGGTGCCCGAGAAGGTTCCTTGCCAGGAGCGACTAATGTATTTCCTATCTTGGACTTGGTCTGGTCTGGGATCCAGCCCACTCCTCTCCCAGCGTCCTGTCCAGCTGGAAATGGGTCTGCTTTGTTTCGAGTTAGGAGGTTTGCAGATTGAGGAACAGAATCTGGGCTGCAGCTTTCCTTGTGTTGTCAGTGGTGTTGGGTTACAAGGTTTCTTTTAAACCCACAGGTTACATTCTGAGCGTGTCTCTTGGACATGGTTCTTCAAGAGTTCCCACTACTAAGTGACTTTTTACATTGGGAATAGGGTGAGAAACTAGAATTTGGGATATTGGCATCCATAGTTTGGGAAACGGGATAGTAAATAAGCTTGGAAAGCTTCTCAAACTGGTAAAAGTTAAGGATTTCTAAAATCCTTTAAAGGGTCTTTATAGGGATGAATTTTTGTGCAACATTTTGTTGTTTTTAAAATTCAGAATAGCTTTTAGTCTTGTGAAAAGTGTTCTCTGTGTTAGGATTTTCATCTACAAGGAAGGTGACAGCAGTGCTTTATTCATAGAAGATTATTTGGAGAGTTGAGAAATTAATCAAGTAATTAACATAGGGTGCTTAGAACCCTGCCTGCCAGGATGCGAGTTCAGAAAGCATTAGTCCATCCTTCCCTGTGGATGGGATCGGCTTTATCAAATGATGTAAAACAAGGATGGTGAACATGGAGCTGTGAGTTGGGCTGCAAAGAGGAGTTCACGGTCCACTCGTTTTCCATTGGTTTTCCTCTCTCTGTCCTTCCCTTGGATGGTTCTTCCCTGTTTGGCCAACTCTTCTCATCGTTCATTGAGACTCAGCAGAGCCTTTTCTCGGAGCATGACGTACTCTGTCTTGTGCTTCCAGGCACTTTGTCTGTATGTGGTCTGCATCAGTGGAGGCGTTCATTGTGGGATATTTAGTTGTGGGTGACTTCTCCATCACATGGGGAGGGTTGACTTTCTTTTTGTACCTCTTCCAGGGCCAACGTGGTGCCTTTAAAGGCTGTTCTTAAATGGTGGTTGATAGAATGCATTAAGTGTCCGTTAAAATTGTTCTATTCATGTTTGAGATTGTTCCATGATTATGAAGTTGAATGATCCTTTGCCAAATATTTGACTCTTTAAGTGGAATTTATCAATAATAAAGTGCTAAAAAATGGTAGTTTTCTCCATCTTAAGTGTGGAATAGTAACAACATCATTATACTGTGTATTAATCTAGACTCTGGTCTGGAATACACTTTTTACTCATTTTGCAGCTTGGCCTTGGATTCTTCAAGGAGAAAATAAAATTGTTCTCTAATGATTGCCAGTGTCTTCTATCAGCTGAGGTGTCAAATTCCTCTCATGAACTTTCCTCTTCAGGAGAAAGTGCTAGGATGATGGTTGATAGAATAATAGTCATATTTACCCTTACCACTATGGATAACCATGAGACTGGTTTGAAATGGATTTTACTGTGCTCTCAGAAGAGAGCGTTTATACATATAAACAGAAACCAAGGAGGACCATATCTGGAATACGCTGAAATGAATTAAGTTATCAAGTGTGTTGGTGGCATTTGAACTTGTGGGATCAGTACCTACCATATGAAGGCATGAAACCTTGGTGAATGTTAGCCAAACTGGAAGCCGAAATATTTACTCATTAAACGGGTCCATTTTGAACTTTCCCTCTGGAAGATCCTAATCATTCTATGGAACTAGAGTCATCGGTTGTAATTTTCCCTTCATGACTGTCTGTTGAACTTCTCATTGGGAAGTGCACTGCATGTCATGTGGGGAAATAACTTCATTGTACATAAGATGTGGAAGATGAGAAATACCACAGAATGGATGCATTCATTATATATACTTCCAACCCCTGAGAGCAGCTCACTTAAAAAAAAAGTGTCTTCTGTATCAGAATTCTGTTCTTGTAACTAGAGAGCACCGGTCTCCTCCAGGCCCCAGGCTCGCCTCACATGTCATCCTTCTGAGGCTCTCCCTGGTCTCTTCCTAACACCTCCTCTTTTCTTGAAATGTTACTGCTCTGTCCTCACCATTTTTGGAATTCATCTTCCAAATGGCTGTGTTGCCAAATAGTGGTTGTATGCGTATCTGCATCCTCAATCCCTTTTCAGTTGGAGTCCTTATTAATAATGTAAAAGCGATCAATCCATAAGGTTTACTTTTTGAAGTGTTCTGGAATGATTTTTATCAATGCCTTCACTTTTTTCCATTTTGATAAGCAACAAGGAATTAACTGTTTGAAAGATACTTGTATGTGTTTGTTTAAATGATTCTTGGTATTGTCCAGTCAGAGGTAATAATCATGCTATATTAAAAAAAAAAAAAAAACTGGAGTTCTGGGCTTTGGATAGATTTAAGAGCTCTGCCTTTTGGGTAGTTTTGCCAAAAATAGCTGTGTGATCTTGAACAAAACAGGACATTCTCTCTGGGTTTCTGTTTCCTAATTTGCAACTTTGGTGGCCAGAGAAGTCACATTGGACTAAATGATTTTTTCAGATCCTTTCAAGCTACAAAACTCAATGATTCTGTGCCGTGATAGGATATAAAAAAGCAGAAAAAAAGTATAAAAATTTTAAAATACTTATATTATGCTGTTATGTTCACTAGCATTTGAGCCTTTCTAGATGACAGGTAACCGTTACCCAGCGAGAGTAAGGAAGGCAGGATCTGTGAACCTGTTGGGTCTTGGTACATCCAGAATGTGTAATTAGACATTGCTAGGAGGTAATTTCCTGTGATCTTGGGGGCTGTGGATAATATGGATTTCAAAGCTTCTGGAATTGAGTGGAGGGGAATTCAGTGCTGAACTTGAAGAATGAATGTAAGATAAACAGAGATCAGTGCTATAAGGGAGGCATTGAAGAAAAAGATATGGAGAGCAGGGCAGGCATAGAATGTATGTAAACAAAATTGCCATGCAGAATATATGAAGCCCAGAATACCCATGTAGAATATATATAAGCAGAGTAGCCATGTAGAATGTACGTGAACAAAGCATCCATAGAGAATATATGTAGCACAGAGTGGCCGTAGACCATATATATAAACAGAACAGGCATATAGAATAGATGCAGAACAAAGTAGCCAGTTAGAATATATGTGGAACAAAATAGCAGCATAGAATAGGTATAAACAGAGTAGCCGTGTAGAATAGATACCGCACAAAGTCCCCAGGTAGAATATACATAGAAGGTATATACATTGGGTCAAGGTAAAGCTATATGAAAATGTTGATAAATGGTGGCACTGCTGAGTCTTAGCAGGACAGACTGTGACGAGAAGCCAGAAGAGACTTTGGAGAGAACAGTCAAGTCTTGTTACCGCCTCTTCCAGATGGAGAAAGACAGTGATAGTTCTCAAGCTTGAATTTGTATAAATACCCGTTTGGGAGTGCAGGTTCCTGAAAGTCACTCTGAGATGATGTTTCTGGAGGCTGGAGGTTCAGTTTTTGAAGCACATCGAGCTGTGGCTGGTGGCTCTTTGATTCTCCCTCGACAAACTCTGCCCTTCAGGGGAGACTTGTACCCTTAGGACAGTTGACTTGGAAAGGGAACGTGGAGAGCTGAACCCAGGTCTTCTTTGCCTACATCTTTCTGCTGCAGGATTCTCATATGACATGACTTGTATAAGGCTCTGCGTACCTAAGCATGTTGGTTAATTTTTGCCAAGTCGGGCAAGAGATTTGGAGATTATCCACAGAGAAATGCAGTACAGTTTTATGTATTTCAGATTGATGCACAACGTGTGGTTTGCTGGGCATTGTGGTGGCTCATTGGTAGAGGACCTGCCTGCCAGTGTAGAAGTTGCAGGTTCGATCCCTGCGTCAGGAAGATGATCCCCTGGAGGAGGAGATGGCAACCTACTCCAGTATTCTTGCCTGAAAAATCCCATGTAAAGGAGGAGCCTGGCATCCATAGGGTTGCAAAAGAGTTGGACATGATGTTACTAAACAAAGGAAACAAATTTTTAGAAAGGAACTCAAGGGCTCTAAAGAAAAAATATATTAATTATAAGCATATTGATAGTAAGTGTGTTAATTATAAGATATTAATAATGAAAGGTAGTAGGGAAAATTTCAGTCTACTAGACCCATCTAAATATTTTGTAATAACTATGAACAAGGAAGCATTTTTGCCTTTTCAGTAAGCCATTTTCTAAGAAATACTAATAGGCAGTGTTTTGCTTAGTTCCATTTCAGTTTTCTATGTAATTGGAATTTTTAGATGACCTGTCTTTAGAAATTTCAAAATGTCACTAAATCCAACTGTAATAAGTTCTACCTTGGCCGTTAGTCTATATGAGGAAATTGAGTCCAGAAGGATGTCAATATTACCGGAGTTTTGGTGTGTGTTGAGAGGAGAATGTCATTGCAATATGGCATTTTCTGAAAAGCTATCTGTCACAGAAGCTAAATTTTGATGGCTTGATAAATCTCGTTAGAAAATTCACTAAAACTTGAATGATATATACCGAGCTGGCAGCCAGCACTTGAATTTTCAGCAAATCAGTTAATGAGTAATTCTGAAAATAGATGGGCACATTCATATTTTATTGTCAACATTAAATAACAACCCGTACAATTTTCCTGTTATCTAAAGAAAAACCTTTAAACATTTATGTGCAAAGTCGCTTTAGGCATGTCTGACTTTTTGCGACCCCTTGGACTGTAGCCCACCAGGCTTCTCTGTCCATGGGATTCTTCAGGCAAGAATACGGGAGTGGGTTGCCATTTCCTTCTCCATTAAACATTTATAGAGTGCATTACAATTTCTTGAATAATTTCAGAATGTAAAAGTACATTTATATTTGTGTGGAATAGAAGAGATGACAAAATTTAAAAGCATATGTAAATGGTAGTGATACAGACATGAGGATTATAGTTACATATGCATATTTAGAATGTTGGTCCCATATCACAAATCGTGCTGTATTCCTTTAATAGTTGTTATATATCAGTAAGCATTCTAGAACAGAGTAACCTTTAGAAATCTAATCCAACCCATGTTTCAGAAGAGAAACTTGATGTTTTGGAAAAGTTAAATGACCTGCTTTAATTCCCCATGATAAGAAGTGAATGGCAAGCAGAGCAAGGTCCACCTTTTTCTCTGTGCTTAAAAATTAGAAGGACCTACTAGGAAGACGGCATCAAAAAGCCAGGAAATGTTTTAGATTTTCCACGAGAAAGGAAACTAAACCTCTGAATTTTTGGAATTAGTAAAGGCAATAACAGCTTCTTAGCTTGTGTATTCTGTTGCAGTTGTTCAGCCGTTAATCCGTGTCCCACTGTTTGCGACCTCATGGGCTGCAGCACGCCAGGCTTCCCTGTCCTGCACTATTTCCCTCGGTTTGCTCAAATTCTTGTCCATTGAGGCAGTGATGCTGTCTAACCATCTCATCCTCTGTTGCCCTCTTCTCCTTTTGCCTTCAGTCTTTGCCTGCATCAGGGTCTTCTTCAAAGAGTTGCTTCTTCACATCAGGTGGCCAGAGTACTGGAGCTTCAGTTTCAGCACCAGTCCTTCCAGTGAACATTCAGGGTTGATTTTCCTTTAGCATTGACTGGTTTGATTTCCTTACAGTCCAAGAGACTCCCAAGAGTCTTCTCCAGTACCACGGTTTGAAAGCATCAATTCGTTGGTGCCCAGGCTTTTTTATGGTCCAGCTCACATCCATACATGACCACTGGAAGAACCATAGGTTTGACCATATGGACCTTTGCTGGCAAAATGATATCTCTGCTTTTTATTACACTGTCTAGGTTTGTCATAGCTTTCCTCCCAAGGAGCAAGCGTCTTTTAATTTCATGGTTGCAGTCACCATCCATGGTGATTTTGGAGCCCAAGAAAAGAAAATCTGTCACTGCTTCTATTTTTTTCCCATTTATTTGCCATTATATGATGGAACTGAATGCCATATTAGTTTTTGAATGTTGCATTTTAAGCCAGCATTTTCTTTCTCCTCTTTCACCCTCCTCATGAGACTCTTCAGTTCCTCTTCACTGATTGCATTGGAATGGTATCATCTGCATATCTGAGGTTGTTGATATTTCTCCTGACAATCTAGAGCCTACTCGAAGGAATGTACAGCTTTACATTGTACATGGAGAGGACAGCCTACAACTCAAGCTTATTTTGTGGGTTACAGTAGATTGTGTCATCTGCACAAAGATAAATAGGCCTTTTCCTAATGAAGTGTGAGTGGGAGATTTGAGGGTAGTACTATATACATTATTTGAGTTGAAAGGAATCTTAGCTTACTCCTTTATTTTCTGTCAGGGGGAAACATAGCTTTGTCCTGACTCTATGTTATAAATAGTGAAGTGAATCTTGCTCAGTCATGTCTGATTCTTTGCAACCTCTTGGACTATGAAATTTTCCAGGCTAGAATACTGGAGTGGGTAGCTGTTCCCTTCTCCTAGGGGATCTTCCCAAGCCAGGGATCAAACCCGGGTCTCCCGCCTTGCGTGTGGATTCTTTACCAGCTGAGCCCCCAGGGAAGCCCATTTTATGAATGACTATGATGTTTTTGTTAATAATTGTTTTAAAATGAAATAACATCTTTCAAGTCTATCAACTTGTATTATAAGCAAAATAATTATAAAGCACATGTCCATGAAGTTCAAAGTACTTTTTGGTTTTGATTATAGCCAAACTAATGGAAGAGGTTAGTAATGTGTCTATAAAGATGGTAGTTTGGGGCCTATGACTGATTTTCTGTTGGAAGACAGTGGGCCATGCTCCCAGACACACCCTCAATTGCAAGGGCAGCCTTGCGATGACAGCATCCAAGAAAAGAAAAAGTGAAAGTGAAACTCGCTCAGTCGTGTCCGACTCTTTGCGACCCTATGGATTATACAGTCCGTGGAATTCTCCAGGCCAGAATACTGGAGTGGGTAGTCTTTCCCTTCTCCAGGGGATCTTCCCAACCCAGGGATTGAACCCAGGTCTCCCGCATTGCAGGTGGATTCTTTACCAGCTGAGCCACAAGGGAAGCCCAAGGAAAGAAAACTTACTGTTTCTTTTTTAATAAATTTATCTCCCGGTGTAAGCACTGCCCGTTTCTGGTCAGTTTAATCATTTATTTCTGCCTCTGCTGGGTCTTCGTTGCTGCAGGCCGGTTTTCTCTAGCTGCGGTGTGCAGGCTTCTCATGGGGTGCCTTCTCTCCTTGCACAGCATGGACTCTGAGTGCGGGCTTCCGTTAGTTGTAGCGCATGGGCTTAGTTGCCCAGTGACATGTGGAATCTTCTAGAGCATGGATTGAACCTGTGTCCCGTATATTGGCGGGCATCAGATTCTTCACCTCTGGACCACCAGGGAAGTCCAAAACTTACCGTTTGGTCAAATAGAAAGCATGCTTAAATTGTGTTCTGAAGTCTGATTTTCAAATCTGTGTCTTTACTGAATTTGTATGTAAGCTTTGGCGAGTATAGCCAGATTTATGTGAACAGGTAGGACCTTGGGTGAAGTGGGAGTAGGGAGATGCTGCTAAGAGATGAAGAAGGTTCTACATATTACAGCATCATTATTGCAGGCGTGTGTGTGTGTTAGTCACTCATGTCTACTCTCTGCGACCCCATGGACTGTAGCCTGCCAGGCTTCTCTGTCTATGGGATTCTCCAAGCAAGAATACTGGAGTGGATTGCCATTCCCTTCTCCAGAGGATCTTCCTGACCCAGAGATCAAACTCCGGTTTCCTACACTGCAGGCAGATTCTTTACCATTTGAACTACAGGGAAGTCCGTCATTATTGCAAGGTATCCTGTTAATCCAAATAAATGAACAGGCAATGTCTATGTTCTTTTTTTAGCCAATCACACTATTCATATTATTCAAGAAATTAGCCAAAAAGCCCCTTCTCCCTCATGGACCACCCCTGTCCCCACCTGCAAGCCTCCCCGCATTAGTGTATCCTTATTTTTCATGGTGAAGGTTCATCTAGTGAGTGCTTAGTAGGGACTAGTTGAAAAGATTTTATGTTCTAAAGGAAAACCAAGTAGCAGGTTCAATAGGTTGATTCTCACAGTGTCTCAGTTTTTGATGTTGAAGCTTCATGTAGTTTCTTATTTGGGATCCTTGAAAATTGTTAAAATAGCATTAAATTGTGGAGAAGGCAATGGCACCCCACTCCAGTACTCTTGCCTGGAAAATCCCATGGATGGAGGAGCCTGGAAGGCTGAAGTCCATGCGGTCGCTAGGAGTTGGACACTACTGAGCGACTTCACTTTCACTTTTCACTTTCACGCATTGGAGAAGGAAATGGCAACCCACTCCAGTGTTCTTACCTGGAGAATCACAGGGACGGGGGAGCCTGGTGGGCTGCCATCTCTGGGGTCGCAGAGTCGGACACGACTGAAGCGACTTAGCAGCAGCAGCAGCATTAAATTGAGATGTGGCTTATAGTTGACAGCTAGCCAGCATGGCGCCTCTTCCCTGGTTTGTCGAAGGTCAGCGAGTTCACCCGTGGAGATGGCTGACCTGTGCCATGAACCATACAGAGAACGAGGTGAAATCAATTATCAAAGGCTGGGGACTCTGCACTGGGAGCTCATCTTAATCACTGGACCGTCAGGGAAGTCCTGTGCGCAATAGTCTTATTCCTGCTTCTTTGGAGGTATCCATACCAGGTTTTCCTGGAAAGAGCTGTCTCATCGTTTAGTAATCTTCCTATGTTTGTTCACTTTGTCTCTTTAGCCCTCTTTTCAGTGGATATTGGTTACTGACAGCCCAGGGTACCATGATCCTGGTTTTCTGGAAATAAGTTTCCTGGCACTGCTCCATCCTCTTAAGGTTTAATTTCTGAAATACTGGTAAATTCTGCCTTCTTGAATTATTCGTTGAAAGCATTAAAACTTTTATTTGACTCTGGATGTGTGTCTTATAGTGAGAAAAGAAAATGTATAGACTGCACTAGCAGTGAGTAAATACTCTCTCATAGCATCCTGACTTTTTCAATGGGTGACTCTCCAGTTAGATTCAGCGTTTCTGGGGCAGTGGCTGAATGTTTCTTGCAGTAAGGATGTTGGACTAGAATAAGAAGAGGAAGAGAGTAATGGAAAAATACTGGGACTGCTCCAGGGTTCTCAAACTTTCGGGCATCAATATAACGTGGAAGGCTTGTTAAGACACAGATTGCTCAGTACCCCCTCGTGGTTGCTGGTTCAGCAGATCTGGGATCAGCCGGAGAATTTCCATTTCTAAGAAGTTCTCAGGGGATGATGCTTCTGTTGATCTTGGACCACATTTGGAGAACAGCTGCTCTGGAGGTTCAGTGCATGGGGATGTAGCTCTGTGGATACCAGTCTGCTTCTCAGGAGCTCTGTTTTCCTATATCTGAGAAATGGTACAGTATTTGTGGCTTTCAAATATTTGAAACCAAAGGAGTCTTTTGTTCCAAACTACGTATTGTGTGAAATTCCAAAATGCAAAAGAGAGAAACTGGAATTATGTTACTGACAGCAGCGGTAGAGAATACAAGGATTTGTGTATTTTGTGTATCTTTGGAGTGGAGAGGAGGGACAGCCCTGGGCTCTCTCTGAAGAACCTAAAACAGTGATAAATCCAATGGAAGAGATGATTTCTAAGGCTTCTGGCATTTGTCATTTTCGCTTTGATTCTGCATGCTCTTGAAACTGGAGACTATTACCTAAATAGTTGAACAAATCTGATCCAGAGACTTAACTGTAAGGTTTTGCCTGTAAGAGACTATGTTTAGTCTATATAAATAGGAATTGAGTCTGTATAAATAGGAATTTATATTGGCACTCAATTCTCATGGTAATATATATATATGTAAAAACGAACAGTTCATTTCAGGCAAGAAATGGGGAAATTCTAATCAGAAAGGAAATGGGTGGAGGGTCAGGGGACATGTCTTCCTGCCTTTGGTTTCAGCAGGTGTGTGTAATTGAGTTGAAAGGCTGTTCTGGTAAGCCTGGTGGTCAAGCCTAAAATTGGATTTCCTAACTTTTACTGGAATCTTTCCTGGAAAATAGATAAAAAGGAGAATAGCAGTACCAACTTTTTAATAAAAGAATGAAACATCTCAGACATCACAAATGTCCAGAGAAGATGTCTGCCTATTGCTCTTGGTTTGTTTTGTCAGCCACTTTATGGAAGCCCTGAAACCAGCCTTAAGTGAAATTATTAATTAGTCTAAACTTGACTTTGGTACTCAATGAGTCCCTGTTCTGGGTTTCTTCAAACCTTTATTTTCTTTCTTCTTTGGCTCATCCTCCTTATAAGAAAAGGTCTAAATATTAATAAAAAGAAGCAAAATGTCCATAAGTGTGGAACAATATCCGTGGTTTATTAATTGAGAAATCCAGGTGCAGACACTGTAGAAGTGCTCAGCCTTCTGAAAGAAAGTGTTTTTCAGACAATGAATCACAGTTAGTGACCTCCGTTTAGTGGTTGATTTATTTTTAATTCTAGTGATAGACTTAAAAAGATTCCAATACCTTTCTGACATTTTTTTTCTTTACTAAGACCCATATTCAGACACACATGAGATGGAATGACATAGCATAACATGGAATAGAAAGTATCTAAATATATTACATGTAGTAAGGATATCGTTTCTTGAAACTTTTGAGTTTAATACAGACCTGTGTATACATACACACTTTAGATGTATGTAGGATATGTATGCAATATCATATGATATAGATAGGTAGAAAGATAAGAATATATATGTTATATGTTATATATATTGACATTTGACGTTGAAGTCGCTGAGTCATGTCCGACTCTGCGACCCCATGGACTGTAGCCTACCAGGCTCTTCCGTCCATAGAATTTTCCAGGCAAGAGTATATCGTATTAGTTAAGGCTTCCCTGGTGGCTTAGAGGTTAAAGCTTCTACCCGCAATGCGGGAGACCTGGGTTCAGTCCCTGGGTCGGGAAGATCCCCTGGAGAAGGAAATGGCAACCCACTCCAGTATTCTTGCCTGGAGAATCCCATGGACGGAGGAGCTTGGTGGGCTACAGTCCACAGGGTCACAAAGAGTTGGACATGACTGAGCGACTACACAAACTTCTTCAGAAAGACAAAATCAATAGGAGATGTATATATGCAGAAAGAGTTTGTAGGAAGGAAATGGCTCATGTGATTATGGAGGCCAGCAAATCCAAAATCTCAATGTGGGCAGACAGCCTGGAGACTCTCGAGGGGTGATGGTTCAAAGTCTGAAGGCAGTTTCCTGGAGAATTCCCTCTTCCTCTGACTGGTCTTTCTGTTCTCGTCAAGTCCTCAACTGATTGGATGAGGCCCACCCATATTATGGCAAGCAGTTTGTTTTATTCACGGTTCACTGATTTAAATGTTAGTCTCATTCCCAAACACCTTCCAGGTTGGCAAAATTAACCATCACGTAGTAAGGCAAAATGTCTTACTTATCAAAGTTATACACACATCTATGTGTGTGTGTGTATGGATATCTATAAACACAGTCACACACACCCCACACAGGCGTGCGTGTGTATGCACGCACAAGTATATCCATTCTAGGGATCTCTCTCTTCCTGTCTGTTGATATTCCTAGAAAGGTTGGTAGGTAAATTAGGTAGATACAGATGGATGAATGGCTAGCTAGCTAGATACCCCTAGAATATCTCTGAAGCAGAGGTTCTGAGTGTGGGGAGGAGTCTTTTTCATCACCTGGGGAGTTTTTCTATAATGAGTATGTTTGTACTGCTACCTCTTCCTGCTTCTCCTTTAAGAATAAATTCTAAAAATGGAGGGGAGGGAAGATGGGAAACAGCAAACTGTTTTTGAAAAAGTTTGGACTGAAGCAAAGAAAAGACTGGTGCTCTGAAAGTGGATTTCTAGGCGTCATAATCAGCTGGGAGGTGATGAGCTCTTGGGGGCTCTGGGCTGAGGTCCCTGAGATCTCAGGAGCTTGTATAGGCAGCCAGGGTACCTGACGCTCCTGCTGATGTTTGCTATGCTCTTCACCGTTTAGAAACAAGTGCCGCTTTACCGACCCTCCACACTTGACCAACACGTTAGTGTTCCCACTAAGTGACTGAAAATACAGTTGACCCTTGAGGAGCATGGGTTTGAACTGCACAGGTCCATTTCTCTGCAGATTGTTTTTCAGTCAGCGTGTACTGCGGTACTACACTCTCCACGGTTGGTTGACTCTCTGGATGTGGAACCACAGGCGGAGGGCTGACTGTAAAGTTACACAGGAAGTTTGACTGTGTTGGGTTTGGTACCCTTCACCCTCACACTGTTCAAGGCTTAACTGTGTATGTGATGATAATGCCTAAGGTTTCTGTAAGCCTGTGCTTACTTCTAGGTGATCCACGACTCCCTTAAAATTTTACTATTGTGTCACTGTAACAAATCTTGTGAAATGCTAGAGACACACCCTTTGAATCACACACAGGTGATTGGCTTTGTTCTAGATGGAGTTTCCCTAAAGATGGGGTCTGTGGGATCTGGGAGGTATGGTTATATACATAAATCGACAGGTTTTTCATTTTCTTAAGTCTGGGAAGAAGGTTAAAAAAATTAATTTGGGAGCAGTTCTTTCCGGGTCGGGTTTCTGTTGGGACAGCACTTCATGACACCCTTAGATACTGCACGAACCACTCGATCTGTAAGACACGGCTGTCGATAAGGGATGAGAGTGTCCTTGTGGAACTGACATTTGTTAGGAAACCTTTTGGACAGGTGATCGTTTAGTCTGTGCTCTCTCCCTTGATCATAGATAAAACTGATGCATTCTGAGTGTCAACTTGAAATTCAGAGGAACCAAATAGAGATTGTATGACTTTTCAGATGTTGTTATAGTAAAATGACTGGGTATGAAATATTTATTTTGAAAAATGTAGATGGTCGTCAGTCACTCCCAGGGCTGGACAGAAATGGCCTGTCTTCAGAGCAAACTTCCTTGGGTCACTTGATCTATCTTTCTCCTCAAAGGTGTGTCTGACAGTGGTTTGCCGAGTGTATTGATGAGTATATTATTTAAACATGTGCTATGCATAAGCTTCGTTCCTTTGGGATCACCCTCGGTTTTTAATACCTTATCTGGCTCTCAGAAATCCATTTAATTACAAGCTATTTTGATATTTGGCCAAGTCACTAAAACCAGTGAACTCTCCTTGGGGAGACAGTAAATTTTTGATGGGCATACCAGTAAAAATGGAATTCTTCTGCAAACAGACACTTCTTCAAGATTAGTCTCATAAATTCGTGGAGAAACTGGCAGGCTTGTGATATTTTCAGAGACGTTCTGGTGGGTACCAAATGGTGCGTAGCTACTGTGTGCTTGGGAAATGTTAACAAGAGGCTCAGCTTTTCTGAGTGTGTGTTTTGGCTTTTTAAGATAGCTTCTATGCAGGAAGAACCTTCTTTTAAAACCAAATGTAGACTCTGGACTTTATCCAAGAGGGATATTGTAAATATATCAAAGCTGATACTGTACTGAATTTCTTTATACAAAGAAAAAAAAGGAGTGGTTAATAAATAATATATAGTGCTTGGATAGAGCCTGCAAATTCAAAGAGATCAGCTTTTCTCCTGGGCAGTTTATTGCAAACGTTTTATGTTCAAGTCCTGTTTCTTCCTCCCCGCATCCCCCCACCCCAGTTTTATCCTGTTCAGTTTACACTGTACAGATTTTCACCTGGCGCCTCACTTCTTACCATGTTCTTTACTGCAGAAGTTCGCTGATGAAGGGGAAGTTCACAGAACAGGAAGAAAAGGATAATTCTGTTTTGATCTTTTCCCGCTTTGAGGTTTACACTGAATATAGACCTAACACACACACACACACACTCATTTTTTCTGCCCTTATGTTAGGTGAGTATGAAGTGAAAGTCTCTCAGTCATGTCTGACTATTTGCGACCCCACGGACTATAGCCTGCCAGGTTCCTCTGTCCATGGAATTCTCCAGGCGACAATACTGGAGTGGGTAGCTGTTCCCTTTTTCCAGGGGATCTTCCCAACCCACGGATCTAACTCAGGTCCCCTGGCTTGCAGGAGGATTCTTTACCATCTGAGTTACCAGGGAAGCCCATGGTAGGTTAGTGGGGGATGTTAAAAACAAAAGCATACTCATCAACCAAAGCCTTCTAAGTCGTGATTCTATAATATGATATACACAGTGATATTTCACAGAATTCACCACAGGTCAGTTTGCAAAGCTGTCATAGAAATATATACAACCCCCCCCCCCAACTTTAAAGAGCTTCCCTGGTGGCTCAGATAGTAGAGAATCTGCATGCAATGCAGGAGACCCAGGTTCGATCCCTGGATTGGGAAGATCCCCTGGAAATGGGCATGGTAGCCCATTCTAATATTCTTGCCCAGAGAATCTCATGGACGGAGGAGCCTGTTGGGCTACAGTCCATGGGGTTGCAGAGTTGGATGCGACTGAGCAACTGACACACACACCCCCTACCTTAAAATCTCACACCACAACACTGGAGTCCCTGATCTACTCAAATGTTAAAGTAACAGGAGAGACCTTTGAATGAGTTCTGATTCAGGTAGATGGTGAGGGGAGAGGTAAGCTCCCTGCCCAGCTTCTCCCACCAGGTGAGTGTGGACAGCCCTCTAGGGCTCCTGAGTTGCCCTCAGCCTTGGTGCGCTCCCTGTTTCGTGCTGGTGGCCCCAGGCTTTCTCTGTGCATAAGATGCCTCTCCCATTCCCCTAGTGCAGCTGGGGTTTGCAGGTCAGCAGATGGTTAGGATGGTTTTGAAATGGCTAGGTGGCTGGCATTCTAGAGAGGCTCTGAGGAGCTTCAGTTCTGTTTCTGTGCAGAAAAAATTCGGCAAGAGGCAAAATGAGAGGGAAAAAGTGACTTATAGCATAGGACACTTGTGAGGCTTATTAGTGGACATGCGTGAGGGTGCTGCTCTCTGAGAACTTAGGCTACAGTTTTATCTTTTGAATACAAATTAAACATCCATCCAGGAGACATAAGAGATTTGGGTCCGATCCCTGGTTGGGAAGATCCCCTGGAGAAGGGCATGGCAACCCACTCCAGTATTCTTGCCTGGAGAATCCTGTGGACAGAGGAGCCTGGTGGCCTATGGTCCACAGGGTTGCAAGAGTTGGACACTACTGAAGTGACTTAGCACACACGCAGGCATGGCAGAATCATAGATATTTTGAAACTACCATCGATCAGAAAGGACAGTGTCTTTGGATTAGTTTTTCCTTAATATATATATTTTATTGACGTATAGTTGACTTATGGGCTTCCCTAGTAGCTCAACTGGTATAGAATCCACCTGCAAGGCAGGAGACCCTGGTTCAATCCCTGGAGTCGGAAAGTTCCCCTGGCGAAGGAAGAGGCAACCCACTCCAGGATTCTTGCCTGGAGAATCCTCATGAACAGAGGAGCCAGGCGAGCTGCAGTCCATGGGTTGGTACAGAGTTGGACATGACTGAGCGACTCAACACAGCATAGGTGATTCAGTTAAAAAAAAAAAAAAAGGTTTTCTAATCAAAGGAAAAGTGAGGAGGGACAAAGAGGCCACCATCTTCTGTGTTCTTGAACAGACATCATGCTTCCATCATCCGTTCCTCCTCCTCCATGTGGGGCTGCGGAGTTTGTGTCCCTACGTGGTCAAGCTGGGATTGTCATAGTGCAGTAAAAATGAGCCAAAGGGGGGTAACATATGCTAAAAATGGTAAGTCATCTCGGGTTTTAGTATAATGTCACCTTTCCTTATATTTTTGCGTTCAGTGTGTGCAGAGAAGCGTGTCCTAGAAACCATTCATTCACTGAGCTCACTGGGCAGGTGTGGGTTTCATGGCATCATTGTTTTCTTGTTGGGAGGCACGTCTCATACTTCTGTTGCATGATTTTGTGATTAAGAAAACCTGCTTTCTTGAGTGACCATTAATTCACAGGGGTCTCCCATACTTTTTACTTAGGATCCCCTAGTGGGATTAGCTATTTAATCACCTACTTTGTCCCTTTGCTCTGCACTGGCGAAGGTGTGTGTGCGCCATAGGTAAGCCACAAAGCAGGTCCTAAAAAAAAACCTCTACAAATTCCCCACTGGCACAGAGTTTTCTCTCTCTTGCTTTAGAGTGTGTGCCCGAGAGAGCTCTCTGTTCTGCACATGGCATGCCGTGAGAGGTGGGAGGAGCTAAGGGAAGAGAAGAAAGCCCTGGTTGCTAACATTTCCTGCATCTCTTGTGTTGAGCACTGTGCTCGGGCTTTTAAAAATTCATGCTCCCCACGACTATGTAGAAAGGCTATTGGAAATCCATACTGTAGAGGTGAAGAAGGCATAGAGCTGGGAGTGGGTCCCAGTCTGCCTGGCTTCATACCTTTCCTCCTGGTTCGTTCTTAGGAAGGGGGCAGGGTGAGCGCACATGTGCGTTTTACAAGCCATATGGAATTCTGAAGCGCCGCTCGGCTCTGACAGCTGTTTAAATTATCTGGGACACCGCATCCAACATTAGCATGTATGATTGATTGTTGACAGTTCCCATCAGAAGAGGCTGGAGTCCTGGTGTCTGGAGCAGTGCTCACAGCATCTTTCCAAAGTGCTATAAGTGTAATTGAAACTTGGATTCTAGTCATTTTCGCTGGGCTGGAAAACACTGAAGATACTGTTAGGCAGACCTTTTTTTTTTTTTTTTTTAACAACTTAGGTGGAGCAGATCATTATTCTGTTCGCTTTGACACAAAGAATGTGGGGATCTTTTTTCGTGTGCCAGAGCTCGGGAAATCCATTTTCACTAATCTCATGCTCTTCATATTCCATTTGTATTGACTTTTTTGCCCTTGAAAATTTGTTTCATCATCTCTTATCTCATTTCCTAGATGTATTAATACGTTTCATCTCTCCTCAGTATTTGTACTCTCTGAGGTCACTGAGCTTATCTCTCTGTTTTTTAAAAATCTTTCCTCAATTATTCAGGACAAAATTTAACTCATAAGCATCAACTGAAGGTTTATTAAGTAGTCATTTTCATTGTTTTTCAGATGGCTAGTTTAAACGTGAATTATTGGGCCAAATACTTTCTGAGTTTTGTCTCTTCAAGTTTCATTTAGTAAGTTTTATTTAGTTCACTCTAGTGAATTTTTTTTTATACTGTAGTATAATATAATAGAACTCTGCTCTCTTGCTGAGTTTGATTGCCAGCTGTTTATGAATGTCAGATTCACGAAAGTCTATCATGAGACAGATGTGATTGTAAAACGATTCTGTGGTGTTAGGGTACATGTAGGATGCTCTTGACATGGTGGATAGTTTTCCTGTTCTGTCTTTGAAGTAAAAGTCGCTCAGTCATGTCCAGCTCTTTGTGACCCCATGGACTGTAGCCTGCCAGGCTCCACTGTCCATGGAATTCTCCAGGCAAGAATCCTGGAGTGGGTAGCCATTCCCTTCTCCAGGGGATCTTCCCAACCCAGGGATTGAACCTAGGTCTCCCACTTTGCAGGCAGATTCTATAGTGTTTGAACCACCAGAGAAGGCCTCTTCTGTCTTTAGTTTTGGGCCTTTTGGAGTGTACACATACATCTCATTATAGCTTCTGTCAGTTTATATTATGTTTCATTTACTTAGTTTCCTTTCCTAATTATTTCCTCTTTAAAGCTGAGAGAGAGACATTTCCTTGGCAGTGCCAGGGCAGCAGAGGGAAGTCCAGTAAGCATCTGTTGACTGTTTCTGTCCCATCTCCACAAATTCTTCTCCTATCAGAAAAAGATCTCCCTCGAGGCTACCAGACTTTGCTCCTGTTGAGTTTGGAGTATAAGGGGTTGTCAGCAGAAAGGCTGGACAGTAGATTGGAACAGAGCTTAGAAGATCGTGAGAGTGTGGTAAGGTTGAGTTCAACTTAGTGAGCAGCTGGGGAGGTGTTGGCAGGGTCAGGGACCCCTGCTGGAACTGGGGTCCTGATGATCTGAGGAGAGTCTGTACCCACTGAATAAGCGAACAGAGAACTGCCCAAACTGGGCACCTGCCTGGACATGGGGGCGAAGTGTCAGAGAGTAAACTATGATGTCCAGGTCTAGGTACCTGTGATGAAGATGGTGCTGCTAAGAGCATGGGGAGACGGGATGGGGGGGAAGTTGGGAGCAAGTCAAGGAGAGTTTGGAGATGGTCTTCCTGATTTTTGAAACTTTTGAGTTTTGAGGTGTCAGTAGGCACTGTGTCCCTGAACAGTTAGAAATATCCTCTGAAGAGTTAGAAATCTGGAGCTCCAGAGAGACGTCTTGGTTGGGTTTGTCGATCTGGATTCAGCTTCTAGAAATAATGGCTAAACCCTGTGCAAGAATGAGGTTGTCAGGCAAGCACATGTGAAAAGAGAGGAGAAAATGACGGGGATGCAGCCTTGTTTGGGGTTTAATTTTTGGAGGGAAAAAGACTAGGAGACAGAGGTAGCTCAGAAACGCCGTCAGAGAGGGGAGTTAATTTCCCAAATGCCATGGGGCAGGATAGGTGGTGAGGGAGAGTTTCTCAGCTTTATGTATCGTAGATCGCCAGACTGGCACAGTTTTGAAGTGACACTATCTCTTGCTGGCAGACATGCTGGGGAAACGCAGTGTTCCAGCGTGGCGAGTGGGAAAGGCCACTATGGAAAGAGTCTGGCAGAGTCTCTTAAAAAGTAAAATGCACACAGCCTTTGACCCAGCAATGCTTCCCCCGGGACTCCATCCCATAGAAGTAAAAGCAGCTGTATGTAATTTGTTTGTACAAGAATATTTATTACAGCATTGTTTGTAGTGGCAAAGAGCTGGAAACTAAGTGGGTGCTTTCAACAAGGGGTAGTTGGATAAAATGTGGCGCATCCATGCCTTGGGTTTCTGTACTACTCAGAAGGATTCCCACGAGAAAAGAAGAGGCCAGGCACCATGTATAATAGGATCCTGGTTGTGTCGGTTATAAAATGCTTTTAAAAATCTTGTATATATGTCAATGCTGCTTGGGAAGAGAGAAGTTGATACTATGGGTGGTGGTGGGTGGTGGTGGTGTTCAGTTGCTCACTTGTGTCCAGCTCTTTGCGACCCCATGGACTACAGGGCGCCAGGCTTCCCTGTCCTTCACTCTCTCTCACAGTTTGCTCATGTCGTGTCCATTGAGTCGCTGGTGCCATCCAACCATCTCATCCTCTGTTGCCCCCTTGTCCTCCTGCCCTCAATCTTTCCCACCATCAGGGTCTTTTCCAGTGAGTCAGTTCTTTGCATCAGGTGGCCAGAGTATTGGAGCTTCAGCATCAGTCCTTCCAATGAATGTTCAGGACTGATTTCCATTAGGATTGACTGGTTTGATTTCTTTGCTGTCCAAGGGACTCCCAAGAGTCTTCTCCAGCACAGTTCAAAAGCATCAGTTCTGTGGTGCTCAGCCATCTTTATGGTCCAACTCTCACATCCATACAGGACTACTGGAAAAAGCATAGCTTTGACTAGATGGACCCTTGTTGGCAAAGTAATGTCTATGCTTTTTAATATGCTGTCTAGGTTTGTCATACCTTTTCTTCCAAGGAGCAAGTGTCTTTTAATTTCATGGCTGCAGTTGTCATCCGCAGTGATTTTGGAGCCCAAGAAAATTAAGCCTGTCACTGTTTCCATTTTTTCCTTGTCACTTTGGCATAAAGTGATGGGACTGGAATCCATGCCACCTGGAGGTGGGTGGGAAGAAAATAAAGAACAGGACTGCTTACAAAATATCTGGGATGAAACATCATGAAACATCACTTGTGTATATGTATAGACAGATAGGGGAAGGATGGTCACCAGAATGTTATAGGTGAGTATCTCAGGGTGTGGAGTTTTTTTTTTTTACTTTTTTTCCCTATGATTTCTTCATGTTAGCTGCAAATCAATGAATAAAAGCCATTGAATTTAGAGTTTAGAAATCGCTGGAAACTTTTCTGAGAATAACGAAGTGGAAGCCCCATTTCTTGCTGTGAAAAGTAGTGACAAAGTAGGGATAGTACGAGTGTGATTTTTTTTAAAAGAAATTTTGAAGGGGAAAAAATCTTTGGTGGCAAAAAAGAAAAATGGCAGCTTGAGAGAGTGTCAGTGCTGAGAGAGGCTAGTCCAGTGCAGGGGAAATCCAGGCGAGTTTGGAAGTAGGTGCAGTGGAAATGGAGGGGCCGAACTGAAGATGCCCTTGGGCACAGACAGCGGTTCATCCGGGCCAGGAACACAGGCGGATGGCTGGGGGGCAGTGAGGATGAGGCTTCTGGGGCTGACTGGCAGGCAGGACCAGGTGAAGTGAGAGCTTTGGAGGAAGGAAGTTGAGGGAAAGGGTTTTTAAAATACAGGAGATGGCGTTATTGGCTGAGCATCAGAAGCTTTTAGGATGGTTTTAGATATTTTGATAGATGCAGAAGTTTGAAACAGCCTCTGTAGGAGATGCTAGAAAATTCATAACATGTCAAGAAAAAGAGTGGAAAGCTACCGGGGGTCTGTAGTAAAGTTAGAGAACTGGATCCCCAGGTAGTGCCCTCCCCGACCTCCAATGCAGTCTTAAGGCAGTCTGCAGGGGCTCCGGCCAGTCCCAGGAGCAGGGGTTAAACGTGTTTTAAAAAGCAGAGACATCACTTTGCTGACAAAAGTCCATATAGTCAAAGCTATGATTTTTCCAGTTGTCGTGTATGGATGTGAGTTGGACCATAAAAAAGGCTAAGCACTGAAGAATGGATGCTTTCGAATTGTGATGCTGGAGAAGAGTCTTTTGAGTCCCTGGGACTGCAAGGAGATCAAACCAGTCAATATGAAAGGAAATTAACCCTGACTATTCATCGGATGCTGAAGCTCCAATACTTTGGCCACCTGATGGGAAGAGCCAACTCATTGGAAAAGACCTTGATGCTGGGATAGATTGAGGGCAAGAGGAGAAGGGGGTGGCAGAGGATGAGATGGTTGGGTGGCATCACTGACTCATTGGGATGCGTTTGAACAAACTCTGGGAGACAGTGGAGGACAGAGGAGCCTGGCATGCTACAGTCTATGGGGTCGCGAAGAGTCGTATGCAACTTAGCAATTGAACAGCAGAACAACAAGGAAAATTAAGGGGCCAAAGGACTTCCGGTTTGTAATGACATCATCATGGGAATGACTGGGAATGAATGGTGTCCAAGTGATAGAGAAGAGGTGGTCAGCAGGGCCCCTTAGTAAGGGGCTGAGGGGGAGAGACCTTGTAAGGAGGGTTGGGGAGGGGAATCCCGCAAGTCTGCGGTCTTGGGTGTGGGGTAGTAGCTTCAGTGTTTGGTACAAGACTTGACTTCATGTCCTCTGTTCTAGAACATCACCATCTTCTTTCACTCCTAGACAGATAGAGTTCAAACCCTGCCTGACTGTTTAAGCCCTGTCTTTAGGATTTCTCCTGAAGTCCTTGCTTTGACGTCATTGGTCTAGTCACCGCCTTCCAAAAACAAACAAAACCCCAAACCCACTCCCGGGTGATTTGCTTCTAGGCGTTTGTGACTTCTTGCATGTGGCTGTTGAGCCCTGATTATGTGGCCAGTGCAGCTAAGCTATGCTGTTAAGTGCAAAATCCACACCCACCGAGTTTTGAGACCTTTGCACAAACAAACCCAAATACAAGCTTATTAATCATTTTTATGTTGTTTTCATGTTACCATGACAATAATGTGGGTATATTGGATTCCAATACATTATTTAAACTAATCTCATCTGTATCTTGCTTTACCAAAGTAGTCACTGGAAGAACTGTCAGTCACTGGAAGAGTTCAGTTCAGTTCAGTCGCTCAGTTGTGTCCAACTCTTTGCGACCTCATGAATAGCAGCACGCCAGGCCTCCCTGTCCATCACCAACTCTCGGAGTTCACTCAGACTCACATCCATCGAGTCCGTGATGCCATCCAGCCATCTCATCCTCTGTCGTCCCCTTCTCCTCCTGCCCCCAATCCCTCCCAGCATCAGAGTCTTTTCCAATGAGTCAACTCTTCACATGAGGTGGCTAAAGTACTGGAGTTTCAGCTTTAGCATCATTCCTTCCAAAGAAATCCCAGGGCTGATCTCCTTCAGAATGGACTGGTTGGATCTCCTTGCAGTCCAAGGGACTCTCAAGAATCTTCTCCAACACCACAGTTCAAAAGCATCAATTCTTCGGTGCTCAGCCTTCTTCACAGTCCAACTCTCACATCCATACATGACCACAGGAAAAACCATAGCATTGACTAGATGGACCTTAGTCGGCAAAGTAATGTCTCTGCTTTTGAATATACTATCTAAGTTGGTCATAACTTTTCTTCCAAGGAGTAAGCATCTTTTAATTTCATGGCTGCATTCACCATCTGCAGTGATTTTGGAGCCCCAAAAAATAAAGTCTGACACTGTTTTTACTGTTTCCCCATCTATTTCCCATGAAGTGATGGGACCAGATGCCATGATCTTCGTTTTCTGAATGTTGAGCTTTAAGCCAACTTTTTCACTCTCCTCTTTCTCTTTCATCAAGAGGCTTTTTAGCTCCTCTTCACTTTCTGCCATAAGGGTGGTGTCATCTGCATATCTGAGGTTATGGATATTTCTCCCGGCAATCTTGATTCCAGCTTGTGTTTCTTCCAGTCCAGCATTTCTCATGATGTACTCTGCATATAAGTTAAATAAGCAGGGTGACAATATACAGCCTTGATGTACTCCTTTTCCTATTTGGAACCAGTCTGTTGTTCCATGTCCAGTTTCAACTGTTGCTTCCTGACCTGCATGCAGATTTCTCAAGAGGCAGGTCAGGTGGTCTGGTATTCCCATCTCTTTCAGAATTTTCCACAGTTTATTGTGATCCACACAGTCAAAGGCTTTGGCATAGTCAATAAAGCAGAAATAGATGTTTTTCTGGAACTCTTGCTTTTTCCATGATCCAGTAACTGGAAGAGTTACTTATACATATCAGTTCAGTTCAGTCGGTCAGTCGTGTCCAACTCTTTGCAACCCCATGGGCTGCGGCACGCCAGGCTTCCCTGTCCATCACCAACTCCTGGAGCCTATTCAAACTCATGTCTATTGAGTCGGTGATGCCATCCAACCATCTCATCCTCTGTCGTCCCCTTCTCCTCCTGCCTTTAATCTTTCCTAGCATCAGGGTCTTTTCAAATGAGTCAGTTCTTCGCATCAAGTGGCCAAAGTATTGGAGTTTCAGCTTCAGCATCAGTCCTTCCAATGAATATTCAGGACTGATTTCCTTTAGGATGAACTGGTTGGATCTCCTTGCAGTTCCAGGGACTCTCAAGAGTCTTCTCCAACACCACAGTTCAAAAGCATCAGTTCTTCGATGCTTAGCTTTCTTTATAGTCCAACTCTCACATCCATACATGACTCCTTGGAAAACCACAGCCTTGACTAGAGCATTGTTTGCAGAGTAATATATTCTGCTTTTTAATATGTTGTCTAGGTTGGTCATAACTTTTCTTCCAAGGAGCAACTGTCTTTTAATTTCATGGCTGCAGTGAACATTTGCAGTGATTTTGGAGCCCCAAAAAATAAAGTCGGAAACTGTTTCCATTGTTTCTCCATCTATTTGCCATAAAGTAATGAGAGCAGATGCCATGATCTATCTTAGTTTTCTGAACGTTGAGTTTTAAGCCAAGTTTTTCACTCTCCACTTTCATTTTCATCAAGAGGCTCTTTAGTTCTTCACTTTCTGCCATAAGGGTGGTGTCATCTGCGTATCTGAGGTTATTGATATTTTTCCCGGCAATCTTGATTCTAGCTTATGCTTCATCCAGTCCACCATTTCTCATGATGTACTCTGCATAGCTGACCTCTGCATAGCTGACTTACATGCATAGATGACATTTTATTTCCATGAGTCACCCAGCTCTAGACATGGGTGGGTGGGGTTACCCTGAAAAGTGAATGTGAACGTGAAGTCGCTCAGTCATGTCCGACTCTTTGTGACCCCATGGACTGTAGCCTACCAGCTCCTCCATCCATGGGATTTTCCAGGCAAGAATACTGGAGTGGGTTGCCATTTCCTTCTCCAGGAGATCTTCCTTGACCCAGGGATTTAACCTGGGTCTCCTGTGTTGTAGGCAGACGCTTTACCGTCTGAGCCACCGGGAAAGTCCTAGGGTTACCGTAGGTTGAGGGTTTCCTCGTTGTCATCCACTTCTCCATATCTTCATGTCTCAAGGGCAACTTCAGCCTCCTTTCTCATCTGTGACACTTAATGTCTTACCTCTTATCACTTATTTATAGCTTAGGTTGGGAATGTCCCAGGTTTCCAGTTTTGTATCTTTATTGGAAATCTGCTTGCAAGCATCTCTTATCTCGTTTCCTAGAAGATAAGATTGATATTGCCTTCACTGGGCAGTAATCCCCTTGCAAGCAGGACTGATGAAATAAGCATGGTATTAAAATATGAGTAGTTTTTTCTTGCTTCTGGCTATGTTTCCATTTTTGGGCTCTGTCCCTGTAAGGAGCTCAAAGTTTTGTTGAATGAGTAAATAGATAACACATCTGCATTTCCACCAGTCTTAACAAAATACACTTGTTAAATCCAAATGAGTCAGCCCTCTGTTTTCCATTTCTTAGGCATCACTGACTTTCAGATAGACCTGTGATTGAATCTAGAATGGTCATTCTTGCTCTCTGACCATCACAAGTTGTTGAATTCTCTGTGGCTTTGCATCCTTTGTACTTGAGGCACTGATACTTAGCTCATAGAGTGGCTTTGAGAAAAGTCCAAACGCTGTGCTGTGTAAATGCTTAGTGGTGCCCAGTCCCTGTTATGGGAAAGCTTGTTGGGAATGTTGACATTGTGAGTGAAAGCTGCTGGTGAATTCACATGGACTTTCTCCTCTTGAGCTGGTACAACTTATCTGTGGTGCCATGCACCATCTCTTGGCTGTGTTCTGATGGTGTTTTTGTTTGACTGCTTTGTGATAATTCTGACTAGTGGCAATGGTTGAGGATCCCTCTGTCTCTTCCCGAAACACATGTTGCTGCTACTGTTAAGTCGCTTCAGTCGTGTCCGACTCTGTCCAATCCCATAGATGACAGCCCACCAGGCTCTCCCGTCCCAGGAATTCTCCAGGCATGTTAATAGCATCCAAACTAGTAGATGGCTGAGTAAAGACCTGCTGACTGAGTAATGAATGGATTGCTTTAAGGGAGAATGTGTGTCCAGGTGATTTTTTTTTTTTAAAGAAAACTAAGTCCTTATAAATGATTTGTTGAATGAATGAAAGTGAAAAGTCAAGTCGCTCAGTCATATCCAACTCTTTGTGACCCCATGGACTGTAGCCTACCAGGCTTCTCTGTCCATGGGATTTTCCAGACAAGAGTACCGGAGTGTGGGTTGCCATTTCCTTCTCCAGGGATCTTCCCGACCCAGGGATCGAACATGGTTCTCCCACATTGCAAGCAGATGCTTTATCCTCTGAGCCACCAGGGAAGACCGAATGAATGAGAAAATGAGAAAACAAGTGATTTAAATAAAATTGAAAATTAAGTAAGCAAAAGTAAATGGAAAATGATGAAATGAAAGTCCTTCCTGGGGAGAAGGTTGAAAATGATGGAGGTGGACTGCCTTGGATATGCCATGGGGCTTCAGAGGTACTTTTTCTCCCCAAATGTGGTTTTCTCTGATATTTGGAAAGAACACTAGACTGATAGTTGGTTGGCCTGACTTCTTGCCTTGAGCTTCCTGGCCAGCTGTGGAATCTTGGGGAGGTGACTTAACCTTTCTGAGCCCCTGCTTCCTCGATTGCAGAGCAGGGCAGGCAATTTAGAAAAGTCAGCAAAGTGGACGGTCAGACATGGCTGGGAGTCAGCCTGGGTCCTCCTTACTGGCCATGCCGCCTCCCAGCTGAGCAGCCTGGCCCCAGTCCCTGAACTCCTTCTTCACTTTGGGACTGAAAGAGTGTGTCCTGTTCTTGCCTGAAGAAGCCCATGGAAGTCCACTGCAGATCACTGGTTGATGGGTAAGTTGTTGACTTGAGGACAATAAGATCCATGTATATGTCTCACAACATTATTAGCTGGCTCTGGGGGTTCAGATGGTAAAGAATCTGCCTGCAGCAGAGGAGACCTGGGTTTGATCACTGGGTTGGGAAGATCTCCTGGAGAAGGGAATGGCAACTGACTCCACTATTCTTACCTGGAGAATTCCATGGACAGAGGAACCTGGTGGGCTATAAGTCCAAGGGGTCACAAAGAGTTGGACATGACTGAGCGACTAACACTTTTCTTTCTAGTCCAATATAAAATAAAATGTTTCAAAAAAAAAAAAGGCAAAGAAAGCAGGAGAAACATAGGTTTTAAGAAAGAAAAAGAAAGTGAAGTTGCTCGGTCATGTCCGACTCTTTGTGACCCCCTGGACTGTAGTCTCTCAGGCTTCTCTGTCCATGGGATTTTCCAAGCAAGGGTACTGGAGTGGAGAGCCATTGCCTTCTCCAGGGGATCTTTCCAACCCAGGGATTGAACCCGGGTCTTCTGCTTTGCAGGCAGAGGCTTTGCCATCTGAGCCACCAAGGAAGCCCATAGGTATTAACCTATGCTTTTTATTTTCTAGTTATGTTTATCATCTAAGAATATATTTAAACAATTTCTACCAAAAAAAAAAAAAGACTGAACAGAGTTGGGCATGCCGTGTGATGCATGTGCCTGGCCAGTTCTTGAAGAGCTCATTGACCTTGTCTCTGGAATCTTTAATGCTGAGGAGAGACATAAACAACCAGGAAGCCTGAGCTGAGTTAGTGCAGCTCTCCCTCGCAGGGAAAACCGCCTGGGGCTGTCTTGCAGAAGCAATGCGATGTCTTTTGTTGTCAAATTCCGTGAGTTATGAGAAGTTAAAGCTTACTCTGATGGTAGAGTATGGTTGCTGCTTAAGTATAAGCTCCCCTCAGTGACCTTGGAACTGAGCTGGTTTTTTCAGGCCTTACTGGGCTTAGTTGTGTCATGTTCTGGGTTTGGTTTTGGCTCTGCAGCTGTGGATATGTATAAAGTGAATTCATTTCCATATCCATCTTAGGTTTCTTCATTTCTGGCTTCTGTTTTGAAGGAGTGGTTTTGCAAACAAAGGGATTGAGAGAGAAAAAGGAATCCAGTTTTTGCTCCTCACCCCCCCCACCCCCAGCATATAAATTTATTTTGAGATCTGCATTATTTTCCCCTTTGTTCAAGATGTCTGAATTTGACTTGGATTTACTTGCAGCTACTGCAGGAAATGGACTTTGGAGGAAAATCTGAGCCTGAGGGTGGATCTCAGCTAGAGATGCTGTCTGTACCTGGCACCTGGCACCCTTTAAGACAAATCTTAGCCTGGAATGAGGTCCGAGGTGCCACACTCTGCCAAGATGCAGAGTGTTGAGGGGGTCAGTGTGAGGGACCTTTATGATTTAGAGTGAAAGAATTCTTAGGAAAATTTGCAGTTGAGTGAGAATTATCTTTCCATCATAAGCCTGTGTTCTTTTCAGCTACTTCTGTCCGAGACTGCCTGGTCGGTGCGTGGGCTCATGTGCGGGTAGAAATGGTGCCATGTCTGTGTGTCCTCTGTTGCTCTTGCAGAGTGATGTGTTGGGCGACCTCCCAGCTTGAAAGCAACTAGAAGTGGATGGTCATAAGCAGCCAAGCAAAGATGAAGAGATATTCGAAGTCAATAAAGGCAGGTGTTGGAGAGGGAAATGACGGCTCACTCCAGTATTCCTGCCTGGAGAATCCCACGGACAGAGGAGCCTGGTGGGCTACAGTCCACGGGGTCGCAAAGAGTCAGGCACGACTGAGTGACTAGCACACAGCACAAAGGCAGCTGTTACCCATCAGTCTTTGGAGGCCTTCTTTTGTGGGGAAAGTTCTTGTTTTGCTATATACTTGGCAGTAGTGAGATTCGGCCAGCCTTCCTGGAGGCAGAGCTCCTTGTGAACGTGAATAGTTTCGTGCTTTTGTTCATCACACCTAAAAGTCCTAAGTGAAGCCTGAGACTGTCCTGCTCCATAAACCACTTCCTGAGATGCAGACTGTTGGATTGTGTGGTAATTTCTCTGGTTCTCACGTATCTTCATCTGAGAAGTGAAAGGATAGGAGAAAGTATTTCCAGGACTCTTCATCATCAGCACCATCCTCATCTTGTTGGTTTGTAGGAGTCTGCGATGCCATCATCTCAGTCCTGCCAGGAGGACATGAGCTTGGAGAGGGTGAGGAATTCAGCAGTGGGGCTGGGGTTTGACCCAGGCTAATTCCAGAGCACGTGTTCTTTGTACCACGCCAAGCTTTTGTTTCCTCGGTAGCTCAGCTGGTAAAGAATCCGCCTGCAATGCAGGACACCCTAGTTTGATTCCTGGGTTGGAAAGCTCCCCTGGAGAAGGGATAGGATACCCACTCCAGTATTTTGGGGCTTCCCTGGTGGCTCAGATGGTAAAGAATCTGCCTGCAATGTGGGAGATCTGGGTTCGATCCCTGGGGTGGGAAGCTCCCCTGGAGGAGGGCATGGCAACCCACTCCAGTATTCTTGCCTGGAGAATCCCACGGTCAGAGAAGCCTGTTGGCCTACAGTCCATGGGATTGCAAAGAGTCGAATGTGACTGAATTGATTTAGCATGCACATGGGCTTTTGTGACCTTCAACTATGTGGTTCTGGGGAGATAACTTATTACTGTTTTCCTTTACTGTGAGGTAAGTGAAGAATGAAAAGTGAATTCTATATCTGTTTTCTGAGAATTGATAGACATCTAGAATAACTGCCTTTCTCACTGTTAGATTTAGGTACCAATATCTGAACCAGAGAAGATAAGAGCTCACAGACATAAACCAACATGATATAATTTTTAATCTCAGATTTTTCAGACCACAAATTTCTTGGAAGAGACTGTACATTTTTTTTTTTGAGAGTATCATAAAAGCTGGGTTTAGGAATTGTCTTTAGGTGGCAGATGGACATGTTATGTTTGACCACTTTAATATTTTTGCTTTATAGGAAAAGAATCCTATCCCTAAATTGCTGTTATATTTAGGTCTTCAGGGGTGGGATCTTACGAATTTGCTATTATAGTAGACCGAAATCTATATATAGGGGCATTCAAATTAAATGTGGTGTAAATCCATGCCTTTAAAAAAAGAAAGCAATTACTATGTTGGAAAGCCAAGCTATAAAAAGTAAGTGAAATCATAGGAGAGCCAAGACAGGATTTCGTTTTACCAAGCCAGTGGCCCTGACTTTCTTTTCCCTCTGAGTCCTGCGGGAACAGAGTGGAGAATACAAATGTTTCGGAATTAGGATCTTAGACCTTTATAGGTGGTCGAACTTTGGAGGGCTTCCTTGTTGGCCCTCACCCTGCCGATTAAGATGGATCTGGCAGGATGAAGGGCTCGGATACTCAGCTTGTACTTTGTTAAATGTCGTTTTAGTTATCGAGCATCCCATAGAAACTGTTTTTTCTTTAAAAAGGCTATTTTTTATTTAATGTGTCTCAAACACATTGTAACACTTTTTCGTCAAATTAAAATTAATTTCCTGGACACTGTACGCATCTTTAGCCACTGGAGCTAGGTTCGTACCAGCGCATTTTACCGACATTTAATAATCTATTTTCAGTGTAAGTACACAGATGCACATGGCCCCTTGCTCTTGCCTGCTGCCACCCCCACCCCCAAAGGAAAAAAGGGAGGGAAAAGAAAGACTTGGGGCGCTTTCTGGAAAGTACTTGGACCTTTCGCTGTTGGGTGGTTTGGAAGGCAGCCTCTTTGGCAGTTGTGAGAACAAAGGACATTGAGCATTAACTGGTCTGTACATTCTCAGTGATCCCGTCTCAGAATATAACCGGCTTCTTTTATAGGACTTTCCTCCACAGAGGCGCCTCGCAGCCCTGTTAGAGCTCTGATAACAATAGGTTGGATTTCCACCTGGGAACATAAAATAGCTCATATCCAGCATTTTGCTTTGTCCTCTGATGGTGTTCCATGGCCTTGGCTGGGTACTGGATAAAAAAGAGCCTCTAACGAGGGGAATACTTAAGACTGGGGGATGCCGTTACATCACAAAAGTCTTTCCCTTGGGGACATGTTCCACATTTCAGATAATAAAAACCTTTATTTATTCCAAATGCAGATGATCTTGGCATCCTTTCTGACCTGCTTTCCCCAGGCTCTTCCCAAGGTTCCCATGAAGGGCCATCATCCTTTTGTGATGGAAATTGATTATTTCTTACCATTCTCTGCCCCCATCCGCCCGCCTTGCCCGCCCTCACCCCCCCTGCCCACCCCCTGCCCCCACCACCTCCTCTCTGGAGTAGAATATGACTTTTCCTTGCAGAATTCACTGTGGTTAACTGTCACACCCGGAAGGGAATAGACGAGTAGTGAGAGAGTACTGGAAGTGTTTTTGTAACAAAGAGGCTGCCTGCTGGAGGCGGAGGCATCCAGGAAGGGCTGGTAGGCTTCACAGGACTGACTCAGCTGTGACTCAGATGGCAGCCTGTGTGGCCCCTTGGCCCCGGTGCCAGTCTCTGCCAGTGGAGAGGCACTATCTTGGCTGCTCCCGTGAGAACCTAAAGGTTAAAATGGACGACTGTGATGCTGGCTTGGTTTAAATGTGGACTCACCTCTACACTTGGACTTTCCTGGTGGCTTAGACGGTAAGAGCATCTGCCTGCAATGCGGGAGACCCGGGTTTGATCCCTGGGTCTGGAAGATCCCCCTGGAGAAGGCAATGGCCACCCACTCCAGTACTCTTGCTTGCAAAATCCCATGGACAGAGGAGCTTGGTGTAGGCTACAGTCCACTGGATCCCAAAGAGTTGGACATGACTGAGCGACTTCACTTTTTCACTTTCTAATAAGCTTACATGCACCTTTGGTACCATTTGTATTTTGGGAAAGACCAGTGTGCTGCTGGGTTTTCACAAGTGAAACTGTTTAATTCAGTAGAGAGCTGGGAAGAAAACAATTTGGTTGTTCAAACATTGGTTGTTTTAGCGCCCATCTTTTCTCTGTTGCCTTGAAATGCCACCTCATGTTTCTGAGTCTCCATACAAGTTTGTATCTATTTCTGGACTTTGAATGTTTCTGTTTGGTAGCAAGCTATTAAGATTACGGTAAATTTATATCAATGCAATATTGTGCTGTCTGATAGGGCCAATATTCTCATGTTGTTTTTTTTTTTTTTCTCAGAATATTTTTCTGGGCTATTCTTTACAAAATTCGTCATCCAGATGAACTTTAGGATGAACTTTCTATTTGTGATTGCCCTGCGTATATCATAATTTCAGAGTTTGAGCTCTTGTGATTTGAATCTTCCTACCAAGACTGTCAGAATTTTTCAGGTCTTCTGTGTGCCCTTTAGTAAAAATTTAATAGGTTTTTATTATAGATATTCTCACTAATTTCCAATTGTTTAGTAATTTTTGCTGGTGATGGAAAAAGGATTTTTCCCCTCACTTTTTTTTTTAAAAACACCTAATGACTTTTTTATTAGGTATTATTGTTTTAAATGAATGAAAGTGAAAGTGAAAGTCATTCAGTCATGTCTAACTCTTTGTGACCCCATGGACTATATAGTTCATGGAATTCTCCAGGCCAGAATACTGGAGTGAGTAGCCTTTCCCTTCTCCAGGGGTTGTTTCCAAGCCAGGGATTGAACCCAGGTCTCCTGCAATGCAGGTGGATTCTTTACCAGCTGAGCCACAGTAATTTCTAAATCTCTTCAACTTTAAATTCCAAGAAGGTAAATAGCAAGACACAGAAACTCCTTGGGGCCTTGGTTAATGACAAGGCCCTGGAGTTTGGGACCCTCTTTGCCTTTTAAGTGGTTATTACTCACATGTAGAAGCCTACTCATTTTGTCTGTTCACCTTATGGTCCTCTTATTGTACTTGCTTAATAATTGCAACACATTTTCATCTGACTATCTTTGATTTTCTAGACTAGCATATCATCCATTAAAGTAGGAATAATAATCATTCCTCATTTCCCTGGTGGCTCAGGCAATAAAGAGTCTGCCCCCAATGCAGAAGACCTGGGTTTGATCCCTGGGTTGGGAAGATCCCCTGGAGAAGGAAATAGCAACCCCCTCCAGTATTCTTGCCTGGAAAAATCACATGGATGGAAGAACTTGGTGGGCTACAGTCCATGGGGTCTCAGAGTCGAACATGACTGAGCAACTCATTTCTCAGTGGTTGCTTTAGGGTTCAGGAAAGGAATTGGTAGCTTTTCTTTTTCTATACTCAGAAGCTGGATGTAGTAAAAAGGTTTGCTGCTCTTTGAGAGTTTCATCCCTGCTGCCCATTAGAAGCAAATGGGGTCAAAGTGATTTTTGTATTAATTTATAATAACTTTCTAAAGTTAGAGCTTGAGAAAAGGAGAGCAGTGGGCTGGTAGCTGGAGAGGGATGATGAAAGATTGGGGATGGGATATGAGGCCGGTTCTGATCCAGAGGGAGAAGCTGATAAAACTGTTTCTAAGGAGCCTTTGGGAGACTGGTTATAATAAGCAAGTAGAGAGATGGTCCAGACATAAGACCCGCCCCTCACCAGATCATCACCCTCTCCCCCAGGTCCCACTCCTCACCCTCCACCCCCCTGTCTATCCCAAACGCTTTCTGGCCCTCGAATGTCTTTGAATGTCATTTCACATAGAGGAGGAAATTCACAACATCTACTTTATTCCTCAGTTGCTCACAGCCAACTTGCGATGAATCTTACGGTATTTTTCTTAGACAGCAAGAAAGAACACGAGGGTGTGAAAGTTAAAACTGAACCTTCTTCTGTAGGTAAGAACTTGATTTTTCAAGTCTTGTGGTGACTGCTCAGATTTTGTTACTCTGACCCCTGAAGGTTTAGGTGGAGCAGGAGTGCTAAGGCTCTGACCCTGGCCACCGTGAGGAGGATTTAGGTGATGATCTCTGCTTTTGTCCTGCCTGCAAGCCCCAGGTCTCCGGGTACTGTCTGCTGCTCAGAGGCTGTTGGTGGAGGCGCTGGGCGCCACTGGGAAAGCTTGCCATGGTTTCATCTGATTCAGCACGTGCTTGTGGAAAAATCTGTTAGCTAACTTGCCCTCACTTCTGTGGAATAATGCGCATTTTGTAAGTCTTGGAAGAAAGCTATGTTTCTATAAGGGGGGAACGTTAGATTTTGGATTCCACTATTCACAATGAGTGTTTTTGTTAAGTGTGGCCTTGAGTTTCGGGCTCAACCAGGGAGAGTCCCAACTTCCAAATAATGAGATCAGTCCTCTCATTTCAGTTTTTGGATCAAGATCTGTGCTGTCTCTTGTTAAAAGACCTGGGAAATAAGTCATCTCTGGCCTGGTCATGATGTGCAGTAGACTGCCATAGGATTTAAAATCTGAGAATGCTTTCATGGTTTTGGTAAAGTGAGTTCCCGTGAGGATTTTGTCCTCCCCGATAGTTGTGATTTCTTTCTCATACGTGGCTAAGAGTTTTATTTATTTAGCTACTTCTAAGGTCCTGTTTTTTTTTTTTTTTTAATTGAAAGATAATTGCTTTACAATGTTGTGTTGGTTTCTGCCTGGACAACGTGAATAAGCCATAGGTATACAAATGTCCCCTCCCTCTTAAACTTTCCCTCCTACCCCCTACCCAAGAGTTTTCATGAAATGTCAAACAATTGTATTCACAGGATACCTTCTTCTTACATATTTAACCCTTTGGCTGCTGCTGCTGCTAAGTTGTGTCCGACTCTGTGCGACCCCATAGACAGCAGCCCACCAGGCTCCCCCATCCCTGGGATTCTCCAGGCAAGAACACTGGAGTGGGTTGCCATTTCCTTCTCCAATGCATGACAGTGGAAAGTGAAAGTGAAGTCGCTCAGTCGTGCCCGACTCTTAGCGACCCCATGGACTGCAGCCTACCAGGCTCCCCCATCCATGGGATTTTCCAGGCAAGAGCACTGGAGTGGGGTGCCATTGGCAGTGTGCTGGAAATTCTAGTGTGAAAATGCACATTCATAAATACTTCCTGTTGTTAACTAAGTTAGCTGATTAAAGGTGGTACTTGATTGTTCTGTTGATTTCTTTGTTTTAAAATCTGCGTGTGTTAGGTATATGTTAGAATTAGTCAAGGCAAATCCAACTGCATCTTTGTAAATAATCTAATCACGGCTCCTGATATGTTGAATCATTTTTTCTTACAATTTATCTCCAATTTTTAATTTGTTGTCTCAAGTTACAAAAGAGTTTGTTTTTGAAAATAAAGAGATGGTTCATCTGGATATGATTGTGACTCTCTAGTCTTTTAAAAGTAAGAAACTGCATAGCATATATTTAAATAAAGAGAACTAAATGTTTCAGATTTCTGTGTCATAGACTTAAAAATTAAAACACAATATTATTTATTTGAATTCTCTCATTCACTTTTCTTTTGGTGGAGTTGAGAGAAGGAAAGTTCCTAGGAGTAAATATCAATATATATTTATTAATAATGTTAGTGAGCTATGAAAGTTTATTTTAATTCCTATTTTAAAAGTATATGGGGGAGATCAGGGGTTATATTAATTCAGATAGAAAATTCACTGCTCTTGTAAATCCTGGAGACAACAGAGTCTCTCAGTTCAGTTCAGTTGCTCAGTTGTGTCCGACTCTTTGTGATCCCATGAATCGCAGCATGCCAGGGCTGCCTGTCCATCACCAACTCCCGGAATTCACTCAAACTCACGTCCATCGAGTCAGTGATGCCATCCAGCCATCTCATTCTTTGTTGTCTCCTTCTCCTCCTGCTCCCAATCCCTCCTAGCATCAGAGTCTTTTCCAATGAGTCAACTCTTCACATGAGGTGGCCAAAGTACTGGAGTTTCAGCTTTAGCATCATTTCTTCCAAAGAAATCCCAGGGCTGATCTCCTTCAGAATGGACTGGTTGGATCTCTTTGCAGTCCAAGGGACTCTCAAGAGTCTTCTCCAACACCACAGTTCAAAAGCATCAATTCTTCGGTGCTCAGCCTTCTTCACAGTCCAACTCTCACATCCATACATGACCACAGGAAAAACCATAGCCTTGACTAGATGGACCTTAGTTGGCAAAGTAATGTCTCTGCTTTTGAATATACTATCTAGTTGATCATAACTTTTCTTCCAAGGGGTAAGCGTCTTTTAATTTCATGGCTGCAGTCACCATCTGCAGTGATTTTGGAGCCCCCAAAAATAAAGTCTGACACTGTTTCTACTGTTTCCCCATCTATTTCCCATGAAGTGATGGGACCAGATGCCATGATCTTCATTTTCTGAATGTTGAGTTTTAAGCCAACTTTTTCACTCTCTTTCACTTTCATCAAGAAGCTTTTTAGTTCCTCTTCACTTTCTGCCACAAGGGTGGTGTCATCTGCGTATCTGAGGTGATTGATATTTCTCCTGGCAATCTTGATTCCAGGTTGTGTTTCTTCCAGCCCAGCGTTTCTCATAATGTACTCTACATATAAGTTAAATAAGCAGGGTGACAATATACAGCCTTGACGTACTCCTTTTCCTATTTGGAACCAGTCTGTTGTTCCATGTCCAGTTTCAACTGTTGCTTCCTGACCTGCATGCAGATTTCTCAAGAGGCAGGTCAGGTGGTCTGGTATTCCCATCTCTCAGAATTTTCCATAGTTTATTGTGATCCACACAGTCAAAGGCTTTGGCATAGTCAATAAAGCAGAAATAGATGTTTTTCTGGAACTCTCTTGCTTTTTCCATGATCCAGTGGATGTTGGCAATTTGATCTCTGGTTCCTCTGCCTTTTCTAAAACCAGCTTGAACATCAGGAAGTTCAAGGTTCACGTATTGCTGAAGCCTGGCTTGGAGAATTTTGAGCATTACTTTACTAGCATGTGAGATGAGTGCAATTTTGCAGTAGTTTGAGCATTCGTTTGCATTGCCTTTCCTTGGGATTGGAATGAAAACTGACCTTTTCCAGTCCTGTGGCCACTGCTGAGTTTTCCAAATCTGCTGGCATACTGACTGCAGCACTTTCACAGCATCATCTTTCAGGATTTGAAATAGCTCAACTGGAATGCCATCACCTCCACTAGCTTTGTTTGTAGTGATGATTTCTAAGGCCCACTTGACTTCACATTCCAGGATGCCTGGCTCTAGATGAGTGATCACACCATCGTGATTATCTTGATTGTGAAGATCTTTTTTGTACAGTTCTTCTGTGTATTCTTGCCACCTCCTCTTAATATCTTCTGCTTCTCTTAGGTCCATACCATTTCTGTCCTTTATCGAGCCTGTCTTTGCATGAAATGTTCCCTTGGTATCTCTAATTTTCTTGAAGAGATCTCTAGTCTTTCCCATTCTGTTCTTTTCCTCTATTTCTTTGCATTGATCACTGAAGAAGGCTTTTTTTATCTCTTCTTGCTATTCTTTGGAACTCTGCATTCAGATGCTTATATCTTTCCTTTTCTCCTTTGCTTTTCACTTCTTTTCTTTTCACAGCTATTTGTAAGGCTTTCCCAGACAGCCATTTTGCTTTTTTGCTTTTGTTTTCCATGGGGATGGTCTTGATCCCTGTCTCCTGTACAATGTCACGAGCCTCATTCCATAGTTCACCAGGCACTCTATCTATCAGAGTATATTTTATAGAATATGAAATATATTTTATAGCCATAGAAGATCCATGGGGTGGGGGGAAATGTGTGATTCAGTGAAGTTATGCTAATGTGAGAAAGGAAGTTATGTTCAGGTAGAACAATCTAACCCATTTTGCCAAAATGTTTCCCAGTTCCTGTGTGTTTTCTTCTTGTAAGCATGTGTCTTAAACCTGTGTGAACCTGCTTTTCTGTGGACAGGAATTAAAGCTTGGAAAGATTACACTGTGGTCCTTTCTTTTGCTTCACCACCCACTCACCATGTGGTCCATCAAACGGACCACTCAGTGGGTTGCCGTCAGAAAAACACAGATGCTGACAGTAATCTATGTCATGAGTGGCGTTAGTCATTAAATCTTTGTTTACACACAAATGACATAAAATGGAGTATTGAGGCATTAGCCAAAATAATTTAGGGAGAATTCTTTGAGCATGAGAATTTTTTTCCTTCATCTCTGCATTTCTTTATCTCTTTGGGATGCAGGAGATTTTAATCTTTGTTATATATGGACTAAAGAAATTTTTGACATATAAGAGAATCATTTCCCCTAAAATTTTCTGTCTTTGCATTTAAGAAAGCTATGTGTTATGTCATTTGAAATTCCAGGACTGTAGTTTATTTGCCTTTCCTCTTTGTGTTGGTCATGTTAGCTGTCTTGCAGGTGTGGCTGTTACATTGTATCTTAAATACACATTTGGTCAAGCCAGTTTTGGTTTTACCTTGTTCCCAGGCCTTTTGGTTCCCTTACTGGGAATAGGCTAGTACAACTGGGTCCCATTTTGAGAACACGTGTATTCACTGCCACACTGGTGGCCTCAGGCCCTCTGGCACTGCCTAAGCCCTACTTGAATGCAGCCCCAGGAAACCAAATATTGTGTTGTTGGCACTGTACCACTTCTGTGATCTTTCAGGAATTGTGGCTAAGTTTTCTAATACTACTAATTCCCTCAGGGCAACTGGCTTCTCTCTTCCAGGCAACAGTTAGAAAGATAAAATGTAGCCTTATGTTTCTGAGCAACCTTATCTGTGGCCTCTAGTATCTGTGGCTTAAAATACCCATTTTATTGTGTGAGACTCCCTAATCATGTAATTTCCGTAGCCCCTTGGTTCTAAAATCCAAACTAGAAGCCCAGCAAGTGCTTCAAGTTTAAAGATAACAAGTTAAAGGGAAGAAAGCCTTAGCTTCTTATTCAAAACTGTGCCAGATATGAGTTATACTCAGAACAAGAAATTTTTTGCAGAAGGTTGTTCCCATGTATCTTTCTCAGAGCAGCTCTGTCTACTTCTTTGAATACTCTTGTCTCTTTTCTGTTCCTTTTTTGTTTTTTATATATTTTATTTTTGAGCATGCTGGGTGTTCATTGCATGCAGGTTTCTCTCTAGTTGCAGTGAGCAGGGGCTGCTCTCCAGGAGGGCTTCTCATTGCGGTGGCCTCTCCTGTTGAGAGCATGCACAAGGTTTCAACAGTTGCAGCTCCCGGCCTCTAGAGCACCGGCTCGATAGTTGTGGCACACGGGCTTAGATGCTCTGTGGCATGTTGGGTCTTCCCAGATCAGGGATTGAACACGTGTCTCCTGCATTGGCAGGATTCTTTACCACTAAACCACCAGGGAAGCCACCTCTTTTCTTCTCCTTGAAGCGTCTTCTGCCATTGGCTTCAGGGTCAGACCCTTTCTCCTGGCTGTTTTCTGTTTTTGCCCTTCATTCCTTTCTTGCTGCCTGCAGTTAGTTTCTCCTTCCAATTCTCACTGTCAAATTGATGTTCTCTGTAGGAACACTGGATCCTCTTCAGTGAATAATCATGTTTTTGCCAAACTTCACCCACCATTTATGCATGTCATTACTGCCCGGTTAATACACCTCTAGTTAGACTTCTCTTCTGGGTTCAGTGATTTTAGTTTCCACCTGGATATCATTATTTGAATGTTTGCTACACTGCTACGCTTCCCTGGTGGCTCAGACAGTAAAAAATCTGCCTGCAATGTGGGAGAGCTGCGTTCGATCCCTGGGTCAGGAACATCCCTTGGAGAAGGGAATGGCAACCCACTCCAGTGTTTTTGTCTGGAGAATTCCATGGATAGAGGCTATAGTCAGTGGGGTCGCAAAGAGTCAGACGCAACTGAGCAACTAACACATTAATTTTTCACTTTCTTTTACACTCCTACAACTCAGTGTGTAAAGAAAAAAAAAAGCCTTTTTTAGAGTTCTTTCTTTTCATGGAGTTTCTGCTTCAGAGTGTAATGGAGTCTGAGAGTCCCATGTTTGAATTCTGGCTAAGTTAGTTAACCAATTTCTCCTCCCTTATCATATTGGCTAGCACCTCCAAGAAGATAATGTTGCCTTGTTCCTGTTCTTGGGTAGAAAGCATTTAGTTTTCACCATTAAGTGTGATGTTATCTGTAAATGTTTTTGTATATGCTCTTCATTATGAAGACTTCTAAAAAATAAATTTAAAAACATTTTTATTAGCTAATTATGAATCAATATTTTAAATATTTAGAGAATCTCCACTGACAATAACAAAGCCAACATCCTCTGTAAGGAAATTTAAGGAAGTTTAAAATTGTATTTCAGGGAAACTGGCAGGGGTCAAAGAAACTGTCACCTATGAAGGAAGAAAAAAGATAAAATATGGTTTGGAAGAAATGAGCCTATAATAGTAGGTGCTAATTCTTCATTTGTTGAATGGGTGTGTAAATGATGCAAATTTAATTTGGCTAACATTTTATTCTTGGCATCAAATCTTTCTGCTCATGATTTAAATAAATCAGGAGAGAGAACAGTTTTGGAATGTTGCAAATACTGTGTTATTCCTCTGTGCATGTATAAAGAGCATCACTGGAATTGTAATATCTGAGAAATTTGGAGTTTAGCTCCCTTTTTTCATTATTAGGAAAATTAAACCGGATTTAGACCCAAAAGAGGCCTCTGGAACAGCCTGAACGTTCTCCTCATCAGAATCATATGTTAAAACGTGAATCTTGTTAATACAAATGACCATTCAGTGGACCATGGTTAATTCTGGGACAAGGTCATATACACAGACCTTGCTTGATTGGTGTAGGTGACCTTTGGAAGGCTATGATGGTAACAAGAATGTACTTTGTAAAAATAAGAACATTTTTATAGTTAGAATTGTAATTTTCCTAGAACTTGGAGCTTATGTTCAGTGTTAAATTGTTGATTATTATTATTATTTGTTTTTGTAGATTTATCTGGGCAGGTGAAGGAAAGAATAACCGTCTACAGAGTGTGCATTAGTTAGGTCTTTTAGGTGGAAAGTTAAGGGAGATGATTAATTAGAATTTTAAAGATGCTCTAGAGTATACTACGTACTCAGCAAACTTTTGTTAACACAATGCTGAATGAAAAAAAAGTGTTGGCGAGTGGGGAGGGAAAGACTTGTGTTGAAATATATAATTCTGTCCTTTTTTTTTCCCCCCACCAAAAATGAGTTGGTCCCTGTTAGCTCTAAAATTCTTTTGAGTTCTGAAATAAATTATTAGTTGTTCAGGGCTTTATTCCAAGAGTTTTGCTTTCATCCTTAAGCAAGACTTCGCTATAACTCCATTCCTTCTTCACCTAATTGTTATCTATAATTTTTCTCCATTCACTGTTTATTGTAAATATTGCTCACTTTTCTCATGTCTAAAACGGGGGCAATAAGACACATACCTCAAATATCATGAGCCTTAAATGATGAGCTTGGCACTGTATGTGGCATATATTGGGTCCTAAGTAAACTGAATATTAACCATCTTTGCTTTCCCCTTAGTCAAATAACTGCAATTATCTTTTTCCAGTGATTAAAACTATCATTTCTCTGGGTCTCTATTGTCCTAAAAATTATTTAAGCCCGCTCTTGTTACCCACAGCTAAATACTCTTTTCCCCTGATGTGGTAGGTCGGCATGGAGGAATAGTTTTCTTTGTGTTCTTCAGGATTTGTTTCCGAGTCCTTACTTCTGTATCCATTACGGTTCTGCATCTTTATCTGAAGCTGTGGTTGGCTGGGTCTTTGTCGTCTATCCTGTTTTCTGTGATACCTAGCCGGCCCAAAGGAATTCTTTGTTTTTCCATTTTTACTTTTAGGAACAAAAGAGGCAGTCTTTTTCTCCAGCCATAGGAGAAAAGAGAAGCTTGGTTTGGAGAGTGTTCTCTCTTGCTGAATTACTAAGGAAAGGGCACATGGAAAACTTTTTCTTCAAATGTAAAGGCCACACATCGTACTGGGGAGCTTGGTGCATTTTCCTAAAGTGAACATGCCCGTGTAATAGGGATCCTAGCAAGTTTCAGAGAAGTCTCGAACTGCTCTGAGCTGCATTAAGCCTTCTTGCCCTCCTCATCCTTCCGACTACCCACCTGTTGTGAGAAGCATTTCAGCCCCCTGATGCCCTCTGACCTGCCATCTGCCAGCTGGTTCTGTGTGGACCGGGTTTTGCCTGCCCTGCCCTCTCTCCTTTGTCCCTAAGATGAGAAGTTTGGCATTTAAGAGACAGGCCCTTTGTTCTTATAGCCGCCTGCCTTTGAGTAGATGGCAGAAAGGGGGAGAGAACGCTGCGTTTCCACTTTGCCTTAAACAGTCTTCCCTTGTGGCCAACTGGAGATGTGATGCACAGGCAGGGACAATGCTGAGTGAAACCCTGGCTGGCTGCCTGCTTCCTTTGCTTTCTTCTCTGTTCAGTACAGCATTGACGATGAGTCACATGGCAGTGGGAAAGTCAGAAGCTAGTGTGGAAAAAAAACAAACCACGTGATTTTTATGAGTAAGACTAAAAAAGCCTAAACTTAGACGTTAGAAATGTAGAGTAAGTGGAAGTGTTATGAATGGTGGGAGGAGGGATATATGGTCTCTAAGTGCAGAGGTCAGAAGGAAATGGACTAAGGGAAGAGGGATATAGGTTATATTATGAGGAACTTCCTGAGAGGGGCTCTGAGATATTGGAATGAGGAGTCACTGAGATTTTTTTTAGCACTCTCCTGGATGGATGGGGCTGTGTGTCTATATCAGGCACCAGCAAAGGCTGGAGTTGACCTTCTGATCTTCATTCTTTCATTTTTAGCTGGTTTCCTAAATATGATTACAGATACCAGTACTTTTTTTTTTTTAACTGCCATTCATTTAATGAGAAGAAATGGATTATTCAGGCATTCTGATATGGATTGCAGATCTTTCAAAAGTGATATGCTAAATATTTTCAGACTAAGATATGAGTTTACATCCTAGCTTCCCTACTTAGCAGTTGCAGGACTTCAAAAAGAGGTTGTTGAGAATACTTAGATATTATTTATGAAGGACTTTATAAATTGCATATTTGCTGTATGCTACAGTGGGCTCTTAGACTTCCGGGAGAATTTCCATGTGAGTGTTGACCTCACATCTTCTCTGCCTTCTCTTTGATTTCCAGACCTCCTTGTCTCTAGTGTCGCTTGGGGCACTGGAGGAGAAGGATCTTATTTATATTCTCCTGTTTGTTCTAGTTTTCAGAGCTCCCCTCTCCTGCCCTTCCCGAAGGTAGTGAAGGTGGGGAGGTGTGGGGGGGTTTTGCATTATTGGAAAGTAAAGTCGGTTTTGAGAAAGTATAGGTTTAGAGAAGAAGAGGTGGAAAACAAAGCTGGGAAACAAACAGGCTGCCAGGATTGGGTAGGTGTGGGGTGCGTCAATAAAATCTACTTCAAATTTAATGTATATGTGTACGTCGTATTCCGTGACTACTTAAAAATGTACCAGTGGTTCTTCCATCCATTCCTCTGTGTGAGCTGCATTTTTCACAGCAGCAGAGCTTAGGGAAAGGCAGTTGCAAGTAGCTTCCTGGAAGGTGTTGAAGATAAAAATTTGGTCTGTTTTTCTCTAAATGTAAGTAATGAGAAGAAATGTAAGCCTTTTTGATTTGACGCATTACTATTGTTAAATTAAGTTTGTATGCTGCATTTAGGGAAAGACCATGGATTCTCCACCTGCCTTGGTGGAGGGTAGTGGGTCAGGCTGCACCAAACACCACCCTGACCCCCTTACAAACTCTTACCCCCTGACCCCCTTACAAATGGTGAGCAAGGCCCCCAGGCTCTCTGTGTCAGCCTAGCCAGGGCCCTGCCTTAGGCCCGGCCAGCTGCACGCTCGTCTCTGCCGCCAGGGCACTGACTCAGGAGCTGGATGGCCAGCTGCGGCTCCTGTGATCCCGACTCACTTGCTGCTGTGAGTTGGGAATGGTGGCGTGTGGTGGCGGGTGCCCACCTCGGTCCACCTTCAGGAGGCCTGACCCTGGTGATGCCGGGCCTTCTTCAGCGGTTTGTCCCCAGGCCGCCTAGGTTGTGATCTTGGTCTCAACGCCAAAACAAGCTGCTCTGCCTTGGCTAGATGATCAGATCTGTTTTCAGTGACCTTATCACATTTTGTGTCCTAAAGTGTGGCCTATCAGAAGTCAGTTTTGTTTTCATTGTTGGTGTAGACAACATAAATGTTTTCTCTCTGTTCTGGAGGCTGAAATTCTAAGATCAAGGAGCTGGCGGGGCCGGCTTCAACTGAGGCTTTCCCTGGTTTTCTCCATCCTCACGTGGTCCTCCCGCTGTATGGGCGCAGCCTGGTGTGTGTCTGTGTACCCTGATCTCTTCTCTGTCTTCTTTTTTTCCTTTGAATCAACTTTTATTAAATTCAGTTCTTTGCAACATACACAGAACATAAGTTAACTATTCAGTTCCGCAAGATAAAGAGTATTTCAAAGTCAGAAATGTAAATTTGCACACTGAAAGAAATATAAGCCTTGTATTTTGATAATTTTTAAAAGGGCAACTATTGTTGTTGTTGTTCAGTTGCCAAGTCCTGTCCCACTATTTGCGATTCCATGGACTGCAGGACGCCAGACTTCGCTGTCCTTCACCATCTCCCAGAGTTTGCTCAAACTCATGTTCATTGAATCAGTGATACCATCCAACCATCTCATCGTCTATCATCCCCTTCTCGTTCCTTCAATCTTTCCCAGCATCAGGATCTCTTCTGATGAGCTGGCTTCTTGCATTAGGTGGCCAAAGTATTGCAGTTCAGCATCAGTCCTTCCAATGAATATTCAGGACTGCTTTCCTTTAGGATGGACTCGTTTGATCCCCTTGCAGTCCTAGGGACTCTCAAGAGTCTTCTCCAACACCATGATTCAAAAGCTTCCAGTTCTTTGGTGCTCAGCCTTCTTTATGGTCCAATTCTCACATCCGTTCATGACTACTGGAAAAACCATAGCCCTGACTATTCAGACCTTTGTCGGCAAAGTGATGTCCCTGCTTTTTAATACACTACACTTGTCATAGTGTTTCTTCCAAGGAGTAGGGGTCTGATAATTTCTTTACTGCAGTCACCATCCTCAGTGGTTTGGGAGCCCAGGAAAATAAAGTCTGTCACTGTTTCTATTGCTTTCCCATCTATTTGCCATGAAGTGATGGGACCAGATGCTGCGATCTTCATTTTTTGAATGTTGAGTTTTAAGCCAGCTTTTTCACTGTCCTCTTTCACTTTCATCAAGAGGCTCTTTAGTTCCTCTTCACTTCTGCCATTAGTGTGGTACTATCTGCAAATCTGAGGTTGTTGATATTTCTCCTGGCAATCTTGATTCCGGCCTGTGCGTCATCCAGCTGGCATTTCACATGATCTACTCTGCATATAAGTTAAATACACAGAATGATAGTGTACAGTCTTGACATACTCCTTTTCCAGTTTGGAACCAGTCTGGTTCCATGCCTGGTTCTAACTGTTGTTTCCTGACCTGCATCCGGGTTTCTCAAGAGGCAGGTCAGGTGGTCTGTTCCCATCTCTTAAAGAATTTTCCACAGTTTCATTCATACAGTCAAAGGCTATTGGGTAGTCAATGAAGCAGAAGTAGATGTTTTTCTGGAATAATTCTCTTTCTTTTTCTATGATTGTTTTTCCATTGCTGTGTAGCAAATGGCTAGTTATTTTCACAGTTTCTGTGAGTCTGGCATCGTAGCCCAGGGTCTCTGGGAGGCTTTTGCTCAAGTCTGTTGGCCAGAGATGCTGCCATCTCAGAGTTCAACTGGGAGAGGATCCATTTCCAAGTTTACTTCATGGTTGATGGCAATTAGAATCATACTTTAAATGATGTCGGAAATCTGTCTCTATTTAGAGATCGTGATATTAAGTGGAGACTTCTTTTGTGTCAATCTGCAGTTTGATATTGGAACTTGCTCAAAGATGGCTGTACTTTAAAAGAAAACACACACACAATTTTATTGAGGTATACTTTGTTGTTGTTGAGTCGCTAAGTTGTGGACTTTTGCAAACCTGTGGACTATAGACTGCCATGCTCATATTTCCAAGAAATTTTCCAGGCCAGGTAAGAATACTGGAGTGAGTTGCCATTTCCTTCTCCAAGGAGTCTTCCTGACCCAGGGATTGACCCCCCATCTCCTGCTTGGCAAGTGGATTCTTTACCACAGAACCTCTAGGGTTTGAAATGTATGGGTATACTTAAAAAAATATGATTTTAATTCTGATCTTACTGAAGCCAATGAAAAGAAAAAACTGCTCCCAACTACTTACTCTCATGTAATTACAGCCTTTATTATACCATAGCATTCTTTACCTGAATAGAATGTCTTGATTCCTAAGTATCTTACTTTTGCCATGTTAAGTTTTGAAAAAATTGACTCATTTTGATAGGTAGAATTTAGAGCATGGATTTTCAAACTGTGCTTCTCTGGAAAGAAGGTGGCACTCATACAGGACCAGGCTGTTTCTCCCTCCTTTCCTTATGTGCTCATTGCACAAGCTTCAGTTTCACATACTGTCATAGTACACATTTACAGCTTCCACTTACAAAGATATATATTTATAGGGTTATATAATCTACTACATATATAACATACATAATCTCTTATAATATGTAAAACTTTAATTATGTATAGACTACATGTGATCCTCTGTTACATACTACATGTATGTAGTAGAAGTACAGTTAGTTGCTCCTTCATGTCCAACTCTTTGTGACCCCATGGACTGGAGCCTGCCAGGCTTCTCTGTCCATGGAGGACAAGCATACTGGAGTGAGTTGCTAGTCCCTTCTCCAGGTCATCTTCTCAACCCAGGGACTGAACTTTGGTCTCCTGCAATGCTGACAGATTCTTTATGGTTTGAACCACTGCTGCTGCTGCTGCTAAGTCACTTCAGTCGTGTCCGTCCGATCCTGTGCGACCCCATAGACGACAGCCCACCAGGCTCTACCGTCCCTGGGATTCTCCAGGCAAGAACACTGCAGTGGGTTGCCATTTCCTTCTCCAATGTATGAAAGTGAAAAGTGAAAGTGAAGTCGCTCAGTTATATCCAACTCTTTGTGACCCCATGGACTGCAGCCTACCAGGTTCCTCCATCCATGGGAGTTTCCAGGCAAGAGTACTGGAGTGGGGTGCCATTGCCTTCTCCATTGAACCACTGGGGAAACCTCATTTTACATATATTATTTTCTAAAATTATCTGGAAAAGAAATGTAAGAAAGCAAAATGGCTGCCTGGGGAGGCCTTACAAATAGCTGTGAAAAGAAGAGAAGTGAAAAGCAAAGGAGAAAAGGAAAGATATAAGTATATGAATGCAGAGTTCCAAAGAATAGCAAGAAGAGATAAGAAAGCCTCCCTCGGCAATCAATGCAAAGAAATAGAGGAAAACAACAGGATGGGAAAGACTAGAGATCTCTTCAAGAAAATTAGAGATACCAAGGGAACATTTCATGCAAAGATGGGCTCGATAAAGGACAGAAATGGTATGGACCTAACAGAAGCAGAAGATATTAAGAAGAGGTGGCAAGAATACACAGAAGAACTGTACAAAAAAGATCTTCACAATCAAGATAATCACGATGGTGTGATCACTCATCTAGAGCCAGACATCCTGGAATGTGAAGTCAAGTGGGCGTTAGAAAGCATCACTACAAACAAAGCTAGTGGAGGTGATGGAATTCCAGTTGAGCTGTTTCAAATCTTGAAAGACGATGCTGTGAAAGTGCTGCACTCAATATGCCAGCAAATTTGGAAAACTCAGCAGTAGCCACAGGACTGAAAAAGGTCAGTTTTCATTCCAGTCCCAAAGAAACGCAATGCCAAAGAATGAATGTTCAAACTACCACACAATTGTGTTCATCTCACATGCTAGTAAAGTAATGCTCAAAATTCTCCAAGCCAGGCTTTAGCAATACGTGAACCGTGAACTTCCAGATGTTCAAGCTGGTTTTAGAAAAGGCAGAGGAACCAGAGATCAAATTGCCAACATCTGCTGGATCATGGAAAAAGCAAGAGAGTTCCAGAAAAACATCTATTTCTGCTTTACTGACTATGCCAAAGCCTTTGACTGTGTGGATCACAATAAACTGTGGAAAAATTTGAAAGAGATGGGAATACCAGACCACCTGACCTGCGTCTTGAGAAACCTGCATGCAGGTCAGGAAGCAACAGTTGAAACTGGACATGGAACAACAGACTGTTCCAAATAGGAAAAGGAGTACATCAAGGCTGTATATTGTCCCCCTGCTTATTTAACTTCTCTGCAGAGTACATCATGAGAAACGCTGAGCTGGAAGAAGCACAAGCTGGAATCAAGATTGCTGAGAGAAATATCCATAACCTCAGATATGCAGATGACACCACCCTTATGGCAGAAAGTGAAGAGGAGCTAAAAAGCCTCTTGATGAAAGTGAAAGAGGAGAGTGAAAAAGTTGGCTTAAAGCTCAACATTCAGAAAACGAAGATCATGGCGTCTGGTCCCATCACTTCATGGGAAATAGATGGAGAAACAGTGGAAACAGTGTCAGACTTTATATTTTGGGGCTCCAAAATCACTGCAGATGGTGACTGCAGCCATGAAATTAAAAGACGCTTACTCCTTGGAAGGAAAGTTATGACCAACCTAGATAGCATATTAAAAAGCAGAGACATTACTTTGCCAACAAAGGTCCATCTAGGCAAGGCTATGGTTTTTCCAGTAGTCATGTATGGATGTGAGAGTTGGACTGTGAAGAAGGCTGAGCGCTGAAGAATTGATGCTTTTGAACTGTGGTGTTAGAGAAGACTCTTGAGAGTCCCTTGAACTGCAAGGAGATCCAACCAGTCCATTCTAAAGGAGATCAGTCCTGGGTGTTCTTAGGAAGGAATGATGCTGAAGCTGAAACTTGAGTACTTTGCCCACCTCATGTGAAGAGTTGACTCATTGGAAAAGACTCTGATGCTTGGAGGGACTGGGGGCAGGAGGAGAAGGGGACAACAGAGGATGAGATGGCTGGATGGCATCACCAACTCAATGGACATGAGTTTGAGTGAACTTCGGGAGTTGGTGATGGACAGGGAGGCCTGGTGTGCTGCAATTCATGGGGTTGCAAAGAGTCAGACACAACTGAGTGACTGAATTGAACTGAACAATTATCTAAATAAAATATATAATCTGTTATCTAGTTCTCCTATATATGATGTGTGATGTATAATATGTGATATAAAGTCTATTATGTATAATTGTCTACTACAGATAATATCAATATATGTATAATATTCCTATCTGAAATATAAGCTGATAGGAAGCAGATGTCATAAATCACTCTCATACCCTGTAGCACCCAGAACAGTAAGGTTTTTTTCTCAGCAAATACTTAGAAGGTTGATTGCAGCTGATTTGGGTAAGAACACTGTTTCTCAGCTATAAGCAATTGGGAAATTGGATGCAGGTTCTTCTGGGCTTAGTGATGCCCAAAGGCAGCCAGGCCACCGTGCACCCTGGGTCACCCCATCTATGATTCAGGGGTACTGCTCAGGCAAGAAGGTATTGCTTCTCCTGACCCGCCTGACCCACACAGAAGGATTAGAGAGCATGAAGTGGGCATAAGGTGACCAGAAGGTTCTTGTCTGTTTTGTCACCTCCTGGGCTGGTCCTGGATGTGAGGACCTCCTGCTGGGCTGCGTGCGGCGGCCTGCTCTTCACTAAATGTGCCTCTGTCCGTGGACTGTGATGAGACTGGAACAGAGCACCATTACTGGTATTTCTGTAGGTTGTGTAGTTACTATCCCTTGATGAAAAAGCCTTGATTTTGATGCCTGAGCTGTCTTGCTTTATTAAAATTTCCCTTCTGTTTTCTGGAAAACCCTTCATGATGCTGCTTCTAAGTGGGTCTAATGGTCATTTCTTGGCTTTTTGTCTGTGAGCCCAGGTGGAGGTTGTCCAGGCTGTGCATGGAGCTTAGGAGAGTGCAGTTCATTAGAGAAAGGCTTGGGAAGAATGAGATGAAGAGTTGTAGACAGCTATAGTAGGTGATGTCTTAGTTTGGGCTGTGACCAAAATGCCATAACTGAGTGACCTAAACATTTATTTCATAAAGCTCCAAAGGCCTGAAAGTTGAAGATCAAAGCACCAGCAGATTCCAAGTCTGGTGAGAGCCTGCTTCCCAGTCCATGGAGAGCTGTCTCCTCCCTGTCCTCATGTAAGGGTGAGAGTTCTTTGGACCTTTATAAGTGTACTAATTCCATTTGTAAGGGCTCCATCCTCATCACCTAAAGGCCTGGCTTTCTAATACCATCATCTTGGGGTTAGGATTTCAACATATGAGTTGGGGGGGCCCTCAAACATTCATTCATAAATTTGCCCTCGTCCCTTCCCCAAAGTCATGTCCTTCTTGTCTGCATAATATACTCATTCATCCCAACAGTTCCTGAAGTTTTCATTCTTTCCAGCATCAGCTTTAAAGTCTAAGTCCAAAATCTCATCTAAACAGCATGTAAATCAGATACGAGTGAGACTCAGGTGCCATTCTATGCAGAGGCAAATTCCTCTTCAGCTGTGAGTCTGTGAAACCAAACGAATTATGTGCTTTTCAGACATAATGGTGGCACAGGCAAAGGGTAGACATTCCTGTTCTAAAGGAGAAATAGGAAAGAAGAAAAGGGTAACAAGTCCATGTCATCATGTCATAACATTTCAACCTTAAGGCTGGGGAGCAATCCTCTTAGACTTGATGCTCTCCATCCCAGGTCTGGCTTGGCACGTTGGCTCTGCAGTGGCTGTCTGTTGGGGCCCTTCTCTTGGGATTCTCTGCCCCCGAGGTGGCTCTCTGCTGGGGCCCTCAGGCTCTCCTGGGCTGAGATGGCTGCCCCGTGGCTCCAGCCAGCCCTGTCCCTTGATATATAGGTGGAGGCATATATAGTATGCAAGAGCGCTCACTCATGTCCGACTCTTTGTGACCCCATGGACTGTAGCCCATCAGGGTCCTCTGTCCATGGGATTTCCCAGGCCAGAATACTGGAGTGGGTTGCCGTTTCCTCTTCCAGGGGATCTTCCCCACACAGGGATTGAATTCATGCCTTTTGTATCTCCTGCATTGGCAGGTGAATTCTTTACCATTGCATCACCTAGGAAGCCCCCATAGGTGGAGGAGACCATGTTTTCCTCTCCCGCCCTGGGCCCCTTCCCTTAGGAACTGTGCTCATCACAGGTCCTGGTGATCTCTGGATTGTCTTTGAGATTGTGCTTCCACTGTCTTGATAGGGTCAATATTAGAATCTCCTTATCAAAGGGTGACTTGACCTTCCCTCAGTGTTCTCACTTTTTGCACTATAGATAGACTGAGAGACTTTGTTTGTGCCCTCCAAGAATCTGTTTCCTCCAGTCCTGTGGAAGTTCTGTAATCAAATCCTGCTGTCCTTCAGAGTCATATTCCCTTGGGATTCCTAGTCCTTTTGCCAAATCCTCAGGATCGGAAGTCTGATGTGGGGCCTGGAATGTTTGCAACAGTGTGAGAACTTCTTTGGTATTCTTGTTCCTCGTTTGTGGGTCGCCCACCTGGCGGGTATGGGATTTGATTTTAATGTGATCTTGCCCTTCCTGCCACCTCACTGTGGCTTCTGCTTTGTCCTTGGCTGTGGGGTATCTTTTTCTTGGTGGGTTCCAACATCCTCCTGTTGATGGTTTTTCAGCAGCTAGTTGCGATTTTGGTGTTCTCACAGGAGAAGATGAGTGCATGTCCTTCCCTGATGGTCCAGGGGCTAAGATTCTGCCAGTACAGAAAGCCCAGGTTTTGATCACTGGTTAGGAAACTAAATCTCATATGCTGCAATGAGAATTCGCATGGCACAACTCAAAAAGGATTCTACATGCTGCAATTAAGACCCGGTGCAGTCAAATAAATGAATAATAAATAAAAGAAAATACATTGGTAGGAGGAGAATTTTCCAAATCTCCTAAGTCCTTCTTCCTTTTCTTGCTTAACGATTCCATGGTAAACATGGAAGTCTTTTACCTCTTGCATTTTACTGTAAACCGTCAGGAGCAGTCAAGATGTACCTTCAATCATTTACTTAGAAATCACTCCAGCTAAAAGTCCAATTTTGTTGCTCCCAAATTCGACCACAAAACACTGAAACAGGAGCACAGTTTATCCAAGTTGTTCGTCATTTTATGATAAGGATTGTCTTTTCCTCATCTCTGTCTGAGACCACATCAGAATGCCTTTTACTGTTCATATTTCTACCAGCATTCTGTTTGTGATAACTTAAGTAGTCTCTGGGAAGATGGAATCTTTCTGTCTTGGTCTTGAAGAGTGGCAGTGGAAGGGTGGGGGAGGGAGGCAAGAATGCTGAAGTGGTTTGCCATTCCCTCCTCCAGGAAAGATTGAAGACAAAAGGAAAAGAGGGTGGCAGAGGATGAGATGGTTAGATAGCATCACCACTCAGTGGACATGGATTTGAGCCAATTCCAGGAGAGTGTGCAGGACAGAGAAACCTGCTGAGCTGCAGTCCATGGGGTCACAAAGAGTGAAACACGACCTAGTGACTGAGCAACAACTGTACGGAGGACTCAAGGATGGGCAAACGGCCATTAAACACATAAAGAGATGCTCAGCATCACGGGTTACTAGGGAAATGCAAATCAGAACCACAGTGAGATACCTCTTCACACCCATCAGGATAGTATTACCAAAAAGAATCCCCCCAAACCAAAAACAGAAAGCCACAAAAGCGTAAGTGTTGGCGAAGATGTGGAGAATTTTGTACCCTTGTACACTGTTGCTGGACTTCCCTGGTGGCTCAGATGGTAAAGCATCTGTCTGAAATGCGGGAGACCTGGGTTCGATCCCTGGGTTGGAAAGATTCCCTGGAGAAGGCAATGGCAACCCACTCTGGTACTCTTGCCTGGAAAATCCCATGGATGGAGGAGCTTGGTGCAGGCTACTGTCCGTGGGGTTGCAGAGTCGGGCACGACTGAGCGACTTCACTTTCGTTCACTTTCACACTGTTGCTGGGCACGTAAAACGATGCAGTTGCTATAGAGCAGCATTACCGTGGAGTAGAGTTACTATATAATCCAACAACTCCATTTTTCAGTATATAGTCAAAAGACTTGAAAGCAGGGCTTCAGACAAGTATTTGTGTGCCCACATTCATAGCAGTGTTATTCACAACAGCTGAAAGGTAGAAGCACCAACTGTCCACGGGCAGATAAATGAATAAACAACATGTGGTGTATACAGACAATGGAGTTTTATTCCACCTTAAAGAAGAAGAAAATTCTGCCGTTTGCTACAAGATGAGTGCACCTTGAAGATGTTATGCTCAGTGAATTGAGCCAGTGACAAGGCGGATACTGTTTAATTTCACACACTTGCATGTTTGTGCTGTGTGCATGCTAAGTTGCCCAGTCGTGTTCAACTCTTTGCAACCCCATGGACTGTAGCCAGCTGAGCTCCTCTGTCCACGGCATTCTCCAGGCAAGAATACTGGCTGTTGGATCCTTTACCACTGTGCCACCTGGGAAGCCCCATGAGGTACCTTGAGTTGTCAGATTCATAGAGACAGGAAGTTTTGGGTTGGCCCAAAAAGTTTGTAAGGTGAAGTGAGTTCTGCTCTGTATGATTTACCACCATTTAAAAAATTCATGGGAAAAAAAGCCATGTCCCCTTGTACACTGTTTACCACGGGGAGTTAAACTGACATATACCGAGTTTTCAATTGAAGAATAACGTTCTGGTCAGTTCTATGAGAACGTTGAGATCACCAGAATTTTGTTTTCATCCGCTTTAGCAATAATCAAGTCTCCCTCTTTTCTCTCCCGCCTTCCTGTCTGAGAAATAAGCCTGTCCTTGAGGTCTTGCCTGGGCCGTGTCTGGAAGGGGAAGTCCAACAGCCGTAGCGGAGTCCTGAGTAGTGTGCTGCTAAATGGCAACCCACTGCAGTGTTCTTGCCTGGAGAATCCCGGGGACGGGGGAGCCTGGTGGGCTGCCGTCTATTGTCTATGGGGTCGCACAGAGTCGGACACGACTGAAGTGACTTAGCAGCTGACATTTGCAGAAGCTGTTGGGTAATGAGGTGAACACTGAAGAGGGGAGGGGTTGTCGGTCTGGGAGAGTCCAGGTTTTGTTGGATGTCAGGCTTATACAATTTGGGGTTCTCCTTAAAAAAGAAGATGAAAAGACCTTTCTTCCAAAACTTGTACAAGAGTACTTGTAAACGTGTTGGGGCCCGCCCCAGGGTTTTAGAAGGAGCCCTGAAGCTTAAGCATCATTAATTTAATGTAACTTGTCTTTGTTGAGGAATAGAGTAGGGAGTGTCCAGAGCGAACCGCTCACCACCTCTGACCTTTGTCCTCGGAAGCAAAAAGATTTGGCAAGACATGTCACATCCAGAAGCCGGACAAGTAATTAGAAAGCCCCTAGGGATGGAAAACGGTTTATTCCATTTAAACTCACTCTGGTCCCCATTTACTTTAACCATCTTCCCAGATGACCGTTTCTACTGTAATTTAGCATGACAAAGTGACCTTTGACCAAAATCAATTAACTTTTAATTTCTCGCCTAGACTGTTGCCTGATAAAATTTTAGAAGCACTTTCTGAGGAATTGGATAAAATTTCCATGATAATTATGACCTTGAGGTAGTCTTGTGTCAAAAAAGATGCATACTCTTCTTTGGCTAATTACTTTCTCATCTTTCCGCCCACTCTGATTAGTCTTCAAATCTGTTTCAGACTTAGATAAATACTTCATCAATCAGAGATTAGAAGAATCTCATTACCTCTGGGAATTCCTCAGTGCCACTCAGGCCTTTAATGAAGCTGTTAGGAGCCTTTGTCATTGAAAGCAGGGCTTAAGTGACCAGATGGACTTCTTGGAAGCAACTTGTACAAATATCAGGCAAGAAGAGATTTAATGAGGCTTAACACGTGCAGCCGAAGGGAGAGTGGGTCCTGAGTTTCTTCTTGTTGAGTTGTATCACCTTCAGTAATAGCCTAATTTCTTCTTTTTGTAGGAGAAATGGAACTTTCAGAAGTAAAACGATATGAGTTTATTCCATATCAAGAAAGTGAAAATAAAGCAAAAAACCGCAGCATGCTTCACACTTTCTTTTGTGGCAGGACGCATTATCCTGAGGGAGCACAGACCTTGTACTGCCAGGGCGAGGGCAGCCGCCAGTCAGGCTTCTCAGCTTGGCCAGATCCCTGATTTTCTGATGTAGATTTCAGGGTCCAGATTGCTCATTGTCCAAATGCCAGTTGGGTACTGGGATGGATTTGCCAGATTCATTTTCACTTCTTAGACAAAGCTGGAATTTGAATATGAAATTAAAGGTGAAAAACAAGGTCTCTAAATCAATCAAACCCCGTTATCATTCGAGTGGGGCTTTTATTACTGTTTCCGGCCTTTTGGGTAATAGAAAACTTCGTAAAAAAAAAAATCGTCCCTCCCTTTCCCCAGAGACTTCGGGGAAACTTTATAAAACTTCATGTTAGTGGTGAATCGCAGGCTGCTTTGCTTTATTTTGGTCTCTGAAAAGATGAGAGGAGGAGGAGCTCCGAATCTGTTGAGAATAGCCGTCCTTTCTGTGGGTTTGAATGTAGCCAGATTATTTTTGGCTTTATCCTGGTATTCCAAAGAAAAGGGTGTGGTTGAAAAAAATGATATTGAGAATTTATAAAACAGAGGAATTTTGTATTGTTCTGAGTTTTTTTTTTTTTTTGGTTGTGCCTCATGGTTTAGGGGAATCTTAGCTCCCTGACCAAAGATTAAACCCGGGCTCTTGGCAATGAAAGCACTGAGTCCTAACCACTGGACCACCAGGGAATTAATTCCCTATTCTGAGTTTTAGTGTGATCAGTGAAAAAAGGAAGAATTTTTTAAAATAATGCCAGCTAAAATATAGTTTACATGTTCATTGCACAGCTTTGGTCATGACTGTTTCCATATGCCTGCCTAAAATGTATAGGCTTCATTACTACCAAATAGTTGGTTTGTAGGGATTCTCTCATCTAAATGGTGCTGAAAACTCAGCTCCTTTGTGCACTGGTGCCAAATCAAATAGTGGAGTTTTTGAGCGAAGTAGAAAAGGATAGCTTTATTACTTTGCCAAGCAAAGGGGGCCACAGTGGGCTATCCCCTCAAAACCACGTTGGCCTTCCTTGGAGAAGACAGCAAGAAGTTTTATGGTAATTGTGCAAAGAGAGGGTGATCAGCTGGTGGACATTCTTCTGCTGGGTTGGTGATGAGGTAAAGTCAGTCAGCATCGTCAACCTTCAGGTCCAACTGGTCTGGGGTCTCCATGCTTGTGGGCAGCATACCATCATTAAGTTAATCGTTAACGTCTCCCACCTGGAGGGGGTTTCAGCATTTGCAAAACGGCTCAAAGATAAAGGCTGTTCTTGACTGTTTCACCCTCTTCTCACATTCCCTCCCTTCCCTAATTAACTGTTTGAATCTGCCCATTGGAATCCAGGAAAGGTCATGGAGGCTGAGTGAAGGCTGTTCCCTATGATCAAAGAAATGAGGGACACTGGAAGGCTTTGTGCCCAGGAGCCCCAGAGGCCCCCTGCATGGTATCATAAATTCTTGTAACCCTTCGGTGAAAGTAAGAACAATAAGGTTGGTTTTAAAATTAACTTCTTCACACTCTTGCCTTCTTCATCTGAGACAGATCCATATTGCCTGTGTGATGTTGGTTCCAATTAGGGCAGTTTGGAAACTTTATTTTTAGTGTGAGAGGAAAAAAAAAAAGTGGCTTGCTTTGAAATAAATTAACAAATAGGCCCAGTTGAAACAGTTTTGTATGGGAAATTCGTTCCCTCACCCTGGTAGATTGGCCAGAAGCCAGCATTTACAGCTTTATTCTGTTTCTTTCCTTTTTTTCCCCTAACTTTTTATCTACAGCGTTTGTTCATTGAAAGAGAGGAAAACCTTTTCCTGTGGTTCCCCCACCCGTCCTGTTGCAGGCGGTTGCCCGGCCCCCATGCCCTCCAGGGCTTGGTCCATTTGGCACTTGGGCCTCTCAGCTCTTTTATTAGCAATTGCCTCCTTAGCAGGGTTGAATGCAGGCAGGATCCCACTGGTCATCCTATGTTAGTGGGGAACTTAAGGATGTGGGACTTCCCTGGTGGCTCAGACGGTAAAGAATCTGTCTGCAGTGCAGGAGACCCGGCTTCCATCCCTGAACTGGGAAGATCCCCTGGAGGAGGGCATGGCAACCCACTCCAGTATTCTTGCCTGGAGAATCCCATGGTCATAGGAGCCTGGTGGGCTACAGTCCATGGGATCACAAAGAGTCGGACATGGCTAAGACTTAACGATGTCTCTGATGTTTTTAGCTCACTCATCCCGTAGTTACATTAAACACTAGTGACTGTATTAGGGTTCTTTCCCTGTATGATTTTATTCCCACCTCATAACATTATGGAGGAAGCATTGTCCTCTACACGATCAGATGAGGAAGGCGTGACTCTGGCAGGAGAGAGACCTACCCAGAGTCACGTGGACAAGAAGGGGCGGAAAGTGGGTTTAACACCAGGTTCTGCTGACTGCTCTCCCCACACCCTCTGCTGCCTTCATAGAGCTGGAGGGGCTTTTAGAGACCTTCTTGTCCAGGGGTCTCAGCACTGGCAGCATAAGAGAGCCACCTGGAGAATTTAAAATAAAGACACCATTGGGCTTGTCCCTGGCCGGCTAGATGGAGTCTCTGGAGGTGGATCTCAAAGTGGGCGGGGTGGGGCGGGGCGGGGCCGGGCCGGGGGGGGTGTGGCTCCCGGGGTGATTGTGCTATGCAGGTTTCGCTGCTGTAGTCCAGCTCCCTCAGCTTTCAAAGGAACCTGAAGCCCAGCAATTTCTCCTTGCTCTAGTCTGCAAGGAGGGAGGGCTCTTTGCCCTGTCTGTAGTCTAGAACTGCAAGGGAGACGGGCCTGGAGAATGCGAGTGTGAGGAATTGGCTCACACATTGTTCTCCAGGGTTTCTGCTCTTCTCAGAGCTTCCGCTGGGAACCCCATGCCTCTCTAGGATGGGGGGTGGATGTGTGGACTCTGACTCTGCAGGACAGTCCCCTCTTCTGTGTGGCAGTACCCCCACCCCCAAGCAGCCCTGCCTCCATTGCCACTGGCATTTGGATTTGTTACCATGGCTTATTCTTGTTGGAAACGCAACATGAGCTAGCGATGGCTCTCAGACTTGTAGGGGGTCTATGAGATGCATCTCGAGAGAGATTTTCTGGTCAGACTTGTGAAGACGTGGGGTGAGTAGGGGAGATGGTGGGGATGCTGAGCTCCCGATGGGTCTGGGGTCGGGATACCCAGGTTCTTCTTTCCTTTGTCGGCCATCCGCCTCCTCCCTGTGCTGTTCGTCCTGCTCAGGGTTCCTTGTCCCAGGTTCGCCCAGGAGGCAGCAGGCAGTGGCTGTCCAGCCCCCAAAGGTCTTTCTGCGGCCCCTCCAGCCTGAGCTGAGTGAGGACGAGAAGTCCCAGCCCCCTCACCTCATCCTGCTCCTCTTCTTCTGTCTTTTCAGCCCGGCCCCTGAGGCCCAGTGATTGAAAACACACGGGATAAAGGGAGTGGACGGTGAAGGAAAGCACTTTGCCTTGTGAGGCAGAGAGGAGAGGGGTGTCAGCATACGGACGCTCTTGGCGCCTTCTCGTTCAGGCAGTGAGGGAAACAGAAGCGACCAACAGATGAACACTGTTAAGTACAAACCCAGTGCTACCAGATGAGTCACACAGAACTGGACGGGAGACATGGGCATTAGGCGGGCTAAGCCGGGAGACATTGGGCATTAGGCAGGCTAAGCCAGGAGATGTGGTCATTAGGTGGGCTAAGCCGGCATGCTTGAAACATTCTCACTGGGGGGACTTCCCTGGTGGTCCAGTGATTAAGAATCCACCTTGCAGAGCAGAGGACGCAGGTTCGATTCCTGGTCGGGGAACTAAGATCCCACATGTGGAGAAGCAACTAAGCCTGGTGCCGCCATGAAGGAGTCCATGCTCTGCAACTGAGGTCCCAAGTCCCCCAACTGAGACCCGACACAGCCAAAAAAAAAAAAAAATCTAATTTTTGTGGTTTGCTGCTGTCCTTTGTGATGAGAGAGATTGTTGGAGCAGATCACGCACAGAGACAAAAAGAGCAAATGAATGAACAAGGCTGCGAGGAAAAAAGTGGGACCCAGACCGGAGGAGGAGAATTAGAAGGGAGGATGTGAGCACAGATGAGTTTGGGATAAGGGAGTCAGAAAACAGCAGCGTGAGGCGGGCTCAGAGGTGGGAACCAGAGCCACAAGGGAGCCTGGAAGGCCCGCACGTCTCTGGGAAGGTAGCGAGAGGGCTGTGGGAGACTTTGGCTGTATTGCTCCAGAGTATTTTTACAAGGTGATATAAATGGTGCAACAAACAAATGTGGGGCGTGCTTGAACAGAAAGCGCTCTTGAAATGCTCCACCCACTCACTGAGAGAGCCCCCCGCGCCTTGTTTGCGCTCCAGACACACCTGTGAACTCCAGACGGGAGTTTATCACCTTTTATCACCTTGACCTCGGAGACCCTGGCCTTGGAGGCCAGGGGTGCTTTTCTGCCCAGGGAACCCAGAGAGAGGTTTCCAGGGTGGAGTCTGGGAAGGCAGTGTGTTTTTCGGTAGTTCATTTCATACCTAGGTTTTGTCGAACTCTTAAAGAAATCAAAAAGATAATGGGAAATGGCCTTGTTTAGTCTCTGTGTTTTCCTGATTTACACCTGCTATAGTTGCCAAGCTTGCTCATTAGCGACGAGTCATTAGTGCTGTAATTACTGTTAGATTTGTCTGTAGCTGGAAAGTTCGTCTGACTTGACTTGCAGCTGAGTCTTGGCATGTCTGTTGTGTTGGCAGCAGCTAACCTTGTTCTGAGTGTACGTTTTAACCGCCTGTTCTAACCTTCAGTTTTATAATTGGTGCACTGATCAGAATAGTTCTCATTTGAAGCAATAACTGTCCTTAAAAAACAACACGAATTTAAAAAATCTGGTATAAACGTATGTTTGGAAAGGAAATTTGGAAGATTGATTTCCGGACAAACAAAATACTTTCATTTCAATCTTTTTCTTAAATTACCAAAAAGTCTGGTTTGTCAGAAAATTATGTGGTAGTTGTAGGAAAATATTTGTTTTAAATATATATCATGATAAGAGAAATGACACTGTGATGAGTGTTCGATTTAGGTAAAAGCTAAGTCGTTTTTTGAACTGCGGTGTTGGAGAAGACTCTTGAGAGTCCCTCGGACTGCAAGGAGATCCAGCCAGTCAATCTTAAAGGAAATCAGTCCTGAATATTCATTGGAAGGACTGATGCTGAAGCTGAAACTCCAGTACTTTGGCCACCTGATTCAAAGAACCGACTCAATTGGAAAAGACCCTGTTGCTGGGAAAGATCGAAAGCTGGAGGAGAAGGGGGCGGCAGAGGATGAGTTGGTTGGATGGCATCACCAGTGTGATGGACGTGAGTTTGAGCAAGCTCTGGGAGTTGGTGATGGACAGGGAAGCCTGGTGTGCTGCAGTCCATGGGGTCGCATAGAGTTGGACACGACTGAGTGACTGAACTAAAGCTGCTTTTGGTAGTTTTAGTAATTTTACACTTTCTCAACATACTGCTTCCTTCTCTGTAACTGAAGCAAATGGTCTCCAGTAGAGAATAAGAAAACGGGATTTTGGATTCAAAGATACAGTCTGGACAGAAGACCCCAGAGAGGGTACAGATATACAACCAGGAGGGAGAGCTGTCTAGAGGCTCGGTGCCCCCCAGAGGAGACCCCATCGGGACCCCTCTACTGGGCCTGGTGATGGAGCACATGTTATGTGCTGGCTTGCTATTTTTCATCTTTTTACCAATTCAAGTTAAGTTTCATTCTCCACGTTTATTTTACTTAGGGAAGGAAAGCATCTCAGGAACTTGCCCAAGGGCAGAAATGCACTATTAGTAACCAGTAAGCCAGGAAGAAGACCCGAGTCCACCTGGTTCCAAAGCACAAGTTCTTTCTACTAAAGCAGTGTTTCCTGGATGTCTCCTGGCAAGGTGTTCTTGGCCTAGAATGCCCTCTTTTCAGTGATGGGTCTTTTCTATCAGATGTTTTCTGAAATCTTAGCTCTTTCAAAGACTTTAGCAAAGCGATTTAAAATGAGGTGGCAGTTTCCCCCCTACTGTTCTATTTAAAGGTGTAGTTCTCGCAGCTTATTTAGCAGTTGCCGCCGTGGAAAGTGGATTTACTTTTTTAACTTGTTACCTGTGGGTCACGTGGGAGGAAGGAGAGATAGGTGGGAAGAGGCGTGTGGGGGAAGATTAGTGCTCCTGTACATGAAAAACTAAGGTGTTCACAGATGCAGGATGTGGTTTAAACCCCTCGGTCTATTGTAGTGACTTTACTTGTACCATTAAAGATAATACTGGTGACTGATTTTTGCTGCAAGACAACATTTCACATTAACATGCCATTTGCAATGATACACAAGCTACTCGATCTATCGATTAGTCATAGATAGAACTTTTACATGTTCTGTCTCCTGACTCCGCTTAACAAATATTAAATTTTTGAAGGATTATGGAATTGACTGTGTGATATGCAACATGGGAATATCTCTATTCTCCATGCTCTGCCTAGCCACAAATTCTATGACAAAAGTCAATCTTAGGAAAATAGTCTGTAAGTTCCGTTAAATGAAGGACTATGTTGGCTCTTATAAATTTAGTATCTGTCAGTGTAGAGTTGAGACTATCCTGATATTATTACTTCAAATTCATTTCAATCTTCTGTACCTTTTATGGTATAATGAAAATGGGTTGTTACCATGACATTGGGCATCCAAAGTACTGAAACTTTAAGGAGATACTGTTTACATTTAGAAAGTTCAGTTGATAAGAATACAATATATTTATCAAGATAACTACTCTGAAGCTTACATACAAAGAGGGAGAGAGAACACAAACATGGTAAAATGATGATACTTGGAGAAACTGGGTATCTGGATGAGGGGTGTGTGGGAGTTCTTTACTATTCTCACAACCTTTTTTTTGTTTTTGGTTTTTTTTTGGCTGTGCTGTGTGGCATGCAGGATCTTAGTTCTCCAATCAAGGATCAAACTCTTAATATGCATATCTGAGAAAAATAATTGTGTAAGGAGACAGAAAATTTTGGGTTGATAATGAAGGAACCCATTAGAGAGAAAATGCTAGAGAATTGAGCTTGTATGGCCGTAAAAGCCAATCAAAACGAACTGTGTGCTTCCAGTGTCTTTATTTCACCAACTGTTGAGTCAGACAATCCTTTGGATTTTTCCTGTGTGCCCTGCCTAGTTCTGATGGAGCTCCGTGTTACTGCTTTCCTGGGTCCGGGGACTTCTGAGATTTTGTTCGTACCTGCCTTTTGCTATACCTCAGTCCTGCCCTTTTCTGAAAATTTTCATGACTCTTCAGGTTCTTTGCACTTTAATGACAATGTCAAGATGCCATCCCCTCACCTCTTGATCGGCTTTCGTTTTCTTTTAATAAACTTTTTTGTTATAGGATGGTTTTAGATTTACAGAATTATTGCAAAGATGGTATAGAGAGTTCCTGTACACCCCACACCCATTTTCAACACCTTTCACTATTATGGTATATTTTTTTAAATAACTAGTGGAACTATAGATACATTACTAACACCACTCCCCCTACTCAGAATTGGTTTTTCCCTAATGTCCTTTTTCTGTTTTAGGATCCCACACAGGATACCACTGTACATTTTGGTCACCATGTCTCATTAGCCTCCTCTTAGCTGTGAGTTTTTCTGACTTGATTCGTTTTCAATGGCCTTGACAGTTTTGAGGAGTACTAGTCAGATGTTTTATAAAATGTTTTTTAATTTTCTGATTAGACTGGGTTCATGTGTTTTGGGGAAGATTACAGAGATAAGAGGTCATAATTATCACATGCTATTGTACATACTATCAATATGACTTTTCACTGTTCATTAACCTTGACCTTCTGGCTTGCTTTGGTATTTGGCAGGTTTCTCCACTGGAAAGTTATTCCTTTTCCCTCTCTCTTTGCAAACTATACTTTTTGGAAGAAAGTCATTTTACATAGCCTTGCCTTAAAGTGTAGGAGTTATGCGCCGCTTCTTTGGGGTCAAAGGATCTACATAAATTCTTTTAATTCTGCATGGGAGAGTTTCTGTTTTCTTACATTTACTTATTCATTCAATCATTTATATCAGTATGGATTCATGTATATTTATTTCATGCTTTAGGTTATAATCCAATACTACTTTATTTTGTTGCTTAAATTGTTCCAGATGTGGCCGTTGGAAATGCTTTTAGTGGGTTTTTATATCCCTATGACACACCCTCATCATGGTGAATTTTCCTTGTACCAGATCTAGAATCACCAACTCCCAGAGCTTGCTCAAACTCATGTCCATCGAGTCTGTGATGCCATCCAACCATCTCATCCTCTGTTGGCCCCTTCTCTTCCTGCCCTCAATCTTTCCCAACATCAGGGTCTTTTGCAGTGAGTCAGTTCTTCGCATCAGGTGGCCAAAGTCTTGAAGTTTCAGCTTCAGCATCAGTCCTTCCAATGAATATTCAGGACTGAGTTCCTTTAGGATTGACTGGTTGATTTCCTTGCAGTACACAGGACTTTCTAGAGTCTTCTCCAACATCACAGTTCAAAAGCATCAATTCTTCAGTGCTCAGCTTTCTTTGTGGTCCAACTCTCACATCTATACATGACTACTGGAAAAACTATCACTTAGAAAATAATTAAACGTATTCTAATTAATAAGTAATAATCATGTAGAAAAAAATCACCTAGGCACTATACAGATCACTGAAATAAAAGTCTAGGTCATTGACATTGATAAAAGTGACAGCAGTTGATACTGTTACTGAAAACATACTATATGCAAGCACTAAGCTAATCACCTTATGTATACTATTTCATTAAGTCCTCAAACAATTTATTGTCCTAGTTCTATTTTACCAGTGTGCACAACCACTCCAATAGTTTTGCCCAGAGAATGGCTAACCACTCCAGTATTTTTGCCTGGAGAGAATCCATGGGCAGATGATTCTGGATGGTTACAGTCCATGGAGTTGCAAATAGTTGGACACAACTGAGTGATTTTTGTTTCCAAGTCTAGACTCTCTTTGCTCGCCCCCTAATGGGCCAGTGAATCCGAGAGACAATGTGCTGAGTCGAGGAAGAGACGTTATTCGGGGAGTTGGCTGACTGAGAAGATGATGGCAGGCTAACACCTCAAAACAACCATCTTCTCAAGGTCTGGATGCCAGGTTCTTTTATAGATCAGAGATAGGGGGCAGGGGAGGTGAGGAAGCAAAGGCCATTAATCTTGCAAACGGCTCCTAGAATGGCAAGCCTCAGGCAGAGGATGTGTTAATTTCTTCCTGCCATCTACAGTGGACAGGGTTCTGAACAAAGGCAGTGTAGTTTAACAGTCAGGCAGAGGGACGGGATTCTCTAAGGCCGGCCCTTCTGTATGATTATAGTAGCAAAAGCAACGAAAAGCAAGTCAAACAGTTCCAACATGGAGTCAGAACTGGCTTCTTCTCTGCAACACTTTTACTCACTCACACAGTCACATGCAAACTGGAGAGGAAGAAGATATTTTAGGCAGCCATGCTCTGAAATTAACATTGATACAGTACTATAATTAAACAAGAGACATTTTCCCACTAATACTTGTTTTCTGTTCCAAGATCCAGTTCATGATGGGCCTTCCATTCAGTTGTCATGCCTCTTAGTGTTCCCCAGTCTATGACTATTTCTTGGTTTTTCCTTGTTTTTTTTTATGACCTTGACATTTTTGGTGAGTAATGATCAAGAATCTCATGGAACCTCCCTCTCTTTGTGTTGGCCTGACTTTTTTTTCATGTTAGACTGAGGTCATGGATTTTGGGTAGAATAGCATAAAGGTGATGATATTCCCTTTTCTTTGCATCATTTTAGGGACACATGGTCTCAATGTGATTTATACTTTGATCACTTGTTTAAAGTCATGTCAGCCAGCTTTCTCCATAGTGTAATAATTATCTTTTCCTTTCTGTATTCTGTTAGAAGCAAGTAATCATGTCCAGCTCCTGTCAAGGGGAGGGGAGTTAGCTCCACCTTCTGGAGGGAGGAGTATCAATTAATTTGTGGTCATATCCGAAAATTAGCACAGTGTTTAATAAATTTGGGGTGATGTGCTTTGAGGCATTGAAAATCCCTGTTTCTCTATAGCTTCACTAACTGCCCACTGCTTTTAGTATTTAGCTACCCTGAGCCGCATGAATGTGCAGTTTTTTTGATGATTTTTCATATTCCTCATTCTTGTAGTTCCTTCTCTGTTTGGTTATTCAGTTACTATGTCAGTATGGACTCATAGTCATTTACTTTATTCTTTGGGTTGTAACTGAATACTATCAGTATTGTTCACATTGTTCCAGATATGGTGACTGAGAACTCTCTCAGCGTGCCTCCTGTTCCCTTTTGGCGTTCTGGCACTATAGGATATGCCAGGCTCATCTGCAGTGTTCCCTCCTCCAGCTCAGAATTAGCCTTTAGTTGAGAATGGCATTTAGAAACCAAGACCTGGGTACTGAGTGTGCTCATGGCTAGGGAATGTCACTACTTTTCTTGGGCACTCTCAATGAACAGAGCTAGGAAATAATTGTTTATATACCAGTCCATATAGATATCTGTATTTCTTTCTCCATCTTAAACATGAGTTCATACTGATATCACAGAATCTACACACATGTCTATATTTGTTTTTATAGCTATTTGCCTGTTTATGTACATCTATAATCCAGAAATACAAGGTTCGTTTTATTCTTTTCCCTTTCCTTCTTCCTAGTTTCTTTTTTTAGACTGAAAATCCTGGCTTCCGTTCTTCACAGTTTATTTATGAATCTGTCCAGTCCTAGTTTATGTATAGTTGCAGAATTGCCAACTGGTTCTCCTGAGAGCAACAGATTTACCAGTCACAATACAGTGTTTAGTGTTTATGTATTTAAAAAAAAAATCTCGCCAGTAGCTTATAGTGTCAGGTGGAATACTAGGCTCCAAAGTGACTTAGGTCAGCTCCTTTCCCCTACCCACTGCAGTGAGGTTGTGTCACCCATTGACTCCTTTCTTATAGTCTTCAAGTCATCCTGATATCCACTGATTATGCTGGTCGATTTTTTGAAAATATTGCATAAGAGTTTATTTCGCTCTTTGTGGTGTAGTTGTGTGTATGTATTTGAAAGTCACTCAGTTGAGTTATGTCCAACTCTGTGACGCCATGAACTGTAGCCTGCCAGGCTCCTCTGTCCATGGAATTCTCCAGGTCAGAATTCTGGTGTGCGTTGCCATTCCCTTCTCCAGGGGATCTTTTCAACCCAGGGACTGAACCTGGGTCTCCTGCATTGGAGGCAGATTCTTTACCATCTGAACCACCAGGGAAGCCTGCTGCAGTTGTATGGGTTCTGACAAATGCATAGGATCATGTGTCCACCACCCTAGTGTCATAATGAACGGTTCCATCATCCTGAAACTGTATGTGGTCCCCCACTCCTTCCAGAATTTTGTGTTTTCTTGAGTGTCATATAAACGGGGCTATAAAATACACAGCTCTTTTCTTGGAGAGGGTCTGGCTTCTTTAACCACTGTTGAATTTTCCAAATTTGCTGGCATATTGAATGCAGCACTTTAACAACATCATCTTTTAGGATTTGAAATAGCTTAGCTGGAATTCCGTCACTTCCACTCGCTTTGTTTGTAGTTAGTAATGCTTCCGAAAGCCCACTTGACTTCACACTCCAAGATGTTCAGGTCTAGGCGAGTGACAACACTATCGTGATTGTCTGGGTCATTAAGATTCTTTTGTATAGTTCTGTGTATTCTTGCCACTTAATCTCTTCTGCTTCTGTTAGGTCCTTATCATTTCTATCCTTTATTGTGCTCATCCTTGCATGAAATGTTCCCTTGATATCTCCAGTTTTGTTGAAGAGATCTCTAGTGTTTTCTATTGCTTTCCTCTACTTTGCATTGTTCATTTAAGAAGGTCTGCTTATCTCTGCTCGATACTCTCTGAAACTCTGCTTTCGATTGGGTATATCTTGCCTTTTCTCCTTTGCCTTTCACTTCTCTTTTTTTCCTCAGCTATTTGTAAAGCCTCCTCAGACAACCACTTTGTGTTCTTTTGTTTCTTTTTCTTTGGGATGGCTTTGGTCACCATATAAAGGGGGTTATATGGCAGATGTGTGTTTAGCTTTATAAGAAACTGTGAAACTGTTCCAAACTGGCCATCACTTTGCATCCCTACGGCTCCATATCCTCACCAGCTTTTGTGTTATCAGTTAGTTTTACTTTTTGAAAATTTTAGCCACTTTCCTAGTATACAGTAATATCTTCTGGTGACTTTAATTTGCATTTCCTGAATGGCTAATAGTGAGCCTCTCTTCATGTGCTTATTTGCCATCTATGTATCTTCTTTGGTGAGTTTTCTGTTAAAGTCTTTTTCTCATTTAAAAAAACTGGGTTGTTCATTTTAGTGTTTGGTTTTGACAACTTTTTGTACATATTTTGGAGACAAGTACTTTATTGGATATGTGATCTGCAAATATTTTCTTCCACTCTGAGATTTGTAACTATTTTTTTTCTTAAGAAAATAACTGGTTCAGATTTAGTGGCAAGGCAACATAATTTAATAAAGGGTAATGATTCAAGACTTAGAAATGTAGTAACAGGCTCTCTGCATCAAATTTAAGTGATACTTTGAATACTTTTTTTTTCTGCAGTCAACTAAAAAGCATTGTTTTAGCAGTTTATCATATTGTGGTTGACCTGTTTTCTGTTTGCTTATACCACAGTTTTAATGTGATCCCAAGGATGGAGGGAGTGTGTGGGTGTGTGTGTGCATATGTGTATGAAGGGGAACAATCGTATGAACATTTCTTGAAATATATCTTGATCTGAATTATAGTTACATGAGTGTATACATATGTAAAATTTGTGGAGAGGTGCACTTAAGATTTGTGCCCTTTGTTGCATGCATGTTATAACTGAATAAAAAATAAACAGTGTAGATGTGGATATGATGTGGAGAGGTCTTGGGTAAAGGGATAAGTGAAAGACAAAATCATGTAGAAACGGTGGATAAATACAAACAGCAAAAATATTTATCTGGAATACCGCACAACTGTCCTTAGAAGATAGATGCTTAGAAGGAAAATAATAGACTGGCCTCATGCATAAAGGCTAGATATCCTACAGGTTGGAAAATGGATTGTTTTCTTTGATACTGTGAATAAGTAGCTTAGTGTCCTGGTTGTAGGATTTTAATAATGATCTACAAATTTGCCTGTACATTTAAAAAAATACTTTTGTGTTGTGCCATTTTGGTAATTCCTAAGAGTTCCTTAGCCAGTGTGGGAATATTGATGATGTTGGTGAGTGTTAGGATCACATAACGTGAGATACAATACCGTACCTTTAAGAACTAAACCTGAAACTTGTCTAGCTTTTACAGCCTTAAGACGTGAAAATCACATAATTCAGAGAAAAGCGTATCGTCTCATGAACACTGCTAAAACATTAAACCCAAAGTTTATGTATCTGGCTTGCCTATGCTCTAATTGTGAATTGTGACTATATTTTGGGCTGGGATTTGAAGAGCTGACCTCCTCAGAACTTTCCATTTGGCCCGGAACCAAATGTAGTATAAGAGCTGGCAGACACCATAGAGAAGCTCTGGTTCTGGAATTTTATTACTGAGTCGGGAGACTTTATTTCTTTGTTTCTCAATGGGGGCAAACTGCTTTTGAGTAACTCCAGGTGGAGGCTTGACAGGGTTCGAACATTAAAGCTGAGTTCCATAATTATACTTCATGGCCGGTGTAATTAATAACTTGTGTGCGAGCATATTGAAAGTAAACAAAACATTCTTCTTTTAGGTTCCTTATTTCTCCCAAGTCTAGTTTCTATCGTGGTGAAGATAAACATCTCATCTTCTTTCCCTTCTCCATCTTACACCCCTTACTTCTTCGCCTCTAACTCCTTTTCCTCCAACCCTCCCCTCTCCAGAGCCTAGTTCAGTTCATTTCAGGCACTCAGTCGTGTCTGACTCTTTGAGACCCCATGGACCACAGCACTCCAGGCCTCCTTGCCCATCACCAACTCCCTGAGCCTACTCAAACTCATGTCCATTGCGCCAGTGATGCCATCCAACCATCTCATCCTCTGTCGTCCCCTTCTCCTCCTGCCTTCGGACTGGCAAAATTAATTTTGTTCATAGACACACAATTAAACCATTTCTTTCTAATTCTTCTTATATTGCAACAATGCAAATTCTGCTACTACACATAACCCTGTGCAAATAATTGTCTATTTCCTTTCTCTTGCACTTTTGTGACCTTCTTATTTTCAAGGTAGAATAACCTTTTTTTTTTTATAATACAAAAGCAGAACTTCCCTTTCACGCATTCAAGTGCAAATTTATATTTGAAGTCAAATAATGATCTAGTGCTAAGGAGGAACAGCTTCTTTCTTGGCATGGTGACTCTGGCTTGAAATCTGGGCAGGAGCAGGCGCTAAGCGGATTTGGCAGCTGGTCAGGCTGCTAATTTGTGTTTATAACCTGGCCCCCTAAGGCCAACCCTGTATGGGTGATGTGGAGGCAAGTTACTGGATGTGTGTCTGACAGTCCTGCTGCTGTCCTTTAGAAGGGGGAACATTGAACTTTGGAAACCCCAGCTGCTCTCTGAAGGGGTTCCAGAGTATTGAGCTATCTCGTGCCATCCATCGTGGGTCCTGGGCTCTTCCCCCTTGGGCCCTTGGGAGGAGGTTGCCTCCCCACAACCTCCACCCCCGCCATCATTTTCAGCCTCACCATGAAGATGCCGCTGTTTCTAGTTCTGAGCTTCTCTGTCAGGCTCCTGTTTATGTCATATTCTGTTGGTATTTGTTGTTCATTGGTCACATCACATCAAACATGAGACTGTGAAGGCCTCGAGCATGGGCAGAAATCAAAGCTGTGCGGTGCGCCTAGGCCCTGCCAGAGCCTGGAGGTTTTCCTCCCCACGACGCCGCCATGTGCACCTGTGCGGACTTACAGAGGGGACCCACCAGGGATGCTCTGGGTGGACGGGCTTCAATATTTGATGGGACTGCTGCATATTTCTGGTGTGTCTTTCCTGTTTGGCCCTGGGTTTCCTTTAGTTTTTATCCTTTGTAATAGACTTTGATTTCAGAAATGGGAAGCAAGCCCAGATTATAACAATAGACTCAGAAAAAAATATTTGGTGAAATTCTTCTTTGCATACTTTCCTGAGGCCTAATGGTTACGCTGAAGTAGAATGTTTTTTTGGTTAGTTCTTTACCAGTATTTCCATTTATGATCTTTCCACCCTGCTGGAGCTGCAGAGTTCTCAGAAAAGGACCCACACTGTGTCTTGGGATGCAGCTGCCACACCATACGACTCCAGTTAGCCGGGCCAGTGGAAAACCCAGCTGGACTGTGGGAACTCACTCGAGGGTCTAGACTTGGCATAGAGGTTAGTTTCTGCCTTGCTCACGGGCAGCAGTGTGACATCTTGATGTTGAAGTTCGCATTGTCAGTTGTCCTTGGAGACCTCTGGCTATCCCACAGCGGGGATTTTAAAGCTCCCAGGCTCTTGCCTGGAGTGGATACCCTGTTGTCCAGTGTTGACCTTGGTAACTCACCCTCCTTCCCTGTTCCACCCTCCCTACTCCGTCTGATTCCTTCCTTCCGAGTGACCTCCATGATGACCCAGCTTTACCCAGGTCCTTCTCCTAGGCTCTGTTTCAGAAACACCAAACTAAGATAGTGGCAAGACTTGTTAGTCCCTGCCTTCCTTTGAGTTTAGAGTGAAGTACAAGAGCAATACCTTGATTAGTCATACATTGATTAATCATGTAAGTAAAAATATACTATCTCAACTGTAGAACGTTCTTTGAGGGACAAAGTAATTTGTCGCAAGGTGGGCCTGACCTAGCCTTGAGGATCAGGAAAGGCAGTAATTAGGCTGGGTGTGGAGTTGGGAATAGGAAAGATCCCCCCACTTCAAGGAAAGGAGTGGGGTGTGCAAAGGCCCTGAGGTAGGAGGCAGTGTGGCTGTAGTGTTAGGAGTGAGGACAGTGAGGCTGACGAGGGGGTGAGGGTCACCCTTGTAAGACTTTGCAGATCCTAATGGGAATCTTGGTTTTCATCCAAGAGCAGGGGGAAGACTCCAAAGGGGTTTTAAAGGTAGATTCAGGGAAGCCAGTGGGGAGGCTGTTGCATTAGCCTAGGAGAGAGTGTTGGTGTTGTGGACTGAATGGCAGCAGAGGAGATGGAGGGAGGTGGAAGCACTGGGAAAATACCGAGGAGGAGCCATCAGCAGGCCTTGGAGGGGAGCAGTGGGTGAAGGAGTATTGAGCTCTGATTGCCTGCTGGAAGTGGCAGGTAGACTTTCTGGAGCTTGGAAGATAGGTCTGTGTTGGGTGCTTAATATACACTGACCATCTAATCATGTCAGCCCTGAGGTAGGAGATCTCAGTCCTGATTAAGAAAGTGGGGGAGGCAAGATGTGAATCCAGGACTGCCCTTCCTTGGAGAGCACTGTTCTCTTCTTCTGACTTGGCAGTTTCAAGCTACTCTAGTTTGGTTCCATTTTCCCCTTTAGGAAATTTTATGAGTGAGAAGAATCTGCCTAGTATCTTACCGTCCTTTATAGCCGCTTTATAGCTATTCGTAAACATTATAGCCTGATTTTCTATTGTTTGATTCAAGTTCAATCAGAGAAGAACTAGAGCTTCATTCAGTTCAGTTCAGTTGCTCAGTCGTGTCTAACTCTTTGAGACCCCATGGACTGTAGCACCCCAGGCTTCCCTGTCCATCACCAACTCCTGGAAGCTACTCAAACTCATGTCCATGGAGTCGGTGATGCCATACAACCATCTCATCCTCTGTCGTCCCCTTCTCTTCCTGCCTTCAATGTTTCCCAGCATCAGGGTCTTTTCCAGTGAGTTAGCTCTTTGCATCAGGTTGCCAAAGGACTGGAGTTGCAGCTTCAGCATCAGTCCTTCCAATGAATATTTAGTTCTGATTTCCTTTAGCATTGACTGGTTGGATCTCCTTGCAGTCCAAGGGACTCTCAAGAGTCTTCTCCAACACCACAGTTCAAAAGCATCAATTCTTCAGCAGTCAGCTTTCTTGATAGTCCAACTCTCACATCCATACATGACTACTGGAAAAACCATAGCTTTGACTACACGGACCTTTGTTGGCAAAGTAATGTCTCTGCTTTTGAATATGCTGTCTAGGTTGGTCATGGCTTTTCTTCCAAGGAGTAAGCGTCTTTTAATTTCATGGCTGCAGTCACCATCTGCAGTGATTTTGGAGCCCAAGAAAATAAAGTCTCTCACTGTTTCCATTTTTCCGCCATCTATTTGCCATGAAATGATGAGACTGGATGTCATCATCCTAGTTTTCTGAATATTGAATTTTAAGCCAACTTTTTCACTCTCCTTTTTTACTTTCATCAAGAGGCTCTTTAGTTCCTCTTCACTTCCTGCCATTAGGGTGGTGTCATCTGCATATCTGGGGTTATTGATATTTCTTCCAGCAATCTTGATTCCAGCTTGAGCTTCATCCAGCCCAGCGTTTCTCATGATGTACTCTGCATATAAATTAAATAAGCAGGGTGACAGTATACAGCCTTAATGTACTCCTTTCCCAATTTGGAACCAGTCTGTTGTTCCATGTCTGGTTCTAACTGTTGCTTCTTGACCTGAATACAGATTTCTCAGGAGGCAGGTGAGATGGTCTGTTATACCCATCTCTTTCAGAATTTTCCACAGTTTCTTGTGATCCACACAGTCAAAGGCTTTGGCATAGTCAATAAAGCAGAAGTAGATGCTCCATTCACTGGAAGATAATAATGGCGCAGTTTGGGGGAAATGGTTATCAAAGATTCTATAAATTAGCATATATTTGCTTATAATCTTTGTAACCACCTGTGCCTGTTTGAAGTTTAGACACAAGAAAATAAATGTACATAACAAAGAATTACATTGTAAAAGCATAGAAAGAGATTGGCCTGTGTGGTTGTACACAGTAATTTTAGTATAGAAGAGACACCCTATTTTACGTTAATCTTGTGTATAGCAGCTAAAATATATTAGAAAAATAAAACAAGTGCAGATGATTTGCTTTGTTATTGCTTCCTACTATGATTTAAGTAAAGAAAATCAAAACAACAGAGACACTGAAGAAACTGTCTTGTTTTTTAACTGCCCTGTGAGTTTCGCCACCTGTGTGTTGTCTGGAGTTTGCTGTTTGGATGGTTCTTTCTTAAGTTGAAATTTGGCTTACTGTAGTTCTTTAAAAGAAAAACAGGCCTATTCCATGTAGTCAGTATTCATTGAAACGTGTTTCTGGTAAGTATATTCTTCCTGACTTGAAGGCAGTGCCTCGGGAATTTCTTTAAGATGACTTAAACAGGGAAATGATAAATAACAAAGGGCAAAAGGTCTTAAAAACACTAGGGCAAATTGGTTGTCTTACTCTTTTAAAGGGAAATTTGTGTTGGGATGATGATGTCCTGAGGTGGGGGTGGAGACTCAGTTCCCAAGAAGGCACCTTTATTTGTGTGTCTTCACTGTGAGCTTTGTGGTTCAGCTTGGCCTTTGAAACATATAAGAAATATTTTCTGAACGTGAGTTTATGTGCTATAGAAATGAACTGGGATGCCCTGGCTTTTCAGACAAGTTTGGGGCATATTTGCATGGAATCTTCCAAAAGATGGGGAGACCCTTGAGTCAGAAATAACTGGATTTATGGATGATAGGGAGAAAGTGGAAGCAGCATTTCAGAATGGATTTATACCTTAGGACAGCTATCTGCTGGAACTTGACTGTTTATTAGTTTGTTTATTCAGCAAATACTCTGTGTTCATGTCACTTTTTTTTTTTTAAGTAAGTCAGAATCCATGATTCTTTTTTCATTTTAAAATTTATTTATTTTTGGCTGTGCTGGGTCTCCCTTGCTGGCTTTCTCTAGTTGTAGTGAGTGGGGGGTACTTTTCATTGTGGGGCTTGGGCTTCTGGTGGCTACCCTTGTTGCAGAGCACAGACTCTTGGCACATGTTGCAGCGCGTGGGCTCAGTAGATGTGGTGGACGGGCTTAGTTGCCCTGCGGCATGTGGGATCTTCCCAGACGCGGGATCGAACCCATGACCCTTGCATTGGCAGGAGGATTCTTATCCACTGGCCCCCCAGGGAACCCCTCATGTAGTGTTTACCATGCCCTGTGTTAGGTGATGCTGTGGTAAGAACAGACAGCTCAGAGTTTGTGCCCTCATAGAACAGATAGGCATATGAGCAAAGAATTTGTGGAGTGTGATAGGTGCTTAAACAGAGATTTGTACAATAGGCAGTGATGCATCTGAAAGGAAAGATGTATTAGCCCTTGGCAGTGATATTAGGGAAGACATCTCAGAAGAACCACATAGGCTGATTTTGAGAATGAGAAATGTGCTGAACAGTCACAGGAGAGGGGAACACTCTGGTTGCAGGAAAGGCGCTTTAGGCATGGAGAATATAGGATGTCATGGGCCCTGAGGAGTCTGCATTGGTGACTGGCAGGACAGAAGCTGGAAGCACCAGTTGAGTTTCGTGTGCCTAAAGAAGTTTGGGGTTTTAAATTGTAATGGATGAAACGTCACAGAATCTGATTTGTGCTTTAGAGTTTTCTTCTGACTAAAGGAGAAGAGATTGGTGGATGCAGGGGGCCTGGAGTGTTCCTGTGGGAAATAGGAGGGTCATCTGGGGTATGTGTGAATGCAGAATATCAGAGAGGAAACACACATGGAAGAGACACCGAGGAAGCAAAGGGTTTACTGACACCTGCACGTGCAAACTGAGGGCCTGGCAAGACTAGGGTAGCTGATGGGTTGCATCTGGTGAGACTGGCCTGCTGGAAGGGCTGTTATCTCGGCTTGGGCATCTAGAACCAGGTAACCTGGGGGCAGTGCAGGGCTGGAGTAATGAATTACTTTTGTTTGGGTCATCCTGAGTTTGAAACAGCACATCCAGTAGGTCCCTCAGTGTGTCTCCATTTAAGCTGGAGAAGGAGACTCGGTGTTGATCCGTGAGAGTGGAAGCCATGACGTCATCAGAAAGAACATCAAAGGTGACGAGATGAAGACTCAGCCTGGGACTGAGGAACATCCAGGGAGGTGGGTGGAGGTGGAAGAGCTCAAGAAAGAGGCAGAGAATTGAAATTGAGCAGGGGAGTCAAAGAATACAGCAGAGGATGGAGGGTCCCGAAGTTGTGAACAGTGTTTCCTACAGATTCTGTGGTAAGTGAACAAAACCCATATTCCCTGTTAGGAACTAAACCTTTTTGATACCACTCATAAGGTGATATTTGTTATGCCTAAAATGTGTCACTGAAGTTTAGAAATTAAAGGACTTTAGAAAGACCCTGTATTAGATTGTATTATTATCCGTTTTTAGTTCTACGTGGTCCTTTTCCTATTTCCGATTGGCTCCTTTTATAGAAGGGCCTGAAACTATAGCCAGGCCCCATTGTGTAACTGTGATAGTGTACAAATGTTTCCATTCCAGTTTGGCTTCTGTACTTAAGCTGGATTCCCAAGAGCAAGAGGGTGAGGCTCAAGGTCACACCCAGTGTGGCACCCGAGGAAAAATTAGAATTGAAGGGTCGCTGGTCTCTGCCTGGTAGTGAGCAGCCCTACCTCCTGATGACTAAAAGTTCATCATAATTTCCACCTCAAAGGTAACCTTTTCCCACCTGCTGTCAACACCCTTGGCAGAATTCTGAATCTCCCCGCAGGGCATGCGTGGGAGTGCTTCCCAGCAAATACTCATCAGCACCTTTCATCTCCAGAGATGAAAGAATTTCAGACACCAGTAATCCCTGCCAAGTCCTTTGGGGCTGGTAGGTAGAAAATGCAAAGTGATTTTGGACAGAGGAAGAGACTTATGGGTGTTTTTCCCAAAGCAACTTGCTAGTTGATCCACCTAGAACCAAAATACTAACTTGACTGTCTGAAAGAAGGCCCACTGCAGGTGCCATCCTGTATTGAGGAAGCCATCAAGATACCAGGTCCTATGCAGATCTTATTCCTTCATGCCCCATCAGCAACTGATATTATTGACACTGATGTGGATAGAAGGGTTCTAAGTGGAAGACAATGCCTAAAGATAAACTTAGTCGTGAGCTCCTCTCTATAACAGTTAATTTACTTATAAAGTTAGTCTTTTGTAAAATAGTTAATGTACCATGATTGTATAACATCTGGAAAAGGTTTAAGCATATCTGACTCCGCAGACATGAGTTTGAGCAAACTCCGGGAGATGGTGAAGAACAGGGAAGCCTGGCTGCAGTCTATGGGATTGCAAAGAGTTGGACACGACTTAGCGACTGAACAAAAAAAAAAAAATCTTAAAAGTTGAGTCTGTAGATATGTTTATTTAATATTTTTTTCAAAGTATTACCAATACATCTTTTTAGAATTTTTACATTTTTAGTTGATTTACAATGTTGTGTTTCAGATGTACATAAATGATTCAGTTATACATATATATATACACATATCTATTTTTAAAATTCTTTCCCATTATAGGTTATTACCAGATATTGAGTGTAGTTCCCCTGTGCTACACAGTAGGCTCGTGGTATGATACACCTTTTCTTGTATGTTAAGTGCTTCTGAAGGGACTAAGGAGTTGGTAATAGGAAGCCCGGCATACTGCAGCCCATGGGGTGGCAAAGAGTTTGGACATGACTGAGTGACTGAACTGAAGGGACTAAGATTGTTACTTCTTAAACTGTGATTGATATACTTTTCTGTCTTGAGGACTGATCCCAGGGCTGGTTAAAACGTTACTAGAATCTTAGAGGATTGTCAGTAGAGCTGGAGATGGATCTCCAGTGTCCGTCTCATGAGCAGGGCCGTGGGGAGTTGGAGGATGGAGTGGGCATCTGGTAAAATGACAGAGATGCTTTGGATCTCAGCAGTCTAGACAGGGATGCTAGAACAGCTGCAGTTCTGGATGCGGACGGCAGGCTGCCAGCAGGATATGGAGCAGAACACACAGGATCGGGGATGTGATTCCAGCTCCTCCCAGATTGCTCTCTGCTCCTACTGTGGGGAGGGAAGGAGTGGAAGGTCAGTAAGGTAAGACTGAGCTGATAAAGAACCTTCTGGCTCATTCATACAGAAGATTTTCAAGAGCAAGCTTAGTGCATTAGAAATATTTTTGAATGATGTCAAAGCCTGTTATAGCGAAAAGATGAGTGGTAAGCTAAATAGAATATTGGCTTTTTTGTGTCACTACATTAGAACTAAAAAAAAAAAAAAATCCAGCAATCAACTGTTGAAGAAAACCCTCATCTTTGTCTTTTTATTTTTGTTTCCTTGGGAGGTGAGACTATAATGACTCTACCTCTTCTTTCCTTTCCTAGTGGCAGTTGGAGTCCCTAGGGTTTCACGTGCAGTGAGAACAAGACTTGATAAAGGAATTTAGCATAAAATGCTGGTGGAGGAGAGAATACAGAGATGAGTGGGGCCAGGACAGGCAGGACACCTGCGGCATTAGAAGTGAGGTGGAGAGCAAGGCTGGGCGGCAGCCAGCAGTTCAGGTTCCAGCCAGCAGGAGGTATGTTTTAAAAAATTTATTCTGGACCGTGCCAAGCCTGTGTTGCTTTGTGTGGGCTATCTCTAGTTGCGGTGAGCACTCCCTAGTTGCGGTGAGCACTCTCTAGTTGCGGTGCTCAACTTTGTTTTTGTGGCGGCTTTTCCTGGTGTGGAGCCCAGGCTCCAAAGCTTGGGCTCAGTAGTTGTGACACAAGGGCTTACTCGCCTTGAGGCATGTGGGATCTTCCTGGACCAGGAATTGAACCCGTGTCCCTTGCGTTGGCAGGCAGATTCTTAGCCACTGGACCACCAAGGAAGTCTTGGAAGGAGTTATTCATAGTAGTTGGGTTGAGGTCTGAGGCCTGGGCAGTGAAGTTCCTGTGGGTGGTCTAAGAGGTAGAAGGGGAATGGAACATTCATTATGGGCCCTGAAACTTGGATTCAAATTATATTCCTAGACTGTGTCCCTGTAAATGTGTTTCACATGGTGAAAACCCGTAAATGTGTATGTCATCATCCTCTGCCCAACCCTCCCCACGTATAGCCCTCTTCTGATTGACATTTTGGTTGTTCATCCACATGAAAAGAACAGGTAATAAAATACCTGTGGGAAATAATGTTGCTGATTCCATGCTGAAGTAATTAAAATTAAATGTCTGCAGTACCTCCAGTCTAAGGAAATGCTGTGATTATGGTTGTTTAGGGATGTACAGATAGTTTAGAGCCGGTAACTGTAATTTGATGCTAATTGGACTCTGATTTGGTCCTGGGAGAGAAGGTGGAGCTTGATTGCTGGATGGTTGGCCATAAGAAGGGCAAAATTAGGAGAATAGAGTAGCTACGTCCACAGTCACACCCACCTGCTGAGAATTTGAAATTCATATCCTTTCCCCAAATCCTTTTTATCTTGCATACTCAGAATTCACATTTAATAAATTTGCCATAATTTATGCTCATTTCTCAACAATCCCCATAGTTTCTTGTACATTGGGCCCGAAGGACCACAAGGTGATTATTCTACAAACTCCAAATGTGTGCTGAGCCTCTTTCGTGGTGATGGGTAATTATTTCCAAACAAGAGATGCCCTGTAGGGCTCAGTCTTGCGCTAAACTCAGACACAGACCTACAATTACCTGCCTGTTCGGAGGCTGCCTTGCTGGTCTGGGGTTGGAGAAGGCCTCTGTGCCCTAATTATTTACCCTTGATTTTAGAATATTGCGAAAATAGTTTCAGAATATTACCGTTGATACTGAAACACCATAATCACCAAGTCAAATTGTGCCAGTTTCTTAATTGACATTTTCCTTTTGATTTTTAATTTACTCACGTACTCAGTTCCTGGAGAGACACTTCTTTTTAAATGTTTTATAGTATTTGTTAGTAACGGACATTGAGACCTGGCCTTGGTATTCCTGAGTCATCTCGTTAGCCTTGCGCTTGGTAAAAATAATTCAAAGTTTTTTTAATTCACGCTGCTCCCTTGGACAAGTCTACATTTCTTTCTGTATCCTAGAAACTGGGACAAGAAGAACTAACATCTAGTATTTAACATTTATTGACTTGGACTAAGCCCTGTGTCAGGTAATTGAAAGATATACTTTCTTATTTTGCTTTCGCAACAGTCCCGGGAGGTGGGCGTCATCACCTCCATCTTGCATGGAGGGGAATCACGTGTGGAGAGGTCAATAAATGACCCCAAGCCGGGGGTTACGGAGGGGCTTGTTCCTGACTCCTCACCACATGCTCCAGCCTTCTTGTGAATGAACGCTCTTGTATTTGACAAGCACTTTAGGATTTCCCTGTGAGCCTTCATCCTCACGTGCTTCAGTTACTGCTCGTTCCGTGCTGGTAGATGGTGCTGGGCTAGCGCCGGTGGGTTGCTGGCTTGTGACCAGCTGCTGTCTCATGACTAAAGGGCGGGTGGCAGCCTGGACTTGGAGGAGCTCCATGCTCGCCTGCTTCTCTGTCCACCTTCACTCCGTGCTATGCTTCATCACACTAGATGCTTCTCTGTGTCTTGTGTCTCCGGCCTCCTGGTCTCTCTGTCCTTCATCTGTGCTGCCCTTCTTATGACAGCGCAGGGCCTCCCTGGTTCCACGTCCAAGTCAGACAGTCCTTCAAGTCTAGGTACCTAGGAAAGGCTGTCTTGCTCTACGCAGCCGGGCATCATGTCCTTCTCGTCCAAGCTGCTCCCCAGTGGTGTCCGACGATGCTCTGGGGGGTGTCACCCCTGGGTGGTCTGGGTGTCACCACCTGCTCTCATCTGAGGATGCAGGGTCTGCTGTTATCTTTGTAGACAGATGCTCTGCAACCTCCAAACATTTTCTAAAAGGTCTGTAGTTTGTTCTGTTGTAGAGGTTAATGTTTTTGATGTTTTAATTTTGGTTTTGTTCTGTGTTAGGTGCACTTGTTTGCTTCTCCTTTTAACCTGGGCTCCAACTCTATCCTCCTCTAGTTTGGCCTGCTGATCTGAGTGGCGTTGCTGCTAAGAATGCCTGTTTTGGATAGAGTTAATGGATTTTGGTTTTCTTCGGTGATGTTTCTTTTACTTTTTAAACCAAGGGAAGTTTCTGGCATTCTTCACAGTGTCGTCTTGCTCCCATCCCAGATGGGCAGGTAATCCTGTCTCTTTATGTGATGTATGGGGTCTTTCTGTTTTTTCTCCCGTACTAACTCTAGGCCCTTGGATGGGTGGTGCTGGGTCTGATTCATCTTTGGTTCATTTATGGCACCCTGAATCACACTTTGAGGCTATTGGGACTTGACTGTTACTGAAGCTGAATGAGTTCTTTGTCAGCTACAGTCGGTCCAGCCACAACCATCCAGATGGCCTCCGCTCCACACTGTGTTAAGTTCCTTTTGTGCGAGGTGATTGCCTGACTGTCTCAGTTTTCTGCAGACACCTAGGGTTGTGTCATAAATGAGGTGTGAGCCCAACCTGATGCTGAATGTAATTTGTGATGCACAGACGCCGTGGTTTTAGAAGTGATTAGGGCCTCCCTGATAGCTCAGTTGGTAAAGAATCCGCCTGCAATGTGGGAGACCTGGGTTCGACCCCTAGGTTGGGAAGATCCCCTAGAGAAGGGAAAGACTATCCTCTCCAGTATTCTGGCCTGGAGAATTCCATGGACAGTCCATGAGGTCACAAAGAGTTGGACACGACTGAGCAACTTTTTCACTTTCAGGGCCTGTTGTGTTACCTTGCGGTTATCTCTTGAAGAAAGTCACTCTCCACGTGACCATCAGTCAACTGGATGAGGGTCATCTCTTTGTCTAGAAGCCAAAATCCAGTGGTGGCTCTAAGACACTGATGCTAAATCAATTTCTGTTGCCTTAGCAACGAGTGGGCTGGGATGCTTGGTAGCGTCTTCTCCTGAGCCACCCCTGTGGGCTTCCATAGCATCTGCCCCTCTGGACCATAATCGTCTCCACACTGAGTGGTGGCTGATGGCCTGTTTGTTCACAGGCTGGTGAGACTATCTGTAGGCTTTTGATCACCATCATACTCCCGACACTTAGCGTGGTACCTCGAACACAAGTGCTGTTCATCAGATACTTCCTGCATTGGATTAACTTAATGAAGGTCCTGCACGTAGGCATTCAAGGTATAATGTGCCAACTTTTGCATCGTTGAATTTTGTCCCTGGAGACATGAACTTTGTGGGAGTCCCGGGGAACACTTATTCTAACCAGGGGCCAGACTGGCTGACAGGGCCACCAGCCTGGGGAACACAGTGACCCCAGAGGGATATGCCTGTCCTTCTAGCTGCTTTTTGGTTTTGTTTGTTTGTTTTTGGTGTTTCACATGAGCTGTTTTATAAATAACAAGGGACTCGTGGTGACTTGGCCCATGGTAAGCGTAAACGCTGTGCTCTGTGGGTACAGAAGTCTGCCATTTGAGGAAGGCTGACTGAAACTTCCTATTTTCATTGTAATCGGCCATCCCTTTGTCAGGAGGATGGATTCTCTAACAAGCTATAGTCTCCCGGGCGGCGGTGCCTGCTTCTTTTGTTAAGGGCGGCATTCAATTGCATGGGTTCTCTGTGTGGGAACAGTGTGTCAGAGTCAGTGTGAGAAACTGGTGAAAACGGTCACTTAGTGAAGGCCTCCAGCACACCCCTCCTCCCGCCGTGGAGTGGGAGTCACAAAGGGGTCTGTTCATTATGGCTCTGACGTCTCTGTGGGCCCAAGAGACACAGGTCAGAAATAATTCCCCTGTGGACGGAGATGCTTGTGGGCCTGGTCAGGTACGGACCTGGGTCACACGACTTGTTCACGGAGACCGCAGTTTCCTTCATTCCAGGACCCTTTCTGCCTCCTGGAAAACCTCCCATGTGCTGTATTGTTTTAGCACAAACACCAGGCAGAGGCTGATTCGATAAGCTGCCTCGCTGATAGATAGCAAGGCTAAAGGAAACCCAGAAACTTGCAGATGGGCTTGTAGTCAAAGAGATGGTGGTTACAAAGGGGATTTAATTTGAAAAAGGCATGACTTTTGGAGAGAAAATTTTCAGCGGGGGACTTCCTAGTGGTCTAGTGGTTACGAATCCACCTGCCAATGCAGGGGCCACAGGTTTGATCAGTAGCCTGGAAAGATCCCACATGCTGTGGAGCAACTAAGCCCGTGTGCCACAGCTGTTGAGCCCACACTCCACAACAAGAGAAGCTGCCGCAGTGCAACAAGAGAGTAGGTCCCAGTCGCTGCAACTAGAGAAAGATCTCATGCAGCAACGAAGACCCAACGCAGCCAAACATAAATGAGTAAAATTATATATGTAATAAATATAAATATGCATGCTGCTGCTAAGTCGCTTCAGTCTTGTCCGACTCTGTGTGACCCCATAGACGGCAGCCCACCAGGCTCCTCCGTTCCTGGGATTCTCCAGGCAAGAATACTGGAGTGGGTTGCTATTTCCTTCTCCAAACATAAATATATAAAGGAAATTTCTCAGCAGGAAATGCACTCTTCTTACCGAGCTGGGCAGCAGGCAGCCTATTTTCAGGGCATGGTGAAGTAGTCATTTATCTCTCTCTTCCCCAGCGCTTTCTCCTTGACCTGGTTGGCCCAGAAGTGAAAGTTTTATAAACACTGGGCCCTGTGCACTTAGGCCAGGGCTGACCACAGGCTTCTAGATTGATGAATGCTGTAGCCATTCTTTAGATGTGGGCTCCTCCCTTTTTTTTTTTTTAAACTGATATAGCTGCAGGTTCCTGGTGGGCTGCAATCCATGGGGTCTCTAAGAGTCAGACATGACTGAGTGACTTCACTTTCACTTTTTACTTTCATGCATTGGAGAAGGAAATGGCAACTCACTCCAGTGTTCTCGCCTGGAGAATCCCAGGGATGGGAAAGTCTGGTGGGCTGCTGTCTATGGGGTCGTACAGAGTTGGATACAACTGAAGTGACTTAGCAGCAGCAGCAGCAGCAGCTGAAGGTTCAACTACATTCAGCTTCTAGGGAAGGCATGGGGCCAGCTTTTCATCATAAAACTCAAGAGAGAAAAGTGTAAGCCATATTCATTTAAATTAAAATGATATCATGGTGGCAAGCAGGCAGCTCAGGGGCTCTAGGATGGTAGGATTTCATGCTGAAAGAGTGGATCTGCTGATGGACAGTTCTGTCCACACAGGCTGCCCGCGTGTGGTCATTGGTAATAAGCATAGTGTGTGTAACTAATCCTATAGAAGCACTAGAGTTTTATGGTAGGTGTGATCTACCCAGCAGCGCCTAGAATCGCACAGACTGCACGCACAGCACCTCTCAGACCTTTCTGGAGTTGCAGGAGATTGCGATACCTGTCCCATTCTTGACTCATCTGAAAACATGGCACTCACGGGCAGCTGAATCCAGTCTACACTGTTGAGAGCTTATCCACTTATCGAAGGTGGTTGAGGTCCACCCACAGTTCAACGTGAACTGTTCGTGCAGCCCTGGAATTAGTACAGAAAGGGAAAAAGGTCAGGCGGGGGACCCTGGGATCGAAGGAAGAGTGCTTTGGTGACCACTGGTTTGTCACTGTGACAAAACCAGTGTCATCCGTTCTGGGACCAGAACTGAGGCAGTTGTTTGGTGATCTGATCTCTCATCCAAGTTCCTTCCCATGCTCTGAGTGACAGGTCTGATTTATCCTTTCTAGGGCTCTCTTTCTTCATCTGCAAAGTGAACAGAGTTTAAACTGATGTACTCTAAACTTAAGTATCCTATAATCCTGCCTTAAGTCATTTCAATCCAAAATGGTTAGTAATTATATTAATCAAGATATTCAGAGAAACAACCAACAGGCTTCATTTACTCTGTGTGTGTTTAGTCGCTCAGTCGTGTCTGATTCTTTGCAACCCCATGGACTATAGCCCACCAGGCTTCTCTGTCCGTGGGATTTTTCAGGCAAGAATACTGAAGCAGGTTGCCATTTCATTCTCTGGGGGATCTTCCTGACACAGGGATTGAATCTGTGTCTCTTGAGGAGTGAAAAATCTGATCAAGAGATTTGAAGTTCTGTACTTCTGTTCCTCAGTCTGTCCGGATGTTACCAGATCACAGACCCTGGGCTCAGGGTTTTGACTCTGGGAGAAGGGCTGCTTTATTTGGAGCACTTTAATCTCTCTGGTTGTCTTATTGTGACTGGTGCAGGCCTGTAGGATTTGGTTTCAGCATGTCCTTCTGTAAGTGATGAGTATTGTTACTACTGTGACAGTGTTAACGATTCTCATGCTGACACCACCAGTGGATGCTAGCATTTGCAGTGTGATTTTCGAGCCTGCTGCTGCTCTGATGAAACACCCCATCTCTCTCTCATATTATATATATATATCATATCTCTCTCATATATATATATCAGTTCATTTCAGTGGCTCAGTCATGTCCAACTCTTTGAAACCCCATAGACTGTCCATCACCAACTCCTGGAGCTTGCTTAAACTCATGTCCATAGAGTCGGTGATGCCATCCAACCATCTCATCCTCTGTCATCTGCTTCTCCTCCTGCCTTCAGTCTTTCCCAGCATCAGGGTCTTTTCCAATGGGTCAGTTCTTCGCATCAGGTGGCCAAAGTTTTGGAGTTTCAGCTTCAACATCAGTCCTTCCAATGAACACTCAGGACTGATCTCCTTTAGGATGGACTGGTTGGATTTCCTTGCAGTCCAAGGGACTCTCAAGGGTCTTCTCCAACACCACAGTTCAAAAGCATCAATTCTTTGGCGCTCAGCTTTCTTTATAGTCCAACTCTCACATCCATAAGTGTGTATATATATATATGTATATATATATACACACACACACCTTTCTGTCAATTTTAAGGAATTGTTTCACCTGATTGGGAGAGTTGGCAAGTCTGAAATGCACAGGGCAGGCCAACTGTCTGGAATTTTAGGTAAAAATTGATGTTGCAGCCATGAGTCCAAAATTCAGCATGACGGGAGCCCGGAAACCCAGGCAGGGTTTTCACGTTGCAGTTTGGAGGCAAAATTCCTTCTTCAGGAAACCCCTGTCTTTGCTTTAATACATTCAACTGATTGGCTGAGGCCCTCCCACCTTATAGAGGATAACCTGCTTTACTCAAAGTCTACTGATTTCTGTGTTGATTCCACCTAAAAAATGACCTTTACAGCAACATCTAGACTGATATTTGAACACACATCTGGGTACCATAGCCTAGTTGAGCTGACCCATACTGTTAACTATTACGGTAGTCAAGCTGTAAACTTTTTATTTGTAATCTAAGTCATGGTGTTGGACTGGAAAAGAACGCTAGTCTGAAATTAAATCATGTTGTCTTAGTATAATGTGTCAATTCTTGCATCGAACCATTCGTTGTGTGTTATTAAGCACCCGTGTGTAAGGCACTGTGCTTTAGAGCAGGAAAACAAAAGACAAGCCCTTTACTTTCAAAGCAGTCAGCATCTACTCCAGAGGACAGACAAATGAAAAAAGAAATGATTGCAATGTGGTTGTTTATATTAGAGCAGTGAGGTGAAGTGGGGGATGGTCTTGGCGGGAGAAAGGTAGATCAGGGAAGGCTCCGTGGAAGAGGAGACACTTAAACTCGATCTTGAGGGGTAATTTGGAGTTCTCCAGGGAGACATTCCCAGCAGGACACAATGTATACAAAGGTGTAGGCAATAAAAGACCATCACCCTCATGAAATGGCAAAATATTCAGAACATTTGGAGACTTCTGTCACATAGGAGGTGCTTGAGACTCAATATCTGTTGTTATCATCGAAAAAAATTAAGGTGTGGCAGGTGTTATATTTTATAGTTTCCTGGTTAGGAAATAACCATCAGTATCAGGCCATCAGTAAGGTATGATGATTCTTGGCCTTTAAGAATTGTCAGTATAATGTATTTAGATGGAGTCTATCAAAACTTGCTTACTTTTCCATTCTGTCTAAAAATATTTTCTTGTCCATACTGGATTACAAAGAGAATTAGAAGTTTATGTCTCTTTAGGATTTATCTTATAAGGTAGGGATTCTAGACCAAGTCTATCTTTTATTTAGGTTTCTAAGATTTTTCTCTGAACCAATGATGTCACCTTGAGCAAACCAGTCTACTTCTTCAAGCTTTAAATTCTTCTCTTTAGAGAAGGGAGTTGGGCTATTTTTTAAAGGTCCACCATAGGCTATTCTATGATCTCTAAAAAGAAATCGTATCTCCACTGTGTCTGGTTATACAGGCATATTTCTGCAGCATAAATCATTGATAACCACACCTTTCTCAATAGTTACTGGTTACAATGAAAGTATCACCACTTTGAGTATTACACATTTTTCAACCACTTTATTAAGTATTTTCTCTGTGCGTATGTAGAATAACCCTGCAAAGCAGATATCATTTCTATTTTATGGTTGAAGAAAACAGAGGCTCAGACAACTTTAATAATGTCACTCAGGTGGTCATGGGGAAGCTAGGGGTTGAACTCTGACCCTTTGGCACCAAAGTCTGCATTCTTTATTAAGGATTGTGAACTGTGAGCCATGGTATACAGTTATTACCATAAGATAGTGTCTTGTGTATATAGCAGGGGTGAAATAATGTTTTGTAAAAAGACAAGTCTCCACCTGAAACTTACACAATGTTGTAAATCAACTATAGGTCATTAAAAAAAAAAAAGTCTCATTCTCTGAAAGCCATCTGTGTAACATTTTAAATGGTGAAAGAAAAGAGAGGTACTTTTTGGTATGTTGACCAACGGGGCCATGAGTTCTAATGTCACCGTGCAGCATATCAAACATGGGAAGAAAATACTATTTCCATTATAGGAGAAGAGCCGGAAGCCGCCTGCTGAATAAGGAACAAAACTCTGATCCTTTGACTCCATGCCCTTGCATGCAGCTTCTGCCCACAGTCCATGATAATTCCTCTCAGCACCTGCTTCTTCTTGGGGTCTTGGCTGGTCCTTCTGTCTGGGGGATCATTTCACTAACTTTGAAACAGCATTTAGGTCTCAACTTAGTTGCCATCTTGAAGGGCCATTTCTTGGCCTTCAGTTTACGTTAGACACTTGTCCCTCACAAGCTCATCATCCTGTCTCATGTCTCTGTTACTGTAGGATACTTTTCCTTGTTTATTTACCTGTTTGTTTCACTGCTTCCTCCCATCTGAATAAAGCTCAGTGAGAGCAGAGACTTTCACTCTTCTTTATTGCTCTTGCCTCAGCATGTGGAGTAGCGGCCTGCATCCATCCAACCATCTCCCCTTACTTCTCTTCCTCCCTCCTTCCTTCCCCACTTTTTCCCTCTGTCCATATATCTGTCTATAAAATGGTTTGGCTTTATAGTTATAGGGTGAACTTCTCCAATGAGAATGTGGGAAGACCCTCACATTTCCTTTAGCTGGGGCTTCCCTGGTGGCTCAGTGGTAAAGAATCAAGAATCTGCCTGAAATGCAGGAGACATGGGTTCGATCCCTGGGTTGGGAAGATTCCCTGGAGGAGGGCATAGCAACCCACTCCAGTATTGCTTGGAGAATCTCATGGACAGAGAAGCCTGGCGGGCTACAGGTCATAGGGTCACAGAGAGCTGCACACAACTGAAGCAACGGAGCACACACACACTTAATACTTGTTTTCTTCTCAGATGCTCCCTTTTTGTATTAAGCCCAAGATAGGGCAGAATGCTGAGAAACTGAGCTTTAGTTACAAAACTCTGATTTTTGAAAACTTGTTTCTCAACACCTATTTTGTTTTGCTTTGTTTATCTTGCCAGGGTTCTGTGCCTGAATTACAAAGACAGCTCTTCAGCCAGCTCATTCCAGATGAATGAATGATTACGTGAAGTGTGGTCTACACTTCCTCTGGGGGTAAGTTCGAGGCCCTTGTACGTCTCAAGAGTGATAAGGTCTGGTGGTGTTTATGTGCCTGTTTCCCATGTCGCTCTATTAACTGCTCTTTGTGTGCAGACCTGAGCGGGGAAAGGTGGTGTGGATTCCTTGAGTGGCTGGTGGCCAAGGTTTCTGCAGGCAGCGGGCACCAAATCTGAGTGGCTTTTTACAAGTGCCCCTTAATTTGATGTGCTGGCTGATCCTGTCTCTGTGGAAAAGCATATGTGCATCTTTGCTGGGAGTTTAGGCAGAGAAGGTGAAGTCAGGGAAGTTTGAACTCCAAACCAACTAGGACCTCCTGCTGAAGAACAGATTGTGCATGCTAAGTAGCCTCAGTCATGTCCGACTCTTTGCAATACTGTAGGCTGTAGCCCACCAGACTCCTCTGTCCATGAGAGTCTCCAGGCAAGAATACTGAGTGGGTTGCCATGCCTTCCCAACCGAGGGATCAAACCCGTGTCTCTTACCTCTCCTGCACTGGCAGGCGGGTTCTTTACCACTAGGGCCACCCCTAGGCAGGTTCTTTACCACTAGTCTACCCTGAGAGCAGACTAGAGAGTATCATTTCTCATGGCATTTGTGAGATTGGGACAGCTCAGGGGGCTTGGGCACTAGGAAGCCACCGAGGAGAGGTCAGGTCTCACCCCCGGTGTTGAGGCTGTTTTTGTTCTGACTGGTGCATCTTACTAGTTAGTGTATTGGTTGTTGCAGGGTAAATGTTACAGCGAGAAATCTGAGCAGTTCCCAAAGCACTGTTTGGAATGATTGCAGGTAGTTCCTTGGAAGGGTGTGCAGTGTCTGCAGTTCATGCTTGCTTTGCTAAAACACACACACAGGCCAAGCTCCCCACGCTGAAGTCTGTCTCATCTCTCCTGGGCCCCTTTGTGCCTTGTGGGTCTCAACTCAGGGTGCTGCCTCCAGAGACTGTCCCCGAGCACACAATATGTGGTGGCCACCCAGCCATCTGCTAAACTATTACTTTTTTATTTACTTTTATATTTATTGAAATTTTTTTAAATTGAAGGGGGCTTCCCAGGTGGCTCAGTGGTAAAGAATCCGCCTGCCAAAGCAGGAGACACGGGTTCGATCTGTGGGTCAGGATGTGTATGAACATACTTAATCACCATCACTCCATGAGAAAAATGTTTTTCTTATTCCCATCTTACAGAAGAAACTGACCCAGGAAAGGTCAAAGGCAGGATTTAAAAACTCAGGCAGTGTCACTCCCCCAAAATTTAAACTTTAGGCTTTTCAAACAGGTGTCTTTCAGTCCTGGCATTTGAACTTCGTGGAAACATAAGTGAAACACCTCTCCGAGGCTAAGTGCATATTCCTTCTGAATATTCTAATGTAGATGACACAAAGGCTAGTCAATTCAAAGGTTACCAGCTGCTATTAAAATGTGTACCTTTAATGTGTGCTATATTTGTAAATAAACCCAGAAATGTGAGAAAACTTCCTGCTTGCAGGGAACATAGTGTAGAACGTGATAATTCTGCGAAGGAACATTTCACATTTTTAAAACAATAAGAAGCAAACTGAATCTTCAAAATCTGCTCCAGAGCACAAATTTCTCACCACGTGACACTGACTGTGCCTCTGGTGTCCAAGGCAACTTGGTCGTGCAGACGGAAGCCCCTCGAGACCTAGGATTTAGCCTTCCCAAGTCAGGGAGTCGGGACTGCAATTGTGCAATTATGTGCAATTGTCCTCTTTGTGGTTTATCATTTACATCCAGGGTTGCAAAGTTGGGGGGCTTCTGGCTGGTTCTGGGCTGTGGGTAAGCTCTGGTTGGCCTGCAAAATATGTCCCTGACAAGTATTTTCAGGTTATGTAAGTTAGTTGCCTACCTGTAAAAAGTGGAAAAATTTACATGAAAGCAACATTTTCAGTGTTTCTTGAAAAGGAGTTTCGGCTGGCACATCCCCAGGCTTCCGCATTCCCATGGCAGTGCTGAGCTGGCCCTTCAGGGTGGCTTGTCATGGGCCAGATGGCCACGGTCCCCACCGCTGTGCACAGTCTCGAGGCACTGAGTTTCAACTGCCATTTTTGCTTTACTTAAGTAGTTTTATTTCTAGTAGAATTGGGAAAAAGTGAAAAAAAGTTGCAATCTACCTCTGTATCCGTAATGGAAAAATAGAAGATGTTTCTGGAGAGTTCCTTTTTTTTTTGGCCACGCCTTGCAACACGTGGGATCTTAGTTCCCCAATCAGAGATCGAACCCGTGCCCTCTGAGTTGGAAGTGAAGTCTTAACCACTGGATGGCCAGGGAAGTTCCTAGAGCTTCTTATTGTAAGGAAAATAGAATACAGCATTTGTGTGTGTGTGTGCTGAAGGATACTTATACACATTTCATTTGCTGACAAATGGTTTCTGTCTCTTAAGACTGTAGCACCCAGACCTGCTTCATTCATAGGTTTCAGACAGCCCTGTTATGAGACTGATCCCTCCTCTGGACAGTAAAAATTTCCTTCTGCATTCAGACACCATTCCTTTGCTTCATTTTTGGTCCTTTCTTTCAGCAGCAAATTCTCCCTCACCTTCCTTGAGCTCGGTTCTTGGGCCTCCTGGCTCGGCGGACTGGGAACAATCTGTGCATGCGTGGGGACTCGGGAAGTAGGTTCCATCCTGCCTTCGCCACTGGAGCCCCAACGTTTCCCAGACTTCGTGGCACCAGAGAGGGCCTGTGGCCTCTTTTGCTCTGAGTGGGGAGGCACAGACTGAAGCCTTTAGGACTCTCTTCCATGTGCGTTTGATTTTTAGTGAAAAACATAAGCTGGTGTTGCCCATCTGTTCTGTTTTACAAGGTGGCTCTGGCTTCATTGTGAAGATGGTCTAAAAGGAGGGAGAGAGCCGGGAAGAACCGTGAACCCTGACTGCTGTTGTTTGTAGGGTGATTGGGTAGAAGGGGGATGTAGAATGTATGTGTGGATAATGATGGAAGGCTGAACTTAATTAGTGGAAGTTTTAGGATGACTCATCTGAAGTCCGGGGAAGGGGTTCTCATCTATCAATTGGTGACTTACCAGTGGAATGTGCTCCCTAATAGAGCTGGGAACTTCCCATCCCTCTGTGTATTTAGGGAGAAGGGAGGGGTCCATCTATCAGGATACTGGAGATGGTTCTCAAATTGGATGAGGGACCAGGCTTGATAAATGGATGACCCACAGGGTCTCTTCAAAAACTCAGATTCAATTATTCTGAGTTAAACTGATTAGGAACCTTTCAGCTAAAACAGTTTCACTTTAGTCCACAAAAAGAAAATATTGTAAGTGGAGTGAGAGACAGAATTTAACACTTCTTAATTACATTGAGTTCTGGGCAGATTACTTGTATTTTCTTAACTTCCAACATAACCCTTCAAAAATGTTGTAAACAGATGTGTCTAGTGGTTAGTATTTATAAGACAGGATTTTACAAGCATAGTTCCTATTAGTAAAAGATTTTTTTCTACTAAAATTTTTTATTTTAATAATACCTTATCTGAAACTCATTTTGTAGTTTTATTTCCATTGGTAGCATGATTTTTAATACACATTTTGTCATTTATATAAAATATTACCTGTTACTTGGTATAAAGTGTTCTCTATTTAGTTTCAAAATTTAGGATTTGGGGGAATTCCCTGGCAGTCCAATGGTTAGGACTCTGTGCTGTCATTGCCGAGGGTCTGGGTTCAATTCCTGGTCAGAGAACTAAGGTCCAGCAAGCTGAGCACTGCAACCAAAAAGAGAAGAAGAGGAAAAAAAAAGATTTAACTCCCCAAATTTAGAATTTTATACATTGTCAATAATTGTTAAACGTCAATAATTGTTAAAAGTGTATTTAATTTGGATATGGGGACTTAGAGAAAAAAGGTTCTTTAAAGGAAAGCTTTTTTAAAGAATTTGCTCTAAATCTTAATTTTTATGTCACTTAATATTTGCTCATTCTTAAAGTAATTAACTGCTCATTTGGTTAAATTTTTAGGGCTTAATTGTTATGAAATGTAAGGTACTACTTGGACTTCATAAATATTTACACTGTAAAATCTTTCATTTTCATGATAACTGTCTCCATTAATTTTATTTTTTTGCACATTTGATGCCTTCAAAACACTTAGAAAAAGCTTGTATTATGAAATTTAGATGTGCTGCGGTTTTAAAGCAACTACATACCATGTTAATATTGCATCGTGAATTATCTTAACATTGACTGTAGATTTTGTAGGCACCTCCAGTTTGCTTTTGAAAAACTTGAAAGTCATTTTTGCTCTCTATTTTGTCCTCATTTTGTAAATACTAAGTTTTTCATTGATTTACAGGAACACTGTTTTCTTCTTAATCCACATTTGTGAAGTTGTGGTTTTAAAGCAACACTTTACCATGCTAGCATTGCATTTTGAATTGTCTTAGAGTTGGCTGTTGACTTGAAAGGTGCATGACTGTGGGCTGTTCACGCATCTTTGTGAGGCTAAGGCAGCCTGGAATGTGCAATGCTACAGGAGAACAGCTGGACGATTTCAAGTAGGCTCCCTCTGGGAGATGTGCTTGGTGGGCATTGATAATGTGTGAATGGCTTATTTTAAATGGGTTTTAGAGTCTTCTGACACAAATACATAGACTGCACTGGATGCTCTTTTTTTAAAAAAGTTTTTATTTTTATTTTGTCTGTTTGTTTGTTTATTGGCTGTACTGTGCAGCTTGCAGGATCTTAGTTCCCTGACCTGCGCTTGAACCCTGGGCCCTCAGCAGTGAAAGCGTGGAGTCTTAACCACTGGACTGCTGGGGAATTTCCAAATGCTCTTTTCTTTGCGTGTTTACCACCACTGCCATCATCAACATCACTCCATTCACTCACTCATTCATTCACTGACTCAATGGATATTTATTGATTTATTGGGTATTCACCATGTGCCAGGTACTTTTTAAAGTGCTAGACATAACAGTAGACACTTAACAAGATCTCTGCTCTGCATTCTTGGGAAGGTCTTGTGTTACACAATCTGCATGTATTATTTTACTTAATCCTGACGACAGCCCTGTGAGGTAGGTAGTATTATCTCCCTTTCGCAGATTGAGAAGCTGAAAAGTGATGAGTCAAATGTTACACCACAGGGTCTGAGGTCAAGGAAGAGGGACCCTAATGTCTGGGGCCTGAGCTGTTTTGCTGGCCCCTGGGAGCAGTGAGTAGGTGGCAAAGGAATTCCATGTGTCATTTGTGTGGGTTTCCAGTGTCACACGTGGGAGGTAAAAGTTTCAAACTGTGGGAGTTTGGATATGAAGGCCAGCTACGAGTCTCCGGGCTAATTCAGTTGCATTTGGTTTTAGAAACAGACTTGTTAAGATTTTTCCTTTGGATGAAATGGGGAGGAAGGCCACCTCAGGTAATATTTATTTGGAGTTGAGGGTTTTCACATGAATATTTTACATGTTTCCTTTTCTTCTGGTGTGGCTTTCATCTAGGACATTTTTGCAAAGGCATCGCTCAATCCCATATCTTTTCAGCCCGTGTTATTTGAAATCCTGTTTTTCCATCATGATGCGGCAGCAGACTAAAAGCTTCTTTAGCACGTTACGTATTGTGGAGCTTTTCCTCATCTGTGTTATTTCCTCAAAGGTGGATGTTTATATTTGTGAGAGATTATTCTGTTTTTTCGGAGAAGGCAATGGCACCCCACTCCAGTACTATTTCCTGGAAAACCCCATGGACAGAGGAGCCTGGTAGGCTGCAGTCCATGGGGTCGCTGAGGGTCGGACACAACTGAGCGACTTTACTTTCAATTTTCACTTTCACGCATTGGAGAAAGAAGTGGCGACCCACTCTAGTGTTCTTGCCTGGAGAATCCCAGGGACGGGGGAGCCTGGTGGGCTGCCGTCTGTGGGGTTGCACAGAGTCGGACACGACTGAAGCAACTTAGCAGCAGGAGCATTCTGTCTTTTGGGATCCTGTTTGGGTAAAAGTAATTTATGTTTTTAGTCTTTATTATTACTACTATACGTGTGTGTGTATACACGTGTGTGCATAGTCATGCCTGACTCTTTGGGACACTAAGGACTGCAGCCCACCAGGCTCCTCTGTCCATCGAACTTTCCAGTCAAGAATACTGGAGTGGGTTGCCACAAGCCCACGTCTCTTAAAGCTCCTGCATTGGCAGGCAGATTCTTCATCAACTGCACTTCTTGGGAAGGCAGTATGTGTGTGTGTGTGTATGTTTTTTTTTTTTTAACCAGACGAAGCCCTTAGAATTGACTATAGATTATTAATACAAAATGATGCTTGATAGAATATTCTTTCTGTATCATTGTGTGTTTGATGTCAGAAGTGAAGAATATGGTAGGAATTGAGTGTCTTGATTTTTAAGCGGAGAGGTTATTTCTGAGAGTTCATATTCCTTTTTTTTTTTGTTCCTGACTTTCTTTTTTTGTTATTATTATTATTTTAATTTATTGGGAGTGTAGATACAATGTTGTGTTAACTGCTGTCACAGAACAAAGTGAATCAGTCATATGTATTCATGTATTCCCTCTCTCCTGGATTGGCCCTGTCCCTCAGACTCCTTTTAAAATTGTATTCTTAATGTCAGTTTTTCTGTAACTGCTTTAGATTAACTACTTATATATTTTTATATTTTTATTCTAGATAGACATTATTATCCACCCCGTTTTATGGTGAGGGTAATGGGATTTCAGTTCAGTTCAGTCACTGAGGAGTGTCCGACTCTTTGTGACCCCATGAACTGCAGCACGCCAGACCATCACCAACTCCCGGAGTCCACCCAAACTCAGGTCCATTGAGTCAGTGATGCCATCCAACCATCTCATCCTCTGTTGTCCCCTTCTTCTCCTGCCTTCGATCTTTCCTAGCATCAGGGTCTTTAGAAGGCTTCTAAGTCACTAGGAGATGAATTTCTAACTCATGTCCCCTGTGAAATCTGAGATATTTCCACTACATTTTATGTTTATTAAACATTTCTTATTAACTGAAAGTTTATTCCCTTTTACCAATCTCTCCTATTTCTCCTTCCTCCATCCTGGCAACCATTTTTCTACTTTGTGAGTGTATTTGTGTCACTTCCTCCTAACCTTTTATTAAGAATATCTGCGAAAATACAGAAAAGTTCAAAGAATTATATAGTGAATAGTAGACCTAGACAGCATATTAAAAAGCAGAAACATAGAGACATTACTTTGCCGACAAAGGTCCATCTAGTCAATTTTCCAGTAGTTATGTATGGATATGAGAGTTGGACCATAAAGAAAGCTGAGCACTGAAAAATTGATGCTTTTGAGCTGTGGTGTTAGAGAAGACTCTTGAGAGTCTGTTGGACTGCAAGGAGATCCAACCAGTCCATCCTTAAGGAAATCAGTCCTGAATGTTCATTGGAATATTCATTCTCCTCATGCGGAGAGCTGACTCACTGGAAAAGACCCTGATGCTAGGAAGGATTGAAGGCAGGAGGAGAAGGGGACGACAGAGGATGAGATGGTTGGATGGTATCACCAATTCGATAGACGTGGGTTTGAGCAAGCTCTGGGAGTTGGCAATGGACAGGGAGGCCTGGCGTGCTATAGTCCATGGGGTCGCAAAGAGTCAGACACGACTGAGCGACTGAACTGAATAGACCCATAACTTGAATTCTACTCTGTAATGGTTAAAATTTTGCTATATTTGCTTTTGCGTGTGTCATTTTGCATTGTGTGTTTGAGGACAGAATATTTCTTTAGTAATTCACATAATGCTCAGATCTTTGCCAAGGAATTCAGTTTTAATGACTATTAATGCATATTTCCTGTTATAATATTATGTCAGAATGAAGCATTAGAAAGATAAAGTTTAGGTTTTATGATGTGGAAATAATGCTGGGTCTTGTAATTTTAGGATGAAGTACTAAACAGAGTATTTTGCTGTAGTTGGATGAAGTCTAAAGAACTTGAAAAATCTAACATAGTTTGAAAACCCAAGTGACTCTATAAATTCATAGAACTAAAGTTACTTGGGTGACCTCAGTGATAAAAAATGGAATCAGACAGTGCAAACCCATTGGAAGTGTCTGAGGAATGTTGGAGATAAGTCAGTCTTTTGGACAGTTCTGACTTAGAGTGATCTATGTGTATACAGTATATCAGAAGGTCAGAACTGTGTTAAGAATAATAGGGATACAAAAATATTTCCTTGCAATTAATTGTTCTTCTGATATGTTTTCCACGCTCAGAAACATATTCGTTCTGATATAATTCCCTTTCTCTCCTTTGTATCAAGGAGTAGTTGTTCTGTCTCAGGGTTGTTTGGAAGAAGCATGCTTGTTTTCTGTTGGCTGAGACTTTATTTTTTGGGTAACAGAAATGACGGTACTGGATCTAAAGGAACAGGAGCTCAGTGACTTAGACTGCATCCTCTCTTCTTTTGTATTGACCTAGGCTTTTTTTTTTTTTTTTAATACAGACATAGGTCAAATGAACATTTTGGGAATTCCCATGTTTTCTGTTATATAACTTGGCTTCCGTGGCAACCTTCTGACTTCAGTCCCAGGGCTTGTGGTTACTTGGGTGGCAGGTTTTGGCTCTGCAGTGGTGTGGCCTTAAGCAAGTCACTTGAAGCCTCGTTTCTGATGAGGGGCTTGGAGACGGGAATTTTTTATTCTTCTTTCTCCACCGGCACTAAAAATTCCTTGGTTCTGTGTTCACTAATACAGATTTTTGTGGAGGATAGATGGCTTTTTATAACTACTGGGCTAGTGATGTTTTGTGATGGCTCTTATTATGTGTCAACTAAGGTTAGAAAGTGTATCTTCAAACATAGATGAACTACTTGGAAACTGTGTGGAAACAAAATTCAGTTTGCGTGTGTGTAAGTGTGTACCTGAGTGTGTTGATGTATGTATGTGTACATCAATGCTCATTTTTTAATGCAAGATAAGGAATTAAAAGCTTGTGTGTCTAAAGCAGCATCTTGTCTTTAGTATCACTTAAAAATCTTGTCTGTTGCATGTATGGATCCACTCATATTTTTTTTTAAACAGGTCTTTAAAAAAATTTTTTTTGCTTTTTAAAAAATATTTATTTGGCTGTACTGGGTCTTAGTTGTGGCACGCGGGGTATTTAATCTTTAGTTGTGACATGTACGATCTTATATGCAACTTGTAGGATCTGGTTCCCCAATCAGGGATCGAACTGGGGCCCCCTATTTGGGATGGTAGAGTCTTAGCCACTGGGTCACCGGTGAAGTCCTTTATTCACATTTTTTATGAGAAGTGCTTTCTGAAAAAAACTGTTGTCATGTGTTTGTCCAGAATAACTGGGAAACCTCTGCTTAAACTGTTTTCTTCTATGGACTATAATTTCAAAAACTGAAACTTAAAATGGAAAATCTTACTGCAGATGGAATCTTATTCTGTCATTCAGCACCCCCTCCCCAATACCTCACCTTATCTTTTGGGGATTCTTGAAATGAGGGGTCTTTTTTCAAAAGTTACAGCAAGACTTCAAAACCTGTGAACCTCTGGTTTATCACTTTTTTTTTAAGGGTAGTTAAATGCTTTTTTTTTTTTTGGAGAAAATAGCCACCTTTTGGAATAACAGGGACTTCTAGTGTAAGGCTCTGTAGTTTTCAGCTCTTTGGAAAACGAAGTAACTCCAGCAAGGCACAGAGAGTGCACACCCTCTATTTTGCAAATCACAAAATGATTCTGAACGGCTGCTCTTGAGGCAGGGTTTTTATGGCCGACATTCCAGCTGTGGTTTTGGAGACAGAATGTTTACTACCGCTCAAACACCAGGATGGTAGGTGTGTATTCTTCCTGCCAAGGGGCTTAAAAAAGCAGCTGAGGCACCCTTCGAGTGAGTAAACCTTTATTCAGCAAACTGGGGAGCCGCGTTCCTATGGAACTTTGGTGGTAATTCTGGAATGCGGAGCCCACAGCAGCACAGTCATGGGCGAGTCCGGCGGCTCCAGGCCTGATGGCAGGCTGTTCTGGCTAATCGCTGCCGGCAGCCCATGGAAAACCACTTTCTGGTTAAGCCTGCATCATACTCTTCCCCCAATGGAAAAAATTGAACATGATGAGGGTGTGTAGCTAGCAGACAAAAATACATCCAGCATTGCACAGGATCTGTTTTTAGCTCTTAACGGCCGAGCATTTGAAGTGTTAGCACGTTGTTTCTTGCCTTACCATGGGCAGAAAGAAGAGGGAGTCTGTGGATGTATAGAGAGACCTAATTAAAAGAGCCTGAGAAGCACTGCTTACATCCAGAGTTCTGGCAAAGGTAAGGCTGTAAATGTTCATTTCCCCGCTTTTGCAGTTGAGGCTTCATTTTATGCAGTGAGAGATCAGCGTTTCTCGAAATATTCCTTTTTATTTCATTGGGTGCTGACTTTTGTGTCACAAGATTTTGTACTTGAGCGGCCCACGTTGGTGGGCACAAGGGAATAGTCCCTTTCAAGCTGGAGTGTGAGGATGCTTTCACTCACCTATTGGTGATTGATGGCAGTTTCCTCATCCTGTTTTACTACTGAACTCTCCCCAAGTGGATGGGTATATGCTGTAGGGATTTCTTTTTTCTGCTACGTCAAGGAAGTTCCATTTCTCAGTCTGATCATGTTAAAGCATTAATGGCCATGACCTTATCTTTACCAGTTGTTTCTCTGAGGGCCCGGAAAGAAATGAAAATGTGCAGAGAGATTATATTTTACAGTTTCCTGGTTATTACATAATTTTATCAGGGCTTACTTTGGAGCTGAGTAAGCTCTTTCATTAAAGAATTTCTTTTCGAACTTGTAATGGGATGTTCACTCTTTATTCATGTTTATCCTTAACTTTTCCTCAAACTTTCCGAAAAAGAAATAGAATCCCTTGTAATCTGTGTGTGTGTTGGGAGGGGAACCTTATTGTAAGTAGAAGACTGATTTATGTCATAATCCCTCCGAGGTGGCTCATTCATTGGGCATTCGTTTGAGCCCTGAATTTATCAGCAGCGCTAGAGGGATGGATTCGGCTGAGTACTTCTCTCAGCTTTACATTAATTTGGGCAAGCGTGTAATTCTCAGGAAATTGGTAGGTGGAGAGACAGAAATAGGAAGCTTTATTGAAGTCACTGCAAACTTGGAAGGTTATTTATAGAATTTCTGAAAAGTCAGTGTGCTACAGAACAGCTACTGGAGTTTTCCCTAACACGTTTTCAGCGTTTCACCATGGCCCTCCGTCCATCACACTCAGGAATTCTAAAGTTTTATACTTGCAGTAGAGTGAGGCTATGAGTTATTTCAGGGTGGGTAATGTGTGGGCCTCTTCAGTGGGTGTCTTCCTTTATAGGGAAGTGTTTTGGGGCTGGAGGAATGTGAGTGTTGCCCAAGTAGGTTAGAATTAATAGGGATGTTGGTAGAAACGTAATAATAAAGGTTTTATTTATTACTCTTCCTTTGCATGTAGAAAGTGAAGCTTTGACAGGGCTGGCAACCATTCAGAGCAGGGAAGGAAGAAGCCCCAGCTGCCTTCTTGTGTAGTCACATTAACACTTGTCAGCCCCTTGATTTTCACCAGAGCTTGTAGACAGAAGCTGAAGTCTGTTGAAGAGCCTTCTGACTCTAATCCATACCGACGTGGTGTTTTGAAGGCAAGCAGATAACACCTTCCTTTGGGTACTTTTAGTGCAGAGGGAGTGACTCGCAAAGCCTTCTTCTTACCCCAGGCCTGGTCTGGGAGGCTTGGAAGTGCAAGATAAGCGCTAGGCTCCTTGCCAAGAGATTATCCTTCCGAAGTGGTCCTTCACTTAACCACTAAGTAGAATAGATGATGCTGTCTTGGTGGTCCAAGATTGTGTTTGAGAAGAGCCATGTTGCCCTTTCCCAGAAATCTGATGTTGGTGCAGGGTCCCTACAGCCTCTTCCTATAATAGCTATTGAATGGATGTGGGAACAATACAGAGAGGAACTCACGCTCCTTAAATATCTGGTGGGGCACTTTTCTGTGTCTGTCTGGGTGCCTCCAGGTTTAGCCCACTTTGTAAGATTAATTTATGTAGGGAAAATAAATCTGACCTGAGATTCCGTAGCTCAACTGTGAGATTAAAGAAAAGGCATTTTCTTTTGATGGAACATTCAGAACATTTTTGGACACATTAAATTGGAAAAACAATTTCTATTAAGCCCTTGACAATTTACTTATCGGTTGCTCTGGGTCCTTGTTGCTGTGTGCAGGCGTAATCTAGTTGCGGCGAGCGGGGACTGCTCTTCACTCTGGTGCGTGGGCTTCTCATTTTGGTGACTTCTTTTGTTGCGGAGCACAGGCTTCGTAGCTGTGGTGCACGGGCTTAGGTGCTCGTGCCATGTGGAATCTTCCTGGTGAGTGAGTGAGTGAAGTCGCTCAGTCGTGTCCGACTCTTTGCAACCCCATAGACTGTAGCCTACCATGCTCCTCTGTCCATGGCATTTTCCAGGCAGGCGTACTGGAGTGGGGTGCCATTGCCTTCTCCAGAGGATCTTCCCGACCAGGGATCAAATCCATGTCCCCTCCATTGGCAAGAGGGTTCTTATTCACTGTACTACCTGAGATGTCCTGGTTGTATTTTTTAGTTTCTAGTGATAATTTGTGTTTGTCCTTTGAAATTGTGTACCTTAAATAAAGGCCAAGGTAAAAATGGCTTTACTAGAAAGACATTAAAAAAAAAAAAGGATTAAGATATGGAATCAGAGAAATAGCAATAATATAAGAGGCAGGGAAAATAAAGTAGATAAACCTGAATTTTTGACTCTTGAAAGGTACTAAACATTGTATTTATAGGAGTTTGGATTTTAGTGATGGTGTGTTGAGTGTCTTTTGATTATTCAGTTCCATGTTAGATGGACTCCCAAATGCTAGGAGGTGTTAATGTCAGTGTCTCAAGGACTATATCTCAGACTCTATTGTTAGCTATTTATAGTCTGTGGAATTGTGGAACTGAAAAGGACCTTAGGCAGTTTTTCAAGTGGGAAAGCTGAAAACCTACAAAACTGAAGCGGCTTGTCCAGAGTTACTGAGATGGTTAGTTGCTGAGCTGAGATGCAATACCAGTTGTCTTGTTGATCTTTCTCTATACTACCTGCTTATTTAATTGGGAAGACTTTGGCTTATCCTAGTGGTGCAGTGGTAAGGAATCCACCTGCCAAGGCAGGAGATGCAAGAGACAGTGATTCAATCCCTGGGTTGGGAAAATCCCCTGGAGGAGGAAATGGCAATCCGCTCCAGTATTCTTGCCTGAAAAACCCCACGGACAGAGGAACCTGGTGGCCTACAGTCCATGGAGTCGCAAGGGTGAGACGTGACTGAGCATGCAGCAGGCACACATTCATAGCACGTCTTGATGTTGTTATAAATTGATAGAGACATGATACATACACATATGTACACATACACGTATCCATCTGTTTTCCCCTTCACTTCCTTCCTGTCTCTGACTTCCATACCTATTTACCTACCTACTTATCACACCAGACAAGCTTAAAGCTATAGTCAGAGACAAGACAAAGACTTGTTTTTCTTGGATCCTAATTAAGTTCAGAGCCATACACTCAGTCAGTGGTCCTCATTCCCATTAACTATTGCCAGAGAGTTTTTGGTGCCCATGTATTAACCTGTGTGATAAGGCAGCTTTGGCTAGACTTCACCTGTCAGTCTGTTCCTGTTTTGGCCTTAGATTAAGATGTTTTTTTTCCATGATCCCATTCTGGTATGAGACTGCCGTTTTCCTTAGTTCTGGGCCTGACAAGAGAGGCCCTGGAAGGGAAGAGAAGACAGCAGATGGACTCTCGCTTTGGTGCCAAGGTAATGTAAGGCCGTTTCGGAAAAATAAACTTTACGTGTGAAGTGATAGACTAGGTTATCATTTCGTTCTAGGAAAGGGATGTGGTAAGTGCTACAGATAGTGTCAGGAAGAAGTCGGTCCAGGGCGTTCCCAAACCTTAAAGATAGGTTTGGAAATCCTGGGTATCTTTAGGACAACACTGGAAAGTGATAATGGTCCCCATCCTGTTTTTGTACTTGACCGTGACACATCTCTCATTGCAGAATTGTTAGAGTAGGATTGCTGAGATGTAAAGAGCTCAAGAGATATGTGGAGTGTAGGAGAAGGAAATGGCAACCCACTTCAGTGTTCTTGCCTGGAGAATCCCGGGGATGGGGGAGCCTGGTAGGCTTCTGTCTATGGGGTCGCACAGAGTCGGACACAACTGAAATGACTTAGCAGCAGCAGCAGCAGCAGCAGCAGCAGGGGCTGGGAAGGACAAAAGCTAAAACTCCATATCATTCGAGCCACTGAAGAGAAACTGAGTGGATAGACTGGTTTTCAAGTCGTCTGTGGCCACTTGTAGAAGTTGGAGTGACAAGTGAAAAGAAGCATTGTTCACAGACAGTCATAAGCCAGGAAAATCCATGATATCAAGAGGTCATAGCGAGTAAAGAACTCCATGGAAGCAGAGACACGTTCACAGAACACACACACACTATCACATACGTGTATCTGCATATATATTCTGTTGACGGTTGATAGGATGGTCACAAATGAATCAAAAGTTAAGTACAAAACAGGAAACCTCCAAACTCAGAAGTAACTGCAGCCTGGCGAAAACCTTCATGATAAATCGTCAGAGTTCCTTACTAGAGTTGATGCCTTTTTGTCCTGGTGCCTTATCTCATGTGTGTGTTATCAGTGGTTCTCGATGCTTTCCTGAAGTCTCTCTAATAGTGGAGGGTCATGGCTCCAGGGTCCGTTCCCCTTCTGGTGCCTGAGCAGCCCTGGGAGGAAGCCTCCTTCCCCTTTGGCTGATGAAGGACCACGCAGGTCTCCCCTCTCTCCTGCCACAGCTGATTCTCTGCAGTCACCCCCATTCACGTGCTGGGATTTCTCCTGAAGACAGGCAGACACACACCCACTCACCTACCCACCTACCCACGCTCTTTTGGATTCCTAGCAACCACGGGATTCTCTGCTCTTCATGGTAGAACTCCTGGCCAAGTTGTCTCTATTCACCATCTTCAGTTTCATGGACCTCATCTTCAGACTCACATCAACCCAGCTTTCTCCATCTGGACCTGCTCAGGTCAGGTTCCCTGAGAGCCTCCATGTTGCTAACTTCAGAAGGGCTCTGTTCTCAGTCCTTTTTCCATGAACCATCAAATGCTCACAGTCTCCTCCCTAAAAAGCCTTTTTTCAATGGGGCTTTGTGGGTAACATATTTTCTTGGTTTCCTTTTTTTTTTTTAATTTTTATTGGTGAACAATTGCTTTACAGTATTGTGCTGGTTTCTGCCACGTATCAACATGAATCAGCCACTGGCATGCATATGTCCCCTCCCTCTGGAACCTCCCTCCCATCTCCCACCCCACCCCACCCCTCTAGGTTGTCCCAGAGCCCTGGTTTGAGTTCCCTGAGTCGTGCAGCAAATTCCCACTGGCTGTCTGTCTTACACACGGTAATGTGTGTGTTTCCATGATTCTCTCTCAATTCGTCCCACCTTCTCCTTGGTTTCCTTTTAATTGGATTCACTGACTGCTCCCCCTGTTGCTCCTGATTTCTTGGCCTTTTGGTCCTGGGCCTCTTTGGTGTCTTCTCTTCCCTTGGTTTACTTATTCCCTCGGGAAGTTCATCCACTGTGTTTATCAGGCATCCTCATGAGGGTGAGAGCAGGTTTGCACCCAGGGCCATCTCTTCCTAGAACTCTGGTCTCCTAAAGCCCAGTGCCCACTCAGCATTGGCACTTGAACGTCCAGTGGGCATCTCCCACCCGAGACATGCAGAACCCACCTCTTTGTCTCCCTTCCAAGGGAGGGAGGGACTGTCTTCCCCATTCTCCTGGGAGCTTAGACTGAAGATCAGATCGTGGTGTCGTTTTTGACCATACTGCTCACTCCCATCCACCTGGGCCTCCCATTGGCTCTCCTTTCACCTGTCTCTAGACTCCCCACCGGAGTCTGACCCTCATCACCTCTCACCGGCAAGACCCTCCCAGCCCTACAGGCCCCGGCTTCCCCCTTGCTGCCCGCAGTCCAGATCAGCCTCTTGAAATATACCCCATGAGGAGGCACGTCTATTCACAGCCCTCTGTTAGAGACTTTGCATCTCATTGTGGAAGCCAGAGTCCTTACAGTGTCCCTTAGGGCTGGACCCTGTGGCTTCTTGACCCCTATCTGACCCCTCCTGCTCCAGCCATGCTGGCCTGCTGCGTGTCCTCCACTCTGGGCATTTGCACCTGTCTTCTGTTTCCGCAAAATCACTGCAGATGGTGACTGCAGCCATGAAATTAAAAGATGCTTGCTCCTTGGAAGGAAAGTTATGACCAACTTAGACAGCATATTAAAAAGCAGAGATATTACTTTACCAACAAAGGTCCATCTAGTCAAGGCTATGGTTTTTCCAGTAGTCATGTATGGATGTGAGAGTGAGACTATAAAGAAAGCTGACTGCTGAAGAATTGATGCTTTTGAACTGTGGTGTTAGAGAAGACTCTTGAGAGTCCCTTGGACTGCAAGGAGATCCAACCAGTCCATTCTAAAGGAGATCACTCCTGGGTGTTCATTGGAGGGACTGATGTTGAAGCTGAAACTCCAATACTATGGCCACCTCATGCGGAGAGCTGACTCATTTGAAAAGACCCTAATGCTGGGAAAGATTGAGGGCAGGAGGAGAAGGGGACGGCAGAGGATGAGATGGTTGGATGGCATCATTGACACAATGGAGATGGGTTTGGGTGGACTCCGGGAGCTGATGATGGACAGGGAGGCCTGGCGTGCTGCGGTTCATGGGGTTGCCAAGAGTCGGACACGACTGAGTGACTGAACTGAACTGTTTCCAGTGTTCTTTCTTTCCCCAGAATCTGCACAGTCTCCCCCTCCTACAAGTCCTCGCTTAATGTCACCGCCATGAGGTCTTCTCTGCTCCCCTTTCTGAATCTGTAGCTCCCCTCCCCTCACGTTACCTGGTTCCCCCCTCACCCTTTATTTTTTTGCTCTGAAGGAGGAAATGACAACCCACTCCAGTGTTCTTGCCTGGAGAATCCCATGGATAGAGGAACCTGGCAGGCTAGAGTCCATGGGGCCACAAAGAGTTGCATGTGACTGAGTGAGCACGCACTTACCTTATAATTTATTTATTGTCATGGTTTATTGTTTAGTCTCCCCACTATAATATAAGCTCCATAAAAGGGATTTTTCTTGGGGGAGGAGGTGTATTTATTGCTATATTCCAGGGTGTAGAACAGTTCTAGCACAGACTAGGTGCTCAGGAAACATTGATCACATTATTTTGTGGAAATGTATCCTACTTAAGATACCTGATGATGTAACTAAAGCACCTAAGTATGCTAAATACCATGGAGCCCCTATATTTTATCTCAGAATGTAAATGTCATATTTTACTTCAGGATCTGTGTTTCTTTATTATGGCAGCAATGTTTAGATTACTTAGCATTGGATGAAGTGGAAACTTCAGGAAGGTTCCCCCTTGGCTATTCTGCTCACCGCTCCCCCAACCCCGCCACCCAGCCAACACGCATACATTGTCTTGGTTGTCATGCCCCACCCCCACAGCCTTCAGGAGGCATATTCTAAGTTTATAATTGATATTTAGAATAATGACCGTGCAGCTTACACTATCAAGAAAACAAATTTCTCATTTGTGAAGTGTTCTCAGTAGGCAGTAGCATAGAATAAGTACATTTGAACCTTCCAGCTCCTTAGTTAACATTTCAGTTCTTCATTTCATTCTCATGTCCCGATCCCCAACTGCGGAAGCCTCTGCTGCCTGGAGAAAGGGTACCCATGCATGCATGCTAAGTCACTTCAGTCGTGTCCGACTCTGTGCGACCCCATAGATGGCAGCCCACCAGGCTCCTCTGTCCCTGGGATTCTCCAGGCAAGAATACTGGAATGGGTTGCCATTTCCTTCTCCATAGGGAAAGGTATTTATGAAAGGGACATGAGTCACAACCATTCTTCTTATAAGAGGAGCCTGAAAGTTAAGTTGGACGTTTTAAAAAAAGATATAGAGGGACTTCCCTGGTGGTCCAGTGGTTAAGACTCATGCCCTCAAGGCAGGCAGCCTGGGTTTGATCCTACACGTTGCAACTAAGAGCCGGCACAGCTAAATCAATAATAAGTAAATATTAAAATATATAGGATATTTTCAGATTTCAAAAGTACAGGAAAATTTGAAATTATATTGGTAGAAATACATCTATGCGACCTCATGGACTATAGCCCCCCAGGCTCCTCTGTCTATGGAATTCTCCAGGCAAGAATACTAGAGTGGGTCACCATGCCCTCCTCTAGGGGATCTTCCCTACCCAGGGATTGAACCCAGGTCTCCCCGCATTGCAGGTGGATTCTTTACCATCTGAGCCACCAGGGAAGCAACAAAAGTGAAATCCAGAATTTCCTACCTTTGGATTCTTACCTTTGCTCCTTAGGGATCTTGGTCAAAGTATTTAACCCATGGAGGCTAACATTCCCTTTCCTGTAAATCAAGGATGGTTATGTCAGCTGCTGGGGCTCTTCTGCCCTGCAGAGCCCTGACACACAGCAGCTCAGGACATATCAAACTCTCCCCCTTCTGTCTGCACGCCCATCTCCTTGAGGTGACAAACATTCTCAATTCCTGTAAATTATAAAAGGTAAGCTATCAGTGCTAATACTAGTCCTTTTTTCCCTCGCCTGAAAGTTTCTGTAACGTTACTAGCTAAAATCTTACCAGGTTTGTTTTGAATAATACATGTTTTATGAAAAAGTTCAGCAGTGATTGGTTTAATTTAACTTCAGGCCCAAGAACAACTTATACTGTCGCTTTCAGATAGAGACTAAGAGAAATAAATGCTTCAATCAGGCTGTAAGCCGGATGGGAGTAAAACAGTTACACATTTATGAGGGTGAGAAAAGCCCCCGTTTAAATGAGGGGAAAGCCGTGTGGTTTAAGCCTGTTCATTTTTTTAACTTAAATGGAACAGTAATATAATGAAGAAATACTTTGCCGAGAGTAACCTGGTAGAATCACCAAGGTATATTTTGGTCACAGAACATGAGTGAGGTTCAGGAGCGCGATGCCTGCTTCTGATTTACGGAAGCGCGTGCCGCACCAACAAGTCTCAGAGTCAGAGAGGCTGTGTGTTTACCGCCTGCGGTTCTGATGCCTGCTCTTCTGTTTTCGTCTTGGTGTGAATCTTGGGAGGTGCCTGCCCTTGTCTGAACTCGATGGTTGTAGAATGGCTCGTGTTCCTTACAGTTAAAACAGAGAGGTTGTTTAAAAGTCATGCGAACCACTTTGAATCCCATATTCATAAAAATTCTAAGAGAGGATTATTGAAAAGTCGTGTTAACCATTTTGAGTCTTGAGCATCTTCGTTTTCGGCTATCACCAAAGCAGTACTGGGTCTGCAGAAATCAGGCTGCTGGCTGACTTTTGGATGAGACATGTACACTTGGGAGACAGATGCAGAGTGGAATTCAACATTTGGTACTAAAAAAGAAAAAGAGAAATATCCATGCTACTGTGCTAGAAAGAGCATGGATGGAAATGTGTGAGATGCATTTTGATAATTTCTGAAGGAAAAATAAGAAACAAGGTTTATCTTTCGCTGGTTTATCTTTAGCTATATAATATGTAGACTATATTATTTTAGGCTATATTAGTTCTGTAAATTTTTATGGAAAAGGTGATTAAAAAAAAACCAAACCCTGAAATATTTCAGTTTCTGTGATGGCTCAGATGTAGCTGGGCCTCTCAATTCACTGACATTCCAGAAACATACCAGTAATATTTGTGGGACTGTTGGGCTCACCACATCTCTTGGAAACTCAATGCCGTTAATGTTATTGGGAACTTGCTTATTGATTCTACAAATGTTTTCATGTTAATTTTTGCATCCCCTTCCTACACAAGCTAATAAGGCTTCTGGGGAAGGGTTCAGATCATAAGTCGCTGTTATTTCTCTCCAGTGCCCAGTACCTGGGGGGCTTGGGGGAATGTATAGGTGTGTCTGCAAAAATTCACGCTCAACTGGTGAGTGGAACTCTTCTTTTACTTCAGTTCCCCAAGTTTCCGTCAACACTAAGAACATTTTCTTATTTTGCCAACTCTGCCTCCCACACGAATCTTTGAGCTCTTGCTTGCTGGGGACACCTTCCGAGGTGGTGTCCCAAAGTGTCCCTAGGAGATGGCTCACGTGGGATGCTTCTGGGGATGGGGTGGGGGGAGGGCATGAAGGTGAAGCTGATGGGCAGTGATTTCGCCCAGCCTCCTCACTCTCCTCCCACCTCCTCCTCTTGCCTCCGCCTCCTCATCTCTCTCAACATTGTCCCTGACACTTGTGCCCAGGCCTTGCTGCCCTGTCGCCTTTCCTGAACAAGCTGGGGACTTTTTCCTCTCAGTCCACTTGTTGATTCGCTCACTTGCGGATTCCGTAGGTAGCCCTGGAGTGCCCGTGCCCTTCCCTGTTCCTTGGATCGCCCTTCTCTCTCTCCATCCAGCAGAATCCCACACATCCTCTAGACCCAGTTCTTCATCTGACTTTTTTAATGGGGCCATTTTTAACTTTCACAGGAAGGTTTGAATGTCCAGTGGTTTGTCTTAATTTGTAGCCTGGAGAAAGGTGAAGGCCTCCCGTGTGGCACATCCTTGATGGAGAGTCCTTTTCTCTTTTGATCTTCTTTTCTCAGGCCAAAGTGTTTCCCTTGGGTGATGGATTGTTGGATGCTTCGAGACTCTCTAGACCTGGGTTGCTATTGGATCTTATTAGAATGGATGTGTCATTCTGATGAAATTACCACTTGGCAGTTTGATGAATCATTGTTTTTGAGCTCTTTTTTTGACCATTACTCAAGGAGATGTAAATTTAATTCACAACCCAGTATATAGGCAAACAGAAGCATGCAAAAAAATTTAAGTGTCATAGGACAATTTTTACCCTTATTGGAATGTAATCCTCTCTCTCTCTCTCTCTCTCTCTTTTTCATATTCCTTGCTCCATTTCCATTCTATTCATTTACAAATGCTGGTATCAAATCATTGCATAAATGTCTTGACCCAACAATGGGTCATGAACCCTTGGACAAACATTTCTGTTAGCAATGCTGCAGATGTTAATTTCTTTCTTTTTTTAATAAAAACAGGTGTAAGCACTGAGACACTGCTTGTGATAAATTGGCTTACTAAGGTGATGAACTGTGCAAAAAGCTGGGCTGTTGTCTCTGTGGAATTTATTGCTTTTCCTCTACTGAATACTAGCCATGCTTGTCTTCTGAGGTCCTATTCCGGGCATCCCTTGCTGCAGATTGGTTTGTCTTTTCATCTGTTAATATGCGTTTGGAAGGAGTCCCGTAGAATTGAAATAGACCCAGTGGGACTCCACAATGGATGCTTAGCTTTCGAGGCCTTAGGAGCAGTCCTCATTCTGCCCACTTTTTGAGGATTACTCTCCCCAAGCACTACTCCTATGGAGATCAGATGTTCCTTTCGCCTGCGTCTTCATACAGATTAGGGTCAAGTTTTCTTAAGATTAGAAATGAGTTCTTTCAGGTCCTGTTACCCCTGCATTCAGAGTGCAGCTCATGGACCAAAGAGGGCAGAAGCAAGTTTGGGCCATATTGACAGAGTTTGTTAAGTTTAGGTCCTTAGTTTCAGTGCTGTGGTTTTAGATGTTTAGGCATATTTGTTCTTCAGTTTCCATGTTTTTAATGAGACAGGCAATAAAATTTTAAGGCAGGGTTTCTCAACCTCAACAGCAATGATGTATCAGTTCAGTTCAGTCTCTCAGTTGTGTCTGACTCTTTGCGACCCCATGAATTGCAGCACGCCAGGCCTCCCTATCCATCACCAACTCCCGGAGTTCACTCAGACTCACGTCCATCGAGTCCATGATGCCATCCAGCCATCTCATCCTCTGTCGTCCCCTTCTCCTCCTGCCCCCAAGCCCTCCCAGCATCAGAGTCTTTTCCAATGAGTCAACTCTTCACGTGAAGTGGCCAAAGTACTGGAGTTTCAGCTTTAGCATCATTCCTTCCAAAGAAATCCCAGGGCTGATCTCCTTCAGAATGGACTGGTTGGATCTCCTTGCAGTCCAAGGGACTCTCGAGTCTTCTCCAACACCACAGTTCAAAAGCTTCAATTCTTCAGCACTCAGCTTTCTTCACAGTCCAACTCTCACATCCATACGTGACCTCTGGAAAAACCATAGCTTTGACTAGACGGACCTTTGTTGGCAAAGTAATGTCTCTGCTTTTCAATATGCTATCTAGGTTGGTCATAACTTTTCTTCCAAGGAGTAAGCATCTTTTAATTTCATGGCCGCAGTCACCATCTGCAGTGATTTTGGAGCCCCCCAAAATAAAGTCTGCCACTGTTTCCACTGTTTCCCCATCTATTTCCCATGAAGTGATGGGACCAGATGCCATGATCTTCATTTTCTGAATGTTGAGCTTTAAGCCAAACTTTTCACTCTCTACTTTCACTTGAGCCAACTAATTCTTTATTATGGAAATTGTCCTGTGCATTGTAAGATGTTTAGTAGCATCTCTGAACACTGCCCGCTAGATGTCAGTGCCCCAATGTGACAACCAAAGATGCGTTTCAAGATTGCCAAATATCCCCTGGGGACCAGAGTCACAGTGGTTGAGATCAGCTGGGTAAACATGATGCCAGTTGTACAGTGAGCACTTAGGTTATTTTCTTACATTTTCTAATATGTAATGCAGGTACATGACTTGTGTCATTGTCTTTTTTGACACTTGACACATCTGACAAATTAGTTTTATGTGCTGTAACTATTGGGGAATTGATCGAAATTAGATAAATACTGACTGGAAGTTAAAAAATTCCAAGTTTTTTTTTGTGTGTGTATATATTTATACATATATCTATATAATGTATTAATAGTTAACAAAATGTTTGAAACAGCAGGCTGTTATAATATTGATATTATAATGCACCAAGTTAAATTTCTAACTAAAAATTAATAATAGTACTGTATATTAGTGTTTGCTTTTCACAGTTTTTTTGGGTGCTTTCACATGTATTTCTACATTCAATTCTCGACTCGCGGCCTAGGTAGGACAGCTATTTTTTATCCTTAAGTTGCAGATGGGGAGAATGAGATGCAGAAACCACAAGTAATTCACCCTGAAACTCACATGCTGTTTAAGAACTGGAAGCAGGGCTTAAACTCAAGTTCTGCGACACAAGCCAGTCTGGGATTCTGAGGCTTGTCTCCTTAATGATTGAAGTTCCCCCTGCCGCCACAGCCTCCCACCCCTAAATAAAGGGAACTAAGTGGATATTGTTAGGGTTAATGGTGCGTCCTTATCTTCTATTTTTCCAGCTCTTATCAGTATCTGAAATATTTGCCTTGTCCAGTGATGGGGTTCCTCTTTCATTATAAAAATCTTTCTGAAATTATGTGGGAAGCCTTGCTGATATCTCATGGTTGGGAGAACTTGAGCTCCCCTTAACTGCCTCGCCCAGCCATAAATCTGGCTTTTGTGCAGAGTCCCCACGCCTCTGTTCTGCTTGCTACATCAGTCAGCCCCCAGCCCTCCTCACAGCACCATCTGGTCTGCTGGGGTCGCCCTTGACTTCCCTGTGGTCGCTCCATCTGGGCAGTCGGTGCTGGCGGAGACAAAGCAGCGCCGGAGGACTTCAGTTCCCTTTGCTCTAAACTCTACTGTGTGAAAGTGGAGACACTGGCATTTTTGATGCATCAGTTTGAGACCAAGCTCAAGGCAAGTGAAGAAAAGGTAAAGCTTGAATTTCCTCCTAAAAGATGATTTACTGTGAGATTCAGTAGGTCACAGGGTTGCTGGGTTTCTGATGACATACTTGTGAAATTCCTCCACATTACTGGGCGTTTCTGGGGTGGTAATGGATTGCGATTTTAAAAAGTTAGTTTAAATTAGGTGTTTGGGGTTAATATATATGCACTATTATATATAAAATAGATAATCAACAAGGTACTGAATAGCAGAGGGAATTATACTCAATATTTTGTAATAACCTATAAGGGAAAAGAATCTGAAAAAGAATATATGTGTATCATGTGTATACATATGCATGTATGTATTCATGTATATATACATGAATTGTATATACATGAATCATATGTGAATCGTGTATATGTATATATGAATCACATGTACTTTGCTGTATACCTGAAACTCACACAACATTGTAAATCAATTATATTTCAATTAAAAAAAAGAAATGAAAAAGTTCCATTCTTATTTGTGATTTTAGCTTAAAAAGCTACATAGTACATTCATAAGGTTGGGGATTGGAAGGGAATGCAGGCCACAAAATACAAAGGCTTTTTTTTCAGGTTCAGGAGATTGTGATCAATTTTTAAAAATCCCAATATTTTATAATTATTTAAAAAATTGTGGAAATAAATGTATACACAGCATAGGATATTTGTGAAGTACACACAGCCTTAGCACCATTTCATTTATTCCTAAGTAACTTCACTTACAATTTCTCCTGGCCAGCTGTGGGCCTTGTGGTACGTTAGTATACCTAATATGTATTTCTGCAGATTATGTACCCAATGTGCATGTTTTTATCTACAGGGGGCTTTTAACTATTTCTTTTCCTTTTAAAAAAATTTCACAGGAAATGTATCATTTTGATATTGTCAGCCTGCTTTCTATCAATAAATTTTTTTTTAAACTTGAATACTATAAAATGCTTTTAGTAAAGGGTTTCAGAAACTCAGGGTTGGAGAGAATCTGACCTATTTATTCTATTGCCTTCAGACAAAAGTCCCAGCTGAAACTTGACAGATAAATACTGTTCAATTTGCCAAACTCCTCAGAGACAGTTCTAAAGTTTTCCTCAGAGATTACCCTTCCCTGTCAATAAATTCCTTGTAAATATTAGATAAATTCTTCTTGCCACAGTTGAGGGCTGTTTTCTTTCCGCAGGAGTGATTGGCCAGGGCTGTTGAACAGCTGGTCAGCATCACCCACGTATCACAATGCACGTCATATCTGCCTTTGGGCTTTTCTCTAGGCAGGACTGTGTTCATTCTTGAGACATGGCCTCATGGGTTTATACATCAGTCTTTCAGCCAGTTCCTGTTAGGATGATTCCTGCTTATAGTCTGTGCCCAAATCAGCCTTCTAACATGTGAAGCTGCTTTCATTCAACAGGTATCAATTAAATGCTTTTGTGAGCTCAAGATGCAAACCTTAGCAGATCGAACCTTGGAAAGGACAGGGTCTGGGGCTGTGTGTTTTGAAATAGGACATGAAATTTTAAATTAAGATATTTAACTTTAGAAGGAGTCAGACAAGGTGAGGTTACAATCTGCTGCAGGGGCATAAGCTTCCAAGCCCAAGCCATTTTGCACCTTTGAACCCCTCCTCCCCAAAGCCCACCATCTCTGTGTGTCCTTGAGTGGCCGACACAGTGGGCCCCTCTCCCAGTGGCAGCTTTGTGCCCATGGGTTGAGGGGCTTGAGTGGCGCTCTGTGTGCCCGTCTTCAGGCATGTGACCCTCTGATCCGAAAGGCCTGACAAAGAGTCGCTGGGAGACTTTCACCTGTGGGTCATCACCAGACCTTGGTCTTGAGGAAAGTAAGCAAGCACAAAGGCTCACTCCCTTCAGCTTGTGGTGGGGGTGGCAGCTGGGAGCTTCTCTGGCCACTTTTAGCTTCTACTAAAATGTAGCTGAGAAAAGACAACTTAGGTGTTCAACTTTCGAAAGGTAGGGTGCTGCTGTTCCGGCTCCCATGTCACATGTGTCATGGGTAACTCACTCAGTGGCTCTTCTGCCTTTTAGATGTTCGGGAGAGCTGCCTATGGAAAGATGTGATCGATAGTGGGCTGGGTACCACTTCAGACCTCATTGGTTAGAGATGCTGGCTTCAGTCTTTAAAGACTCACATGAGCGGTTAGATTTCCTGCTGATGCCTAAGTGGGAAATCTTTTTGACTTTTTTTTTTTTAATTTAAATTGTGTGTGTGTGTATCATCCTAGATAGGCTTGTGTCTGGCTTTATTGGGGATACTTATGTCTTGTACCAGTACTTTGTGAATTTTAAAAGTCACCATCAAACCATCCAAAGAAGCTATACAAGTGGCTAACAAGCCATGAAAAGATGTTCAACATCACTAATCATCAGGGAAGTGTAAATCAAAGCCACAGTAAGATATCATCTCATACTATAGGATGGCCACTATATTAAAAAAAAGAAAGCCAAATAGGAAATCACAAGTGTTCATGAGGATGCAGAGAAAAATTAGAACCTATACTCTATTGGAGAAGGCAATGGCAACCCACTCCAGTACTCTTGCCTGGAAAATCCCATGGAAGGAGAAGCCTGGTAGGCTGCAGTCCATGGGGTCGCTAAGAGTCGGGTACAACTAAGCGACTTCACTTCTTTCACTTTTCACTTTCATGCATTGCAGAAGGAAATGGCAACCCACTCCAGTGTTCTTGCCTGGAGAATCCCAGGGACAGAGGAGCCTAGTGGGCTGCCGTCTATGGGGTCACACAGAGACGGACACAACTGAAGCGACTTAGCAGCAGCAGCATACTCTACTGATGGGAGTATAAAATGGTGCGGCTGCTAGGGGAAACAGTATGGTGGGTCCTCAAAGAAATGAACAATGGAAGAATCATACGATCAAGCAATTCCACCTCTGAGTATACACTCCAAAGAATTGCAGGCAGGGTCTCAAAGAGATACATGTATACCTGTGTTCATAGCATCATTATTCACAATAGACAAGAGGTGGAAAGCAGTTTCTAAGTGTCTATTTACAGATAAATGGGTAAACAGAATGTGAGTAATGGAATATTATGCAGCCTTAAAAAGGTAGAAAATTTTGCCACATGCTACAACACAGAGGAGCCTTGAAGACATTATGCTAAAAGAAAGAAGCCAGTGACAAATGTCAAACCCTGTATGATTGCACTTGCATGGTGTACCTAGAGCAGTCAAATTCATTAGAGAGGCAGAAAAGAGAATGGTTGTTACCAGCGGCTGGGGAGATGGAGGCAAGAGTGAGGTGAGGAGTTTAATGCAGGAGGTTTAGTTTTCCAAGATGAAAAGAGTTCGGGAGACAAATTGCATAACACTTCACACTACTGTCTGACCACTTAAAAATGGTTCAGATGGTAAATGTTATGTGCATTGTACTGCAATTACAAATATAATTGTTTTTGTTTTTTAAAGAGGAAAAAGGTCACTATTGAGCCCTCACTGCTTTGCTCTGTCTGCAGAGAAAATAAAGGCTTTGTGTCCCGGCCATGAACACAGCCAGATGGCAGCACCCCCATCTTCCCCTCAAAGGTGGGCTTCCGGCCTCTGGCCTCTTGCAGCGAGGCCCACACATGTGCTGGAGAAAACCTTTTTCATCTCATCTCTGGGGCCGGCATCTCTGACACACGTTATTTTAGCCAAGGGCTATTTTTCTGTGATTCTACATTTTGGGTTTTGTTTTTGCTGCTTCATCAGCTGGGGAACAGTGACCTGTTGTTGCTGTGCCGGGACGCTGCTTCTGTGATCTTGCCAGGGCGGCGGGTCTGGGAGTTGTTTTCCGAGCGGTGGTGACAGACGAGCTGTGAGCTGTGACTCGGCAGCACGCTCACCTGCTCTCTCCCGAAACAAAGGCATGCGTTTTGCCTGAGGACAGAGTGAAAGGCCTTTCGCAAGGTCGGCGGGGGCGGTCCTGGCTTCCTTCACATCTTCCAAACAACCCCGATGAATCACGCAGCTCACAGACATGCCGTTTATTATTTTCACAGCGATTCTGGACACGCATTGTTTCTCCACGTAATTTACATTAAGCCTTCCTTTTGACTTTTGTGGGGACCAGGTGTAAAATGCTTGACAGAGTTTTCTCCTGTTTCTGTTTTTTTCAGGATCATTTCATGGACCCACTGCCCGGACTTACTAACCACGCTGCCTTGCTCCTGGGACCCTGTCAAGTCGACTGACCGTTAATCTCCCTCAGTGCACAAACTAGACTGCAGGTGAGTCCGACCTGTGGCAGCTGTGGTTCGTGTCCAGTGCCATGGCTATATTAGTAAAGGTTTAATTATTTGTTCCCATTATTTGTGTTTTAAACTGAGTTTGATCATTGTTTCCAAAGAAATATCAGCCCTTTTGACTTTTGTGGCTGTACATTCTTACATATGAAAGAACGGAAATTAAAAACCAACTTCGTATATTAGAAGTAGGTAACCCACTCCAGTATTCTTGCCTGGAGAATCCCATGGACAGAGGAGGCTGGCGGGCTATAGTCCATGGGGTCACAAGAGTCAGACACAACTGAGTGACTAAGCCTAACCTCATATATTAGAAACGTAACTGGAATCATCGTTTCTGACTTGCCTCAAACAGTGCTACATTGGTTAGAATAAAAAAAAAACCAACAAAAACTGAGGGGGTGGGGTGGTTTGGATCTTCCCCTGGAATTTGGCTTAACTAACAGACTCTTTAAACAAATTGAAGTTTTAAAGGAAATTGAAAGAATCTAAGTTTGGTTTTTGTTTCTGTTTTTTTGGATGCTCACATTCTTTTTTTTTTTTTAATTAAAAATTTTTTAAAAATTTCTTTCTAGGATGCTCACATTCTGACAAGTCAGCTTCAGACTTTTCTCTTTTATCAGGTTCTAAAGTGAGGACCCTTAAAGTCTTTGGAAAAGCACAAGAGATTAGTTTCATTAAAATGTTTTTTTGTCCCAAAGGAGAGCTTTTATTTTCCTCCCCCTGTTTTTCATCTCAGCCTAGTTTTTGAGAACTTTCAGTCTTTATCCTTAAGTGTGCTATTTTGTGTGATATATGAAAGCTCCAACATAGTGTGGTACCCGGAGTCATACTACAAACGTGGTCATTTTTCCGCAGTAACCACTTATATGGGGGTGCAATATGAGCTCTTTCAGTCGTTTATGTATAAAGGAAAGGTGTCTCTGTGGTCACTGAAAAGTCAGTGTAGTTCAGTGACAGAGTAAAGGGATTTTCTCATTTTGCTCTTTAATATCATTGATTCAAAACCTCCCAACACCCAGCCTATAGGAGGTCTCTGTCTTAAGCTGATTGCTATGCCTGTTCAGTTCCTGAGTTAACATCAGACAACAGATATTGTGCTTAAACTCACTCTCATAGGAGTGTGCAGTGCTGTCTACTTGGCTGATGACCTGCAATGCAGAAGGAGAACCAATTCACGCTTGTCTCTACGTCTCTGAGTTGTGTCAGGCCCAGAAAGAGGTTACTTGGTTCCTCTGCCACCTGAACATAGGTTGTAGAAAGTTCTGTCTAGTGGAATGTAGTTTAGGTCGTGACTCTTACTGACACTGCTGTTCTTAATTCAGGTGACGATGGGAAACTCCGAGAGTCAGTACACCCTACAAGGACCTAAAAATCATAGCAATACTATTACTGGTGCTAAACAAAAGCCTTGCTCCCTGAAAATCCGTGGCCTTCATGCCAAGGATGACAAGTCATTGCATGGATGGGGTCATGGCAGCAGCGGAGCAGGGTACAAGTCCAGGTCATTGGCCCGAAGCTGCCTTTCTCACTTTAAGAGCAATCAGCCTTACGCATCCCGACCAGGGGGCCCCACGTGCAAAGCCTCCAAAGGCAGTGCCTACGCCAAGCATAGGACAGGTGCCGCAGGGTCAGATCTCCAGGGCACCGATGCCGCTTTCTCACCCGAGAATGGCTTCCACTATGTCGGACGCCCGCCCGAGGAGAACCACTCGGCCTCGAGGGACTGCCGCAACGGGCACCTTCTCAACTGCTACGGCGGGAACGAAAGCATCGCGTCCACCCCGCCGGGCGAGGACCGCAAGAGCCCCCGGGTGCTCATCAAGACGCTGGGCAAGCTGGACGGCTGCCTGCGGGTAGAGTTCCACAGCGGCGCCGCGCCCCCGGGGGCCTCCCCCTCCGGCGGCCCGGTGCAGCTGCTGCGCTACTCGGCCGGTTCCCCGCCCAGCCCGCGCGCCTCCCCGGCCGCCGCCGCGCGCCCCCGCTCCAGCAAGGGCAGCTCGCTCAGCTCCGAGTCCTCCTGGTACGACTCGCCCTGGGGCCCGGCCGGCGAGGTCAGCGAGGCCGAGGGCTCCTTCGCCGCGCCTGACACGCCCGAGCCCGGCCTCCATGCTGGCTTCCCGACCAGGGATGCTCCAAAGCCTTTCAGCCAAAGCGCCTCCCTCTCATCCCTCCGGGACCCCTACCCCAACGCCTCCCTGGGGAGCCTGGCCCCCGCGGCCCTGCGGCTTTCCGATGACTACATGGGCACCCGCGCCAGCCTCAGTGCCCGCGTCTCCTTCGCCTCAGACATGGACGTGCCGGCCCGCGTGGAGCGCGGGGAGCCCGGGCAGTTCGCGTCCTTCACCCTCCCTTGCCGCAAGTCCAGGGCCCTGGGCGAGGAGTCCTCCAAGAAGGACACCCTGAAAGCCAGGATGCGCCGCATCAGCGACTGGACGGGAAGCCTCTCGAGAAAGAAGAGGAGACTCCAGGTGAGTCAGACTGGAGTGCCGGGAGAGATGCTCTTCGATTGGTTTTCTATCTGCAAAACGGGAAGGCTAGCAGAAGGTACTGCAGAGAGCATCCTGAGACTTAGATGAGCTGCTGAGAGTGGTTAGCCTAAGGCTTGGCACTTCTTGTTTTGGGGTGTATGTGTGTGTATCTGTGTGTGTGGGTGTGTGTGTGTGGGTGTGTGTTTTCCTTTTGCGTCAAACGTGCATTTTCACTCTGAACCCTCCACTTCAGTCATTCCCATTCTGTCCAATCTTGCACCTCCTGGATTCTGGAGTAAAATCCACAGGCCACATCTAAAACCTAGCCAAACTGTTCTTAGAAAGAACAGCCTTAGGGAGGCTCCCCAGTGACCTGGTTATCTGAGTGCTCAGCTAAACCTCATTCTCAAAGCCTAGAACGAAAGGAAGAGAGAGAGGCTGTTGTCGTTTTGGGATGAGTAGCCTTCCTGAGCTCGATATTACTTTAGCGAAATTAAAATTCCTATTGTTCATTTAGTACATTGGGAAAAAAAAATGTGTATAATCTCACCACCTCCTCATGGGGACAGCTAACAGTGTTGAAAACATCTTGACCTGAGCACATGGAATTGCAAAAATATGATGTTGATAAAACAAGAATCATGATGGTGACAGTAATACTTGTAATGGGCATATAAAGTTTGAATGGGGGAAACAAAATGACTTCAGTGCCAGCAAGGAAAGTAATAGTTTGCCCTCTTCGGTAATGAGAGGCAGTTGCTAGGTTTTTTAATTGTTCTTTTGTTTTTGGTTTTTTGCTTTTAATTATTTATAGAAGGGAGAAAGTATATTATATATATATTTTTTTAACTCACCTTAAGTCATATTGTTGAAGGAAATTTGAGTGACTTTAGGAATTTGTTGAAGGAAATTTAAGTGACTTTAGGAATTTGTCTCTAGTAGAGTTGCATTTTGACCATCTGAGATATATACAGAATTATAAAATTTTACAGAGTTTTAGGGGTAGAAAACAATACAGCTTCCCTGAGCAGATTGTTTCAGATCTATAAAATGTACCGTTAGTTACTTCCTTCCTAGGCACAAAGTCCAAGCCCCCTGCCCCAGTATTTTACTTTGTCCCTTTCTTCCTCCTCTCAGGAGGAGACTGAGAATAGATGACCAGTGTCCAGTTTCAGAACTCTTCATATCCCTGAATGCAATAATCTGCTTCCTCCTGACTCATTACTTGTTCAGGTCAAACCATTAAGTAGTAAAGATTTCTTTGACCTTTCTCTCAGCTGTCAAGTAAGCTTGACAACTGACAGCAATCGAACGTAAAGGGAAAGATAGCTCCTACTTTCTGGGGACCTGTAGTCCCACACAGACAACTTTCTTCTCTTCTTGTTGCAAATGTTGTGTTGTCGACTTGTGTTCAGCACTCATCTCCCGGGACCCCTGAGCCTGTTCCTCCACATCTCTCATTTGCATAGAGCATGGTTCTGTTCTGTGTGTGTGGCCTGGCTTATCCCAGGTCAGTTCCCATTCAGTTCTAAAGCAGACCCTTTGCCACTGTGGACTGACCACATTCCATCCTGTGCAGACCCTTGCTGTCAGCCAGCCCTGGGAAGTGAACCTCCTTCAAGTCTGGGTCATCCAAGACTTAACTGGATGATTTGTAAGTCCATGGAGTTAAGAACAGAATGGTTACAAAATCAAAGGACTTCCTGAATCTGAAAGGACTTCCCCTCATTTGGGCTTCCCAGGTGGCACCCGCCTGCCAGTGTAGGAGATGCAGGTTTGATTCCTGGGTCAGGAAGATCCCCTGGAGGAGGAATGGCAACCCACTCCAGTATCCACAGACAGAGGAGCCTGCTGGGCTACAGCCCACAGGGTTGCAAAGAATCGATTTAACATGCACACGCACCCTCTCATTTTAAAATGAAGAAACTAATGTTAAAGGAGTTTGACGATTTATGGCTAGTTAGTGGAGAAGCGGGGGCCAAAGCCGTTTCTGCTAAAGCTCAGATGTGTGTCTTTTCCACTTGGCTGCATGGCCAAGGTATTCTTGGTAACCGCTAGTAATTTCGGGAGGGTTATTGAACATTAAGATAACAAATTATCTTGGATTTTTAAAAAGTGGCAGCTTTTTGCATTCTGCTTGTGTCAGATTTTGATAATTTATACAGGTGAACAAAATGTTGGTAGGTGTGCCACTTCCACTGGCCTTGGCTTTGTTTTTCTTCTTCCTCTCTTTAAATTTTCTGGTTGGGTTTTGTTTTTGGCCATATGGTGTAGCTGTGGGATCTCAGTTCCCCGACCAGGGATTGAGCCTGGGCCACTGGGGAACTCCTGCCTTTGGTTTTCTTTTATAATTGAAGGTGAAGACAAAGTTTGGGTCTTTAAAAATGCAGTCAGGGTATAGGAGCAGCAAAGTTTGTGACAGTGTACCATAGTTAAGGTACCAAATGCTTATTCTCTTTCACAGACTTCCCTATGCCAGAACAGCTAAGACTCAGAAGGTCTTCTCATGATGTGTAGACGTATTTGTTTTGACTTATAAAAAAAAAAAGTGATGTGAAAAGAGCTATCCTTTCTTTAGAGGGTCTTCAACCACTCTGGGGAGTTACAGACTGAAAGCAAATTCATCAGTGAAGATACTTAGTAGCCGAAAAAGGATATTCAAGCATAGAGGGTGGGGGGATGGGTGTGCAGGAGGGGACTGTGTGTTTGAAGCTGGTGAACGATTTGAGGTGATGTAGCTGTTCTGAGACGGGTCCTTGGTAAACTTTCCATCCTGTAAATCAGGTGGGCCAGGTTATACCGAGGCAACAAAAAGCCCTCAGTTCTCCGAGGTTGAGCACAAATGAGCCTATGTCTTTCTCAAGCTGCGACTCTGGTCTGCACTGATCCCCTCTGGGCCCCCAGGTCCATGGAGCAGTTTCCCTCCGGGACACCCCAAGCCTCCAGGACAGAGGGAGCAGAAAGCTATTGATGGTTTCTGAAGCGCCCACTCAGAAGCCACGCCTTTCACATCTGTTCGCGTTTATTGGTCAAAGTGGGTCACGGGACCACGCTGAACTCCAAGAGAGGGGTGTTGGGAGCAGGGAATGGTCTTGCCAGGGACCCTAGGGGTGAACCCTGACCACGGCTGCAGAGTTGAGAAACTCTTTAAGGACACAGAGACCCCGGCTTTCTGACCCTCTTCATTTTAGACTCTCATTGCCCCCGTGAGGGTCCCGCAGTCCCAGGGAATTTCTGCGGAGGACCAGTGGCCATTACTATGAAAAAAAAGACAGTGGCATGTGAAGAATGACACGGTGAATTGGGTGCTTTTTCCCATAAAGTGAGGAATGGTGATAAGAGTTTTCTTTTAGCTCCCAAGGAATTTAGTGACGTCTCTTGAGTTCCTCTTCACTCTGCTGCAATACTATAGTGTCATCAAGTTATGCTACGTGTCATTTATGATTATCTGATGCAGATAGAAATGGAAATTAGACTTCTTTATGTACATGACTAACATAGCACCTTAGTGTCACACACACCGCACAGTGATCAGGAAATCCAGCTGAGACTATTCAGGGGCCTACCTTTCTCCTGTATTCCTTCCTTCCTTCCTATTAACCTGAAAATGAGTCACTAGCTATTAGGATTCTAGATAGAAAGCTTTACACATTTGTCACAGACCAGGGAAATTCATATCTGTGTATATGAGTCAGTTATAAATGCTAAAATATGTGATCTTTTCTCCATTTTTCAAGGAGGAAAATTTGTCTTTTGCTCTGGTTGAACATTTAAAAGTTAGCATTATGACTTAAGTTTACCTTTTATGAGAACCAATGTCAGGAGGGGTGACAAGTTACACTTCGTTTTGACACTTGATGCTTTTCTCTGGCAGGCTCTCTGCTGGGTTTGAAACACCCCATCACAACTCTTGCTGACTATCAGAAGCAATCCCAGTGTCCTGGGGCTATGAGTCAGAGAGTCCTATTCATAGCTGAAATAATGTCAATATGAGATAAATGAGAAATATTCCTTCATCTCCTAGGAACGTTTGAAGAGCAACACAGTGACAGTTGGGGGGGGGGGGGGACAACCCTTAAACTATTTTGAAAGTTTCCTGTCCAAGTGACTCACCATAGCTGGCTTATTTGCTCTGCTCTTGCATAAGCATCAGGGTATAAATAAATCTGACTATGGGATATCGTATAAACACAGTGGAAGATAATATTTTCATTAGTAATAGCTATGTTTGGGGCTCAGTTGTCTGTAGCCCTTGGGTATTTAGAAGCACTTGTCTTATTGATGATTTTCCTAAAAAAGATAGCAGGTGATTGCCACTTGATTTCCGGATGAAATTTCAGGAAAGAAAACCCCTCCAAACAGGGGAATATTCACCATAAGGTCTTTAGTCAATGGTCCTTGACCCCATTTTCCCTCCTTTTTATTTTAATGGAGAAGGAAATCTAATTGAAAATTCACTAGCCTCTGAGTTAGAGTGTGTTAAGAGTCTCTGCAGAATTACCTTAACCTAAGCTGTAAATTTGAAATGTCAGAGTCTTTTAAGTCATAAATCAAGCTTACTGTCTTTATTTTTAAAAAGATTTGTTTGTTTATTTTTGGCTACATCGGGTCTTAGTTGCTGCACTCAGGATCTTGGTTACATGCAGGACCTTTCATGATGGGCTCCTCTTCAGCTGAGGCACGTGGAATCTCTAGCTGTGGCTCGTGGGCTTAGTTGCCTCTTGACATGTGGGCTTCCCAGGTGGTGCTAGTGGTAAAGAACCCACCTGCCAATGCAGGACACATAAGAAAAGCAGATTTGATCCCTGGGTCAGGAAGATCCCCTGGAGGAGGGCATGGCAACCCACTCCAGTATTCTTGCCTGGGGAATCCCATAGACAGAGGAGCCTGGCGGACTATGGTCCATAGAGCACAAAGAGTTGGTCATGACTGAGGTAACTTAGCATGCACGTATGGGATCTTAGTTCCCCGGCCAGGGATTAAACCTGCATCCCTTGCACTGGAAGGGAGATTCTTAACCATTGGACCACCAGGGAAGTCCTCCTAAGCTCACTCTCATTTTTTGATGCCAAGTGTAAGGTAGATTTAGGATGTGTGCATGTTCAGTTACTTCAGTTGTGACCAACTCTTTGCCACCCTGTGGACTGTAGCCCACCCGGCTCCTCTAAGGGATTCTCCAGGTGAGAATATTGGAGTGGGTTGCCATTTCCTCCTCCAAGGGATCTTCCCAACCCAGGAATTAAGCCTGTGTTTCTTATGTTTCCTGGCAGGCGGGTTCTTTACCACTAGTGCCACCTGGATTTAGCCCTAGATTTAGGATGCTCAGGGGTGGTTGGTTTACACTTTTTAAGCATTGACTCCCCTCCCTATACGCTGGTTCGGGCAGTACTGTCTCTATGATTCTTTCTGGTTTGCAGACTTGCTGCATTAAAAAAAAAGACTCTTGCTTTGCAGCATTTCTATTAGCAAGCCACACTATTACATGCACACTGTGTTGGGGAAGAGGTGCTTTGGCTATATGTAACTTCTGATGGGTGGTCATCTTCGTTGCTCACAGGAGCCGAGGTCCAAGGAGGGCAGTGACTACTTTGACAGCCGTTCGGATGGGCTGAACGTGGATACGCAGGGGCCCTACCAGGGGTCTGTGTCCCTGTGGTCAGGGGGCTCCACTCAGATCCTGTCCCATAGAAGCGAATCTGCTCATGCGATTGGCAGCGACCCCCTCCAGCAGAACATTTATGAGAATTTCATGCAAGAGCTGGAAATGAGCAGGACCAACACGGAGAACCTTGAGACGTCCACGGAAACGGCCGAGTCCAGCAGCGAGTCGCTCAGCTCTTTGGAGCAACTGGACCTGCTCTTTGAGAAGGAGCAAGGGGTGGTGCGCAAAGCTGGGTGGCTCTTCTTCAAACCCCTTGTCACTCTGCAGAAGGAAAGGAAGCTGGAACTGGTGGCCCGGAGGAAATGGAAGCAGTATTGGGTGACACTTAAAGGTATGTGGTCTTCACCACCCAGGGGGTCCCAGGAGTTCTTACCTCTGGTCTCCTCTTTCCTAGGAAATGTCAGCAAGTCCAGGCTGGACTGGAGTTCATGTGCAGGCATCTGATCTAGAACCTTCCAGCCTGCTTTCCTAAAATATCTTCTCAAACCTGTATAATGTGTTCATTTGACAGTCGTATGCATCCTTCATTCTATTGAGTGATGATTGAATGTAACAACTATTGCTTATTATTTTATAGGGGTTTCTGTACTACTCTTTTAATACTTGTCCTGCATTTGGGGGATGGGAGGGGAGCCCCGGATAAGTAACCAGGTGTAGTTGAGTTATTTGGAACGTTGAGCATGGATTGTGCACATGTTCAGAACCCCAGAGAGGCAGTCCTCCCCAGCTTGTACAGTGAAGAATTTCATCCGCGTCATTTGGTTTGTGTCACTCCACGTTGATGAGCTAAGAGGAAATAGGAGAAAGCCTTTGTTTTGTGAGGATGATAAAAGTTTTTCACAAGCCTTACCATTTAAAAATTATAATAGCCTCTCACATTGTGGATGGATAGATTATTTGAAGTGATCTGAGGCTCTGAGTCAGGATCGTGTTGATTTATACAGATGTGAACGCCGAGCAACCCCATAGCCCCAGGCATTTCTGCACAGCTGTCCTGAGACTCTTTGTGAGAGGAACCTGGTGTGGTTCCTCATTAGCAGCTGGCACCCTTCCTTGTCACAGGAGAAGGCAGAAATGGGGGACATGCTGCACAGAGTGCAGGTGAAAGGCCCAGAGCCATCTGCAGTGCTCCCCATATTTAGAAATTGTGAGCTCTGGGGAGCCGGCATCAATTCATTACCCAGCACCCTCTGGGAAAGGGACACAGAGAAGCCATCTCATCACTAGGTAACAACTTCCCCCAGCAAACTGGAGGTTTTATGCAAGCCTAGACTCGGCATCCCTCACAGGTGCAGCCCTCTTTTCCAGTTCTCGATTGGATCCTCGTGATACCTTGTGGCTGAGGAAGGCAAAGGGCAACTCCCTGGGGGAGGCGGGGTCTTCTGCGGAAGGAAGGAAGAGATTTGGAAAGCTGGAGTAATGGATTGGATCCAGCAAGATAACATTTTAAAGGGATAAGTTGATGCTTTTAAGGTTTAATGATCAAAGAACTACCCAAGTGCGCGAGAGGGTGATGTGGCTCTAGAGCGTGTCAGACACTTTTCTTCAACGTGAAGTTTGTTTACTAAAATGGATGCTTTGAAACGCTGAAAGCAGGACACTTTCCCTGCCTGCCTTGTGGCTTTGAAACCCCCAGCGCAGACCCATGGTGGTGGGGGGGCGGGGGGGGGGGGGACGGTGTGCGTCTGTGTGTCCATATCCTGCTTTGAGAAGCACAGCCATTGGTGACACCGAGGGGCTGTAGAGCTGTGCTATATGGAAGATGGCAACGATTTAGCAACATTTAACCTGGAGGACTGAGAACTGGGGTGACAGTGAGTATAGCAGTCTACGGGAAGAGACACTGAGTTTATTCTGGTTTATCAGAGGTTGGGACAGGACTGAGAGGTAGAAGACAAGCTGATGGTGAATTAGTATAAAAAATACACGAAGGGAAAAACCAAAAACCTTTCCCGAGTTTGTGCTCCCGGAGATGTTTGTAGTGTCAGGTGGTTGGAGGCCCCTGGGGGAGGTGCGGGCAGGTGTCACTTAAGGTTGAAAGAGGACATCCCTAGAACACTGTCTCCCATCCTGGCAGCTGCCCGGGGAGCCTCTGGCTGCTGGCTTCCGGGGCACGGATGGTCCTGACTTGTCTCTGACCGTTGTAAGATCCACAGGCCTGCCTGGACCCTTGCTTGTTAAGCATTTGAAGCCCCGTGGATAAAGGATGCTCTCTAGGTGACAGTGTTATAAAACACACATCCCTTTGTTTCCTTTGCAGCCCAGGCTTGGCATGAAGATTCCACCCCCCGCCACCCCAGCATAACCTATCCCATGTGGTTTTCTATGCCTCTTTCCGCTGGGAATTCAGTATGTTGAGTTCAGCTTTCTTGGCTTAGAATCCAAGCTGTAATATTTGAGCTTAACTGTTTGGTTTAATTGTAGTTAAAAGCATATATATATATGTATGTGTATATATATACACGCAGACTCACACACATACATTTAAGCAGAGTTTTAAAATTATCTTTGAAGTATCTATGTAAATAAAGTTGCATTGCTTTTAAGAGAGCAGCTATCAGCCAACCATCTGGTTGCCCACCTACATTGAATGTATAGGTATGCTAAGGGCACACATGTTTTTTAGGGTTTGGAGGATGTAATAAAACTTTAACAAGGGTGATTCTGCTTTCCAGCTGTCTTTTCCAATGAGTGGATTTACGTGTGGTTCGCAGGGGACTTCCTGGGCAGAATGTTGGCAGGGGGGATAAACTGTCCCTCAGAACGCACAGTAGGTGGGGTGCTAGGGCTGGCAGCATCTTGGTATCTGCCCGAAATGACTTTTACTTCCCCTAGATAGAATGATTCAAGCTCCGGCCACTGGGAGCTCAGTGTTAAGGGAACTATTGGAAAGAATTTGGACTGGGGTGGAGCTGGCACTGCTACCCTGGTCCTTAGGTGCCCGGGTCATGGGATGTTCTATGTGCAGCGGTAGCATCAATCAGACGTTTCCTGATGGAAAGATGGGAGGGTTATTTCTAAGTACATCAGTGGCTGGAACAATGCACTGGCTCAGGCCTGCCAGGCCATAAAGGTCATGCCCCTTCCCCTTGTTCTAAGAGGCTCTCTGCATTTGGATGTGTGTTGATCGTGGGAGGAGAGATTGCTCACTGCCCCGCTCAGAGTACTCAAGAGATCAGAGAGTACCAGGGAGGGAGAAAGCGCTGCCTCAGGGATGCCGTTCCTGGGGGCAGAGCTGGGGTCGTGCCCCTTTTTTTCCTCCTGATTTCTATGCTGTGCTGGGTTCCATTGTAACCTTGTGTGACCATGTTTCCCTTTTCTCCCTTCTTCTCGCTCCTTTCCTACATGGATCCTCAGGACCTGTGACAGGGGCCATACTGTGCTCTTCTCTTTCACAGGATGCACGCTGCTGTTTTACGAGACCTACGGGAAGAATTCCATGGATCAGAGCAGTGCCCCCCGCTGTGCCCTGTTTGCAGAAGACAGCATAGTGCAGTCTGTCCCAGAACATCCCAAGAAGGAAAATGTTTTCTGCCTCAGCAACTCCTTCGGGGATGTCTACCTGTTCCAGGTACTGCTGAGCTTTCTAAATGGATGGTGGAGGCGAGATCTTATGTCTTGTTAGGATGAGAAGGATCCGAATTAAGAGGCATGACTTAGCAATAAAATCGAGTAAAAGCCGTTAAACTTTGGATTAAAGTTTAAGCAAGAGAACTGGCCTCTGCTGACTGCCAGGCACCATGGGGCTGTCACCATTCAGTTGTTCACCCAGCAAGCATTTCTTGGGTGCCTGTGTGCCTGCACGTGTGCTAAGTCGATTCAGTCGTGTCTGCCTCTTTGAGACCCCATGGGCTGTATCCCACCAGGCTCCTCTGTCCATGGGATTCTCCAGACAAGAATACTGGAGTGGGTTGCCGTGCCCTCCTCCAGGGGATCTTCCTGACCTAGGGATCAAACCTGTGTCTCTTACGTCTCCTTCATTGGCAGGCAGGTTCTCTACCACTAATGCCATCTGGGAAGCCCCGTATTTCCAGTATTCCACTCAAATTCTCAGTATTTACAGACAACTATTTTAATATTATAGTGCCCTCCCGGAAATGTTCTTTTATTATAATTTTTCATAATTGAGTCCATACCATGGATATAATTTCATATCCAGGTTTCAAAATGTAGCATTTTGCTCCTAATATTTCCTCATCTTATTAAAATTATGAAGGTAGCCTGCTCTTTTAGAGAGCGACGAGATGTACACTGCGTGAATATACCCTGTTTTTTCCTTTTTTGTATCTCTGTTACTCTCTTGCTGCATGAACAGCTTGATTCTGGTTTGTCTTCCCGTCATATCTGGGGCCACGTGACACCCTTGATGCTCTCCCAGGCCCTCTGGAGTCACAGAAGCCTGCAGATCTGTGTTGAGTGTGTTTTTTAAACTTAAAGAGTTTTTATGAAGTGGAGGTATTTGGGGGTTTTACATATCCAAGCCCAGGCTGCCACGTGGGAGAACACTTTTGTGGAGAAACAGTTCCAAATCTCTTCCCCCTCCCTACCCCCCGCCCTCTCTGTGTTTAGGCCACCAGCCAGACAGACCTGGAGAACTGGGTCACCGCCATCCACTCGGCCTGCGCATCCCTCTTTGCAAAGAAACACGGCAAAGAGGACACAGTCCGGCTGCTGAAGAACCAGACCAGAAACCTCCTCCAGAAGATCGACATGGACAGCAAGATGAAGAAGATGGCGGAGTTACAGCTGTCCGTGGTGAGCGACCCAAAGAACAGGAAGGCCATAGAGAACCAGGTACAGATTATCTATGAGTGTCTCCTCCTGTTACTCACCTCCCTTGCAGCAAACTCAGATGGGGGAGCTGGTTCTTACACCTATGGCGGAAATAGTTTCTGTGGTCTCTTGGTTCAAGTACTTAAATGGGTGCACTTTTGTCATATGGGAAATAAGATCTGCTTTGGTGGCTGTATACCGATAGTGGAACATTTTATGACCAAATGTTGTTTTCTCGTATTGAGGAGCTCCTGTTTGCCTAGCTGATTCTGTGAATATTGTCACTTGTGGAACAAAATTTGTATATTAAAACTACTGGATTCTCATATGTATTAGGTATGATTCTAATGCAGAGAATGGCTTCAAAAACAGTAGTTTGGTTGTTGTTCAGTTGCTATGTCGTGTCTGATTTTTTGTGACCTCACGACCTGCAACACATAAGCTTTCTTGTCCATCACTATCTCCCGGAGTTTGCTCAAACTCATGTGCATTGAATGTGTTGGTGATGCTATCCAACCATCTCATCCTCTGTCACCCCCTTTTCCTCGTGCCCTCAATTTTTCCCAGCATCAGGGTCTTTTCCAGTGAGTCGGCTCTTTGCATCAGGTGGCCAAAGTCAGTATCAGTCCTTCTGATGAATATTCAGGGTTGATTTCCTTTAGGATCGACTGGTTTGATGTCCTTGCTCTCCAAGGGACTCTCAAGGGTCTTCTCCAATATCACAGTGTGAAAGCACTGGTTCTTCGGTGCTCAGCCTTCAGTGGTTTTGTATAACATAGCTATTCCTGTATCTGTGGGTTTGGGGGAAAAATACTATTTTTTGGCTTGTTTTTTCTAACAGATGAGGTGCTAAAGAAAATGCTTTCTTTGGCCTGTTTCCACATTCATCTAGTAATTAAGCAGCTACTTTCTATGCTGCTTGCATTTTACAGGGTGGGAAGCAGCTTAGTGTCAGTCTTCTTTTCCTCAGACAAGCTGAACACTTAGACAAGTGTCAGTGATATTTCTAGCACCCATCTCTTCAGTCAGGTTCCCTGGGAAACAGACTGAGATAGAGATTTGCATGTGAGGAGTTTTATTAGGAATGCTCTCAGGAGTAAGGGAGTGAAGTGAAGTCGCTCAGTCGTGTCCGACTCTTTGCGACCCCGTGAACTGTGGCCTACCATCCTCCTCTGTCCATGGGATTCTCCAGGCAAGAATACTGGAGTGGGTTGCCATTTCCTTCTCCAGTGGATCTTCCCGACCCAGGGATTGAACAATGGGTCTCCCTCATTGCAGGCAGACGCTTTACCCTCTGAGCCTTCAGGGAATTAAGGAGAGACTCTGGTTCTGAATTGTGCGGAGCTGGTTCCACAGGGGGCTTAGCAGCTGGGATGGCAATTCAGAGTTGCTTGCTTCTAGCGGGGCATGCCATGGCAACTGATCAAGGTTGCTGCCTTCAGAGGGGGCAGATTCCCAAAGAGAGACCTATTTGTGACCCATGGGCAGCTGAGGGGAAGAATGCCTTTGTCTTCAAAGGGGAATCAGGTGGTGCCCAGCAGTATCCACTACAGTCCCCTTCAAAACCAGTGTCCGATGACTTGGAAACTTGAAGAGGGATAGGCTGAAGATGGGTTGGTGTGTGCCTGAATCTTTCGTCCTTTTCACTTTGTAAATTATTATAGAGAGACTAGGTTCTTTAAAAAAAATTCCATGGCAACACAACAATTTAGATTCCCCATAGAAATAATTTTGTCTGCAGCTTTTGACTTAAATCACAAATCGTCTTCTATTTGTGTCTGAATGTTTAACCTTGCTTAGAATTTATTTTTCTGTCTGCATATACATGAAGAACTTAGAATGTGTGGTAAGAAATTCCTGGCTGTAAATAAGAAACAGATAAAAGGCTTGCATTCAAACGATATATTTGTGACACACTAAGAATTTGGAATCTATCAATTGGCAATAGTAAAATAACCAAGTAATTCCTATCTCCTGCCCCCTCATCAGGTGTTTCTAAATGATGGTGCCGTTGAATGGATTTCCTGGTGATACCTGGATCTGTCTTTGCTTCTCTTTTTCTGACATCTTGTGTTGTCTTTCTCCCTACCCAATTCTTCCCTCTCACTATTTGTCCATCTTTAGGTATTGACATACCTAATAGATGCCTATAGCTTCAACAAATAAAAATAATTTTAAAATACAGATTCCGTTTCTAAGAAATGTATCATTTAGTTAGAAAGCAGGCCTCATAAGCATGAAACTAATGAATATTCTAGAATGATGTAAATTAGGGCATAGTCATCACATGCTGCGAGGGATCAGGGGTTGAGCTTGTGCTGTGGTTTTGAGGAGGTGGAGGAAACTTCCTGGAAGAATAGGGCCCTAAAAAATTGGCAAGAGATGTGTAAGTATGAAAGCTAAACCCTATTGGGAAGAGAGTGTGGCACACAGTAGGACAGTTTGGTGGTATAGTTGACCCTTGAGTAACACAAGGGTTATGGGCTCTGACCCTCTGGCAGTTGAAAATCCACATATAACTTATAGTTGGCCCTCTGTTTTCAACTAACCACAGTCATATAGTACTGTAGTATTTACTTAAAATCTGTGTATAAGTGGACCCGTGCAGTTCAAATCCTTATTGTTCAAGGGTCACATGTAGGAGTAACAGAGTGGTGCCTTGGGTCTCCTGAGCACACGGGAGCCGAGATGTGGGCTGGAAAGGGATGAAGAGATGGAGGTTTGGTGGGGCAGGGACTGGTGTAGCTTTATCAGGGTCTGTGAGATAACACTGGGATGTAAGCCTCTAGACCTAAGGGAGGAACATGGGTTTTTACATTGTGATGAAAGCATGATGAATGCATCCTCTTTGGAAGATTAATCTGGCAGTGGCTTGGATAGGAGTCAGAATGACCCTGCTGTGCATGTGCAGCTACCAAGGTCTGGACCAGAGTAACAAGACAGAAGTGTAACAATTTATATGGAAGATGTTCCTCCAAATGCATCATTTTCGATAATTTTATAGAATATTACAAATAGTTTCCTATGCATCTGAATTGAAATGTTCCTCAAACAGAAGATTTATTTATAGTGTGGCATGTGGGATCTTAGTTCCCCAGTCATGGATTGAACCTGTGCTCCTTGCAGAGGAAAGTCTTAACCCTTGGATGGTCAAGGAAGTTCCAAAATATGCTCTTTATTTAACGAGTGACAGCTAGCAAACTGCAAACTAGAACATTGATAGTTTTGCCCAGGAACTGAAAAGGAAGTTGAAGCTGCCAAGGAGAACGGTGGGAGTGGAAGGTTTTGGGGGTTTTGACAAGGCCGCATCTGCTGGGGACAGACACATCTCTGCCCTTGGCCGCCTCCTTCCCAGAGCCTGGCCCAGCCCATGTCTGGGAAGAGTCTGGCCCTGGGGCTGGCCCTGACTTCCCAGCTTTCTGTCTGGGGCAGGCAGGGATGTGATGCTGTGTCCCAATTCACATGACAAGCGAAAAAGCCTGAGAAGGAAGAGAAAGGTTTTCTTCACACCATGTCTCCCTCGTGGTCCTGAATTTCCAGGATCCAAAAGCCACGATAGTCTGTCTGTCATCAGAGATGCAGCTCGTGGGCTCAAGTGCCCCAGTTAGACTCTCATGCTGATTGTAGTGGCAGAAGGTATGGTTTTAACTGGCTCGCTAACATTTAAAGCCATACTTTAGTCTCCTGGACACCCAGCTTAGAGTTTTCAGTTCCTTATGTGTTGTCAAATGTTTAGGTCCAGGGAGAAGAAAGGGAAATTGGGCAACGTTGAGCTGGTCCTGGCGTTTTTTTTTTTTTTTTTTTGCCTCTTGTTTTCTTTCTCTGTGGCCACAAGAAGTCCAAGCAAACATTTTTTTTTAATTTAAATTTTCATTAACTTTAAAATTTTTCATTAATTAAAACTAAATTTTCATTAATTTTTTTCATTGTTGGTAAATGCTTCATTTATAATGTCAAAATTGGTGCTGTTTTTTTCTTGGGAGAGGGGGATTACTTTCATATGCCCCCCCTACACAGATCCAAGGGTCTCTGGTGGTTGGATGGCCTGGAGAGGAACTCTCTTAAAGAATTATGGTAATTATAACTTGTGACCCATGTGCATTCTTTGGCGGAATCATTGCATGAGTATTTAAAGCACTGTGCTAATACTACTGATTTTTCATTTTGGTTTTCCCCCCTCCCACCCACCTCCCCCTTGCTCTCACCCTTTCCCCCACACCCTTCCCTTGATCCCTTCCCCTGCACACAGTCACCTTCTCATATTATGCTGCTGAATTTCTGGTAAGAAACAATTGGGTTGATCTTTAGGCATTCCACCTGAAAATATTCTCCTTAGCAGACCCACAGTTTTTAAGGTTGTAATTTATTCATGTTTTCCCAGAGGGCTTTGCAGCAGGTAACGTGAGCTACATTTGCTGTGCCCACTGTTCTTAACTCACTTGCTAGATGGTTATAAAAAAAACTATTTTTCTCTATACTTGCAGGCACAGAGTATGAAGCATTAATCGGGGGGAAGCAGGCACGTGCTTAAGATTACTTTTATGAGATGGTTTTGGACTAGAGAATGTTCTATGACATATAAAGGCAAAAGTATTTACAAATCCAGTCAATAAGAACACGATCTCCTAAATATCCCAGAAGTATATCGTTTTCTCTAAAATGCCTTTTAAGAACTTCTTTAAAAGAGCAGTGCTTTATCCAATTACCATTGAAAACTCTCAACCTCACTCTATTTTATTTTACATACAAGGAAATAATTTATTTACGCAGCACTTTTCCCCGGAGATCCCAAGAACCTCAGATCTAGTCAACTTGTCACCTAATGAGAGCTGAACTGAGAGTGTACATTACATCATGCGAGATAAAGTCTCTGGAACAGGTTTTCTTTGAAGAGCTTTGGTTGGAGGAGCTCCTTGTCAATTCCCTTTTCAGATAAAGTCACTATTGCAGTAATAACAGCTGAGTTTCAAGCCGTCATGTGGGGACATGCTTGGCTTAGAAGAGACCATCATGTGCTCTTGTCTGCAGGCCTTTTGGTGACTCTTTGGGGTGGGATGACGCCACTTGCATTTGGGCACGTCCAATTGGGAGCAGACCGTCCACAAGGCAGTTCCTTTTGAAGTTCTGAGGGAGGAAGAGCTGTAAATTAGGTCCAGTTAGTACTTGATTTTCCTTTCCATTTATTATTTTAAACAAGTGAATAAAACCTCCCCACCCTTAGGCGATCTTGGCCTCCTCCCGGATGGCTCCCTCTCCTGATCCTGACTCTCTGGGCCTTTCTCACCTCCTGGGGTCAGTTAGGAGCAGGGAGGTGATAACCCTGGAAGGAGCAAACTGTCAGCTGGTGGGTTTGGGACTGCACTGGGTTTTGTGAACCGTGGGCTTTGTTTTCAATATTTGCTTAGTTTTTTTATTTAAAAATATTGATTTATTTATGGCTGGGCTGGGTCTTCATTGCTGTGCAGGCTTTGCTCTGGTTGCAGAGCAGGGCCCACTCTCTAGTTGTGGTGCGAGGCCTACTCATTGTGGTGCCTTCTCTTGTTGCAGAGCACGTGGGCTCAGTAGTTGCTGCTCACAGGCTCTAGAGCACAGGCTCAGTAGTTGTGGCACATGGGCTTAGTTGCTCTGCAGCGTGTGGTATCTTCCCGGACCAGGGATCGAACCTCTGTCTCCTGCATTGGCAGGCAGACTTTTCACCACTAAGCCACTAGGCAAGCCCTTGCGTAAAGTTTTAAAATCAAAAAAGAGGATGGATTGAGCTCAGACCACTGGAAACGGCAGTGAAGGGAACAAAAGGAACAAAACCTTGAGGAAAATATGATCTAGGGGGTGTAGCGTGGAAGCAATACGAGGAACAAAGCATTGGAGTGTGTTTGTGAAGGGGGTCTGAGGGAGACAAGGCCAGATTACCAGGGGCCAGGCAGCACAAGGCATCCTGCAGCAGGCTGGAGGGGTGGCATGTAGAAGAAGCGCTGAGGATGGAAAGTTAACATCCAGTTAGTTCAGACTCTGGGCCAGGTAAGCGTGCGAACTGGGATTTTGAAGAAGACACTGTCTTTGCCCTCAGGGTGCTCCTAGTCAAGCAGGGTGATAGACAGCTAAGCACATAATTTTGACATAATAGAATGAATTCAGAGCAGATGATATTCCAGAGTGTTGTGAAAGACACACACGGAGTTCAGCCTCCTATGTAGTCAGGGAGGACTTCCTGGAGGAGCGATGCCTGAACTGCCTCTCAAAGAAAGAGGAGTTAATCAGGAGAGGAATAGCAAAGGGAATTCCAGGCCAGGGGTTGGCGTGAGCCAAGGCAGAGTGCTCAGAAATGATGCGGTCATCCTGGCAGTTTGAATTTTCAGCACATGTTGGGTAGGTGGTGAGAGATGCGGTGTAGCAGAACTGTCTTCTCTCTTCTCTCTAAGGCTGCAGAGGCTGCTGGTTTTGCTCTTCCTCAGGTGCTTGGGCCACACAAGGCCAGAGTGGTTTGCATCTAACAAGAGAATCTGACCATCAGATTCCCGGGATTAAAAATTGCGCAGTAGTTCCCTGTTGCTTCCAAGATAAAGTCCCTGATGACATCTCTCCTCCTTGACCTTTAGCTGCAACATCAAGCTTCCTGTGGGTTCTACTTCTTTCTTTGGATTTTCCCTCAGGCAGAGAGGACCCACGTGGACCACATGGCTACTTGCAGACTGCCCCGTCCCCTCCCCTATCATTGGACTCATCCCTGCTTGACTGTGATGAAGGGTTTAGCTCCTCCAAGGAGCTGCCCTTGACCGCCCTCCCCACCCCTCCATCAGGGACCCCTACTATGCGCCGATAATTTTCAGGGTCGCCCTCTGTCTCGCACACTGTTCTGTAATTATCCCTTTGAGTATAAGGTCGCTCCTGGAATAGAATAAGAGCTCCTAAGGGATGAGTAACTGCCCCTCCCCCACCATCTGTTTCCCTGGTACTTGGTTCCGGGTAGATCGTGGACAGCCCTCTGTCTCCTTTCCTCTTCCCTGGGCTGGTCCCCACCCCAGCCCCTCACCAGCTCCTGGCTCCTTTGCGTCGGGCTTCGCTCTTTGATTCACCAGTGAGCATCTCCTTTCATGTCTCACTCTTCATCCTCATGGTTTCCAAGGCTACCACTCAGGACTCCTCAGGCCGGGATCCTGTGTGAGTCTACAGTCACTCCACATGGTCAGGGTGTCTGTATCATCCATCTGATGGTGAGTGTGTACAGGGTGTCTGTATCACCCATCTGGTGGTGAGTGTGTAGACGCTGGGACAGATGAAAGAAACGGTCCAGTGTCATCACATGGTGTCAAGCGTCCGAGCTTGAACACAGATCTGCACTTCTAATGGGATCCAGCCTCGCAAAAAGATTTGTGAATCCGGTTGCGCTTTGCTGGCTAAGGAGCCAGCTGATGCACAGTTTTGTGGCAAGTAGAAATTAATCTTTAATTTGCTTGTTTTCTTAACTTGAATGTTTCAGCGGGATATGATGGGAAATATATTTATTATGAATGCATTTGGCAAGTGAATTTGATGGCATGTGAATATCTGAAAGGGAAAAATAAAACATAACCAACGTTCTAAACCAGTAGCTGGTTGCTCTACCTACCAGTTAACTCAAGTGTTTTCTGTGTTACTAGCTGGGTTCTTCTGTGGAGGTCGGTTTTAGTGCTTGGAAAATATTGTATGGGAGTTTTTCAACTCACTGCCAAAAAAGGAAAAATGAATTATCTTTTAGGACCAACTTAGAAAGGGACAAATGACCGAATACTGTGATCAGATGGCTAAACGGTAGAAAATATTTTTCTAGGAGTGTCGGGTGTGGCAGGAATGTACTTGTCATCTTTTTAATGCATCACTTATTCATCTGTTATTTTTAGCATTAGCCTTCATCTCCTTTCCCTCCCACTTTCTAGAGTGGACCATAGCCTTTCTGAGCTCATTAAATAAACATAGATACATTAGCCATAAAGAGGAAATTTTTGCATTGTGTTTGTGTCAGTGCTTAATAATGGGAGTTTTCCTCAATTTTTTATTAATAATTTTTCTTTTAAAAATGAAAGATAAAACTTCCTTTGCATTCATATTAATTTTGTGTTTTGTGCTAAGAGATGAAAGCTCAAGCTACATAGCAGTTGAGTTTTAATTTTCATGTCCAGATGAAATAAAAAAATGTCTAGGTGCAATAGAATGTAGAAAGAAGGGGGAAACTGTCTTGGTTTAAGGGAACTGATTTGGGGCATTTTCATTTTTGATCATATTAGGAAAAAAATCTCTAGAAATTCCCTGATAAATGTAAGATTGGGTAATATTAGTGTTTTCATAATGATGAAACTTTCTGAGGTAGCATGTATGATAGATACAAAACTGTCTTCTGTTTCTTTCATTTAAAAAGAATGTATCTTTATCTCATCGTTTGAGGGATAAAGGGATAAAGAACATGTTTTCCTTTTAGTTAATGTTACTTTAAATTTGGACCAAACTTGAATATCAAGGCTGGTAGGAAATTGAGAGGCAAGATGTTCGCCCAAACGAGAGAGCAGATAGTCTTGCGGCTTCTCTATAGAACACCTGGGGATTTGTGGGGAGAAACATAGTTGATGATTAGATGAAAATTTAAATGAAAGTTGCACAGTAATTACTAGACAGTGCACGACACCAGCCTTAAGAGCAAGAAGACCTGGGCTCAGGGGCTGTGTTCTAAGTGCTCTGTGGAAGCCTGTTCCCACGTGTTGTTCCCATTAGGATCAGCTTTGGGCCTTGGCCAGCCTGGAAGGGCAGCTTATTGTGTGACCCTGGTCAAGTCACCTCCTTCCTGAGCCTCAGTGTCCTCTGCTGAGGAATGCCTGTGTCCACTGGCATTCCCGGTATTACAAGATCTGTATTAGCTCATGGGTCTGGTGTTTGCACTTCTCTCTTCTCTCCAGTTAACCCAAGCACTTGAATCCATGTCCTCACCAGACTTTTACCTGCATATTCTCCCATGTCCTTCTCTACAACTGCAGTGAGCCTATGGAAAGAAAAATCACTGTTACTTATCCAGGCTCAGATCCTCATTTAACCTCTCTGATTCTGTCCATGAAGAATCACGACCTTTAAAACAAGATAAATATTGTCCTTACTCATGCACTAGATGTGTGACTAATGATGGCTTACTCTGCCACAGAGCACTTCGGGAATGAAGGTGGTGTTAGTCAGGGTTTTCCAGAGAAACAGGACCAATACGATGTGCAGAAAAAATATTCATAAAGAGAGTCATTATAAGGAATTGGCTCATGTGAGTGCAGAGATGGGCAGGTCCCAAGATCTGCGGTGAGTCAGCCAGCTACAGACCTAGAAGTGTGGACAGGGTGGTTCGTATCTGAAGCCTGGCAGGCCTGAGACCCAGGATGAGCCAGTATTTCAGTTCTAGTCATCAAAAGCCAGGAAAGGAGCTGGCACCCCAGTTTGGAGGCCCATCACAGAAGAGGGATTCTGCCTTGCTTGGGGAGGGTCAGACCTTTTGTTCTAGCCAGGCCTTCAGCTGATTGGACGAGGCCCACCCACATGAGGGAGGGCAGTCTGCTTTACTCGGTCTATCCTCTTAAGTGTTGAACTCATCCCTGAACTCTCTCAGAGAAAAACTAAGATTAGTGCTTGACCACACATCTGGGCACCTTGTGGCCCAGTCAAGTTGATGCATAGAATTAACCATTACTACTAAGTTTAGGTTAAAAATGCTCTCTATAGCATGCAGTATTGATTGAGATACTAGTTCTCTTGAAACATAGTCACATATATTAACGAAATTCTTGATCTTGGTAGGATCTGCTTTGGGCTCTTGGAGTCTCCCAGCCCCTTCTTTCTTTCAACAAACCTAAGCATCAGAATCCATATTCCTCCTGTGAACTTACCTGCATTTTGTCCCAGGGTTTTGAGCAGAGAAGTCTGGGTGTGCTAAAGATTACAAAATGTTTCTGACAGAATTTGGAGATTCCCTGTGTATTGTTTAGGATAGAGCTGTCTTTTCTTTCCAGTGATGCTTTGATGTGTGGTTATTTAAATACATTCAGTGATGCCTTTTAAAAAAAGCTTTGTAAACTGCAGAAGTCAGTGATAATATGAGATTGTCATCTTCCCTGATCTATAGTGTTTGACCTGGACCTGGGTTTTATTTTATTTGCTATTTTGTCTTTTTGTTCCTCTGTGGATGCTACAGGCTTCTGTATTGTCTGGTACACAATAACTCACTGGTTTCTTTTCCTTTTGTATCTCCACTCTCTCCAGAACCCCTAAAAAGTATCTCATTAGCTGTTTCACATGGAGTTATGAGAGATAGGCTTGAATACATTACCCAACCTAGAAATATCTGCATGTTATTAAAAGATAAAAGAATGTGTCTACAATTGCAGATTTTCAGGTATTAGCTTGTAAAGATATTTGTGAGACAGAACTGGGAGTGTAGTTTTTGCTGGGTATTATAGTTTTCAGTCGGTGTAGTTTGTGGTTACATAATACCCATCCATTACTGCTGGAATCTAGAATTCTCTAATATGGTAAGACTACAGAGAGATTTGCTGTTCAATTTGATCTGCCATGTTAGTGTGGTCCTCACTCAGGCTGGGTACCAGAATTGCTAGAGATGCTTTTAAATTAAATGTCTGCTTTTCTGGGCCTCATACCTAATGAGTAGGCTCATCAAGTAAAAACCTGGGCATTTTTGGTTTTAAAAGCCATCAGGTCATACTGGTATTGATTCAAGGCTGATGTCAGTGGGCTATTACATCACTAGCAAGGTCATACAGTGTCGTCAGTGAAGTTAGATTAGAGATTGAGATTTTTCAGTGCACTCTGGGAGATTCTGCTGTTTTGCTTACAAACAAGGATAAATCAACAAATTACTTGTTTAGATCTTGTAGCCATAATATTTCTTGCCTGTAGAAAGGTGTGCAGTGATCTTCCTAAGAAATGAATAAAGAGAACTTCAGTTCAGTTCAGTCGCTCAGTTGTGTCCAACTCTTTGCGACCCCATGAATTGCAGCACACCAGGCCTCCCTGTCCATCACCAACTCCCGGAGTTCACTCAAACTCACGTCCATCGAGTCAGTGATGCCATCCAGCCATCTCATCCTCTGTCGTCCCCTTTTCCTCCTGCCCCCAACCCCTCCCAGCATCAGAGTCTTTTCCAATGAGTCAACTCTTCGCATGAGGTGGCCAAAGTATTGGAGTTTCAGCTTTAGCATCATTCCTTCCAAATAACACCCAGGACTGATCTCCTTTAGAATGGACTGGTTGGATATCCTTGCAGTCCAAGGGACTCTCCATTACCACAGTTCAAAAGCATCAATTCTCCGGTGCTCAGCTTTCTTCACAGTCCAACTCTCACATCCATACATGACCACAGGAAAAACCATAGCCTTGACTAGATGGACCTTTGTTGGCAAAGTAATGTCTCTGCTTTTGAATATGCTGTCTAGGTTGGTCATAACTTTCCTTCCAAGGAGTAAGCGTCTTTTAGACGGACCCTAAAGAGCACCCAGAATTTGTTCTGCCTTTTCTCTGGAGATGGAGGCAAACAGAGTGTTCATTTCAGAGATCTTTCAAACTACCATTTATTCAGGATCAGGGATTGACCTGGAAAGTGTACTGTGAAAGGTTAGGATCTGTTTGGGTGCAGAGCTTGGCAAAACTGGAAATGCAGTTGCTGCAAATGAAATGACACAGCTCTCATAGGAAATCGTTGTTAAGACTTCACTACAGACCTTCCCTTGAATTTCGAGATTCCTCTGAACACTCTTTGAAGCCCAACTTCTTATTCTGTTCTGAATCTCTGTGTTGGCAACTTCCTAGAGCCTTTCTTTGCCTATTCATTTATGTTTAAATGAAGGTAATGCTTACATATAATATACTTTGACATCCTTGGAAGAAGGGAGAGTGGCCCCCCAGAGTTTGCATTTCTTTATCAATTTATGAATTCAGTTTTGAAGAATACATAGAAAGTTTTATATTGTAAATAATTATATGTGTCTTTAAACATATTTTAAAATTTATTTTTGGCTGTGCTGAGTCGTCACTGATGCACGGGTTTGTTTGTGTGTTTTTCCCTCTCTAGTTGTGGAGAGCAAGGGCAACTCTCTGGTTGGGATACATGAGCTTCTCATTGTGGTGACTTCTCTTGTTGCAGAGCACAGATTCCAGGGTGTGCGGGCTTTAGTAGTCACTCCCAGGCTCAGTTGTTGTGGCATATGGGTTTTTGCTGCTCCGAGGCATATGGGATCTTTCCAGATCAGGGATTGAACCTGTGTCTCCTGAACTGGCAGGCAAATTCTTTACCACTGAGCCACCAGGGAAGCCCTGTGTGTTAGTCACTCAGTCGTGTCTGACTCTTTGCAACCCCATGGACTGTAGCCCACCAGGCTCCCCTGTCCGTGGAGATTTTCCAGGCAAGAATACTGGAGTGGGTTCCCATTCCCTCCTCCAGGAGATCTTCATGACCCAGGGGTTGAACCCAAGTCTCCCGCATTGCAGGCAGTCTCTTTACCAACTGAGCCACCGGGGAAGACCTTGGCCCAGTTATATGCCACTATATATCTATATATACTGCGACTTCTTTATCCATTCCTCTGTTGATGGACATTTAAGTTGCTTCTGTGTCTTGGCTATTGTGAACAGTGCTGCAATGAATATTAGGGTGCATGTAGCTTTTGGAACTGTGCTTTCCTTGGGAAGAAAATACAAAAAAGAGATGATGTATGCATATATATGGGTGATTCACTTTGCTGTACAGCAGAAACTAACACAACATGAAGCAACTACGGAGTGAAGTGTTAATCACTCACTTGTGTCTGACTCTTTGCGACCCTATGGACTGTAGCTCGCCAGACTCCTCTGTCCCTGGGATTCTCCAGACAAGAATACTGGAGTGGGTTGCCACTTCCTCCTCCAGGGAAGCCCTATAAGTGTCTTAATAAAGATGTATAAATGGTGATTCTTCCCCAGTATACTTAAAGTAGGAGTAAAAGCTCTGTTTGTCCTTACGCCTGAAGTTCATCTGCTCTTTCTTGTTTCACGAGTCATTCTGAGAATGTACAGAAATGTGCAATCACTGCCTCCATTCATCCCGCATCTCTTTGTGTGCAGTTCAGTTAATCTGGTTTAAGATCAGAGACTGTGAATGTAAACGTAGCAAAGTAAAGTAACTGACTTACAGTTGGGCATCCTGCCTTAAGCCAGCATGGTTTTCAGCGCTGGAGTTCTCCAAAGGTCATGCCATGGCACCATATGGGGACCACTGGTTTGGTTTTGTCTTTGGCTATCCTGATGTAGAACAGTGCTGCCTGACCCCATTGGTTTTGGCGGGAGGGCTTGAGATGGGGCAAGCAGGGAGGGCTCATTTGAGCCATGCAACACCATCTAAATGATTTTTTCCTTAAAGTTTGTGAAAGGAGTCACATTTTCAATTAGACCTGTGAAAACGCCTCATTTTTATTTAAATTAATCCTATTCTTGCTTAAACAGATCCAGCAATGGGAGCAGAACCTGGAGAAGTTTCACATGGATCTGTTCAGGATGCGCTGCTATCTGGCCAGCCTGCAGGGCGGGGAGTTGCCGAACCCCAAGAGCCTCCTTGCTGCCGCCAGCCGCCCCTCCAAGCTGGCCCTGGGCCGGCTGGGCATCTTGTCAGTTTCCTCTTTCCACGCTCTGGTAAGTTTCCAAGGAAAGGCGGTTCAGCGGCATGCAGGGAGCACTGTGGAAGCTCACCTTTCTCCAGCTGGTTGACACTCGGCTCTGCTGTGACTTAACTCAGTAACTGACCAGGGCCACCCAGGGACCCGGTGCTGGGGGAGGGAGGGTTGGCGTCCTGCTGTTGAGTGTCAGCTTCTCTGCTGCTCGTTCTTGAAATCCAGCTTACCAGGTGGTGCAGTGGGAAGAATCTGCCTGTAAACAAGGAGACACAGGAGATGCGGGTTCAGTCCCTGGGTCGGGAAGATCCCCTGGAGAAGGAAATGGCAACCCACTCCAGTATTCTTGCCTGGGAAATCCCGTGGATGGAGGAGCCAGGGCTAAAGTCCATGGGGTCACAAAGAGTCAGACATGACTGAGCATGCAACCAAGTACCCAGCTACTAAGTATTCCCATCTGCATCTGCCCTTCTGTCTGTTCCACCTCATACAGTCAGGAAGGTGGAATCCCTGAGGAATAGGGACAGTGGTGTGAAGAATCGAAGGGCTGATTGAAAGTGCTGAGATCTTCTGCCGAGAGATCCACTGGGTTTTGTGAGATCATCTCTGCATGGGTGGCTTCCGTGGATAGTATTGGCTCAGTCTGGGGTCTGAAGGTGGTTTTGCCAACCCTGCTGCCCACCCTGGAGAGATGTGACTGTGGGAGCTAGACTTACGTTATCTAGATAAAACATCTCTGGTGAATGTGCCTCTGTTATGTCAGACTTGGAGTAACTCTGGGGACTGGTCAGAACACCTGGCTGCTCAGATGGTAGAAAAGCTGCCTGGAGCGAGGGAGACCTGGGTTGGATCTCTGGGTCGGGAAGATCCCCTGGAGGAGGAAATGGCCACCCACTCCAGTATTCTTGCCTGGACAGTTCCATGGCCAGAGGAACCTGGCGGGCTACAGTCCACGGGGTCGCAAAGAGCAGCTGAGCAACTAACATTTATAGCAAGCAGGGCTTATTCCTATTAGGACATAACTCACTTTTATGGTGTTTCTAAACTGTGTTTAAAATCAGGTATGTTCTAGAGATGACTCTGCCCTTCGGAAAAGAACTCTCTCACTGACTCAGAGGGGAAGACACAAGAAGGGGTTGTTTTCTTCATTAAAAGGCCTGGACACACTTGCAAGAAAAGGGAAGGAAAAAAGACCATCTATAACTCAGGTGAGTTGCTCAGCATGGGAGGGACAGTAGACCAAGCGGGAAATCCCTGATATGCTGTGAATCATAAATGTTCACCAGCCTTCAGAATGAGATCAAAGTTGCTTCAAAGGGATGCAGTCTCAGCATTAACTTTTTTTCCCCAAAAGAAAACACTCAAGTTGCTCACTCTCTTTTTGGCACTCCCAAAGAGGTATTCACACCTTACATCTGCAGCACATGGGAACGCAAAGGTAAGACTCATCAGAAAAGCATCTGTACTCGTCATTGCCTTTGGGAGTAATTGTCATAGATTTTCTGTTATAACCAACGTGTAAAGTTAATAATAGAATAGCAGCAACTGAATTCTGTTGATAGTGCCAGACCCTTTGCTAATTTCATCTGTATGACACGAAGTAGGCATTGTGTCATCACTTATTACAGATGAGAAGCCAGAGACAGGGAGAGGTGAAGTCACTTCCTTTCCTTGTTCCTGAGGCAGCTGAGAGTCAAGGCTGAGGCTTGGTCTACCTGGATCCTACAACACTGGACCATTGTTGCTACCTATTATCCTAGAAAGAGGATGAGTGGCTATTTAAACATGCCAAGTAAAAATAGCCTGAGCACGTATTGTTGAAAGGTGGCCCATGGATAGTGAATTGTTTTTGGAACGTTTTGATTACTCATGTCGGAAATATTTCCTAATGCTGCTAATACAGTATGTGATGATGATTTTTTATGTTGCTGAGCGGTATGTTTTAGGATTATTATTTTTTGTAAGACTATTGGAAAGATAAATGATCACAAAATTAGCTGGTCATTTAAGTGAATGGGGAAAATGGGATGAAGTCCAAGGAAGTTCTTGTTTTTATTTCTGACAGATAGCTGTTATTCTGAATATGCTGGCAGAGAAGGTCACATTTTATGAACTTTATTTTCTAATTTTTTATGGATATACACATTTAACTTATGAAACAGGTGAATAGCAGGGAGAGAATCAGCTTCTATGACCTATCTATAACCCTAAAGCAATAAAGGTGGAAGTAGTAGCAAGTGGATTGGTTGATTGAAAGATAGCAAAAATACATGCAACCCTTTACTTGGCCACTGTTTTTGTATGCTCACAATCAGCAACGATATCATGTTGAAAATTTGTGATTCTATTTGTACTTCAATTGTGAAATTAATCATTTGTTGGTTATAAATGAAAACATTTCTTCATTATAGATTATGGTTAACTATACACCATTGGCTAATGCTGGGCTCATCTCTTTGAATTCAGCTTCTATGAAGTTTAAATAATGTCTTTGAGGCAAATTCTCATTTTAATCAAGATAGCCAATTCTATATAATTAAATGACAACAATAAATATCTTGGTAATTTGCTTATAAAATGTTGACATTTAGCTAATACGATATAAGCTTAATATGGTCTTTACCCCATCATATATGGTAAACGTCCTTAATGTAAAATTTTATGAGAAGCAAAAGCCTTTGTGTGAACATTTTTGTTTTAAAAAGATATGAAGCTAATTGTAGTGTTGGTATTTATATAACTCCAGGATGTCTGGCTCTAGGTGAGTGATCATACCATCGTGGTTATTTGGGTCAGTAAGACTTTTTGTACAGGTTTTCTGTGTAATTCTTGCCATCTCTGCTTAATATCTGCTTCTATTAGGTCCATACCATTTCTGACCTTTATAGTGCCCATCTTTGCGTGAAATGTTCCCTTGGCATCTATAATTTTCTTGAAGAAATATCTAGTCTTTCCCATTCTGTTGTTTTCCTCTATTTCTTTGCATTGTTCCCTTAACCTTTTAAAACAATTTATTGTAAAATTGGAGGATAATTACTATATTGTGATGGTTTTTGCCATACGTTGATATGAATCAGCCATGGGTGCAAATGTGTCCCCTGCCTTGAATCTGCTCCCACCTGCCTCCGCACCTCATCCCTCTGAGTTGTCCCAGAGCACAGGCTTTGAGTGCCCTGCTTCATGCACTGAGCTTGCACTGGTCATCTGTTTTATATATGGTAATGTACACATTTCAGTGCTAGTCTCTCAAATCTTTCTTATCTCTCCTTGCTGTTCTTTGGAACTCTGCATTCAGATGGGTATATCTTTCCTTTTCTCTTTTGCTTTTCACTTCTCTTCTTTTCAAAGCTATTTGTAAGGCCTCCTCAGACAATCATTATATGATTTTGCATTTCTTCTTCTTGGGGATGGTTTTGATCACTGCCTCCTGTGCAGTGTTAGGAAATGTACAATGTAAAGTCAAGTGGGCCTCAGGAAGCATTACTACAAACAAAGCTAGTGGAGGTAATGGAATTACAGCTGAGTTATTTCAAATCCTAAAAGATGATGCTGTTAAGAGCTGCGCTCCATATGCCAGCAAATTTGGAAACTCAGCAATGGCCACAGGACTGGAAAAGAACAGTTTTCATTCCAATTCCAAAGAAGGACAATGCCAAAGAATGTTCAAACTACCACACAATTGCATTATTTCACACGCTAGAAAGGTCATGCTTAAAATTCTCCAAGCCAGGCTTCAATAGTACACGAACCGAGAACTTCCAGACATAAAAACTGGATTTAGAAAAGGCAGAGGAACCAGAGATCAAATTGCCAACATCTGTGGGATCATAGGAAAAGCAAGGGAATTTCAGGAGAACATCTACTTCTGCTTCATTGACTGCGCTAAAGCCTTTGACTATGTGGATCACAACAGACTCTGGAAAACTCTTTAAAGAGATGGGAATACCAGACCATCTTACTTGCCTCTTGAGAAACCTGTATGTAGGTCAAGAAGCAATAGTTAGAACTGGACATGGAACAATGAACTGGTTCCAGATTGGGAAAGGAGTATGTCAAGACTGTATATTATCACCCTGCTTATTTAACTTAAATGCAGAGTACATTATGCGAAATGCAAAACTGGATGAAGCACAAGTTGGAAACAAGATTGCTGGGAGAAATATCAATAACCTGAGACATCCCCGTGACACCATCCTTACGGCAGAAAGTAAAGAGGAACTAAAGAGCCTCTTGAAGGTGAAAGAGGAGAGTGAAAAAACTGGCTTAAAACTCAACATTCAAATACTTAAATCATGGCAACTGGCCCTATCACTGCATGGCAAATAGATGAGGAAACAGTGGAAACAACGACGGACTTTATTTTTTGGGCTCCAAAATCACTGCAGATGGTGACTGCAGCCATGAAATTAAAAGACACTTGCTCCTTGGAAGAAAAGCTCTGACAAAGCTACACAACATATTAAAAAGCTGACAACGGTTTGTATAGTCAAAGCTGTGGTTTTTCTAGTAGTCACATATGGATGTGAGAGTGGGACAATAAAGGAGGCCAAGCGCTGAAGAATTGATGTTTTTGAACTGTGGTTTTGGAGAAGACTCTTGAGAGTCCCTTGGACTGCAAGGAGATCAAACCAGTCAATCCTAAAGGAAACCAATCCTGCATAATCATTGGGAGTACTGATGCTGAAGCTGAAGTTTCAGTACTTGGCCACCTGATGCAAAGAGCTGACTCACTGGAAAAGACCCTGATGCTGGGAAAGATTGAGGGCAGGAGGAGAAGGGGACGACAGAGGATGAGACGGTTGGATGACATCACTGACTCAATGGACATGAGTTTGAGCAAGCTCTGGGAATTGGCAGATAGTGATGGACAAGAGCCTGGCGTGCTGCAGTTTATTGCAAAGAGTTGGGCATGAACTGAGCGACTGAAGAATGAATTTATATAACATTCTGAATGCAGTGAATATTGTGTGTGCTAATTTGCTTCAGTTGTGTCCTACTATTTGCAACCCTATGGACTGTAGCCTGTTAGGCTCCTCTGTCTATAGGACTCTCCAGGTAAGAATACTAGAGTGGGTTGCCATGCCCTTCTCCAGGGAATCTTTCTGAACCAGGGATCAAAGTGAGCCTTGTATGTCTCCTGCCTTGGCAGACATGTTCTTTCCCACTAGTACTGCCTGGGCTGAGGATTGATGTACTAGGTACCAGTTCAGTTCAGTTCAGTCGCTTAGTCGTGTCCAACTGTCTGCAATGAATCGAAGCACGCCAGGCCTCCCTATCCATCACCAACTCCCGGAGTTCACTCAAACTCACGTCCATCGAGTCAGTGATGCCATCCAGCCACCTCATCCTCTGTCGTCCCCTTCTCCTCCTGCCCCTAATCCCTCCCAGCATCAGAGTCTTTTCCAATGAGTCAACTCTTCACATGAGGTGCCCAAAGTACTGGAGTTTCAGCCTTAGGATCATTCCTTCCAATGAACGCCTAGGACTGATCTCCTTTAGAATGGACTGGTTGGATATCCTTGCAGTCCAAGGGACTCTCAAGAGTCTTCTCCAACACCACAGTTCAAAAGCATCAATTCTTCGGCGCTCAGCTTTCTTCACAGTCCAACTCTCACATCCATACATGACCACTGGAAAAACCATAGCCTTGACTAGACGAACCTTCGTTGGCAAAATAAGTGAAGTGAAGTGAATTCGCTCAATCGTGTCTGACTCTTTGCGACCCCATGGACTGTAGCCCACCAGGCTCCTCCTTCCATGGGATTCTCCAGGCAAGAGTACTGGAGTGGGTTGCCATTTCCTTCTCCAGGGGATCTTTCCGACCCAGGGATCAAACCTGGGTCTCCTGCATTCCAGGCAGACGCTTTAACCTCTGAGCCACCAGGGAAAAGTAATGTCTCTGCTTTTCAATATGCTATCTAGGTTGGTCATAACTTTTCTTCCACGGAGTGTCTTTTAATTTCATGGCTGCAGTCACCATCTGCAGTGATTTTGGAGCCCAAAAAAATAAAGTCTGACACTGTTTCCACTGTTTCTCCATCTATTTCCCATGAAGTGATGGGGCCAGATGCCGTGATCTTCGTTTTCTGAATGTTGAGCTTTAAGCCAACTTTTTCGCTCTCCTCTTTCAGTTTCATCAAGAGGCTTTTTAGCTCCTCTTCACTTTCTGCCATAAGGGTGGTGTCATCTGCATATCTGAGGTGATTGAGATTTCTCCTGGCAATCTTGATTCCAGCTTGTGCTTCTTCCAGCTCAGCGTTTCTCATGATGTACTTTGCAGAGAAGTTAAATAAGCAGGGTGACAATATACAGCCTTGACGTACTCCTTTTCCTATTTGGATCCAGTCTGTTGTTCCATGTCCAGTTCTAACTGTTGCTTCCTGACCTGCATATAGGTTTCTCAAGAGGCAGTCTGGTGGTCTGCTATTCCCATCTCTTTCAGAATTTTCCACAGTTTATTGTGATCTACACAGTCAAAGGCTTTGGCATAGTCAATAAAGCAGAAATAGATGTTTTTCTGGAACTTTCTTACTTTTACCATGATCCAGCGGATGTTGGCAATTTGATCTCTGGTTCCTCTGCCTTTTCTAAAACCAGCTTGAACATCTGGAAGTTCACTGTTCACGTATTGCTGAAGCCTGGCTTGGAGAATTTTGAGCATTACTTTACTAGCATGTGACATGAGTGCAGTTGTGCAGTAGTTTGAGCATTCTTTGGCATTGCCTTTCTTTGGGATTGGAATGAAAACTGACCTTTTCCAGTCCTGTGGCCACTGCTGAGCTTTCCAAATTTGCAGGCATAATGAGTGTAGCAGTTTCACAGAATCATGTTTCAGGATTTGAAATAGCTCAACTATAATTCCATTACCTCCCCTAGCTTTGTTCATAGTGATGCTTTCTAAGGCCCACCTGACTTCACATTCCAGGATGTCTGGCTCTAGGTGAGTGATCACACCATCGTGATTATCTTGGTTGTGAAGATTTTTTTATACAGTTCTTCTGTGTGTTCTTGCCACCTCTTCTTAATATCTTCTGCTTCTGTTAGGTCCATACCGTTTCTGTCCTTTATCGAGCCCATCTTTGCATGAAATGTTCCCTTGGTATCTCTAATTTTCTTGAAGAGCTTTCTAGTCTTTCCCATTCTGTTGTTTTCCTCTATTTCTTTGCATGGATCTCTGAGGGCTTTCTTATCTCTTCTTGCTAGTCTTTGGAACTCTGCATTCAGATGCTTATATCTTTCCTTTTCTCCTTTTTCACTTCTCTTCTTTTCACAGTTATTTGTAAGGCCTCCCCAGACAGCCATTTTGCTTTTTTGCATTTCTTTTCCATGGGGATGGTCTTGATCCCAGTCTCCTGTACCATGTCACGAACCTCATTCCACAGTTCATCAGGCACTCTATGTATCATATCTAGTCCCTTAAATCTATTTCTCACTTCCACTGTATAATCATAAGGGATTTGATTTAGGTCATACCTGAATGGTCTAGTGTTTTTCCCTACTTTCTTTCTTTTTTTTAAATTTTTATTTTTACTTTATTTTACTTTACAATACTGTATTGGTTTTGCCATACATGAATCCGCCATGGGTGTACATGAGTTCCCAATTCTGAACCCCCCTCCCACCTCCCACCCCATATCATCTCTCTGGATCATCCCCGTGCACCACCCCCAAGCATCCTGTATCGAACATAGACTGGCGATTCATTTCTTACATGAGAGTATACATGTTTCACTGCCATTCTCCCACATCATCCCACCCTCTCCCTCTCCCTCAGAGTCCAAAAGTCTGTTCTATACATCTGTGTCTCTTTTGCTGTCTCGCATACAGGGTTATCATGACCGTCTTTCTAAATTCCATATATATGCGCTAGTATACTATATTGGTGTTTTTCTTTCTGGCTTACTTCACTCTGTATAATCAGCTCCAGTTTTATCCATCTCATTAGAACTGATTCAAATGTATTCTTTTTAATGGCTGAGTAATACTCCATTGTGTATATGTACCACAGCTTTCTTATCCATTCATCTGCTGATGGACATCTAGGTTGTTTCCATGTCCTGGCTATTATAAACAGTGCTGCAATGAACATTAGGGTACATGTATCTGTTTCAATTCTGGTTTCCTCGGTGTGTATGCCCAGCAGTGGGATTGCTGGGTCATACGGCAGTTCTGTTTGCAATTTTTTAATGAATCTCCACACCGTTCTCCACAGTGGCTGTACTAGTTTTGCATTCCCACCAACAGTGTAAGAGGGTTCCCTTTTCTCCACACCCTCTCCAGCATTTATTGCTTGTAGACTTCTGGATCGCAGCCATTCTGACTGGTGTGAAATGGTACCTCACTGTGGTCTTGATTTGCATTTCTCTGATAATGAGTGATGTTGAGCATCTTTTCATGTGTTTGTTAGCCATCTGTATGTCCTCTTTGGAGAAATATCTATTTAGTTCTTTGGCCCATTTTTTTGATTGGGTCGTTTATTTTTCTGGAATTGAGCTGCATAAGTTGCTTGTATGTTTTTGAGATTAGTTGTTTGTCAGTTGCTTCATTTGCTATTATTTTCTCCCATGGACAACATGGAAGAAATGGAAAAATTCTTAGAAAAGTACAACTTTCCAAAACGGAACCAGGAAGAAATAGAAAATCTTAACAGACCCATCACAAGCACGGAAATTGAAACCTACTTTCTTCAATTTAAGTCTGAATTTGATAATAAGGAGTTCATGATCTGAGCCACAGTCAGCTCCTGGTCTTGTTTTTGCTGACTATATAGAGCTGCTCCATCTTTGGCTGCAAAGAATATAATCAATCTAATTTCGGTGTTGACCATCTGGTGATGTCCATGTGTAGCGTCTTCTCTTGTGTTGTGGGAAGAGGGTGTTTGCTATGACCAGTGCATTTTCTTGGCAAAACTCTATTAGTCTTTACCCTGCTTCATTCTGTATTCCAAGGCCAAATTTGCCTGTTACTTCCTACTTTGGCATTCCAGTCCCCTATAATGAAAAGGACATCTTTTTTGGTTGTTAGTTCTAGAAGGTCTTGTAGGCCTTCATAGAACCATTCAACTTCAGCTTCTTCAGTGTTACTGGTTGGACCATAGGCTTGGATTACTGTGATGTTGAATGGTTTGCCTTGGAAACGAACTGAGATCATTCTGTTGTTTTTGAGATTGCATCCAAGTACTGCATTTTGGACTTTTATGTTGACCATGATGGCTACTCCATTTCTTCTAAGGGATTCCTGCCCACAGTAGTAGATATAATGGTCATCTGAGTTTAATTCACCCATTCTAGTCCATTTTATTTTGCTGATTCCCAGAATGTTGACGTTCATTCTTGCCATCTCCTGTTTGACCACTTCCAATTTGCCTTGGTTCATTGACCTAACATTCCAGGTTCCTATGCAATATTGCTCTTTATAGCATCGGACCTTGCTTCTATCACCAGTCGCATCCACAGCTGGGTATTGTTTTTGCTTTGGTTCCGTCTCTTCATTCTTTCTGGAGTTATTTCTCCACTGATCTCCAGTAGCATACTGGGTTGGGCACCTACCAACCTGGGGAGTTCCTCTTTCAGTATCCTATCATTTTGCCTTTTCATACTGTCCATGGGGTTCTCAAGGCAAGAATACTGAAGTGGTTTGCCATTCCCTTCTCCAGTGGACCACATTCTCTCAGACCTCTCCACCATGACCCGCTTGTCTAGGGTGGCCCCACACGGCATATCTTAGTTTCATTGAGTTAGACAAGGCTGTGGTCCATGTGATCAGATTGACTAGTTTTCTGTGATTATGGTTTCAGTGTGTCTGCCCTCTGATGCCCTCTCGCAACACCTACCGTCTTACTTGGGTTTCTCTTACCTTGGACGTGGGGTATCTCTTCATGGCTTCTCCAGCAAAGCACAGCCACTGCTCCTTACATTGGACGAGGGGTATCTCCTCACCACCACCCCTCCTGACCTTGAATGTGGAGTAGCTCCACGTTCTACTAGTACTAGGCATATAAATGTTTAAATGGCCTATTCTTTAATGTTTAGTATTCTACTATAAAATCTAGAAGATAAAAATTGGAAAAAGAAGTTATTCCCAGTTCCTCTTCCCAGACACAACTACTTTTAATATTTAGCTTTATATCTTCCTAATATTTTTTCTATGCACATTTAAAAAATAGTGATAAACTTGATTTTGGTGGCTTTGCCAACTCTGATTTCTGCATCTTCAGAAATGTGTACTTCTTGCTAAAAGCAACATCAAGAAGATCTAGGAAGACCTGGATAATATATATCCTAGAAAAGTAAGATATGTAGCCATATGGGAAGGAAAAAAAAGCAACTTCAAGTTAAAACTTTAGATGTAGTAGAGTTGTAAATAGTACACATTGTGATAGGAAGAGCGTGTCAAATGTTATGGAACTTAAATTTTTAAATACTGAGAAAGGAACTGCCAAACGAATATTGCAGAGACACTTCATTAGTCTTTTTTTCTCCTGCTGTCTATCAGATATTCGATTCCAGTGGCAGCCATGGATTTTCCGGAACTCAGCTACCTCAAAGCTCCAATAACTCCAGTGAGGTAAGTGTGGTTGTAGATGGCAGCTGTCTTATTTTCCTGGGATGACAGAAATGCCAAGTTAAGTGGGGGCATGCTTAATCTTTACCTGAACCTATTGCAAATAATCTTTACCTGAATCTGTTGAAAATAAATTTGGAACTCAAATGGTGCTGAGTAGGTAAAAGGTGTTTTCAGAATGCCAGTTATCTTTGAAGGTATCTTAAACTCATTATAACTCCATCTTCAAAGTGATATCAGTCAGGTCAGTCACTCAGTCATGTCAGCTCTTTCAACCCCATGGACTGCAACATGCCAGGTTTCCCTGTCCGTCACCATCTCCTGGAACCTACTCAAACTCATGTCCATTGAGTCGGTGATGGCCATCCAACCATCTCATCCTCTGTCATCCCCTTCTCCTTCCGCCTTCAGTCTTTCCCAGCATCAGGGTCTTTTCAGATAAGTCAGTTCTTTGCATCAGGTGGCCAAAGTATTGGTGTTTCAGCTTCAGCATTAGTCCTTCGAATGAATATAGCTAGACTGAAGTCAAAATAGTGACTTTCATTTATTTATTCCTATTTCTTGGGTAGTACTTACTGTCATTAGAGAGTTTAGTGGATCCAAACTTGCATTTTACTCTCAGATTGTCAGGGGTCTTCACATACAGTGCTTCACGCTGTCAATCAGCAGCCTTTGGTGCCTTCAGTAGAGCTGAGCACAGAGGCTCCATCTAGTCCCCAGGACAGTTTCTGACTAAGCAAAGCCTCAGAACCATTGCTGGAAGGAATTCTGGGGTGGGTGAAGGTGGTCTGAGTGAGCCCATGCTTCTTCTTTGTGTCTTTTTCAAATCCACACCTTCCAATTAAAGCTGTCTTTTGTGTTACTGTTTCTCTTATCTTCTTCCTCACTAAATCATTGTATCTTGGGGTTTTATGTACAATAACCCTCTAAACTCTTTGTTGAGGTTCCAACCTGATTTTAAGGGCTTAGACACAATTTAATGTGCTTTTACAAAAGTAGGCAATATTACATAACAAATTAATTGGGGTAATTCAGTGAATTGGCGATAGTTTGAAAGATCTGAGGAATGGCAGAGTGTTTAGACCCTGTGATGGGTCTGGAGGGAGGTAAATGAGGAAATTTCTGGTGATCTTAAAATATATGCCATAGACAGCCACCTCTTCTGCCTCCATGGGAAGTGGACCCAACTCTGGGTAGTGAGCAGGGGCTCAGTTCCATGGTTATTGTTGAACCACCCCTCATAGTTAAGCCCTGCCCAAGGTGTCCTGAGATGGGGTAGAGAACCTCTGCTCAAAACCCTGCCCTCACCTCCCATACTCACAGCGCAGAGGCTGCCAGAGGGCAGGTCAGGTGAGCTAGGGTGGCTATTCCAGGAGGCCAGGTCACGGGCACTGCTCCTGGCTGGTCTCTTTTTGCCACGTGTGTGCTAAGTCGCGTCAGTCATGTCTGACTTTTTGTGACCCTATGGACTGTAGCCCGCCAGGCTCCTCTGTCCATGGAATTCTCCAGGCAAGAATACTGGAGTGGGTTGCCATGCCCTCTTCCAGGGGATCGTCCTGACCCAGGGATCGAACCTGCAATCTCTTATGTCTCCTGCATTGGCAGATGGGTTCTTTTCCACTAGCGCCACCTGATTTGACTGAGTGGAACTCTGAGGAAGCCACATCCAAACCTTCCTCTTTATAGATCATACCATCAAAATGGTAGAGTTTTCATAGTAAATGATTTCCAGTCTCTGCCCTATTATTTCTGTATACACTCAGAGCCTTTTTTCAAAATCCGGATCAAATTACACAGTCTACGACAGATTTTACTTGATTAAAAAAATTGTTTGCAAGAAGTTGGACCCGACTTAGCAACTAAACAGCAACTGCAGAAAATTATATCATTGTTATTTATTTGCTTCTTATTATCTTTTACTGTTAGTCATCCCACCAAGTATACATGTCATATCTCCCAGGCAAGTTTATAACTAGGACCCTTGATTTATGTGTTGGGCTTCCCTGGTGGCTCAGCTGGCAAAGAATCCCCTTGCAATGCGGGAGACCTGGGTTCAATCCCTGAGTTGGGAAGATCCCCTGGAGAAGGGAAAGGCTACCCACTCCAGTATTGTTGGGCATTCCTGGTGGCTCAGCTGGTAAAGAATCCACCTGCAATGTGGGAGACCTGGGTTCGATTCCTGAGTTGGGAAGATCCCCTGGAGAAGGGAAAGGCTACCCACTCCAGTATTCCGGCCTGGAGAATTGCAGAGAGTCGGACACAACTGAGCTGCTTTCACTTTCACTTTTGATTATGTGTATATTCTTAAGCCATGACTCACTGCTAAGGATATAGTATTGCTTAATAAATTTGCTTATTACTTGTCTATATTAGATGTAGCCCTTTAATGGTTGAGAAGAACTGTTTGATCTGCAATAAAAGCCACATGGTTTTAAGGTCATATCTCTTTCAGCATTGTGATAATTTAAATTTCCTACTTGGAGAGTTTAGAAATTGTATTATCAAAACACTTTCTATTAACAGAACTTACATTGAACACTGAAAATAAATTTTGCTAGTCATTAATGATCAGAATTAAGCTTATTGCTTATTTAAATTGGGTTCAAATGACCAAATCATCTTCTTGTGATTTAATTAACAAGCCCCATTGGTGCTATAACCAGTGAGAGGAAAGTATTATTGCATTTGCTATTATTTTTTTTAAAAGCATATATATTTAAACATTTATCCCTGTTTGTTTTAACTAAACATTGCTTCTGGATAGCAACAGTGAAAAAATTCCTTTGACATGGAGGGCTATTTTAATGGCGTGTCCATCATTTCTGTCCTGTAGTACTCAGATAACTAGGTTTAAATTGAGTAGCAGAGAGAATGAAGGGTATTTGATTTTTTTTTATGTCTCTGGGACTTAAGATTCTGCCTGTAGCTGGTTGAATAATTAATATTTCATTTCACTCATTTTTTTTGTTTGTTTTTCTGCTAATCTTTCTTGGAGAATATTTATAACTTGCACAAACCATCTATTTGTAAATGGTGTGTTATGTCCATAAGAGTAACACAGAAAGGCAGTCATTCCTGAGTGCTGGGAGGGAGGAGGGGTCACGGGTATTTAAAAATATTCCATTCTAATCGGTGCATCGTGTAACAGTCCAACAGTGAGTCACACTAATTTGAAATCTGTTAATGTTGGAATCCAGCCAGTCTTATTTGAGTGGTTTTTTTAAAGGACACTTTGGCCCGCCAAAAAAGTGAAAGCTTTTCATAGGGTACTTCTTGGTGAGTAATAATACGTCTCAGTCAGAGTTTGAAGGGATGTGTTTGTTATGGAGATAGTGACAACAAATCCCCCGCTGAGGCTCTGGAAGGGAGCTACCCCAGAAGCATCATTGCAGATACTCTGGTGCCCTGGGCCTTGGCTCTTGCTCCTGGAAAATTGGCTTGGGGTGTCCCAACTTTCTGTGGCAGCAAGTGAATGAAGTATTGTCACACTAGTCCTTAGTTCCAAACTGGGGGGGAAAAATGCTAACCTTTTTTTTTAATGGAAACCATGAATGAAACCACTTACTCTTGACCATGACTCTGGTCTGTTTAAATAGAACATTTAGTCTGGAACCCTACACAACGGTCGGACGCGCACAGATGGATGGTACGTAGATAGGTCTTTGTTTCCCTTTCATATCAACTGATGTTTGGGCATCCACCCAAGAAGGAAATGAACACCTCCTCCTCTGTGACATTTTGCTGCTGTTAAGACAGCCAAGAGCACGGAACGCCTTTTGTGTTCTTCCCTCATCTCACTTGCTAATAGACCTTCCTTTTATCAGCAACTGTGGTGTGGGCCCGTTTTGTGACGGCTGGATTGTGATTTTGCCACTCACTTCCCTTCAGAGATCCAAGTAGTAATTACGAGCCATTTGATCCAAAAGCATCTGCTGTGAGAGCCCATGGAGTTTCAATTTTCTCTCCTTGAGGCACACTGAGCAGAAGTAATTTGACATGTGATTTCAAGGCCATTAATGTGATGGTAATAAGAAATGCTTCTGTAGAAGCTGCCCTACCTGGAGGGCGGAAGTGACTTGCACACCTTAACGGAAGTGGCCATGGCTGCAGTTCAATGATGTTACCGTTTGGTGGATGGCCACTCAGCACCAGGACACATGGTGGTCTGGGCACCAGTAGTCACCACGGTTCCCTTGGGTTTTGGAGCAAGGGCTGATTCTCATGTGGTTTTTTACAGTGGCCACTGTTGAATTACGGTGGTCAAGCCTTTGTTCAGTCGTGTCTGACTCTTTGCAACCCCATGGACTGCAGCCTATCCTGCCAGGCCTCTGTCACTCACCATCTCCCAAAGTTTGCCCAAGTTCATGTCCATTGCATCAGTGATGCCATCCAGCCATCTCATCCTCTATCGCCCCCTTCTCCTCCTGCCTTCAATATTTCCTAGCATCAGGGACTTCTCCAGTGAGTCAACTCTTCTCATCAGGTGGCCAAAGTATTGGAGCTTCAGCTTCAGCATCAGTCCTTCCAATGAGTGTTCAGAGTTGATTTCCCTTAAGATTGACTGGTTTGATCTCCTTGCTGTCCAAGGGACTTTCAGGAGTCTTCTCCAGCACCACAGTTCAAAGGCATCAATTCTTTGCTGCTCCGTCTTCTTTACCATCCAACTCTCACAACCATACATGACCACTGGGAAGTCCATAGCCTTGACCTTTTTCAGCAGAATAATGTCTCTGCTTATCAGCACACTGTCGAGGTTTATCATAGCTTTCATGTCTAGAAGCACTCTTCTGATTTTAGGGCTGTAGTCACCATCCACGGTGATTTGACTTGACTTGATTTACTGGTCAAGCCTGCTGCTGCTACTGCTAAGTCACTTCAGTCGTGTCCGACTCTGTGTGACCCCATAGACAGCAGCCTACCAGGCTCCCCCGTCCGTATGGTGTAATTCCATAACCCACACCGAACTTCAAAAGCGATCTTTTACATTGCTGATGGCCCTTTACAGTTTACGTAGTCCCTTCAAATGCCCTTTCTCATGCCAGTCTCCTGGTTTCTCTCTGGGACTGGTGTGCTTCAGTCCCTTGTAAAGGTGAAGAAATTGAAGCCCAGAGACATGAGCTAACCAGCCCTGACAGGGCTGGGATTTGACCAAGATTGTCTGTTTATTGTATTTTTGCTGGTTTGATTTTCTCCTCCAAGAACTGGAAACCTTGAACCGGCCGACTGGAAACTAATTTTGTAGGGAGGGAGGGATGGAGTGGGTGAAGGGGTATGTGATAGTCTTGAACAGGGGTAGCCAGCCAAGGAATTCTGGGTGGAGGTTTAAAAGATTAACGTAGCATCTTTAAGGATAGGCAGAGAAAAGGGTTTTCCAGATATGTCAACTTGCTGGGTTTATTTTCATGATTCTCTATTCCTTTTATGAAAAAGGTGAGAGAATATCTTATCTGACTCACTGAAAATGAAGCATGTGATTTCAGTGTGGATAACACTGACCCTTAAAAGGATCAATCCAGTTTTTTTTTTTTTTTTTCCCCGAGTGGGCAAATCTTCCAACAGCCTAGGAGATGTATAAGCAGCAGTTAGTCTTTTCTTTCTCTAGTTCTAATCAATGAATCACTTCTACATGCTTGATACTCCTTTTGAATAGCCATATTTCACCTTTTTTTAATTGCTTAAACTTCTAGGCTGTGTGTGTGTTATGCATAGGAAAAAAATTACACGTAAATTTTCACTCTAGGATCTCTTGAGAGAATCTGAGCCTTCCCTAGCCTTGCTGTTGATAGACCTCTTCTCGATCATTCAGTTGACCTTAGGTCAGCAGTGTAGACTCAGGAAATGTTTCCTCAGAGCACAACTAGGCACAAAACCTTGTTTAATTGAATACAATATGAATGTTTCTTTTGTCCTTCATCGCATCTTCTCATTTGCCTGCATAGTTATCTCTAGCTTAGAACTTCTCTATAGTAATCCTCTTTTAGTTTTTCTTCTTGAAACTTTAGGGAGGATTAAGTACTTAACACTGTGGAAATAGATTCTGCATAAGATAATGAAAATGGGCAGCTCTTAGCCTACAAGCCCATACGTGACTGAATTTCTCATTGCATCCAGTTCAACACCCATGGATTAGGTGAGTTCTGGGGGCAGGGACACACTGTGTGAGGGGCGGAAGGACGCACTGTGTGAGGGGCGGAAGGACACGCACTGTGTGAGGGGCGGAAGGACACGCACTGTGTGAGGGGCGGAAGGACACGCACTGTGTGAGGGGCGGAAGGACACGCACTGTGTGAGGGGCGGAAGGACACGCACTGTGTGAGGGGCGGAAGGACACGCACTGTGTGAGGGGCGGAAGGACACACACTGTGAGAGGGGCGGAAGGATATACATTGTGAAAGGCTGAAGGATATACACTGAAAGGCTGAAGGATATATTGTGTGAAGGGCGGAAGGAGACTGAGAATGAGAAAGACAGCGCATCTGCTGTCATTCATTGATCTCAGCACCTGGGGAACCTGAGAACAGCCCTGCAATGACTATCAAGCGGGCTGGGCTTCACTGCAGGGACATCAGAGTGTAGACACATCTAACTGAGTGGAGTTGGGGTTGGGGGTTGGAGGGGGCAGGGGAGACTTTCGAAGAAAGAGGGTAGCACTTGAAACAAGGTTGAAAAGTATGTGTGAATTCAGTACAGGAGCTCTGGGGAGGGTAAAGCAGGAGAAAGCAGCAGAGGTGACGGGGTCTGGAGGCAGGAGAGTGCTCGTGTGGGGAGTTGGGGGAGCCGGAACATGGCGTGCCTAGTGGAGTAACCCAAAGGAGTCAGATAGCTGGCCCGTGTCCCTTTTGCGAGAGGTGACTAACTGCCAGGCTGATGTTTCTAGAGTGGTGGTGGGAGCCCAGGCTCACACTGGGTTCCAGGGTGCAAATTCCCCACAGTACGACAGTCGCAGCTCGCTGTGGGAGCTGGGGGCAAGTTTCTAGAATTTTCTGAGCCCCCATCTTTTCACTGTTAGAGTCAGGACAGCGCCTGCCTCAGGGGGCTGTGAGTGATGAGTGAACTGGCAAGGAGTCGTGAGGTCTCTCTGGGATAAGGGGAGGGTAGTTGTGGATTTGTGTTCCCCGTGTCCCTCCCCGGGCTCGTCCATCCTCCGTCAGGTTTCGCGGCTCTGCTCTGAAAGTACAGCCCTGAATTGCTTTGCAGCAGCAGTCAGGATGGTCTGACGTCCCCTCGTCCTGGCTCTTTGTGGTTTCTTACTCCACAGTGACCTCTGCCGGGGTTATGGTTTGATTCTGAGCAAGCCTTGTTTGAGAGGCGGGGCCTGTGCCTTTAAGCCCGTACCTGGTTGTTGCTGATGCCCCTGGCTGAAATTGCTGCTCAGGTGGACAGACGTGCCTGAGGCTTAACCGGAGAAGAAAATGGGACCCACGTGACATGGGACCTTGCAGGGGACACTGGGGTCCTTGCTCCTTGCCTGAGTCCTTGGTCCCGGTCATCTGCTTCTCTCTCTCTCGCTCCCTTTTTCTTTGGCAAGTGTGGTTCACGCGCATTCTGGGCTGTGACCATCTTTCCAGGAAAAGGTACAGGAAATGACAGAGACAGAAATGTCACTTCAAAGATGAGTACCACATTTAAAAAAGACAACACAGGAAAATCGATTCTTCCCTTTGCCTAAACCTGTTTTTTTTTTTTTTTAATACTGTACATATTCTTCTATTTTAATCCTATTGGTATAGGGGAATCTTGGAGAAGGGCATGGCAACCCACTTCAGTAATCTTACCTGGAGAATCCCATGGACAGAGGAGCCAGGTGGGCTGTAGTCCATGGGGTTGTGAAGAGTCAGACATGACTGAAGCGACTTAGCACATAGGGGAATCTCGTGTGTGTGTATTCGTGTTTTTTAAATGCATGAAATTCAAAGTAAAAAACCTGTCAGTGACAACTCTCACATAAGATGGGTGGGGTATACGTGATATATTGATGATGAATCTGTATGTAACATTTTCTGGTGTGTGAGGTGTTTTCATATATATGATCTCTTTTGTTCACAAAATTTGTGTTATTGATTGGTAAACTTAAGCAGTTGTGTTGTATTAATAACATTCCTGTTTACAAAATAGGAGGTGAGGTTGAACACAGGAAATCTCCTGCCTTACTGCTTAAGTGGTGTGACTTGAACCTCAGTCTTCTGATTTCAAATCCTTAAGTCTTGTCTTTACCACCAGACTAATATGAGAGCCTAACCAGAAGGGAACATTACTGAGTTGCTTAATATTTAATGTTAACTATTTTTATTTATAAATTATAGAAGAACATATTAGCATGAGGTCATGGAGTTACTGTGAGGGTGAAGTTTAGGAAACAAAGCTTCCTTTGGAAAAGCTTCTGAAACATGGTATGTTTGTGGATGATTTCTGAACGAGTGTCTAGCTGAAGATGGAAAAGCACTTAGTCCAGGATTGCTGGTAGTTTTTAAAAACAAGTAGAAAGAAGAGAAACATGCTTGGATTAAGTTAAGTGCAGTTCATGGTTAGTATGCAGGCAGGCGTCAGAAGCCATGGCCGAGAGTGTATCTGAAATTCACTGGGATCATGGCTTAGACATAGACTTCATGGAGTTCCTGGTCATCTGGACAATTCTAGAGCAGTAAGAGTGGATACTGAGCAGCCCTTCTTTGATTGCATTGTGCTAACTTGGGCTAAGAGGCAAAGTGGCTAGAACACGGGAGGAGGAGTTGATTGACTCCAATCAGCCTCCCAAGGACATCAGCTGCATGTTGGTTAAACAAACAAGGAAACTTCAGGCTTGTCTGCCCCAGAGGGTCATGAGAAGCCCTAGATGTGAGGAGTGCAAAAGTGCTAACTCTAAATTCACGGGGCATTTTCCCATGGCTTCCCTCATTTGCTTGTCAAGCCCACTCTTTCTTTTGTGACCCCAAAACAGGTGGATGACCTGCTACACTTATACGGGTCAGCAGTGGATGGTGGTCCCCGAGACGGCACGTGGGAGAGCCAAGTTGATGTTCACTTTCAGGATCATCAAGCTGTGACTGTGATGATCAAGCCGGAAACCAGAGTAGAAGATATTCTGACTCTGGCCTGCAAGGTAGTGGATTTTGCTGTAGAAATATACTTCTGAATGGGAATAATCATTAATGTTGCCCTCCTTTGCCTGCTTAATTTGTGTGGTGTTTAAGACCTCACTTTCTACAGGAAGGAACAATATGTTATGTTAATTAACATATTCATTATAGTATTCTCTTTCTCCATGTTTTAGAGGAATAAGTTGAGTCACAGCCCAGTGCCTTCATGAAGAACTTGAGCTGTTTTACTGAAATTCTGTATATATACCTTTATATCTGGGATAATTATGAAGTCTCTTTTGTTATTTAAGGTACTTATAGATGGTATTCTGTGAGAAAGTGGCATAAACTTTGCAGTGGTTTGATTTGATGCTAGTTTTATCAAGTTTCTTTGGATTAAATGAGTCACTCAATACCATTCACAGTTGCTTAATGGAGATTGTTATGAGATGGTGTTTTATTCATTTTTCAAACTGGGTCTTATTTCTGAAAAGAAAGTTTATGATATATTTACAAGAGAGCCCTCTGAGATCCATGAAACCGACTTAGCAGCATCAGATAATATGCTTTCAGACCACCAGATGGCGCAGTAGAGCTGAAATATTTTTTAGTTTTCAGAGAAAATGCAAACATACGAAATGGTTAAAAAAAATGTCGAGTTTGGTAGCTCTTTACCACAAATGCTTATTAGATAATCTTTCATTTTAGTCCTCCTTTTTCACTTTGACTAAACACCTTAGGATTCCAGATATTTTTATATGCAGCTTATACTGTTAATAAATTTAATTTTCTTTTGCTCCATTATGTCAGGTAATTATTCAGGCAGTCAGCAATATTATTCGATAACAATAATATCAAGTTGATAAATATTCTGATAGAGGAGGTCAGACGTAGTTGGTGAATTAGATCCAGTTAGAACATAGGCTTGAGATAATTTCTCATTGTTGAAAATGTGTCTGAGACAGAATGTGTGGGTGTATGTATATATATATATGTGTGTGTGTGTGTGTATTTATATATATGTTTTCCTTGTGAAAAATGGTTGGAACAGAAAATTCGTAATTCTGAAGTCTGCAGAGTATGAGATGGTTGACATTTCACAAATTACTTTAGTAACAGGAAACAATTTAAATTTAGGTACTACCTGTCTGTTAAAAGAGAGCAGTTCTGATGCTGAGGAATATTCTGTTATCATATATCAACCACCATAACTGCTTCAAAATACATCTCTTGCTTTTAGTGATAAGTGGTATCATTTAGAGAAAACCTTCTTGAAAATAATTTCCCTTTTTTCTTTTTTGCACACTGAAACTTCAGCTCTTGTATATACTTAAACTCGGCATATTATAGAAGATATTTTTAAAAGAAATTTCCACTTTTATTTTTAGTGAACAATGGTGCATTTAGAAAGAACATTTAACATCTGAATAGCTGTCTTTTTTCCCTAGATGAGGCAGTTGGAACCCAGCCATTATGGCCTACAACTTCGGAAGTTAGTGGACGAGAACGTTGAGTACTGTATTCCTGCACCGTACGAATATATGCAGGAGCAGGTGAGTGTTCTTTGGCTTTGGTAAGGGACCAATCCATGGGCCAAGGTAACCCATCCATGGCCCCTTAATTAAAAAAAAAATAGTGTCATTCGGGGGAGAAAATTCTGTTTAAATTGGTGTCTAGTTTGGAAACAATCAAAATAAATTTCCAAGATACTATTACTTTAGATCCTCTGATTCTGTGGGTCTTCCCTTTTGTAGGTTTATGATGAGATAGAAGTCTTTCCACTAAGCGTGTATGATGTGCAGCTGACAAAGACCGGGGGTGTGTCTGACTTCGGTAAGGAGGAGGAACGTATTCACCAGAGAACCATCTGGTCCATTCTTGCCTGGTTTGCCCCAATATCTTTGGACCTAATCTTCTTTTCTTCCCATTTTCAGAAACTATGACAAGAGATTCTGAGCTTCCTTTCTCTTCCCTCATTCCTATTAATTTATATTAGCAGACTAAAAAGATATGTATTATTATTGGGGGGAAATGCCAAAACACTTAAGAGGAATGAATGTAAAAACTGAAGGGAAATTTGAAGTGATGGTGATAATAACACAATGAATTTATTGTGTGCTGGGCACAGTTTTTAGCTGATTAACGTATGATTCATGTAACAGTTCTTTCATCTCCGGGTCTTTGCTTTTAGCACTTCACCTGCCTGAACTGCCCCCCTCGTTTCCCCTCCCTTATTCCCTGCTTTCTAAGTGTATAAATCCAACTTGTCCTTCAAGGACTGACTAAAAGTCTCACTTCCTTGAAGAAACCTTACCCATTGCTTTACCTTCAGTTTAATAATTAAGGGTCAGTATTATCCAAATCACTTCATAATATTCAGTTCTTGCATTTCTGTTTATCTGTGTTTAAACTTGGTTGTTTATAAACTGTGCTCATATCTTAAAGTTCCTTCCTGTCTCTTGCTTTGTCTTGTTCCAGAGAAACCTGATAATTAGATGGTGGTGCTTGTGGTTTAGTCCCGAAGTCATATCTGACTCTTGTGATCCATCCCATGGACTGTAGCCTGCCAGTTAATGATCAGTAGATATCTCCATAGAAAGACTATTTCTTGTTAGATATATTGATATCATTATTTCCCTTAAAATGACACAGCCTGATTGTAATATGTTAAAATTTTCCTTTTTATCATTTGTTGGGGTTTTTTGGTAAAATGATGTTCCTTGTTTCTGGCCCCAGATGTTATGTTGGTTTTCCTCTCAAGGCCTCTGAGCATTTTGTCTGTTTCTGTTGGTCTCGCTCTGCTCGCCAAGGTCTCCTTTGCTCAATCTTCTTTGCATTTGAATGACTGATGGGAGATATGAGAAAATACCCTTTGGTGACCATGCCCTCCCAGGCTCTGCGTGAGGCACAGAAGAAATAAGTGACATGCCTTTCTTCCTACTGTCAGAGACCCCCCAGGATTATGGGACCAAGACATGAAAATGTGATTCCCACCATGGAATCACAGATGAGGGCACTTTTGGAGGATGGAGGGAGGCACATTCAGAGAAGGGCCATCTCACCTGGGTGTCCCAGGTAGTCCTATTTAGGGGAAGCAGTATCCATTCAAGTATTTTTCCACCTGCTCAAAATGCCTAGCCCCATACAGAGTTGTTTCTTAACAAATATTATATTGAAGTGAACTTAATTTATTTTAATAAGACTTTTTAATCTCAATTAAAAAAAAATTAAATTGTGGCAAAATGCACATAATATAGGGCTTCCCTGGTGGCTCACGTGATAAAGAATCTGCCTGCAATGTGGGAGACCCAGGTTTGATCCCTAGGTTGGGAAGATCCCCAGGGGAAAGGGAATGGCTGGCTACTCATTCACTTCATGGCAAATGAGGAAACAATGGAAACTGTGACAGACTTCGTTTTGGGGAGCTCCAGAATCACTGCAGATGGGGACTGCAGACATGAAATTAAAAGACGCTTGCTCCTTGGAAGAAAAGGTATGACAAACCTATACAGCATATTAAAAAGCAGAGACATCACTTCATTGACAAAGGTCCATCTAGTCAAAGCTATGGTTTTTCTAGTAGTCATGTATAGATGTGAGAGTTGGACCCTAAAGAAGGCTGAGCACCGAAGAATTGATGCTTTCTATCCATGGTGCTGGAGAAGACTCTTGAGAGTTCTTTGGATTGCAAGGAGATCAAACCAGTCAATCCTAACGGAAGTCAGTCCTGAATATTCATTGAACGTACTGATGCTGAAGCTCCAATACTTTGGCCACTTGATGCAGAGAGTCTACTCATTGCAGAAGACCCTGATGCTGGGAAAGATTGAAGGCAGGAGGAGAAGGAGTGACAGAGGATGAGATGGTTGGATGGCATCACTGAGTTTGAGCAAACTCTGGCAGATGGTGAAGGACAGGGAAGCCTGGCATGCTGGAGTCCATGGAGCTGCAGAGTTGGACATGACTTAGTGACTGAAAAACACCACCACATATCATAATTTCCCTTCATAGCAATTGTTAAGACAGGTTAAAATGACAACTCAGCGCCATTAAATACATTCATACTGTTGTGCAACCATTAACACCACCTAGTTCCAGAAATGTCTTTATCTTGCAAAACCGGTACTCTTGTAAAACAGTAACTTCCCATTCTCTTCTCTTCCACAGCCTCTGGCAACCAGCCTTTTATTTTCTGTCTCTTTAAATCTGACTGCTCTAGTACCTCATAGAAGTGGAATCATGTAGTCCTTTGTCTATTGGGGCTGACTTGTTCATGTAGCGTAATGTCCTAAACGTTTAGACCTGATAGACTCTCCCCCCTTTTCTTCCCCTCCTAGATATCTGTGCTTTCAAAACAACTGTCATTTAGACTTTCTACACACCCTAATTATGTATAATGTCGGAAATACGTAGATGGTCAAGTACTTCCACTAAGATGGAAATACTTAGTGTCAGGAACTTAGACTTGTTTTCTCCTTTTATTTCTCTTCCTAGGGTTTGCAGTGACTGCACAGGTGGATGAACACCAGCATCTCAGCCGCATCTTTATAAGTGATGTCCTCCCTGAAGGCCTGGCGTATGGGGAAGGTCCGTGTGGCAAGCGATATCTCTCTTCTCTCTTAATTCTGTGCAGTGCAGTCTGGCTAGTGAAATTTGCTCATGATCTTGTCAGAAAACAGTTTCTCCTAGAATTTTAAAGAAAGTAATTTTGAATGCAAAGGTGTATGCATGCACACACACACACGTATATGGTTATATAGTGAGAGGCTGTGCATGTATGGTTTTGAGAGACAATATATATACACAGAGTACCTGTGCATATGTTCAGGTAGATGGAGAAAGAGACGGTGAGAGCCAGCCAGGCAGACAGACACACCAAAGGTCATTTCCAGCATGTTAAACATCACTTAGAGGACTAATTAATTTGAGTGACTCTTAAACTATTTCTTCTAATGCTACTCTTGAGAGAGCTGAAATTTGTTATCAGTGGAATCTGATTACTACAGGGTTTGGTGCTATCTTTGAAGGTAGCAACAGAAGAGCCCTTGAGAACACTAAGCGGGTTGAATTTGCAATCGTCTTTCATCTTAAAATATTCCTCTCGGTCATCTCTCTCTCTTCTTCTTCTTGTCCCCTTCCTCCTTCTCAGGGCTGAGAAAGGGCAATGAAATCATGACCTTAAATGGGGAAGCTGTGTCTGATCTTGACCTCAAGCAGATGGAGGCTCTGTTTTCTGAGAAAAGTGTCGGGCTCACTCTGATTGCCAGACCACCGGACACAAAAGCGACTCTGTGTTCTTCCTGGTCAGACAGTGACCTGTTCTCCAGGGACCAGAAGGGTCTGCTGCCCCCTCCTAACCAGTCCCAACTTCTGGAGGAATTCCTGGATCACTTTAAAAAGGATACGGCAAATGGTAAGGTTCTGTTATTTCTACCTTTCTTCGCTGCTGGTATCACCAGATAATATTTTTAGGCTGTGTTTGCTTGCAAACTGAGATTATTTAGCTCTGTTCAAAGAATATTTTCTCATTTCTTAGGGGAAGAACACAGATGCCAAGCAAACTGATTTGATGCAGAATTCCATGCGTTTTAGTAATTATAACACTTTTAGTGAAAATAGAAAATAATTGTTTTTGCACAAAGTAATATTCCTTAAAATTACAGTCTTAAAAAATCACCCATGATATTTAGTGTTATAATTACTTGGTTATTCAGGGAGGCAAAAGCATTTTGCAGTCATTTATTGGGTTTTAAGAACAATTGATGCAATTCAGATCTTTACCTGTTTGGTTGAATACTACTTTTTCAATAAATGGCAAATTTTTCACATGGGTCATGAATTTTAAAATTTTATAAAGGAAGGCCTGAAAATGAAAAATTGTATGCCAGTTTATTTTTTTAAAGGTGAGATTTCCATTTGAGGCAGTCATTTGAAGGTTTGACTTCCTGGGCCTATTATTGATGCACATTTCGTATTTTTCAGTTCAGTTCAGTTCAGTCACTCAGTCGTGTCCGACTCTTTGCGACACCATGAATCGCAGCACGCCAGGCCTCCCTGTCCATCACCAACTCCTGGAGTTCACTCAGACTCACATCCATCGAGTCAGTGATGCCATCCAGCCATCTCATCCTCTGTCATCCCTTTCTCCTCCTGCCCCCAATCCCTCCCCGCATCAGAGTCTTTTCGTATTTTTACAGTCTGGTAAATGAGAGACTCCAGCTCACACTGAAAACCCGTGGTCCCTTATGTACCTGGGAGGGAGCCGGCCAAGCCCCCAAAGGCGACTGAGCATGACAAGCACATGGAGTCATTTTTATTCTTAATTACAATCATAACAGATTTCTAATGGAAATCTCTGCATGATCACCAAAAATGAATAAAAGAACACAGAAGTTGTTAAGATCGATTTAATTATAAAGCAGGTTTATTAGGTCATTTTGGTATTAAAACATCAGATGGTAAGATTTGTGATTCAATAAGGTATATACTCCTTTTTCCTCCTCTCTAGAGATTTCCCTCCAATTTAAAATGCCATTACATTGACTATTGGCATATAAAAGTCAGTGTTATAAAACCAAAAATATGACGGAGCTAATTAATTACCTGGTTATATCAGGGATGCGATTCCAGTCACCCTGGGCTGCTTTACAGGCCTGAGTGTTCCACACAAGACATTGTGTGTCCATTCATTGGATTCATTATTCTTGAGGGATACATTCACTGCCTGTTATATCTCTATGTATTTTATCATAATAAGAAATCACTGCAGAGTCTATAATACTTTTGGTACTTGCAGGAATGAATTTCTACAGAAAGCAGCAAAAGAGGTCAAATTTGACTCCTTTATCTCCCCTCCCCTAGCAGTTGAAAATCAAGCAGGTCAGTTAATCTTGTTTTTTTTCCTCTTTTTTTTTTTTTTCTTTTGGTGCAAGGATACAGCATAAGAAGAGGGCTTGGATATGTTAGGTGATCGTTAAGTACCTGTCCTAGGGACCCATTCTTACAGGCTACAGCTTTATAACTGAGGACACCCATGTCTGTGTGCAGTTGCCTTAGCTCAGACTGTTGTTCAGTTGCTCAGTCATGTCCAACTCGTTGCAGCCCCATGGACTGCAGCACGCCAGGCTTCCCTGTCCTTCACCATCTCCCAGAGTTTACTCAGACTCATGTCCATTGAGTCGGTGATGCCATCCAACTGTCTCATCCTCTGTGACCCTCTGCTTCTCCTGCCCTCATCCTGCCCTAGCATCAGGGTCTTTTCCAATGAGTCGGCTTTTCACATCAGGTACCAAAGTACTGAAGCTTCTGCATCAGCATCAGTCCTTCCAATGGGTGTCCAGATATGGCAGTGCTTTTCCACCCTGGTCTTGCCACAGGTGCCCCCGTTGTAGTGTATATCTCTTCTTATCCTTCCTTGGATGGCTTATCACCACCCTGGTTTCCTGCTGAGACTGTGCTCTGTGGGGCTGAGACGGCTTCTCCCCAGGGATTGCTGTCTGTCCCCTCCACTGGTCCACAGTAATGTGCTTGTGTTGGAAACAAAACAGCCACGAGGGACTGTGTTCCCAAAGGCTTGGCAAATGTGGAATTTATTTACTCACCTCCCCCCATCAATTTCTGATTTTTTTAATTGAATTATAGTGGATTTACAATACTGTGTTGGTCTCAGGAGTACAGCAAAGTGACTCAGTTATATACATGTATACCTTCTTTTTTATGTTCTTTTCCTTTATGGTTTATCACAGGATGCTGAGTGTAGCTCTCTGAGCTATTTGTTGATTACCCATCCTATGTATGGTAGTTGGGGTATCTGCTAATCCCAGACTCCCAATCCATCCCTCCTCCACCACCCTTCCCCCTTGGTTTACTGTCTGTTTTGAAGTAGCTGTGTAGCCTGTGAAGGAAGTTAAATGTCTGTGAGTGAATGTCTCCAAGGGAAGCCTGTCTGTTTTGAAGGTTGGGGGAGAAGAAATTAAGCAAGGGGAGGGAGGAAAAAGAGGGAACCTGTTAGCTGAGCCTGACATGAGAAGTGTTTGTGGAAGTGTAAGGTGGGGGTGGTATGGTGATCGGAGTTGGGGTGATGATGGGGGTGGAGTGGGGGTGATGGGGATGGGGGTGGGAGCGGGCTAAGTGGCCAGGTGACAGGTACTCAGGCTTCGTGTCCCACCCTATCTGGGCTTGAGTTTGGGCCTGCCCTTTACTGGTTGTGTGACCTTGGGGGCAGCTCTCAGCCAGGGAGGGGTGGACGTCGGTGGATGACACCCTAGCCTCCCTGTCCCCTGCTGAGACGGTTCTGGGGTGCACCCCACAATTCTTCCAGATACAAGGGCAGTCTGTTTCCCATCTCACATCTTTCACACGCTTTCTGCCCTCTCGCTGGCTGCTGTGTCTCACTTGGGCTTCCTGGGATCACCTTCTAGATAAACTTCTGTACCCACAACTTGGCTTGGGCTCTGTGTCTGGGGGAGCTCAAATGAGGACTCCGAACCTGGGTTCCTCATCTGGAGGATGAGGCTTATCTCAGCCCAGGGGGCTGCCGTGAGCTTGAGCCAGTCTGAGTCTCTGCACCTCCAGCCTGGCTCCTTGGGGGCAGGAAGCCTGAACATGGGGGTCTACCATCCCCTTCCCCCCGTGAGCTCGCTGTCTCGTTACAGGGTACCTTGACTTGCCTTGTTGATGAATTAGGAAACAGTAGTCCCACTTTTTATGCTTAAGTTTTTAAATTACACACATAAAGTAATTTAAATGATTTGAAAAGCAATTTTTCATACAACTTTGAGTGTTACTGAAGAGTGGACATTTCAGAGTCTGCCTTTCCCTAAATTTCACTTGCTCCCAGCGTTGCCAGAGGCAGCCTGGCACTCAAAGGAAACTGTTTTGTTTCCCCAAGAAACCAGTCTTTAGCTTGTTAATAAAAACCACACATGGGTTCTCTGGAAGGGAAGACCTGCCTTTGTTTTTGTTAATGGAAACTGAAAGAACATCAGAAAGTGGAGGAAGAAGACTCCCTAAGCAACTGTTCTGGGTATATTTTAACTGTCTGGGCTGAATATTCACTGAACCTTTCTGCATACTTGAAATACGGGAGGCCCTGGAGTAAGCAACATGAGTTCAGAACTTCCTGTCTACTTGTGGTGGGATTCAGGTATCCAGAATCTATGTACTAAATTTAGCTTTAGTCTCTTGATTGGGTTTAAGCTGGGGAAAAAAATAAAAAACCTTCTTTACATATATATATAGGCTTCCCAAATGGCACTAGCGGTAAAGAACCTGCCTGGCAATGCAGGACACATACAAAACATGGGTTTGATCCCTGGGTTGGGAATATTTCCTTGGAGGAGGGCATGGCAACCCAGTCCAGTATTCTTGCCTGGAGAATCCCATGGACAGAAGAGCCTGGTGGGCTACGGTCCATAGGGTTGTAAGGGTCGGACACGACTGAAGTGACTTAGCACGCATATATACATGAGACTGTCCCATGAAACTTGGGAAATAGTAGAGTTTCTGTTCAGGTTTCATGCTTTTGTAGAAAAGAAGCGTCCTGGTGGCCTTCTTGAGACTCATGATGTGTATAGTGTTTAGGAAAGTGGTTCTCAGACTTCACATTGTTTAAGACTCACTTGAAGGCCTTGTGGAAATTCAAATTCCTGGGTCCTGTGGCCAGAGAGCCCCCTTCAGGCAGTCTGGGGTAATGCCAGCTTCATCATGGACCAGGGCTCGCTTACACTGCCAAGGCCAGTGGCCTGAAGGAGGTGGTCTGCTCCCCAGCAGTACGAGCCCCCCCTTTCCTGAACCTTTCTGTGCCCAGGTCTTGAGGATTAAATGAGATAATACACTTGTACCTGTGTATTGGTATTCTCTCATTCAGGGATCCCATGCCCCCAGCCCCGAGCCGGTCCTCAGCGCACTCAGGAGGCAGCAGACTGGTTTGTTAGTTCCCGTTATTGGGTCTCAGCCCACCCATGGGAGACAGTCCCCAATCAGCGGATTGATACACTGAGAACTAGAGAACTTCCATCAGTCACTGGCTTTGCTGTGATATTCTCATGATGCTGTGAAGAGTGGAACAGGCAGGGATACCCCGAGAAGTGTTGGGTGCTCAGTACTAAGTTCCGTTGTATCCTTAGGGTTGAATGACCGTTTGATTCCTGCCTGTAAGGGTTTGAATTTTTGTTCTAGTTATCCACAGTAGAGGGAGAGAGAGAGAGAGAGAAGTGTCTAGAGGCTGTGTTTGACTTGAGCAGTAATATCATCTGGAAAGACTTCTTATACAGAGAATTAGTTTTACCGCTGGAATTCCCCAGATAAGTCACTGTTATTTTTGAGCCAACAAGGCCACCATTGAAGTCATCAGACGTGCCAGCCCTGTTGATACTGGCTTCCTGTTATTGCCGTTTTTGATTTATATTGAAAAGTCCCTTTTCTAGTGTATGCCATCTTTTGAAACATTTCAATAGCTTTTAAGAGTGTCTCATTGGGCAAAGACTTCCTGAATAAAGTCTTTATGTAAACATTGAACTTGATGTGGCATTCGCGTAGATTCCCTCTATAAACAGCTGTTCATTTGGCCTCTTTAGGGTTGGGGTATATTTAACAGGAAACAAAATAGAAAGACTTATGTTCCTGCTTCCATGTAGATAATGTCAACCCAGCCAATGCTTCTCACAGGATGATGAAGGTAATTGCAGCCTGAGGCTCTTTTTTTAATTCCCCACCCCACTTTGAATCAGTCCCTTTTTAAATTGCTATATAAGTAGTGTAGACTGTCAAGCTACCAGAAGCCACTTAGATGCAAATTTGCTCTTTGGAATGAATTGCCCCTGGGAATGTATGTATCCGTTATACAGCTTTCTACCAAGGGAAGAATTATAGAGCCAGCTCTGATGTGGCAGACCCGCTTATTTCCTGTTTATGAGAGTGAGGACATTTCAGCTTCCATAGACTGGTTTAGGATGACTAATAACATTGAGCTCAGAAAATGCCCTGTTTGTGTGTGAAAATACTATTACCAAGTCTGTCTGGCTAACACCCCAGATCCCCAGATGTCAAAACATACTCAAGTTTCTAAAGATGGTGAGTGCATGTAAAAATTATTTTAAAAATTTGAGTGGGAAGTACTGATTTTACCAGGACACAGAGAACTTTGGTCTCCAAGTTCATAGTTTGTTCCAATGGTGCTGAAGACAGTTTTCAGTTTCATTAGCAGGAGTGAGCAATGTAGGTTTCTGATAGCAGTAACTAGGGTCCTTGGATGTTAATCTCCTTGTAAAACCTAGTGTTGTTGGGGAATTTGTTTTCCTTTTCCCGTATTCATTCATTCATTTATTCACTTGTTTACTTAACAAATAAACAATTACGTGAAACATTGCAGGTTTATAATAATGAGTCACACATTATTTCCTACCCTCAAGGAGCTTATAGTTGAGTAGGAAAAGTAAAACACTTGTAGATAATAGTTCACGTTAAAAAAAAAAAAAAGAAAAAAGGCTTTTCAATGAAGAGACTTAGAGGTCCAGTTCAGAGGGAGAATTCCAAACACTGATCTTCTGTTAATTTTGAGCAAAGGAGTCCAAAGAGAGAGGTGTGAGGACTGGAGGAAGGTGAGTGTTTGGTCTGAGTGCCAAACTCAGATGGGCCAGATGGGCATTTTGTGGGCTGGGAGGTATGTGGTGGGAGCTGGGAGGGCATTCCATAGAGTTTGTGGCCTGGGACGTAGGCCCAGAGCAGAGGCCACGGGCTCTGTGCGAACGGGAAATGACATTGTAAAGTCTATTGGGACCAGATTGTATAGAATCCCGAATTCCTGGAATTTATAACAAATATATCATGGCAAGGAAGTGGACAAAGGAGCAAGTATTGGCTTTACTTTTCCCTGCCTTACAGAAAATACAGAGCATTTGTCTGGTCACTTACGGAGCACCAAAGTGTGGCTTGAAATCCTTCCAGAGTAAATACTCTTAAGTTCAGTTCAGTCGCTCAGTCGTGTCCGACTCTTTGCGACCCCGTGAATCGCAGCATGCCAGGCCTCCCTGTCCATCACCAACTCCCGGAGTTCACTCAGACTCACGTCCATTGAGTCATCCATCCAGCCATCTCATCCTCTGTCATCCCCTTCTCCTCCTGCCCCCAATCTCTCCCAGCATCAGAGTCTTTTCCAATGAGTCAACTCTTCGCACGAGGTGCCCAAAGTACTGGAGTTTCAGCTTTAGCATCATTCCTTCCAAAGAAATCCCAGGGCTGATCTCCTTCAGAATGGACTGGTTGGATCTCCTTGCAGTCCAAGGGACCCTCAAGAGTCTTCTCCAACACCACAGTTCAAAAGCATCAATTCTTTGTCACTCAGCTTTCTTCACAGTCTAACTCTGACATCCATACATGACCACTGGAAAAACCATAGCCTTGACTAGACGGACCTTAGTCGGCAAAGTAATGTCTCCGCTTTTGAATATGCTATCCAGGTTGCTCATAACTTTTCTTCCAAGGAGTAAGCGTCTTTTAATTTCATGGCTGCAGTCACCATCTGCAGTGATTTTGGAGCCCCCAAAAATAAAGTCTGACACTGTTTCCACTGTTTCCCCGTCTATTTCCCATGAAGTGATGGGGCCAGATGCCATGATCTTTGTTTTCTGAATGTTGAGTTTTAAGCCAACTTTTTCACTCTCCACTTTCACTTTCATCAAGAGGCTTTTTAGTTCCTCTTTCTGCCATAAGGGTGGTGTCATCTGCATATCTGAGGTTATTAATATTTCTCCCAGCAATCTTGATTCCAGCTTGTGTTTCTTCCAGTCCAGCGTTTCTCATGATGTACTCTGCATATAAGTTAAAATAAGTAGGGTGACGATATACAGGCTTGACATACTCCTTTTCTTATTTGGAACCAGTCTTGCTCCATGCCCAGTTCTAGCTGCTGCTTCCTGACCTGCACTCAGATTTCTCAGGAGGCAGATACTCTTACCTTCTCCATATTGGCTTTATTGTTTCACTCTTAGAGCTTCATTCCTTTGGCTTATGCAGTATTGTTTTTAATGATCAGAAGTCCCTTGTAAAATAAAGACTCAAATAAATGTTTTGGGGGGAAAGAAAGAACAAGTGAATTACTGTTGGTGCCTATAAAAACAAAGTACTCCTCAGGACTGTAAAGCCATGTCCACTAATGGTGTGGTCCTCGCAGATCCCCTTTAGAGGCTTGACTAGCCTGGCATCAGGACAGCTGGGGGTGAGGAGGTGCCTGTAGCCGTGAGGATGAGATAATGTTGGAGCTGAGGGAGAAGCTGGTAAATTAAATTTGCCAGCATTTTGAGTAGAACCAGTCCTGTTTTCTCTCTCCTAACATGACGTGCAAATTCATTTTTCAGGTTAAAATCTACAGAATTTCTCTAAAGAACAGGGCATGTAATTTCTGTTAGATACATCACTTTTAAAATAGCCATTTGAGACGTTGGAATGACTGGATCAAATGCAGTCACCTGTGCATGTAGAGTGAGCCAGATCTCTGTGAGGTAGTAGTTCTGTGAAGCTGTTAGCTATTATCGGAAAGAGGAAACATACAGCCGGTTACACACGAGGGGAAAAAAGGTCTGACCCTGTGGATGTTACAAGTACTGATTGCCAAATGATGTTTGTCTGCATTTCCAGTTTTGTTCCCCTTCTTTGCGAATGAATTATGTTCCTGACTTAATTCTTCCCTATGAAGGAATGGGACTCAGGAAGAACCAAGTACGGACATCTCGTTTTCAGCTCTCACTTCTAGAGACAGCTCTGTCATGGCTATATATCTTTAGCTTTTCAGATCTTTAATATATATATAGGGGCATGCTACGAAATTCCAGCAGGATAAAAAGTTAAACTGAGATAGCTAAGTCCCTCTAAGCTGTATAGAAATGGTAGTTAAAAGCAAGTAGCCAGACAACCTGTGCTCAGGCCTTCACTCCAGGCTTACCCATTTGGATTTGGTTATGCAAGTCACTTCCGCTATCTATGCTGAGTTTTTAACAATGGTGAAATAGACTAGTCTATGGGCTTGATGAACTAATAGCTGGACACAGCGAGACCGTGCCTGGCCATGTCATGTTGACTGTGCCTACATAGTCATGGCCATGTAGCTGTTAGTTAAACAAGCAGAAGAGAAATTTCTCCCACTCTGTCCTTGGGCACCCAGTTTCTCTCCCAAAGGTAATCACTGTCCCTTGTGTCTTTCTCATCCTGGCCTGGAGACTCTTAAATGTTGGGTGACATGGTGGGGTGTTTTTCTTCTTGGTTTTTACTGCATTATCTTCATACTTGTTGGGATAGACAGAATAATAGGCCCCCTTGGGTGGCTCCCATGGTAAAGCATCTGCCTGCAATGCGGGAGACCCGGGTTCGATTCCTGGGTCGGGAAAGTCCCCTGGAGAAGGAAATGGCAATCCACTCCAGCACTCTTGCCTGGAAAATCCCATGGACAGAGGAGCCTGATAGGCTACAGTCCATGGGGTCACAGAGAGTCGGACACGACTGAGCGACTTCGCTTCACTTTGAAATGTCTACCTCCAGATCATGGGAATACGGCAAAAGGAGTTTACCTGGCAAAAGGGACTTCAGAGGTGTGATTCAATTAAGGGTCTGGAGATGGGGGGATTATCCTGGATTCTCTGGATGGGTCTGAAGTCATCACAGGGTCGTTGTAACCGAGCAGGTGGAGAGTCAGAAGTAGAGGTATGAGGACATCAGCAGAGGTTGAAGTGATGCGAGCTTGTGAGCCAAGGAATGCAGGAGGCTTCTGGAAGCTGGAAACAGACTCTCCCCTTACACCTCCCGGTGGAATACAGCCCTGCTGTGGCCAAGTTTAGTTTCCTGACCTTCAGAACACTAAGATGATGCATTGTGTTTATGTGCCAAGCATTATGTTAAATGGCAGAGAGACAAAAATAAAGAACCACAGTCCCCATGGGGTGGGCAGCTCCAGCCCTCATGCTTGGCCTTGGGCATTATTCTAACTCCTCATCTTCTAATGCTTCTAAAAGTGAAGGATTGGATGAGACAGTTTAGCATTTTTTCGTTTTCAAAAATTCAGTTATTTAATATGATTAAAGCACCAAGTTAAACAGTTATAGGAATGTGCATTTATCACACAAGCCTATGAAGCGAAAAAAGCGAAGTAATGGATCAAGCATTCCATTTGGTTTTGCAACAAATCTCATTAAATTACGTCTTTAAATAGAATCAGGTCTTGACTGCTGGAGAGAAGGTGTTTGTTAAGGCTTCGTCATAATAGCAGGCTGTCTCAAATAGAAAGATCACCAAGAACCTTAAGAGCACTAATTACCCCTTACATCACCCTATGTAGCAGAGATGTGTTATTAGTGTTTTATTTTCACAGCTGGGTAAGTCAAGGCACAGAGACACATTAAGTTGCTGGTAACTTGGACAAGGTCACGGTCAGTAACCTTGGGAGAGAACTGTTTCTTCTTGTTTTTTCCCTCCATGTAGGGGAACAGGATTTTAACCACTCTCCGCCCCCCCTCCCCCCACCTTTTAAATACTCCTCTATTAACACACATGGAGTAAAACCCAATAATAATATATCCTGCAGTAAAGCAAATTTAGATGTAACTGGATTGATAACGGCCCTTGCCTCCTTATCTGGGTTCTTATCCAGGGTCTGGGGCTTGCAATTAGGAATTAACTGCCTTGTGATCATTTGGGCTTGTTCAGTGCAAGGAAAGCTCGATGGTTTAGTAATCATCTTACTAATCTTTGTTCTTACATTTTTCCTGCCTGCCTTCCTATTTCTCTCCCTTTCTCTCTCTCTTCCTATAATTCACACTGATTTTCATTCACCGTGTAGCAATGCAAGCGTATATTTTGTGTGACACAGTTCTTTGAAACCTACTTATGGTGGCGTTTTCCTGTAACTAATTTCTCTCCTGTAAAATCTGCACTGACATTTTTACCTTTTAAAAAAGTTAAGTATAATTCATATACCATAAAAGTCACCTCTGAAAGTGTACAGATCAGTGATTTTTAGTATATTGACAAGGCTCTGCAACTGTCACCACTATCTAATTCCAGAACATTTTCATCACCACGATAAAAAAAAAAAACGAAAGAAAAGAAACTCTTGTGCCCATCAGCAGTCTCCTCTCCTCTCGGCTCCTCCCAGCCCCCGACAGTTGCTTCTCTGCTTTCTGTTTCCATGGACTTGCCTGTTCTGCTGTTTCATAGAAATGGAATTGTACGATATGTAGCCTGTTGTGTCTGCCTTTTGTTTAGTGTGATGTTTTCTAGCTTTATCCATGTTGTTGCATGAAGCAATACTTCATTCATTCATCTTTTTTTGGCTGAATAATGCTCTTGTTTTACCCTCTTTAATCCCACCATACAGTAGGTGATCTTCAGGTTTCCTTTTTCTTACAGCACATCCCCCAGTAGAAACTTGTGAGTAATTTGTTGTTAGGATTCTCCTTCAGGTCTTTAAGTTTGTAAATTATTTGTGGCTGCCCTGGGTCTTCGTTGCTTCGCGTGGGCTTTATCTAGTCGCAGCAAGTGGGGGCTACTCGCCAGTTGCTCGGGCTTCTCACTGCGGCGGCTTCTCTTGTTGCAGAGCACAAGCTCAGGTTTCAGTAGTTGTAGGGTACGTGGGCTTTGTTGCCCCGTGGCATGTGGAATCTCCCCAGACTAGAGATAAGACCCATGTTACCTGCCTTGGCAGGTGACTTCTTAACCACTGGACCACTGGGGAAGTCCTCAGGGTCTTGAATAGAATTCCAGCTAAATAGCTTGTCAGGGTTTTGAACTTACATACTTCTTTATCAAAGTTCTTTAAGTATCAGAAATGCTGGTGTCTGTTACATGCCTCTGAATATGACTGGGACATCTGGGTGGTCCTCCCAGCTCTGCAGGGATCAGGTTCTGGTGAAACAAAAACTCTGGCTGAAGATCCTGTTGCTATGGACTTTGTACTTTCCATCAGGGAACTGATAATGTGCCATGGAAGGGCCCCCACCCCCACCCCCAACCCCAGCCATAGCCTCCTGGAACACCAGAGCATGGGTGCACTTGCTTTCCTTCCCCCTCCTCCAGGAAGGCCTCCGAAGCCACCCCATTGTAATGTAATGCGCATGGAGATGGCCTGCAGCACATGCCTGCCTTGGAAACATCTGCCACAGTCCTGTTCCTGTAAATGTCCTTTCAGATGCTGAGAATATTTATCACAAGATAAGTGAATCAAATCATGGCAGCCTGCTATTAAGAAACATTTAGTACCAGTATTTACTTCTCTCCTGTTTATCGCCAGAGACCTTGCATTGTCAAGAACGTCACCAGTTGGAATGACCTGAGGTCAAGTGCACTTGGAAGATTTGTGAAATTGCATTTTTCTGGATGGCATTTCTGTTATGATAGAATTTCCTTCTCTACAAGCTTAATGATGATATTCAAACTGCTGCCTTGAATTTCCTTGACACAAGAATAATAACAATAAAGAAATGTAAAGTCCCAACCTTCTGAAAAGTAGATTATTTTTTATCTTTGTCAGAAGAACATAAAGTAATAGTGATCTGTTTGTTAATGGTACAGGTTAGGACTTGACTAGCCTTTGAATGTAGTCAACAAATATAGCTATTTTTTTCTCTCACTGAATAGTCCTTCTGTTTTTTATCTAAATGGTTTGGTTTCATTGTCTTTCACTGATCGATGACAATTAATATTTGCCTGAATGACAGTGCATTGCCAATATCATTAATGAAAGATGTCGCAAACCATTGCATTTTTAAGTAAAAGCATGAGCAAAATATAGGGAAATCTGAGTTAATTAAAAATGATGAATGGTATATAAAGCTTGCAAGCTGAAATTAAAAATTGAGAGACGTTAAGCTTTTCTGTGCAAATGAAGTCAGTGCTCAATGTGTGTTGAAAACATTAGTTTAGAATTTTATATGGTGGGTGAAGCTTGGAGAACTGAAAAAATATTGTAATTTTGAATTTACAAAATGCTGTTTCCTTCTACTGGCAGCCTTCATTTACCAAAATCTTTACCTTTTCTTAAAATGGTAGGCACTCATGGTGTTTTAAATAACAAGATACAGGATAAGATGAAGAAATTGGATACTTTCTAAGATTCTTTTCAGATGTAAAATTCATTGATTCTTTATAAGCTGTTCATTTATGAAATTACAGAGTAGAAATTCTGAGAAACTGAATAAATTGAGTAGATTAAGAATATAAGTTATACAAGCTGTATATCTGACAAGAACGAGCACATTATGGGTGGTGTGTCTGTAGACCAAATTGTGTTACCTGAACTTAACTACAGTTGGCCCTTTTTATTTGTAAGTTCTGCATCCTTGGATTTAATCAACCATGGATGGAAAATACTATTCTGTGCTGTAAAGGACTTGAACATCCTCGAATTTTATTTCCTTGAGGGTCCTAGAACTGGCCCCCCTCTGATACTGAGGGATGAATGTAGAGATAAACCTGTTATATGTCAAGGATGTACAACTTTCATGCCACAGGAGATTCTGTGGTTGAAAACTTGATTAAATCATTTATTATTTACTTGTAACTTCTTTGATATTATTTTTTAGATTTTTCTTTTCATCATCTTCATAGAAGATTATCGTTCTGTAGTTTTCAACTCAGAGCAAGTCGAAGGGCTAATGATTAATCAAACAAGACATTTTTGATCCCAAGATGAAAATCCCAGTTAAATATTCTACATTATTTATCAGAGTGCTGTCCTTTAAATTGCTCTAGTGCATGTATGTCCTCTTTCTTAAGGAGATGAGAAGCTAGCATTCCCTTTGTCCTGGCTGTGGACTGTGTGCTTTTCGGTATAGGTGGTGTTCTGTGATGTCACTGACCCTCCCAGAGGTGAAGTTGAAGTCCCAGGCATGGAGAGAAGCAGGGGCAGTTCTCAGCCATCAAGGTGCTGCCCATCAGTGATATTTTGCAAGCTTATGCGTCTGTTTTTGGTTTTCATATGAACTGGAGGAAGGTGCTTTTTACTGCTTGGGGTCGTGGTATGGGATGTCCTGCCTGTTCAGATCAGCTCCTCCCTCTGCAGAGACGAGCTTCTGGACATTCACATGGTGAGAACCACACGAACCAGGTCCATTTTACAAATGGACACAAAGTATTTCTTCCCCACAGCTATAGGGTACTCTGGGTACTTTGAGTTTTCTAGGAGTGCAACACCTCAGTACATCAAGGGAAGTTTGACCTTGGTTTTGTTCAGAACTTTGTCAAGAGTTTTTGCCCACTTGGAAAAATCAGGTCCATGGGATTCTCCAGGCGAGAATACTGGAACGGTTTGCCATGCCCTCCAGGGGATCTTCCAGACCTGAGGATGGGACCTCTGTCTCTTACATCTCCTGCATTGACAAGTGGGTTCTTTACCACTAGCACCGCCCAGGAAGCCCAAGGTCCCAAATGCCATGGGACAACTAAACCCCCATACCACAGCTAGAGGAATCTAGTTGGCAGTGCCCTACAGGCATTTAAATCTCTACCAAGACATGCTGCCATTGGTCTTGGGTGAAGTGGAGACGTTCCCTGTGAATCTCTGTGGGCAGACTTCTCACAGCTTCATCACAGCTACTAGAATGGTTGTGTCCAAGCATTTACATATTGAGACATGTATTTAAACAAAATTATGTTACTTTCCATTAATTTTTTTCCCCTGTGGTGGATCCCCCCCCCACTGGGTGGCATGGGAGCTTAGTTGCCCCATGGCATGTGGGACCTTGGGTTTCCCAGGTGTTGCTAGTGGTAAAGCACGCACTTGCCAATGCAGGAGGCAGAAGAAACGCAGGTTCCATCACTAGACCAGGAAGATCCCCTGGAGGAGGACATGGCAAACCACTCTAGTATTCTTGCCTGGAGAGTCCCATGGATAGAGGAGCCTGGTGGGCTGCAGTCCATGGGGTCCCAAAGAGCTGGATGCAACTAAAGTGACTTAGCATGCACACACATATGTGGGATCTTCTTTCCCCAAGCAGGGATCGAACCTGCATTCCCTGCGTTGGAAGGAAGATTCTTAACCACTGGACCACCAGGGAATTTCCTTTGTTGTTGTTGTTGTTATTGGCCTTACTGAGTAGCTTCTGGGATCTTAGGCCCTGACCAGGAATTGAACCCACACCCTTGGGCAGTGGAAGCACACAGTCCTAACCACTGACCCACCAGGGAATTACTTATGTTACTATTAAGGCATGTATTATTTTTTTGTGAAATTAGATGTGGGGGTAGCCTATGTTAGAGAATTTTATTTCAATATAGTTAAAGTATGTATTATCAAAAGAGGGGCTTTGGAGCTTGAGGAATGAATCAGTGTATAGTATGCTTTCAAGCACAAAAAGCACAGTTTCGAAATAATTCCCATTCTCATTGCTTATCCTTTCAATCTCCTTCACATCACTCCTCAGCCCACAAACCAAAGCAGAGCTTGTCCTGATGCTATGACTACCATTCTTTCTTTTTTTTTTTTTTAAGTCTTATTGTATTAAACAGAGGGAAACAAATGTTCTCCTCTCATGTGAGTTTATTTCTGGCCTTGGGATTGATATAATACTGAGTTTTAACTCGATTCCTCTTAGAGTTGCTGTTCCTGAGAATGCAGGTGGCCTGCTCAGACTTTCTGGATCTCTCTTTTCTGGGAACCAGCTGAGGCCTGGGCAGAGCACCTCGCCCACCCTCCTACAGCCGGGTGCCGCCGGGTGTCTCTGGGTGTCTCTGGGTGCTGCTGACAGCCACCTGGGTGGGTGTCAGAGACTGGGAGGAACTTGTTGCCTGGTTGGGTAAGGAGGAGGCAGCTGGCAAGACCAGGCTGGTGGGGAGGCATCAGTCATATGAGCCGACATCCTGGTTGCTGGCTGAGCAGAGTGAAGGTTCCTGGAGGGAGTAAGCAGCAGGAGAGATTGGCAGGGACCACCCCCCACCCCCCACAAGACCCCCAAGCCCTCCTCCTGGCCCCTGGTGCCACCTGTTTCCTGAGAGTCCCCTTGTGCACATCAGAGTCAGTACCCGGAGAGCCTATTGCTCCTTACAGGCCCAGGGGAAATGAATGGCCAAGCCCACACTCCTGCATATGAACTGTTGAACTCGATTTGGAAGTGATGGAAACGTAAACTTGGAATTCACGTTACAAGCCAAGTGGGCGAAGCGACCTTAACTTTAACATTCTGATGTTTCTGTTTTCTAAAATAATTTGTGTATTGGCTGTGCTGGGTCTTCATTGCCGCACAGTCTCTTCTCTAGTTGCAGTGAGTGGGGGCTACTCTTTAGTGGTGGTGCACGAGCTTCTCACGGCTGTGTCTTTTCTTGTTGCAGAGCACAGGCTCGAGCGCATTCAGGCTACAGTAGTTGCAACATGTGGGCTCAGTAGTTGCGGTTCTTGGACTCTAGAACAGAGGCTCAGTAGTTGTGGCGCACAAGCTTAGTTGCTCTACAGCGTGTGGAATCTTCCTGGTCCAGGGATCAAACCCCTTTCTCCCGCCCTGGCAGGTGGACTCTTCACCATTGAGCCACCAGGGAAGCCCTAACGTTTCTGATTTTAAGTTGATACCCAGGATGTTACTGAACACAGGTTTTTGCCCTTTATTGTAGTTTGGGGTTGCCAGTTACTTGGCTGACTGTGATAACCTGTGGGGTCTGTACTGATGCTCAGAACTGGAAGACACTGTTTCCAGGGGTCTCACACCTGAAGTCCCATGTTTCCCTCAGTCCCCCACAGACATGATAGTGCAAGAAAGCAGGGGACAGTCAATGCCCGGTATAGCCTGCCCAGGATGTCATTACTCTCCAAAAATGTGTGTTTTTAAGAGGGAGAGATGTCTGAGGCTGGGCTTGTGTGCCACACCTGACATAGTTCCTGGTGTGCCATGAGCGTGCAGTGCCCATCTGACCAGGGAATGAATAAATGGAATTCGTGGTCCACATGGAGGAACAGAGCCTAAGACTTGAGACATCTCTGCTCACTGTTGAGCAGAAGCTCATGTCAGCCAATTAGATGTTTAGTCACTAAGTCATGTCTGACTCTGTGACCCCATGGACTGCAGCATGCCAAGCTTCTCTGTCCTTCACTATCTCCTAGAATTTGCACAAACTCATGTCCATTCAGTTAGTCATGCCATCCAGTCATCTCATCCTCTCTTGTCTACTTCTCCTGCCTTCAATCTTTCCCAGTATCGGGGTCTTTTCCAGTGGGTCGCCTCCTTCTCATCAGGTGGCCAAAATATTGGAGCTTCAGCATCATTTCTTCCAATGAATGGTCAGGGTCGATTTCCTTTAGGATTGACTGGTTTGATCTCCTTGCTGTCCAAGGGACTCTCCAGAGGTTTCTCCAGCACCAGATGTTAGATATTTTGAATTGCTAGACCTCATCCCAAATTACTAATTTCCACAGGGAATAAGGTGAGAAAAACAAGAGTGTATTTACCGGTTATAAATAAATGTCTTGACTTAAATTTGCAGCTTGGTTATTTTTCATTATTTACAACCACATTGGCTAAGGACTCTTCTGCAGTGCGTCTGAACATCTGTTCTGCAGTGGCAGAGCCTGGGGTGGGCAGAAAGCATGTGCTTGGGGTTCTGTGATAGGGATCCAGTGGTCCAACACAGTGTCAAGGGGGCAGGACTGCACGGAGGCTCTCCAAGGTGGGGAGCCCATTTTTGGCTGGGAGGGAAAGGATATATTTACTCACTTTAGCAGCTGGTGCTCAGGCCGTGGGCAGAGTGTAAGTGGGGCTATACATAGGCATTTGGCACCCAGGACAGGATGTCAGCGCGGTGCCTGTTTAAAACCGCTTTGTAAATAAGCGTTCGAATTGTACCGGCCTACACTTCTTTTTAGCCAGTTTGCTCTTCTTCCAGAACCTACTTTGTTCTCATTTCTCCTCTAGTCAGAATACCAAGGGCATGCTGCTGCTTTTTACAAACAGCGATGCAGGTTCAGTTGAAATCTGAGGCTCCTGGACCCAGATCCAAGGTGGAGGATACTGTCAAGCTGGGCTTCCTCGTGCTTTGTCACCTCCAGGACAGAGCTGGTGCATTGCTGAGGGGCTGGAGAAGGAGTCAGTCACCCCAGAGATTCTGTGGATCCAGATACCAGTCGCCCTCTTGCAATTTGGGCAGCAGAACAGCTCCAAGACTTCCTGTCTTGGTAGAGCTGTGTCCTCCTCTTGGATCCCAGGGTCCAGCCTTGGTGGGAACTGGATCCTGTGATGCCTCAGAGAGGATGCCAGCTGCACCCAGGGGCTCCATGCAATTAAGCAGCTCCTCTCTGATTCATAGTAAAGCCTTTTGTCCTGGGATGGGCTGGGTTTGGAGAGGAAGGGCATGAAATATGTTCTGTTAGCAGGTAAGCACTTTGCCTTTGTAAGAGATAAAAGGTGGCTCTGGGAGTTTCCAGCATCTAAGTTCCAAAATTTTGTGACTATGTTGAAGAGATGACTCAGAACTCAAACTTGGCACCCGCTTTTGACATCAGCCGTGTTATTTTCTCCAGCATCCATCTGGTGCCTCGAGGCTCCAAGGCTCCTTGTGGCCATGATGTCTCTTGAGATCTTCAGGGGACTTGAGGTCACCTTCATCTTTGTGTCCTCAGAACTTAGTGCATACCTCACACAGAGTAGGTGCTGTAGAAATCATCATCATGGATAAATGCATTGATTGTGTATCCTGTATTTAATACAACTCTTTGGAAATATTGGAGCTTTGTATTTTTAAGATAAAGGCAGACATAAAGCAAATTTGACTCTGTTGCCTAGGTAATGTACATTTTTATCTCATGGAGTCTGTGACATTGCTCTTGATTCCCTTGTACTTCTCTGTGTCTTCTCTCTAAAGAAAGAGTTCTCCTCCCCTGTGCACAGTGCCTTGGTGGTTCCAGGGTTCTCTCTTTGGTCCTGTTCTTGTCCCACTCTGCACATTCTCCCCGGGGAGCACCATCCATCCCTGTGGTTTCACGGCCAAGTGCATGATGATGGCTCCAAAGCCACATTCCTGTGCAGACCTTTCTTGCACTACCAGACACCTGGGAGTGTTGCATTGGATGGTCCGTGTGCATCTCAGATTCAGCTCTGGCAAAGCCAGTCTTGGGTTGCCCACTCCTGCTCCATCCTGTGCCCATCCATTCTGTCACCTGAGACATGAAAGCCACACTCTGCCTTCATGCCTTCCTTGTCTGCATATCCTTACATGAAATAGGTGTCGAAGAGGAGACCCGTGGAGTTGACCTGCACAGACTGTCTGTGTTCACTTGACTTCTGTGTGTTCATGCTATTCTGCATTCATTTGGATCCTTCTTCCTCGTTCCCTCACTGTTGCTGTGACTTCTGGCCTGTTTTTCTGCCCAAGTCCTGCTTTCCATCAATTCCTCCACCCATGGGCTACCTTCCCCTCCCCCGCCCCCACTACCCTCCGCTGAAGACTTTGCTGAAGTGTCTGCTTTGCTCTGAACGCTGTTAGGGCCCCAGGGAGAATTAACTTCCTCCCAGAGTGGCCCTACTCAGCCCCGTGTGGCTTCTTCTCACGTCATCTCTGGTAGTTTGCTGTGCTTGTGTTTCTGTCTCCCGCCTCCGGTACCAGAAGCACATCCTGAGAGCAGGGACTGCATCTCATCATCTTTGTATATCCAGCACCTTGCACAGTGCCTGGAAAAGAGCCTGTTGTCAGAAAGTGCATATTGAATGCATGGATGAAGAGGTGCGTTTGTGCCGAATACAGTAGGAATGTTGCCTGTTTTCTGTTGGTTGGTCTTCCTTACACAGAGGTGCATGTAGCATCCTCAGTGGTGGAGGACCAGTGGTGCGTCACTGGTCTAGAGTCTGACCTTGCTTCTCATGTGCTCAGCCTGTTGGCGAGTGGACTGTTCTCTGGTGTGGTCTTAGGGGCCTGGAGAGGTGAGTTCGGCATCCCCATCTGTCGTTGCTTCCTGAAATTTGCTTGGGGATGGCTCATGCTTTTGTGATCAGCACTGCGTTATGGGGCTAACTTACTCTACAGCCAACAACAATGAAGTGTGGCTTAGACAAATTGTGGTCCTTTTCTGGGTGGGGTCAGGGTGTTGGAAGAAGTAAAAGGAAGAAGCAATAAGAGCTCTAGAATTCTGTAGACCATTAAGACATTTTCTTTAGGTCTCTTGTTGTATAGTGATTGGTAATACCAGCCTGGATCATGGACCAGCATTTCTGTTCATGAGTTCCATCAACCTCCTAGGGCTCCCATAGCTTCTAAAGGTCTACTAGAGACCACTGTCCTTGCCCTCCACATGCTGGATGGTTTGCCAGTGTCTGTCCCTGTCTTTTCTGCCTAGATCACCTCAGACAGGTATGAGATTGATGGCTTGTTATAGTTAACTGGAATCAGAAACCATCTGGTTTTGCCTACTTGAGGAGAAAGTCTAAATACAAAACTTAGAATGAAAACCTGTGTGTGGTTTTGATAGAAGCTGGTCGTTTCATCTTTCTTGAGTTTAATTTTGAGAACCCTTGGAAAGAACTGTTGAAAATAGTGTACATGTATAAGTACAGATTGGAAAATCACATGCTCTGCTTAACCTTTTATATCATTTCTTAAGCTTTCATATTATTTCTTAACCTTAACTCTGGAAGTTAACAAAGTTTGCTGTTCCTCTTGGGACTTTCAGTTTACATTGCAATGGTGGTTGATGCCAGAAAAAGAACAATTATGCTTGCAAATGAGCAGGTTGTGGGTTGTAATAAGAATCTACGGTGCTACATCCCTCGTTTGCCCAGTTATCCTTTACCATCACTTAGCCAAAAATAAAGGGAAGTGACCAACACTTTATATAAAGTATTTAGTGAAGTTTGCACAACAATCAAGTTTGACAAAATCAGCCAGGCATTTAAGTTATTGTTTTGATTGGTCATTGGCCTTCTTTGACCAAACAGTCAGATGTTGCTGCTTCCATTAGCCAGGGCCCAGGTCTATTTCGGAAGCCCAGCTGTGCGTATGCTAACTACCATATCACTGAGGACCATGATGTCCTGCCTTCTAGGTTTTAATTTTTTCCTTTGCTCTCTTTTTCTATCTGAGCCTTTAAGCTAGTTACTACTATTCTGTGCAGATGGCCAAACTTGCCTTTGTTTTTGTCACTTTTCATGCAGATTTCAGCAACGTCCCTGATGTCACAACTGGCCTGAAAAGGAGTCAGACTGATGGCACACTGGATCAGGTTTCCCACCGGGAGAAGAAGGAGCAGACATTCAGGGTAAGACTCTGTCCCAGATCTTAAGGAAGGACATAGCAGGCAAGTGTTAATTCCTGCCTGCATCTGAGGTGGGGGAAAAAAAGATGGAGTTATCCTACCTCTAGGTCCAATGGCCAACACACTTTTTTTTAAGAAAATAGTTTCCTTCTTTATTGAAAGTGAAGTCCTAGTAGGAACCCTTGACTCTGGCCCGACCTCCTGTATGACCTCTGACATGCCACTGAAGAGTAGGGCAAGTGTGGCCATTCATACATTAGGGTGGTTTGACAAGGAGAATCTGTGTTCAGGTATTCTGAAGGTCACATTAAATTACTAAAATTTTCCTTTACTGCTTTTATTTTGCTGAAGATTATTTTAAGGATGTTGTCTTTTTGTTGTGGTAGAATACACAAAACATACAGTTTCCCGTCGTAGCTATTTTGAAGTGTGTGGCAGTGGCAGTAAGTGCATTCACCGTGTCGTATAAGCCATCACCATTTCCAGATCTTTTCCATCCTGCCAGGTAGAAACGCTGTACCTCTTAGACAATAACCACCTATTGATCCCACCCACTGATCCCACAGTAACCCCTATTATACTTTCTCATTTGCCTGTTCTGGTTACCACATAGAAGTGTGGTCGTATATTATTTGTCCTTTTGTTTCTTCGTAATGTTTTTGGGATTCCTCCATGTGGTAGCCTGTATCAGAACATTACTCCTTTTATGACTGGTCGATATTCCATTGAATGTATATACTATGTTTTGTTTATCCACTCATCTACTGATTGGATCACCGTTAGGCTGTTGTGAGTAATGCTGCAGTGACACTGCCATACAGATATCTGTTTCAAAGCTTGTTTTCACTTCTTTTGGGTATGCCGCTTGGAGTGGAATTGCTGGGTCATGTGGTAATTCTCTGTTTAGCTTTCTGCGGAACAGTCCGACTGTTGCGCCCAGACCGCTCTGCACCCGCTTCCCATTCCCACCAGCAATGTACGACGGCTCCTATTTTTCCACATTCTCACCAACGCTTGTCACATTCCTTTCCTGCATTTTTAACTGTTCTTAGTCAGCTCTCTGGAGAAGGCAGTGGCACCCCAGTCCAATACTCCTGCCTGGCAAATCCCATGGACAGAGGAGCCTGGTAGGCTGCAGTCCATCGGGTTATGAAGAGTCAGACAAAACTGACTGACTTCACTTTCATGCGTTGGAGAAGGAAATGGCAACCCATTCTAGTGTTCTTGCCTGGAGAATTCCAGGGATGGAGGAGCCTGGTGGGCTGCCGTCTATGGGGTTGCACAGAGTTGGACATGACTGAAGCGACTTAGCAGCAGCAGCAGCAGCAGCAGTCAGCTCTCCTTTCAGGAATGGTCTGTCTGACATGATGTCTTTTAGTACCGAGTCCAGTTTTAACTGACTTTGAGATTATTCATGTTTTCTCTCTTTCACTTTCATCTTAAATACAAAGCAAGAATGGAGAAAATATAAACCATCACAGGCATTTGAATAAAATGTACAGCCTGGCCGCACCCCGTTGGGTTTAAACTAATGCTACCAGGAGCTGGTCCCTCCATCATGGCCAGTGGCCCAGCCTGGGGTGGCTGGTGGCCTTGGTTGTGGGGCGAGGGATGGGGTTAGAGCTTGCCAGCTTCAGGGCCGATTCTAGTGGCTGCTGGCACCTGGTCCTTACCTCTCTTCCCTGTTTTGCTTTCTCACCCCCTGAATTCCTCTTCCTACCCGATTCCCTATCTACTTCCTCCAAAATCTCCCTTCTCTTTCTTCCCAATGCCTCATGCAAACCAATTACTCAACTGCTTTCACTGGTCTGGTTATACCCAGGAGGTAGTTTCTTTTACTAAACTGAAGTCATATGGATTTTTAGTCTTTCTGCTCTGTTCCAACTGCGGTTGGTTCTTTACTTTTGGGAACCCAATGTATTAGCTCAGATTCGTCGTGTGTGTGTGTGTGTGACGCAGTGGATCCTAGAGCATCAGATGGATGTGTTTGGCTGCATTGTCTTAAATTTAAAGAAAAATTAATTTATACTTGGCTGTGCTGTGTCACGGTTGCAGCATGTGGGCTTTCTCTAGTTGTGGCGAGTAGGGGCTGCTCTTTATTGTGGTGCGTGGGCTTCTCTGTGCAGTGGCCTCTCGTTGCGGAGCTGGGGCTCGAGGCGCGTGGGCTTAGGTAGTTGCGGCACAGAGGCTCAGTTTTTCCATGGCATGTAGAATCTTCCCACACCAGGGATCGAACCTGTGTCCCCTGCGTTGGCAGACAGATTCTCATCCATTGTACCTCTAGGGAAATCTCTCTCACATTTTCTAAACAAGGCAAATGCTAAGGAAACCCTCAGGAAGCTAGGCTGTCTAAGATCATGTGCCTGGGGGCACTGGCACAGAGTGGCAGCTTGGGGTTGGGGGAGAGTCATTAATGCCGTTAGGGATAATGGTTTCCGCTCTGCTATAATCTGAGTTCCATGTTATAGTTCTTAAGGAAATGGTTTTCCAAGTTTTATGTTAAGATTCAGTCAAATAAATCTGCAGAAAGTTACCATGTTGAGGCTATTTCCATTTCTATTACTGAACAGTACTTATCATAACTAAGCAAAGGTTTATAAAATGAACATTGGGGCATCAGTTGAAATTTAGAAGAGGAGTGAAAGATGCAGTTCAGCTTGAAATTGGAGCCCTCTGAGCTCATTTTTATTGCTAAAATGATTAAAGGATAAAGCGAAGGAATACCAAGGAATACAGAAGAAGGAAAAGAATATTAGCATGTTAAGCACTTGCTGTCAAATTCCTCTCAAGTCTAGAGCAGTTATCATCTCATCTTTTTCAAATCTGAAGATATCTACCAATAATAATGGATGTCAGTACATTTTTAAAACATTCTAGCAATTGCATTGCAGCTACTGAGTTTACATAGTCTTTGTTCCTTGGCAGAGAAGAATCTGTGATCATCAGAAGTGATCACTGTGATGGATGGTAGTGAAAAGGAAGTTTTGAACTGAAGAGTTAAAAAATAAAATTTCTGTTGCTTTTAGCCACCTAGGAAACAGTGGGTTACATCTGAAAGCAGTGCTTGTCTGTTTCTCAAATGGTGATCTGGGAGTTTGATGATGCATGTCCAGTGTGTGATGGCCCTGGCAGTGTCCCCTGGTGCCCACAGGAGGTGGTCACTCCCCAGAGGGGAGACCTCCTTGTTTCCTGGGCTTCCCACGCTGGCCCATCAGCCCTCTCGGGGGTCATTAACTTCTGTACAGATAAGACCCTGGTTGAACCTGGGCTGTTGGGGGTATTTTACTCACCGTATACTAGATTTGAGAATAAGGAATAATTTCCCTTGAAAATCAAGCACAGCCTGGCTTGATGAAGCACAGCTGTAAGCAGGGCTTTTGACAGCCCCGCAATTTCTGCAAATGGGTTATAATTGATCGCCTTCTTTCTCCTCAAGGGCGCCTATTACTGTCACGGCTCTTTGTCTGCCCCTGCCACCCTCCCCTGTGTGGGGGCCTTCCCCCCCCCCCCCCAGTATTGTTAGCAATTAGCTCACACTATTATAACAGTTTGGAGTTTGAAAGGAATAAACAGTTTCTTTGGGGGTGAAGGGGTTGAAGGAGTTTCTGGTTTGTTCTGGGAACTTGAGGTGTGTAAAGCGGTCCCCACAGAAAGGCTGCTGGTGTGGTTTGCTGCCTCTGAGCTGGCTGGGAAGATGTAGCACTGGTGGTTGGTGGTTCTACCATCTCCCTGTGTGTCCTGACCTGGCACCTTTCCAGAGCCGGCGGGCTCAGGGCGTGAGGTAGAAATCCACAGCCACCCCCATCCCCTTGGCTGCCTTGGAGGAAGAGCTTGGTGACGCTAGGATGCCCTTGTGAATGTGACTTGAAAGAACAGTTTGGGATTTTTTTTTTCCCCTCCGCCTGGGGATGAGAGTGAGAGAGAACGCTTGTCATACTCACTTCCCAACAGCCGACTGTAGATGGAATCGTTGCTCCCAGAGGGAGCAGATTTCTCTGAACTTTTCCTGTCTGTGTACAGCACGTAAGTAAACTGAGGGATCTGATTCTCAGGGATGTGGATTCCGGATCCAGATGCAGGCGTGCATGGTGCATGGTTTTCTTTTCTCTGTCTTGAAAGTTGATTTTTACTCTGAAATGTTTCAAGGCTGTTAGGCAGAGAAGATAAGCCTTTCTTTCCAGAAGGATCCTGGCAGTAATCTTCAAGCACTCTTTATAGCTCAGGTTAAGAGAATTCTCACATAGTCGTTATTTGGTGGCATTATCAATTTGTCCTCTCTCTTTCCAGGGTTGCATAGGTCTCTAAATGGATGTCTGAAATAATAGTCCTGTCTTTTTGAAATATAAAGATATCAGAAAGAACTAGGGAAATTTTGAATATTTGCTCTGTAAAAGATGTTTGAAAAGAGAGAAGGATAATTTGAAGACAGTAAATAATTTCAGGCTTTGTCAAATTTTCTTGGAGCATTGTGGATACTTGTATTGGGCTTAATGCTGTGAAAGAAAACCCACAAGGGTGAAACCTGTTTTCTACAAGGTAAGCAGCATTTTTACTTTTGTTGTTCATGATTAAATAATTTTTTTCAGCTTTTTAGAAGAATTTTATGTAATCACCTAGGGCAGCTTTGGCAGTGATTATTTTTGCAGTTTGTAGGCGTTGTTTTGGTAGAACAGCGAGCTTTGAGAATCTGGAGACACAGAGCCCTGACAACTGTGTGTTGTACTCTTTGCAATTTAATCGCTTTAGTTTATATTGTGTCCTGTTTCGTTTTTCAAGGTAGAAAAACGGCGATGCACTGATGATTAGGTTTTGGTACCCGGCATAATCTGAACTTGCATTTAATGTTTAATGCCTGCTCACCCATTTAGCTTAACCTTTTGAGTTTCTCACAAGATTTGCTTTTAAGAGCTTGCATCTCTAAGAAGCTAAAGGAAAAGGATTCGTGGGTCACATGATTTGTTTTCCAGCATTTTAAATTATATGTCTTCTTTACCTTTCTCTGAGTATCCTGTGTTATTTCAGGATCTCCTGGTTGTAAGATGCTTTGGTTAAAAAGTCAAGTGCAAATAGAACTTATTTATAAATAGTTTTTCCACATGGCTGCTATTCAACAGATTAATATAATCGTGATCCTTTTTCAGAAACTAAACACACCAATGTCTAAAGGCATGCCATCTGACATAATCCCTGAAGGATGAACAGAGAGGTAGCATCTTTGAAGCAAAATGGTCCCTGAGAAATGAATTGGGGTCTGATTAGTGAGACAGTTATCTTTCGCAGAGATTCAGTTCCAGGTAGACAGGCAGTGGTACAATGGAAAGAACTCTTCATTTCATGGTAGGAAACTGGAATCTGTGCCCTGAGCCACCAGGCTTTACCACTGTGTACCTTGGGGCAAGGTACCCAGCCTTTCTAATAAGCCTGTGTGTCTTCATCTCTGTAAGTAAAAATAACAGTAGTCCCAAACCTGTGTTGCAGAAAGGATCATAGATGACTGGAAGCCCAGACATGAGGGATTATTGGGCGAGCAGTCCCCCTCCCCGACTGGTTTGTATATTTACATGTTCTGAATGCTTTTCCATTCTACTCATCTAATGCGAGACGTAGTCACCGGGCTGCCTCCCAAGTCTTCCTGAAGTTAGTGTCTGTGGTCAAAGCCTGCTGAGCTGTCCCATGAGATAAGAAAGAATGGGAAACCAAGGGCCTCGACCCTTGAGTCCTGTTTGCTCTTTGTCACCTGCATGGAGACAGATCTTGCCCATCTTTAGCTTAATTTTCTTAGGTAGTGTTTTGAATTGATGACCTTTTCTAAAGGGTTGTTCAAGTGACTGAATAAAAATGGTGTATGTTAGGTTTGCCTTTATCCTTAGCAGGAGTGAGCTGTGAGTGTGAGATGCTTAGAGGGTCTCGTAGACTGTTCGCTCTTTGCAAGAGAAGCATAGCTTCAGGGCAGAGGGAGGCGCCGAGAACACAGAGGACTCAGGCTGAGAAGGATCAAAGTTGAGCTGAGTTTCCCATCAGCCCTCAAGCGCATCATTCTGCATTTCTAACACCTGCTTCCTTTCAGCAGGCACTTGGTGGCAAGTTGGTGAACTCGTTTGGAATGACTAGGGTTCATTTTCATTGGCTTCTGCAAGGCTGTTTGATCTCTTTGTAGTTTGTTGGATTTTTTTTTTGTGGGGGGAGGATTTCCCATTTTCCTAGCTTCAGGATATTAGCTCCCCACTCTTCTTGGTCTGTCCTTGATCATTCAGGCTGATATGCCTGGGAGATGCCGAGTCTCTGCTGGGAGTGGCTGGAAGGGACATTGCTGACCCCTTTGTGGCCGCGGATCATTCATACCCTCTGTCCCACCGGGTTCGATGCCACCCGCAGTGTCAAAGGAGAGAAGGCAAGGAAGAAAGGTAACCAGATCTCAGTACCGGGGCGATGCTCGGGCACTGGGCATCGCACAGTGATGATGCCCATGAGCTGGGCAGTGTTGTGCCCAGAGCGGGCTGCTGTCTGGCCCAGTCTGGGACAGGAGGGCATGTCCAGTGGGCGAAGAGATCTCACTGGTGGTGGCCTCTCCTTTCCCATCCCCGTGGCCGTGGGCTGGGGTCCTCAAGGGGTCCGTGTCAGGAACACATCCCTGGACAGAGCCCCTTGGCCAGTGGCAGTCATTGCTGGCTCATCTGTGGGCCACCTGGAACCGGAGACTCCTTCCAGCTGGGGGATGCCCAACGAATGCCCAGTGGCCCAAACGCCCTGCTGGGAACCTGGGCCGGGATGGGGGGCCCACCAGATGCTGTGAGCTGGCTGGGGGGTACTTCACGACCCTAGGGCTCTGTGCTCACAAGGGAGGTGAGGCGCCACGTGCAGGCAGCAGGGTGTGTGGGGCCCCTGAAGACGTGGGTCTCAGCTCGGGGAGTCCTGGGGCCACCCCTGCTTTCCTGGTTCCATCTGTGAGTGGGGACCCTGAGCCCCAGCGGAGCTGCAGCTGCAGGGCTCCCCCACTCGCTCCCCCTCATGCCCTGGCATTGTTGAGGGCACTCCTGTGGGTGCTCTGACTCAGTTTCCCTCTGGGCCTCCCTTTGCTCCTCTGCTGTCCCCCAGCTTCCCCTTCCTCCCGCCTCTGTCCCCTGCTTTCTCCCTCCCCTCCAGGCTCTCCCATTTCATCCTGTTTTTTTCTTTTTTTTTTTCTGGAAAGAGAGAAAAGGTGTCATGGTGAGGCATCTGCAGTCACACAAGAAAGAGGAGAGAGGAGGGGGCTGGGGTGCCGGCGGCTGAATCACCCGCGGGCGGGCCTGCCAGGCGGATGTGGCTCTGGATCCACGGGCTGACAGGGTGATGACACATGTGGCCTCACACTGCAGGGTGATGACTCACAGGAGAGCGACTTGAAGACCCCCAAGGGCCCAGCCACCCGGGGTTGACCCTGACAACAGAGGCCGCAGGGACGGGCAGCCTGGTCTTAGGCTGATGACCGACCAGCCATCCTGGATTCTGGTCCGGGCGCCTCCTTCCTTCTCCTCCCCTTTGGAACAGCAGGGCCGTGATTTTGCTCCCGTGTTCTCCACAGTGAGATTGCAGAGGGCTGTGTTGGTCCTTCCGAGGCAGACAGAGTAGCCCGCCGGCCACCCCCACCTCGGGAGTGGACAGGGCCCTCGCCTGCTCCTCGAGGTCTTTCCCTTGATCCTGGCTCCTGGACGAGTCCAGGAGGGCTGCGACAAGTTCCCTGTGTTCGTGTGGGTTGAGGAGGGGCCGTGCGCTTTTGGATATGGTCGTGGGAGAAGTTGTAGCAGTTGTTGCCTCCCTGAAGCTCCCAACCTCGTCCTCCTTGGTGTTTAGCTACTTTTCTCCATCTTTACTTTCTTTCTCGGCCTCCCAGATTGGACAAGGACTTATGAAGACTTGAGTATAGCTTTGCTGTTTGGAGAGAAGGGAGGGAGTCTGAATTTCTCAGGCCAACCCCTAACCTCCATAAACACCGCTGGTAGGCTCTCAGCGGAAGCCTCCTGGACGTGGGGTGGTCTCACACTGAAGTCCCTTTGTCCTCAGTCCAGTCATCTCATGCCTGCGTCTGTGCAGCTGAGGGGCTGGTCTGTCCGTCTTGGTGGCCCATCCTGGCTCCGGGCGTCTATAGTCCCTGACACTCATCCTGGTCTGTCTTTCTGTCCAAACATGTGATCTAAAGCGGTCTTCTGCTTGACAGCCTTTTCTTCTTGTGAAGACAGAAAGCTGCTTAAAAGAAAAAGAAATTTTAGAAGAATCCACTTAGACTGAATACTGGGGACTCACGGTCTTGGACACAGTTATTGATGTTATTTAAGGTAATGGTAAGTGAAGGTGGGGGGATCGTCAGAGACTTTATTCCCGTATCCGCTCTAGGCTTTCCCTCTCTTACTTTGTTTAGGAAATTATTTAGAGCAGACCATTGGAGAATCTGCTGAAAGCTATAGACACTTAGAAAATTGCATCTTAGAAAAATGCATATCATACAGATACGTATGTAAAAAGTCACCCATGATTCCAGGGAGCTCCTTGATCTTACGACATTTATCTGTGGATTCCCTGCTTAGGAACTGATGAACTCTGGGTTCGTGATTCAGTTTATTGATTTATTTGGGGTTTTCTTGGCTGCTTGGGCTCTCCTCTAGTTACAGCAAGAGGAGGCTACTCTTCATTGTGAGGCGTGGGCTTCTCACTCCAGTGGCTGCTCTTGCTGTGGAGCACCAGCTCTAGGGTGCTCCGGCTTCACTAGTTGCAGCCCATGGCCTTAATTGTCCCACAGCAAGTGGAGTCTTCCCAGACCAGGGATCGAACCTATGTCTCCTGCATGGCAGCTACCAGGAAGCCCTGAGGCATCTAGCTTGTTGACTTAATACGGTGAACTTTACGGAATCAAACATCAAGTACCTGCAATAAGACAAGCACTGTCTCTGTGTCATCAAGTGGCACTTGAACTTTGTTTTTATCTTCAAGCCTGATGGGTGGTGTGGGGTTGGCTCTCAGTGCTCTAGTCTTTCAGTGTGTTAAGTGACTGAGGCGCATCAGATGAATGACCACCCCTCCCTGGACAGCACGCATTGCTAGGTTGAGATGAGGAGACCATGTTGATGGTGGTGGGTGGATGCTGCTAGATGCCCACCAGCTGTAACGTTGTGTGCTGGGTGTCAGAGCATTTAAAAAAGTTTTATTTTCTGTAATTAGTGGGGGAAAAAAGTGATGTTGAGGGGGGACAAGCATGTAAATTTTGATTCCAAAGCAGAATTGTGTGAAACTCATTTTTGTAAAATGAACAGCTGTCTTGAGGGGCTGGGAGGCAGTGGTTTACATGCTGAGTTTGGGGGGGATCGGGTAGCTCACCCCGGCCACTTCTGCATCAGCAGGGAAGCTGGTCGCAACTGCTGCATTCTCCTTCCCTTTCTTTTGAAGGAATAACAGCCGCAGTTGTCATCTAATTTTGACTGGCCACTGTTCGGGCACGGGGGATCTTTATCCATCTTATCTTTAATATATCCCAGGAATGGGGGTATCATCACACTGCTTTTTCACCCCTTTACTAAATCTCCTTCACAAAGGTGCTCTCAGCTGTTAGCTCTTGTTGAGAGCTCTGAGCTAGTCCTTTTCTTGTTCTGTGTACGTGGAGATGGTGGTTGGATGAACACTCTGATTGTGCTGGGTCAGGGACAGTGTATTTGAGTCTCACTGCTTTTTTGTGTCTTTCATCACTCATAGCAGATTTCTCACCTTTCGATAAAAGTCCCAGCCCCATGGTGTCACCTCTTTCACTCTAAAGAAGAAAAAAAAAAAGTTCTGAGGAATTGTTTCGAATCATTTGGCAATTTCCCCCATGCTCTCTTCTTCGAGATTTCTTTGCTATGTCCTTGGGGCTGTGCAGCTGAAGGCGTGGAGGTCAGGGGCTGGGGAGGGACTCTGCCCGGGAGCCCTTCACACAAGCATATGTTTGTGTCTTTGGCATTTTCCATCCCAGGTTCCTAACTGCTGCGAACAAAGATGGGATTATTAATTTTGTAAACCAGCCTCCTGCTGTTCTCGATAATAGCCTGAGGAACATGGCAGCAGAAAATGTATGTGTCATATAAGATGTTAACGTCAGGGGAGAGGGAATGAAAGATACACAGAAACTCTGTCCTTGGCAACACTTTTGTAAATCTCATGCTTCTTGTTGTTTAGTCTCTAGTTGTGTCTTACTCTTTGTGACCCCGTGGACCTCTGTCCACGAGATTTCCCAGGCAAGTATACTGGAGGGGGTCACCATTTCCTTTTCCAGAGGATCTTCCCGGCCTAGGGATTGAACCTGCTTCTCCTAAACTGGCAGGTGGGTTCTTTAGTACTGAGTCACCAGGGAAGCCCAAATCTCACATTATTTCAAAATGAAAATATATTAAATGTCCAAAAAATATATTTGTCCCTAATAAAGGAGCCAGGAGAAAACTGGAGGTATGTTTTTACAGGGGCCCTCGGTTCTTTCTGTCCTTTCTCCCTCTCGTTCTTTTGTACATCGCCACCTCCTTCTCCCTCTTCTTATTTGTTCAGCCTCCAGCGCCTCCCTCGGTCCCATGACTCACTTTCCTTCACACCCTCGACTCCTTGGCCGTCACCTAAGTTGTCTAGTGTTTGCAGAAGATAGATGTCAGATGAGGAAACTCTGAGCAATTGCTTAGGAAGTCCTGGCCTGGCATTGCACAGGCTGGGGGTTTCAGGCCAGCTGCTTAGAAGCCACCAGTGTTGCACAGCTTAAGGAGTCCTGCTGTCTTCTCCTCTCCAGCTGTTTTGAGCCGGCTTTGGAGACAAGAATCGATTTCCTTCTCAGTTCAGCAACCATAAGATAAAGGACAGTCAGATGAGAAGCCTGCCTGTCCCCCCACATGCCCTGGGGTCTCTGGGCATCAGGGTGGGGCCAGGCATCCTTTGCTCGCCTGTTAGTAGCCTCGCGAGATGTTGAATGTCATGATTTTATAGATGATTTTCCAAGATGGAAAGACTGATGTTCCAGTCATAGCAGGTGAGATTTAAAAAAAATTTTCTATGTCTGAGGCTTAAAAAAAAGTTTTGTTATTGAAGGATAGTTGATTTACTGTGCTGTGTGAGTTTCAGGTGTACCACAAAGTGAGTCAGTTATACAGAAATGTATATTTACAGTGAATAGTAGTCATGCCATCTCTGTCTTTTGGTTGTGCACAAGTGTCTGTCTGTCTGTATGCCCCTTCCCTGTGTCCTCACCTGTTCTCACCCCTGGGAAGCATGGCTTTGGTTACTTTGTATTTACCAGCTTGTATTTTCTAGTTTGATCAGAATTGCTAAACCATTTGTTAACATGGACATCGTCCCAGTTTATGTGTTATTACTTCATTTCTGTTACTTAGGGCTAGATTTTTGAGATGAAAGTGTAGCCGCTCAGTTGTGTCCGACTCTTTGGGACCACATGGACCCTAGTCCACCAGGCTCCTCTGTCCGTGGAATTCTCTAGGCAGTAATACTGAAGTGGATTGCCATGCCCTTCTCCAGGGGATCTTCCTGACCCAGGGATTGAACCTGGATCTCCTGCACTGCAGGCAGATAACTCTACCATCTGAGCTACAAGGGATTTTAGGGATAGGTTGGTGCTAAAGTCTCAGATAAATGTGTATGAGGTGGGCACTGTTCCATATGAGATGATTATTTTGAGACCCTGTTAGTAAGCAATCCAGAGTAAAGTAACAGACTGGATGATCACATTGCTAAAATCCAGGAAAAAAATTTAAACTACAAGTAAAAGGCCACACAGGTATGTACCTGTGTGCACTCAAGACAGATGGTTCTATCATTGCTTGTGCCCAATTAAGGTTATCAGGATTTTAACAAATACTTTGATTTTCAGGCAAACATTAGAACTGAAAATCTAGGCCTTTTTATGCACAAAGGGGATGCAGCAGGTTTCAGACAAATTCTAGCACCTGGACCCTCTCTCCTGAGTCCGTACCCGTGTTCATGAGTGAGTGTGGGGTGTCCTGGTTGATGAAACCTCGTGGAGTTGCTGTCATTGGAAGTCAGTGTCAGAAAGCACCGGCCTTCGGGGGGGGCGGGGGTATATGGGGAGGGGGGCTGGCTGCCCCCTCCTGAAGCTGCAGTGGGGCCACCTCAGTTTGCCGTGCATCTGTGTCAGCTCTGATGGAGACAGCAAGATTGTCAGTGATGAAGTGGAAATGCCCAGAGAATGTCTTTAGGATTCATAATTTGCACCAAATTCAGGCAGGAAAGTGGTTCCTTCATTCCCCCAAATCAGCTCACGGGCCCGTCTGCCTGTCCCAATTGGGGCAGCCATGGCTCGGTTCCTCCTGGAGAAGCGCCCAGCATGATGAAAGGGGAAAACCAGATAAATAACAGTGCCTTTAAATACAAGAGATTTAAAAGCAGAGCAACTCTCTTTGTTCAGTTGCAGGTATGACATTAGAAATCCGGACACAACTTTTTAGTTCTTTGGCCTAATTTACAAACATGGTTAAGCAGCGTAGATGTGTTATTTTTGATATTGTTTTTGGTTTCGGCTTCTAAAGACTCTGTTTCATAGAGTTATAATGAAATTCCTGTAGTTGTTAATGTCAGCAAATTTGAAATCTGTTGCAGAAGAGTTCTTAAGTCCCAGAATTCCGAGTACTAGTATCTGATATTTGCATCTTACTAGTAATTAGTTTGATAATTTGCTGTGTGGTTTTGTACTAGGGGCAGGCCATATGTGAATATTTTTACCTCCAAAAATTATTTCAATAGATAAAATTCATGTTTTAAAATCTGCCACTGTATGATAACCTTAACATTAAAATCATACAGTATAAAAAGTTTTGGTTTTTAGGAAAAAATCTTTAGCAGTATATCGTGAAGGTACAAGTAAGTACAGAGAGAAGACCACTTATATCTAAACAGACAACCTCTTCTCTCCCAGGGCTGGTTTGGTGATTTCTTCCTGAATCTTCAGTGCCTTGGTAGCTGAGAGTTCCTACCCTGGGTATATCTGCATAAAGCAGAGGGTCTAGTAATAGTGAGTTATTTTCACCAGTAAAGCCTAGAGAACTTTTCTCCAGTAATTTGTAACTTTGCTGATCTGAACATACCTTTTCATGTTGGATTTTTCCATTGGAGCTCACTCCTTGTAGAGTTTATGTAGACCCAAAATAAAACCCATCCTTATACGGTTAAAAGATACAGTTTATTTGTAAATAAACAATAAATGCTATAAATTTCTTCTCCTTTATTTGCTATTTTTCCTGCTGTCTTTCTTTGGTGTTGGGAGAAACGTTGCAGGAAAAAATGGTGCCTTTTTAACAGCAGTAAAGGTCTGAACAGTGTCTGTCTTGTGGATTCCTACAAAAATATTTCCTGAGATAAAGTTATCATATGGCAACAATAACAATATTTAATAAAAGGACTAGTTGGGACATTGGCAGGGTAACCTGAATTAAAACCAGTGAAGTGCATGGAACTTCCCTCATGGTCCAGTGGTTAAGAATGGTGGTCCCTTCTTCGATTGCAGGGGTCACTGGTTCGATCCCTGGTCAGGGAATGAAGATTCCACATGCCACATGGTGTGGTTAAAAAAAAATTTTTTTTTTTAAAGAGCAGTGAAGGGCAGATTACAAGATGATGGTATTGGTCCTTGCTCTGTGAAGTCCCCCAGCACCCCCACTGCTCTACAGATAAGAGGGGTCTGTAAGAGTGTGGAGGCCCAAGAAGGTAGACCAGGCCAACCAGTTAGAGCTGGCTGAGATGTAGCACTATGATAGGAAGCTGATCTAAGATGCCTAGGGAATGTCATCAGGGAACTGTAAGAGCAACTGAATTATAGCTTCCTGACCATCTTAGAACAGCTCCTAGGCCTTGGTCTGCAGCTGGGGAGCAGGTATTGCTCTGCATTTTGTTTTTCTAGGTGAGGCAACCAGGGACCCATGTGGATTCCAACTAGAAATCCACAGAGAGGGCTTGGCTGGGGGACAGTCCAGGCTGGGTAGCTGGGCAAAGCTGTCCGCAGCAGTGAGACACAGCCTGAACTGTTGAACACCAGTGTGCAGGGTCTCCTTCCAGATTCAACTCTGTCATCCTCAGTCTTCTGTTTATATTAGAGACTCTGCCTGTCCAGGAAACTAGAGGCTAACAAAGATTTGTCAAAGCTTTAGTCTGTCCAGAATTGGATTACAACTGGTGGTGTTATTGACACATTTTCTCTTTAAATACAGTGACAAAGATAGAAAAAAATCTTAGTACATTCTTGGACTATGTAGCACTTAAAGACCTTTGCTGCAAAAAATGCCCAGTAATATAGTATCAGTGGCCAGGAATAAAGTTAGAGACGCAACTCTTGAATAGAAGTGCTGGGTTTGGAAAAATCATCGGTGAACAAAACCAACTAGAATAATAGTGTTCAATGAAAACATTAACCACTAGAGGGAGAGTTACTGTAAATATACAAGTTTAAAGGAATTTATGTGATTATCAGAACAAAAGTAGGCTGTGAAAGAAAATAAAGGGAAGAAAATTAAGAGGAAGCTAAGACCTGAGATAAATACCTCTGGTTGGGAAAGTGGGCGAGGGTGGTGTTGATGGATAAGTCATAGGCAAGTGTGTGTTTTCCCAAAAAATGAGTTGAAAGATAGGGGTTGAGAGACTTCTTGAGTTAGACTAACATATTTAGAAAGAATGTTAAGTGGTAAAATCATAGAAAGAAATGAAATATAGGCTTTAATGCCGCAAGTCACAGGAAAAGCAGACTGAATTCTCCTCCCATCCATCAAAAAGCCACACAAAAGAAAGCGAAAAGTGTTAAAGAGAATCTGAGTCATTTTTCCAAGCCTGGATCTGAGCCAGGTGAGCACACAGGTCTTGTTTCCTTGGTTTTTGACACAGTTGAAAGCATATTATACAAGACAGTTTATATCTTACGGGAATTAGGGTGCTATTTGGAGTCTCTAGAAAATTGTCATGTAGAAGTCATTTTAAAAATATACATTTTAGTTTACTCACTGAAAAATTTAGAATAAGTTTGAGAAGATTTTTTCAAGTTTGAATTCAGATCTAATTTCAGAAGAGGAATCTTCCTCATTTGGACTCATCTCTCTATATCAGGGATTGGCAGACTTTTCCCAGCAAAGGCCAGGTAGTAAGTAAGTTAGGCTCTGGCAGCCACTGACCTCTGCATCTCATTGTGGAAGCATCGATCAACCATAGGCTGATGAAGGAGCAAGGCTGAGTGCTAATAAAATTTTATCCTCAGCAGCAGTGAGCAGGGTGGGTTTGGCCTGAAGGTTTGCTGACCCCTGCATCTGTTTGTTTCAGAGTGAGGTCATGGCAGTCTCTTTGCAGTCAAGCCCCTGACATATGACTTTCATTCCAAGAACATGTTCTTAAATCCAACAGGGTTAGTCTAGGTACTCAACTAACACAGTTGGCTGTATAGTACTGGACTATAATAAATGGCAACCCACGCCAGTAGTCTTTCCTGGAGAATCTCATGGACAGAGGAGCCTGGCAGGCTACAGTTCATAAGGTTGCAGAGTCTGACACAACTGAAGTGAAATAGCACGCACTCTACTATAATAGGCTTATAATACCTTTCACCCAAATCATGAATAAAAAAACAAGCACAAAAAGTAAAGCATTTTTAATCTTACAGCACAGTACCTTGAAAAGTTCAGCAATACAGTACGATGGCTGGTCAGCAGGGGCTGGCATCGAGTGAACAGGCAAGAAGAGTTACTGACTGCTGGAGGGAGAGGAGGTGGCAGATGGTAGAGCTGAAGGATCGTCAGCAATAGGAGACGGAGGGCCAGCTGCAACGTCACTCACAGGGGACGCCCATGGCATAGGCTCTGGTTCCTTGCCGGAAATAGATGCACGTTCGCCTCTTTGAACGTCTCAGCTGGGAGGTTCGTACATAGGAGACTTTACCATCTTTGCACTCAGAAGTGAAGGAAAATTTCTGGCCCCAGTGCATCTTCCTTGATGGACAAGTTTAACATATATCAGAAGTAAGCCTTATCTCTCTGGGTGAGAAATGGGAAAGAGAGAATGCAGTACTTGGCATATAATCTATTGGATAGGATGAACCGTTTTTTTTTTCTTTTTTTTTGGTAAATTACTGGGTTGGCCAAAAAGTCTGTTTAGGCTTTCCAAAATTTTTTGGCCAACCCAATACATAAGCAATATTGAAACACCCAATATTTTATGTGAAAGAAGTGCCTGGTTGTGTCGAAATGCTGCCCTGGCCCTTGAAGTATCCTTGGCTGAGAAAGCGTGCATCTTTTTCGTTCCTGAATTCAGATCAAACTCCAGTTTTAAATAAGGAAACTGAGCAGAAGGCAGGCAGCCGGCCTGTTTCACAAAGGCTCTGGATCGGCAGCTCCCTCCCTAGGGTGGTGACTCTGGCCTGGGAGCCCCATAACCACACGTGGGGCGCTTCCCCACCTCCGGGCGGGGGATTGGACCTGCCTTTCCCGGGGTGTGCCACCCGAGGACAGGCCCTTACCGCTGGGTACACACGTGCCATGCAGACACTCTCTGCCTTCTCAAAGGCTGCTCTTCCCTCTGGTTGGCCACTCCCTCTCTCCCTCCGATCTTTGAAGGTGAAGTTCATCTCCTCCTCTGCCCACTTGTTAAAGCGGCTGCCCAGCCTGCTGGCCCTCCATAGCCTCCTGGTTTGATTTTCTCCCAGCTTCCCTGGTGGCTAAGATGGTAAGGAATCTGCTTACCATGATGGAGGTCCAGGTTCGATCCCTGGGATGGGAAGATCCCTTGGAGAAGGAAACGGCTACCCACTCCAGTGTTCTTGCCTGGAGAATCCCATGGACAGAGGAGCCTGGCGGGCTACAGTCCATGGGGGCACAAAAGAGTCAGACACGACTGATCGACCAACACTTTCAACTTTTGGTTTTCTGCAGGGCCCTCCACCTCTGTCCAGATGCTGTGGGTTCCACTTCTTGTCATCTGTCGAGTCCTTGTCACCTCTCACTGCCCCTCCTCTTGTGTGAAGGTCAAGGTTTTCCTCTCTTGTGTTCAAGCTTCATCTCCAGCACCTAGAGCTGAACGTGGCATGGAGGAGGAGCTCAGTAAAAAGTTAACAAATAAACCATTTGATTTTTCTGGTCCTCCCTTCAGGGAACTCAGAGGAAGTTTCTCCTCCTATCTTTGTAAAAATAACAGAACTTAGAAAGTTAAACTCCCTCTGCCTGTTAGAACTCTATGGAGGCCCGGCCTCTGTGGATCCCTTGCCCTCTGCTAAGTATTTTCACAACCTTAAAATGACCTCATGGAATCCTCTCAGTGACCCTGTGAAAACGACCCCTGATTTACAAGTGCACAAAACTGAATCACGGAGGAGTTAATCAGTGCTGGGGATGGCCGTGCCCATGGTGGTCACCCAGGCCTGTGGGTTTAAGGCTCCAGTCTTGGAAGAAGTAACTATCTCAGAAAGCATAGCCCAGAGTGTATGCTGAGGCCCTTGGTGGGAGCTTTGCACTCAGGTAGGGCTGAGCTCAGGTGACCCTCTCTGACGCCATCATAGCCCCTCATCTTGCTGCCTGTTATAGGATGTGTGCCCAGGAGGTGGCAGGGGTGGCCACATCAGGACCCCTTACACACGCTTTAAGTGGCTCTTCTCGACAGCATAGGCCCCCACCTCTGGCTCCTGCCACATCTCCCCGAGTGACCTGACTCGGCCGTGGGCCACGGCTGGACTGGCCTTCAGTTCCTGGCACCCTCCCCAGCCCCGAACTTCACTTAGCGTAGGTAACTTTGTTTCCCTTGAGGTCATCCTGGCTTCCACCTCGGCCTTCCTCGACATTGCTCTGACCAGAGAAGGCAGCCCTGTTCTGTTCCCGTAGACCCCACGCTGTTGGGTACCGATTACTCTTGACTGATTCACTCCCAGATTGTCTTCTCGGCTGAACTCTGGGCACCCGGCGTTCAGGGACTGTGTCAGTCTTTGCATCACCGTGTCCTCCTAGAAATGGAACGCTTTGCAGCCCGTGTCTGCCTTGAATCACTTTTTTAAAGCATCAGGAAAGGATTCCATTAAGAAATTTCTTTAAAAAATTAAGCCACTTATAGAAAATGAGAAAATATAGATAAGACAGAAATTAAAATAAGTTGAAATGAGGTGTTAACCACTGAATTTATGACCTGAGTGTGTGGTTAGTCACTCAGTCGTGTCCGACTCTGCGACCCCATGGACTGTAGCCCGCCAGGCTCCTCTGTCCATGGGATTCTCCAGGCAAGAGTACTGGAGTGGGTTGCCATTTCCTTCTCCATTATGACCTATATTTTTCCATTAAAAAAAATCCACACACGGATGTTTATATGTGGTGCTCCGTTGCTCAGTCATGTCCGATTCTGTGCCCCATGGACTGCGGCCCACAAGGCTCCTCTGTCTGTGGAATTTTCCAGGCAAGAATACTGGAGTGGGTTGCATTGTAGTAGATACACATAAAAGTTACTTTGAAAAATGCAGACTTACCTTCTTCCCTTTCCAGTAAATCATGTCCTCTTTTGGTCTACAGATGTCAGTCCTTCCCGTCACTGGTAACTGCTGCATAGATTTCATTGTTTTTCTTGCACCATCATTTATTTAGGTTAATTCTTTTACTTTTCAATATAAAACAAGAACACTCATCGGACACGTTTACATTTAATTTTATGTTTTTCCTTTCCATTCTGCCTTTGGAAATAGAACTATCTGGTCTAGAAAATAAAGGTTGTGAGCATTTTCTTATCCTTTTTGTATCATTTTGAGAGAAGTATGAAAAAATTGGATTGTATCACAAGGATCCAAGGATTCTATACAATCCAAGGATTGTATCACTGTAAAATGAATGAGCTGTGCTAAGTCGCTTCAGTCGTGTCTGACTCTTTGGGACCCCATGGACCCTAGCCTGCCAGGCTCCCTCTGTCCATGGGATTCTCCAGGCAGGAATACTGGAGTGGGTTGCCATGCCCTCCTCCAGGGGATCTTCCTGATCCAGGGATCGAACCCACGTCACATCTCCTGCTTTGGCAAGCAGGTTCTTTACCATTCATGCCACCTGGGAAGCCCCATAAAGTGAATGATTGTCCCCAAATATAAAAATAATTATCTCACTGCACTCTGCCACAGTGCTGAATACAACCCTCTTCCTCCCCTTCCTCTCTCCCCCTCTGCTGAGACCCTCCCTAGGCTAGACTGGACTGGACTGCCCTCTCCCCCATCCTGTGGGCCCTGCCAGCTGCCTCTGAGCATGGAGCAGAGTGTAGCCCTGGAATCCTGACCTGGCAGAGGTGGGGTGGCACAGGGTGTCTGTGACTGGACCTGCCCGTGGGGGACCCAGCTCATCTGGGGTCCATCGTCTGACTCTGTCCATCAGCATTGGCTTCTGGGTTCCCTCTGCTGAGAGCATTTGGGATTAATGTCAGAGCTTTCTGTAAGTTAGAGACTTCAGTGGATTAAAGCATGAATTGAAAAGTCCTCTGTACTATTTTTAGATTTTTTTTTCCACCAAGGGGAGCATTTCTGATTTAACTGATTTGCTGGGCTGGGACAGTTGACTCCCTAGATGCACTCTGAGAGGATTTGCTGATGCGACCACCCATGCTGCAGACAGTGAACCGGGACTTCCGTATGAGTGCATTGAGCACGCTCCGCTCAGCCACGCCTTTCCAGACCTGGACTGTCCCTGAGGACCACTGGTGATTTACCCAGGGCTAACAGCTTTTTATTTTTTCCAACATTCTTTCCAGGGACTGTAGAAGAACCTCTGGTTCTTCTGCTTAGTGTTCTGGTAGGATGAGACTCTCCCTGGAGGAGGGCATGGCAACCTACTCCAGTATTCTTGCCTGGAAAATCCCATGGACAGAGGAGCCTGGTGGGCTACAGTCTATAGAGTCATAAAGAGTTGGACACAACTGAAGTGACTTAGCAGGCAGGCAGGATGAGACTCTGTGGGTGTGACCCAGACTAGGATTTAGGTCCACGTCGGTCACCCAGCATAGAGCTGCTCTGTACGGCTGGAGGGAGAGGTGGACGTGGGTGGCAGCTGGGGGGTCTGCCAAATTGATCACATTGTGTGTGACCAGTTACCCAAGCAGCATGAGGTGTCCTCCCGTTTAGGTGCAGGTGTTGACTGTATCTGTTACTGATTTCCCCCTGAAGTTAACGTCCTTTACCTCTGAACCAGGCCTTCAAAAGTGAAGCACTCTGCAAGTGTTGTCATTCACCTTGGAGTACTTCCCTATGAACTATTCCCCAAATTACATAGCACCTTTAGACCGTTTTGCTTTGGCTGGAAGTGTTTTTGGAGTCTAAGTCATAGAAACAGATGCTTTTGATAAATGAGTCTGGGGTACCTGAAGCCTCTAAATGAGGACAGGATTGAAACCTGAGCCCAGAAAGGTGGGGTGGAGCTCAGCTGCTGGCAAGGCACATAGCAGTGAAATTTCATGGAGTAGTCAATCCTAAAGGAGATCAGTCCTGAATATTCGTTAGAAGAACTGATGTGGAAGCTGAAGCTCCAATACTTTGGCCACCTGATGTGAAGAGCCAACTCATTGGAGAAGACCCTGACGCTGGGAAAGACTGAGGGCAGGAGGAGAAGGGGATGACAGAGGATGAGATGGTTGGATGGCATCACCAACTTGATGGACATGAGTTTGTGCAAACTCCGGGAGATAGTGAAGGAAAAGGAAGCCTGGCGTGCTGCAGTCCATGGGGTCATAAAGGGTCATAAAGAGTCAGACATGACTGACTTAGAACAACAAGATGAAACCACGGCCATTGTCTTGAAATAGTTATGGAAGGCAATGGCAACCCACTCCAGTACTCTTGCCTGGAAAATCCCAGGGATGGGGGAGCCTTGTGGTCTACCGTCTATGGGGTCGCATAGAGTCGGACATAACTGAAGCGACTTAGCAGCAGCAGCAGCAATGTGATGTACTTATCCCATCTTAGGTTCTAATACCCACAGGGAAATGGAAAAGCCTTAGATAGTAATGTCTTCAAACAAGAGTAAAGCAGACATCAGAGTGGTTATGCTCCAGGGTTGAGGGGGCGGGGGCAGGAACTGATCTTAACTAATCCAGGTCAGGAGGAGCACTAATGCTTCGGATGAAAAGCATTGAGCTGGATCAAAGTTAAAAAGGGCACCCATCTATGGGGTCGCATAGAGTCAGACACGACTGAAGCGACTTAGCAGCAGCAGCATGGGATTCAAGCTTGTTTGAGAAAGAGGCTTGACTCCTACCTTCCTCCAAAGAGAATCTAGGGGCAGGGCACTTCATTACCTTGAGCAGTTTTATTGCCACGCCCAAGAAATGGGGCTCCTCAAAACAAAACAAAACAAAACAAAAACACATCACAGAGCTAATCCAGGATAGCAAGTGTCCTTATTCACACAGTGAAGACCCAAAACCAAGGATAACTGTTTTAGCTGTCTCCTCTCCCCAACTTTATCAAGGTATAGTTGACAATTAAAAATTATATATATGTAAGGTGTACAACTGGATTTGATATGTGATTATCACAGCCAAATTAACACACCCATCACCTCACATAGCTGCTCTTTTGTTTTTGTTGCAAACACAGAAGAGCGACTTAATTGAGAGTTCCTGACTCATTGGAAAAGACTCTGATGCTGGGAGGGATTGGGGGCAGGAGGAGAAGGGGACAACAGAAGATGAGATGGCTGGATGGCATCACTGACTCGATGGACGTGAGTCTAAGTGAACTCCGGGAGTTGGTGATGGACAGGGAGGCCTGGCGTGCTGCAATTCATCGGGTCGCAAAGAGTCGGACGCGACTGAGCAACTGAACTGAACTGAACTGACAGGTGTTTCTTATCTATGTATGTGTGTGTGTTAGCACTGTGTCGTGTCCGACTCTTTGTGACCCCATGGACTGTAGCCCACCAGGCTCTTCTGTCCATGAGATTCTCCAGGTAAGAATATTGGAGTGGGTTGCCACTCCCCTTTCTAATTCCTGATTTATGTTTGCTGTTTAGTGCTCAGCCGTGTCTTGACACTTTGTGACCTCATTGTCTGTCCATGGAAATCTCTAGGCAAGAATACTGGAGTGGGTTGCCATTTCCTTCCCCAGGGGATCTTCCAGACCCAGGGATTGAGCCCCAGTCTCCCACATTGCAGGCAGACTCTTTACCATTTCTTTCAAGCAGGGATCAGCTTACTGAAACCTTAAAAACCTGAAAAGAAATTTTTTGGGGGTCAATATCACTACTTTTTTATACAACATAGTTTTAGGGGGAACTTTTCATTAAATTTTAAAAGTGAATTCGTAAACAGAAGATCAGTTTCATGCTCTCTTATAAAAGGCAAGGACCCCAATGAACCCAAGGTTCTTAGCATTGATCACCGTTGTTCAGTTGCTCAGTCGTGTCTGACTGTTTTGCAACCCCATGGTCCGTAGCCCTCCAGGCTCCTCTGTCCATGGGATTTCCCAGCCAAGAGTACTGAAGTGGGGTGCCATTTGCTACTCCAGGGGCTCCTCCCAATCAAGTCTCCTGCATTGGCAGGCAGATTCTTTACCACTGAGCCACCAGGGAAGGTCTTATTGATCACTGTGAACTGGAGAATACAAGTGAAGTGAAGTGAAAGTTGCTCAGTCCTGTCCAGCTCTTTGTGACCCCATGGACTCTAGAGTCCAGGCCACTGGAGTGGGTAGCCTTTCCCTTCTCCAGGGGATCTTCCCAACCCAGGGATGTAACCCAGGTCTCCCACATTGCAGGCAGCTTCTTTACCAGCTTAGCCACAAGGGAAGCCCAAGAATACTGGAATGGGTAGCCTATCCCTTCTCCAGTAGATCTTCCCAACCCAGGAATCAAATCAGGGTCTCCTGCATTGCAGGCGGATTCTTTACCAACTGAGTTATCAGGGAAGCCCCAGAGAATACTTGAGTGAGTTTCAAAGTCCAGTGTTGTTTTTGTTCTGAACAAGCACACACTGTCCAGCTGCTGAATCCCCATGCACACCCAGCCCTGATGTGTGAACATCTGTTTCTACTTTCAAGGCAGAATTCCTAGGGGTGGAGGGGAGCAGGGACCAGCCTACCAGAAATCACAGTTGTGTGCAGATGTGGGGGAGCAGAGGCAACCTCCGGAGGGCTGTGGCTGCATCCTGGGCACTCCTGGGGTGTGTTCGGGTTCTCCTGAGGCCGGGAGAGCCCTGACTGCATGGTGGGCAGAGGCCACCGGAGGAGCAATTTTTTTCCCCCATGATCTGCCTGATACTCCCGGAGTAGTCAGCACTGTGCAGACCGCTCCAGAGGATGCGGGTCCTGTGCCATCAAGGTCCTGTCCCCGACCCCACACCCTTCAGCTGTCGTCTCTGTGTGTCACACGGTGAAGACCCAATGCCTGTGAGTTCCGTGAGAACCCCTCACCCTCCTGCATACACCAAGTGCTCAACAAATGTGAGTTCCCTTTCTTCCTTGGCCTGACTGGCAATTGGAGGGGTCACTTGATGGGTGAGGTGTAATGCTTCTTCTCTTTCATCATTAAGGAAATTGAAGAGAGAGATGTTTTGCCCCCTGATGCTTGGAGGACTCAGGGCAGAGCCAGGGCTAGAACTCGGCTCCTCTCCATCTTGTCTGAGCTTCCTACCTCTATCACCACTTGTACGTATGAAAATACCCCACCTGGAGTAGTTGCTCTTTCTAGAAACTGTGCATCAATTCACCCAGAATCCTACCTTTTAACATTTTGATTTTATAACTGTTGCTAAGAACAGAGGAAGTGAAATATAACCCACCGGGAGACTCTTTCAGATACAATCTACAAACACAGTTACAGTGATCCTTCCTCTTTTAGTGGCTCAGCCTCCTTTTGATCCGAGAGAATACCCCCAGCCTGCCCCTTGTTCAGTCGCTGAGTTGTGTCTGACTCTTTATGACCCCAAGGACTGCAGCATGCTAGGCTTCCCTGTCCTTCACCATCTCCCAAAGTTTGCTCAAATTCATGTTCATTGAGTCGGTGATGCTATCCAACCATCTCATACTCTGTCGTCCCCTTCTCTGTCTGCCCTCAGTCTTTCCCAGCATCAGAGTCTTTTCCAATGAGTCGGCTCTTCACATCAGGTGGCCAAAGTATTGAAGCTTTAGCATCAATCCTTCCAATGAAGATTCAGGACTGATTTTCTTTAGGATTGGCTGATTTGATCTCCTTGCTGGACAAGGGACTGTTAAGAGTCTTCTCCATCACCACAGTTTGAAAGCATCGATTCTTTGGCCCTCAGCCTTCTTGATGGTTCAACTCACATCTGTACATGACTTCCCTAGATAATACCTGAGGTGACTTTGTAACATTTCATTGTGGTATCTTCAGAAGTACATTTTCTATGAAACTCTCAGCTAACATTCGCTTTTCCAACTTAGAATTACCAGAAGTATTCTTAAAATGAATTCTGATTTTCTAAGATGGCAAGATACTTTATTTTTAAAATCTCGTTATTTTAACACTGCATTGTTAGGTGTGATTTTCGACATCCCAGCAAGGAAAGCTGCAATCTCACCAGCTGCCATTTCACTTATGGTGCATTTTGTCAGATCTTATTTTATATGGTATATGCGAGCTATTAATGTGGATTCTACAGCCCCCAAAACTGTTATTTTTCAGGGTTGCAGAATCGTATTGTTAGAGCTTGTGGTGCAAATAGCAGTATAGAGATTTCAAATAAGTGAACTTGAGAGTCTCAGTATTATCTTGGGCTGTTTAGCTGCTAGTGGAGCCAGATGCAGAACACCAAGGTCACAGGTTTGATCTGTTTCCTCTTATCTGTGAGCTCGGTCCACACATGCTTTACGTGGCCATCCTTCAGTGCAGACCCTTGGGACAGTGTGATCCTCCCAGGAACTGCAAGCAGAAGGCTCTCTCTACTAATGGGTAGACCAGTAGTTCTCATGCAAGCCACACATCAGCATCACTTGAGGAGCTTTTAAAAAATACTCCTACCTGGGGCCCCAAATATTTGGATTCCTTTGGTCCAGCCATGAGTATTTCTTATGTGCTGTGCTGTGCTAAGTCACTTCAGTCGTGTCCAACTCTGTGCGACCCTATGGACTTTATAGCCTGCTAGGCTCCTCAGTGCATGGAATTCTCCAGGCAAGAATACTGGAGTGGGTTGCCATTTCTTTTTGAAAACTGCCTTTTGGCTGCATTGCTCTGTTTGGCTTTTGCTGTGTCATTAGGCTTCTAGAGCATGACTGAACAGTTAGGAGTTTCTTCAATAACCCTGAGATCTGATTGTTTCAAACATGATATGAGACATTTTGAGAGATCAAGTCGCATTCTAATCAATGCCTTAAGACCCACGTCTGTTTTCTTTTTCCTTTAAAATTGATTTTGAATTGGAGGATAATTTCTTTGCAATATTGTGTTGGCGTCTGCCATACAGCAACATGAATCAGCCCTAAGTATACATATGTCTCCCTCCCACCCCCCACTCCATCCTACCCTTCTAGGTCATCACAGAGTACCGGACTGGGCTGCCTTTGTTATATAGCAACTTCCCTTCAGCTATCTGTTTTATATATGTTAATGTGTGTGTCTCAATGCTCCTCTCTCAGTTCATCCCACCCTCTCCTTCCCCCGCTGTGCCCACAAGTCTGTTCTCTGTATCTGCATCTCTATTCCTGCCCTGCAAACAGGTTTATGAGTACCATTTTGCTTGTCTGTTTTCTTATACTTTGAAAGTTTACCCTGAATGTGAACATCTTCTCACAGGTATTGCCAGCAATATGCTTGTGTTACAGTTAAGGACAGAAACAAGGGGTGCTGTGTATATCCAAGGAGAATCGTTAGTGCTTACACATGCTTGAACTGTTTTAGAAGTAAATTATTTCAGATGTGTCTGTGTCTAGTTGGAGGCTTAGTATCTGCCACTTGGTTCATTTAACTTTTGCACCAAGATGCATATCAAAATATGAGATAAGTGATTACTTGAAAGAGGCCAGCAGTCTGGGCGTCCTCCTCATAGACATCTGGGGGGGCCTTGCTTTCACCCTCGTCTTGAGTTGGGCTCTGTACGTTACTGGGCTCCGTCTTCCTTGTGCCTTTGGCTTTTTCTCTGGTTCTCCCTTGGAACATGCTCCTTCCAGGATCATTTACAATCCACTCTTCACTGACGCCTTCCAGACAACCTGTTTCAACGTGGTGCTTTCATTCATTTCACGGATATCACTTTTCTCGTTTGTTCCACACAAGCTTGTGTTGGTTTCCAGTCTGCCGTAGGCTGGGCTTCGGCATTTCTTACCTTGGCAAGTCTTACCTTCTTGTGCAGGGCGTGGTTCCTGTTTCTCTGGAGACAGATCAGGTTCTCGGTTGGTTCCCACTGGATTTAGTTGAAAGTCTAGCCAAAAGATCAGTGTTATGTGTCAGTGTTGATTGTCTTATTTCCATCATATAAACACACTGTTTTGGGGGGAGGTGGGTGTAGAATAGGGAAGCAGAGAAGAAGAGAGGGCAGGTGTCCTGCTGTTACTTTGAGCCACTTAAGTGGGTCAGATGACAGTTTTTATAACAAATTGGCCACTAAGGTTGACCTGTATGCTTGTGTGAGTTGTTAGCGTTCTGAAATATCTAAGCAAAGAAAATGAATTCAGTGAGAATCTAGAATTCAGTGAGAATTCAGTGCTTCCGACTGGTTCACCTTTTTACCTGAGACAGTGATGGAAATCAGGCATGGAGACATCTAGCTGAAGAAAAGAGAGTTTTAGTTGAGCTGTTAAGAATCGATGGATATTATAAAGTAAAAATAAAAATTAAAAGAATGGATGGATATTGACCATGTGTATTAGGACTAAGCTGCCTTGTTACTCAGTAATAACATCAGTCCCAACAGAGGTGGACTCAACACTGAGCCCTTGGGGGTGATGAGAAAGAAAGGCAGGCTCCTGCCCTTGACTAGTTGCCAGGCTGGCAGGTGGTAAATTGGGCTGGATCTTGTGTGTTGGAGGAATGGAAAGAAAGAGAAGTAAAAAAAGATATTTTGTGTGTAATCTGATGATGCTCCAGCCAGGTGGTGGCATATAGGAAGAGACATATTTGAGACTTTAAACCACTAGCCTCTGGCAGGAATATACAAATGGGTTCTCCCAGAGAAGGCTCTCATGCTGCGCTTAAACCCAAGCAGGAACTTTTATAGAAGGCTGTTCATCCTTGCAGACATTCCAGCTCCTCCTTGTCTTTTAAGCTGTGTTATTCTCTTCCCGTGTCCTAGAGTGAGAAGCCTTTTTTCCCCCATGTCCTCGGTTCGGCACGAGGCTGCTTCCTGCTGAGAACATGCTCAAGGTTCGCTCCTCCCTGAAGGTTCCCATGGACCTCAGCAGGCTTTGCTGTATCGCTTGCTTCCCACCTGTGCCCTCTGGTGGGCTCTGTACCCCATCGGAGTGGGGACCTTATCTTTCCTACATGGCCTGACCCCTACTCCCATTCCTAGCAGAGGCAGCAGCTCACACTTTAACTCCTCACACTGGGACTTGGCTCAAGGCTACATAACTCCAGGGGGGGATTTGTAGGGAGCACTCCAAGCTCCCTGTGATCCAGCCTCCCTGACACTGCTCTCCCTTTCCTGGGTCTCCCAGGGCTGTTTAATGTGGGTGAGCTCCGTTTGGTCAACCATTGAGGGGACAGAGTGGACCGTCTGTCTGCATGGTGCTCTCACAGAGCCTTGACCTTGATTATAGAGCAGCCTCAAGTGTATTGCAGAGGGTTAGCTCTGTGCTTTATTCTCTAGTCTCAACACTAAAGAAGCGTCTGTCACACAGCTTCTGTGAAAGTGGAAAAGTGTCATGGGTAAGTACTGAACAAGTGTAAGTTTGTATCTTCACGACCGGAACCTTGAGTGGTAGCCAGCAGGGTTTGAGATGACCGAAGCTGGATGCCCCCAATCAATGTCCCATGAGACTCCCAAGAGGGCGCTGGGCGAAGAGAGCCCCCGTGGCCTTGGTGGGAGGCTGATAATGATAGAGCACGTTCTGTGCCTCTTGTTCCCTCCCAGAGTGCTGAGCAGATCACCGCGCTGTGTAGGAATTGTAACGACACCCAGACCAACGGCATGGAAGGACCAAGGGAGGGTCAGGACCCTCCTCCGAGGCCTCTGGCTCGCCACCTCTCTGATGCAGATCGCCTCCGGAAGGTCATCCAGGAGCTCATGGACACAGAGAAGTCCTATGTGAAGGTAACGGGAGATGCCGCCGTGATTCCCTGCTCCCCTCCTGTGATGGCCAGCTGCATGTTGGCAGGGGCTCCTGGCTGTATCTGCCCAGGACCCTGCCACTCACCAGGGAGATGCCTGCTCCTGGAAGTGGCAAATTGCTGCTGGGGAGGGCGAGAGGGTGGAGGAGCTGAGCGGGCTTGCAGAATTTAGACTCCCCGCTCATTCTGTTACCAAGGTAGCTTTCACTATGGAAACAGATGTTCTAGTTTGTCATTTGCAATCTGTGGGAAGGGAGCCTGCTCTGGTTTAGGGAAAGGGGGACGGAGATCACTTTAGGTGATGAGGAACCAGGGAGCAGCATGTTCACAAGCGGCTGCTGGCACAGGCCCCAGAGGGCAGGCATCACCGTGCAGGACAGAGCCCCACAGGGGAGGCACCAGGCATCACTTGGGCATCCCCAGCCACCACACAGAGCAGCAGCTGGGCCTTTCACAACCCAGGGAGACCATTTATTTATCTCAGGGGCTCCAGTTAGTAGTTTGGGAAACATTTTACAAAAAATGCGGGTGCCTGGGAAGACAGAGTTCTTTTGCTTGAAGTATTTGCTGGAACGATTTTAAACTCGCTTCCTCGGCCACTTGCTGGCAGCACAGGACCTGGCCTGGCCTCCACCTGCCGGCGCGGCCTTGGGCGGCCCCCTCCGAGCCCCTCATGGGGTCTGAGACAGGGGCATTCTTGTCCCAGGACTCAGTGTCTAACACACTGAGTCCTGAATTAGGCTTTGGCACATGCGCCAGTGTGCACACACATGCTCTCACCTTTCTGCACAGACATATCTGAGCTTCCGCCATTTATTAACATCACTATCATTTTATCTGAACTTTGCCAGAGCCTCACGCAGGGCCTTTGGGAGAACGAATGAGGCAGCCTGGGAGAACTACCCCTGCGCCTTGTGGTCCTGCAGGGGACAAAGGAGAGCGGCAGAGATGGCAGTTTCATGGCCTTTCCCGCCACGTCTCTTCCTGCATCGAATGTGGGGAGATGAAGTGCATGTCCAGGGAGTTGACAGTGGCTGTGCCCAGCAGGGTGGGCACTGTGGCCACTTGACGATGTCTGAGGAGCCCCCACCTGCAGGGCCACAGTTGAGAGCAGACCAAGCCCCTTTTTATTCCTGTTGTTGTCGGTATATTTAACTGCTAGACCACTGGGTCCAGGAGGGTCCCTGCAGCGTGACCCTAGTCTGGGACTGAAATGGATGCTGTGGGCCAAGCAGATAAAAAGGGCGGCTCTCCTTTCTTTCTGCGAGAATCCTGCCTGTCGTTTCCTCAGGGCCCCCATGTCATAGCTCAGGGCGGCGGGCCTCAGTGTGTCACTGCTCATGGGCACGAGTGACCACAGCCCACCACCGCCTCTGATGAAGGAACCAGCACCCGGTACCTACTGTGATTCGTGCATGCCCGCGCACATGTTTTTTAGTTTCTTTTTGTTGCTGACATTGAACACGGACTTGTACTTGTTCTCTAACCTGCACCTCTGTACTTGGCTTGGAGTTCGCAGCGCTCCTGTGTTCCCTGAGAGACGGCCCGAGAACTTCCCACCTCTCTCCGCTCTGAAGCAGCTGCTGTGGGGTTCTTGGAGGCTAGTTAGACCAGGGCCGTTTGATTGTGAAACCCTCAGGGTCACTTGCTCCCAGGACCTGCACCACAAGGTTCTGGAGGCTTCTAACTTTAGCAAGCTCTCCAGAACTGGATTTCTTGATTGTAAGAGGAGTCAGATGTAGTCACCTACTTCTAATACTCTGACTCAAAATTCTTCAGAATCAGTGAACAAGAAAAATAAATCTTTCCCATCACTAAATTATATGCTGGTCTTGGCTTCAAATTATTAAAAACAAAACAAAACTTAGCTAAAGAGTTTTGTAAATACCTCAACTCCCACTATTCTGTGCTGTCAGAGCCCAGGTTTAGTGAAGACTCAAAGATGGCCTAGATGGTAAACATTATGATGTTCATCTCTGGAAAATTTTTCTTGCACTTGAGTTTGGGAGTTTGAAATTCTGATAATGCATGAAGCTGAAGAGCTCCCGAGACCTCGTCCTGTCGTCCTCAGCTCAGCTGTCCACGCTGGAGCCGTCGCCCAGCTCCCTGAGGCAGAGGAGGAAGCCAGGTTGGCCGGCAGACATGGCCATGCCTGACAGAAGTTCCTGCCCAAACCTCACTTATCTGCAGGGAAAGGAGTGTTCCTGCTGCAGCAGCTGAAAGATCCTGGCTTTGCCAGTAAAACATTCAAATACGCAGAGTAGGTGATCGCGCCATAAAGAAAAATGTGGAATGCAAATGCCGATTGTATTGTGCTGTTAACCTCTTTGAATTAGGTGAGCAAGGAACCACCGCCTTCAGGGCCTAGTCTCTCAACCAGACATAAGTGTCATCGTTCCTAACACCAGTCCGAGATGCAGCCAGAGCGATACTTGGGTGTTTGGGAGACTCACGGGTTAAAGACGGTCATCTTTTGTCTTTCAGGATCTGAGCTGCCTCTTCGACTTATATTTGGAGCCACTTCAGAGTGAGACCTTTCTTACCCAAGATGAGGTAAATAACTTCCTTCACTCAGTCCACCGACCCACAGGTTAGTCTCTGCTTGCCCTTTAGTTCAGGGGTCACCCAACCCCTGGGCCGTGGTACCAGTACTGGTCCATGCACGGCCTGTTAGGAACTGGGCCACACAGCAGGAGGTGAGCAGCCGGTGAGCAAGTGAAGTTTCATCTGTATTGACAGCCACTTCCCATCGCTTGCATTACCGCCTGAGCTCTGCCTCCTAAATGCCCTCAGTGGGGCATTCGATTCTCGTAGACATGAGAACCCTACTGTGAACTGTGCGTGCGAGAGATTGAGATCCTTCACTCCTTGTGAGAATCGTCCTGGAACCATCCCCTCCCTTCCACCCCTGGCTGTGCAAAAATTGTCTCCCATGAAATTGATCCCCCAAAAGGTTGGGGACTGTAGTAGACCTCCTCGATTTTATCTAGTGGTCCCAAAGGAACATAGAGACTTAGGGATCTTCAGAGAGACCTAGGCGTGGCCTCCTGCAGAGCTGTTTATGTGCCTTCTGTCCCCTCAAGCACAGTGGCAGGAGTTAAAAACGACCGCGCTCTTTTTGTAGTAGAAGGTGTGACCCAAATTACCTTTTAATATGTGACTTTTTAGTGTTAACTCACAGTTATTAATTCTTTCTTACTGACTTCCATTCCCCCCCAACCCTACACCCTACCCCTCAGTTTGAATTCTGAAAACTTGACATCCCCTTAAAAACTTATTCTAGAATTACAGGCACCAGAGATGTATATAACCCTCTGTGTATGAACTCTGTCCCTCATGAATATGCTGTCTTCTTTAAAGGATTTACTTCTGTCTCCTTCTTGGTGAATGACTGAATGACTGTGATTCATTTGTGCATCTGGGAGTTCAGAGTGGTGTCTAGATCTTTATCGCTAACACCCTCTTTTCAAATCCTGGTCTTCACTCAGATGGAGTCACTTTTTGGAAGTTTGCCAGAGATGCTTGAATTTCAAAAGGTGTTTCTCGAGACCCTGGAGGATGGGATTTCAGCATCGTCTGACTTTAACATACTTGAAACCCCCTCGCAGTTCAGAGTAAGTATTTTAGATGTAGGTTTAAAGCAAATATAGGTGGGTACAGTGCAGAGTTCTCCCCTGGAAGAGAAAGCGGTGTCCCTTGACTGTTGAAAAGATAAGTTTGGTGCTGTCATTCTTCTGGCAGATGGCAAAAAAAAGGCTCCGCTTCTCCCTCGAGTGAATGCTCTGGGAATCAGGTGTCTGGGCAGCCCGGCTTTTATGGAATCTGTCTGCTGTTGACATGTCCGTGCTCCCTATTCAGCTCTGCCCAAGGCTCTGCAGGGCGATTGCTTCTGAGGCAGGAGCACCTCCTGCATCTGATTCTGCATCTCTGTGGTCGTGTGACCTTGGGAGGAAAGCATAGGTTCTATGGAGCCCTGTCTCCAAGTGGGCATTGGTGACTGGCAAGAGGACTCCCCGGTGACTCAGATGGTGAAGAGTCTGCCTGCGATGCAGGAGACCCAGGTTTGATCCCTGGGTCGGGAAAATCCTCTGGAGGAGGAAATGGCAACCCACTCCAGTATCCTTGCCTGGAAAATTCCATGGACAGATGAGCCTGGAGGGCTATAGTCCATGGGGTCACAAAGAGTCTGACATGACTGAAGCCACTTCATTTTTTTTCCATGAGGTCCTTCCAGGGAGGGAAAGGCAGAAGGCAGTAGAAAGGGACTAAGGAAATACACGGCGAGCATCATTCGTCCTAAGTGAGGCAGAGCTGGCTTTATTAATGAGCCTCTCAGATTATTTATATCCTGCCCTGTCGGATGTATTTTTTTAGATAGAACTTTCTTTCTTGTCCTTGACTGCACATTGTGTCAATAGGCTCTGCTGCCAGAAACTTTTCAGTCAGCCTGAAGATCTGCCAGAGGCATGCCTGGGCTGTAGTCCATCAGCCGGACAAGTGGTGCTCCCTGGCTTCAGTCAATACCTTCCTGAAGCACAGTGCCCTGGTGTCTGAAAGACGAATACTCAAAGCGGTCAGATGCCAGGCCAGAGCCAGCAGACATTGAATGAACCACGTCTGATGTAACTTTGCCTCTCTTTCTAGAAACTGCTGTTTTCCCTCGGAGGCTCTTTCCTTTATTATGCGGACCACTTTAAACTGTACAGTGGATTCTGTGCTAATCATATTAAAGTACAGAAGGTTCTAGAGCGAGGTAAGTGGCTCACATTTTATAGCTATACTTTTGAAATTGTTAATTAGAGCAAATTTGTATTCATTAAGGATAAGTGTGATTTTAATGGGGTGTGCTCCATTGTGGGCCTTGAAATGAACAAACATCAGAGGGGGAGGTTCCAAACTCATTTCAGTTTTCTGATAACAGTGGGTGTGTGTGCCTGAGAACAGAGATGTCGCTTGGCTATCACTTTGCTGTTAGATCACATCTGCATTCTTTTTTTTTTTTTTTTTTTTTTTACCAATTCTTTTTTTCCTTGCTCTAAAAACTTGTAACCAACCATATAAGCCCCTGGAGGGAGTAGAAAGCAATGTATGGTGTTTTCTTTCTTGTTAACCTTTTTCTTAAGCCTGAGGATCCACTGCCAAAAACCACCATGAGATAACTACTACTAAACTCACAGGACATGTGTTAACTAAAATGAAAACCTCTTAAGTGAAGCTGGTTTTTCTCACAGCCCCTAGCTTGTCACTGAAGTACCTTTTATCTCTCTGCGTTGTTATCCTCTTATTTTATTTGACTGACTTTAACTGAAGACTTTTACATTTTTGAAGTCCAAATAGACAGGGGTAACAAACCCGTCTCGCTCTCCCCCTTCATGTCAACAGCAAACATTACTCTGTGGAGCTGGAGAGATGCCTGAATTTTGGCCCCTGACTTGCAGTGGGTCAGCTTGGGCCAGACGGTCGGTGCACTGATCCTCCTGGGTTTTCAGTGACCAGCCAGCCAGTCAGCTCAGCCTGGGAAGTCTGTCCAGAGATTTGATGGCTGCAGGGACCTTCTTCATGTGTAGGATATTGGAGGGAGTATTTGTGTCACAGTCCCCATCAACCAAGTCAACAATCCTATGCCCAAGCTATTCCTGTAATACCTATTGATGAAAATAATAAACAGACAGTAACAGGAATAGGAGAAAGTTTTATTTGAGCCAAACTGAGTAGGGTCTCAAACAGCCGGACACAAGTGAGCACAAGGACCCTAGCCCAGAAGACAGCTTCTCTGATTACTCTCTCAGGATTTGCTCCAGAGAAGCAGGGCTACCAGCAGTTTTCTGTCTTGTCAGAACAAAGAATACCAAACAAGTCAAGAATACATCCCTTCAGGGTTTCAAGAAAACCAGATCGGCACGTACAGAGCTAGTCAGTATGGCCTTGGCACCTGGGAAGGGAATTTTATCATGGAAGGAGGACCAGCATTGGTGTCCCAGGTTGGGAGGCATTTAATCTTTATTTTTAACACAGATAATCTTTACTTCTGGTCAGTGTACCTTTTTTTAATAATTAAAGAAGATGCACAATGTCTGTTTGATAATTCACAAACAGGCTGTTGGCGTAAAATTCAAGTTAACTCAGGTATAAGCCAGGATGACTTCCCCAGAAGTCATCCTTTTTATTATGCATAAACATTTCTTTTATTATGCCCTGAACCAGAAATGCTTAAATGTTACTACCAAAAGCTTCTTTCAGTCATCACACAACTCGTTAGGCATGGGATTAGAATTCTCAAACTTGTCTCTCTCAGAAGATAGGTTTCTATCTTGTTCTTCGGAATTCTCATTTCTGGTGGCAGAGATGAGAGGACACCTTTAAGCTCAAGGTCATGAGCAGCAGTAATTCAGTCTGCATGGAGACCATCAAACAGATACAGGTCCCCGAGGTCGCTCCCGTTCTGCGGGGGTCCTATAGTGGAAGGCATTTTATGAAAATATATGTCATCCTAGTTAAGGTCATCTGAACTGTCTCCAGGAAAGGTCACCAGGCTACCTGCATTCTCTCAAGTGTACTTGCAGATCCTGTTTAGGATCTGAACCCACTGAATCTTGAACTCTTAATATAAAATTCCCAGGAGAAAGAAATGATTCCCCCAAGAGGTGAATGCCTCCTTTGGAGTTAAGGTTGCCCTGTGTGCTTACTCTTGGGAAGATTTGCCACCTGTCTGGAAGCCAGTGAATCAGGGCTGTTTTCCGTGACAGTGTCAAGTGTTTGAGAGGCTTTTGTATTGGAACTTTTTTAGTTGTGTCAACAGGTTAATAGCAGCCAACTACATTTCAAGCCCCTTCTCTCTCTCATCAAATGCTTCCTAATGGCATTGCCATGAAGAATCTGGAGTTTGTGCTTCCATGTGTCTATTTCAGAACCAGGGAATGGTCTCTCTGTGGTATCATGAGGGTGTAGAGGGTTCCTCCAGACACTGACAGTGTTCAGTCATGTCCATGGATGCAGTTCTGCCCTTCAGTTTAAATCCAGAACTTCATAGCATCTTAAAATAGGCTTAAGTTGGAAAATGAAGTCTTAGAGTGCTACCCTCTAGATGAAGTCTTAGAGGTTAACAAGACACAGCCCAAATCTATCTTGTCTGGTTCTTTAAACCAGAAACAACTAATTTCCTCTGAGGAATATCTTCTTGGCAATATAATAAACTAAAAGCATACAGATGGTTTGCTCAGTTCTTTGTCACGGAGATGAACGGTCATCTCACCATCCATGCTGTCTTGTAGCCATATTCAAAATGGTACTGCACCTCCTACAAGTTGTATTTTGCCTTTTGTATAAAACCCCAAATAAAGGTTTGTCTTCATTCAAATTGGCTGAATTCCAGCAGCTGGTGGACCAGTGCCAGCATGTGGAATCCAAAGCAGCAGCTGAGATGTCCACAAGCACTCTGAAAACGTTAAATGCACTTGGGCTCACGAGTGTCCTTCATGACACTGCACAGAGAGGGGGTTTTCACTGCCCGGGGCGGGTCTGAATCTGGTGGAAGGTTTAGACTGCTCGGAGATGTGGAGATGGAAGCTGTAGTGCTTGTCAACTTATTTTTAAAGGAAAAGGGAAAAAAAAGATCTTGCTTTAAAAATAGCCCTTAAGTGTACAAAATAAGTCTGTCCTAGGTCAGTGGAAAAAAAAAATACTGGTTTGTTGTTTTGCTCTATGAATCTTGTGAACGGTATGGTTTAGGTTTAGATAGTACTGTTTTGTGGCTTTATGAATTGTTTGGTATAGACGCTGAAAAAGTGAGTTTCGATCTGTGGGTCTGCAGGTGAACGTGCCTTTAAAGTCAGACTCCGCTGCATTTTGACTCCATGTTCTTTGGTCTGGGGCTGGGGCCCTTCTGGCAGCCGAGTAAGCTCCCTTTGTTTGTGGGATTCGTCACCGAGCGGTGACGCGGAATCCTTGTTGACAGCGGGTGTGTGACCCACTGGTGCAGTTGGTTTTTCCTGGAAGGATGTCAGTAGGAGGGCTGTAGCAGTGGATCATCTCTAATTCCATTAAAACCTAAAGGAAGTGGAATTTACATCATCCTGCTGTGCTCTTCTAAGGGTCTTTTAATCCATCTGCTTGCAGCTAAAACTGATAAAGCTTTTAAGGCTTTTCTGGACGCCCGGAACCCCACCAAGCAGCACTCCTCCACGCTGGAGTCTTACCTCATCAAGCCAGTTCAGAGGGTGCTCAAGTACCCGCTGCTGCTCAAGGAGCTGGTGTCCCTGACGGACCACGAGAGCGAGGAGCACTATCATCTGACGGGTAAGCAGCGGGGCCCAGGGGGACCTGACGGCCGCCACCCCCGGCCTGCGCGCTCCTCTCTTCCTCTGCCTGGTGTCACATTCGGAACATTTCTCAGCATCGTGATTGTTCCCCTTTAGGTACCATTTCTTGTGTGCAAAGAGCTAGGTATTATGGCCACCCCTGTAGAGGGGCACAGCATTTGGGCAAAAATTATCTCACTGGAATAGCCCTCGGAAGGGACGATTCCATTTTCAAAGAACATAATTTAAGCTCAGGAGTTGAAATAAATTGCTTCAGGTCATGTGTCTAACAAATAGGGCTACCAGGACCTGTGCCCGGGCCTGTTTCCCCACAACTTTGTGAGGTTCTGTGTTGTTTGCTGATCCGTTCTGCTGTGTGAGGCTCCACCTTGTGGAGAGCTGTGAGCGGAGACTGAACTCCCAAGGACTGATGCAGCTTTACAGCTGACGCCGACGTGTCTTCTTGGTAACCTCAGAAATGTTCTATCAGCCTAAGTTTGTCAAATACACAGGGCCCCTCACTTTGATAGTAGAGTGGAAGGACTGATGCTGAAGCTCCAATCCTTTGGCCACCTGATGAGAAGAGCTGACTCATTGGAAAAGACCCTGATGCTGGGAAAGATTGAAGGCAGGAGGAGAAGGGGGTGACAGAGGATGAGATGGCTGGATGGCATCACCGACTCAACAGACACAAGCTTGATCAAACTGCAGGAGATAGTAAAGGACTGGGAAGCCTAGCGTGCTGCAGTCCATGGGGTTTCAGAGTCTGATACGACTTAGTGACTGAACAGCAATGAGTATCCCTTAAAGAGATGCTGTTTGGAGAGTAAAGGGGATTTGTTCTCCATGTGTCAGAACTAGGAGATCCAGTTAAGCTGCACCTGATAAGCACATGGAGAGGGAAGCAAACTTGCTAATAAATATTAGTATTACTGAATAGCAAACAGTGCAAAGTATAAATGAAATGGTTTTTCTGTGACAAGCATATTGTATCATAAGTAATAAGGATAAACTTTTTGGCATGAAAGTTAAAACTTAGAAATGATACAAATTATGACTAGGATTAAATTGCTGGGTATAATAGTTCACTTTGCACTGAGATGGTCTTTAAAAGGGGTCTGTTAAAAAAATTGCCTTCTGAAAGTCCCTCTTCTAAAGATGGAATTAAAATCCTGAATCAGAAGAACAAGATATGAAAAATAGTGAGTTTGGAGGTGACTTGAAATTTTGCTTTTTGACCTTGACAAAAATCATTGTCCCTCACATGCCCATGTAGAAAGTTCAAATTAACACCAAACATAAATGCAAGCAGTTGCTCTGGAAAGGGGATATTTATGGAGGCTTTTGTAAGTTCTTGTTGAAGAACTGTCATTGATCACTATTCCAGTTAAGTGGTCCGGGAGGAGGGTAAAATTTAAGAGCAGGTATCCTATGGCTAATTGGCCTTGGGTTTAATTCTGGCTCCTCCTTATGTCTGGCAAAAAACCCCCCTTTGCACCTGAATTTTCTCATCTGTAAAATGGGATCAATAATAGGTCCTATTCTGATTGCATTGCTGTGGGGATTAAATGAGATGCCTCATGTAAATCACCTAGGAGAATATGCCAGATAGAAAGTGCTCAATAGGTGGGAGCTGTTACTGTTAGTGATGCTTTTTATTTGTACTCTGCCTCATTTCAAGGAGAATTTGAGGTGGAAGATAATTTTGCTGTTCTTCATTATAACTAGATTACCATAGGCTATATAAGCCCTACCTGAACGATGCTACTCTTAGTTAAGAACTGTTCTCAAATTCTGGCTTGAATCTTAAGGTTTTTCATTATTGCTGTTGGGTAGGATTTCAAACAAATCAAAACTGTAAAACAGATTACGACTGCGTATTTTGCAGAAGCACTAAAGGCAATGGAGAAAGTAGCCAGCCACATCAATGAGATGCAGAAGATATATGAAGATTATGGGACCGTGTTTGACCAGCTTGTAGCAGAGCAGAGTGGAACAGAGAAGGAGGTCAGTAGGATTTTCGGATTCTGAGAGGCTGAACGCCTGTGACCATGGGTCTGGAGGTGACCTCCAGATCAGGCCACCCAGTTAGGGCCTTCCTACAGGAGAAATTGCCTAAAATTTTTCTTTTTGATCCTAATGCTTATAATAAGCCACACGATTTAGGTGTAAATATATAAAATTGATTGCATTGGTCTAAAGACGTAACCATCTGTTCTGTTAATAAATACTATACCAAAAGAACTAGTACCTAGCTCGTATCCATCTCTCTTCCTCCTTTTCCTGTGGAGCGTGAGGTCAAGACAAATCCCAGAGGCTAGACTATAAATGGAGAGCTGGGGCTGAAGGAGGGGAGGGGAGGGATAAAGGCAGTGGGAGTCAGCATGTGGAAAGAGAACTGAAAGCTTTTCCTTTTTTTCCCTTTTCTAACCTCAAGTATTGGTGGCTACCTCCTTACTTATAAAAGCAGTTTAAGTGGAATTTGACAATTTCCCTACTTTTCTTCTCTGGCTGGATTACCAAATTTAGCATCTTGAGCTTTAAAAAGTCTACACATAAGGAGCAATGTAGTTTAAGTAGAAAAAGGCAAGAACAGGAAACAGCTGGAATTTTTTTTTTAAATTATAGTCAGTTTCAATGTTGGTACCTCTTTTATTAGCAGGCCTCATGTGGTTTCAAAGGCACTTGGGATGAACTTTGACCCTGGGGTGGGAGGAATGTCATCCCACAGGTCACATACAGTGTGTGTGCCTTGGAGCAAAATGCCTTCACCTTTATTTTTCAGTGTGGTGCTTAGCTTATATTTTCAAACCTGCTATTTAAGGCCCCGTGTTCATGGGAACCATAAAAATGGAACATACTTGACTTTTAGCCATGACCATATATGTGTGGTTTCTCTCTCTCCTGAGCAACCCCCGCCCCTGGATTTCCATGTCTTCTTGATCTCGTTTTTACCATTTAGGTCACAGAACTTTCAATGGGGGAGCTTCTGATGCACTCTACAGTGTCCTGGTTGAATCCATTTCTGTCTCTAGGAAAAGCCAGAAAGGACCTTGAACTCACAGTATTTGGTTAGTATTCCATTCACAAGAATATAAACTTGAGGGGCTGGCAAGAATGAAGAACCTCCTAAACCCACAAACTCCTGATTTCCAGGACTTAGAGTCACTGCACCAAGGGCTTTGACTTAACATGGGCCGCTTCCAGCTCTTTAGAAGCCTTGCCCTGTACACACACGACCTTCTTCTCCCTTCTGCTGCTTGGCTTGGTGGATCTGGCCAAGTGTTACAGGAACAGAGCTCCTGGGTCTATTTTTGAAATCTGTCATCTTAGTTTGCTGCACTTCAAAATGTCTTAATTCCCACCGAGAGTTGGGAGAGGGGGCACAGACTGTGTGTTCTCACTGAGATGAACCCCATGTCCTCAGCTTCTGATAAAACAAGAATTCAGAAAACAAAATGCCAGGATCTCGTTCAAACAATAGCTTTTAAATAAGCAAGTACTTGTGTGTGATTCAAATATGAACAGAACGAAGTACTATTTATTCACCCGTGTGTCAGCATTGTGGAATCTTGAAGAGCTTTGTTCTATTAAAATATTCAGCTTCAATTCAATGTTAGGAGAATTTGTATTAAATAATGACATTTCTTTCTCTTCTCTTTAGTTTTTAAGAGAGCTGTCATATTGGTTTATAAAGAAAACTGCAAACTGAAAAAGAAATTGGTAAGACATGAATTAACTCTGGTTAAAGCTAACTTGGTGAACTGTTCCTTCCTGTTACTGAACTGGGAAGCCTGCTGAGGACCAAGGCCTGGCCAAACTGATGTGGCTTATTCCTGGGGTAACTGAGCAAATCAGATGCTTGGGGTATTTCTTATTCTCCCCATCAAAGATGTTTGTTTGAAAAGATGTACACAAATACCCATTCTGGGGGCCTACCTAGAAAAGCAGCTTTTCTGTCCCTAAAAATGACCCATGTTTGCTCCATACAAGTCAGTCAGACTTTTGGTTTCTTTTTAGAGGTGGTAACATGAGGTCATAGGAGGCTTGCTTGTCATTATAGCTTAGAAGCCTAAGACTTCTGCTCCCCAAACTCCACCTCTGCCCTGTCCACATCCCGTCGGAGAGCTTCCTCAAAGCTGGGGCTCACCTGACCAATTCCCTTCTGCATTCCGAGCCCCACACAGCGGCAGGTCTGCACCAGGGACAGCACCCAGTTCCTGCCATGCACACACGTACCCTGGGAGCCAGCTTGCTCTAACCCTGCTCTTGGGGGGCTTTCACCTTACAGCCCTCAAATTCCCGGCCTGTGCACGGCAATGCCGACTTGGATCCGTTTAAGTTCCGCTGGTTGATCCCCATATCCGCGCTTCAAGTTAGACTGGGAAATACAGCAGGTAATTGTTGCGTGTCGTACAAATGCCAGGAAAAAAAAAAAGAAAAAAAAAACATCTTCAGGGAATTTTCAAACTATGGAATGAAAAAGCAGGAGGAAGGAACCTGGGGATAACTTCTGGTATTTTACAGGCAAGGAAAATGAGGACGAGAGATTGTTGTGATGTCTCTTTGCAGGCTTTGGAGGAAGTAAACGCTAGAGGATGACTTTTCTTTGCCAAATACTTCTCTTCATTGTTTTCTTATTTTCACTGTTTATGGTTTTCAACGTTTTCCTAATATCCTAATATCTAACATTTCTAGTTATTCTAATAATTTTAGGGTAATATCTATCCCTAAAATTTGTTAAAGAAACACAGGTCCACAAATTTTTACAAAATTTGAAATACCAGAAAATTCCTTAAGATTCAGCAGTATTACAAGTGATACAGAAAAAAATTTTCCATGCAAAATGTTCAGAGATCCTTCTAGATAGAATAACCCTGTTCTGGTGACAGTGCCTCTGGTGATGGAAAAGACCACCAGGCTGAGGCCCGCAGTGACAGTCTGGGTCCCTGTTCAGTTTTTGTGGGAAGTACTCATGTTTCCTGGACCATGATTGAGTGTGGTGCTGGCTGCCTTACCTAAAGTGCCTGAGCACATCCTATTGTTCCTTCCAAGGAATGAGGTTGAAAAATGGGGTCCACTTACCTCTTTCCCAGAGATAGGGCAAAAGCACCAAGGTGGATGGGAAATGTCAGCAGGAAATGTACAAAAAGTAACTAAACATATTTAACTTTTTGTAACTATTGTGGAAGTCATACACAGAATTGGGCCCCAGAAGAAAATGATGAGTCAGGATTGGGAATACTGAACTCTTTAAAAAAAGTTACTAGAGTGTGGGTTTCAAGTTTCACCAGTGTCCTTTATCACAGCATCTTTGGCAGAGTTGCAGCCCCTGGCTTCTTTCTACACAGGGACAGAAAATAATTCCTTATGGGAGCTGATCCACACCAAGTCAGAAATAGAAGGACGCCCAGAGACCATCTTTCAGTTGTGCTGCAGGTATTACTGCCTTCCGAAAATGAGAGCCTGTGGGAATGAGACAGAGTCATGTTCTCTTAAAAATAAACCCACTTTTAGTGCCCTCTTGAATTTTGATGACTTCAGGATCACACCCCTACTCTGCAAACTGGCAACTGCGGCTCTAGTAGAATAATACATTGATTAAATATACAGCCAAAGCTTAGTGCCTGCAGGAAGTTCAAGGACGATCAATTCTCCTTTTGTAAGTGACAAGAGACCGCGGCATGCAGAGGCTGGGCAACTTGCTGTCAGTCTGCCCTCATGCAGCACGGGAGGGCAGCAGACAAGGGGACGCTGGGTGAGAGCAGAAACCACCAGTGTTTTCTCTCCCCTCCAGTGACAACGAAAGCAAAACCAGCATCGTCAAGGTGATTCGAGCTATTCTGAGGGAAAACTTCAGGCGCCACATAAAGTGTGAACTGCCCCTGGAGAAAACATGTAAGGATCGCCTGGTACCCCTTAAGAACCGCGTTCCTGTCTCAGCCAAATTAGGTGAGAATTCGTCTAGCCTTGGGTGTACTCAGGAGAACATGATGACCTTCTCTGTAAGCACGCATGCTCTTAGAACAGGGGAGCCAGTCATCACTTTGTAAATGATCTGCAGTAGCTTTCTAAGCTGTAAACCAGACCCCAACACACAGGACGGAATGAGGTGGTCACTGCCATTCTATTTAAGAAACCTAAAGCATGCCTCTCCCCACTTTATACAGTATAACCACCCCCAACCCCAAATCCTTGTCTCCACTAGCTGACAGTCTACACTTCCTATCTTCTCTCTTCCACTGAGATGTACCGGAGTCGAGGGACTTGGTTCTGCTCATTGCCACGTTGGCTTTGCCAACAATGCAAAGCCTCTAGAGAAGGTCAATACTAAGTAAATAAAGGTCAAAATATCGAATATACCCACTCTTAGTAAACCCACTGTATAGATAAACATTCCAAATCCTGCTGCTCTTAAACTTTGTTTTTTAAAACTTTTAGCTTTCTATATAGCTATTTTGTTAATATCACTGATCTAGTTTTTAGTCTTGCAAAATGTATCTCTTATTTTTGGTAGTTTGACCTCTTCAGATTTACCATATATTTTCTATTTTTTCCTCCACTGGCAAAAAAAGCTACAGCCATCAAAAATATACTACTGTCTGCAGAAACACAACTGAACTCCCCCTCTTCCTTTCAACCCAAGAGAAAGGAATTAAACACAAATACACGTGTGTGCAACTCAATATTCTTGTTAAATCTCAAATTTGATGAGAAATCCAATGGACAGTTTTCATGAGAAAAAGAGCATTTTTCAATCTTTACCTGAGCAGCAATGGAAATAAACAGGTGGGAAGGTGGGCAGAGAAAGAATGTAATCTTAGTTCTGAAACTACAAAGTACTTTAGTAAAAGAAAGGAACCTAGAATTTATTAGCCACTAACTTTTAAATTTATTCATTAGCAAAATAAGAATCCTAGCCCTTATGACACTTTATAACTTATTCTATCTCAATAATTAAGTTCTGATAACTGATCATCCAAAAATGCCAAATTCCCCAACTTAAAATTTCAACTACACATAAGTAAAAAAGGTCCATATTTGCAGTATCTACATTTTTTTTTTTTTGCTCAAGTCCCAGGACAGTTGGTAACTGAAGTGAAATGAAAAAATTTTAATTAAGATGTTAACTCTCATAACCTCCAAAGCCAACATTACACATTCAGAATCAGTTCCTCCGTCATAAGGGAACGTGTGCTTTTCTCATTGCAGCTTCATCCAGGTCCTTAAAAGTCCTTAAAAATTCCTCCAGCACCGAGTGGCCGGGGGAGCCAGGCAAGGGCAGCTCCCTGGACTCGGACGAGGGCAGCCTGAGCAGCAGCACCCAGAGCAGCGGCTGCCCCCCTGCCGGGAGCAGGCAGGACACCCAGCAGCACCCCCACTCGGGCCTGGCCGACTTCTCCGACAGTCTCATCAAAGAGAGCGACATTCTGAGCGACGAGGAGGAGGACTACCCCCAGGCTCGGAGGCAGGGCAGCCCCACCAAAGACATCGAGATCCAGTTCCAGAGACTGAGGATCTCTGAGGACCCCGACGCTCACCCGGCTGAAGAGCTGCCCGGCAAGGATGGGCAGCCCAGGCTGGTGCGGGGGCACTTCTGCGCCATCAAACGCAAGGCCAACAGCACCAAGCGGGACAGGGGCACCCTGCTGAAGGCGCAGACGCGTCACCAGTCCCTGGACAGTCATCCTGGGAATGCCAGCCTTGACCTCAGCTCTGTCCTCGAGCGAGAATTCAGTGTCCAGAGCTTAACGTCGGTTGTCAACGAAGAGTGCTTTTATGAAACAGAGAGCCATGGAAAGTCCTAGCACAGTCCAACCCAGATATGGGTCACATTGCTGGTTTCACTTTTAAACTGGTGGCAAAATGAAAATTGCAGAAACACTATTCATTAGGTTTTGTGCAGGATACATTTTCCCACAAATAGCTGTAAAGACTTAATTAAGTTATTTTAATTTATTGTGGATCAGAAAACTAGCTTAAACTGGTCAGAATTTGTAAATTACTTAGTTTATATCCCTTTTGAGCAGGTATCAAAATGATTTAGAATCCTTAAGACGAATGCATTCTAATTTATGTAGAAAAAAGTGGGGAAGTTGTGATTAATAGCTTTTAAAAGGTCATTTTTTCTCCAATACTTTCTTTCAACTATTAGGTTTCACTTTATTTAAAGCATATTTAAATTATTCTAATGTGGGTTAGGGGTACAACGTGCAGAGACTTCATTTTTGTAAGGTTGTAATAGATGCTGTTTATACTAAACATGTCACATCTATGCAGTATATATATGTATATTAAAGCTTGTACTGTATCTTACTTGATATTTATTCTCTTTACCAAGCTGTAAAAGGGGAGTAAGTCACAGCCGTGAGCACATATGAGAAGTTCAACACCTGGCAGGCTGGCAGCCCCTGAAGTAGCAGCTACAGTCTGCAGCTCTCCTTGTCATCCTCTTTTTTCTGACTTTTGCCTGAGTTCTTCTCTGAAATTGTAAGCAAAGAGGTGTGGGTCTTCATCACACATTTTTCGGTACACATCGCAGAGGCTCTTAAAATGTGAGACAGTGAGTTGGGTAGGTCGGAGAGTCGGGTCCACATCTGCCGACTCTAACAGTTTTCCTGTGCTTTCTAATCGCTGAGCTTCAGGGAATAACATTCTGAAAGGAAGAGGGAAAAAAATCAGATTTCACTTAAATCCTACAAATGATGCTGCTTCCTTCTCCCCTCCTTTGAAAACGGCATGGTTCCGACAACATTAGGGAGTGGAAGAGGAGCCTCTGCAGTGGCCTGCGGGCCCCAAGCCCGTGGAGGAGGCTCTGCTTACACCACCGGCAACAGGTATGAACCCCTCACTGAGGGCGGAGCTAATCTGACAATGTGAGAAAAATCTTTAAGGGAAATTTATCATATGCTCAGCTGCATTCTCAGAGAAATACAAGTTTGTGCCTCACATTTTAAATATAAAAACTGCATATTATTTCTGGTGCAGTTTTGATTCTGTCACTTGAATTTACCAGCCTAAAGTTAGAAAACATGTGAAAATAGAAAGTTATTTTCCTCTTTAACTGAAGCATCTTTAAAATTGACTCAAGTATAAATTGTAAATTTCATCTAACAATCAGATTATTGTTTTAAAGCGAATAGTGAAACTGACTGAAATATTGCAAAGCTATACCTAGATTCTGTTTTCTTCTCAGAGGTTCAACAGAACTTGTCTCAAAGGGCTTGGAACACGGCGTGGCAAGAGGAGACCGAGCTTTCTTACAGGCTGATGGTATTCTCAACCAGGAACGCCAGGTCCCCACATGTTCAGGGTGAGTTGACTGCGTTCAGCTTCATGGCAAGCAGGGGTCTGATCATAATTTCTGTGATCTGAGACTGCTGTGTGGTGTCACAAGACTTGGTCCATCTCTGCACAGGGGGTGGCATGTGTGACGTGAAAGGAGCTCATTACTTAGCTGGGGGTTGTCTTGGAAACGCTAGGGCCAACTCTGGGCTCAGGCCCGTTCCAGGACTGCTACACTTAGGATGTACTTTCTGTGATTTTTTTTCCCTCCCTGACCTCCAGCTTGTGTCCGACTTGTGGCAAAGCATCCTGGCGGCGGGGGGGGGGAGGGCGCTACGGCGAACCAGAGGGGTGCCTTCACTCTACTGGTACCAGGATAGCCAGCGGCATCACCAACTAGAGAAGTAGTAACTTCCTGGTGAGCAGGAACACTGGCCTAACTAGAGCCAGCCAATGGCAGGCTGAGGATTCTACCTGTCCTGTCAGAGCCTCAAGGGTGGGTCTGTGGATTCCAATGGTTTCAGGAGGCAGCTGTCCAGCTGGGCCTGAAGTAATTTCACATGCTAAGGGGACTCTTCACAAAACCAGAACGAGAGAACTGAAATGGAGCTAGCTTTTAGAAAATAGTGCGTGCCAAGTCACTTCAGTCATGTCCAACTCTTTGCAACTCCATGGACTGTAGCCCACGAGGCTCCTCTGTCCATGGGATTCTCTAGGCAAGAATACTGGAGTGGGCTGCCATGCCCTCCTCCAGGGGATCCTTCTGGCCCAGGGCTCGAACCTGTGTCTCTTTACATCTCGTGCACTGGCAGGCAGGTTCTTTACCACTAGCGCCACTGGGAAGCCCTGGAAACTAGTATATGCCTCTAAAGCTAAACTGATGTAAAGAACTACAGTTGACTGTATTAGGTGGATATCTTAAAAACACACATTTGCTTTCCTGCCTTCTTAGACTATGTGGGCCTAGTCACTTGTTTTCCTGTCACTGGCTATCAAGCATCACTGGTGACCTTGAGGCCTCTCAGGCTCACACACAGGAGCTTTCTGTTAATAAAAACAGATACACATGGATCTCACGGATACTCCAGACGTTGTTCTGGCTACTCAGAAGTTATCTTTGCTTCCTAATTTTAAACATGTCCTTAAAATCTTCAAGATATAGCAACCTGATGGAAAGAGGGCATTAAAAAACCCACTTAGTCTCTATCCTAGGTTCCTGAGACCTTCTAAAATCTTTGGCATTTCCTGAGTAGGGGGTGACAGGAACATCGTTTGTTATTCATAACAAGCCCCTTTTGATCACACCTGAGTTCTGTGCTAACGAGGTGATTCTTGGTGGCCCCTGGAAAGCATCAGGCTAGGGGACTCAATTATGTGACTGAAGGATGCACCACTCACTGCATGTCTGAGGAAAGAAGAGCTGGAAAACTGAGCTTGATCGCCAGCGGCCAAGGCTTTACTCAGTCCAGCTTGGGTAATGAACTTCATAAACCCCCCAAATAATAGGGTTAGGAGAGCTTCAAGGCTGGTGAACACACGAGGTGCTGGGAGCTAAGAAACCTTGAGAAGGCATCCCACCCCCAAACCACGTGCTGGGCCTCTCCTCCAACTCTGGCAGTTCCTGAGTTACAGCCTTTAAAACCAATACATGAAGGTAAGTGTACTATGAGCCATTCTAGAGATTACTGAGGCTGAAGATGGATGAGATCATGGAAACTGCCAATTTATAGCCAGTCAGAAAATACCAGCAACAATCTGAGACTTGCCACTAGTGTCTGAAGTGGGGATAGCCTGGTGGCACTGAGCTGAGGGGCTGCATTAATACCAGGCAGTGAGTTATCAGACTTGAATTAAATTGCACGACACCCAGGTGGTGGTTGGAAAATTAGGGAATTTTCTCGTGTTGGAGAAAACACCACATGTGTAGTGACAGAAGTGTCAAGAGTAACAACAGCTCAGACGGTTTGAGTCCTGAGTGAAATCATGACCTCCCAGTACAGGCTCACTGTAAACTGTGTGATGTCAGTTTTAGTTTGTACTTATGACCAAACAAAACCTCCCAGTGGCATCTGCAGTTAAGACAACGTTTTGCTTTCTCCTCAGTGGCTGTCAAAGTTTGTTCATTGCAGGATCTGAACTAAGAGTAATATTTACAGGCAGTTTGAACAATCATAAAAACATTAGTTCTTAATCTTGGAAGGTGATTGAGGAGTGTGTAAAAAGTGCTACCGAGCAGGAAAAAACATTCTTACCCGAGCCCTCGATGGCAGTACTTCCTTCGGAACTGAAAGGCATTCTGAACCACCTTCTCCACCAGCTTGAAGGGCTGCTCGATCCTGGGCCTGGGCAGTGGGGTGAAGTGCACCACACCCGAGTCCACCTTCATTGCCAGAAAACACACAGCATTTTACTGCCTGGTGCAGTATATTAAACGGTTTATCCTCGTACAGCGCAGGAGGGTGGATCTCCTCCAGGCATGTAAGATGCACACTCGCCTCTGAGCTGCCGCAGGGACTCCCAGTTGGCTCCATCTGTTCTGTAATGGCAGCCACTAGGCCTGTGCTTAATAGTCACTTAATTTTAGAATGCGGTTCTTACAATGGCCGTTTAAGATTAATCCAAGTAATCTTTAAAGTCTGTAGGCAGGTAACAGCATAACAATATTTAGCTTTTGAATGAGTGAAAAAATAAGCTGCAGCAGCAGTTCCGCGTGTAAGGCTGGACTTCAAAAGCCAGAGACGTGGCAGATGGGCCCCCAAGGGACCACTCAGCCCTAAACGCCCCAGAAAGAACATCAATTAGGGCACCACTTCTTTCGGATACAGACACTGATTAATCAGCTGGATTGAATTCATGCTCGTTGTCTGCATGGCCACATAACTTTCTGCTAATAACTTTAAATGTCCCACGAGGCACAGGCAGGAACCAAATGGAAGGGAAACCACCAAAAATACTACTGTTTAAGTGTTAAGCTACTACCAGCTGTTGAGATTCTTTATCAGAAAATAAAACTTCTCAGGCATATCCCTATTCTAAAAATGGACTCACAGTGGTTCACAAGGATATATTCAAAACAACACTAGAAAAATACTGAAAGTAAAGACTAGGAGGGGAAATAGTCAAAGCAGCTACGACACACAAAAGCCTGACAGAGACGTGGTCTAGGAAATGGGAAGTCTACTCGTAATTTACAAAAGCTTCAGTCTCTAAGGGATTATTGCTAAACCTGCTTCTTAGAACATCATACACTCTACAGAGGCTAAGAAAGTCCAGCAATTTATGAAGTATGGGCCATACCACCACTAGTCAAAAGGAATCCTATGTTTTAAAACTCACAGGGGTTATCACGTTCTCTTGGGAGGACATGCTCCTAAATATCCTTGTGGCTACAAAATTATTCCTTCAAATGGGCCTGTAATATATAAGGATGGGGCAACTTCTGTTGTTTGTTTTTAGGTTGGAGGAAAAGTATTCGCACGTGATATCAGGATGTGTGGATGAGAAAGACCCAAGACAACCAACCTGGATGTGCTTTCAGAGGCACCAGAGATGTTTCTCCTGCTAGGTGGGGTCTGAGCCGCCTGGAACCACCCTGCTGACCTCCCTGCGCCACCCCTACCCCCATCCCCATCACTGAGGCTGGCAAATGCTGAGAATGTTCTAAGCTGGAGCGTGAAAGCTGGCAATGGAGAGACTTTGCACCTGAAAATGCTCCCTAAAATGTCCATCTTCAGACTGTTTTAGTGTCGATTATATGCCTTGGGTGGAACAGTTATTCTGCCACTGCAGAGTGACTATCTCAATGTTCTTATTAAATTTTAATAGTTTTTTTCAAATTGTGCTGTGTTTCTCCAAGTTCACAAACAAGCACTTCCTTTCCTGTAGGAAACCAAGTGTTTCAGCTAAAAGCCCAGGACTTTCCTTAGAGCTTCTCAAAAACACCACGGAACAGGACTCAGCGCCCAGAGAGGCCTGTGGTCAACACACAGAAGAGGGGCACGGGAGAGCACATGGGACTGGGGATCGAGTGAACTCAGCTGTTCTAGACCGTTCTCTCGACGTCGCCCACCCCTTTCTACCACCTGCGCTCACTGGCATTCCTGTCCTGACTACTCATTCTGCCAACCCTCTATGACTCAGCCCCTTGAACCCTTTCAATCCAATCCTTCCAAATTAGTTCTGAAAGGATTCTTCCAGTCAGCAGCCTGAAAGTCCCCAGAGAAAATAATTTTTTAGTAAACTGAGATAAAATTAAACCCTACCCAACCCTAAACCCACAAAATATTATCAAAACTCTAATGTTCAAAATACTATTACGACCAAAGGGCACGAAAACAGGGATAGATGCATTCTCCTTCCAGGAAGAAACTGCCACTCCTACAATCCTTGGATTTAAAAATGTGGCCTCATCTTTATTTGCCTGATTTTATTCCTTTGAGATATAGCTGGTATTTACAAATACAGGCAGTGTCTGTTTTTTAGTTTTTAAAAAGTTTAAAACCCAGTGTAAATAGAGCAGCACTCCATATAAACTGTAGCAGTAGACTTCTAAAGTTTGAATATAACTTTGATACCCAGTTAAGTTGGCTAATAGTATGTTTCAGATAAAAGGAAATCTCCACTCACAATCAAATACAGTCACTATTTAGCAGAGGATCACAGAAAACTCAGGCGAAAAGGCTCTTCCAGCAACGTGTCCTGCTTCTATGGGAGACCTACACCACCCTCTTTTCTATACCTGCCTCCAAACACACTTCTCAGAGTCATGCTGTAGGATGGAGCCCATTTTCTGTAGAACCACAGGAAAGCTACTTGGTAACTATGGTAATAGATTCAAAAATGCTTTTTACTTATAAATGAGCGCTTATTTAAAATTACAACCATTAAACTTCCTTGCCTGAGTTATAAGTCTGTTAAAGGGTTTGATTCCAAAAAAGAAGTCAGCACGTGGGCACTAGAGGTAGCTAAATGCTGCCAGTCCCTTTCCAAACTCAGCTGGCCAGTATACTAAAACGACCTACTGGAATTTCAAATTAGAGCGTTTACGACGTTAGATGTTTGACTCTCCAACCCACCGTAAGGTCAATGCTGCACAAAGTGGAGGTTCTGCTTCTCAACATGAGCAGGCTGGAGGCGGGTGTCCCACTTCCCAGGCCAGCGTGTCTAGGACGTGACTGGTTATGGGCTCAGAGCAGCACTTCGGCCTCATGGGAAATCTGGGGTAAGAAGCCATTACATCTCAGATATTGCCAGCTCAGATCCTGAATCAGCACTGTCCAGGGAACACTGAAGACTGTGCAGCTCTGTTTCTGACTTTGTCTTCAGCAGCTCCCATGGTGTTCAGGACCATTAAAGGATAAGCCACTGGCGAAAAACGCTTAGGAAGTTACAGTTCACTTAGCCAAGATAGGACCACAACTGGGAGAGGACAGAGGGAATGATGCGAACAAAGGGTGACCTACAGGGAATAATCAGACTCCAGAAACAACACAAGGATTCGACCTTCAAGGTAGGACTGTCTCAGACAGATTCGTGTAGACGGCATGAAGGGTACAGAGATCCTGAGGTAGGAGAGTCACGTTCGGCGTCAGGTGAGATGAGAGCCGGGGGAGCACCCTGGGGATGCTTGGTTCCTCCCTAACCAGTGCTGGCTCACTCCCTCAGGGTTCCCATGCCCATGCCTCCGTCAGAATGCCCTGGCCCTGCGGCTGTACCTTCCCCCGAGAAGGGTAGTGGTCACAGTCACTAGTGCCTGTGATATTATAGTCACGCAGTTTATGCCTGTGATATTATAGTCATGCAGTTTGGCGAATGCCTGAGTGTGTTCCCTCTCTTTTCCTTCTTAGAATGATAAAAAAAAAAAAAGAACAGATTTTAAACAGGCACAGTGTTTACTCTGGGACCATAAGCATGTAAGAAAAGTGAGTGAGCTGAGGGCATGAAAGAAATAAATCTAAGAGGCAGCCAAAGTGAGGGCAGAGGAGGGAGAGGGTTTTTTACTGGGTATGTTATGCAAACACAAGTATGTATGCAAATTAGGCCTACCAGCAACAACAAGACATACGAGGGTTTCTTGGTCCCAAGGAAGGGCACAATTTTGGGGAGGCGAACGCTTAATTTTCAACAAATTCAAGAGGGACAAGGACGCACAAATACCGGATTAGGATATTCTGTTATCCTTAACTTGGAGGTACCGAATGATCACAGGGAAAACACCTTTCTAAAACCACAACCTTTTCCACAAACCATGACTTCAGTGTTTGTGTAACAACATCCCCTGGAGGCACCTGGGAATGGAGGAGGTCCCTGCTAAGGGCTGGGCTGCGGCCAGGGCCTGACCTCTGGTTTTGTTTCATGGCTCCAGAGAAACTCCAGCACCTCTGAATCAGTCAGCTCCCTGGGGGTGGCTTCAGTCTATACAAAGTGAAGTGAAGTTGCTCAGTCATGTCCGACTCTTTGCGACCCCATGGACTGTAGCCTACAGGGCTCCTCCCTCCATGGAATTCACCAGGCAAGAGTACTGGAGTGGGTTGCCATTTCCTTCTCCAGGGGATTTTCCCAACTCAGGGATTGAACCCGGGTCTCCTGCATTCCAGGCAGATGCTTTAACCACTGAGCCACCAGGGAAGCCCCTCAAACTCACCACTAATTGCTGCTGCTATAGATATCTCCATCACTCTACTGAGGAGACGAATAAATGAACGTGGATGCACTAATTCATGAGTCACAACTGTCAAAGAGGCATGCAAGCTGACTCGTCAGCACATTCCCTCCCTAAGAAAACTACCCAAGGTGCGAGCTCTTATGCTGAGAGGGCCTGCAGAGGCACGGGGCAGGAGCAGGCTTCTGCAGATGCTGCCGCCACGGCCGCTGGTGCTCAGCCCGAGGGCCTGGCCGCTCATGGGCACAGGGTGCCGGATTCCCCCAGCCCCCGTGCTCTCAGCACCCAGACCCGCTCTCCTTGGCGGAGGTGCCCTCTTAACTGTGTTCACGCTGTCCTGCTCTTCCTGTTTCTGACTTGAAAGACTATCTTTGTAAAGACGAATTCCATAGCTACCGGATCTCTTCCTTCACATGCTGATTTTACTAGTCTAACTCACGGAGTCTGGGGGGACCTCCTATGTATGTAACCAGAGGTATAACAATAAATAAAGAGAAATGATGGCAACTGACGTAAGCAGGGCTGTGTGTACAGAGCTTCAAAAATCACAATATTCCGGGCTTGAATCCCACATTCCTGCTACTTACTCATTTTATGGACCTTACATAACTTCTCAGGAGCTTAGTTTTCTCACCTCTAAAAATGAGATGATTTCTTCTCTCTCATAGACTTGGTTTAAGAATTAAATACCAGGACTTCGCTGGTGGTACAGTGGATGGGAGCCTGCCTGCCAATCCAGGGGACACGGGTTTGATCCCTGGTCCGGGAAAATTCCACATGCCGCTGAGCAACTGGGCTTGTGCTCCACAACTACTGAAACTCATGCACGTAAAGCCCGTGTTTCACATCAAGAGAGGCTAACTCAATGAGAAGCACCCCCCGCTCACTGAAACTAGAGAAAGCCCATGCAGCAACAAAGACCCAGTGCAGCCAAATATAAAAAAAATTAAATACCATATTGCCTCAGACAGTACTAAAGAGTTGCAAAATTAATAAAATGACACTCTTATTTAAAAATTACACTTTTAATCATGTAAAGGTAATGTATTATTGTTATTTTATATATTCAAAATCAGTTTCTGAACTCATTCAACAAATATCACACTTTGAAAATAAGCCAGGCACCATTCCTGGCACAGTACTGGCAATTGACAAGACAGCAGGAAATCCTTGCCCTTGTGAGGTTTACATTCTAGAGGTCTTAAGCCAGAGTAAGCAGGAGAAGGGCTCAGAGGTGGTAGGTTTCCTGATTTATTTTCAAGTTTTGGAACAAAAGAATTTGTCGACTGAATGGATACTGGGTATTGAAACAAAGGATGCTTTTAAGATCCAGGGATGCGTTTGCTGTTAACAGACACTGGGAAACTGGGGAGTATCGCTGTGGGGAAGATCAGGAGTCCAGTCCTGTCCCTGACAGATCTGAGACGTCTATCAGTGAGTCATGTCGCCAGCTGGATATACAAAACTTGGGTGTTCAATGGGGAAGGGCTGGGAAGAGAGATGTACTAAGATAAACAAAGATAAGGTTTACCTAGAGAAGCCTCTGGACTTAAAAAGATTTCTCTGTACTCTCTACATTGGCAGTGGATAATTATGTCAATGAATTACATTTCCCTGAGCTTCCCTGGTGGCTCAGATGATAAAGCATCGGCCTGCAATGCGGGAGACGGGTTCGATCCCTGAGTGGGGAAGATCTCCTGGAGAAGGAAATGGCAACCCACTCTAGTACTCTTGCCTGGAGAATCCCACGGACGGAGGAGCCTGGTAGGCTACAGTCCATGGGGTCACAAAGAGTAGGGCATGACTGAGCGACTTCACTTTCACTTTCTAGCTCCTTTTCCTTGGGCCTCACTGTGCGGCTTGTGGGATCTTAGTTCCCCCACCAGGGATTGAACCGGCCTGGGCCATGTCAGTGAAAGCACCAAATCCTAACCTCTGGACCACCAGGGAAGTCCCTCTGGCTCCTCCTTTATATAAGAAATTCTGCCTTGTGTTAAAGGTCTATAGTTAATGAAACTTATTTACATTTCAGAGTTTGCCTTTTAAAAACAGGTGGTTAAGGGACCTCCCTGGTGGTCCAGTGGGTAAGATTCTGTGCTTTCTTTCAATGCAGGGGGTGAGGTTTTGATCGCTGGCGAGGGAACTAAGATCCCAAGACACTGAGGCGTGGCTGGGGGTGGGAGAACAGGCAGTTAACACATTATAGGATAAGTGTACTCATCAAGACAGAAAAAAAAATCAAAAAGTTCTTGAAAACACTCAAGTACAGGGACTTCCCTGGTGGTCCAGTGGTTGAGAATCTGCCTGCGAGTGAAGGGGACGCAGGTCTGATCCCTGACCCGGGAAGGTCCCACATGCTGTGGAGCAACTAAGCCCCAGTGCCACGACCACTGAAGCCTGCCTGCCCTAGAGCCCACGTGCTCCACGACAAGAGAAGCCACCGCGGTGAGGGGCCCGAGCGCCATGATGAAAAGCAGCCCCCACCTGCCACAAGTAGAGAAAGCCCAGGCTCAGCAACAAAGACCCACTGCGGCCAAAACTAAATAAATTACTTAAACAAACAAACAAACGCGTACACTAAAGCACGCTGAAGCCATTTACCCTCAGGCCGCTGTGTGATGCGGGCGGCCGAGCAGGGAGCAGTCCCCGGCCCCTCCCTCCACCGGCCCCCAGTCAGCCTCAGCACAGGTGAGCGTGCACAGCCACCAACCACACACGGAGCGGAACAAGCCGAGACACTGAAGGCATCTGGTGCGCTCCTGATACGGCAGTGACGGCAACGCTGTGAGGGTCAGCGCCCGAGATTCAGCTCTACTCCTTCCAGCACTCACACGAAGAACTGCTTATATATCTCCATGAAATCAAAGAAGGAAGCTACGTTTATGTATCAGAATTACAACACTATGGCTAAAAAACAAATGCACAGACATTTGACTTCAAAGAGGAGAAAACGATACGTATCTTGCTAAATGCCAGACTTAGAGGAGATTAAATCCAACCAACAAAAAACATAGAAAGATCCAGATAACTGAAACATGCATTTTTGTTAGTCACTGCTTTTTAAAGAAATGAGTAACACCTAACATGGCTATTAGCAGTAGTAAAAATTTAAACATCCAACCATACGTAAAATTTTCTTCCGTTCTCATAATGGCTATAAATGCACAGCTTGTAGAATTAAAATTACTGAGATAGAAAACAATGAGAACCCAAAGCAGATGAAGATGAAACGTGTCTGTCTCATTATTCATGGCCTAGCACCTCAGTGTTTCCTTTTGGTTTCATCTAAAATGTTTCATCACATTATTTCAATGTAATTTCTTTACAACATTTTCTAAAATCTATTAAGTTATGCTTTAGAAATCTTTCTCAGTGTAAAGGCTAACAGAAGAAAATTCAGGATACCTACCCCTCACCCTTCCTGAAAAAACACTTGTAGGTTTACTGATCAGATTCTAGTCATCAGCTGGTACTGGATTTTCTTTTTACTTTTATCAAAATATATATATTTAAATCTGTCTTTTGAATGTTTTAGTCTGAAAGCTACCAATTTTGTGAATCTTGATTTAACACAAGTCAGAAGCACCAGAATAAAAAGAAAGTCTCACTTAACTATCATTTGCAAAGCACAATCTAGTTAAAAATATTTCAGACCACATTCTTTAACTGGGGACATAAAGTAATAAACTATTTCCCAACATAGATAAAAGTTCAAAAATAAATTATAACTATGGACTAAAACATAGAATTAAAAGAAAATTCTGTGAGCGCCCAAATAATTCCTCCTCTGTATATTGTGACACAAGAGCATTTTCAGCTTTCAGGTTTCGACAAATCCTGTTGTAACAACAACTCCCTCCCTTCCCCGCCTCTCTTGTCTTAATGCTCCCACAGCTCAAAAAATGAGATGGAGAACCTGGTATTTATCTTCCAGCACATCAGCAGTTTTCACCTCGCAGATTTCTGTGTTGCTCGTTGCTATTTGCAAGTTAACTTGGTGGAGTTTTATCATTAATATTCAGAAGCTGTGAATTGAGCCTCATGTATGTGGTGTCTCTTCAACAGACCTTATTGGGGTTCAACTGAAGACGACTGACGAGAGTTAAGATACTGAAGGCTACTGACAAAAGGTATGGAAAATGAGAAGCTTCCATAATGCTTGGGGATCTAAATATACACCTTCAAGTATAACTTGGTTTGAATTATAAGTTGTAAAGCTGTTTTTAAATGCTAGATATGATATAAATAAATCTTGTCTGGAAAACTGACTTTACATTTTCATGAAATCCAGTTCAGAATTTCTTTGGGAAATAGCTCATGAATTTAACATTTTAGGTTCTGTTCTATATGCAGCAGATTTTGGAAGCATGAGAGTGCTATTTAGAACTAAGTTTTTTACATGTGACCTCTCTGCTTTTGCCTACTTTCACAGTATTTCACCACCACAACCACTGAAACAAAGTATGCCTTTATTCTCTATGAGATAGAAATTTGAGAGAACAGGCCACGAACTGTACCATGCTTACGGCTGGAGATAGGAAAAAAAAAAAAGATTTCACAGCAATAGCTATGATGCCAGTATATTTTTATGAAAGGAAAAGAGTGACCTTCATTTTAGAGAATGAATTCTAAGTTTTTTATGCAGAGGAAAGCACTTAAGAGTCCAACATTCACTAGTAAGTGAGCACTGTGCTAACTTAATGCAATGTCATATTGTTTACACTGATTTTGGCCGTCTGTAATTTATCACTGCCAGCACTTGTTAATTAAGATGAACAGGCTGTCTGCAAGTCTGAGTTACACTGTAATTTATAAAATGTATTGGTTAATGGGAAGAAGAGAGTTATAATTGGGAAGCTGAGCACAGACTGCACAGACTGATCAACACATAAAGGTTACTCAACCAAAGTGAAAAAAAAAAAGAAATGAGATGCTCATAGGGAATGCTAACAGCAGTCTCACTCTGAAAGAATCCCTTAAGCCGAGAGTGATCTGAGAAGGGAGCAATTGAGTGAGCTGGCTGGAGTCTGAAATGTTAAAACTCAAACCTGAAAACAGCTGTTATGAAACCACAAACATGTGCTTTATTTATTTTTCCTAGAAACCTTAACTTTTATTTTGGTCTCAGATATGAAAAGAAATTTGGAAAACAGAGAAAGAATGAACTGTAGGATGGCAGGCAAAGCTGAGGTACTCTGATGCTACTGACTCTAAGAATTCAAAATCTCAGAGAAATCTCCTGAAATGGTAGAATTTACATTTTAAGATTATGAACAAAAATAGAACAATCGAATTCAGACAGCCCAGGATTTAACCTCTTGGGGAATCAATGTTATTATAACTATACTGAACTATACAACTATATTCACGGTAACACAGGCATGGAGTCTCGTTACTGTAGATATTTCACAAAAGCCAGACATGATGGACCTCGGTGAGTCTCTGAAGCTAAGCCATTTGCTCATCTGCCTTATTACTTCCCTCCGGAGTCTCTCTCTCTCTTGGTGAGAAAGGGAGTGAGGGGCGTTGACCATTAACAGTCGCTTTTGCCCAGATGCAGTGGCACTGCCCCTGCTTCCCATGGGAAGCACACACGAGGGTTTCAGCAGGAATTACTGTGGTAGGTAGAGGCGGACAGGGTGAGGATGCTGAGAGGGGCGGACGCGGGAAGCGGGCACTGCCGATCTACTGCTGAGGCCATCTAGCACCTAAGTGTCCTAATCTGAAACAACGGTGATAGCCAAGATTATAGAGCTATGGTTTCCTCCAGCTCTAAGAGCTGATGAAAATGAATGAAATTGGCCTAAGGAAGGAAGAGGGAAAAAAAACACCCAAATGCCATTAAATATCAATTGTCATATGACATAAAAATTTTAAAATACTAATAGCAATGTCAGTTAGAGTTTACTGAGTACCTTCCACGGGTTAGATAACTTCACTACCATATTCCCCTCCATGATACAGACACTATAATCCTCCCACTTTCCAGAAGAGGATATGAGTGAGGCACAGAGGGGTTCTGGAAAGCCAAGACTTGACCCAGGTATTCTGTTAGATTTGGAGCTCATACTGCCTTGTGTGAAACAAACATGAATCATTATAGAGCCATTCTAATACATCATTCAAAAATTAATTTGGAAACACACAAAGTCAGTATTGCTGTATTTCAGAAACTATTATATTTTCCTCAAAGAAGGCAGTAAATATTGTCAGATTAAAACACAGCAAGGGAGGGAGGGAGCAAAGAAAAGGGTGAATTATTTCTGTTACTTTCTGAAAGACAAATGATGTGGTTACTTCTGCTTTGTACTTTCAAGATCCTATGTCACTACTTCTGAATCAGTTAGAATAACCAGTTTTGCAGCAGACTTCATTTGGGTCAGGGAACAGTTCTGGTCCCCACTAGAAAGGATCTCACATTCTTAGAAGCAAAAGACACTGGCTCAATTGTTTCAGTTTTGAGTAACTTATACCTGAAGGGAGGCAATGGCATGCCTTAGGTCAAGATTTTGCAAATTGGAAATCAGAGATATCATGCTAGTGAGTTTGAGTTCTTTCTACTACTTTCTTCTCCTTTAACAATTCACTTGGGCCATGTGAATGGCAAGGAGAGTGTTTAACAGATTTTTAAAATAATCATTTTTCAAATATTGAAAACTTTTCTAATATTTATAAATCAATTTTAACAGATGGGTTGAAACTATTCTTCCTTATTACCAACAGAGTATTTTAATTAGAAAAAAAGTTTTTAAAACCTGTAATACTATTAAAATCCTTTATCACCTGTCCTACAGCTGGAATTCAAAGCCTAAATCTCCTAACAAGGTACAGGCCTACCCTAAAGACAGCTTCAGCAGGGTTTAAATTTTAAATAAAACTACTCTATATAAAATAACTAACAAGGGCCTGCTGTACAGCAGAGGGAATGCCGCTCAATACCCTGTAATGACTTACAGGGAGCAGAATCCAAAACAGAGCGGACATACCTGTAACTGATCCACTGTGCTGTGCAGCAGAAGCTTTAACATGGTATAAATTAATTACACTCCAGTCAACACTTTTTAAGATGTTGAATCAAGAAACAAAGTGGACATCTCCTTCCTTGACTCCATGCACCAAGCACCACCCGACCAAAATCACTCAGGAAACGGCAGCCCCGGGGGCCTGGAGTGACCTTCTCTCCTGGGAAGCAGTGACTTCGTCCCCTGCGGAGGCCTCGTCAGGCGTGTTCTCAGTTTTCACTGTTCACGGAAGTCTCTGTTTGTGCTTTCTTTCAGTCCTGATCTTGTCTTCTTTCCCCAGCCTTTTGTTACTTGGTTTTCTACTGTGCAGAAACAGCTACAGTTCTGACCGAGTGCCGTCAGGGTTTTCTGGGAGGACAGAGGTCGCAGCGACGTCATGGCCTTGGCGGGTGTCCAGCTCCTGGCTTTCGCCCTGGCCTTATCTGGGGTCTCTGGGGTCCTCGCAGCCACGCTGCTGCCCAACTGGAAGGTGAATATGGATGCGGGCTCCAACATCATCACCGCCATCGAGCGGCTAGAAGGGCTGTGGATGGACTGCACGTGGTACAGCACCGGGATGTTCAGCTGCACCCTGAAGTACTCCGTCCTGGCCCGCCCCAGCCACGAGCAGGCCGCGCGGGCCGCCATGATCCTGGCCTGCATCCTGTCTGCGGTGGGGCTCTGCACTTCCACAGTGGGGATGGAATGCACTCGCTTAGGAGGGGACCCGGAAACCAAGAGGCATGCTTGTTTCGCTGGAGGAGTTTGTTTCCTGTCTGCAGGGACCTCTGGTTTAATACCGACTGTGTGGTACACGAAGGAGATCATAGCAAACTTTCTGGACTTGACGGTTCCACAAAGCAACAAACATGAGCCTGGAGGAGCCGTCTACCTTGGAATCATTTCGGCCGTGCTGCTGGTGGTCTCCGGCATGATCTTCTGCACATCCTGCCTAAAGAAGAAGTCGGGAGCTTTGCTCCACCCGTGCAAGCAGCCACCCATCTCCACCACACAGCCAGAGGACAGTTCAGCATACAGCCTGAAGGACTATGTGTGAAAAACTGTGATGCGCATGGAATTTTTAGGTGCCTGCTGTGACTTTTGTCTTTAAATACCAGAATTGTGTTTAACTTTCTCTACAAAGAAGGTGAAATACTTTAAAAATGAAGTTTTTCAAAATGCCAAACTTTGTGTATATCTGTTTTACATTATTTTCCCATTATTGTCATGTTTTATATCTAAAGGTTTATAAAAGAAAGAGGTTCTGATTGTATTAATAAGGCAATTATTTCACAGCCTTTTCTTCTTAAAGATAAACTGTTGATACATACATCTTACTAACCGGTACTTAATTGGACTTCATAAAAGAACTAAATTGCCAAGTATAAAAAGCACCTTGTCCTGGTGTTCATTCAGGATATCATCTGCTTTTGCCGTCTCTGCCTGACAACCCCATAGTAATTTACTTCTGTTTTCAATTTCCACTGCATGACTGCACCTTACGCATAGAAGATGTCCACTTGTTTCGGAGGTTGCCCAAATCCCAAGTCCCCATCCACTGTGACCTCCCAGTAGAGGGGAACATTTTTTACATTTTAGGAAATATAATCTCCATACAATATGGCGTTCAAAGATTAGGTGGAAATAAAGGAAATTGGTAAATGCTACCATAGCAAAGCAAAATCAAACTAAACCCAAACTGAAATCTCTAGGACTTTTAAAGCATTATGTACAAGCTAAGTGAAAACAAAAAGAATCTGTTTTAAAATGCTTACGAACTGCCCTCTTCTGGCTGCTAACAAGAGGACTCTCCAGATTAGGTTCATTTACCTCTAGCATTTTTGTTTTGCCACTATCATTTAATATCAAACTGATTAGTATTTGAATGCTAAAGGTTACTTTTAAGTTGTCAGTTTTTCTTCTCAAGTTTGATTCATGTTAAAAATGTTTTTACAAATGAGCTGCTTCAATTAGTTAATGGTTATGAAAATGTTTTAAAGAATAAAGAATGCTTTAAAAGTTAGATTATCTTATATGTAATTAAAATATTTAAAGAAAATAAAAACTGGATTTTCCAATGTGCAAAAGAAACACTGCACAAGGCTGTTTCTAATAATTTATTCGTTTAAGCTTAGTTATTGTTCATAACGTAACGGTAAAGGGGGAAAGGCTACTTCATTATGCATTAATAACTCAGAAAGTGGGAAGTTATCTTTTATGTGAATAAATAATTTTGAATTGTGCATATGAAGTACAGTCTAAAATATTTTACACGTATTTTATTTGGTAGATCATTCTTTCCTGTATCATCATCAAAGAGCTAAAATAAAGATATGATTTCACATGGGAATTAGGAATGCATTTATGTATACATTCCTTTTGAGTGGTCAAAATATCTTCTAAGCAAATGTCATCTGTATTTTTAGCTATATTACTTGAGAATATACTAACTTTATTGACTTTCAAGGATTTCCATCATAGCGTGTAATTTTGCAAAACCTGTGGCATATTTCTGTTTACCTCCAATAATTTTGTTCATTTCATTGTGTTTTATAAATAGAAAGTATCATCTGCAAAAAAAGCAATTTTGTTTCTTCCTTGGATTTATATTTATTGCTTATTTAATTCTTCAGTACATACGAAAACATAACTAATTAAATTGAATTATAATTAAGCATAATTAAAATGGATTATAATTGTAAATACTTTTTTTTCTATTCAACATGTTTTATCTGATTTTTAAGGAGGACAACTCTGGTATTTTTCTAACTATAAAACTGACTTTTAATTTACACATTTTTCTTTTAGACTCATCCACTTCCAAAAACCATTTGAGCCAACTTAAAATAAAATTGCTGGGCCAATAAATACAAAAACCAAAAGATAAAGATAGGCTAAAATCACAAAGAAAAGGAAGACAGGATGCTATTAAATAATCCTGGTTTACAGTTGTTAAAGCAATTAAGTATGAACTTTAGCTTTGCACTTTCCAGGTAACCAGGTCAGAGAAGGCCACATAAGGAATGTGATAGCTTTGTCCAGTGGCAGAAACCAGAGCTGTGGGTGGTACCACACCCCTAACCCCGCTCCCCCAGCTGTTGTGGGTACTGGATGCTAATGGCTCGTGGATCAGGGGCTGCCTCTACTGAAGGCCAGGGCGCCGCTGCTTCCAGGAGGTGGAGTCAGACCTACTGCCAGTGGCACAGCAAGGTGCTCCCCTGTATTTTCTGTGGACTCATCCACTGACTCAGCTTATTTTACCAGAGGTTGTATATTGTCACCCTGCTTATTTAACTTATCTGCAGAGTACATCATGAGAAACGCTGGGCTGGAAGAAGCACAGCGGGAATCAAGATTGCCGGGAGAAATATCAATAACCTCAGATATGCAGATGACACCACCCTTGTGGCAGAAAGTGAAGAGGAACTAAAAAGCCTCTTGATGAAAGTAAAAGAGGAGAGTGAAAAAGTTGGCTTAAAGCTCAACATTCAGAAAATGAAGATCATGGCATCTGGTCCCATCACTTCATGGGAAATAGATGGGGAAACAGTGGAAACAGTGTCAGACTTTATTTTTGGGGGCTCCAAAATCACTGCAGATGGTGACTGCAGCCATAAAATTAAAAGACGCTTACTCCTTGGAAGGAAAGTTATGACCAACCTAGATAGCATGTTCAAAAGCAGAGACATTACTTTGCCGACTAAGGTCCATCTAGTCAAGGCTATGATTTTTCCTGTGGTCATGTATGGATGTGAGAGTTGGACTGTGAAGAAAGCTGAGTGCCAAAGAATTGATGTTTTTGAACTGTGGTGTTGGAGAAGACTCTTGAGAGTCCCTTGCACTGCAAGGAGATCCAACCAGTCCATTCTGAAGGAGATCAGCCCTGGGATTTCTTTGGAAGGAATGATGCTAAAGCTGAAGCTCCAGTACTTTAGCCACCTCATGCAAAGAGTTGACTCACTGGAAAAGACTCTGATGCTGGGAGGGACTGGGGGCAGGAAAAGGGGACAACAGAGGATGAGATGGCTGGATGGCATCACTTCTCATGGACATGAGTCTGTGTGAACTCTGGGAGTTGGTGACGGACAGGGAGGCCTGGCGTGCTGCGATTTATGGGGTCGCAAAGAATCAGACACTACTGAGTGACTGAACTGAACCGAGGCCTCAAGAGCTGGGGGCAAGTGCAGCTGAAAGCCTCTAAAATGCTGTTGTTCTCAAAAGTCACATGTGGATGACCCAAAGTGCTGACCTTTATGTCAGGGGTGTAGCATCTTTAATTCATCTAAGATTGTACTGACACAATTTTATGCTTTCAATCTGTGTTACTTGCTCCATATACATACTTCTAAATAGACAAAATAAGATATAAATTATATGTCTTAAAAGTTATAATCCGCATTACTTTATTATGATATTACAGCTTAGTCCATAAATAATTGTTTATAACAGTAAGCCTCTTGATGAAAGTGAAAGAGGAGAGTAAAAAAGTTAGCTTAAAACTCAACATTCAGAAAACTAAGATCATGGCATCCAGTCCCATCACTTCATGGCAAACAGATGGGGAAACAGTGACAGACTTTATTTTGGGGGGGGCTCCAAAATCACTGCAGATGGTGACTGAAGACATGAAATTAAAAGACCCTTGCTCCTTGGAAGAAAGCTATGACCAACCTAGATAGCATATTAAAATGCAGAGGCATTACTTTGCCAACAAAGGTTCATCTAGTCAAAGCTCAGGCTTTTCCAGTAGTCATGTATGGATGCAAGAGTTGGACTATAAAGACAGCTGAGCGCCAAAGAATTGATGCATTTGAACTGCTGTGTTGGAGAAGACTCTTGAAGAGTGCCTTGGACTTCAAATAGATCAAGCCAGTACATCCTAAAGGAAATCAGTCCTGAACATTCATTGAACGGCTGATGCTGAAGGTGAAACTCCAAAACTCTGGCCACCTGAAGCGAAGAACTGACTCACTGGAAAAGACTCTGATGCTGGGAAAGATTGAGGGCAGGAGGAGAAGGGGGCGATGGAGGATGAGGTGGTTGGATGGCATCACCGACTCAATGGACATGAGTTTGAGCAAGCTCCAGGAGTTGGTGATGGACAGGGAGGCCTGGCATGCTGTAGCTTATGAGGTCACAAAGAGTCGAACACGACGGAGCAACTGAACTGATAACAGTAAGATCTACCTTTAACTGTCTCCTTGTGTGAGATACTCCCGTTAGGCATTGCATATTGATTATTTCTATTCCTCACCACTACACTTCAAGGGTGGCATTATTACCCTATTTGATGTATTAAAACTCAGCCTATTAACATGACCAAGTTCTCAAAACTAGGAGCACGGGAATTCCAGGAGGACTAGCTGACTTCAAAGTACTTCTAGCTCTTCCACCAGTGTCTCCGGTCTCATCAGTCAGAAGGGCCTGCTGCAATTCTCAGATTGTATCTAAGTGACTCTTCTACTGCCTTGGAGTATAGGACAGTGATGTGGAAAGGACGTTAAAGCAGCAGATCAATGACCACAATTTATACAGAAAAAAGGTGACATAAAATTTTGAGGGAATAGCTAATGGCTCAGGATTTCTCACACTCGAGTATGGCAGTCTCAGTATCTGTGGGGCACTGGTTCTAGGACCCCCATGGATTCCAAAATCAAAGGACACTCAAGTAAGTCGCTTATACAGTGTGGCCCAGCATTTGCACAGATCCTACATACATCCTCCCAAATACTCTCAATCATCTCCAGATTACTTATAACACCTAATACAAAGTAAATGGTATGTAAATAGATGACAATAAGTGGCAAATTCAAGCTTTCCTTTTGGGAATGTTCTGGACTTTTTTTTCTATTTTTAATCTGGGTGTTGACTAAGTCTACCAATGTGGAACCATGGATATGGAGACCGACTGCAATATGCAGTCCAGTTGAAAAAAATTACTGTGGAACCCCAGAAATGTATGGACTCCCAGGGGTTTTCAGATGCCAGCTTGAGAGACTTGAACTAATCTTATATTCTCATGGAAGCATTTTTCAACTGTGAATCTGTACTGCAAAAGAGATTCTGTCTTCTACTTGGTAAAATAACGTTATTAACTCAGTGAAAGAAAAATACAAAATTCTAAAAAATTCTAACTGCCAATTGTAATAAAAATTAGAATAGACAAATTAGTCTAATTTTAAGAACCTAAGAGATTGTGTTTTCTGTAAATAGAAAAGAATTTGGGGTTCAAACTTTGGGACTGCGCTAGAGAAGTTAATGAGAGGGAAGAGTCTGGCAAGAGTTGAATAAGCCAGGTGTAGTTGTAATAGGTTTATAGCAGTGAAGTTCTGTCATTAAAGCTTGATTTTGATTAAGTTAGTTAAAGACTGATTATTAGAAGGGTTAACCAATTCTCACAGGAAAAATCCTAAGATGTAGGATTGTACATCTAGGATTGTACATTGTAGGTTGTAAGTAAGCCTTTCTTGTTATATCAAAAGAAATTCTCCAAATCTAATTCTTAGAATTTGATTAAGAACATGTATTGAATTTTAGTAAATTTCTCCTGAGCATTTACAGAGAATTAACCTCCCTCTCTCAACTCTTTCAGGAATCTGCCTGCATCTCTCTTTTAGCACTGAGCATATTTTGTCTGTGTTGTGCTTGAGACTTTCTCTTCTTGTGTTTAGAAGGATTTAGCCAGCAGGACCGCCATGTACTGTTATTTTTTATCAATTCTGTAAAAACTCTTCCCCTTTCTTATGAAAACGAATTCTTAAAGATTTGCTCAATGTTAACTATCAGTCAAATATTTTCTGGCTTTCCTCAGAGTATTCCTGATTTGCCCTAATATGGTAAAACTACTTCAGAGAAGTAGCAGATTCTTTTACAACTAAAATTTAATCATTTGTTTCCTTTATAATAATACATTCTCTCCCGCTTGATAAGCATTTTCTTAGGTTACAAATATATCACCTACATGTATTATTTATAACACAATAAAAACTAAGCAAAGAAAATTGCTGTATGCTTAGTTTGCCAAAAAAGCAAACATCCTCAGTGGGAGAAAAAAAAATCAAAGACATAGCTAGCTATTTTACAAATAATAATTTCATAAGGCCTTAATCCTGGAGGGAAAGTACTTTTAGTTAACTACATGCGTGTTCAGTCACTCAGTTGTGTCCAACTCTTTGCGACCCCATGGATTGCAGCCTACCAGGTTCCTCTACGGAATTTTCCAGGCAAGAATACTGGAGTGGGTTGCCATTTCCTTCTCCAGGGGATCTTCCCCAGTCAGGGGTCGAACCCATGTCCTCTGCATTGGCGGGTGGATTCTTCACCACTAAGTCACTTGGGAAGCGCTTTAGTAAACTACGTGTGGATCTTATCCTTTTAAATAAAAGATAAAGTGGATAATAACCGCCAAACACCATCAATTACTCTCAACTAGGTAACTAAAACAAAGAGAAACCTTCCAGTAAAAATACTCTAACACCCACCCTAAGAAACCTCTGGTAAAAAGCCTAAAGATTCTGGATGACAATGATAACCACCAATATAAAAGCCTAAAAGTAAAGATCTTGGTTCCCGATATAACTGGGTCTTATACGACTGAAAGTCTTGTATATACACATATATGCTTTATAAGAAGAGAGAAAGCTCTGTGGTGACTTGGTCTTCATTCCAGTGGCCACCTGTTCTAGGACAAAAAACCCCTGAGAACACCAATGTGTTAAATCTGATGAGCTAAAAGGTATCTCCAAACATATTCTGTCTAGGATCTAATAGGATCTATTAATTTGGAAGAAGTTATTTACAATGTCTGAAAGCTTGAGATGCTGAAGGAAGGTAATACTGAGTTTGATGAAGAAAAAGATGACAATTAAGTCTGCTATAAAAGTGGAAGATGGACTGAATTCCTAAAGGTCCTGGAAAGCTTGGGTAACTGTGACTGACGTGGCAGAGGAGGTGGAAAGTGGCAGCTAAGGCCATGGAGATGCCTCAGATCAAGGTTCAATATGTACAAACAGGTCGAATGCTACTGGTCAGGGCTCCATTCTAAGCCTATAACATACACCTACATCTAAATCTAAAAACCGCACAATTTTTACAATCTCTGCTTATATCAGTGAATGTCAAAGAATCTAAAGGAAGCTGTGCAAGACTTTATACTTGAGTTTCAGCAAGAAGAAAACTGCTCCTCACTAGCTGTGAACTCCTCAAGGGGGATGTCTGACGTCTCATTCCTGTCACCACCACCTCTCTGCCCAGCTTAGGGCTTTTCATGCGGCTGGGGCTCAGTGTACCTTCAATGAAGAAGTACAATTTTATAGTACATGTATGTCCTGTAGTCATTCATCCAGCAGTGGTTTTGCTAAACTAGCCACTGGCTTATTGATTTGTATTTCTGGCTGAGAAGCTTTGTTTCTGTAATTAGCTTTTATTCTTCTGTGATTAGCATATAAGTCAGAGCCTAGTTTAATATCCAACTATTTTTCCACAGATGACTGACCACAAGTAAAGCTGTCAAAACAAAATTTCTCCAAAAAGTGGGGGAAATCATTATAAATAAAAAATATTTGGATTCTGAAAGTGACATCAGCATCTTGGCAGCCCGAGTCGTTTCTTTCAGTCCTCTCATTTACAATTCATCCTTCACACCAGACCAACTAGCAGACTTCCTGTGCTGCAGAAAGTAGACAGGATCCTGGAGGGGGCTTTGGGCCCAAAGACGCTGGTGAGCCGACCCTACCCGCAGGGACTTGACGGGGACAGGGGTGGGGGAAGTAAAACTGGAGATTGAAATCCATGGTGGACACGCGGGGCATAGAGAACTTGTGGAGGTCAGCCAGACAGAGGGAGAACCAGGGACGCCACTGGAGCAGAACAGAGACCAGCCTGGAGGCGAGGAGGAGGAACTCGAGGAGTCAGTCCCCCTCCCTCCCTGAGGCTGAGTTTTCATCAGGACAGTGAGAACTTGCCTCACAGAGGAGATGGAAAGAGAAAGGGGCGAGTGGCTGACTGCCCGGCTGTACAGGTTACAACTGGAGGGACTCAATTCTCTCCAGCAGCATCTGGATTTTTGAGGAGAAACCTCTATGACTGAGGGGAGGGAGAGGAAAGGGAAAGAGGCAGACGAGTATAACAGAGGGCAGGGAAGGTACTGTTACCTGCTGTCTGCCTTGAACCCCTGGAAGCATCCCCACTTGAGGGTGTCCTCACTGGGCTGTGAACATGCAAAGCCTCCAGCGCTAAGCCCAAACCTCCCTCCGCTCTGCCACCTGCTTTTCCTACAGCACTTTTTTATTTTAAAAACACTCCCCTGCACCGCTCCCCACCCAGAGTGTAGCCCCAAAACCAGATCAAAAACCTGAGCTACAGCGCCACTGTCTGGAAAACAAGGGTTTCTATTACGTTTACCAAAGTAAACAAGTAACTATTACTTTAAAAGCAACGGCAGAGGCGCATTCCAGTCAAACACAATGAGAATCAGGGTGATACGGCATCACAAAAAGAAAATGATAGTTCTCTAGTAACTAAACTCAAAGGCACAGGATATTGTAATATAACTTATAAAGAATTCAAAATAGCTGTTATGATGAAATTCAGTGGGCCACAAGTAAACTCAGAGCTTTCCCCTGGTGGCTCAGTGGTAAAGAATCTGCCTGTAATGCAGGAGAACCAGGTTTGATCCCTGGGTTGGGAAGATCCCCTGGAGAAGGAAATGGCAACCCATTCCAGTATTCTTGCCTGGAGAATTCCACGGACAGAGGAGCCTGGTGGGGGGCAGGGGCTGCATCCGATGGGGTTACGAGTCAGATAGCACTGAGTGACTGACACTTTCACTTTCAAACTCAGAAAGGCAATTTGATGAACTAAAGAGTAAAATTAACGAACAGAACGAATTCTTTATCAAAGAGACTGAAATTTTAAAAAAGAACCAAATTCTGGAGCTGAAAAATTCAATGAATGAGATGAAAAATACATTAGCTTAAGAAATAGGGCATATCAGACTGAAGAACGAATTAGCAACTTGAAAGATGAGAATTTAGGAATGACTCAGGAGTAAGATAAGATTTTTAAAAAGTGAAGAAACCCTAAGAGAGCTATCAGGTATGAGGAGAAAACCAAATATAAGAATAATTGATCTATGTAGAGGAGAAGAGAGCAGAGGGTATATTTAGAAAAATAATTGCTGACAGCTTCTCAAACCTGGGGAAAGAGCTTAGCATACATGTCCAAGAAGCTAAAAGAACATCCTATCACCTCAATACAAAAGACCTTATCCAAGATACATTATACTGAAACTGTCAAAAATCAATGATAGAGAAAGCATCTTAAAGGCACGGGGTGGGGGCATGGGGAGGAAGTAACCTACAAAGAAACTCTCTCTGGGCTAACAGCAGATTTCTCAGCAGAAGCATTACAGGCCAGGAGAGAGTGGAATGACACACTCAAAGTGTTAAAAGATAAAAATCACCAGCCAATTATCTGTCAAAGTTATCCTTCAAATATGAAGTAGAAATAAAGGCTTTCCCAGCAAACCAAAACTGAGAGAGTTCACACCACGAGATCTCCTTGAAAGAAATGGTGAAAGGAATTCTTCAAACTGAAATAAGAATACATTATTTACTGACAATAAAAGAAAAAGTTCACAATACCCTGGAAAAGGTGAAAAATAGTCAGAAAACTTTAACCCTATTAGAATGGTATGTTAACCACTTAATTATAGCATAAAGGCTTAAGGAAAGCTATTACAATTTCTCAATGAATTCACAGCACCAAAAGAGATAAACTGTGATAAAGACATATAAGTGGAAGAGTAAAAGGGTAGAATCTTTATAGGCAAATAAAGATAAGGTGATATCAACATAAGAACTATTTTTTTTCTGAGATGCTTTTTATGTAAGCCATATGTGAAACACAAAGCCAAACTCTAGAGTCATGAAAGACAGAAAAGGAAAGATTGAGGAAACGACTATGGAAATCCACCACATTAGAAAGACAGACAGAAACAGAGAGGGAAAAACAATGGTGATACAAACTAACCAGAAGGCATAGGAAGAGGGCAGTGGTAAATCCTCTGTCAATAATCACTCTAATATAAATGAACCGAATTCACCGATCAAAAGACACACAATGACTAGATGGATTAAAAGCAAAAACAAAAACCCAACATTGCTCATGAAATACAAATCAAAACCACAATGAGGTATCATCTCACACCAGTCAGAATGGCCATCATCAAAAAGTCTACAAACAATAAATGCGGGAGAGGGTGAGGAGAAAAGGGAATCCTCTCATACTACTGGTGGGAATGCAAACTGAAAAAACCACTATGGAGAACAGCATGCAGATTCTTAAACAACTAGGAATAAATAGAACCCAGCAACCCCACTACTGGGCATATACCCCAAGGAAACCAGAACTGAAGAAGATACCCAATGTTAGATGTCCATCAGCAGATGAATGGATAAGGAAGTTGTGGTACACATACACAATGGAATACTACTCAGCTATGAAAAAGAAATGCATTTGAGTCAGTTCTAATGAGGTGGATGAACCTAGAGCCTATTATACTGAGTGAAGTCAGGAAGAGAAAGACAAATACCGTATATTAACGCATATATAGGGAATCTAGAAAGACGGTACCAAAAATCCTATGTACAGGGCAGCTAAGGAGACACAGACATAAAGAACAGAATTTTGGACTCAGTAGGAGAAGGGGAGGGTGGGATGATTTGAGAAAAAAGAAACGCATTATCACAAGTGAAATAGGTGACCAGTGCGAGTTTGGTGTATGAAGCAGGGCACCCAAACCTGGTGCTCCGTGACAACATGGGGGAGAGGGTGGGACAGGGGAGGGAGGGAGGGTTCATGTATACCCACAGCCAATTCACAGTGATGCGTGGCAAAACCACTGCAGTAAAGGAATTATCCTCCAATTAAAAAAAAACCGAACAACTATATGCTACCTACAAGAAGCTCATTTCAACTGCAAAGACACACATAGGCTCAAAGTGTAGGGCTGGAAGTAGAACTCAAAAGAAAAGGGGCCGAGCCATTTGTGTATCAGAAAAAAGAGACTTCAAGCCAAAAACTGGTAAAAAGAGACAAGCAAGGTAGTTACATAATGATAAAAGGGTCAATACATCTTTAAAATACAACAATAGTAAATATATATATATATATATATATATATATATATATATATATATATACACACACCTAACATTGGAATACTTTAATATATTAAGCAAATACTAAGGAAGAAATAGATAAGGCAGTAAGAGTAACAAACTTCAATATGCCACTGTCAGCAACAGATAGATCAGCCAGTGAAATGTTGGAATTAAATCGTACTCTAGAGTAAATGGACTTAAGCATATAAAGAACATTCCACACAACAGCAGAGAACACATTCTTCAAATGCACATGGGACATTTTCTAGTATCATGATAAGATCATAAGGCACAAATCTCAGAAAATTAAAGATGGAAATCACACCTACTATCTTTTCTGACCACAATGGTATTGAAAGTAGAAATCAACAAGAGGAAAGCTGGAAAATCTACAAATATGTGGAAACTAAATAACAGACTTCTGAATAACCAATTGGTCAAAGAAGAAGTCAAAAGAAATAAATCTCAAATAATTAATGAAAATACAACATACTGAAAAACTATGGAATGTAGCAAAAGCAGTTCTGAGATGTTTACAGCAATAAATATATATATTAAGAACTTAAAAAATCTCAAACAACCTAACTTTATACCTCAAGAAATTAGAAAAAGAATAAGGTTAGCAGAAGGAAATAAAGATCAGAGTAGAAATAAATGGAGATTAAAAAATGAAAAAAACAAAACCAAAAGCTGGTTCTTTGAAAAATTAAAATTGACAAGCCTTTAGCCAGACTAAGGAAAGAGAAGACTCACAATCAGAAATGAAAAAGGAGACATTACAACTGAGACTAAAGAAACACACGGGAACAGAGGAGACAACCATGAACAAATTTTATGCCAACAAATGAGACAACTTAGAGCAAATGGATACACTCTTAGAAACACACAAACCACCAAGGCTGAATAAGGAAAAAACAGAAAATCTGAACAGACCAATAGCAAGCAGAGGTGGAAGCAGTAATCAAAAGCCTCCCAGCACAGAAAACCCCAGGACCAGAGGGCTTAACTAAAAAATTCTACCGTTCAAAGAAGAATTAACATCAATCCTTCTCAAACTCTTCCGGAAAAACTATGGAGGAGGGAATATTTCCAAACTCATTCTATGAAAACAGCAATCACCTGAAAGCAAGGCCAGATAAGGCTACCACAAGAAAACTGTAGACCGATATCCCTACTGAATACAGATGAAAAATTCTCACCAAATATTAGCAAACCAAATTTGAGAACACAAAAGAAGGATTATACACCATGACCAAGTGGGACTCATCCCTGGGATGTAAAGACGATTCAACATATGCAAATCAATAAATGCAACACATGACACATCAATTAAATGAAAGAAAATCATGTGCTGATCTCACTAGATGCAGAAAAGGCAAAATACATCTTCAAGATGAAAACATTTATAGTTAATACCACCATCCAGGTAACACATATAAACCTAGATGTTTGGTCATTTTGTTTAAGGGGAAGAAAAATCAGATTAAGATTTAACTATCTACTCAAGAAAATTACAGACACCAAGGGAACATTTCATGCAAAGATGGGCTCAATACAGGACAAAAATGGTATGGACCTAATAGAAGCAGAAGATATTAAGAAGAGGTGGCAAGAATACATAGAAGAACTGTACAAAAAAGATCTTCATGAGCCAGATCATCACCATGGTGTGATCACTCACCTAGAGCCAGACATCGTGGAATGTGAATTCAAGTGGGTCTTAGGAAGTATCATTACGAACAAAGCTAGGGGAGGTGATGGCATTCCAGCTGAGCTATTTCAAATCCTGAAAGATGATGCTGTGAAAGGGCCGCACTCAATATGCCAGCAAATTTGGAAAACTCAGCAGTGGCCACAGGACTGGAAAAGGGCAGTTTTCATTCCAATCCCAAAGAAAGGCAATGCCAAAGAGCACTCAAACTACCACACAATTGCTCTCATCTCACACACTAGTAAAGTAATGCTCAAAATTCTCCAAGCCAGGCTTCAACAGTATGTGAACCGTGAACTTCCAGATGTTCAAACTGGTTTTAGAAAAGGCAGAAGAACCAGAGATCAAATTGCCAACATCCACTGGATCACCGAAAAAGCAAGAGAGTTCCAGAAAAACATCTATTTCTGCTTTACTGACTATGCCAAAGCCTTTGACTGTGTGGATCACAACAAACTGTGGAAAATTCTTCAAGAGATGGGAATACCAGACCACCTGACCTGCCTCCTGAGAAATCCATATGCAGATCAGAAAGCAATAGTTAGAACTGGACATGGAACAACAGACTGGTTCCAAATAGGAAAAGAAGTACACCAAGGCTGTATATTGTCATCCTGCTTATTTAACTTACATGCAGAGTACATCATGAGAAACGCTGGGCTGGAAGAAGCACAAGCTGGAATCAAGATTGCTGGGCGAAATATCAATAACCTCAGATACGCAGATAATACCACCCTTAAGGCAGAAAACAAAGTCCTAAAGAGGCTCTTGAAGAAAGTGAAAGAGGAGAGTGAAAAAGTTGGCTTAAAGCTCAACATTCAGAAAATGAAGATCATGGCATCTGGTCCCATCACTTCATTGCAAACAGATGGGGAAACAGTGACTGACTTTATTTTGGGGGGCTCCAAAATCACTGGAGATGGTGACTGCAGCCATGAAATCAAAAGAAGTTTACTCCTTGAAAGAAAAGTTATGACCAACCTAGACAGCATATTAAAAAGCAGAGACATTACTTCACCAACAAAGGTCCGTCTAGTCAAGGCCATGGCTTTTCCAGTGGTCATGTATGGATGTGAGTATTGGACTATAAAGAAAGCTGAGTGCCAAAGACTTGATGCTTTTGAACTACGGTGTTGGCAAAGACTCTTGAGACTCTTGCACTGCAAGGAGATCCAACCAGTCCATTCTAAAGGAAATCAGTCCTGAATATTCACTGGAAGGACTGATGTTGAAGCTGAAACTCCAATACGCTGGCCACCTGATGTGAAGAGCTGACTCATTGGAAAAGACCCTGATGCTGGAAAAGATTGAAGGTGGGAGGAGAAGGGGATGATAGAGGATGAGATGGTTGGATGGCATCATTGACTCAATGGACATGAGTTTAACTAAACTCTGGGAATTGGTGATGGACAGGGAGGCCTTGTGTGCTGCAGTCCATGGGGTCGCAAAGAGTTAGATGCGACTGACCAACTGAACTGAACTGATCCACCACTGTGATCTTTATGGTTTTAGGAGAGGGAAGGAAAAAGTTATGGTACAGTCTGCATAGAAGATCAGATTCTAGCAATAATTTTCTATGACACATCGTCACACATCCTAGTCCTAGTATACTATATTGTTCAAAACAAATAATCAGAAACTCACCTCTGGTTTGGGGACAAAAGCCTGACCTGGAATTGTCAAGATGTGCTGAACGTCGCAGAGGTACTGGGCCATAATGGAGAGGCGACTTCGCTGTTTGCTTCCAGTAGTAGCTGTAAGTCTCTGCAGAAGGACAAAGAGGAATTTTGGCAAATAACTCATTCATCATCTACAAACACCAGGTGGATTTTTTTGAGGTAAATTTTAAAAGCATAGGCTATCTAACAGGATATATAGCCAACATGGGGAACATTTTCCTTTGACACTAACTGAGGTACATCTATGAAGTGTGAGTTATACACACAATGCACTTAAAAAAAAATCAAATTAGAAAATTTCCCTACCACTGGCTATTGGGATTTTCAAAGTAGAAGATACTGTATGAAACAAGTAATCCATAAATACAGATAGGTGAAAACAGCAAGAATAATGAATTCAAGATGCTTTAGTTTTATGAACTACCCCAATGTCTCAATGAACATTTCCAATGGTATGTCCTTTATTTAAATGTAATAAAACCATGAATATTTAGAACTCTTTGAATTGGAAGATTTTGAGAACTTTTTTTAACAAAAAACTTATTTTCTTTTAAGCACCCAAACATTTTTATTTTAAAATGAGGTATGTGTGAATTAACTCATAAATATATACAATTCAACTAACATCCCCAAAGGATTTTTAAAAAGAACTTTAAATTCCATATAAATGTTATATGAAAGGGCCAAGAATACCCCGGGGCACTCCTGAAGAATGTCAACAATGCGGGGCAAGGGGCTGCTCTGCGGAGGTGACATGGGGGCATTCGCCTTGCCAGATATCAAAATTAAGGCAGTATCATATTGTTAGAGGCACAAATATATCCATGGAACAAAAACCTCAGAGACCCAAGCACATGTGGACTTTCGAAATGTGACAGATGTGATGTAGCAACTGCTAGTGAGAGAAGGATGGATCATTTGGTGACTTTGGTATAAGCAGGAATCTACAAAGAGGACTGTGTAGGCCCATATCTCATATAAACCAAAAATAAATTCCAAGTGAATTAACAGTAAGTGAAAACTGAAATTTTAAAATTGTATGAGTGACTATCTATGACTCCCATGGCAGGGAAGACTTTAACAATGCAAAAGCAGCAGTCACAAAAGACTGATACATATTGTTCCACTTAAATTAACAACTTTTTGTGTAATGAAAACACTATGAAGATAGGCCACAGACTGAGAGAAGGTATTTGAAACTCTTATCTGACAAAGGATTAGTGCTCAGAATATAGAAGAAACTCCTATAGATCAATAATCAAAAGATAAACCAACAGAAAATAAGAAGAGAAACATTGCAGCAACCCAAACGATCTATAAACTATGCTCAAGTAGATACAGATCAGGGATATGCACATTAAAACCAGTTGAGACACAATTTCGTATTTCATGAAATAAAACTTACACAACAGAAAAAGGACTTAGCAGGACCTGGTACTGGCGAGTATACGGAGCAATAGGAATTCTCATGTGCTGCTAGTGAGAGGGGACTGGTACAAGCATTTTGGACTATAATCTGGCAATATATAGTAAAGCTAAAGTTGAGTAAACTGCTGTAATCCATCAGGTTTACCTTTATGAATATATTCTAGAGACCTCCTTCACACGTAGACATTTATAAGGATATTCATTGCAACATTATATGTAGTAACCAAAAAACAAAGATCCATCAATAGGTGAATGAATAATTAAATTGTGGTAATTTTGACAATGGATACTAAATAATATTTACAATGAATAACAAAGGTTACCAACATAAATCCCCAAATAGAGCAAATAATTGACAGAAGATAGGTACAGTGTGACTGCACTCACAGGGAAACTTTTGAAGATTATTTACCCTTTACTCTCTGTGTGCCTGTATACGTATATCTATCTGTATCTGCAGAGCAAGCAAAACATATTCATGGAATACTGAGTATCAATTTTTAGACAGTTCCATTCACAGGAGGGAAAAAGGAGAGATAGAAGAGGGTTCCAAACATATTTATAATACTTTATTTCTTAAAGATATGAAAAAAATGGTATTATGTTGGACAAAGCTGAGTGATACACAGGCTTATTTTTCTAAAATGCATCCTGTTCCTAGAGCTCCCTAGACCTCTTCTGAATGACAGAGTCAACATTACAGACAGCAATGATTACTGGAATAACCCTGGGCCAGGTGTGCCTGTGGTGTGCCTTATTACTCAACAGTCGGAGATGGAGTGATTCTTCAAGTTCTGTTTCACTTAAGAGTGCTATGTATCCACTTCTGCCAGGAGAAAGGAGTATCCTGACCCATGAGTGTTACCCTCCTATCTCTGGGCTTCCCTGGTGGCCAGTGAGGGAGATGAGGGTTCCATCCCTGGGTTGGGAAGATCCGCTGGAGGAGGGCATGACAAGCCACTCCAGTATTCTTCCCTGGGAAATTCCATGGACAGAGGAGCCTGGTGGGCTACAGTCCATGGACACAGACACGGACTCAGTGACTAAACAACAACAATCCCATCTTTGCAGCAAATACACATAGGCTTTGGAGATGAAAACATGTCAATCTCATAACGTAGAAGAAAGCAGCACAGATACCTGTCCCTTATTTATTAAGGAAGAATTCAATCCACAGACCAGAAAGCTCTGCAAAAGACTTCATTAAATGCTAGCCTAAGAGTTCAACATTTGATCCAACCACTCAAACATTTGATGTTTCTTTGATATATTATAGGTAAAGCTGTGAAAATTCAAACTCCATTACAAGATATATTTGAAGAGCAAAAGTTCAGGGAACCAAACCAGGTAATTTTTCAGTAAAAGGAAACCTCTAACCTTCGAGCTTTTAAAAAATTCTGACTGAGTGTAAGAAAAACAAGGGGTCAACGAATTCACAAGAACAGTTTTGGTTTTTTTCTATTCATGTAAAATAATTTTAAGTAGAAAAATTAGACTTATGCTTGAGAAACTGTAGAGCCAAATATCAGGGACAATGAGAACTAGATAACTTATGGAAAGGCCATTCCCTTAACCAGACATGGTCCCCTGGAGATGGTAGATGAAGAGGTTGATGCTGGACCCAGAAAGAAAAGACCACAGATCCAGTCACACAAAGAATTGGAACATCCTGATTTCAGCAGAACACATATGACCTGTGTTCAGGTTCAGCTTTCCCTCCACGACCTTTGGAAGACGTTAAACTACACTGAGTCTCAGTTTCATCACCTGTAGCATGAGGTTAGATGAGATTCGTTACGCTCTCATTTACTGCTACACAGTCTGATTCTATTTTACGAGCTGCAACTTTCAAGTGTCTACAAGCCCCTTAATATGTATCAGCTGAATTCTTACATTTACACCCTGTCGTCTTAGAGAGAGAGGAACAAGACAAACATGCTCGTTTCTGCCCTGTAACTCACAAAGCCAAGCCAAGCAAATATTCTAAGTGCTTTCTGTGGCTAAAATTCAAAATGCAAATATGACAGTGTCAAGAACAAAGAGAGGGAAAATAGGAGAATGCTGCTATATAGTCTTCCACTGAAGCTCTCACTTGCAAAAATGTGAAAATCAGTCAGGGGACCAGTGTTATCTATACTTTTAAAGCATTCCATAAATTATAGACTCGATATAAACTCTTCTCAATATTCAAACTAAAATTTAACTAAAATCAACTTTTTGTTAAAGAAAAATAATTGCATATGGTAAACTGGAAGCAACACTATTATTAATAACAAGTGACACTGAGTCATTGAAAATGTTACTCCACCTCTTCAGCCTCTGTTCCTTTGCTCTTTCCCCCCAAAGAATGAGAGTATTTTTGCATTTCTATTGTGCTACTGTAGAGTAGAAATACCATAATAATCATATCAGCTGAGGAAAAGAATCCAAGGACAAATCCAAAAGTTGAGAAAAGCAACAAAGAGAACTATTAGCATGGCTTCAATTCAAACCAACAGAAAAACACTATTAAGAGTCACAAGGAGATGACTAGGACCTCAGGAAAAAGGCAGGCTGCCGTCTATGGGGTCGCACAGAGTCAGACACGACTGAAGTGACTTAGCGGCAGCGGCAGGAAAAAGACGATGTCATCTTAAGAGTTTCTAACAAACACAAAAGGGTTCTACATTTTCGTGATGGATTTTATGGCCCAATGCTCTAAAACGGAAATTTTCAACTTTGGTGGCTTTGACATTTTGGGCTAGTTAATGCTGAGTAGTTCTTTGCTATGGGGACTGTCCTGAAGGATGTCTACCAGCTGCCCTGAACTCTGTCCACTAGATGCCAGAAGCACCCCCAGCTGTGACAACCAAAAGTGTCCCTTGAGTGGGGGATGGGGCAACACTGCTGTTGAAAACCAGCACCTCTGGAAGGGAACATGGAGAGAGAGCGATGGATGCAAGAAAAATTTCTTATAATACATTCATAAATTACTTGAGAGGAAGACACTGGAAGAGTTGAACTAAGGTAGTCATCCAGTGTCTACTCTCAAAGCAATTCTGATATTAAGTTGTACTGCTTTATTTTTTACAGAAACAACCATGAAGCTAAAGCACACAAAACAACAGGTTTTATAACCTGGACACGACGCAGTAAGGGACTGTGATCACTGCCAGAGGGAAAGGAGTGAGCCTCGGGACTGCCCAGCTTACAGCTGCAGCTCAGGGACAGCCAAGAAACAGAGGCCACCAGGGAAGACCTGGAGTTCAGGAGACAGAGGCTGATGTCCTGGGAGGCCGCGGTAGCTAGAGCCAGCTAGAATCCGGGGGCAGGCTACTGGAGAAGCGGAACACAGAGTTGGAGAGGTCTTAGGGAAGGAGGTAGAGACAGGAAGGCAGTGAGTGGAGACACACTCCCTTTCAAGTCTTTGGCAGAGCAAGGATCTGGAAGGGGTGTATGAGGTTAACTCCTTAAAGCTAGGGAGGCTGGACAAAGTACCACTGGAAAGCTGTCAGACAAAATGGAGCTCATATAGGGCTGGAAATAGTCTGCATTCCCAACAGCTAAAGTAGAGAGCCCATGAATTACACAGGACACAGGGTGGCTTCCTCAGAAACACCATGGCTTAGTAGTAGGACTTAGCCCCAGATCAAAGGCTGCTTTGGACCCATCATAACAAAGCTTGAAAGGCAAACCTCAAATCAGTTTGCAAGTACTTTATTTACATGCCAGAACAAAACCCACCACTCAACCCTATACAACAAAATCTGACCCTCAACAACATTGGGGAAAAAAAAAACAAGCCTCACAATAGCCACTATTGTAACAAAAATTACCAGGCTTGCAAAGCAGAAAAATGGGACCCAGAATAAAGAGGGTGGGAAACATCAACTGGTAAAATAGTACAGAAATGACAGAGGTAATGGAATTAGTAGGCAAAGATCTTAAAATAGCTATTACAAATATTATACATATGCATAAGGATGCCAAGAACAGCATAAACATGAGAGAAAGGGAAGATAGAATAAGACTCAAACGGAACTTTTAGAGATAAAAGTACATAAATGGAAAATACAATTATCAACAGATTAGACACTGCAGAAAAGAGTGGTAAATCTGAGGCTGCAAGCCTTATGACCAGCATTGCCACCCTGAGGTTTGTACCCTAGAGTAATCTTGTCTATGTGTACCAGCTGGGATCAACATATGAATGTTTTTGACTGTTTGTAATAATCAAACACTGAAACTAATGCAGGGTCTCCAAACAGGAAAACAGACAGATAAGCCTGACAGATCAACAGTCAGCGGATAGTAAATAGCTGTATAAATAAGCTACAGCTATGGACAACATGAGCAGACCAGGATAAAAAGAATATACATTGTATGAACCCATTTCTATAAAGCTGAAAAATGGACAAAACTGAAATATATTATTATACAGGTAAGAATCTGATAAACTATGTGAAAGTGAAGTCGCTCAGTCATGTCTGACTCTTTGCAACCCCGTGGACTGTAGCCTACCAGGCTTCTCAGTTCATGGGATTTACCAGGCAAGAGTACTGCAGTGGGTTGCCATTTCTTTCTCCAGGGGATCTTCCTGACCCAGGGATTGAACCCGGGTCTCCTGCATTATAGGCAGACACTTTACCCTCTGAACCTATTATTCCCTACATAGGTTCAGAGGGAATAATAAATTGCAAACTCATGGTATAGATTATCCTGGTAGTAGGTGGGGAACAGGAGATGCAATCAAAAAGAGGCATACAAGAGGGTGTCAGAGATGTTAGTAATCTAATTATTAACTTAACTTTAATTGGATTTAAAGATTTAATGGGATTTAAGACTTTAGTTGGATTAAAGACTTACTGAGCATGACCATGCCCACCAGAGCAAGACCCAGTTTTCCAAACCGTAGCTAGTCCCTCCCATTGGGAAGCTTCCACGAGCCTCTTACCCTCATCCATCAGAAGGCAGACAGAATGAAAACCACAATCACAGAAAGCTTACCAAAATGATCACATGGACCACAGCTTTGTGCAACTTAATGAAACTATGAGCCACTCTGTGTAGGGCCACCCAGACGGCCAGGTCATGGGGGAGAGTTCTGACAAAACGTGGTCCACTGGAGAAGGAAACAGCAAACCACCTTGGCATTCTCGCCTTGAGAACCCCATAAATAGTATGAAAAGGCAAAAAGGTATGGCACTGAAAGAAGAACCCCTTAGGTCAGTAGGTGTCCAATATGCTACTAGAGAAGAGCAGAGAAATAACTCCAGAAGGAATGAAGGGGCTGAGCCAAAGGGGAAACGACACCCAGCTGTGGATGTGGCTGGTGGTGAAAGCAATATCTGAGGCTACAAACGAGAGTACTGCATAGGAACCTGGAATGCTAGGTCCGTGAATCAAAGTAAACCGGATGTGGTCAAACAGGAGATGGCAAGAGGGAACATCAACATTTTAGGAATCCGTGAACTAAAATGGACGTGAATGGGTGAATTTAATTCAGATGACCATTATATCTATCACTGTGGGCAAGAACCCCTTAGAAGAAATGGAGTAGCCCTCACAGTCAACAAAAGAATCTGAAATGCAGTACTTGAATGCAGTCTCAAATAAGACAGAATGATCTTTCATTTCCTTCATCAGAAATGATCCTTCATTTCCAAGGCAAACAATTCAATATTATAGTAATCAAGTCTATGCCCCAACTACTAATGCCAAAGAAGCTGAAGGGTTCTATGAAGACCTACAAGATCTTCTAGAACACCAAAAAAAGATGTCATTTTTATCATAGGGGACTAGAATGCAAAAGTAGGAAGTCAAGAGATACCTGGAATAACAGGCAAGTTTGGCCTTGGAGTACAAAATGAAGCAGGGCAAAGGCTAACAATTTTGCCAAGAGAACACACTGGTCATAGCAAATACCCTCTTTCAACAACATAAGAGACGACGCTATACATGGACATCACTAGATGGTCAATACCACAGTGAAGAGGACGACGGAGGATGAGATGGCTGGGTGGCATCACCGATTCAATGGACATGAGTTTGAGCAGACTCCAGGAGATTAAGGACAGGGAAGCCTGGTGTGCTCCAGTCCATGGGGTTGCAAAGAGTCAGATGCAACTGAATAACAACAATTTGACTTGGGTGGTGGGGATTTGGCTGTTCTTCTGATTAAGCCATACACACATAAAGCAGTGAATATACATGATACATTCTTTTATATTCATATGTCATAAAAAGGAACTGTCATATGTCATAAAAAAGAACTGTTTATAGCCTGCAGATTCCCTCCTTAAATCTCTTTGCTTCAAAAACTGCTTTCACTGCTCTGTGGGTTTACTTTTTAGAGACCAACTTGGAACACTCCAGTGATGGGAATGCCTAGCAGGCTTATGTGAGCCGAAGTCTATATATTGAATAATCAGACACCCAACCCCCTTACCTTTCTCAACTCCAAACTGATAATGTTCTTTTCCTTTTGTAATTTTTCTTTTCTGGTAATTAGATCTTGTGATAGAACAACCAGAAAAAGTTAAAACTTACCTCTGCCACTTCTTTTTGAAAAGTCAACGTCATCCGGGTTCTACCATATGTGAATGGTCCATTTCTTTGAGAAACATTTTCAAGCCATTTGATAATCAGTGGGGTTGATACACTAAAAGGCAGATTTCCAATAATATGTACATTTGGAGGATCTGGTTGGCATAAGAAAAAACTTGGTATGATTATTTCAGCAATGTATTATGAATACAATTTTAGTTAAGAGTAAAATTAAACTGGGTATTAATAGCATCAAACAAAAGCATACAAAAAGATAATGGCTGAGTATTTTTCAGTCCATTTATTCTTCAGAAGCAATGTTTGCTCACAATCAGCTTTGAATTAAAGGAAAAAAACCCCACCTAATTAGTATTCAGTTAAAGTCCCCAGGTTTTGGCTTAGGAAAGCATGAAAAAAAATTGGTTTGAGGGAAAAAGATCATTTAGCCTTGGACGTGAGGTCAAAGTTCCTGTGGGACACCAGAGAATCTGTCAGATGCCCACAAAGGGGATACAGGCTGGACATGAAGACTGTGTACAATATATATGTGGTAAGTGAAGTCACGGCAGGAGAAACAAGATTTAAGATGTGAGTGGAAAAATAACCACCAGCAAAGTTAGAGAAAGCTCAAAACAAGGTGATAGGAAGAACAGGTGGGCCTGGTATCAGGGAAAACAGCAGCAGAGAAATCTTTTGGATGAGAGTAACAGTTTAACACTGGGGAACGCAGAGAAGGTTTGCGGCAGGCAGTTAGGTCGGTCATCCCTGTTGTCTGTGACTGGCTGGGCAGGGCAGAAAACTGAAGTGGTCACGGAGAAGAGCCAGTTGGAAGGGGGAGCCAGGCAGAGCCAGCCACTCTGAAGAAGCCTGGTGTGGAGCAGCGAGACTCAAGGGCAGCTGTGAAGGCACGCCCAAATCGCTCCTCCAGCTGCTCTCAGAGGGTTTTAGGGGCAAGAAACACTTCTGTGTGTTCCAAGGAGCTGGCACATAGCAGGTACCCAAAAAACTGTCCATGAATGAAGAGTGCCTTGGAAGGTTACTGAATGTAAAAGACAGAGGAAATAAAGTCAAAAGAAAGGTGGGGGTATGGCTTCATTCACCAAAACACTATTTTCACCATTTGGAAAACACTTTCTAGTTCATTCCATCTTTATATGGTATCATAAAAATGGCAAGTTTATATGAACAGACCCCAAAATATTTGAAAAATATTAGTATCAGATAAATTTGGATGAAGAGAAAGCAATTTGATTTTTAATTTGGAAGAAAGTGGAAAAGCAGAAAAAATTACAATGCACCTTACCTATTTAATTATCTAATTTTAATATAAGTTATTATAAATATTTATAATGTATGAAAAATAATACAAATATTTGTACTAAACAATTACAAAAGAAAATAAGAAAACCAACCCAAAGACACTTACCATCCTCCCACTGTCTTTTGAGACTTTCCGGAAACGCCCTTTCTATCTTAAACGTCAAGACATCTCCATGGACAATTCTCAGTTTTCCAGGTGCTGCATCAGAAAGCATCTAGTTTACAAAAAGGTCAATAAAATGAGCTCATACACTTTAGAGAACAGTGGAATTAATTTTTTTTTTTCCCGCCAAATCTGTGCATCATAAATCAATATGAAAAGTCAGAGACTAAGAATGATCACTAATGGACTAATAGCATGCTGCGTCCACTGCAGCAGACATCCGTGGTGTTCGCCTTTCAACACAGAAGAGTGACTGGGAATGGCGGCAGATAACAGTATAACAATAGCTTATTAACATCACAAATATTGACATAATTTTGACCCTCAGGATGGCTTGTATTTCGGTATAGATTTAGCAAAAACTGAACTCCTGCGTTTTTAAACTGGAGACTAAGTAGTCTTCCAAGGCAACAGAAATAACAAAAATAAACAAGTGGGATCTAATCAAACTTACAACCTTTTGCACAGCAAAGGAAATCATAAACAACACAAAAATACAACCTACAGAATGGGAGAAAATATTTGCATACAATGCAACTGACAGGACTTAATTTCCAAAATATACAAACAGCTCACACAACAATAACAAAAAACCCAATCAAAAATGGGCAGAAGAACTAAATAGACATTTCAACAAAGACAAACAGACGGCCAATAGGCACAAGAAAAGATGCTCAATATTGCTAATCATTAGAGAAACACAAAGCTACAATGGGTACCACTTCACACTGGTCAGAATAGCCATCATTAAGAAGTCCATAAATAACAAACGCTGGAGAGGGTGTGGAGAAAAGGGAACCCTTCTACACAGTTGGTGGGAATGTAAGTTGGTGCAGTCACTGTGGAAAACAGTACAGAGGTACCTTAGAAAATTAAAAACAGAATTACCAAATGATCCAGCAAACCCACTCCTGGACACATACCCAGACAAAACAGTAATTCAAAAAGATACCTGTATGGTCAGGAAGCAACAGTTAGAATTGGACATGGAACAACAGACTGGTTCCAAATAGGAAAAGAAGTATGTCAAGGATGTATATTGTCACCCTGCTTATTTAACTTATATGCAGAATACATCATGAGAAACGCTGGGCTAGATGAAGCACAAGCTGGAATCAAGATTGACAGGAGAAATATCAATAACCTCAGATATGCAGATAACACTACCCTTATGGCAGAAAGTGAAAAAGAACTAAAGAGCCTCTTCATGAAAGTGAAAGAGGAGAGTGAAAAAGTTGGCTTAAAGCTCAACATTCAGAAAACTAAGATCATGGCATCCAGTCCTATCACTTCATGGCAAATAGATGGGGAAACAGCAGAAAAAATGGCTGACTTTATTTTTCTGGGCTCCAAAATCACTGCAGATGGTCACTGCAGCCAAGAAATTAAAAGACGGTTACTCCTTGGAAGGAAAGTTATGATCAACCTAGACAGCATATTCAAAAATAGAGACATTACTTTGTCAACAAAGGTTTTTCCAGTGATCATGTATGGATGCTAGAGCTGGACTATAAAGAAAGCTGAGTGCCAAAGAATTGATGCTTTTGAACTGTGGTGTTGGAGAAGACTCTTGAGAGTCCCTTGGATTGCAAGGAGATCCAACCAGTCCATCCTAAAGGAGATCAGTCCTGGGTGTTCATTGGAAGGACTGATGTTGAAGCTGAAACTCCAGTACTTTGGCCACCTGATGCGAAGAGTTGACTCATTGGAAAAGACTCTGATGCTGGGAAAGATTGAGGGGGCAGGAGAAGAAGGGGAAAACAGAGGATGTTGATGGATGGATGGCATCACTGACTCAATGGACATGGGTTTGGGTGGACTCTGGGAGTTAGTGATGGACAGGGAGGCCTGGCATGCTACAGTTCACAGGGTCACAAAGAATCAGACATGTGAGCAACTGAACTGAACTGAACATGTCCCCTAATGTTTTTAGTGGCATTATTCACAGTACCAAGATGTGAAACAACCTGATGTCCATCAACAAATGAATGGATAAAAATGTGATACATATGTACAATGGAATACCGTTGTTGTTCAGTCACTAAGTCCAACTCTTTGTGATCCCACTGGCTGCAGTCTGCAGGCTCCTCTGTCCATTGGGTTCTCCAGGCAAGAATACCAGAGTAGGCTCACATTTCTCTCTCTACAATGGAATATTACTCAGCTAATAAAAAGAAGGAACAATGCCATTTGCAGTAACATGGATGCAACTAGAGAGGCTGCAGTCCATGGGGTCGCTAAGAGACTGAGTGACTTCCTTTTACTTTTCACATTCATGCTTTGGAGAAGGAAATGGCAACCCACTCCAGTATTCTTCCTGGAGAATCCCAGGGACAGAGGAGGCTGGTGGGCTGCCGTCTATGGGGTCGCACAGAGTCGGACACACTGAAGCGACGCAGCAGCAGCAGCGAAATACATCAGAAACAGAAAGGCAAGTATCATATGATATCATATATACATGGAATCTAAAACACAACACAAATGAATTTATCTATGAAACAGAAACAGAATCACGGACAAGTCAGAGAACAGACTGCTGGCTGCCAAGGAGGACGAGGTTCGGGAAGGATCAAGTAGGAGGCTGGGGTTAGCAGATATAAGCTTGTATATATAGGATGAATAAACAAGTTCCTACTATATAGCACTGGCGAAGAAAATGGCAACCCATGCCAGTATTCTTGCCTGGGAAATCCCATGGACAGAGAAGTCTACCAGGCTACAGTTCATGGGGTCACAAAAGAGTCAGATGCGACTTGGTGACCAAACCACCATAAAGCACAGAGACCTATATTCAATGCTCTATGAAAAACCAGAATGGAAAAGCAAAAATCAAAACAGTAAAAGTCAACTATATGTCAATAAAAACACTGATTAACAAATAGAAACTAAAGACATTATAACGAAATACTGAGAATTAGGAGAAATCATATGAAAGATGAATTTAACTAAATCTTTATATCTTAAGTACATACAAAGGATTGATTCTACATAGTACCAAGATCTTTAACTAAACCTGCGAGTAGAGTCAACCCAGCAGAAAAGTTATGTGTCACTGCCAAGCTATACGTGGCCCTCTGAGACACTCCTTTGACCAGAGTGCTCCTGAAGTAATTCTGATCCACAGGCACTTTCCTAATGAAATTATCCTGCATGTTTTAACAAAAGCTACTTCCTGGCCAATTTCTACCTTCCACTCCCTGTTGTCCTTCCTTTCTTCAGTTTTTCTGAGTAAAAAAGAGAAGTACTTCTTTCCTTTATCTTTTTTCCCCTCCTTCTCATCCACCTTAGCATCACACCTTAAGAATTGCTCTCACAGTGCTGAAGTGTTGGCACCTAACTAGAAGGAGCCTTACAGGTAAGCCATCTATAAATGTGCATGTGTTAAATGCCCCAGACTCAAAACAAAACTTGATTCTTGAAGTCCTTAGTAAAAGAACAACAGCCAGATGCAACGCATGAGCTTCTAAAGTTAATATGCAAGAGAGCAAAATCAATGAAAATAAGCACATCTAAAGAACAGTGTGGGGAAGAGATAGTTAGGGTTTTTGTATCGACATGTACACACTGCAATATTTAAAGTGGATAACCACAAGGTCCCCCAATGAAAGTGAAAGTGGAGAGTGAAAAAGCTGGCTTAAAGCTCAACATTCAGAAAACGAAGATCATGGCATCTGGTCCCATCACTTCGTGGGAAATAGATGGGGAAACAGTGGAAACAGTGTCAGACTTTATTTTTTTGGGCTCCAAAATCACCGCAGATGGTGACTGCAGCCATGAAATTAAAAGACGCTTACCCCTTGGAAGAAAAGTTATGACCAACTTAGACAGCATATTGAAAAGCAGAGACATTACTTTGCCAACAAAGGTCCGTCTAGTCAAGGCTATGGTTTTTCCAGTGGTCATGTATGGATGTGAGAGTTGGACTGTGAAGAAGGCTGAGCACCGAAGAATTGATGCTTTTGAACTGTGGTGTTGGAGAAGACTCTTGAGAGTCCCTTGGATTGCAAGGAGATCCAACCAGCCCATTCTGAAGGAGATCAGCCCTGGGATTTCTTTGAAATGATGCTAAAGCTGAAACTCCAGTAGTTTGGCCACTTCATGGGAAGAGTTGACTCATTGGAAGAGACTCTGATGCTGGGAGGGATTGGGGGCAGGAGGAGAAGGGGACGACCGAGGATGAGATGGCTGGATGGCATCACTGACTTGATGGATGCGAGTCTGAGTGAACTCTGGGCGTTGGTGATGGACAGGGAGGCCTGGCGTGCTGCGATTCATGGGGTTGCAAAGAGTTGGACACGACTCAGCGACTGAACTGACTGACTGTACAGCACAAGGAACTCTGCTCAATGTTACTGGCAGCCTGGATGTGAGGGGAAAATGGATACATGTATGTATGTATGTATGGCTGAGTCCTTTTGCTATCTACCTCAAACTATTGCAACATTGTTATTGGCTATTCTACAATATAAAATAAAAAGTTTTTTAAAAAGTAGGTTACAAAAGGAAGAAAGTAAGAGGAGACCGTCTTCCCACATTTAATCTCAGTTCAGGGAACTCAGAGAACTTTGGCTCCAATTCAAGGAACTTTTGCCCTTAGCATCCCCCGGATCTTCTTCTCTAACTCAATTAAAGCTGAATTCTCTATCCTAAGTCTCCTCTGACTAATTCAGGCGACTAAGGAAGGATGAAAGCACCATCACAAAGCCACGGAGGAGACATGGACCAAGGCGCCTAGCTGTAGCTCACTCACACCTCTGGGTCAACAATGTGCCTTGCACACACTTCTTTATAGCGCTGTGTAGTACAATCATGTATATGCAGGTTTCTTTCCCCTATAACAACAGAGGCCCCTTAAGGGCTCTGTTTCTTATCTACTTTAATATCCCCTGCAGCTGCAATAGTACACAGTAGGTGCTTTATATGTATTTGACAAGTGAATGAATAAGTGAATGATCAAATGGCATTCAGTTTTCTATGAAGCTGGAAAACTCCTCTCCTAGCCTATAATATTTGGGGGCCCCTAAAATTTGAAAGGTTCAGAAACTTGCAAAGATTTATTTCACTGATAAGTCAGTTATACATGTAATGTTGGAGAAACGCGTAGCTGAAATGCATATGCTGATTAGAAGCTAAACATTTTAAGTTATGGGAATTATCTAGTTTGATCTGTTTAGCCATGGTAGTTTAGCAAAAATAATTGTGTACCTCTGATATTAATGTACTTATGGATTATTTTAAGTTTCCATGATTTGCTAAAACTTAATCTGATGAGTTCCAGACAAACTTAGAAAATATAATAACTTAGACACAGTACAAAAAAAGGGAGATCTCTCTATAGGACAGGCTTTTACCATATAAAAATTTTATTTAATGACAGCATTTCCAATGAAGAACATTAAATTTTCTTCTGTAATTATGCTTCACATAATTAAAACAAAACAAAGAAGCATACCAAAAACAAAGAGGGAGAATTAAAAGCTTGTTTCACAATGTCAATATATAGAAAGTAATGAAGTAATTAGTAATTAAGGCTAAAATAAAACAATGTAAATTTGGCTCTGTGGCATTAATTTACATGCTCTGATAACTTTAACCATGTTTGAAATATTATTTTCTACCTTTACACACACAGCTACATATCAGGAAACTGGTAAAAATACACATTTACCTTCCTTTCCCAAGTTTAAAGTGCTAGTTTTTTGGATTCCCCTTCTGGCTTATGTGTCAGTCAATGACACACCAAGTCCTCCTGTTCTTTAAGAGGTCTACTTTTTCCAGGACAACTCTGCAGCTCGAGCTTTCCCCTTCCCGCTCCCCACTACAGAAGGAATGAATGCTGCTGTTCACAGCTTTATGTGAAGGCCCTGAGCAATTATGGAGGCCAAAAAATAAAAAAGTTGTACAAACAGAAATGACAGTATAATTATGGACAGGAGCCATTCCAACACCTAATGATAATCAGCAATGACACAGAAAGACCTCGTAACCAACCCTAACAGAAGAAATGTCTGCATTATCATAACGATATTCGAGGAATGACAAAAGGGTGGAACAGATCGCTATTACAGCCCTTCAGGAACAACACTGGCGCCTGTTACCCCTCAGAACTCTGGGAGTGTTGCCTCATATTGACCTCAAAGGCACCACTGACAATCTATGCAGGCACTAATGACAGCCAAATGAGTATTTTTATAGACACTCAAATTGTTCTACCATTTTCAATCCTATATTTTTCCAAAACGAGTCATAAGCAAGCTTTGAGTAAAAAGCATTCATTAAATAAGGCTGCAAAAGAAGAAAACCAAACTGTGATAAAGGAAGCATACAAAGTTTGTACCAATCCTAGAGATGTTAGATCCTGAAGCCAACATACTGAACTATGTCATTTTTACTCAGTGTTGGAAGTAATTACAGCCAGTTTCCAAGAGAGAACATGTGCTTTTCTGGTATTAAGTTCTATAAAGGGTACAAGGAAGAAATAGAGAATGTCTTTGATAAAACTAAGAAAACAAATGCAGAAGTGTTCTTCACAGTCACCTAAAAATCTCTCTCCTCTTACAAGTACCTAGTGAACGCTTTCCCGCATGTGTGTGTCATGGGGTTGTGGGGGGCGGTGGGTGGTGGTGGAGGGGAAGCTATGGTCTTAACTAGGTAGTTTGCTGGTGATCTAATTTGATGAGGAAAGAATCTGCAATTTCTAGAACCTATGCCTATTTATAAATCCCTCCAGTGCAAAAAACTAACAGCCATTTTATATGTTTTACTCCACCTTCTCACGGTGACTTCCCTGGTGGCTCGGACGGTAAAGCGTCTGCCTACAATGCAGGAGACCCAGGTTCGATCCCTGGGTCGGGTTGATCTTTCCAGGCAATACTCTTGCCTGGAAAATCCCATGGATGGAGGAGTGTGGTAGGCTACCGTCCATGGGCTTGCAAAGAGTCCAACATGACTGAGCGACTTCACTTTCACTTTTTCCTGGTGAGGGGCTCATGACAGCCAACACTGTACAGTGGGCTAAGCAGCAATTACACAGCCCAGTATTATTACCTTCTTTCTAACCTGCCACATACTGACTTTCATACATGGGGTTCTCGAGGCAAGAATACTGAAGTGATTTGCCACTCCCTTCACCAGTGGGCCACGTTTTTTAAGAATTCTCCACCATGACCCGTCTGTGTTAGGAGGCCCTGTATGGCATGGCTTATAGCCTCATTGAGTTACACAAGGCTATGATCCATGTGACCATTTTGGTTAGCTTTCTGTGACTGTGGTTTTCATTCTGGAGGTTGTGGGATTGTACTTCTTCTTCTGTCTGCCCTCTGATGGATGAGGATAGAAGGCTTGTACAAGCTTCCTGAGGGACTGGGAGGGACTGGCTGTGAGGAAAACTGGGTCTTGCTCTGGCGGGCAGGGCCATGCTCGCCAAATCTTTAATTTTCTGCTGATGGGTGGGGCTGTGCACCCTGCCTTTGAAGGCAGTCCAGTTCTAGAGCCTACAGGCTCTATGGTAGGGCTAAAGGTGACCTCCAAAAGGACTTATGCCAATGCGTACCTCCCAGGACGGCTTCTGCCAGTGCTCCTGCTGACCCGTGCCTCCACAGGAGACCCTCACTCACTCACAGGCAGGTCCAGCTCAGTCTCTCACGGGGTCAACTGCTCCTTTCTCCTGGGACCCAGTGTGCACAAGGTTTTGAATGCACCCTCCAAGAGTCTGTTTTCCCTAGTCCTGTGGAAGTTCTATAATCAAATCCCATAGACCTGCAAAGTCAGATTCCCTGGGGAGGCCCATTCCCTCTGCCAGATTCCCAGGTTGGGAAGCCTGATGTGGGGCCTAGAACATTTGCAACAGTCTAAGAACTTCTTTGGTATTATTGTTCTACAGTTTGTGGGTTGGAGGTTCATAAAAATGTAAGGAGGTTATAACAAAAACCACCCCCCAAAAACAGAAATGCAAGAAGACAAAAGTGGTTATATGAGATAGCTTTACAAATAGCTGAGAAGAGAAAGGCAAAGGAGAAAGGGAAAGGTATATTCAACTGAATGCAGAGTTCCAGAGAATAACAAGGAGAGATAAGAAAGACTTCCTCAGCAATCAATGCAAAGAAATAGAGAAAACAACAGAATGGGAAAGACTAGAGATCTCTTCAAGAGAATTGGAGATACCAAGGAACGTTTCACGAAAAGATGGGCACAATGAAGGACAGAAACAGTATGGATCTAACAAAAGCAGAAGATATTAAAGACAAGGAGGCAAGAATACACAGGAGAACTATACAATAAAGGTCTTAATGACCCAAATAACCATGATGGTGTGATCACTTACCTAGAGTCAGACATCCTGGAGTGTGAAGTTAAGTAACCCTTAGGAAGCATTACTACAAACAAAGCTAGTGGAAGTGACAGAATTCCAGTTGAGCTATTTCAAATCCTAGAAGATGATGCTGTTTAAGTGCTGCACTCAATATGCCAGCAAGTTTGGAAAACTGAGAGGTGGTGCTGGAGAAGGAAATGGCAACCCACTCTAGTCTTACTGCCTGGAAAATCCCATGGAGAGCCGAGCCTGGTGGGCTACAGTCCACCACGGGGATGCAAAGAGTTGCACATGAGTAAGAGACTGAGCACAGCAGTGGCCACAGGACTGGAAAAGGCCGGCTTTCATTCCAATCCCAAAAAGGCAATGCCGAAGAATGCTCAAACTACCACACAACCACACTCATTTCACATGGCAGCAAGGTCATCCTCAAAATCCTTCAAGCCAGACTTCAACAGTACATGAACCGAGACCTTCCAGATGTACAAGCTTGATTTAGAAAAGGCAGAGGTGCCAGAGATCAAATTGCCAACATCCACTGGATCATAGAGAAAGCAAGGGAATTCCAGAAAAATATCTAATTCTGCTTCACTGACTACACTAAAGCCTTTGACTGTGTGGATCACAAACTGTGGAAAGTTCTTAAAGAGATGGGAATACCAGACCACCTTACCTGCCTCCTGAGAAATCTGTATGCAGGTCAAGAAGCAAGAGTTAGAACTGGACAGGGAATAATGGATTGATTCAAAATTAGGAAAGACGTACATCAAAGCTGTCTATTGTCACTCTGCTTATTTACCTTTTATGCAAAGTATATCATGTGAAATGTCAGGTGGATGAATCACAGGCTGGAATTAAGATTGCCTGGAAAGATACCAATAACCTCAGATATGCAAAACCACCCTTACAGCAGAAAGCAAAGAGGAGCTAAACAGCCTCTTGATGAAAGTGTAAGAGAAGAATGAAAAAGCTGGCTTAAAACTCAACATTCAAAAAACAAAGATCATGGCATCCAGTCCCATCATTTCATGGCGAACAGATGGGGGAAAAAGAGGAAATGGGCAATTTTATTTCTTGGGCTCCAAAATGACTGCAGCCGTGAAATTAAAAGATGCTTGTTCCTTGGAAGAAAAGCTATGACAAACCTAGAAAGCATATTAAAAAGCAGAGACAACATTTTGCTGACAAAGGTCCATATAGTCAAAGCTATGTTATCTTCCAGTTGTCATGTACATATGAGAGAGTTGGACCATAAAGAAGACTGAGCACAGAAGAACTGAATTTTTTTCAAACTACAGTTCTGGAGAAGACTCTTGAGAGTCCCCTGGACAGCAAGGATATCAAACCAGTCAATCCTAAAGGAAATCAAGCCTGAATATTCACTGAAAGACTGATACTGAAGCTCCAATACTTTGGTCATCTGATGCGAAGAGGTGACACTGGAAAAGACCCTGATACTAGGAAAGATTGGGGGCAGGAGGAGAAGGAGACGACAGAGGATGAGACGGTTGGATGCCATCACTGAGTCACAGACATGAGATGGGCAAACTCTGGGAGATAGTGAAGGACAAGGAAGCCTGGAGTGCTGCAGTTCATGGGGTCACAAAGAGTTAGACACAACTGAGTGACTAAACAACAAACAATAAGAACAGGTACAGCAGAAACCCACTCAGACTCATCAAGGGATTAGATATTTGATTTCAACCTGGGGTTTTCTATTCAACCTGGGGTTTTCCTTGGTGGTTCACATGTTAAGAATCTGCCTGCAGTGCAGGAGACCCAGGTTCAATCCCTGTGGGAAGATCCCTTGGAGTAGGTAATGGCAACCCACCCCAGAATTCCTAACTGGAGAACTCCATGAACAGAGGAGCCTGGTGGGCTACAGTCCACTGGTCACTTAGAGTCAGACACGACTGAGCAACTAAGACTTTTTCTATTCAACCAATGTAACTCCTTTAATTGTCGACATTTCTTAAAAATAAACTTACAGGTATAAATTTTTCTAAACTATATTGCACAATTCTCTTCCTAAACTAAGAACAATGAACCCAATTTCAGTCTTTTCTTGATGACTTGGATCACTGTTGACTGTAGAGCAATGGCCTCAGTAGCTATGGACCCTTCCCAATTGTGCTTTTGCTTCTTGCAGCTCTTCTGCCACAGTAATAACTGTCACTTCTAGCTGTAGTCAGTGGGTCTGCTTCCAGCATTCTCCGTACTTACTTGCAGTGGACTAGGAGATCACTTTGTCTGTGAATCAGCTTTTGCTAACTGGTTGAGTGTTGTCCATGTTATGATTAGCTGTGGTCATAACCGCATCAAGTAAGTTACATGTGTAAGTATGTAGTCATCACAACAGGAAGTCCTATTTAAAATCTGCTAGAAAGAATTTCAAACATTTACTATCTCGGATTAAAAACAGGTCCTGTTGTTAGGATGACTAGTTTACTTTATATCTCCCTTTGCAAGAGGATGGGTGCCGGGAGCCAGTGTGAGGAATCCCGCCCGTGACAAGGTCATGAGGAAGGAAGCTGACATACGCAAGGCGTGCTCAGACTTCAGGGACCCCTCTGGAAATTCCTAAGCATGTACCCCAACAAAAATCTGCCGGCTTTTGTGCTCTGCTTTTCCACTCTTCTGACATTTTCTGGAAAAAGTCAATTCAGGGCTTTAGTCTTCTACATTTGAAAGAGTGTTTCAATCCAAAAAACCCCTCTGATGGCTTTCTAGCCTGCCTGCAGGACTCGTACAGCTGCGCATGTGATTGTTTGAGGCCTCCTGACTGCAGGAGGCACAGGAAGCTTAAAACATCATAGGAATGTAGGAGCTTCTGAGGAGTCAAAATCTTTAGAATAGGACTGATTAAAAGTTTCATTTGTTGAGCCAATGCTTGCTGCCAAATTTTCATATCCTTTGTTTTTAGATATAGTTGATATATAAAAAAACAAGTAGTAGACCTAGTATTAGCAACATTAGATCTTTGAGTTAAGTACCTTCTTTGTTATAACCCACTGTGCCTTTGTTCTATAGAGATGTAACTTTAGCGCTTTTAAGGAGATGCAGATTAAAAAAAAAACACTTCAGGAAAAACAAAATTAACATTCATTAAGGAAGAGAGCCAAAAAGTGTTAACAAGCCTCTTGGCCAGAAGATAATGTAAATCACCTGAGACCTTTTGTATACAAAATGATGTATAGAAAGAGTCTGGGCTGCGAACGCTACATAATTTTGTGTTGCCCATTGATCTCCATGTTTTATCAAAAGTATAAAAGGCCTTCTGAACAATAAAGGAGGGGACCAGCTTCTCGGACCAGCTTCTTGAACTAGTCTCTCGGCCTGGTTTCTGGGGAATCTGGCTCCCCCCGTGTCTCTCTCTCTCTCTCATTTTCTCTCCCTTTCCCTCTCTCTGCTCTTTACTTTAATTTCAGGCTGAACTTTCATCTGGGGCGCGGAGGCTCGCCAGGTCTACTTACTTGCCCTGGTTGTTAAGACCTGCGCGAGAGGGAGCTTAAGGCGAGGCACCCTTAGATATTCAAGCGGGCGCCGGTGGCCCAACGTAGATGGTGCAAATTCCTTGTCTGGAATTTTATTGGTCTTCTGCATAAACCAAGCTATTCAGCCCTCTTCCTCCACTTAATCTTCCTACTACACTATAGTTTCTTAATCTAATCTTATATTAATAAATAAACGAGTTTTTCCACGCCAACGCCGTCCACGCTTCGAATTCCCTGGATCCACCGGGGCTGGACCCCGGCAGATGGGGAAGGGGAAGAATTAGAAGAGCAACCATTTGTTGACTACAGGCAACAGACCAATCTCTTTTCATAAATTTCTATCCTTGTAATAACCACAAAAGAAAACTAACATTCCCATGCTGCAGATGAGAAATCGGAAGCTAAAAAAGGTTCAAAGGCAAGCCCAGGGTCACAAAGCTAGTAAGTGCCATACATGATATCTGAAAACCAATCTATTTGATTCTCAATCCCGCAAATTCTACATTGCCTATCAAGTAGAAATACTCACTGTTTACCTAATAGAATTCCAGAGGCAATACTAACAATACTCAATGCCTTACTATCTCCAAAATTTCATGAAATAAATACCTTAATGGTTAAGAATCCTAGAGCTTCTTACTCTGGTCAAGATGTAATAAAGGAGACAGACCAGTTACACGCTTTCACTTTAAACATGAAATAGCCAAAAAAGCTGAGGCAGTACTCCGATGTTGGACAACAGGCAGTGCAGGAAAACTTGCAGATCCAGGAAGCTCTCACTGGCCCATCGGCAAGAAACATGAAGAAAAGAACACCAAGGCACATCACGATGAAAAGACTCAAAGCCAGTAATAATAGATAAAATCGTCAGCTATAATAAGGGACACATTCAAGCCAGTTCTAATGAGGTGGATGAACCTAGAGCCTATTATACAGAGTGAAGTAAGTCAGAAAGAGAAAAACAAGTATCAGATACTAATGCACATATATGGAATCTAGAAAGACAGTACTGATGAACCTGTTTGCAGGCGGCAAAGGAGACACAGACACAGAGAACACACTTACAGACACAGACGTGGGAAGGAAGAAGAGGGTGAGACGTATGGAGAGAGTAACATGGAAACACACATCACCGTATGTAAAATACACAGCCAACGGGAATTTGCTGTATGACTGAGGGAACTCAGACTGGGGCTCTATAACAACCTAGGGAGGTAGGATGGAGAGGGAGGTGCAAGAGGTAGGGGACACACGTATACCTATGGCTGATTCGTGCTGATGTTTGGCAGAAACCAACATAATACTGTAAAGCAATTATCCTTCAATTACAAATAAAATTATAAAAAAAGAAAAAAATCGTAAAAACAGCCCAAGGAAAAAGACAGAAGCAAAGAATGACAGATTTGTCAGAAACAACAGAAGTAATAAGATAGCAGAGCAACATCTTAAGAGCACTGGAGAAAAACCCCAAAACCTGACAGCATGCTTTTAAACACATTTAAACCATAACAATCCTATGAGCAAACTGAGGCACAGTGAGAGTTACCTGCCCAGTCATATAAATAGTAAATGGTAGAGCCAGACATCAAACACAGGTCATTTGACGCTAAGAGTCTGTTCTTTATTACAAAAATCACACTACAATGCTTTCACGTATTAAACACATTTTCTTACATTAGTGAATAGTGAAGTTGTTCAGTCGTGTCCAACTCTTTGCAGCCCCATGGACTGTAGCCTGCCAGGCTCCTCTGACCATAGGATTTTCCAGGCAAGGATACTGGAGTGGGTTGCCATTTCCTTCTCCAGGGGGTCTTCCCGACCCAGGGATCGAACCCAGGTCTCCTGCACTGCAGGCAGTCTCTTTACCATCTGAGCCACCAGGGAAGCCTTTCTTACATTACAACATGCTAATAGTGAAAAATCTGTATCTTATCACTATGTTCTTTCCCTAGGCTGCCTCGTGATAATATTTTAAGAACTTGAATTAAGCTACAAATGACATACTTCCAGGTAGCAGACATTTTATAAATTATTACAATTTCTTTAAAAAGTAATTTTATTAGCTTAGATATCACTAAAATGGAATCCTTAAAATAGACCACTCTTTCTGCCTTTACTCAGTTTTATGATTAATTTAGCACCCCTAAAAGAACGTGGTTTTACGTATCGAAACATTCTTTACAAGATAAAGAAGTCTATTTGATATTTTAGTACCCAACATTTCTTTTTAAGGCAAATTCCTTTTCTGCATATGTGACACTAAAAATTAATTTTACTTCTTCTACAGAAACAGAAGTCAAATATACACTTCCCGCACAGCAAGTTACCTTGAAATCAACCTTCATATTTAGGGAAAAAAAGCACAGAACTTTGATAATTAAGGATACCCAATTATTTGGTTTCACCATTAAGTAACACATTTATTTAATGAGCTAATTAGATATCTACAAAGAGTCAACCTTTCTATCTCCATGTGAAACATTACCAAACACCTGGTATGCGCCAGGCACTCTTAGGTGCTGTAGAGATACAGCAGGGAACGAAACAGACAGAAACATCTGCCTTCACGGCACTTACATTCCAGAGGGGTGAAGAAGCGTTAAGCTGCTCAGCGGTGTCTGACTCTTTGCAACTCTGTGGACTGTAGCCAAACCAGGCTTCTCTGTCCATGGGGTTTTCCAGGCAAGAATTCTGGAGAGGGGAGCCATTCCCTTCTCCAGAGGATCTTTCCTACCCAGGGATCGAACCCAGGTCTCCTGCATTGTCAGGAGGATTCTTTACTGTCTGAGCCACCAGGGAAGACCTCAAAGATGTGAGACTGACAACAAGTAAGAACACACAGTGTGTCAGATGATAATAAATCTCATGAGACAAATAAAACAAGGCAGAAGTCAGGCGTGCAGGGATATGGGAGGGGCAGTGCAAAGAGTGTGGCTGTCTGTTGGTATGTCTTTAAAACATCTTTCGTTGAGATCAGAGAGGAGGATATGTTAATTAAGCTGGTGATGCGAAATATGATTCACCTGCCTGCCTAATAAGAAAGAATTACACGTAATAGAGGGTGAGATTCAGGGTTAAGACATCCCTTTAAGGGGAAAAGAAGTCAGAGAGTCTTCTCTATGCCAGCAGACACCCTAGATGAATAAACCTGCAGGGAACTGTGTAATGTTATTCAGTTTCTTTTTATCATCTTATGCTCCCACCAAAAATAACATTGTTACAACTTCCACCTCCAACTGATACACCATTCTGGAAAGAAACTGGTTCAGAGGAAAAATCACTATTAAATTCCATATTTAATCAAGGAATATTGCACCATATAATAATCCCCAAATAAAGTTATAAATCTGAAACCAATTCTATCAAGGCTGGCAAAATTAGGTTGAACTAAATATATAATTTTTTTTAAGCATAAAGGCTGGATATAGCAAAATAATGAGAAGAAAACTCACTGGGTTTCTAAAAATATCCAGAGGCATAAACACAAGCTCTAGATTTTCTCAAATTTTCTCAAACTGTTCTGGCAGAAATTAAACATTTATCCATTAACACACATACAAGTTTTAGAATGTACTAATTTTAAACTGATTTGTCCTCCTATATGAAAATAACAATGTAGCTAATTTTATTATTCTGTTGGACTCACTTAATAAATTGCTACTCTTATGAACCAAAGGCTAAGGGCTCTTTTAAAGTTTCAGAATTACAGAGGAATCAAACAAAGGCCCTTAAGCCATTAGGTGTAAGTGCCCCCCATGAAGAATCCCTTTATAAGATCCCTTATATAATCTGTTCCACTGTATTATACTATTTAAAAAATTTAAGTTTCTCCTCATTTTTAAATCCACCTGCCTCCCTCAATTCTTACCTGTTTTAGTTCTCTTCTAGAGAAGACCAAAACAAACTGATCCTCCCCACAGCTTTGGAGAGGCAGCTATGAATCCCCTCACTCAAGGCTTCTCTTCCACTGAAATACAACCAGTTTCTTCAAACACTTCTCATAGGACATCACCTACTGTTTTAAAGATATATTTATCATTTCATTCCAGCTTCCCACGTGGCTCAGTGGGAAACAAATTGCCTGTCAATGTAGGAGACTCAGGTTTGACCCCTGGGTCAGGAAGATTTCCTGGAGAAGGAAATGGCAACCCACTCCAGTATTCTTGCCTGGGAAATCCCATGGACAGAGCAGCCTAGTGGGCTATAGTCCATGGGGTTGCAAAAAAGTTGGACATGACTTAGTGACTAAAGAACAACAATGATCATTTTATTCAAACCTCATTTTAAACCTGTGGCACAACTTAATTTCTTCACTTAAAAAATCCTTATACAAATGCCTAAGCTTAACAATTACTTTCTGTCAACGAGGTATGTATCTTCTCTATCTTGTGCTTGTAGCAATGATTTTCTGAATTTAAAGGAGGTTCTCAGAAGCCATGCCAGTAACTGAGACGTTGTTAGCATTTCTTAGTTTTACTTATTTTTGAAGGAATGGGGTACCATGGCATGCACAGCTATTAGTAGCCAAAAAAGTCACACAATTAGCTTGCTTAGCATCAATGCATAAAGCTGGTTTATTAAAGCTGCAGCCAACAATTCATGTGAGGATGGTGGTTAGAAATGCAGATTCCTAGACCACTCCTGGACCACTGTAATCAGAATCTCTGGAATGAAGCCGGTGAATTGCAGTTTGAGGAGCAAACTGCAGAAGTCTTATTTACCCTGAGGTTTAAGAATCGTGGCCTGAAGATTTAAACTGGGTTTTTACCTCCTAAGTAAGATACTTTTAGCAACTCACCTGTAATCCAGGAATAAATCGACTATCCTTTTCAACCACCAGAAGTTCAGCAACACCGGCATTGAGAATGGATCTTGTGATTCCCCCAGGCCCAGGGCCCACTTCATATACATAAGCATTTGTCAGATTGCCAGCTTTCCTTACAATTTTATCTAGAGAAAAGAAAGTCTGAATCGATTACCTTGGCAAATGTCAACATATGGAATTCAAAATGAAAAATAATCTATACAAATTCTTATCAGCATTACTCAACCAACTAGTCTTTTATACATAGTATTTATCAGATTATTTAACTCGGCCTAAACCAACAGTCTACCATGTAACTGTTGAATTCTACCAGACCCTTAATAAAAATAGGATTACCATGACAAATTTCCTTAACTTAAATAAACATGACAAGGGTTCAGTCTCTGGGTTGGGAAGATCCCCTGGAGAAGGCAATGGCAACCCATGCCAGTATTCTTGCCTGGAGAATCCCATGGACAGTGGAGCCTGGCGGACTACAGTCCACGGGATTGCGGAGAGTCGGACACGACTGACTGAGTGCACCTCACAAAAGCATGCGCACAAATGGTATTTTCCACCTGTTTCTCTGCCACACCAATCAATATAAGTGATGGAAAAACACAAACCACTTCTCTACAGTTGTTGAATATCAGTTATGTGAATAAGCAAGGCGAGCTTCACATTCAGAATTTCCAATGTTGCGAGTTAGAAATTCAGAAGCAGAAAGTGCTGGCAGTATTCACTTTTATCTACAGACATCTAGCTGGTGGTTAACGTGGCAATGGTACCAAGTTCCTAGCTAATAGGACCTGCAGAAATTGAGATTCTTGGTTATTTTTAGGAAAAAGTTAAATTTAGCAGTGAAGGTTTTTTGAGCTTTGCAAACATGTAAGTTGATATGAGAAAATTAATTTTAATCAATCTAAGTTAGCAGACCTTAAGAAAGCATGGAAAAGCACATTACTGAGGATTTATTGCAACCAACCTTCTGGAAAAACAAAACAGACTAATCTTATTGCCTGAGATATTAAAATCCAAGCAACTGGGCCTCTTGGGATGGTGGAAATTTAGCCACTGAAAACATACTAGCACTTTACACTGTTCACTGATAGTGTACAGTCTCATTTTTGCTTGTTACTGATAACCTACCTTTGTAGGCTTAGAGGCAAAAGCAATTGCTCAATTATCCAAGAATAATTTTCTCTTCAATGGGTGCCAGGAGAAAACGAGCATACACTGACCATGTTACAGGTGTTTAACACGCTTTCTCACAGCAAATCCTTAAATTAACGAAGAACTGTGCTGTGTGTGCTGTGCTAAGTCACTTCAGTAGCACCTGATTCTGCAATCCCATGGACTGCAGCCCACCCGGCTCCTCTGACCCTGGACTTTTCCAGGCAAGAATACTGGAGTGCATTGCCATTCCCTTCTCCAGGGGATCTTCCCAACCCAGGGATTGAACCCATGTCTCTCTATATAAAGTCTCCTGATTTGGCAGGCAGGTGCTTTACCAGTAACACCACCTGTGAAGCCCTAACTTAAGAATTACTAGCCCATTTTAACTTCTCTGAACTTTCCAGTTTCTTCATCTAGTATTTTGAGTGAAAACAAATGGACACCAGCTCAGGTATAAGTCCTAAAAGCCAACCCTTTCTCTACTAAAGAGCCTCTCAGAGGGAACAGAGAGGCTGCCTTAAGCACAGGTATTACAGAGTGATTTTAATACTCTCTCTCTCTTTTTTAAATGGAAAGCTACGACAGTATATAGGACAGTCTTTTCATCTTAAACTTTTCAGAAACATTCAAACACACATGGATATCAAAGAGCACTGTCAATTCACTATGTCTGGGGTTCCACCTTGCTCTGTTCACACCTGAACTTCTCACCTCACACAAGTTCCTTATTTGTCTTCATTTTGGTTCCTGTAGAAGAGGGAACAATAGTATCTAGATTCTGGAATTGATTCCTGAAGGTGACTAAAGATTCACATGAGAAACGACATGTGAAGGATTTTTTTTCAATATAAAGATCTCTATTTTCAGTCCTGGGAACGGTGCTTTATATCTAGAAGGCTGGCTCTAGTTACTGTTCAGTCACGTCTGACTCTGCCACCCCATGGACTGCAGCAGGCCAGGCTTCCCTATCCATCACCAACTCCCAGAGCCCATTCAAACTCCATTGAGTCGGTGATGCCATCCAACCATCTCACGACCAAAGAATTTTCGAGGTGGATGACCTTTTAATGCTCACGTGGTAGAGCTCTCATCCAATTAAATAAGAAAACTGAAAACAGGTTAAGTTTTTTTTTACCGTGTTTCCCATCGCTATTGGCCTGCCCACACTGCTACTTTACCTTCACGAAATAAAACCACCCATCCCTGCTGTTGGACTGTACTTCACAACTTTCAAAATGTGATTTACCGACTCAGTTTCTTAAGAGGGGCCAAATAGAATGAAATATCAAAACCTCAGAAATGTTACGTACTCCAACTGTGAACTGCCATATTTCTAATAATCTTTTTCTTGCAGTATCATCTTTCAGAAAGACCAGCACGAAGAAACGGTGGTAGAGGTTAAACGACCATATACATTTGCAAAATTTATCCAACTGTGCGCTTCAAACAGGTTAATTTTATTGCGTCTAAATTTTACTTCATAAAACGTGACTTAGGGAGTGGGAAAGCAAACCGACTAAAATGTAAGCTCCTTGGGGACAGACTTGGCCTTGTTCATTCACTCTCATATCCCACTTCAGCTCTAGCACAAAGGGGCTGGTTTCATGAGTGTTTATAGAATGAATATCTGCACCGTCTAGGGTGAGATTCAACAAGTAAACGTTTAAATATCGAACGCCATGAAATGGATACTCTTCCGACCTGTTACCGGTAAAGTCCCTGCAAGTTTAACTGCATAAAAAGCCAAACCAGTCAGCACGTGCATGTATTCCTTATTGGTAACACACCAAGATTCGAATTCCACAAGCGCCTTTGAGGAGACGCGAAGCCTTCCAAAGCTAGTGTTTGCTCGGCGTCCACACAGCCTGCCTTCCAAAGCCCACGGCAAATGCCCCTGAACAAACGAGACACTCTACACACCCCCTGGGCGGCGGGGCTCCAGAGTTCTCTCAGGGCAAAGCGGCAGAAGGATCTGACCTACGGCCACCGCACACCTCTGGGTCTGAACCCCGTCGCCTGCCCGCAGGGTCAGCGCGAAACCGCCCCCCCAACCCCCCGACCCCACTCCCCCAGGGACGCGAGGGAGACGCCGGGGAAACACTGATAAGCCACCTGTCAGCCTCAAGTCCAGAAGAAAATTCTGGGATAGCTGCTTCACGGCTTGCAGTCTAAACAACTTAATGATTTCTCGAATCGTGGGCAAAGGCGGGAGACGGAAAGTGCCGAGCGTCCTGGAGGAAGCCATGAACCCCGGCCTGGCAGTACAGGTCTCACGCCGGACTTTCCTCCAAGGCTCCTCAAGTGAAGCAGCGGGAGGAGCCTGGGAGAACTATGGCCCACCTCCGAGCCTACCTGATTGGTTAGACGTACCCCGCCGGAAGCGAAGGACGCGAACAGGAAATCCAGGCGCACACAAAGCGCATGCTCCCCGTCCTGTTAAATGCGGTGCAGGCTGGGTACCCGCTCCGTGTTTGCACGTGAGGTGGGCCGTGGCCGGAGCGATAGCGGGGCGGGGAGAGGCGGGGCCTGGGCCTGAGCGAGGAGGGGCGGACCCAAGGATTGGTGAATGAAGTTCACCTGGTGGAGGATTTTTTTTTGCGTTTGACTCCAAAGTGAAAGTCGCTTAGTCGTATCCGACTCTTGGAATTCTCCAGGCCAGAATACTGGAGTGGGTAGCTGTTCCCTTCTCCAGGGAATCTTCCCAGCCCCGGCGTCGAACCTAGATCTTCCGCAAGGCGGGCGGATTCCTAACCAGCTGAGCCGCAGGGAAGCCCCACCTGGCGGATGGGCGGTCCTAAAAGCGCCTCTGTGGAGCGTTGCGGGATAGCAGGTTGATAACGGCAAAACTGTTGATTGCTAACAATTCTCTTATGGTGGATGTTTTTAGAACCTTAGCACAGCAGGTGTGGCATGGCAGGTTTCTAACTTCTCTTAGCCTTGTTATTTTTAAAAAATCTGTTAAGTGAACGTAATATTTGCTTTAAAATTGTGGCACTGAGAGAGGTCGTCTGGTGTGTAAATCCAGAACGTAGTTTAAGTGCATGGTATTTGGTAAAGCCGCTATCAAAGATGGTCGTTACTGCTATAATTACTTGCAGGTGAATGCGGCCCAGGGCGTTAAACGACATCAGCATATATGCTAGAGAGCCAGAATCGAACCCAACTCCTTTCCTTCAAAATGTAGTCAGTGAGAAAAGCCGCTTTGTTTAGCGCTTTAGGCTTTGGGAAGTTTTTTCTTGTATATATCAAATGCTTGGTTATACCACCTTTCTAAAGATTTTGTTTCCTCCACCCTAAACAGAAGCTAGTAATATTTATCCTATTTTTGAAAGTCTAGACTGTTGACATAGGTGTTCATTCACAGGTTAAATTTATTGTTTTATTTATTCCTCACAACAGTCCTATGTGGCGAGATTATCATCCTTAGTTTGTTGTTTTAGTCGCTGGGGCATGTCTGATTTTTCTGTGACCCCATGGACTGTAAGCCTCCAGGATCCTCTGTTCATGAGATTCCCCAGGCAAGAATACTGGAGTGGGTTGACATTTCCTTCTCCAGAGGATCTTCCTGACCCAGGGATCCAACCTACCTCTCCTGTATTGGCAGGTGTATTCTTTGCCACTGAGCCAACCCATCCTTATCCTTACTGTGAAGAAATACAGGGAGATGAGGTCATTTGACTTAGAAGACTTTAATCTGAGTTCTTTCTTTTCTGAGTTCCAATTTTGGCCACATCCCTCAAGTATTAGATTATTTTAAAGTTAATGTATATTCCTTTTAATTTTTGTAATGCTATTTAATATATAGATTCTGAATCTTGACTATAAACTTGTTTACCATTTTCATATGGCTAACTAAAATACAATTTAGTAAATACATATCTATAGCTATAAAACCAGAACAAATGGTGCGTGATGTTAAATTACTGATCTTAATGCAGACTGGCAGAATTCTTTTATTTAAAGTTCAGCTTACCAAATATTATAGTGTGCCGTGTAATGATTGAATTTTCTCATGAGTTTTCTGGATCCAAACTACCACCAAATCTTCATTCAGAGTTTTTGCCATTGTGGCTTGCCTTTCTCTTAGAGTAACATGGAAGGTATACTTTAAGTCAGCCTGTAGCTGTTTTCATTAGCTTAGAAACAAAGGTCAAATTACTTGACAGTAATTTGAACACACTAAATCCTTTGACTATATGGATCACAACAAACTGTGGAAAATTCTTCAAGAGATGGGAATACCAGACACCTTGTTTCATTGAACACACTAAATCCTTTGACTATATGGATCACAACAAACTGTGGAAAATTCTTCAAGAGATGGGAATACCAGACACCTTACCTGTCTCTTGAGAAACTTGTATGCATGGCAAGAAGCAGCAGTGAGAACCAAACATGGAATGACAGACTGGTTCAAAATTGGGAAAGAAGTACGTCAAGGCTATATATTGTCACTCTGTTAATTTAACTGATGTGCAGAATACATCTTGAGAAATGCTGGGCTGAATGACTCACAATCTGGGATTAAGATTTCTGGGAGAAGCATCAACAACCTCAGATATGCAGATGACACTACTCTGATGGCAGAAAGGAAATAGGAACTAAAGAGCCTCTTGGATGAAGGTGAAAGAGAAAAGTGAAAAAGCTGGCTTAAAACTCAACATTAGAACAACTAAGATCATGGCATCTGGTCCCATCCCTCCATGGCAACTAGATGGGGGAAAAGTGGAAGCAGTGACAGATTTTATTTTCTCAAGTTCCAAAATCACTAGACAGTAACTGCAGCCAGTACATTAAAAGATGTTTGCTCCCTGAAAGAACAGCTATGACAAAGCTGGACAGCATATTAAAAAGTAGAGACATCACTTTGCTGACAAAGGTCAGTATAGTCAAAGCTATGGTTTTTCCAGTAGTCATGTACGGGTGTGAGAATTGTACCATAAAGAAGGCTGCACCATGAAGAATTAATGCTTTCGAATTTGGTGCTGGAGAAGACCCTTGAGAGTCCCTGTACAGCAAAGGGGGAATCAAACCAGTCACCCCTAAAGAAAACCCTGAATATTCACTGAAAGACTGATGCTGAAGGTGAACCCTGAATATTCTCTGGAAGGACTGATGCTGAAACTGAAGCTCCATTACTTTGGTCACCTGATGTGAAGGCCAACTCATTGGAAGGGACCCTGATGCAGGGAAAATTGAGGGCAAGAGGAGAAGGGGGCAACAGAGGTTGAGATGGTTGGATGGCATGATTTACTCAATGGATATGAACTTGAGCAAGCTCCAGGAGATAGTAAAAGACTGGGAAGCCTGGAGTGCTGCAGTTCATGGGGTCGCAAAGAGTTGGACACCACCTAGCAACTGGACAATGACAACAATGCTGTCATGAGTATATATATATATATTTGTGCAGTTGGAGAGTATTCAGATGCTTCAGAATATGCTCACATGAACTTTTAAAAGATTAAAACCACATAAAAAATAAAAACGCAAAAGCACAGTTACATGGAGAATTGGTGAGTTCTTAAGAACTTGTCTCACATCTAAATACAAGAATTATTGTTTTATGCCATGCTGTCTTCAGTAATCAGTACTTGAGAGTGGGTGATCTTTTATTCTCAAAACAGTTACTTCAGTTAATTTTGATTTCAATTCTGTGCTGGAAGTTTACAAAGATATTCAATATATACTGCTGCAGTGCTAGCGAGGGCACAGCTGAGTCCTGAACTCCAATCTTCTGACTGCAAGTCTCTCAAGGGAATGGCTACCCACTCCAGTATTCTTGCCTGGAGAATCCCATGGACAGCAGAGCCTAGCAGGCTAAAGTCCATAGGGTTGTGACAAGTTGGACATGACTGAAGTGACTTAGCATGCATGCATACATGTGTTAAATAGTTGAACTGAATTTTTAAAATTCCACCTTAAAAGATTCTTCCAAGTTTTTAAAAGTTATTGAGATCTAATTTTTATCACCATAAATATCTGATCCTCGGTCTTTTAATTTTCAGAAAATTATGCATAACTCCCTGCAAAGCCTGTGAAATCAGCAGGGGGTGTTTTAGTAGTGTATTTCACATATTAATGCAAACAGTTTTATCCCTTAAAAGAGAAGTATGCAGTTTCATCAGTTTTGAAGCTTTGAAGTATCTGCTTCATCTAGATATAAATTTTAATATGCTAAAATATTATAATTAATACAGAAATTCCTAGCCCCACCTATCAGTGGAGATGAAGAACTGCAAGTGATTTGTATTAAACTAAAATGCAGAATTCTAAACCTCATAAATCCCAGGATGGTTATATAGAAAAGCTACTTATTATTTTAGTATTTATTTTAATGAAAATGCATAGGTGACTTTATTTGGTATAAGTAATTTAGTGTTTATTTATGGATGAAGTGCTAATTCTAAAAGGTTGTCATTTTACAGTTCCCTGAAAGAGACTTGAAAGCCACAAAGAGCAATATCTTCTCTGCCATGTGGGAATTTTCAGAGAAAATTAAATGTGGCTTGGAATTACCAAACTGAACTTTATAAAATGACTATTATGGTATATAAAGTGCCCTTTTCTGATAGTATTTTATAATTCCATGTAATATGACTCAATGCTCTAGAGAAATATTGAGACACATTTTGCTCTATTTATTTTTTTTAGTGACTATTTGATGCCCACTGTTCACAAAGGAATCTAGTGACCTACATAGAGGGAAGAAGGAAATACATGATAATTCTGAGCAGAGAGACCAAATGCTTATTCTTTGGGGATGGAAGCAAAACAACTCGTGGCAAGCAACACAGGCTAATTGCTTTAGGGAACCATGTACAAGTTACACTATTTAAATATATATATATTTTACACTATATATATAATTTATATAATATATACATTATATTTGATTATATGATAATATATATGATATATAAATATGTATTTTACATTATTTTTATGTATATTACACTATATATATATATAATGTTTATCACCATTCCAGGCAGTGTCTGAGAGTCTGCTGACTCCCTAAAGATCTGTGAATTATTGTCAAGTATCCTAATAAAGAGGTGAGAACAGGCAACCTTCACCACTCAGGATGACTCAGAGTAGGGGGTAGGATTTTTTCCTGCAGAATGAAGCAGATCTTTTTGCAAATGAAGAAAAAGTCAACACATGCTAAAGGCATTGTAAAAATAATTAGCCTCCACCTGCAATGCAGGAGACACAGAAAACGAGGGTTCGATCCCTATGTTGGAAAGATCCCCTGGAGGAGAGCATGGCGACTCACTCCAGTATTCTTGCCTGGAGAATCCCATGGACAGAGGAGCCTGGCGGGCTACAGTCCATAGCGTCTCAAAGAGTTGGACATGACTGAAGTGACTGAGCACAACACAGATTATATCAGTAGTTTATTAGTTTAAAAATCCACATCCAACTGAAAAACAAAGGTTTAAAATAAATAAAACTGTGTCTATGAATACCTTTGCATCTAAGTCTTTCCCATGCATTTAAAAATCTATGTGGGAACAAATTGCTCTGTGAATGGGGAGACTATTCAACAAGTAAATGGATCTCCCTGGGCCTCTTGGTGACAGCCCCCTGTCCCTCCTCAACAAAGGGACTATGAGGTGAACTGGATACTCAATCAAGCCATGTCTATGCCTTCTTTCTCTGTCCCAGGTCCCCTGCCTTGCCCATCTCTAGCCTAAGCCCCAAAGACCAAAGTGGCTATGCCTGTGGGCACACACCCAACCTGGGATTCGCATTCCTGCCAGTACAGATTAGTGAGCTGTAACTCATTCACAGCGACAGGCTGCCTGTTCTCTAGTTGAGACGGGCTAGGTGAAGACAGCAGGAAGAAGGATAGGGAGGCCAGTGCAGGGTTTTTGGTGCCCTCTCATTTCCCTTGGGGCCCAGCTGGAGCCCAGTGTCTTCAGACTGCTGTTGGATCTGCCATGTTCATCTATCATGCTATCCTCTCCCTCCCCTAAATTGTCCAGTTGTGGATTATCTGGGTGAGCCCAATGTGACCCCAAAGGCCTTTAACAGTGGAAGAGGGAACTGAAAGAAAACCAGAGAGAAAGCAGCATGAGAAGGACTTAGTCGAATGTCGTTAACTTTGAAGATGGAGGAAGAATGGCAAGAGCTGAGGGGGTAAAACCTTCAAGGTGTGGGGAGTCTCTAGGAGATGGAAGGAATGGGGTCCTTCCCTAGAGGCCCTGGAAAGGAACAAAATCCTGGCAACATCTTGATTTTAGGCCCACCCATTTCACCTTTCTGAACTACAGAGGAGGAAGACAAATTTATGTTCTGAGCCAACAAAGGTATGGTAAGTTGTTAACAACACAGAGACAGAACACCAATAGTTTCTTTATAACATGAGAATAGTAATAGATAACATAGTGTTACAAAAATTTTTGCAGTATTAAAATATCATATATCATTATACCTCATAAAGTAAGGCATGTATTGTGTGTGCTTAGTCACTCAGTCATGTCTGTCTCTTTGTGATCCCATGGACTGTAGCCTGCCTGGCTCCTCTGTCTATGGGATTCTCCAGGCAAGAATATTGGACTGGGTAACCATTCCCTTCTCCGAAGGACCTTCCTGACACAGGGATCAAACCCGGGTTTCCTATATTGCAAGTAGATTCTTTACCATCTGAGCCACCAGGGAAGCCTGAAGTAAGGCATATAATAGAATAATGGACCAAAGATAGTGCCCAACCCTATTGACATTCATAAATGTTAATACTCTTCCTGTCTGAATACACTCATAAGATTTATATCCAGTTGTATGTAATCAACATACATATTGTTAATACTCTTACGGTGTGTGCATGTGAAGTCACTTCAGTCATGTCTGACTCTTAGTGACCCTATGGACCATAGCCTGCCAGGCTCTTCTGTCCATGGGATTCTTCAAGCAAGAATACTGGAGTAGGTTGCCATTTTCTTCTCCAGGGGATCTTCCTGATCCAGGGATTGAACCCTCGTCTCTTAAGTCTCCTGCATTGGCTGGGGGGTTTATTACCACTAGTGCTACCTGGGAAGCTCCTTGTAGTCCTGAAGTAAAAAAAACCATTAGAATGTAGTTCCCTTATTATTGTTGTAACATGCGACAAAGTAAGCTCAGAGGATTACCTGCCCATTTATTATTCTGTGGTGCTCATGAAAGATGACTTTCCCTTCTGCAGATTTTTATTGAGCTTGGCTGTTGCATATTGACTTTTTATTCTGTCACTTCATTATTTAGAGACATTGACAGTGTTCACATCAGAGGACTGTCTTAAGGCTGGAATTACAAATGTTACACCTGAAAACAAACGTGTCATTTGATCTTACTGTTACCCAGTTTAAAAAAAGGTATTCCTTTTAGCCTATTCAGTACTCTGTTGTTCTTTTGGGGGAGGTGAAGGCAAAGAAGGGTGAGTGGTTCTACTTAGGCAAAAAGGTTTAGGTAACAGTTATGTTAAATCAAGTGGTAGTGCAAAACAATATTAAATTATCATTACAGACTGTTACGTTGTGTTTTGAAATGTATACACATAGTATTGTGCTTGAAATCCTATAATTGTAGACTGTCTAAAACCAGTTTGCTCATGAGTCTTACAAATGAGAGAGACAGTGGGGAGGAAAATGGGAGTGCTGGCTTAGGGCCATAATAACTACAATAGTTTATTTATGTTGTATTGTGTTCATTATATTACATCGTGTCATTATGTTAACCATACCATATTTTATCACATGGTATCATATCATACTATAATCTATATATTGTATTTTGAGTCAATAAGCTTTTGTGGTTTCACTCCAGAATCCAATCATGACTATTATTTCTGTTTAAAAAATGCCTCCCCAATTTTAGTGAATTTATAATCTGCTACAGATTTCCAAACTGAACTCTGCTGTTTCTGTCATTATTCTCTGTGCCTGAATCTGCAACCACTCCATGTTCCTTATACATACTTTTCAAACTTTTTAGGCTTTGAGTCATAGCAAAAATTCATTTTATACTTTAACCCTATACACACCCCTTCATACACAGATGCTTCTTGGAACCCTTAATATAACTATGTGTGATCCAATCTGTTTTCTAAATTAGACTATTCTTTTTAAACCATTTTTTTTTCTAAAATAATTCTTGCAATATATTAGTTTCTACTGCTCTGTAATGGATTTTGACCTGCAGGTTTTAACACACTGTCTTATTTTCTTAATGGTCCCTAAGCCTAAAAAGTCGAACAGGCTCCAGTTTCCCAAGGTCTCTGTCAGTTTCCTTTCATTCCCCTGTGATGACTGCCTCTGTAATTTATGTGACAGTTTTCTTTCTATGTTTTGGAAATGTCAGCAGGGTAGGTCACTATCACATATAGTAGATGGTAATTCCTTTCTTGAGTAAATGTATATACTCCTAACTTTACTGTGAAATGTGACGATTCATGACATATCAGAAAGATCATTTACTGTTTTCCCACTCTCTTTACATGCATTGATTTGGGGAATCTCATGGTTCATACCCATTCCTGGCATATTCAGCAGATGATAGAGCATCTTGCTTCTTTTCCCTTGCAGGATTAAGGCCTGATGTATTACATTCAGGCTTCCCAGGTGGCACTAGTGGTAAAGAACTTGCCTGCCAATGCCAGCTACATATGAAACACAGGCAGGGAAAATCCCTTGGAGGAGGGCATGGTAACCCACTCCAGTATTCTTGCCTGGAAAATTCCATGGACAGAAGAGCCTGACAGACTATAGTCCATGGGGTCACAAAGAGTCAGACACAACTGAGGGGCTTAGCGTGCATGCATACATGCATTACATTCGTTAGAGGAAACCTTGGTAAGATATGGACGCTTATACAATTTGGGAGGCTCTCTGTAAGAAAAAGAATACAAAATTGGATATGAAAATCATTTTTTGGAATAAGGAACGAAATTATAAGTCATGACAAATAGCACAAACATCACAACATCTGGAAAAGTAATGTTTATTATTAACTCGTTACAAACTCGTTTTGATAATTTTCCCCCAGCATTTTGGGGAGCACACTCCTTGGTTGTTTTTTCATATGAGAATATTTTGAGAATATTTTGCACAGAGAGCATAGAAAGATAAATTTAGTATTTCCTCTACTCTGACTGATTAAAATTTGGTTTTTATTTTTGATAGTTTAGAAACATTTCTTTCAGCTTCAAACTCATGATTGGCAATGGCACATAAGTTGTTAGGATTGTTGTCAAAGTTGGAAATTCTCTTTTAAGCTTTTGATGTATATGATCTGTATGTTTTTAGGGCACTTCAGGGATTTTTTGTGCAGTGTCTAATTTTAAATACTTCAAATTCATGACACTCATTTACCAATTTGTCGCAGGCATCCTCATTGTATTGATGTATCATGAGTTTATATTACAGTCATTGATGTCAGTTCAGTTCAGTTCAGTTCAGTCACTCAGTCGTGTCCGACTCTTTGCGAGCCCATGAGTTGCAGCACGCCAGGCCTCCCTGTCCATCACCAACTCCTGGAGTTCACTCAAACTCACGTCCATCGAGTCGGTGATGCCATCCAGCCATCTCATCCTCTGTCATCCCCTTTTCCTCCTGCCCCCAATCCCTCCCAGCATCAGAGTCTTTTCCAATAAGTCAACTCTTCGCATGAGGTGGCCAAAGTATTGGAGTTTCAGCTTTAGCATCATTCCTTCCAAATAACACCCAGGACTGTCCTCCTTTAGAATGGACTGGTTGGATCTCCTTGCAGTCCAAGGGACTCTCAAGAGTCTTCTCCAACACCACAGTTCAAAAACATCAATTCTTTGGCACTCAGCTTTCTTCACAGTCCAGCTCTCACATCCATACATGACTACTGGAAAAACCATAGCCTTGACTAGACGGACCTTTGTTGGCAAAGTAATGTCTCTGGTTTTCAATATGCTATCTAAGTTGGTCATAACTTTCCTTCCAAGCAGTAAGCGTCTTAATTTCATGGCTGCAATCACCATCTGCAGTGATTTTGGAGCCCCCAAAAATAAAGTCTGCCACTGTTTCCACTGTTTCCCCATCTATTTCCCATGAAGTGATGGGACCAGATGCCATGATCTTCGTTTTCTGAATGTTGAGCTTTAAGCCAACTTTTTCACTCTCCTCTTGCAACTTTCCTCAAGAGGCTTTTTAGTTTCTCTTCACTTTCTGCCATAAGGGTAGTGTCATCTGCATATCTGAGGTTATTGATGTCAGTATGTGGTGTCAAATAATCAAGATATTTAATATTTTTCCAATGTATTCATATGATTCACTTCTCTTTATTAATTAGGTTATCAAATAGTTCATGAACCTGTTCCTTGCTTCTACTCAATGTATTTATTCCTCTTAATTACTGCATTTGATATGAATTTTTTGGTTGCAATTCACTTCTTGACATAAGAATAATTTTATTGACTTTATTGCTCCATTTATCACTCTACTGCTTTTCTTTCTTACCCATTATTTTTTAGTCTAAATTTTCTTTTTGTTCTTTAAATACATAAATTTAAAGATAGCAGAAAGCATATTCCATATTCACACAAACCAGGAATCTATAATTTTGCGTTTATTTTACTGAAATGTTCTAAATCATCTTTCCAAAGTTCAACTAAAATGTGTTCCTAGCGCAATTTCCACCTGCGTCAGACTCCCAAAGTGGTCTCTGCCACCAGATGTCACCTGGACAGATACAGTTGTCCTAACTGTTGTTAAAATGCCCTACTTTTGCAAATTTTACAAAAACATACAACCATATAAGTATATTTCCAGGGACCCTCCCAGGGTCTTGCAAGAGGCTTGTTTAAGTGAAGGCCTGTCACTTTAACTTCCCAAGCTTAATGGTTCATCTGCCCATGTGCAGGAGCGAGGGCCAGGCTGAACCACCTCTGGTGGACATGCTTATTAGAGGACCACGCTTATTCTAGCACCAAGGCAGAAAGCTGGCTTGGGTACAGTGTCCACATCGTGGCCTGTATCACCTCAAGGTCAGACCCTGAGGCAAAGCTCTGGATGTAGGTAGTTTACCTGGGAGGTGATCCCAGGAGACACAGAGGAGGAAAAGGAAACATGCAACGGGAAATGGAGAAAAGTCACTAAATGTGGTTATAGAGTAGTTTAATGCTAGGGCTGCCAAGCCCCAACCTCCCTGAGGACCCATTGAAAAACTTGGTGAAATCCAACTCAGAGTTTTCCCACCAGAAGCTGAGGAGGCACCCCAGAGCCCTAAGAACGGAGAACAGAAGAGGGGGTAGGGAGGGGAAAGCCCAGCATCATAGCTGCAGGAAAACTCAGGAGGGCATGCGACACAGGCTGGGGCAAGAATGCGTAGCACCTGCCGCCTGATGCGAATTTCTCTTCCCCCTGAGAACTGAGGAACTCAGATTACTCAGAATGGTGAGGAATCTTCAGTGTTGTGGACCTTTCTACTTTTGTTACAGTGACTCTGAAGGTAGATGGAAGGGAATTCAAAGACAATGAGCAGTTATCTCAGTTTACCAAAGAAAGTTCTCTAATCCAGGCAGTCAAACCTTAGAATCAAAACATTCTGAGCTAGAGATAAGTCTTTTCCCTAAGTCAAAAGAGTATAGTTGGAATTTCTAATGACCTTCGCTCAAATTCATCACCTCCTCAATATAAACAAAAGTGGTGGAATATGTTTTCTATCTGTTCACAAGGAACAATTCATCCACAAGAATGAAATTTGCCTTTTTCAAAAGGCTTCTCTGGGAGGTGGAGCTCAGCGGTGGCTCAGGGGTGGCTCCAAGGTACAGAGATTGCCCGCCAATGTGGGAGACACCGGTTTGGTCCCTGGTCGGGGAAGATTCCACGTGCCTCGGAGCAAACAAGCCCATGCGCCGCAGCCACTGAGCCTGTGCTCTAGAGCCCGGGAACTGCAGCTACTGAAGTCCACGCACACTGGAGCCTGTGCTCCACAACGAAAGGAACCACCGCAGTGAGAAGCCCCTGCACTGCAACTAGGGAGCAGCCCTGGCTCACCACAGCTGGAGAAAGCCTGCCAAGCAATAAAGACCCAGCACAGTCAGAAGTAAATAAAATTGTAAGAAAAAAAAAAAGGGCTCCTCTGATGTAGACTTATTTATTTCAAAGAAGAAAAAATTTCAATACTTTATTCTCAGATACTGTGGCCACCTCTTAAGACTAGGGTTATAATTTATGGGGGCAAAAAAAAAAATTCAAATGGGGCTGGTTTAGTAGGAGGATGAATGCCCAGGCTACGTGTGATTGAGGCTGGGTTCTTGTACAAATCTGATCAGCTCTCTGAACCTTGAGAAGGCATTTTCTTTCTCTATGTCTCAGTTTCCCCATCTATATGATTTGTTGTTTAGTTGCTAAGTTGTGTCCAATGCTTTTGCGACCCCGTGGACTATAGCCTGCCAGGCTCCTCTGTCCATGGGATTTCCCAGGCAAGAATACTGGAGTGGGTTGCCATTGCCTTCTCCAGGGGATCTTCCTGACCCAGGGACCAAACCCCGGCTCCTCCATTGGCGGGCAGGTACTTTACCACTGGGCCACCAGGGAAGCCATCTGTCTACATGACAGAGGATTGGATTGGTTGACCCTGAAGTTCAATCCCAGTTTCGAGACATTGTCATTGAAAAAATGCAGACTATAGCATGTTATGAGACATCATGGCCTCGATCAAAGAAGTTCATCTTTCTGACCTTCAGTTTTCTCATTTGAAGAGCATAGGAGCTGGATTAGTTATCTTTAAGGACACTTCTGCTGTGTATAATCCAATCAAATAAAAATGTGGGGGGAAAATCTGAAAATGTGCACAGAAGGAAGCCCACCCAGCCTGGCCACTTGGTGGTGATCTTGTTCCACATTAAGAAAGATTTTCCAGCCTTTTCCAATCGTGCCAAAGTTTGAGTTAACTAAGCATAGTGAAGAAAGATTTTCCAAAGGATACTGAAATAAAATCAGGTCAGCAAAGAAAAAAAGAAAAAAACCACCCAGAATTATGGAGGAATGACAATAAACAGCAATGCCAAATAAGGGACATAAAATTTCTATTGTCAAGGCAGTAAAAAACATAGAGGGGGATGTGAGAGTTGTGTTTTGGGTATTATTTAAAGGAATAGAGGGAGAGGAGTACATTGTAAATGTATATAGTTTTTGAAAAACGTGGTTTAAAAGTTAACTCTAACATTTAAAGATTTAACTTGTAAAATAACCCAATACCTTCTAACTGCACCAGAAGATAAGAATCTAAACCTACAAAATCTAAACCAAATAAATGAGTACTTTATTTCTCCTGTCTAAATCTAAAGGAAACACATAAGGGAGTTGTAATCCTGTTCCAATTTTTAATATAAAATAAAAGGAATGAATCGACACGTTTTCAAGCTTTTCCACATTTTATAGGCGAATGTTGTTGTTGTTTAAGTCATGCCTGACTTTTTTGCAACCCCATGACTGTAGCCCTTCAGGCTCCTCTGTCCATGGGATTTCCCAGCAAGAACTGGAGTGGGTTGCCATTTCCTTCTCCAGGGGTCTTTCCCACCCAGGAATTAAACCTGCCTGTCCTGAATTTCAGTCAGGTTATTTACACTGAGCTGCCTGGGAAGCCCCATCAGGCTACCTAGCTTACCTTAAAAACCTTGGGGGTGATTGCTCTGGGAGTTAATGAACTGGACTGGTATCTGCTGGGCTTCAAGTCAAGGTCCATTTCTGTGGAGATAAATGAGCATCGGTAGGAATGCAGGGAAGGATAAAGGCTTTCTGATCACAGCACTGCCCATCCCTATCTCTAGAAAAGGTTTTATTCAAAAGAAGAACAATCTCCCCAGTAAAGCATCAGTGAGCATGAAGGGACTTGTGGAAGAGGGCAACAATGGAGAGATCAAGAAACTTGACTCTTGCCTAAATCCTCCTCCCTCCCAAATAGCGCACATGGTGTCTTGCACTGTAAGCTGAGAGATGATGGAAGGAGGAGGCCCAGCCCTGGCCTGCCATTTTCCACCACTGACCCCTCTGCCTGCCTTCTCCTCTGGTTTTCTCCTTATTCTCCTGGTGAAGTGGACACCAGTTTCTTCTGAAGGCTGAAGCATGGGCCTCGTGACTCTGGTTGCCATGGTGGCTTCTTTTCTCCCCTTTCCTTTGATACATTAGCTATTAGCTTACATAATCCTCTCACAGGAGGATGTCCCTATTCAAAAGAAAAAAAAAAGTTAAATTGCTAAGTAACCTTTAACAATGAATAGCATTCATTATGCATTTGCTTAATGATACAGAAGCATTGTTTGCTCTATTTCAGGTGATAACAGCAGATCAAAGGCATTGAGACCAGAATGTACTTTCGAAGGACCAGCTGAGACTGTGTGGAAATAATGCTTAGCATTTATGTCGCACTTTAGACTCTCAAAGGATTCTACAATTATTAATTAATTATCCCACACAATAGCTCTAGGAGGAAGGTCAGTGTCATTAGCTCTGTTTTACAGATGAAGAATCAGATAGCAGTTAAGTGATTCTCTCTGCCCCCCCCCCCCAAACATTTAAAGATCTCATGTCAAAGTAGACTCAGGGGTAGGGAGTGCAGGTAGATTATGAAGCGGCTGAAGGCCAAACATACCAGAGCTGCCCCTGGTGGGGGTTTCGCTTCCTTTGATCTCTCTTTTGGAAACCTGAACAGAATCATGTTCTGGGTTCTTGCACTGCTTCCTCATGGTTCCTCCTGTGTCCTTGTCTTTTCTATTGAGTTTGCCAAAAATATCTTACAGTTGTAAAATGCATCCATGTTGTTTTCTATATAATTTCATTTCCTTTTCATTCATTCATTCATGAACCTTAATCGGGTACTTAATGTAGTTGATACGGGCAGGAATAATGGAAATGGACAACAGCTGACTTTTCAAATGATTCCTGCTTTCAGGCACACACACAGTTAGCAGACACTTGTTTCTGTTCATAAGGGCCATGGAGACTAAAGATCTTTGATACCTGGTCCTGTCCAAAATCTTTGGGCATGGTGGGAAGGAATCCCCCCAAAAGGGTACATATGTATACATACAAATGATTCACTTTGCTGTACAGTAGAAACTAACACAACATTGTAAAGCAGCCATAATAAAGATTTAGAAAAATGAAATGAAATTAAAAAAAAAAAAACCTTTGGGCATGGACTAAATACAGTCAGATATTTTGGATAGGAAACAATTTCAAGGACCTTTGGTGTGGACCAAATGTCTTTTGGACCAAATGTCTTATGGACGTTTTGCACAGGACCAAAAGTCCTGCAGGGACACACACACACACACACACACACACATACACACACACACACACTTATGGACGTTTTGCACAGGACCAGAAGTCCTGCAGGGACACACACACACACACACACCCACACACTTATGGACATTTTGCACAGGACCAAAAGTCCTGCAGGGACACACACACACACACACACACACACACACACACACACACACACACCCCTTGTGGACAGAGGAAGGACTGTACTGAGGAGGAGTGGAGAGGCCTGTCTTCTCCATATCACTCTTGTGTCCTTGTCTTTTCTATTCCAGCAGTAGGGCTCCTGAGGGATCCCAGGGGAGAGGAGATATAAATAAGGTGCCCTGAATATTGGTCATTTCACCTTTTTTGCCTTGAGTGAGTGGTGAATGTGTGCATGTTCAACTGTGTCCAACTCTTTGCAACCCCATGGACTGTAGTCCACCGAGCTCCTCTGCCCGTGGGATTTTCCAGGCAAGCATACTGGAGCGGGAAGCCATTCCCTTCTCCAGGGGCTCTTCATGACTCAGGGATTGAACTCGTGTCTTCTGGGTCTCCTGCATTGGCAGGTAGATTCTTCACCACTGAGCCACTTGGGAAGTCCTTTTTGCCTTAGGCTAGGCCTTCTATGGGCTTCCCTGGTGGCTCAGAGGTAAAGGCTAATCTGACAAGCTCATATTCTGCAGTGTTTTAATTATTTGTGTGAATGACTTCCTTTTTTTGTAGGACTACAAGCAGTTTGAAAATAGAGACTTATTCTTGTCACTCGTGTTATTGCAGGAAACAATGCGCTGAGTGCTTAGTGCTTTACAATGCTGCTTTTAACTTAAGTCTCACAATGACTTTTGAGGTAGGTATTGCTATTATCCTTTTTTTTTTTTTAACAGTTGAGGAAAGAGACTAAGAAAATTTAAGTAATCTGCTCAAAGTCACATGTTTCTTTCAGTCATTTTAAAGGAATTTAGTGAACTATGCTTTGTGCTAAGCACAAGAATCCAAACGGTGAGCAAAATAGACATGTTCACTCCCTGTTTTTGATTTTCTGTCCACTGGGGAAGGCAGACGTTAATCAACTGGTAACTGTATGTGTGGGTGCGTGCATGCTAAGTTTCTTCAGTCCTGTCCGACTCTTTGTGACCCCATGGACTATAGGCTGCCAGGCTCCTCTGTCCATGGGATTCTCCAGGCAAGAATACTGGAGTGGGTTGCCATTTCCTGCTCCTCCAGGGGATCTTCCTAACCCAGGGACTGAACCTGCATCTCCTGTGTCTCCTGCATTGACAGGCAGATTCTTTACCACTGAGCCACCTGGGAAGCCCTCCTGTGATAAAGACCGTGAAAGACAGACAAAAGGTTGAATGTAAGAGAAACTAGCAGAGGGTAACTGATCTGATCAGCAGCCAATGTGGGGGTAGGGACAGATAAGGGGGAAAGGTCAAGGTTAGGAAGGCACATCTGGAGGCTCTGATGCTTAAGGTGAGTTTTGAAAGGTAAATGGGTGTTAAGGAGGCCAAAGTGAACAGCTCGTGCAAAGGCTTTCATGTGGGAGGGGTTGAGAACCTCTGAGAATCTGAACCAGGTCTGCTGGGTAGAAGAGGGGAGGCGTGTCAAGCAGGGAAGTTGACTGGGGAAGGAGGCGGGACCTGACCTTGGATGACCTTGAAGCCTAGGGTAGAATTTGATGAACAATAGATAGTTGAGGAACAATAGATATTCAAGGTTGTAAGTAAATACCTGATTTTCATGAGATGAAAATGGGGAGAATAAATTGAAGAGGAGTCAGAATATAAAAAGGGAGACTGGAGAAGAGGGGCTTACAGTAACTGGTGCAAGATGATGGTGAGACCAGGGTGACCATGGTCGAGATGGTGAGGAAACAGGCTAGTTTGTGAGATATTTGGAAAATAACTCCATGGCTCTTAGGATGGTTGGGAAGAGGTGGGGTGGTGAGGGAAAGACTGATTCCCGGGGTCCTGGCTTGGACAAGTGAATGCCTAGAGAGGGATACTGGATGGGACCAAGGGTTTGGTGGGTAGTTCTTGAGTAAGTGGCAGAGGCAGAATTGGAATCTAATCTGCTTCTCATCAAGCTGTGCTCTCTCCCCACACCAAGCACGTATTTTTGGAGATCCAGCGTTTAACTGCACTTCTTTCTGGCTTGTTCCTCGTGGTCAGCTTCCATTGCCACTGCTGTCACCTTCTAGAAGAACACACTTCACCTTTGTGGTCCAGTTGGTGGCATCAGTGAAAGAAGTGTCTAGTCAGGCAGGAACCCAAAGGAGGCCCTTTTTAAAGAGGGGAGACCTGCAACTTCCCAAACCCTGCAGTTCAGCAGTTAGGCAGGAAGGCTCTGTCTCAAAGTGTTAGAATTTGACTCTTGCCTTCATAACTTGCTATCTCTGACACTGAGCAAATTATTTAAGATTTCTAAGCCTCTCTTCCCTCTTTCCTCATGTGTGAAGAGGGAAAAATAATAGTATCTTCATCGTAGTGCTGGAGGAATCAGGGCTGCTGCTAACTGACAGGGCACCTTGGCATAAATTAGAGAAAGCTTTCCATTCTCAAGTAAAACATCTTTTTGAAGTTAGTATGTTATATATTTCTCATTAATTACAGCGATGCAAACATAAAATAATTGTGAATAAATAACAGAAATGAAATTATTAAACATAATACATGATTTGAATTTTTAATCACAATAATTAGAAAATTAAATTTAAAAATAAGAGATAGGTAACAAGCCCCAAATTTTAATAACAGTTAATTATGAAATTTCCATAGCAACAAATAAACAAGTGCTATAATGTAATTAGCAGATCATTACGTAGTAATCTCTAATTTATGTCAATTTAGTACTTACTTTGTATATTATTAATGCTAAATTAATATTAGTTACTGCCTAGTTATTTGTATCATAATGAAAGTGCCTGTATATTTAAAATAGGAACTCTGCAATCCCACTTGGTAGGAAAAACATGGCTGAGTACATGAACTACAGTGTATTACTACTGATAGAAATATTTTTTTTTAGGATGTATTTTGTCAGTTTTTTTTTTTTTCTTTATTTTTAACTGAACGATAACTGCTTTACAGAATTTTGTGGTTTTCTGTCATATACCAACAAGAATCAGTCATAGGTACACCCATGTCCCCTCCCTCCCAAATCTCCCTTCCCTCTCCCTCCCCATTCCACCGTTCTAGATTGTCACAGACCCCCTCTTTGAGCTCCCTGAGTCATATAGCAATTCCCATTGGCTGTCTATTTTATGTGTGGTATTGTAAATTTCCATGTTACTCTCTCCATACATGATACTGATAGAGATTTGTTTTTAAATGTTAAGATTCTAATCAGTTCTTCAGTGAGAAAAGCAACTTCTTATTTAGAAATACAGGTTATTTTGAATGTTGTTATATTATCAAGATATTATAATAATCAAACATATTTTTATTTCATAGGTCCAATCAGAAAGTGATAATATACCAATCTTATTGAAGAAAGACTTTTTATAGTCATCTGCCACAAAACTCATTCATCTCTGAAGTTAACAAAGTTATGATAAAAGTACAAAAAGAAATTTTCAGAGTAATAAGATGGCTATGATGTGATAGTCTCCTTGAATGTGCCACTTTTGTGCAGTGTGCAACCGAAACCACACAGGGAGTGCTTTGGGGCAGGCTTGCAAGAGATCATTTTAGGAAGTTTTTAGCATTCATGGGAACTATCCTACATAGAGCAGTCAGTGTTAGTTTTTAATTTTTAGTTATTTAACCTAGCCAGTAGTTGAAGTGCTGTGGGATTAAAATCCTCTTGCCCAAGTCTTAGTTCTCTTTATGACTAGGGAGTGAGTGAGTGAAAGTCGCTCAGTCATGTCCGATTCTTTGCGACCCCATGGACTATACAGTTCATGGAATTCTCTAGGCCAGAATAGTGTTTTGGGTAGCCTTTCCCTTCTCCAGGAGCTCTTCCCAACCCAGCGATTGAACCCAGGTCTCCCACATTGCAGGCAGATTCTTTACCAGCTTAGCCACAAGGGAAGCCCAAGAATACTGGAGTGGGTAGCCTATCCCTTCTTCAGGGGCTCTTCCTGACTCAGGAATTGAACCAGGGTCTCCTGCATTACAGGCAGATTCTTTACCAACTGAGCTAATCGGGAAGCCCTTTGGCTAGTAGTGAATGCATATCATCAGTTTGGATACTGCCGTTTAAAGAGTGATGCTCAACTAAATTTCATAGAAATCTGCTCAGTTGACTCCATCTCTTCCCTGCACCAGCACTGCGTTTCAGCAGTTTAACTGTAGTTATGGAATGTGTGGTCTTTGTTACCAGTTAATCGCTTGGACTCAGATTCACTGCAGAGAAAAATTCACATTGTGGTTTGTTTCAACATTCTGCTTTAGTTCTCCTAATGGCAGCAGGCTGGGAAAGGAACCCCAGTGCTGACTGCTAGAATATAAATAACGCGTGGCCCTAGTGGGTATTCTATATATACAGGGATAGTCAAGGGAAAGAAGTGGGAATTCTTTAATGCTCAGAGGTAAGTATATTTAAAGAAAACATAAAAATAGAACCTTGTGATGTGATTTAAAATGATTTAGGAGAAAAAAGGAGCCAAAGGTATGGGAGAGATTTTTAGATAGAGAAGATTTAGCTAAAACGCTTCCATTACGATCAGGAGACTATGAAAACGTGAAGGAAAGGAAGCAGCAGGAAGTGAGGTGGGGAAGGTCAAGGGCACGGGTTTGGGAAGCAGTGCAGCAGATAAAGATGAAAACTGAAAGCTGAAATTTAAGGTTGAAGGCGTGAGAATGAGGTGAAAGCAGAGAAACAAGTTGAAGTCAATCATGACATTTCTACCCACTGAGGTGAGTGGTGTGGATCCGGGCGCTTCTGCAGGATGTTGAAAGAAAGAGAACTAGTTGAAGAGAGAAAAAAGTTCCTCCATTCTGGTTTTATTTGCTTTATTTTTAAAAAGCTACTTTGTTTTAAAGACAGTATCAGTATTTTCAAAAGTCTTTGTATTTTTAAAGAAAAATATCATAGCAATTCAAAGCATCGATAGTTATATGGGGATAATTACAGGCATATTTACAAGAAAGATAGGCTTAAGAGAGGAAACAGTAGACCCAAAGTGAAGCAATAGGAAGAATCTTTTAAGAAAAGTAAGAGGTGATTGCTGTAACGAGTAACAAAACTGCTAGAGAGAAGCAGAGAGAGAGAGAGACTGGGAAACAATGAGAAGCCTAAACTCTGAGAAGTGAAATCACCAACAATAGGAACATTTTTTATATTGTATATATGGATTTCCATACTTGTGTATCTGTCTATATTGGTAAAATCAAGAATAATTAAGTCAGGTAAGGGCAAACATTTTCCTGCAAAGTAGTAAATATTCTGTCACCTAAAAATATTTTATGCTTCGTGTGCCATAAAGTGTTGTAACTACTCAACTGCCATTGTAGATGAAAAGCAGTCCTGGAAATATGTCAACGGCTAAGGGTGTCTATGTTCCCAATAAAACCTTATTCACAAAAACAGATGCTGGGCTGGATTTGGCCTGTGAGTTATAGTGTGTTGATACCTGATCTAAGGAGTTTAATCCCCTCATTTCCAGATGAGATTTGGAAATGCAGAACATTTTGGGAAGCTACCCCAAGCATCACAACTCAGTAGTAGGGAGTTCAAATGGGACATAAGAAGGGCTCCAAAATCACTGCAGCTGGTGACTGCAGCCATGAAATTAAAAGACGCTTACTCCTTGGAAGAAAAGTTATGACCAACCTAGATAGCATATTGAAAAGCAGAGACATTACTTTGCCAACAAAGGTCCGTCTAGTCAAGGCTATGGTTTTTCCAGTGGTCATGTATGGAAGTGAGAGTTGGACTGTGAAGAAAGCTGAGCGCCGAAGAATTGATGCTTTTGAACTGTGGTGTTGGAGAAGACTCCTGAGAGTCTCTTGGACTGCAAGGAGATCCAACCAGTCCATTCTGAAGGAGATCAGCCCTGGGATTTCTTTGGAGGGAATGATGCTGAAGCTGAAACTCCAGTACTTTGGCTACCTCATGCGAAGAGTTGACTCATTGGAAAAGACTCTGATGCTGGGAGGGATTGGAGGCAGGAGAAGGGGATGACAGAGGATGAGATGGCTGGATGGCATCACTGACTCGATGGACATGAGTCTGAATGAACTCTGGGAGTTGGTGATGGACAGGGAGGCCTGGTGTGCTGTGAATCTTGGGGTTGCAAAGAGTCGGACACAACTGAGTGACTGGACTGAACTGAACTGAATTTTGAAGAGATCCTAATCTTTTAAAGCAAAACAATACCCAATTGAACTGAAATCAGGGCTCTCAGACATGTTTCAGTACTTTGCTCTAGATGGTTGAAGCTTCTAAGTAGCTTGGGTGTCTTACTCTTGAAGCAAAGTCTTCCCAGTTTAATTATTTTGGACAGATCCTCTTTCTAAGATCTATTAATATAGATCTTAACATAGCCACACCTTTAAAAACAGCATATAATTAGCCTTAAAAGAAGATTAAAGTTTGCCATTTAAAACCAATTTTAGAAATAAGAAGCCCATTCCCTGGTGGCTCAGTGATAATCTGCCTGTCAATGCAGGAGACACTGGTTCAATCCCTGGTCTGGGAAGATCCTACCTGCCTTGAAGCCACTAGGCCCGTGTGCCACAACTATTGAGCCTGTGCTCTAGAGCCCAAGGTCCACAACTACTGAAGCCTTCACACCCTAGAGCCCATGCTCTGCAACAAGAGAATCCACCACATTGAGAAGCCCTCATGTTGCAACTGGAGAAGGCAATGGCACCCCACTCCAGTACTCTTGCCTGGAAAATCCCATGGACAGAGGAGCCTGTAGGCTGTAGTCCATGGGGTCGCTAAGAGTCAGACACGACTGAGTGACTTCACTTTCACTTTTATGCATTGGAGAAGAAAATGGCAACCCACTCCAGTGTTCTTGCCTGGAGAATCCCAGGGACAGGGGAGCCTGGTGGGCTGCCATCTATGGGGTAGCACAGAGTCAGACACGACTGAAGCGACTTAGCAGCAGTAGCAGCAGCAGATCGCAACTAGAGAGTAGCCCTCAGTCTTGGCAGCTAGAAAAAAGTCTGTGCAGCAATGAAGACCCAGCACAGTCAAAAGTAAAAATAAAAAAAAAAAAAAAAATGTTATTTAAAAAAAAAGAATAAAAATCCCATTAGATACCCTCTAACCAAGTCCCCCTGTGGCTCAGCTGGTAAAGAATTCGCTGGCAATGCGGGAGACCTGGGTTCGATCCCTGGGTTGGGAAGATTCCTCGTAGAAGGGAACGGCTACCCACTCCAGTATTCTGGCCTGGAGAATTCCATGGACCGTATAGTCCATGGGGTCGCAAAGAGTCTGACACGACTGAGTGAATTTCACTTTCACTTTCAACCAAGTGCCCTCATGAACTGTTGGGACTCAGAATCCTGCTTAACCCATTCAGGTCTCTGTTTACTCATTCAAGGGTGTCTCCCTCTTCCCAGAAGTCAGCAGGTCCCTGTCTGTGACAGTGCCTGAGTCCAGCAGCATCCCATTTCCCCCCTGTTCTTGGTAACCAAGATAATCAGATGATGAACTGGTCAGAATTGAGGTTCCTTCCTATGAGACTCTGTTCTTCCTTTCTTCTTTCTGAAGATCTTCCCCTAGCTGCCAGCCTAGCAGAAAGTAGAAGCCTTATTCCTGGGTTTAGTTTTAGCACTTGAAATCTGACCTTGGTCCTCAGGTCCCTGCTCTGATGAGTGTTCCCCGAGCCCTGGCTTCCTCTAACCTCCCACCACACATGTCTGGTCTGTATCCCTAATTGCTTTCTGCAGCTCTTGTTAAGCTCTGTTCCTCTCCATTGGGATTGGGGATTGCTTTGAATTTTACCTATTTTTCCCAGACTTACCTTCTTGACTTTTGCTGTCTTTATCCTCATCGTTTCTTATTATCCCTCCTGAACAATCCCTGTAGCCCAAATACAGAGCAGTTGCTTGCTGGAAATATTGAGGAGCAAAGCTCTGATATAAGGACTCTTCCATTGCCTGACTTAGAGTCTGAGCACTACATTTGACCTTAGGACTGATTGGACATTTGATTCTAATATCAGCCACAAGTTCATTAAGTGCCCTGGTGATTGTGATTCGGTGTGTGTGTGTGTGTGTTAGTCACAGTCATGTCCTACCATTTTGGACCACATGGGCTGCAGCCCACTAGGCTCCTTTGTCCATAGAATCCTCCAGGCAATAACACTGGAATGGGTAGCCATTCCCTTCTCCAAGGGATCTTCCTGACCCAGGGATAGAACCTAGTTCTCCTGCACTGTGGGCTTCCCTGATAGCTCAGTTGGTAAAGGAGACCCTGGTTCAATTCTTGGGTCGGGATGATCTCCTGGAGAAGGGATAGGCTACCTATTCCAGCATTCTTGGGCTTCCCTTGTGGCTGGTAAAGAATCTGCCTGCAATGTGGGAGACCTGGGTTCGATCCCTGGGTTGGGAAGATCCCCTGGAGAAAGGAAAGGCTACCCTCTCCAGTATTCTGGCCTGGAGAATTCATGGACCGACGGTATAGTCCATGGGGTCACAAAGTCAGACATGACTGAGCGACTTTCACTTTCACTCCTGCATTGCAGGCAGATTCTTTACCGTCTGAGCCACCAGGGAAGCTCTTATGTGACCGTTGGCCCCACTCAACCCTGCCCTTCTAGGCTGAATCTGTATGCTTCATCTGTCAGCTGCAGGTAGCATCTTGCCTCTCGGGGGAGGCGCAACAGCTATTACAGGGGGCAAATAAACTCTAAGAGGACTGAGGAACTCGCACACGTAAGGACATGGCTTTGTGCCCTCATGTTTCCAGGGTGGCTGTAGGCTCCAGTTTGCCTAGGGTCATCCCAGTTTATGTTTGCTGTCCTGTCATCATTATTAACAAGGCCCCAAGCACTGTCATGATTTGGACAAAATCTTATATGGTCACCCTTCATTTCTCATCTGAAAAATATGGATAATATTGCCAAGCTTTTCTTTCTTGCAGTGTTGTTAAGAATAACCAAATGAGATTATATTTATGAAGGTATTTCAAAATGATTTAAAGAAAATCCTCTGTGGCAACTTGAGGTGGTGGTATTATTTTTTGTTATCATCTGTTTTGGCTCTAATAGACTTATTAGTTCAATTTCATTTTCTTGGATATGTTTTAGATTGTTCAGGTCATGAAACAAGTTATCTTCTGATTAGAAAGGTGTTATTACATATACAGTTCCATTAACAGTAAAAAAAAATCTCATTTTTTCAAGTTAACACTTCATTTAAAAATACAATTGATTTTTTACAAAATAGAAACATGCTAGTGCTATAAATTTCCCCCACTATTCATGTTGGACTCTGATTAAAAAAGATATAGAAACAGAACTTTAAGCAAAAGATAAGCAATAAAGCACTCTTTACTGCAATAATACAAATAAGAAAAAAAACCTCCACAGAATACCTAATGCTGTATATATTCTGTATGTGTGTGTATTTTTGGCTCAACTTGAGATATATAAACTTGATAAGTCTGCATTTGCCAGCATCTGGTGGCTCAGATGGTAAAGAATCCACCTGTAATGCAGGAGACCTGGCTTCAATCCCTGGGTTGGGAAGATTCCCTAGGAGGAGGGCATGGCAACCCACTCCTTGTCTGGAGAATCCCCATAGACAGAGGAGCCTGGTGGGCTACAGTCTATGGGGTTGCAAAGAGTCAGACACAACTGAGCAACTAAGCCCAGCACATTAGTACCGAAATAAATACATACTTGTAAGCAAGAAAGGACAAAATTTGGGGTTAAGTAACCAATAAAATGGTGAATCAGATCCTGAACACCTGAGAGTTGACTGTCTTTTAAGTATTGACGTTACTTCTTTTAGTTAAAACAGGCCAACAACCCACCTGTAATTAAACTCTGGCCTGATTATGCTGTTCTAAGTGTTGCCTCTGGTGCAATAATGTGTTTTCTCAAATGGGATTGTTCTCCTATTGCTGTTGATTCCTAAATGACCTGATATTTCCTAAATAAGGAAGAAAATGTGCTTATTTAAGTGAAATAATCCTTTCTTTCAGAGTCCAATAGTATCATTTGGCATGTGATCTATTTTGGGGCTTCTGGTGATACCTTCAGACAATGAAGGAGTTAATGTTCCTCAGATGGACACTGTGGGTTCCTTCAAAGGGAGGAAAGCATTTATGGATTTCACAGGAGGATCCTTGTTTGCTCCATTAGCGTCTTTTGTCCTGACCGCTCACAGCAATTTTGTTTGAAAGTGGAGAAATGTCATCTGTACTAGAATGCCTCTGAAGTTGAAAACTGGTTACCTGTATGTTCTGCTTGACAGGTGGCATTAAATTTTTTTTAAATACGAAACTTCATACAGAAATATAGAATTTTAGCTTCTCAAGAAATGGAATACTTCATGTCAATGAGTTGGCTGCAAGCTGAGTAGTAAGAAGCTGTTCTAATGCTGCCCTCAGTGGATGCCTGGCATATTTGACAACCCCCTCTCCTCTTAGACTTCGATTTTTGAAGTCTTAATCTACATCTTCATTTATTAAACAAAGTATAAAGACTTCAGTTGAGTTCAGTTTAGTTGCTCAGTCATGTCCGACTCTTTGCCGACCCCATGGACTGCAGCACGCCAGGCCTCCCTGTCCATCGCCAACTCTCGGAGTTTACTCAAACTCATGTCCATTGAGTCAGTTATGCCATCCAACCATCTCATCCTCTGTTGTCCCCTTCTCCTCCCGCCTTCAATATTTCCCACCATCATGGTCTTTTCCAAGGAGTCAGTTCTTCGCATCAGGTGGCCAAAGTATTGGAGTTTCAGCTTCAGCATCAGCCTTTCCAATGAATATTCAGGACTGATTTCCTTTAGGATGGACTGGTTGGATCTCCTTGCAGTCCAAGGGACCCTCAAAAGTCTTCTCCAACACCACAGTTCAAAGGCATCAATTCTTCAGTGCTCAGCTTTCTTTATAGTCCAACATTCACATCCATACCTGACTACTGGAAAAACCATAGCTTTGACTAGATGGACCTTTGTTGGCAATGTAATGTCTCTGCTTTTTAATATGCTGTCTAGGTTGGTCATAACTTTTCTTCCAAGGACCGAGTGTCTTTGAATCTCATGGCTGTAGTCAGCATCTGCAGTGATTTTGGAGTCCCCCAAAATAAAGTCTGTCACTGTTTCTGCTGTCTCCCCATCTATTTACCATGAAGTGATGGGACCAGATGCCATAATCTTAGTTTTCTGAATGTTGAGCCTCAAGCCAACTTTTTCACTCTCCTCTTTCATTTTCATCAAGAGGCTCTTTAGTTCTTCGCTTTCTGCCATAAGGGTTTCATGCAAAACTTTATTCAAGGAACTGAGTCAATATGTGTATGGTTCTTTACCCAAAGCTTCTTGTGGAATCCCTGAGATGCTCAGTGGAAGGCATTCCATGGACACATGAGATGGGATGTGTTACCTATTTCTGTCTTTTAAATTCATAATGCATTTTTGTTGTTTTTCAGTTGCCAAATCGTGTCTGACTCTTTGTGACCCCATGGAATGCAGTGTGCCAGGCTTCCCTGTCCCTCATCATCTCCCAGAATTCACCAAAGTTCATGTCCATTGAATTGGCAATGCCATCCAACCATCTCATCCTCCTGCTGTCCTCTTCTTTGCCTTCAATATTTTCATAATGCATATTGGCATATAAAATGCTCTGAAAAGGCTTTCAGTAGAGAAACTTGTTGAATATTGCTTAACCATTGTTTATTTACTAAAAAAGATATATTTAAAGTAAAAACTAGGCTTCCCTCTTGGTTCAGTGGTTAAGAATCTGGGGACACAGGATTCTTGTGCAATGCTGGGGACACAAGTTCGACCCCTGGTCAGGGAAGATCCCACATCCCAAGCAACTAAGTCCTTGGACAACAATAAAGACCCAGCACAGTCAAAAATAATTAAAAATAAATTACTTTCTTTAAAAACAGTAAGAGCTATTACTTCCACAAGGCTGATTCTAGGGAACACACTTTAAAAAAGAGTGATCTGTAGCTTGGCTTATAAATTGAAGGCTGTTAACATTTACATATTAATAAGTGTAGGGAATAAATTAGAAACTTGGGAAAGTCTCTAGTAAAAATATTCAAAGGGGGAAAAATAACTGAATTAAAGACTATTTGTAACCTGAAATAAGGCTCATAAGATATAAAGACTCATGCCTTTTTTTCATAAAACACTAATATTGGATGTACTTTTTCCTTCTCTTTTTAAAAATTACCATTTGTATAGAGAATTTTTAAAAATTCAGTCAATGTGGCAAGTAGGAAGAGTAAATAAATGTGAACTATTTTGAGGACTGATCCATTAATACATTCATGTATTTGTTTAGCAAAACCAATTATTGTAGGTTTTACCTCCTGAATGTCTCCAGAATGCACACACTCTTCTCTAACTCACTGATACCCTTATAGCAGCTGCTCCTGTCACCTGGTTCAGGTCAACAGATCTGAAAGGTCTCCTCACTCTAATTCACTGTACACAGGACGAGCTATTAAAAATGTGAATCTGGAAAACTGAATGGCTTATAGTTGTTTTTGAAGATCAAACTTCTTAGGAGGTCTGCAAAGACACACATACGTTGGGTCCAGCTCCCTCCAGCCTCTGATAATTCAACCCTCTCACTCTTTTTCCATGTTACATTCTCTCAAGCCTTTCAGTTCTTCAATGTGCACTCTCTCTCTTGCCCCAGGGCCTTTGCACATGTTTTTATTTGCCTATAACTTTCTCCTCTCCCTCTTGTCCTTCCCTCCCAAATTCTGCTGGGTTGGGAAGATCCCCTGAAAGGGAAATGGCAGCTCATGTTTTTGCCTGGGAAATCCCATGGATAGAGGAGCCTGGTGGGCTACAGTCTATGGGGTCGCAAAAGAGCTGGACACTACTTAGCGACTAAACAACAACAATGATGTCCATTTACTAAACTCTCAGCTCAAATAGTGCTTCTTTCTTGACCCATCACCTCAGTCCTACGATTATGTGATTCCCCTGTTTCACCCTTTCATGTAGCACCTTCTACAGCTATCAGGTTTTGTAATTCATGCTTTTTATGATTATTTAATCAACATTTGTCACCTTTTGTTTACTAGTTTCCTAGCGCCTGGCAAAATGAGAAACGTTCAGTAAATATAAATGAACAGATATGTGACAGAAGATAGAATTTTCATGCTTATTGGCAAAAGAACTGGCAGAATCTACCTTTTGGAGATTTAAAAATAAGCCAAGATTGTTTACAAGCTGGAACATTAATCCATATATTTTGACATAACCTTTCTTTTCTTTTCTTTCTGCTGGTGGAGGGGAGGGAGGTAGGATGAAACTAATGCAGCAGCAAAGAAAAACAATTTTTTTTTTTCTGGTGAAATAAGTAATGGTTTTCTGGATGGATAATTCTACACACAGAAAATGATTGATTAAAACTTCCTGCAAGCTTGGGCTATGCAAATAAAGCAGGTGTCTATGTATATGCCAGGCTTGAACGCAGTCTTCAATTATATTTTGGAAAAATTGCTCTGGTTGAGCTTTGAATCATACTTCCACATCTGTCGGTATGTTCTAGTCACTACCCAAACAGGAAGCAGACATGGCCAACTAGGCCAAAAATGATAAAATAATATAAATAAATATAGTTTGGCTTCCCAGTATGGGGTGACTGTTCCAGCTTACTTATTTCTGTTTCAATGAAAAAAAAAAATGATAGAATGATCATGAAGGCATAAGTATTGCCTAACAAATCCCTTGGCACTTGGTGTCACCATAAATACATGCTACATTAGCGAAATAATGAGTGAATGAGTGAATTTCACCAGGGAAAGCGATCTGAGGACCTTTTCCTAGGATCTGTGGCCCTTTTCCCTCAATTCTATGGTGATTTTCTATAACCAAAATTGCTTTTGAGAGTTAGCTCCTCACTTACAACCTTCTAATACACCAGGGTTTCTTTGAAAAACACTTTAGGCTGAGTGCCAAAGAATTGATGCTTTCGAACTGTGGTGCTGGAGAAGACTCTTGAGAGTCCCTTGGACTGCAAAGAGATCAAACCAGTCAGTTCTAAAGGAAATCAGTCCTGAATATTCACTGGAAAGACTGAACCTGAAGCTCCAATACTTTGGCCACCTAATTTGAAGAGCCGACTCTTTGGAAAAGATCCTGATGGGGGGAAAGATTGAAGGCAGCAGGAGAAGGGGGCGACAGAAGATGAGACAGTTGGATGGCATCACCAATTCGATGAACATGAGTTTGAGTAAACTCCTGGAGATAGTGAAGGATGGGGCAGCCTGGTGTGCTGCAGTCCCTGGGGTAGCAAGGAGTCAAACACGACTGGGCGACTGAGAGACAGCAAAAGATTGCCCTAAGGAGCTCTTAACAGTTGATGAGAAAGGATCCACTTTGTTGCATGGTATGTTTTACTTTTCAGGTAGGTCAGTGCATCAGTGTTTCTGGTCCATTTCAGCCTAACTGCATTCCATTTGCAGAATCACTTGTTTATGATCATCTTCTGATCTTTTATCCTCATAGGTCTCATTAAAAGTCTCCTCAAATCACTGAAGAGTGATTTCTAGCAATGGATTCAACAGCAAAAATTCATTCCGACTCTTGGACACGTTATTGCCTAGTTCCGCTTTATCTTATACAGCAAAACAACAACAAAAACCCAGTTTGACCATTTAAATAGGAATTGATGAAAAGAGCCAATGCTTAAGATGGATTCACAGATAGCTGACAGTGTTTTTCAAAATTCATTTTTCTCATTGTAGATAACATTTTCCAAATGACATATTTATTAAGCACCTTTGATGATTACCAAGATTCCTTCCAATTACAAGAACATTCTATTATTCTGTTCTTATATAAACCATCTTCACTTATGATTCTGTGACCCTGATTTGTATGCGAATCTGAACTCAAACTCTGCTCGATTGAAGGGAATAATAATATCCATTTCCAGTAGCACAAGCTTAGAAAATGAGTTATACTACATAAATAATTGTATTCACTTTAGAAACTAATATTAATATTTTCACATTTTAAAGTTAGTATAGTAACAGTATACCAACTGGAATTCTTCAGATCTGAAGAAAGCAGATGTGAAAGGAAATCCTTTATTCTCAAACAAAGAAGAAACTTGATAGTATACACGACATACACGACACCTTCAATAATTAACTCCATTAGTATGAATAACTCTTTAAAGTCCTATTTAACATATTTCCCAATTTAATATTATATATTTTTAAAAGGACAAGTCTATGGTACTTATCTAATGGATTTCTTGGCCATTTAAAATGAAGATAGACTGTACATGTGCGTGTGTGCCAAGTTGCTTCAGTCGTGTCTGACTCTGTGTGATCCTATGGACTGGAGCCCTTCAGGCTCCCCTGTCCATGGGATTCTCCAGGCAAGAAGACTGGATTGGGTTGCCGTGCCTTTCTCCAGGGCATCTTCCCAACTCAGGGATTGAACCCGCATTTCTTACATCTCCTGCGTTAGAATGTGGATTCTTTACCACTAGCGCCACCTGGGAAGCCCTCAAAGACAGCTTGCTGCTGCTAAGTCACTTCAGTAGTGTCTGACTCTGTGCGACCCCATAGACGGCAGCCCACCAGGCTCCCCTGTCCCTGGGATTCTCCAGGCAAGAACACTGGAGTGGGTTGCCATTTCCTTCTCCAATTATGCCATAATTTTATTTATTTATTTATTTTTATTATTATTATTTATTATTTTTAAAATTTTTTTTTTTTTACTTTACAATACTGTATTGGTTTTGCCATACATTGACATGAATCCACCATAGGTGTACATGAGTTCCCAATGCTGAACCCCCCTCCCACCACCCTCACCATTTTTCACTTTTTTTTTTTTTTTTTGGCTGCACTGTGTGGCATGTGAGGTTTTAGTTCCAAGACCAGGGATTAAACCTGCACCCCCTGCTTTGGAAGCTCAGAGTCTTAACCGCTGGACTGCCAGGGAAGTCCAACCATGTCATAATTTTAAATACATTTATTTAAAAATGCTATACTTAATATAGCATTGAAAATCTCTGGGCTGACATAAAAAACATATTTGTCTAGTTCTGATTTGCTCTTCTGAAGCCTGGCCATACTTCTTGGCCTTGCTTTTCTGGCTCTCAAGTAAATGATGAAAAATTCCCCAGGTCTTAGGATTACTTCCTGCAATACAAACTCTATTTGTAACTATCCTTTGCAGTTGTATAATTTCAACTTTGAGACTGATATGCATCATTTTAAATTATTGCCTAGTGTCTAGGTTTATTTCTAGGTTTATCACAATATTTGCCTTATAAAGGGTAACCCTTAAAAGAAAAAAAGCCTTTAAATTTAGTAGTAGGTTTTGTTAGATAGGAAGTAGGTTTTATTATGAAAACAGTTGAAATGAATGGAGTTTTGGGGTCCTCATTCAAAAGGCCACTGAAGTGGCATTAGAATTCTACTTTAAATGTGATTGTGTGTGCACATGCGTGTGTGTTTTCCATTCCCTAGTCTAATGTCTTCAAGCTCTATTTGTTTTTTTTTTTTCAAATTTTAAAACTCAACTAATGTCATACTTTTTCAAAGACATTCTGAGTGAAGCTAAATTGTCTCCATCTACAGTGGTTCTGAAATCTCTCTCATTCAGGTGTCATAAGATGTTATGATTTAACTCTTCTTATCAGGAAGCAACAGTTAGAACCAGATATGGAACAACAGATTGGTTCCAAACAGGAAAAGGAGTACGTCAAGGCTGTATATTGTCACCCTGCTTATTTAACTTATATGCAGAGTACATCATGAGAAACGCTGGACTGGATGAAGCTCAAGTTGGAATCAGGAGTGCTGGGAGAAATATCAATAACCGCAGATATGCAGATGACACCACCCTTATGGCAGAAAGTGAAGAACTAAAGAGCCTCTTGATGAAAGTGAAAGAGGGGAGTGAAAAAGTTGGCTTAAAGCTCAACATTCAGAAAAAGGAAGATCATGGCATCTGGTCCCATCACTTCATGGCAAATAGATGGGGAAACAGTGGCTGACTTTATTTTGGGGGGCTCCAAAATCACTGCAGATGCTGACTGCAGCCATGAAATTAAAAGACGCTTGCTCCTTGGAAGAAAAGTTATGACCAACTTAGACAGCATATTAAAAAGCGGAGACATGACTTTGCCAACAAAAGTCCATCTAGTCAAGGCTATGGTTTTTCCAGTAGTAATGTATGGATGTGAGATTTGGACTGTAAAGAAAGCTGAGTGCCAAAGAATTGATGCTTTGAACTGAAGTGTTGAAGAAGACTCTTGAGAGTCTTTTGGACAGCAAGGAGATCCAACCAGTCCATCCTAAAGGAGATCAGTCCTAGGTGTTCTTTGGAAGGACTGATGCTGAAGCTGAAACTCCAATACTTTGGCCACCTGATGCAAAGAGCTGACTCATTTGAAAAGACTCTGATGCTGGGAAAGATTGAGGGCAGGAGGAGAAGGGGACAATGGAGGATGAGATGGTTGGATGGCATCACTGACTTGATGAACATGAGTTTGGGTAAACTCTGGGAGTTGGTGATGGACAGGGAGGCCTGGTGTGCTGCGGTTCATGGGGTCGCAAAGAGTCAGACACGACTGAGCAACTGAAGTGAACTGAACTGAACTGATCTCATGATCTATATTGTTCTCTTTTTCTGGCATCATTAAAATAACCACTAGACTTCTCAAAGTTGATGTTAATGAAAGATAATCATTGCCTCACTCAACTGGCCAGGGTTAAAATGAGCTATTCTAGAAATGCTTTGCAAAGTTAAAAACTTTTACCATTTCCCTTTTCCCCTGCTAATGGGAAATAGGCCTAGTATGACCCTCTGATGAGTAGACTGTGGATCACAGGCATCTTGTCATTTTTGCTGGCAGGACAAAGGAGGAAGAGGAGTTTCCACATTAGGGTGGGACAGACATTCAGGAGCAGAGAATGTTTTTTTTTGTCATCAGAAGCTATAGACACGTAGGAAACTCCTGAAGCTCCATAGGTTCATCCATCCATCCATTCATTTATTCATTCAGTTCATTCATTCATCCCACAGAGACTTTTGGAATGCCTTCTCTGTGTCAGTGATGGGATAAAAGACTGATTTGTGTGCCCTGGAGCTTTTATTTCAGGTTAACTACTCTTGTTTTCCGATTTGTCTTGCTTCCTCTTTAAAGGGTCTCTCTGTTCTCTCTACCTGTGTTTGCCAGGTTCAAAGTGATTTCAATACATGCTTTTTATTGAGGATGATGTTTGCAAAGGGCTTTTAACATAATTTAGCTGTTGAAAATTTCTTATATAAGAGTCTCTCTTTCGCCAAAATCTTTTGTCTCCTTCCTTCCTTGGTCTCTTCTTTAATATCATTAAATTTCTTATACGACTGTTTGTCATTCCTTTTCTTATCTCCCTATCCTCTTGAATTCATTTTCTTCCTTGGCTAACTAAATAAAAATGCTTGGAAGATTTTTTTACCCCCATTTAAGAAAAATCTCTTTTATCTCTACATGACATGTTCCCTTTCTGATAGCTCTTTCATTTTCGTGCTTTTTTCTTTTGCCTTTTGTTTGGCATTGCTTTTTATTCCTGTGCTCAGTAAAGTCAGTTTTTTTTACACGTTCTTCCATTTCTTTTCAAGTTGGGCCTGTATCTGCTCTCAGTTTCTCTTTTTTCTTCTCAATAAATCTCTTTTTCTCTGTCTGATGTCTTCCTCTTTCCTCTTCTTATTCCTCCTTCCTCTTTTTCCAAATTTTCCAGTATACCTTCATCTTTTTATTTTCCTCGATTATTTCCTTCTTCCTTTTTTTCAGTTCTTTCTAAGGCAAGAACAATTTGGAAACTTTTGTTTTCTTTTTTTTTTACACTATTATCAGGAAAGGGTACACATTTCCAGCCTGCCTCTCCAAGCACAGCAACAACACGGGGGAGATGATGGGTTTGAGAACCTGCTCTCCCCAGTCCTGCAGTCAGGGCATCACAGAGCTGAAGAGGCAACCAGGAACCCACACCTCAGCCTTTATGCAAAAGTGCTCTTTCATCTCAAATATTGGAGCAGGAAATGGCAACCCACTCCAGTATTCTTGCCTGGAGAATCCCAGGGACGGGGGAGCCTGGTGGGCTGCCGCCTATGGGGTTGCACAGAGTCGGACACAACTGAAGCGACTTAGCAGCAGCAGCATCTCAAATATAGACAGCTCTTTACTCCTTTCTGAGAAACTACAGTTTAATACCTTTTTCAACTTTCCAAAGTATCTATGGCCTCCGTTTACCCAAGCTGAATGAAGCACGGGGGCCATCTCCATTGGATGAACGGGGCAGCTGAGGCAGAGTGAGGAAGCATGTGTTTCCTGAGCTCTCCCAGTCCTGCAGCAGCTCCCTGGCACCTGGGGATGACCCAGAATGTGCTGTGGTCGTAGGCCTTACCCTCTAGGTTCCAGGGGGCCTTTTTAGTACTTCTCCCTGCCTCTCCCAGCAAGGCAGGCGGTGTTTGTGGCTCTGCTTCGCCTCCTGCCTGTGCTTCTCTTCCTCTGCATCTTCTGAGAAGGAGGCTAATAATTCAGGTAGTTTTCCACCTGTGGACTGGGAGGCATTGCCCTGAGCCTCACTCATCAAATTCCGGTCTGTCATCCTCTCGTCAGAAACACCATAGAACGGATTCCTGACCTTTTGGCTGCAGGGAGGAGATGGGATTCAGAACCACATGTTTTTTAGTCCCTTCTAGAGGGCCATATAATTCATTCATTTCTGCTCTTTAGTCACTCTGTCATGTCTGACTGGTAATTCTGTGTTGTGCGTGGAATTACCTGTTGTTGAGATTTTAAAAAATGCACATCCCTCTTACTCTTGCTAAAATAGAAAATTCCTTCCATATTTTCTTTCCCTGTGTTCACTTTTCCTTTGTTTCACAAATAATCATCCATAACTACATATGCTTGGATGTAGACTGTCGACAGTTCCCAGCCTTTTCTTCCCTAGGTCCTAACCCCTAATAATGCAGATTTCAAGTTAGAATGAGGAGGCCCCATAGATAGGTTCCAGACTGCTTTCACCTTGGAGACTGTATACAGTAATGTAGAGGTAGCAAGGATCTGTTTTCACCTTTAAAAGGGGGAATATTTACCAATGATAAATTGTACAGACTATAAAAATGTAATTTTCAGCTCTTAATTGTATCGACTTAGTGTGTTAACACTGGTTGTCTGAAGGGAAAATTACATAGGATTGCCTAATGAAGGGGATTTGGCAGCCCAGTATTTTTGTGGCATGATTCTAACGTGGGAAGGAGTGATAAATGTGGTCCTTTGTTTTCAAAAGCCTCCCTGGAACTTAAGCAGTGAGTGGTGGAGGGGGTTTTAGAACTCAGGGGTGTTGATCCCTACTCAGGTGCTTCAGACTGAAAAACAGAGCGTTAATTTGTCCTCTCTTTCAACAAACATTGAATGAGTTCTTACTATAGGTCAGCTAGGTAGAAAATGTGAACACACAAGGACATACGAACATATGCAGCTGAGCAGAAAGACAGCCCTGAAACTCAACAGAAAGTGACTCACAGTGGGTGACACCGCAGGGCTCTGCGCTCTGCCATAGTCAGCAGAGGGGCTGGGAGACCAGCAAACCTTACAGTTACTGCTTTTATTGCCTACTAAGGATCTGTGTGTTATACATGTAAAATGTGCCTATTTCAAGTTTATTTATGTCTGTTAACTTAGGGTATTAAATTTCTCTATGATCAGCCCAGTTACTACTTTTAAACCTCTTACCCACAGTCATATATTCCTTAGCTTGATGAGCACTCAGATAATACTTCTTTGATTAGGTGTTCTTCTTTGAGCTGACAATCTCGTCATAAATCCCTACTGAATCTCTGTTGAGATCTGTCCACTTTTCCAGCTTGTGATCCTTATTAACTTTAACCGAGATTTGAAAGTTGTGGAACATCCCCTACAAATTTAATGAGCATCTTCTCAGTTCACTCATGAGTGTAAAATAGAACCCCACCCGAGGCCAACACTGCGCCCTGCTCTAGTCTGTGCTCACCAGCTGGCTTTGTAAGGAGGCTCAGCTCACCCTAAAACTCCCTAGAAAGTTTTTCTGAAGTCAAGGACAGCAAATAAAATTATTGTTAATTACATGTTTAATATCCATTATAGATACATTAACTTTTAGTCAAATTTATGGCAAGTTAGAGCTGTATTTTTACGTGATCAATGTACTTAATAGCAGGTTAGGGTTCTTTCATAATCACTGTGCCTGTTCTATTTTTGTTCATTTTATCAGACCTGGGGCCAAATTTTACTATTTCAAATGACTGTAAAATTTTATTGTTGTGTCTTTTCCTTTATGACTTATTGTTGGTCATATCTATGATTTATCGGATTTAAGTCCTTGATCAAGAACACAACCCCTAATTACAAACTTGTTTCTAGGGGACAATACAATCTGCTTTACAATTGTATGTTTTGCGATAAAGCTTTTTTAGGAATTCTTTGTGGTGACAGTTTTGGATTTTTTACATTTAAAACTGCTTTCAGTTAAAATTCTCACCAAGGGCTTCTGACATAAAAATGATCAGTACATTAAATAAACCAACCTAACTTAATTTTAAGAGAGATTTGTAAATTATTTTTGTTTCTATGCTTTAAGAACAGGGAGTCTAAAACCTTATTTTGTGTAGGAAATATTGAAGTGTTTTGATTTACTACAACGACCGTTTAAAGGGAAAGGGAATGGAATTATTTTAAAAGGGTGAGAGAGGAAGGAAGTCCGAAGGAAAGAAAGAAGGCTTGCTAAAGGGGGGAAAAATTGAAGGAATGCCTAGACCAGGGAAACAAAGATTAAGAAAAAGAGGCAGGCAGAGGAGCAGGATGAGGTGAACTAAACACAAGGCCCTGTTGGTCACTGATCCCATCTTCCTTGTCTACTTTGACAAGAAAGTAGGGAACTAGTGATGAAAGTAGTGAAATTTGAACCAGGGATGACCAGGGACTGCTGTGCTCAGACCTTCAGGGACACCTGAGGGTCTGGGTGGAACAACTCAAATCATCCTTCTTTCCAGTGTCACCCATGGCAGCTGGGTGAGACTGAGGTGGGACCAGGTTCTCGATCAGTGAGGTTCTTACCTACTTTTTTCTAGCAAGGAAGCCACTGGAAGTATATTTTTTATAGGCACCAAACCCCTAACACTGTAACTTCTGGAAGGCTGTTGGAATCCAGAGTTAGACAGAGATAGTTTCTACAGAGCCAATCCCCTTCATATAGCCTACTGCAAGTCAAACTGCCCCCTTCCACAGACCCTGACCCCCCAAACATTGAGCAGAAGTCTTCCCAAATTACCCCACAACTGCCCAAGTGAGCATGCTCATTCCTGTGTGAGCTGAGCTCAATCTCAACATAAATAAATACATGCCACTGGTTGTAGAGAATTGCTAATAACTGCCATTGGCATAGCACTAAAATTTTACAAAAATTTTTTAGCTACGTTATCTTATGAATCCCTATAACAACTTTGTAATGGATGCATTATAATTACTATTCCCATTTTACTGATAAATGAATAGGCTCAGATGCTGGAAAGATTGAGGGCAGGAGGAGAAGGGGATGACAGAGGATGAGATGGTTGGATGGCATCACCAACTCAATGGACATGGGTTTGGGTGGACTCCAGGAGTTGGTGATGGACAGGCAGGCCTGGCATGCTGCTGTTCATGGGGTTGCAAAGAGTCGGACATGACTGAGCGACTGAACTGAACTGAATAGGCTCAGAAGGATTTGGAATTAAAAAAAAAGAAAAAACAAATAAACAAAAAAACAGGCTTAAAGAGGTTAAATAACTTGCTTCATACCACACAGCCAGGAAGTAGCAGAGAGACAATAAAACCCTCTGGTTCTAATTCTAGCAATGTTCCTATTACACCTTGAGAAATTTCCACATACATTCAAAATAAATATTTGATAATATGTCACAGCAGAGATGGTGCAAATAGTTCTTTGAAGTGAGAAATACAGGAATTTCATTCTTCCAAAGGTTAATATTGAGTTGGCCAAAAAGTTTGCTCGGGTTTTTCTGTTAAATGTTCCATAAGATGGTTGTTCTACTGGAGACCCCTACAACTTTGTTCTTTTTTCATTTCAAACACACATTCTTTCTTTCAGTTTTGTCTCATGAGTGGAGTTCCATACCACTGTCTTCCGCCTTACACTGATAGCTCTGACTTTGCCTGGAGAAGGAAATGGCAACCCACTCCAGTGTTCTTGCCTGGAGAATCCCAGGGACGGGGGAGCCTGGTGGGCTGCCGTCTATGGGGTCACACAGAGTCGGACACGACTGAAGCGACTTGCCAGTAGCAGTGTAGAGTGAAGAACCATTTATCTGTGATAGCTCTGTACTCCAACTATCCTGAGGATTCACTTGCAGTCTGAGATTGACTTCAGGTCATGAGTAGCTGAGAGCCATGGAGGGGGAAACTGGAGAACCTCGTTCCTAGATCACCGGAGCTACCAGCAGTAATGTTCTACCATGAACGACTCTACAGGAAAGCCAAAATCAGATTAAATTTATATCCTTAGGTATCCCTCTCTTTTCTATTACATACCTATTTCTATTTCTTCCTGCATTTGGTCTTACTACTGTATTTGCGTCATAAATGAATATCATTAGAAAAGTTGGTTTAGCAAATGTTAGCATCAACTACATTGATAATATCATTTATAACTCTGTGATTGAAAAAATGTTTTAGATTTGAGTGACATCAAGTTTTACAACCACTAAGACATATATATTATAGCCTACCCCGCAGAAAAAGACACCATTAAAATATACTGATAACAATATATTAGCATACATGTTACATGTATGTATTATACCAAAATATACCCAATTTATATCCAGAGAAGCTCGTTATTCTAACATAAAACACAGGTACTTGGTACTGAGCTCTGACTCTTGTCCTACTGGGATGCAGGAATATCTGGACAGGGACTTCCCTGGTGGTCCAGTGGCTAAGATGCCGTGCTTCAGAAGCAGGGGGCCAGGGTTTGATCCCTCATCAGGGAACTAGATCCCACATGCTGCAACTAAGACCTGGCACAGCAAAAAAAAAAAAAAAAAAAGAATATCTGGATAGTCCTTTTTCACTATGATATGTTTGATACCAAGATTAGAAGAGGAAAGACAAAAAGAAAAAAAATTTTTCTTTTTGATGGTGAGTATTTTGGTACATTGGTCTTTAATTTACTATGTGGGTATATGTATATATCCTCACTGGAAACTCCAGAACTATCTACCTGCCTCTGAGGATTGACAAAGTTGGATACTATTGTGGCCCAAGAGATAACAGGGGTTGAATGCAGGATCTGTGCAATTGCCCTCGATAGATGGTAGGAAAGAGAACTGAAACTTGTGACTTAAGTTACTCAAGGTTTCTGGGGAAGATTGGCAGTGAGCACAGCACAAAAAATGACTCTTAGAAGCATTGGACCTTGGTAGGGACAGGGGCAGATTTGGGAAAATGAAAATACAATACAGCAGATGAAACATGCCGAGTCTACCTACATAGTTCAGGAAAACCCAGGTTGCAGGGAGTCAACGTGCATTCAGAAGAGGATCTTCAACTAAGGGCCACATCCAGTGGAAAGAGAAAGAAAGGTAGGAAAATACAACTCAGCCAATCAGGGCAGATGAACACCCACCTGAAATTCATTTCTCGCGTCTCTGCTTGTATCCTCCAGCAGGTGCGCTCTTCAAAGGGGATTGGAGACACCTGAGAAGAACAAAAAACTATTTAATGCCAGAAACAAATGCTTGGTTCTGAGTAACCAGGTCACCTCAAGACTCAGCCCTCAGCCCTCCACTCCCCCATACACTTCCTGTTTGCCCCTATCTGCTCCTTTGCTGATATACTAATAACTTCAGAGAGTGTGCCTCCTGCCTCGCGTGCAGCTCACACCAGGCATGACTCCATGATATTTCCCTTGGATGGCTTCTGCTCATCACAAACTCCACATTGCAAGCTGACTCTGTTCAGTCCTGGCCACACTTCCTCTTCTAGAAATATTTTCCTCTCTTTATTCACAGGATACTGTGCTCCTGGCCATAAAAGCTTATGTCTTCTTTGAGTCATTTTGCTCATTTTCATATCCAGTCAATCTCCAAGTTCTGTCAAGTCTTCCTCAAATAACTTTTTTTTTTCTTTTTTTTCTCTCCATTTCTACTGTTGATCCCTGCTGACTTGGATTACACTTCAATCTCTTAACAGTTTTCTCTATGACCTTGCTCACTCCATTTTGCCTGACCTATCGATGCCAGAACATTATTCTTTAAACACTTAAAAAGATCGTGTTGAAAAACTTCCAGAGACTTTATTTTACCAATGGAATAATGACTGCATAAGACCACACAGTTCATTAGGGACACAGTTTATGGCTGGAGCCCAGGATTTTTTAACCTCAGTTCCAATACATTTTTTACTAAAGTATATACACTGAGTCCTAAGAATTCCAGCATAGAATGCATTATCTGTCCTATTTTCTCCCAAACTGCTTTAGTTTCTCTGTACTTTGTTTTAATCTGTAATTTGTCTTAATTCTTTTCGGAAGTAGGAGGGATGTTAAAATTTAAGTAAAGCAAAACAAATATTGGTCAAAATAAAAATCCTGTATTCATAGACAGCCAAAACTACATCAAACAGGTGGAACCACCCCTTCTCTTTTTCAGAGACAAGTTATACTGAATTTGGTTTCACAAGTCCATTCCAGATGATTTCTGACTGGGGATTCTCTTTCCATTGACCCCTGCTTCCAGAGAGAGCGTCTATTCTGAACACTCAAGCTGGAGCTAGCTCTTGGTGCTGAGCTCTGATTCTTGTCCTACTGGGATTCAAGAATATCTGAATGGTTCAATATCTCAACATTGTAGAAGAATGGAATTCCATCTATCCAGGGAAAGTTGGTTAAAATCCCATCTTAACAAATTTCAAATTGGACTTGGAAACTTCTAACAAAATTATAAATTCTTCACTTGGCCTTAAGAAACCTCCTGCAAGGAGCCTGTAGCAGGGGGATTGGCAAGCAAAAGCAGGGAACTGCAAGGATAGGAGCTCTAGAGCTGGGACCTCACAGACACTCGGGGAAGATGCTCTCCCTGAATCCTAAAGCCGGCTCTGGGCTCAGTCTTCTGAGAGCCAAAGACCTTATATAGCCCATCTTGGGCATAATAGTTGTCTTAACTATTAGTGGACTTATTTCTTACACCACTCACTTATAACAAATGAGACACCAGTTTAATATACAAAGCCCTTATTTGGCAATTTTCATCTTCAGTGCACTTTCCAAATGTTAACCAATTAATCTGCTTGACAGTGCTCCCCTTAACAGTGGTGCATGTTTTATGTTCATAAGCTCTTGGATATTTCATTTCTGGGTCTTTTTTTCCTGTCTTCTTCCAAGGCCAAAGTAGTGAGGTTCTTTGCTGATGTGGTGCCCGTTCTCTTTTTACAACCTAGATGCCCTCATGGTGGTAGATGATCAGATGAGGAGATGAGATGAGGATGTCGGAAGGAGAGAAAGAGGGAAAGAGCCTCACCCCTATGAATAGCAGAAATGCCACCCAGCAAAAGACCCTGCCTTCAGGGAGCCGCTGCCTCTGATGGCGCCACCAGGATTTCCCTAGCTCCTGAGTGGTTAACAAGTATTTAGTGAGTGCCTACCATGTGCCAGGCCCCTGTTCTAAGGACTAGGCATAGAGCAGCAAACAAGATCTCAGTCTTTGCCCTCCTGGAGCCCCAGTATGAGAAACTTCAAGATCTACCGTGCATATCTCCCTCAGGCAGTTTCATAACTTTGTCTTCTTCTTCTATGGCGTTTCTCAGGGAAATGAACTCCTCACATTTATTTTTCATGGAGCAAACACAACTTAATTAATTCTAAAGCTTTCTTTTGCAAGCCTCAATATCTACTCCCAGGAATCAGTGTCTGAATCTGCACCCTTACCCTCTAGATAACTAGTTCTGGAGATTTTAGGGTTATGAACACTGTTAAGAATCTGATGATAACTATGCATCTAATCAACAGAAGGAACATATATGTATCATAAACATATACAATATATAGATATAGATATAAATGGGTTTCCCTGGGGGCTCCGTGGTAAAGAAGCTGCCCACCAATGCAGGAGACCAGGATTCAATCCTTAGGTCAGGAAGATCCCCTGGAGAAGGAAATGGCAACCAACTCCAGTATTTTTGCCAAGAAAATTCCATGGACAGAGGAGCCTCATGGGCTATAGTCCATGGGGTCACAAGGAACTGTATACAACCGAGTGATTGAGCGTGCATGCATATAAATACATACATACATACACATATGTGTGTGCCGTGCTAATGCCCATGCACTCCAGGTTAAAGAGCATGATCTAATCCAGCAATATTACTATTTTAAAGATTTCATTTTATTTAGGTTTCAGCTGCCGCAATTAGATTTTACACTTTGGAGAATGCCAGTTATAATCATCACTGATTCTCATAGGCAAGTGTCTTCACTTCTCTGACCTTTTAGAGCATTTTAAAAAAATGAAGTATGGTTGATTTATAGTACTGTATTAGTTTCAGGTATACAACATAGTGATTCAAAATTTTTATAGACTATATTTCATTTACAATTATTATAAAATAGTGGCTATATTCCTGTGCTGTTCAATACATCATTGTAACTTATTTATTTTATTCATAGTATATACCTCTTAATTCCCTACCCCTATCTTGCTTTGATTATTTATTTGAATTATTTTAGCTTTTACTAGGGCAGGACTAAAAATGCACAGAGCACTCTAGCTGTGGATATACTGTTCTTTTCGAGAATATAATATTGGCTTCTGCATCATTTTTAATCTTTTAGTTGAATCTGTACATTGTCTTCAAGGTATAGTCTATAATGATGGCATGCTCCATGTTCTAGACGGTGATTAAAACTGTAGAATCCATCATTTTTTTAGGATAATTGGTCTTACACTCCCCTGAATATATTCTCTTATACTTGCATATAAAGAATTTCATCTGCCAGTTTTCTGCTCCCATATGCAGTCTTGTGAAAATTTCAGTTTCCCCTGCATAAATGGTATAATATTTCATTATTAAAAAGAACTTAGTGTCATGTGCAAACCTGAGAATTTTATTGTAAACAGTCTCTTGTTAACATCTTAGCATTCATTTGTGAGTTGGTACAATTTAAAAAGTATTTTTCCTTTCCCTTTTCTCCTTTTTCTGGAGCCAGTGTCAGTTCTCTTCTAAGATAAAACAGTTAATTAAATTCTGTGTTTGGTCCCAAATAATATATGGCAGAATATCAACAGTGGACTTTTCTCGTTAGCTGGATTATGGATGATTTTAATTGAATTCATTTTGCTTCTCTGTTTTCCACATTTTCTACAAAGAATATATATTGCTTTTGTAATTAGAAATATTAAATAGGCAGTTTTTCATGGAATTGTAACCCGCCCGGGCTTACTGAGCATTTAAATAGAGAACATTTACCACATGCTTCCTTCAAAATATTAGGCAGGTGTAGTCTCGCTTTCATAAACTGTCTTGCCTTACTCTGTAGACTGTCTCTTTCTTAAATGTACAGGGAATTGTATCCTCCGGTCTTTACTCGTAAATGCTTGTCACATTAGCAGCCTGCCGGTCCTCCATTAAATTGACCCGTCTACACAAGTTTCAGTGGATCCCAAATTTCACCCTTGAATGTCTTCTAAACTCTTGGGGAGAGCCCATTTATTTCCAGTGATTACTCAAGTTCGGGAAAGAAAATTGTGACAAAATGCATTATTGATTCAGCCACGACATCTAGTGTATTTATTGCTATTTGATTTTGTACTTGTGACTGATCTGCTTCAGAAGTTAATTTAGGAGTGAGACTGTCACTAATGCTTTTCTTTATAAGCTGATTCATTCTTCTATCTCCTTTTCAGACCTGCATGGACTTTTAATATTGTGATCATCAATCAATTGGTCTCATTGATTCTCTTGCTATCTCTCTGGCTCCCCTGTTTCTAACAAGTATTTTAATACTGGGGTTGATTCCTCAGATATGTGCCCTGGTTCTTTTTGAGCTTAAACTTTTTTTTTCTGCTATATATTACGCATATTCATTGCATTTTTTCCTGCTATATATTATGTCACTTATATTTTTCTATTCGGGCACATTTATTTTCCGTATGATGCCTTTAAAACAATGTATTTTTATTTTTAAACGTCATTTAGATTGCAGGTTATACAGAAATAAGCTGCAGGTTGGATTTGGCCTGAAGTGAAGTCGCTCAGTCGTGTCCGACTCTTTGCAACCCCGTGGACTGTAGCCCACCAGGCTCCTCCGTCCATGGGATTTACCAGACAAGAACACTGGAGTGGGTTGCCATGGATTTGGCCTAACAGGCTGTAATCTGCCAAAGTCTGATCTAGATATTTAAGTATTATATTTTCTACCCCAGTGATTCTATCATATTTCCTTGGTCCATAAATCCCCGCAACTTGTTTTCATTTAAGAGGCCCTAAAATACAAAGCCACATCCCCTCCTGTGTGCCTGCACCATATCCTTCCAAGACAGAGTTTTTGTTTGGCAGCAGGAGGCTATCTGGTTCCTTCTTTGCTAATTACATCATAGCTCTCATTTGCTGTCAACGTCTTTCCTCCTGGCATTTGGTCTGATAAGTCTTTATTGTTTATTTGAAACAGTTTTGCATGCTGAATTGATCTTTCACCACTTCTCCCATCCACTAGTTCTTAGATTACACCATCCTTATTTTTCTCAGATATGTTCTCCACTTCCTCCTTGATTGCTTTATTTGAATCTTGGATAATTCACGTATGTTTTCAGCCATTTCCCTCTCTATTATTCAATTTTAAACTTTCTGAAATTTGAAAAGTATCCTTAACAGTCTGGTGCTATTTCACCTCAGATAGTAGTAGCCCATTATTTATTTTATTTTATTTTTTTCTGTGTGGATTCTGACTTTCCAAAAGATATCCTGGTTCTTGGTGAATCTACAAATCTCTTTCTTATACCATTATTTTATCTATATGTTCTGGCTCTGTAAGTCTGCTCTCTTGAAAATTCATCCTAGAATCTACCTTACTTCAGGATATTGGACTGAAGCTGTTTTGTAACTTAAATTTGACTCAGGTGTGATTCAAATTGAGTCCCTATAACTATCATTATTAGCATTCTTCATCCTAGAGAAGTTTGGTCAGGGCAAGATGACACTGGAAATTTCTTAGGAATTGGATTCTAACTAAAGGTCAACTTCTTTTCTCATTATTTAGATATTAGATATTTTTATTTGATGTGGTGAAAATAGCTTTGAAATAAGATTCAAGAGATTGGAATTTTTATTCTAGTTACATGAACTTAACTGAGTGAAACCAGTCTGGATCTAAAGTTTCCTCAACTGAAAAATGAAGAATTTGTTGCAGTTGGCTTCCAAGTCTGTCTCCAGCATTCTGAGGCTCTATAACAAACTGTATATTAGGCATAATGATGTGCCTAAATGGGATAAGAACTGGCACATAGAGATACAACTTTTAGGACCATGACACTTTCATGTGAAGTAGAATCTGAAGTTTTAATTGCTTAATTCTTTGATGGAAGATTTTTTTCAGTGATTATGAAAATGACTATGTCTGTCAGGACTATAACTTTGAACTTGGAAACTTGAACTTTGAAAATTGCTCCCTTGACTAGGTATGTGATGAATCTGAGGCACTGAACAGCAGAAAGCAGACTCTTCCCAAAATGAGAAATAATTAATTCTTCCAGGACCCAGAATTAATTACAAAATTTTACTACAGTAATATCAGTTTAAAAAATACAGAATTATTAGTTTCTGAACACTAGTTCTAATTATGGTTTCATGATATTCAGTGTATGCTATTTCAGTTCCAGAGTTCAAACTGGTTTTGACTTCTTATTCCCAGAGTCACACTTCATAAGAGAAACAACAATCCATCAGAAAAGATCTCTCTTTCCTCTGGGTCCTCAGACCCAGGATTCTGTTTCTTAATATAAAGCAAGGTGTTTATGTAGAAGAAATAAGACTTGAATTAAGAAGGGTTTCATTCGGTTTTTGCATTTGGTATCTCTGTTGATAGAAATGAGATGATTAAGAAATATGATTTCTAGTTTATTTTAATATTAATGTACTTAATAACCCCAAATTCTACCTTTAATAAAAATAGAAAATATAGAATGCTTTCTTAATATGTCTTGTACACTGGACACATTTTGCTGGTAACAGGCAGCCTCTGACATATGTGTTATCTCCATGTACACCAGCAGTGCTACTGAAAATGCACAGTGGGTCTTACTTCGGCTGAGACTTTGTCTGTGATGTTGCGTATTGATGTTCATCTTCTGTCGATGGTTTTGCCTCCAGACTCCTGACAGCTTACTTTTGTTCTCTGAGTCCAGCTTTGGTCCCCCTTTTTGGGGTCTACTGTCTATGACCCAGGCTGATACCACATCCAGAGACTGGTGCAGACAAACTGGAGAGTGTTCTGATCTTACAAATTTAACTTTGAACAAAGAAAACATGTTATGACACAGAGGCTTTATCTGAGATGGTGACTGCTAGATGCGAAAGTCAAGTAGGAAGAAGTCGTCTTCTGAATGTAAAATTGCTTGGCTTATATGCGGGTACAATTGTTGGGTGAATCACTGGGCAAATACCCATTCAAGGCATATATAAGTGATGAGTAGAGGACAGGAAAGAATCTACTTAAAATAATAAATCTGATTTCACCTACAGGAGGGGCTAGATTAGTCAAATTCATTAAGACAGAAAGTAAAATGGTGGTTGCAAGGGGGTGGGGAAGGGGAGGAAGTGAAGAACTATTTAATGGGGACAGAGTTTCAGTTTTACAAGATGAAAGGGTTCTGGAGATGAATGATAGTGATGGTTGTAGAATAATGTGAATTTACTAATAATCCTGAACTCTACCCTTAAAAGTAGCTAAGATGATACAGTTTTTGTATATCTCACCACAATGAAAAATGTAAATATTAAAAATCATTGTCTTTAGTTTATTAGGCTTTGGATAGGTGTTTTCTGCTCTTATAAAAATCCATTCCTATAAAAATCCATTGTATCAATTCTTTTATCTTATGACCTTGGTGACTTATTCTCCTAGGAAATGGATCTCCTGATAGTTGAAATTATTAGGCAAGGAGAGGTGAGATGGTTACTGGAAGGGTGTCCAGTATGTCATAGACATTTCAACTTCAAGGTTAACTTTAGCATTTCCCCAAACCATAGAAATAAATTAATTACCAAAGGACTTACTAATTCTAGCATATGGAACTTTGTTCTCTTTCTCTTTTTAATTTGAAATATTAAAATACCTGGGAAAACTAATAGCAATTTCACATTTCATCAGCTTCATTCAGAATGTTCTCCATCTTAAAATTTCTTATAACTCATATAAAACCCATTTGCCCAGCTCTTTAAGTTTGATAGCTATTAATTACCAGTATAATGAGCTTATTTAAAATACATAGAACAGAAATCCCAAATCAACTGTATTTTCTCAAAATTCAGGTATTTCTGGGCATATCTGCATGACTCAGAGTGTAGAACATGTACCTAGTTATTTCAAGGACCAGAGAAGGAACCTGGAAAATTAGAAGCTCAAGTTGTTTGGTCCAGGATGTTGGCATTTGAGGAAGTAAATACATAACACTCCTTTCTCTTCCATCTGGTTTGAAACCAAATAATAAAGTGAAATAAGGAGCTGGAGGAGAAAACAGCAGTTTTGGGAGTGTTTTGTTGTTTTGTTTTTTGTTGCTGGAGAACATGGCTTAGGAGCAGCAATGTGAACTTCCATCCTGAATCTCAGAATCAGACAAACACCCACCCAGTCACAGGGAACGTTGCAGGGTCCCTGTGTAGGCATAAAGCTTTTGTGGCAAGCCTTACATGGGCTTCCCTGGTGGCGCAGAGGTTAAAGCATCTGCCTGCAGTGTGGGGGACCTAGGTTCAATCCCTGGGTCAGGAAGATCCCCTGGAGAAGGAAATGGCAATCCACTCCAGTATTCTTGCCTGGAGAATCCCATGGACGGAGGAGTTTGGTGAGCTACAGTCCATGGGTTGCAAAGAGTTGGACACGACTAAGCGACTTCACTTTCACTTTCACTTAGCACATGGAAGGCATACCACATGTGTTCTCTATCAGCAGAGGTTGTCCATGACTAGTGCCTACTCCCAAGCTTGCCAATCAGATAACACAAGCCTCCTTCTTAGAGAAGAGTGAGTGAGGAAGTAGGGTGTATCCAAACCCACCATTGTCCCTGCAGGGGGAAGATGAAGCTGGGGGAGGAGGCTTCTCTCCTCCAACACTTAACCGCTGCAGCACAGAGGGGGTCATCAGTATCTTCAAAGCTGTTTCTGAACTGAGCCCAGCACTTGCCACACAGACTCTTCTCTGGTCCAGTTTCCAGTGACCAAAATCTAAAAATCGAGCCAAACAAAACAATGTAGGTTATTGAGAACACAGGCCTCAGTAACACTGGATTTTGTGCTTAGGCAGGAACTGGTGGCCCCAGTCCACAATGACACCAGCAGTCTGGCCTTTGGGGGCAGCGGCCTTCATGGTAACGTTGGCAGACACATCAGTAGCAGTAGTGACAGCTGGAAATAATAAAAAACGATAACCATTGTAAAAGCCAGTATTAATAAGCCTATACTGTGTGCCAGGAATCCTGTTCAACAAGTCACATGCATTGTATCATCCTTTTAAATTCTCTTTTTTATGAAAATTTACATCCTAAAAAGTAGAGAGTCTGAATAAGGATTATCCATAAGCCCATCATCTATATTTTCTATATTTGCATCTGTTTTATTTTGGTGGAAGTAATTTAAGTTACAGATATCATGACACTACACTCTTAAGTACTTCAGTAAGCACCTCCAAAATATAAGGACATTTTCTACATAACTATAACATTATTATCATCCTTGACAATTCCCTAATATCTAAAACTTAGTGCATATTCAAATTTCCCCAGTTCTTCCCCGTAAATATCTTTATAGCTCTTTTGTTTAAATCAGAATTAAATTGTCACATTTACTATGTTTCTTTAAATATCTCTTGCTCTAGAAAAATCCTCCCAATCTCTGTTTCATTTTATTTATTTATTTTTACAGTTCAACATTGCTTTTCCTTTTCTTCAGCAATCATGACTCTGGCTTGAAGAGACCAGGTCCATTATCTTTAAAATGTCCCTCCTTCCGTATGTGTCTGATTGTTTTCTGTGGTGCCAACTAACCTATTCTCTATGCCCTGTATGGAAAGATCCAATCAGATTTAGGTTAAACATTCTGGCAAGAATACGTCATAGGTGTCGTTGTGTATTTCAATTACGATAGGTGGTACCTAATTTTTGGTTGGTCCACCGTGAGTGATACTAAAATTTATCACTGGGTTAAGGTGGTAACAATCTGATCTTCCTGTGGAGGCATTTATCCTCTGAGCCTCACAACTGTGGTCATTTTACAAAATTGACTGGCCTCTGAATGGTAGAATGGGTAGATTCTGTGCTCAAATCCCTCTTATTCTGCCTCCTATCAGCCATGTCTTTAACTCAGGTCAGAGGCATGATCTTTTACAAGTAATACATTGGCACCACAGTGAGCTGGCACAAGAAGAGAGGAAAATGGCTGAGAACTACTCTGGGTATTCCAGACCCATCTGATAGAAATTTATAAGTGAAAAATCAAAAAAAAAAATTGTACACTGGAATCAGAAATTTAAAGTTTTTGCTTACATTCTTACTCTTAGGTTATTTTGGCCTGGAAAAACATGGGTAGACAAAACCAAGTGTGCTAATAATAATTACTTTCCTTCCCTTTATGGTATAGACGAGAGAGTGAGTAGGTTACCAGCTACTGTCAGATAAAGGATGCTGGCACAGCCTGCCTCGGGCCGTTTGTTAAGTGTTGTTTCCCTATTTGATGGTAAGCCCTCTGAGGTCAGGTTTAGGTGTTTTGTCTTTCAGCAATGATATTTATGTGGAAAGAAGCTGGTCTTTGGAGTCAGACCTAATTCACCTTGAATATGGGTAATTGTCTCGATGTGTTGTGTGACCACGTGCACATGGTTCAATCTTTGAGTTGAAGTTTCATTGCCAGAAAGATGGGGTAATGATACATGCTTCACAGATTTTGCTATAAAGATCCATTCATTCATTTATTGAACAGATGTTTACTGAGCGTGTTCTATCTGCCAAGCCCAGAACTAGGAAAAGAGGATAGAGTATTGATTATAAGATAAAATCCCTGCTCTTGTGGAAATCTATGGTTGAGATGTGATAACAAGTGAAACATTTAGCATCATCCCATGGTTCTAGCACAGAGTGATGCTCAGAGCTGATTATTTTCTTTGCCTTCCTCTGAGTTGTACTCAATGCCCAGCACTAGCACTGGTCCACACCGTGCAGGGCAAGGGGTGGGCTGGGGGGAGTCAGTCAATTAGGACTTGAATGGACAAGGAAAACATCCAGAGGCTCCTCTATACTGCTGAGAGTGGGATGTGAATTCAAAGGCCTCTACTAGCTCAGTTCTGTAGTCCAAAGTGTAGCTTTGACGTGGAGAAAGTCATAGAAATAAGGAAGTGGAGACTTCCTAATTGAGTGTGTCAGGAAAAGAAGGTAAAATATATATCATCTATGTAAATAAAATGTTAATATAGGGATAAATACACATACTCACAGTCATTCTGGAGAGAGTGGCTAAATTCTTAGAACATTTCCCATTAGACCCTAATAGCTCAGTTGGTCAAGAATCTGCCTACAATGCAGGAGACCCCAGTTCGATTCCTGGGTCAGGAAGATCCGCTGGAAAAGGGATAGGCTACCCACTCCAGTATTCTTGGGCTTCCCTGTGGCTCAGCTGGTAACAAATCCGCCTGCAATGTGTGAGACCTGGGTTTGATCCCTGGGTTGGGAAGATCCCCTGGAGAAGGGAAAGGCTGTCTACTCCAGTGTTCTGGCCTGGAGAATTCCATGGACTGTATAGTCCAGAGGGTCGCAAAGAGTCGCATATGACTGAGGGACTTTTACTTCACTTCACTTCCCATCAGAATCTGGATCATTGCAGCAACTCCTTTGAAATCCACACCTTCTCCCTACAATTCTAATTCTCTCTTTAGAAGTGTTTTTCCTGCCCAACTGGACGATAGTCTCCTTGCAGACAGCATTGCTGTCTTACACATCATTTTGCCCAACTCAGCAGCTGCGGGCATAATTCATGCTCAGGGAGCACTTAGACCCACGTCATAATATAGGATTAACTATTCCGAGGAGGCCAGGGTCTGGTCAGCATGTAATCTGTTTCAGATGGATATGTGACTTTAACATAAGCCTGCATGGTTCTTTGAGACATTGCATTTTGGCCACTGTTACTATTCCACACCTCCAAGCATTTTCTGCTAAAGAAGCTGACTGAGCAAACCCATGGAGATATTTTTCATTTCCTTTGATGGAGCATAATGCCTTCGTATATAAACACAATAACACAGTCATCACATATGCACTTACATTATTGTAGCGGCTGTGTACTCAGCAATACTCTCGGCCAGGCAAGGAGCCCAGGCGTTTTATTTTCCATTCTGATCTAAATTATGTTCATAATAAAAGAGTTTTCAATCAAGGTAAATACAATTTCATCCCAGCCTAACATCTACATTCCTGCTCTCTTTCAGTCTCTCTCTCCCCCACTTTTTTTCCCCCTTTAATTCTAGGTCACTCACCCTGCCACGTGGGAGAGATTCTCCTCTTGTGGGGATAACAGCCTGCCTCCTCAATGAACTATAACAACAGCTCTAAATGCATCTCCTGTAACATACCTCTGTGATTTGCAAAAGTGGGAATAAATCAAAGCCAGGAAGAGATGCCACGTTAAGCCAGAAGCTAAATGTTACATCATGTAGCGCGAGGCTAAGGGAAGAGAGAACCTGCTTTTTCCTGGCAGCACAATATCTTTGTGCTTGTTACCTCCACCACAGCCCCATTAAAACAATCATTTGGAATCTGCGGGAAATTGTCACCTCTTTCTTTTCTGCCATGGCAGCTGGTACTGGAGGTTGCAGACAAAGCTCATTCCCTTCAAGGTTCTTAACACACATGCGAAAAGGAAAATGAAGCTTAATTTGTTAAAAAAAGAAAAAAAAGTGTCAGCTTACCCTCAGGCTCAGCGCAGGCACCAGGGGAAAGAAAAAAAAAAAAGCAAAGATAAATGCCTCGAGGTGAACTGGCACCAACTCTTAATTCTCCACTCACTCGGCTGCTCTTCTGTATGTATCGCATTAATCATGCCGGATGGAGAGACATTTCCAAAACTTAAGCAATTTTCGAACCAAGATGCACCATTAAGGAAAAACACAATAGCATGACTTTATTTTGGGATGCTTTCTTTGTACCAGCAGTGAATCTCAAAAATGTGCTGCAGATGTTAGTACAAATAATGAATACCTGGGTGGGGATGGGAGGGAGAGGCGGGAGGAAATTGACAAATGTAAGAAAAGGAAAGGCAACTGCCCTCCCTTTTCTCTTCCTGTGACCTTCCCCAGGTCACAGGAGCAGGGCTGGGGCTTTCCATTCGTTGAGATCTGCCCTGGTTCTTGGACCAAATCAGACAACAGACGGGCTGACTATTGCAGCTTCCCAGAGCCCTGTGACGTCCCTGGGCTCCCATGTGCTTCACTGCTGAGACCTGAGCGCCGTTTCAGTTCTCACCACCTTGCCATCCTCAAGTGAGTCCATGCATCTCTGCTTCTGACACCCAATCCTGCAGCCACTGCCCTGGTTGCTAGGTTTGAAGCTCCTGTTGATGACACTTGTCATCCTCAATCCAATGTGCTCCCCATCTGGGTTTTCCACTACCTTGGTCTACGTTCCTTCCGGAGATGTGTCTATCTCTTGGAAGTCTTAATGTCCACTGTTGCCTGACCCATGGCCCTTCTTTGGGCATGACACTTGTCTTCTTGCCCAGCTGCTCTTGCACGTAGACTGAGCCTGTCTTCTAGCCTGCTATCTGCTCTAGTTTTAGAGGTTTGTGCCAGATCTTGTCTCATATTTTCTTTCCATATTGTGTTTTTGCCATACTCTGACCCTTACTTCAAAGTTTAAAGAGAGTAAGTGACTAGAAGCAGAGTGGAAGGTCCTAGAACTCGATGTGACAGTAGCTATGTGACGGTGGCTAAGACAGAGCATTTGGAGGATTAGCAAAGGACATCCTTGTGAACTGGAGGTGTGTCATCTTAAAAATCCAAATCTCACATGACTGAGCAAGTGATCATGTGTGTTGGGAGATGGCAGTGATGGGAGACACTGAGCGTCTGGGTCTCTTTCATTACAGACTTTTGGAAATTTTCTACAGTTATTGTTGAGATGAAAGCCAAGCTTCCTTGACACAGGTGCAATGATGAATTGAACATGCTTTCCTGGGTTCCAGAAAACCAAGTTTTTTCTAACCCTCACCTTTAATATATGGGACAAGTGTATAAACCCTGAAGAAGGATGAACCTGGGAACCTACTGTCCATCCATTGAGGACGATCCATACATCCCTTGATAACTTGAGGAGTCATCCCTTGCTTAGCAGAGAAAAAAAAAAATCTACCAAGAAAGTTTTAATATTATAAAATATGTCAAGTGCATGCAAAATTACAGTTTATGTAATACACAATTAAAAATCCAATTTAAGAAATAAATATAACCAAGATTATTGGGGTCCTTCATTGTTTTCCTATTATCAGAAATAATTAGTGTTCTGAGTTTGAGTGTGTAATTTAATTTCTGTACATTTACATCTATCTGATTATGTGTGTATATGAGTAAATAATATTGTTTTGTATGTTTTTTAATCTTGTTGAATAGTTCCACACTATATCTATTCTTCAATAACTTTTTTCCCCTCAATATGATTGTGAGACTTATTCATGCTCTAATTCTGGCATCGAAAAACTATGCCCCATAGGACAAATCTAGTTGGTGCTCGTTTTTATACACCCCTTGAGATTATACTCCATTTAAAGTTATCACAAAATAATGGATATATTTCCCCTTTCTGAATAATATGTTGCTTGCCTATTTTATGCACAGTAGTTTGCATCTTTTAATCCCATAACCCTATCTTGTGATCTTGTATTTTTTTAGGTCAAACTCCAACACGAATCTCACAGAACTAAAATCAGGGTGTTGGCAAGGCTATGTTCCCTTCTGAAGGCTCTGAGGAGAACCTGTATCCTTGTCTCTCCCAGCTTCTAGGGGAGGCCCACATCCTTTGGCTTGCAGCCCCTTCCTCCTTCAAAGCCATCCATCACATTCCAACTTCCACTTCTTGACTCTGACCTTTCTGTCTCCCTCTTCTACTTTTAAAGTCCCTATGATAAAACGTGGCCTGTCCAGGTAATCTAAGATGATCTTCCCATTTCAGGAGGATCATCTCAAGCTAACCATCATTCCATTCAGAATTTTAATGGCCCTTTGCCAAAACACCTCACAAGTTCTAGGGATTAAGATGTGGACACTTTCAGGGCCTTATCTCACCTACCACAAGTCATCTAGTGAGCTTTTTTCTTTCAGTTATCATATTTTTAAGTTCTGAAATTTGCATTGGGTTCTTTTTGTGTCTTTTGTGTCTTTGCTGAGACTATTCTTCCATTTGTTTCAGAGTGATTGCAGTTGCCTGTTGGATCCTTTAGATGATAGCTGCTTTAAAATTCTTGTTAGATAATTCCAACATTTGTGTCATCTCGGTGTTGGCATCTGTTGATTTTCTTTCCTCATTTGAGTTGAGATTTTCCTAGTTCTTCGTATGACAAAAATTTTGGATTGTGTCCTGCACATTTTGAGTGTAATGTTATGACACTCTGGTTCTTATTTAGATCTTCTATTTTAGCTGGCAGTTAACAGGTTTAGGTTCAGAACACACAGCCTGGCCCACTTCTGTGGTTTGTGGTTCCAATATCAATTTAGTTTTTAAAGCATTTGCAATTCTATTCTGGTATGCTTCATGTGTGCAACCTAGAGGCTGATGTGAAACCTGGATAATATTCCTCACCAGAGTTCAAATCTCAAATCATTTGCTGTTGTTTCTGGTTGACCTCTTGGGAATTTGCCCAGGACTTCATACATAGATTTTTTTTTTTTAAGTGAACAGAACCCTATTAGAGAAAGAACCTGACTTTAATTATTTTTAAGGTTTTTTTTTTTTTTTTTAAATGCGGACCATTTCTAAAGTCTTTATTGAATTTGTTACAATGTTGCTTCTATTGTTTCTATGTTTTTGAGCCATGAGGCTTGTGGGATCTTAGCCCCCTGACCTGGAATCAAACTTGTACCTTCTGCATTGGAAGATGAAGTCTTAACCACTGGTCCACCAGGGAAGTCCCTTGTATATAGATTTACAAATCCTTTTCCCCAGCATTCTTAGTTCTATAATACTCCCCTTCGCACCCTCTTCCCAGACCCTTCCTCTCAACCTTTCCTAGATATTTGTTTAGGATAGGACAAGAATACATGACAAGCCCCCATCACATAGTCTCAAGGTGGAGGTGAGATAGTAGAGAAGGAGCGCCCCCATTCATGTTAGTGTGAGAAGGAAGTAGTTGATAGACTTCTATGATTTTCTTTGTAAAGTTTTCATATATTTTGCTAGGATCATTTGTGGGCACCACATATTGTTGATTCTATTCCTACACTTCAAACATTTTTAAAAAATTTGAATTTTGAGGTAAATCGGCTTGAGATTTGGAGGAAATGGCACAAGACTGTTGTTTAAAAAATGTAACAGTGACGGTCCTTTTCTTAGTTGGCAGATAACTTAGTTAAATCAGTAAATTGAGACTGGATCATTATTGAGCTGTTTTCTTTAAGATCAATCAGGGAGTTTTAAAAGTGTTTGGAATTGATAAAGATTTCTTAAAATAGCTTTTCTTTTGTTCTGTCTGAGGGACAGAACTGACAAAAAACAACTTAGAGATGCAGAATTCTTGTAATAATTGATAGGGAAAACAATCTGAGAATTGAAGAAAAGAAAAAGAAAAGAGAAAAAAATTCAGCATAATAATTACTGATGTGTCTAAGAAAACTTTCTATTATTTGGTAATGAGATGACCTATGTAGATGAAATGCATAACTAGGATGCCAACCATCTCTTGGTGAAGGGAAAGACTAGTTAACTTGATGAGCAGTCCTTTGTGCCTATTTGTGGGTCAGATTTGCTATACAGATTGCCTGAAGTTGGACTACCCATAAGCATTAACTTGGAAATTTCTATTGTACATATTCAAGGTCACCAAAGCTTGACATATGCTTTAGTGAACTGTTTTTAGGAAAAGGTAGAAGAAATAAGATGATGAAACAGTGGTTTGGGATAGGGATTTGAGGGCACTGGTGAGAAAAAGAGAAGAATTAAAGATGACTCTGATATATTCAGTGTTTTTAGAATAGGCATTTGGTAGACGATGGTGACATTCAGTTCAGTCACTCAGTTGTGTCTGACTCTTTGTGACCCCAAGGACTGTAGCATGCCAGGCTTCCCTGTCCATCACCAACTCCCGGAGCTTACTCAAATTCATGTCCATCGAGTCAGTGATTGCCACCCAAATATCTCATCCTCTGTCATCCCCTTCTTGTCCTGCCTTCAATCTTTCCCATTATCAGAGTCTTTTCCAATGAGTCATTTCTTTGAATGAGGTGGCCAAAGTATTGGAATTTCAGCTTCAGCATCAGTCCTTCCAATGAATATTCACGACTGATTTCCTTTAGGATAGACTGGTTGGATCTCCTTGCAGTCCAAGGGACTCTCAAGAGTCTTCTCCAACACCACAGTTCAAAAGCATCAATTCTTTGATGCTCAGCTTTCTTTATAGTCCAACTCTCACATCCATACATGACTAGTGGCAAAACCATAGCTTTGACTAGATGGACCTTTGTTGGCAAAGTAATGTCTCTGCTTTTTAATAGGCTGTCTAGGTTGGTCATAGCTTTTCTTCCAAGGACCAAGTGTCTTTTAATTTCATGGCTGCAGTCAGCATCTACAATGATTTTGGAGCCCCCCAAAATAAAGTCTGTTACTGTTTCCATTGTTTCCCCATCTATTTCCCATGAAGTGATGGGACAGGATGCCATGATCTTAGTTTTCAGAATGTTGAGTTTTAAGCCAACTTTTTTACTCTTTCACCTTCATCAAGAGTTTCTTTAGTTCTTCTTCTCTTTCTGCCATAAGGGTGATGTCATCTGCATATCTGAGGTTATTGATATTTCTCCCAGCAATCTTGATTCCAGCTTGTGCTTCATCTGGCCAGGCATTTCACATGATGTACTCTGCATATGAGTTAAACAAACAGGATGACAGTATACAGCCTTAAAGTACTCATTTCCTGATTTGGAACCAGTCTGTTGTTCCATGTCCAATTCTAACTGTTGCTTCTTGACCTGCATACAGATTTCTCAGTACTGAAACAAAAAAAAATGGAGGAACAACAGGTTTATGAGGAGAAAAAGAGTCTGGTTGTGGATATGTAAAATTTGAGATGATTATTATATCCCAGTGGTGGAGTAAGCAGTTGTATATATCAGACTGGAATCCAGAGGAGGAATATATGCTGGAGTTTTAGATCTGGAATTCATTGGTTCAAAACCATGGAAATGTGTGCCATCAGATGGTGTTCAAAATCATGGAAATGTCTGCTACCAGTCAAGGGTAGAGGGTAGACATGAGAAGACAAGAACTGTGGCCAAGTCCTAGGACACCCTGACATTTTAAAGTTGAACAGAGGAGCCTGAGAAGAAAACTAAGGGTCAGTATGACACCAGAGTCAAAAGAAGGGAGAAGGAGTCAACTGTTTTAGTTGCTGCTAACAATAAAAGGAGTTGAATTTCACATTTTGGAGATACACACTTTGAAAATAGTTATAGTTGTGGAGATAACAATAAATTAAGAGAGACCATTGTGGGCAATCAACCATGGAGAGTAGATTGATATTGCAATGGACACACAAACATTCATCAATAGACAAAATAAAGGACAAATATCATCTAATAAATTTTTAAAACTTGTGGACAAGAAAAGGCACCAGAACTTCCCTGGTGGTACTGTGGATCAGAATTCCCCTGCCAATGCAGGGGACAAGAGTTTGATCCTTGGTCCAGGAAGATTTCCACATGCTGCGTGTATCACAAATACCGATGCACCATGCTCAGAGCCCGAGAGCCCGAGAGCCTGAGAGTAGCTGCAGCTCCTGAGTCTATGCACTGCTACTAATGAAGCCTGCCTGCTTCCAGCCTGTGCTCTGAAGCAAGAAAAGCCACTGCACACCACAGCCAGAGAGCAGCCCCACTCACCACAATTCGAGAAAGCCCACATTCAGCAATGGAGGCCCAGGGCAGTGAAAAATAATCAATAAGCGAAAATTTTTTTTTATACACGTCGACAGTTTATTCAGATTCATAAATAACTCCAAAATCTTAAAAGTAGGAAATAAACATCTGCTCTGATAACCGAACAACTTTAGAGGCCATAAATACACATCCCCAGGGTCATCGGCGTGAGATTTTTTTCTGGGAAGATGGCTTTATCTGGAAAGTAATATACAAACAAGGTAGGAAATGAATGTGGCTTAATTTAGTTGTATTGCTGCATTTAACTCACCTGATGGAAGCATATTTATTGTTTAGTGGGTAGCAGAATGGCAGCAAGTTGATCTGTTCTTTTGATTACATCCAGTTCTGTAACCATATAGAAGCTAAGCTAGTAGCCTATGGCTGAATATGTCTTCCTGAGATTTAGATCAGCATTGTTATTGTTTTCAGATCTATCTATCTCTCTATTTCTCCATCTCTTTCTCTGTTAACTTTCTATCATCTACCTACTCATATCTACTTTGTGTCACTCTTTTTTTAAAAAAAATTTATTTATTTTGATTTAAGGATAATTACTTTACAATACAGTAATGGCTTCTGCTATACATCAACATGAAACGGCCATAGGCATACATGCCACCCTTCCTGAACCGTCCTCCTATCTCCCTCCCCAGCCCTCCAGGTAGTCACAGAGTACCTATCGGCTTTGGGTCCCCTGCAGCATACATCTAACTCCCACTGGCTATCTGTTTTACATATGATAATGTCTATGTTTCGATACTATTCTCCCAAATCATCCACCTTCTTCTTCTCCCACGGAGTCCAAAAGTCTGTTCTTTATGTCTCTGTCTCCTTTGTTGCTCTGCATGTAGGATCGTCAGTATGATCTTTCTAGATTCCAGATATATGCATTATACACGATATTTGTCTTTCTCTTTCTGACTTCACTCTGTATAATAGGCTCTAGGTTCATTCACCTCATTAGAACTGACTTAAATGCATTCCTTTTTAAGGCTGAGTAATATTCCATCATGTATAGTACCACAACTTCTTTATCTATTCATCTGCTGATGAACATATCTAGGTTGCTCCCATGTCCTAGCTATTGTAAATAGTGCTTCATTGAACACTGGGGTACAAGTGTCTTTTTCAATGATGATTTCCTCAGGGTATATGCCCAATAGAAGGATTGCTGGGTCGTATGGTAGTATTATTCCTAGTTTTTAAAGGAATCTCCATATTGTTCTCCAGAGTGGTTGTATCAGTTTGCATTCCCACCAAGAGTGTAAGAGGGTTCCCTTTTCTCTACACCCTCTCCAGCATTTACTGTTTGTAGACTCTTTGGTGATGGTCATTCTGACTGATGTGAGATGGTACTGAGAGTTAATTCTTAGGCAGGTTGATAAGGAGTCGGGAGCCCTCAAGGAGGAAGGAGTCCAGGGCTCTCAAGGAGGAGAAAGGGACAAACATTTTTTCCCTACATTCCATCATCTTGGTCACAGAAGACTTTTCTTTAAGCCCACAGCTAATGATTACACAACAAAACAATGGTCTTGCTCAGTTCAGTTCAGTTCAGTCGCTCAGTCGTGTCTGACTATTTGCGACCCCATGAACCACAGCACACCAGGCCTCCCTGTCCATCACCAACTCCTGGAGTTTATGCAAACTCATGTCCATTGAGTCGGTGATGCCATCCAGCCATCTCATCCTCGGTCGTCCCCTTCTCCTGCCCCCAACCCCTCCTAGCATCAGAGTCTTTTTAATGAGTCAACTCTTCGCATGAGGTGGCCAAAGTACTGGAGTTTCAGCTTTAGCATCAGTCCTTCCAAAGAACTCCCAGGGCTGATCTCCTTTAGAATGGACTGGTTAGATCGCCTTGCAGTCCAAGGGACTCTCAAGAGTCCTCCAACACCACAGTTCAAAAGCATCAATTCTTTGGCGCTCAGCTTTCTTCACAGTCCAACTCTCACATCCATACATGACCACAGGAAAAACCATAGCCTTGACTAGACGGACCTTTGTTGGCAAAGTAATGTCTTGGTTTTTGAATATACTATCTAGGTTGGTCATAACTTTTCTTCCAAGGAGTAAGCGTCTTTTAATTTCATGGCTGCAGTCACCATCTGCAGTGATTTTGGAGCCCAAAAAAATAAAGTCTGACACTGTTTCCACTGTTTCCCCATCTATTTCCCATGAAATGATGGGACCAGAAGCCATGATCTTCATTTTCTGAACATTGAGCTTTAAGTCAACTTTTTCACTCTCCTCTTTCGCTTTCATGAAGAGGCTTTTTAGTTCCTCTTCACTTTCTGCCATAAGGGTGGTGTCATCTGCATTTCTGAGGTTATTAATATTTCTCCCACCAATCTTCATTCCAGCTTGTGCTTCATCCAGCCCAGCATTTCTCATGATGTACTCTGCATACAAGTTAAGTAAGCAGGGTGACAATACACAGCCTTGATGTACTGCTTTTCCTATTTGGAACCAGTCTGTTGTTCCATGTCCAGTTCTAACTGTTGCTTCCTGACCTGCATATAGGTTTCTCAAAAGGCAGGTCAGGTGCTCTGATATTCCCATCTCTTTCAGAATTTTCCACAGTTTCTTGTGATCCACACAGTCAAAGGCTTTGGCATGGTCAATAAAGCAGAAATAGATGTTTTTCTGGAACTCTCTTGCTTTTTCCACGATCCAGCAGATGTTGGCAATTTGATCTCTGGTTCCTTTGCCTTTTCTAAAACCAGCTTGAACATCTGGAAGTTCACCGTTCACACATTGCTGAAGCCTGGCTTGCAGAATTTTGAGCATTACTTTATTAGCGTGTGAGATGAGTGCAATTGTGTGGTAGTTTGAGCATTCTTTGGCATTGCCTTTCTTTGGGATTGGAATGAAAACTGCCCTTTTCCAGTCCTGTGGCCACTGCTGAGTTTTCCAAATTTGCTGGCATATTGAGTGCAGCACTTTCACAACGGTCTTGCTCAAGGGTATGCTTTTCCTTAATCTCTGTACTAATGATTATAACATTCAGAAAACGAAGATCATGGCATCCGGTCCCATCACTTCATGGGAAATAGATGGGGAAACAGTGGAAACAGTGTCAGACTTTATTTTTTTGGGCTCCAAAATCACTGCAGATGGTGACTGCAGCCATGAAATTAAAAGACGCTTACTCCTTGGAAGAAAAGTTATGACCAACCTAGATAGTATATTCAAAAGCAGAGATATTACTTTGCCGACTAAGGTCCGTCTAGTCAAGGCTATGGTTTTTCCTGTGGTCATGTATGGATGTGAGAGTTGGACTGTGAAGAAAGCTGAGTGCCGAAGAATTGATGCTTTTGAACTGTGGTGTTGGAGAAGACTCTTGAGAGTCCTTGGACTGCAAGGAGATCCAACCAATCCATCCTAAAGGAGATCAGTCCTGGGATTTCTTTGGAAGGAATGATGCTAAAGCTGAAGCTCCAGTACTTTGGCCACCTCATGTGAAGAGTTAACTCATTGGAAAAGACTCTGATGTTGGGAGGGATTGGGGGCAGGAGGAGAAGGGGACGACAGAGGATGAGATGGCTGGATGGCATCACGGACTCGATGGACGTGAGTCTGAGTGAACTCCGGGAGATGGTGATGGACAGGGAGGTCTGGTGTGCTGTGGTTCATGGGGTCGCAAAGAGTCGGACATGACTGAGCGACTGAACTGAACTGAACTGAATGATTACATGACGACAACGTATCTTGCTTGAGGACATGTTTCTCCTTAATGGGAAAGGAACCTTCTGACTAATCTTGTTGTATTAGGATGTATGTTGTGGGAGTGGGTCTGGTAAAAGTATATAAGGCCTTGATAAGACTAGTTGGGGGGGCATTCTCCATCCCTCTTTTGATGTCTATGTCAGAAGTTTTCTCTGACATTCTTCACTGGAATGAAACTTTTCCACATAAAAGCTCTGAGTAATCAAGCCTGGTCCCTGATCCGGAAGCTAAACCTTCTTCAGAGATCATGAATCTGACATCATTCACCCTATCAGTACCTCATTGTAATTTTGATTTGCATTTCTCTGATAATGAGCACGGTTAAGCATTTTTTCATGTGTTTATTAGCCAATTGTATGACTTTGGTGAAATGTCTGTTTAGGTCTTCTCTCCACTTTTTGGTTGGGTTATCTGTTTTTCTGGTATTGAACTGCATGAGCTGCTTGTATATTTTAGAAATTAATTCTTTGGCAGTTGTTTCATTTGCTATTATTTTCTCTCATTCTGAAGGCTGTCTTTTCATCTTGCTTATAGTTTCCTTCATTGTGCAAAAACTTTTAAGTTTAATTAGGTCCCATTTGTTTGTTTTTGTTTTTATTTCCACTACTCTAGAAGGTGGGTCATAGAGGATCTTGCTGTGATTTATGTCAGAGAGTTTTCTGCCTATGTTTTCCTCTAAGAGTTTTATAGTTTCTGGTCTTACATTTAGGTCTTCAATCCACTTTGAGTTTATTTTTGTATCTGGTGTTAGGAAGTGTTCTAATTTCATTCTTTCACACATAGTTGACCAGTTTTTCCAGCACAACTTGCTGAAGAGACTCTCTTTTCTCCACTGTATATTTTTGCTTCCTTTGTCAAAGAAAAGATGTCCACAGGTGTGTGGATTTATCTCTGGGCTTTCTATCTTGTTCCATTGGTCTATATTTCTATTTCTGTGCCAGTACCATACTGTTTTGATCTTTATAGTAAAATAAAATCTAAAAAAATAAAAAGCACAGAGAGTTCTGAAGCAGAAAGGAGATCAGTGGTTTGACTCGAATTCTACCTTGCTCTACTCCTCTGAAGCTCCATTCTGAGTCATTCTTTTGTTTGAAAATATCTGTTATTTTGCCTTCACTGTTTTTTTTTTTTTTTTTGGCCTCCACTTTTGCCCAATAACTTCACTAAGCACAAAAATCTCAATTTATAGTTATGTTCCTTCAGCACATTGAAGATATTACTTCATTATCATTTGGTCTCTACTTTTGCTTCTGAGAATGCAGTTGTCAAATTTATTGTTGTTTATTTGTGAGTAATTTAGTGTTATCTTTCTGGTTACTTTATGATCTTATGTTTTACGATGATACTTCTGGATGCTGAATTTTCTTTTCTCTTTCTTATCTTCTCTTTCTTTCTGTTCTGTTCTTCTCTCTTCTCCTTTTCTCTATCTTCTCTTTTCCTTTTCACTTTTTTTTTGCTTCTTCTTGCTTATATATTCTTCTAGGTAAACTTTAGCATATCTAGTATTTAAAAAAGTTTTAAAGACAATTTAAATTTTGATTGTAATTTTATTTAATCTATTAATTAATTTAGAACAAATAAATATTTTTGGTATGCTTAATATTCCTATTTAGGAACATGTTATTTCTATCAAATTAAAAATGTCTCTTTGTAAATGTTTGCTAATTATCAAATCACCTTACATAATTCTTGTCAGATAAGTTTATGTTTGCTATATCTTTGTTTCTATTTTAAATAGACAATTTCCTTTTTTTAAGAATCTGTATTTTCTATTTGGTTATTGCTGCATTAAAGAAATCTATTGATTTTTTTTGTGTGTTTTTACTATCAAGATAGGTCAGATTCTACATGGTATTTAAAGAAATAACCTAAAGCTCAAAACTAAAAACAGATGCAAACAGGAAAGATTTTTTTCAAATGCAGCAAAATCTTTTTTTTCTTTAATTTTTGTATGTTTTGAACAATTTTAGGTTTATAACAAAATTAAAAGAAATCTATAGAGAGTGAAACCTATTTTTAATGACAAGTATGCTTTTTAGAAAGTTGACCAGAGAGTACATTTTATTTACAAATAAACAGGAAAACAAAAGTAAGAATTGAATATAATCAAGAGAAAATATTTTAATGTATTTATTTTCCTGCTAAAGGTTAGATAAACATATTTGACTACAGAAATGCCTATTTGTAAAGGCTAATCAAATTTAAATGGGGAAATAAATAGACAAAGATTTGGTGTACTAAAATTAGTAGAATTTGGATGATATTCTCCAAGGAATAATTAATGATACTAATAAATTACAATGCAGAGTTAGCAGAAATAATTTTTGAGACATCAGGATATACCTAACTTTCCCCCTAGAATATAGTTAAGTATATACCCTAGAAATTACAGAATCAGCATTAATATTTGAATGTAAAGCAAAACAAATGATCAATTTATAATTTAGAAATACTTGGAAGAACTTAAGTGGCTGCCTAACTTTGTAAAAACAAATCAGGTCAGACCAATTAAATTCTGTTCTATGGCAGAATGGCCACCTACAAAGATAAGAAGGATTTGTAAAACATAATCTGTTTTAATTTCAATAAATGTTTTTGTTTCATTGTATATGATATCTTATTTTTAAGCTAAGCCAGTATAGCGCGATGCACCATTCTCAATGGTTAGTTATCTTTAATAGGTTCCCAACTGGGTGCTCATATTAACAGGCAGTAACAAAAATTCATCATGGAGTCCTTTGGATTTAATAACTTGAATTTAAAGAAAGGAGTCTAAACTTGAACACTGAACAAAGATTTGAGATAAACTGAGCTAAATACTAGTATTAGTATCTGGTGATAGAATTAAAAACAATACTGACATATTAGAAAGAAAAATTCTAAAAAAAGAATTGATACCAGTAGAGAAAACTATACAATCTAAAGAGTATTTTCTGAACATTTTGGGGATAAAACAGTTGCATGGCATGGAAATACTGGCTCAATAAAGGTATAAAAAGGAAAAAAATTCCAGTATGTTTGTGGGGTAGAAGTTGAGCTGAGGTGTAAGTATCAAGATGATCACAGATCAAAATGTGATAGTAACAAAAAGTACTTATTAAAAGAGAGGAAGAAAGAAATGTGGAAGGAAGGAAAGAAAGAGATGCAAACAGAATTTAGTTGTATTGAAAAGCATATGGCATCCAAGCTCTAAAAAAAAAATCACTCTTTTATACACTACTAGTCATGCTTAGATTAGAATGTTACATCTCATTTTAGTCAACACATTTTAAAAGGATGTGAAGAATGAAAATGGATTTGAAGAAGGGCAACAAGAATGACTGAAGGGCTAGGGTATATATCCTTGGATGAAAAGTTAAGAGTTCAGTATTGTTTGGACTAGAAAAGGGATAGGTAAAGGATGATTTTATTATGATTTTCAAGTAGAGAAAGGATTTTTGTGAAAGATAACCCCCACTGGTGATTTCTCAGATCTGTAGAGGATGAAAAAAGCACAAAGGAGCTTAAGTTTAAAGCAAGAAAAGATCAGGTTTGGATACAAGGCAGATGTCTCTGCCATCAGGGAGATGAAATTTCAAATGACTTCTAAAGGAGGCTATGAGCCAAGCAGCCATGCCGGTTTCCATTTGGACGTATTGTTAAGCATGAAAACAAGCTTGGGAAAGATGACCTGTATCAGGGCTCAGCAAACTACTGCCTACAAGTCAAATCTGGCCCACCACCCATTTTCGGACAACTCATGAGCTAAGAATGTCTTACATTTAAAATTGTTGGGAACAAATCAAAAGAAGAATATTTTATGACAAGAAAATTATATGAAATTTGGTTTCAGTGTCCATAAATAAAGTTTTGCTGGAACACAGCCACCTCCATTTGTTAAGATACAGGGGCTACTTTGGTACTTGCAACGGCAGAGTTGAGTAGTTGCAACTGAGACCATACGGTCCACAAAATCTAAAATAATTATTATCTGGCACTTTTTGGGAAAAGTTTCCTGACGCTTGACCTATATGATTGTAGCCACTTACACAACACGTGGATTTTTTTTTCCTCCAAAGTCTAGAAGCTTTCTCTGTTGTAATAAAAGTGAACGCCCCTGGGGTCAGCGGATGAATATACGCGGCACATTCTTTGAAGTATCTTCGAGAGAGATTTGGGTCCACAGAAGAACACGCCAATGTTGCTGCTGCGGTGGAGGTGAGACAAGAAGAGAACGTGTTACCCAGGGCAAGGCCAGCCAGCAGCCAAGACAGAAGGGTACAGTTAGTGAGTAGCCTCGGTTGTAACTTCACGTACTTTTCTCCTCCACTTTCTTTTTTCCTTAAAATCTTTTCTCCTACTTTTAGCACCATGTTCTCACAGGTTCCCAGAATCCTGTTAAGCTCTGTATCACAAGATGCTGTGGGATACTGATAGGTGATGTGAAGAAGGTTGAGGTTAGCAGGCGCCATGATGACAGATGAAGGCGTTTCGTTATAGAGGTGATATTGGGTGGAATTTTGGTCGTGACCTTGATGAGCATTCTCTTGGGTGGGTGATTAGAATGTCACCTCCCTGAAAGCAAGAACCTGGTCTGTCTTACTCATCTCTGTAATCCTGGGTAGACAACCAGTATTTGTTTGCTGAAGAAATGAATAAATGGCTCTGTTCCCTATTATCTGCATGGTCTTGAGAGCAAGACTATGAATCTCAATCTCAACATGAGTTGTACCAAGATTATAGTGACTACGTGGTATGTTTTATCCAAAGCAAAATGAGATAATGCATTCCAAAAGGTTTAAAAAGTGTTAGTTATTACTATTTTTCAACTCTGCCTTTTCGTAGTTAAGATCATTTATACAAAGGTTCTAGCAACTTTTGCTTACTTCTCCTGTTGGAATTACTTTAATTTTCAAAGAAGGCCAAAAAGAAGAGTTGGAAAGGAAAATCACATGACTGAAAATGAGGTCACCTCAAAGTTGTCCTCCCTAATTATGGCATTTCAGAAAACAGTGTTGAAGGAATGTTTTTGCATATAATGAATGTCCCAGGGCTGCTCCAATCCCTTAAAAACACAACTGCTGGCTCTTCTTATATATAAATAATGAGTTAGCACCAGGATTCAGGTTGTCTCTGAAAAGTGGGAGTGGCCAGTCTCTGCAGGGACTTATAGAAGACGTGATTTCCCTTATCTTGTATTGCACTATTCCTTGTAACTTTTTTCTAATCTCTGGCACCAGCTTAATTAGTGGGTTCGAGTCTGGGTCAAACGTTCTCATACTTTGCTAGGCATAAGATTATCTAGACAGGTTATTAAAACAGAGACTCAGGCTCAAATCCAAGGAATGCATTTTTAGCAAGCCTCCCAGGTGCTATTAAAGCACATGGCCCTTTGAGCTATCCTCTGAGAAATACTATCTTAGAAAATTCCTTGAACTTCAGGACCAGCCCTCCACACCACCTTTACCTCCTAATATCGTGTTTGTTGAGAAGCACCTCTATAACCTCATTCTTCTTAGCTTGTGTGTTAACATGATTCTCTGCCATGTATTGATTCCACATTTAATTATGTGTTCCTGAACAATAATAGCCATGGTAGAAATTGATGGTTCAATTACATTTCAAACTCTAGCTTCAAAGGAACTTATCAAGTGGATTTGTTTGTAGATGACAATATGTTTAAAATGTTTAAGTATTATTTTTAAAGAGATTATTCCTATGGAAAACACTTTTTCAGGAAACATTTCCCACTGGGAAAAATATGAGTTTATGACTTAATGAAGTAATTTAAAGGTGTTTATGGGCTTCTCTAGTGGCTCAGACAGTAAAGACTCTACTTTCAATGCAGGAGACCTGAATTCGATCCCCGGATTGGGATGATCCCTTGGAGAAAGTGAGACTTCCCTGGTGGCTCAGCTAAAGTTCATGGGGTCTCAAAGAGTCAGACATGACTGAGCAACTAACACACATGGAAATATCAGCCAATGGTTGAGAGCTGTTGATTCATCTCTTCATTGCTGGGCATGTTAATTAGCTTCCCAAAGTCCCCCTTTGGGGACTTTGTCCATGGTGACAGTTCTTTACCAAACTCCTAAGTGCCTCTGTGAGGGTTAGATCAGACTTAGCACATAGTGAGCTGTCAAGAATGGTTAGCTGACATTACAACCTACATTATGTCTGCCTGCTCCACGAAGCTGACCACAGGATGTGACGTGCGCTGTTAACCGAGCAGTGATTACAGACTTCCTGGATCAGCACTCTTGCACTAGGATTTTTTTTTTTTTAATCTGAAGTGTTCATCTATTTTTTTTCTTAGTTTTTTTTTTTTTTTTTTTTTTTTACTTTGTATTGGGGTATAGCTGGCTATAATGTTGTGATAGTTCAGGTGAACAGTGAAGGGGCTCAGCCATACATATACATGTGTCCATTCTCCCCTATCCTCCCCTCCCGCCCAGGCTCGTACTAGGTTTTTGGAGTTCTGCACTGCCGCAGTTTGAATGATAGATGGGTCAGGCAAAAGCCTTCCCTTTGAGGAGTCTGATGCCCAGAGGCAACCTTGCATCTATGTTCAAAGACACTGTTACGGGTGGTGATATTTTTCCATTAGTTTTAGGTGTCACTGAAGAGATTGCCCACTGGTCCATTCCCAACAGGCTAAGATTGCCCTTTCGTTTGCAGCCACGTGTGACTGTTCGCAGACCATGAAGATGCTCTTTGATGCTCTGCCTTTAAGACTCCATTTCAAAGGATTCTGATTGCTGGCTGCCAGGTGTACCCCTGGTGTCCCCAGCAGTTCACAGCTACCCTTCCTTTTTTGAAGCTGCGGCTATAACACTGCACAGCTGAGTACACATGTGTCTGTATTTATGTAACTGTCATGGTTATGTAATCTCCAAAAAGTCTCACAAAGGCCCTTCATCGTCTACCTTCCACTAAGGCAGAAAGGCCAGTCCTCCCTCAGCTCTCTGTGCATTATGGTCCCCATACATGGCATTCTTTTGTGTCCCTTGCTTCCTTGCCTCGGCGTTTGTGATTTCAAGTATGGACCTTTCTCATCATGAAGCCTCACTGTGAAGCAAGGAGCCAAGAGGCCTCACAAAGTAGAAAAGGCACTGATGTGGCAGCATTTTTTTTCTTCTTTTATGAGGCAACGGACAAGTGCAACAGAACCCTAATGGGGTTGCTAAAGAAAAAAACATTCTTCTATAAAGTTTAATTACCCACGAATGCTCAGAATGAAAAAAAAAGATTCTCTGTAAAAGAAGTATAAAAACACAAGGCATTATTCTTCAGTTTACAGCCTGCAAGTTGCAGGGTTTGCACACACGGGAGGCATTGGATTGGGGACAACATTAGCAGCATTGATCAGTCTGGGCATCTGACTTTGATGGGGAAAGGACAAATTTTACACAAGCTGCAGAGATGGTTAACATTAACAGCATTTTTAGCTCTGATAAACAATACAGAAAATTCTCTTCTTCCCCTCTTATTTGCTAAATGAGTATTGTGCTCATTTTTTTGTGGGCTTGATGCAGTTTTCAGAACAGTTCGGTGATGCCATGCATGAAAGGCAGCCAAAATGTCACTTCCCGGGAGGTTTCTGGCCAGCGGATATATGAGTGTAATCCCACCACCTTGCTGGCTTCCCAGGTTCTCCCATCTTGAGCCCTGCTCTCTTTAAATTGCATGTTTGTTTTTATGTGTTGGCTCTTATGATTGGTAAGTTATAACCCTATAGGGGCAGACCCTAAACCCCATTTAAAAAAAATCAAACTACTTTATGCCCTGAGTGCACTCTGCAAATAAAATCGATAAACAGAAGCTTCCTGTGGATTTATGGAAGCTTAGAAAGAAGACAATGAGAACTACAAGCTCACTATCAGACAATGAACTCACTATCAGACTTCTATTTAATCTTTTCTAGAGAATGCTTTTCATTAGAGAAGCCTACAAATAATTCATCTCATAATTACATTTTGCACACCTTCCCTTTTGTAACCTGAGATGATAACTGCGTTGGGCATTTTTTTTAAAAACACCCACCTCCCGATTATTTGTAGCAGCCTCCTCTGCTACTTTTTGTTGAGACCTAATTACTCGGGGGGTTGATTAGGGGCTACAGGCATCCCTAACGGTGTTTGCACGTGGCTGACACACTTCCCTAGCTCTTCCCACCAACTCCATCTTCTTCGGTGAGTCAGCACTCTTGTCCCAGATTCCTCATCCTTCTCATGGTCCGTTCACTAGCTAAAGCTGGTGACTGGACTTGGCTCTGAGGAGCACAAAATTGCTGCCTTTGAGAGCATCATGGTTACAAATGTGTGCTGTTGTGTTTGCTCAGTCATGTTCAACTCTTTGCAACCCCATGGACTGTAGCCCACCAGGCTTCTCTGTTCATGGAATTTTCCAGGTAAGAATACTGGAGTGGGTTGCCATTTCTTTCTCCAGGAGATCTTCCTGACCCAGGGATCAAACCTGCATTTTTTGAGTCTCCTGCATTGGCAAGCAGATTCTTTACCACTGCGCCACCTGGGAAGCCCCTCATGATTAAAATAGGGGAGAGAAATGAAAGCAGCTGACTTGTAGTACTGGATCCCCATGGCAGAGCTATGTTTCTGCCAATTGGGTTCCCTCCTTCCTCTGACAAAACTTTGAAAACATACACCTCCCACAGAAATACATCACACAGAAATATCCTAATGTTTTTGCTGTATCACCTGATGCAAAGAGCTGACTCATTTGAAAAGACCGTGATGCTGGGAAAGATTGAGGGCAGAAGGAGAAGGGGACGACAGAGGATGAGATGGTTTGATGGCATCACCGACTCAATGGACATAGGTTTGGGTGAACTCCAGGAGTTGGTGATGGACAGGGAGGCCTGGCATGCTGCAGTTCATGGGGTCACAAAGAGTCGGACACTCCCCAGCAATTGAACTGAACTGAATGCTTCAATAGATAATTCCCCAAAAGAACTGAAGAATAATGATACATTTACCTTGCGTTCACCCACCTCCCTAATCCCACCTACCACAAATGGAATAATACCACCAATTTTCAGTGAATCTTCACTTGATCTTAACAGGAGGACTGGATGTCCTCTGATGGAAAGATACTATTTGTGTATGCTAACAATGCCCAGTCATAAGTTTATGGTGGCTTTCTTTTTCTCTTGAAGCTATAATTTGTTTTGTGTGGAATTTCTACCAAAGTCTATTTCTTTGAATATTCTGAGCAATTTAGTCATGTAAGGAATGTTTAGGATATCCTTTTAGACAGACAGACTTGCGTGCTATAATCAGAATGTTAATTTCTTAAAAATATCATTTAAAAACATTTTGTGCATATGTACACATAAATGAGAATTGGAGGGTGTGCACACAAGCAAATGTGGCTCCAGGTGGACACATTTACTCAATTTAGTAGAAAGGTATTTTTACATTTCTGAAAACAATGGGTGGTCTAAAATGCATTCATGTAGCATGGATCAGAAGCTCCCAGTGTCGGCATCTTTCTTCACTTTGGGGTTGTACTGTTCTAACAAATGGTAGTATTCTTCTATTCTTTATTTTTTCTTCCAGAGAAAAGAAACACTTCTACTGAAGCTATGAAAAAATAATCAGATCTTCTAAGTTTTTATCATAATTAATTGCATAAAGTTTTACGCCTACAAGGCATGGTGAAGTTATTAGTAGATAAGTCAAAAGTGGCAAACTATAAATATTATGTGAAAAGTAAGATCAAAGATTGAAGTCTTATGGAATATCATTTTGTTCAATTAATTAAAAACAACAGACCTACCAATACAGAAGGTTGAGCACACACATAATATGTGTTTATCAAAAAGTAGCTAGATGTGATAAAGATATATTTATTTTCATTCTGGCTACCTTCCTGGAAACAATTTCCTGATTTTCTGAATATTTGCCTAAAGCTTGGAATCACAGTACCATCTACAAATAATGATATGTAGCTCCCATTTTTGTATAAGACATGCATTTCTAAAGATGAATAAGACACAGATATCAATGTGTGTATATAATTAACATTTCTATTTTAATTAAGAGGATAATTTCCATTGTTTGTGAGTTCAGAGTAATTTTCTGTGCTTGTCTAACTTAAGCAACGTACAACAATAGTTCCATGCATGTCAGTTTGGCCATGACAATAAAAGACTTACTTTTTACGTGTCCACTTACTGTTTGTTGATCTTCTTTTAAAATTATACTTGTGCTTTTGTTATACAGCTGATACAATTATGAAAATTAATTGCACATAAAAACAACAGAGGATACTTCCCTATTTTCTACTTTCTGTCTTTGATCTCTTTAAAATTTTTTCTTTCCCTTTCCTTATTTGTATTCATTCTGATGCCCATCAATTTGTTTCTCTATTACTGTTATTTTTGCAATTTTCTGCTTCCTTTATAGCTTGCACTGTTCTCTTTGATCTGCTTCCCTTCAAGCTTTATTTTTGGTGCTGTTTTTCATGTTCTGTAAAAAACATATTTTTGCCCCTCTTTCTTTTATTCTTTTGATTTAACTCCTTCTTCTTAGCACAAGAACAGACTCCTGCTTTAAATGAACAGGTAAACGTTTTTAAAAGAGTAAGCCCTAAGAATACTCTGCTTTGCACTGATGAATAGAAATGGTTGAGAGCCTACTTCAAAGACCCTCAAGAACAAAGAAGCTTTTCTGAGGCCATGAACAAATCCACCAATTCTTTCTGGCCCATCTTTGCCAAAAGATATGAGCTGATGACAGGACAGACCTGTCTTCTATGAGTAACCAATGAAGCTTGGGAACAAACATCTCCTTGACATAATCAGGGGGGAAACATACTGTTTATCTCTTTAATAACCATCTTGAGGAAAATTAATGTGACTTTGTTCTTTGTGCAGAACAATAATTGAATTGTGTGTTTTATTTATAACTTGGCAAAGGCCAGGATATTGAAATACTTCTCAATATTAGATTTTCTTGTTTAAAAATTAGATTCTATTGGCATTCTCTTTCTGTGATGTCTTCATTAAAAGCTTCATTAAACATAAATCTTCTTTTACACAGCAGAAAACAAAATTACTTTAAGGAGGTCATTTAAAAAGTCTTTTGGAAGAGTAGTGCTAAGCCTTCTACTGGTGACTTGTCTTTTCCCAGGTATCTGGCATTCCATCTATAAAAGGATAATTGAACTTTCCTAACCAGTGACTCCGAAAGGAAATCAACCCTAAATTTTCACTGGAGGGACTGATGCTGAATCTGAAGCTTCAATACTTTGGCTGCTTGATGTGAAGAGCCAACTCATTGAAAAAGACCATGATGCTGGGAAAGACTGAGGGCAGGAGGAGAAGGGGATGACAGGATGAGATGGATGGCATCACCAACTCAATGGATATGAAGCTGAACAAACTCTAGGAGACAGTGAAGGACAGAGAAGCCTGGTGGGCTACAGTCCTTGCGGTGGCAAAGAGTTGGACATGACTTAGTGACTGAACAACAGCAACAACAACAGTAACACATGTCTAATGTTAATTACATTGATAGTTGAAGTTGTATAATACGTTGCAGTGTTAGAGAGTCTAAGGTTGTTACAGATACACTATTTTTAGAACTGGGAACTAGAAAGTATGATATAGAGGCTTGATTCAGTGACATCCAAACCTTGTTGTTTTTTTTTTTTTTTTAAACTCTGGAAGAGGTGAAGTCTTCCATTGGGAAGAGAGAGTTCCCATAACTCTTGTGCTGAAAAATTCAACTGGGCTCTAAGTACATGTATATACTATACTTCAATTATGGCTTTTGAAAAGGAATGAACACATGCTTCACAAGGCAATGAGAAAAGTGACAGCTGTATGATTTTCCCAGTTTCAAACTGTTCTCTACTCCTCACTCCCTGCAGAATCGGACAGACTCAATTCTCAGCACAATGCAATGTGATTTTGGAGGAAGAGTTTGTGCAAATACAGTTCTACCCTCCATCTCTTGGTGCTGTGTTTCTGGTTTACACCTTTCTGAGGGAAGGGAGATAATTAAATGGTTTGTTCTGAAAGGTCTTCTTACTGGGCTGTAAACTTCATATGTAACACAAATAAACAAATACAACGTGAAGCATCAATAAGGGACAGTCGAAGCTATGGTTTTTCCAGTTGTCATGTATGGATGTGAGAGTTGGACCATAAAGTTGGAGTACTGAAGAACTGATGCTTTTGAACTTCGGTGTTGGAGAAGACTCTTGAGAGTCCCTTGGACAGCAAGGAGATCAAACCAGTCAATCCTAAAGGAAATCAACTCTGAATATTCATTGGAAGGACTGATGCTGAAGCTGAAGCTCCAGTACTTTGCCACCTGATGCAAAGAACCAATTTATTGGAAAAGACCCTGATGCTGGGAAAGATTGAAAGAGAAGTGGGCAGCAAGAGAAGTGGGCAGCAGAGGATGAGATGGTTAGAGAGCATCACCCACTCAATGGACATGAATTTGAGCAAACTCTGGGAGATGGGGAGGACAGAAGAACCTAGTATGCTATAGTCCAAGGAGTCACAGAGAGTCAAACATGGCTTAATGATTGAACAACAACAAAAACAGCACAGAAAAGAGCAGTCTTATCTATAAAAGCTTAAAGACAAAGATATGCTTTTGACATGCCCCTGTCAAAAGCCTGCAATCTGGGAACATTAGTCCCACGATAATTAAAAATTGAGTGTAAAACATTTATCAGATGAATATTTTTTTTTTCCAAAAGAAGAACATAGCAACCTGATTCATGGCCTCCTGGATCATTCCAGGAACAGTATCTGCAGTCTCAGGGCCTTGGCACATGCTGCCCTTTTGCTTTTTCCCAGTTGGCCACATGGCACACTTGCCAGCTCCTTACCTCCTTCAGGTCTTTCCTCAAAAGTGAAAACTATTCTTTAAACAAAGACAATATTAGGACATGCTGCTTCCAAGACCTGTAGATGATGTGGGTTCAGAACAATGACCGATTTAGACAGTATATATAAATAACAACAAAATCTTTGTATCAGTGCTTTGTACTTCACCAAGTGTTTCAACATACTATTCATTTTTAAATTATGAAGATAAAAATGTGAATGTATAGAATCATGCATGTTTTACACTGGGCCCCAAAAGCTCAAACAGGCTCCCTGGTTTGTCACATAGTCAGTATCTTCCAGAATCAGAAAACACAGCCTTCACTCTTGTCTTATGGTCCCAGAGCAAATGCTCTTCCTCTTCTATTCTGAAGCTTATCATATAGTAGTCATACTTAAGTTTTTTATTAAAACTCATCTCACACACTAGCAAAATAATACTCAAAATTCTCCAAGCTAGACTTCAACAGTATGTGAACCATGAACTTCCAGATGTTTAAGCTGGATTTAGAAAAAGCAGAGGAACCAGAGATCAAATTGCCAACATCCATTGGATCATTGAAAAAGCAAGAGAGTTCTAGAAAAAGATTTACTTGTGCCTCATTGACTATGCCAAAACCTTTCAATGTGTGGATCACAGCAAACTGTAAAATTCTTAAAGAGATGGGAATACCAGACCGCCTTACCTGCCTCCTGAGAAATCTATATTCAGGTCAAGAATCAACAGTTAGAACTTGACATGGAACAAGAGACTGGTTCCAAATCAGGAAAGGAGTACTTCAAGGCTGTATATTGTCACCCTGCTTGTTTAACTTATATGCAAAGTACATCATGCGAAGTGTCGGGCTGGACAAAGCACAAGCTGGAATCAAGATTGCTAGGAAAAATATCAGTAATCTCAGATACACAGATGACACCACCTTTATGGCAGAAAGCGAAGAAGAATTCAAGAGTCTCTTGATGAAAGTGAAAGAGGATAATAAAAAAGCTGAGACATTACCTTGCTAACAAAAATCCATCTAGTCAAAGCTATGGTTTTTCCAGTAGTCATGTATGAATGTGAGAGTTGGACTATAAAGAAAGCTGAGCAACAAAGAATGGATGCTTTTAAACTGTAGTGTTGGAGGAGACTCTTGAGAGTCCCTTGGACTGCAAGGAGATCAAACCAGTCAATCCTAAGGGAAATCAACTCTAAATATTCATTGGAAGGACTGATGCTGAAGCTGAAACTCCAATACTTTGGCCACCTGATACAAAGAACTGACTCACTGGAAAAGGACCTGGCAAAAGATGCTGGGAAAGGTTGAAGGCAGAAGGAGAAGAGGACAACAGAGGATGAGATGGTTGAATGGCATCACTGACTCGATGGACATGAGTTTGAGCAAGCTCTGAGAGTTGGTGATGGACAGGGATGCCTGGTGTGCTGCAGTCCATGGAGTTGCAGGGAGTTGGACACAACTGAGAGATTGAACTGAACTGAGCTGAACTAATAATTAACAATGATTGCAGCTAACACTGAACTCAAAGCAGTGTTTTAGGCCCTTTAAAATTCACACAGTTAATCCTCACAGAAGCCTAGGAGGTAAACAGTTTTATTATTTGCAGTTTACAGAGAAGGGGATGGTCAGAGCCAAGTTAAATAATCTGTTCAAGGTAAATTGGTATTAATGATGGAGCCAGAATTTACAACCAGGTACTCAGACTCCTAAATTCGTGCTTGGTTTTAGAATATTTTTTTCTGCTTTGCAAGATATGCTTTAGGTACAGTTTACAGTTTGGCATAAGTGAATTCTCCAGTTGAGTAATTACAGATCAATTGTGTTTACCCAAGATTTCTTGAAGGCATAGGCAGTTTAAGAAATACCATCTTCTGGACCTAGAGATTATCATACTAGGTGAAGTAAGTCAGGAAGAGAAAGACAAATACCATATGCTAGCACGTGTATGTAGAACCTAAAATACGACACAAATGAACATAGCTATGAAACAGGAACAACTCACAGATGCAGAGAGCAGATTTCTGGTTGCCAAAGAGTAGGAAGATGGGGAATGGGAGGTTTGCTAGTTTGGGATTAGCAGATGCAAACTAGTATATGTGTAGTATGAATAAACCACAAGGTCCTACTGTATGGTACAGGGAACTATATTTAGTAGCCTGTGATAATCCATGGTGGAAAAGATTATGGAACAGAATATATATATATATAACTGAGACACTTTGCTATAAGCAGAAACTAACACAACATTGTGCATCAACTATACTCCAATAAAAATTAATTTAGAAAATAAAGATAAATATAATCCCTAAATTCTTTTTCAGCTCCATTTCTTTTGGCCCACAAATAATCCATCCTAAAAATTTAATGCAAAGAAATATTAGAGGCTGCTTTGATAAGTAAATAAATAAAAATTAAAAAGGAATGCCATCTTCAATTGAGTTTAAGTATTAAAAATTTTAGGGCTTCCCTGGTAGCTCAGAGGTAAAGAATCCACCTGCTAATGCAGGATGCATGGGTTCGATCCCTGGGTCAGGAAGATCCCCTGGAGAAGGAGACGGCAACCCACTCCAGTATTCTTGCCTGGGAAATCCCATGGACAGAGGGCTACAGTCTACGGGGTTGCAAAAGTTTCAGACCTGACTTAGCGACTAAACAACAACAATGAAAACTTTCAATGCAGTTGACACTTGTCAGATGTTGTAAGATGGTCATGCATAGGTTTGTGGTTCCTGAAATATCCCACGATTACTTTTTCTAAGGTCAATGTTTTACCTCTAAACAAGAGGCCCACTGCTGTGGATTAACTGGTTTGTGCTCGAGAGCTGCTTTCCATTCCCGCAGTGATGGAGACTGTGTCTCTCCTGGAGACTCCCAAGAGGCAGAGGAGAGAGAGCTGCTCACCTGGGGTGACTGAAGGCGACCTGCTGGAACTCCTGATTCCAGTTGGGTCTTCCATAGAAGGTTTTCTGCCTTAATCCTGTAATCACATCAGCATTTTCATCCCAATGTAAAGCTATGTGAAAAGCCTAAAGTGAAAATTGTGGTATCAGATGGGTGTTCAGAGGGAAAAAAAAATCTCTAATAAATAAGGATGAAGTAATTATGCTCATTTGCAGATTTAACACACAATTTTTTTAAATGGGAAATTCTTTGTATTCCACCTGAGCACTATTGAAACAAAGTAACTTCTATGTGGTTGACATGCAGAAACGTGAGCCTAGAAAGATTTTTCTTGAGAGGATGCAGGTAATATAGTGAAAAGAGGTAAGGGAAAGCAGACACTAAGCTACTTTTTTCCTGCCAAATTTCTCAAAAACTAATTTCTAGCTCTGCACCTGTTTGCTGCTGCTACTGCTAAGTTACTTCAGTCGTGTCCGACTCTGTGTGACCCCATAGACGGCAGCCCAACAGGCTCCCCTGTCCCTGAGATTCTCCAGGCAAGAACACTGGAGTGGGTTGCCATTGCCTTCTCCAGTGCATGAAAGTGAAAAGTGAAAGTGAAGTCGCTCAGTCGTGTCTGACTCTTTGTGACCCCATAGACCGTAGCCCACCAGGCTCCCTCGTCCATGGGATTTTCCAGGCAAGAGTACTGGAGTGGGGTGCCATTGCCTTCTCCCTGCTCCTGTTTACTTCACAGTAAACCTTAGGGATCTGAGAAGGGCCCTGACAGATTAAAGGGATAGAAAATGCCTAGAGTGAAGCTGGATTTTGCAGTTAGATCTGCCTTTTGGAGTGAAACGATCTGTGTTCAAGTTCAAATGCTAGGAGGATGTTGAGTCTGGCAGGCAGAACAGGTTGCCAGACCTAGTAAAGAGCAAGATTAGAGCTCTGTGGCCAACGGTTTGCCTTTAAATTGCACAAAAGCACCCAGGCATCAGGTAGTTGATAAGTAAGAGCCTGGGGCATAGCCATGCCTAGTGATGAGTTTATAAGTTGCTATCATCTGTTTCAGCCCATGCTGAACTCTGATAGGTAAGAAGGATTCTTGCTTCTTAACTCCTGAGATCTGTGTTTGCTCTGCTCAGGCCCCTCCGAAACTCTTGAGCGCACGAGTTTTACCCTTGGGTACCTCATTGGTTCAATTCCTCTGACCAGTTCGAGTAGCAGCACTGATGGAGACTTTGGTGGAGTCACAGAAATCCAGGCTGCAGGGAGGTGCCATTAGGCAAGTCTGAGCTCAGGTAGCAGGGATACTATAAGAACTGAGCTTGGGAAGAGGACTTCAGGCAAGAGAGGGAAAACTGGCAAACATCAGGCAGTGCCCGCTTCTTAGGCAGGTTTATCAAGACGGAGAGTAAAGCATAAAATACAAGACAAGAGTTCAAGGCTAAGAACAGAAGTGATAGTTGAGGACTGAGACTTGGAAACAAGCAGAAGCCCCGTTATTAGAACTGGAACTCAAGGTCAGAGTTGTATCGGCCTCCAGATTAGAATGGAATTTTTGTGTCCCCACAGCCCTTTTGCTGAGGAAACTGGTTCCAGCAGTGGGTGGAAGAAGAAGCCAGGGACAGTCGATTCCCATTTTGACTAAGTGCCAAATCTAATGAACAACTCGGGCCTTATTCTTCTTGGCTTCTCTACCATGTGGCCAAGCACTGCTTCCTGATTCTATTTTCATTACAAAATCCTAGTCCTTCTACTTCTCTCTGGTTCTTGTTCTGATTCAAGAAACAGTGATTGTTATTTTGTTACCCTATTCCCCTGCCTCCATATGGGAAGACTGCCTTCCCAGTCTCTAGCTCAGCTCTCTGAATCTCTTGCAGACCACTCCTCCCCAAAGAACTTCCATTTTCACAACCCAATTAGCATCAGCTACATAAGTGAATCAAACTTTCTCTCCCAAACTATCATCTTCCTACCTGAGCAGAGGACTGCATCTTAAACTCCCCAAACATATTTCTGGGTAGAATTCTTCCTGTACCTTCAAATTGGCCATCCCAGCTAAAAATGAATTATTACACTTTCAAATAATTTGTGACATCAAGTCACTTCCACCTACAATCATTAAGTGATTGCCCTAGGCAGGCAGAATGTTATGAATCTGAGTACAAAGAAGAAAGAGAGAAGGTCTCCGCTCTGTGAGGAACTGGTCATTGGAGGAAGGGACAGACCATGTGCACAATTGTGCTTAGTCATTTCAGTAGTGTCCGACTCTCTGTGACCCCATGGGGTGTAGCTGCAGGCTCCTCTGTCCAGGGGGATTCTCCAGGTAAGAATATGGGAGTGGGTTGCCATGCCCTTCTCCAGGCGATCTTCCCAACTCAGGGATGGAACCCAGGTCTCCCGTGTTGCGGGCAGATTCTTTACCACCTGAGCCCCCAGGGAAGCCCATGTGCACGAATACTCTGATCTGAACCATCCGTAGTGAACTGGAGACCTAAGTTACCCTCAAGCAATTTTAACTAAGAGAACCGGGGAAGGCCTCTGTGGGAACTGGGCTTTAAAGGATGATTCCATGCAGCAGGCAGCAGGAGAGACCGACAGGGGGCGCTAGTGATGAAGACTCCACCTGCCAATGCAGGAGAATCAACAGACCTGGGTTCGATCCCTGACGGGGGAAGATCCCCTGGAGGAGGGAATGGCAACCCACTCCAGTATTCTTGCCTGGAGAGTCCCATGGACAGGGGAGCCTGGCAGGCTATAGTCCCTGGGGTCTCAAAGAGTCAGACATGACTGAGGCGCTTTAACATTGCATTGAAGGGAAAGGAAAAAGTGTGAGGGGAGATGGAAGCAAGAAAGTCCTCGGTGTGATTGGAGAACACACACTGTTTGGTGGCTCTGGGACCAGTGGCAAATGACAGGAATTGTATAGAACAAGGAGGTTGCTGTCAGGTCAGGGTCAGGGGGTGCCCGGAGGTATTTGCTAAGTTTGGGTATTGTTCAATAGAAAAAAGAGTTTTTTTTCATTTCCGGCCACAATACTCTCCAGCTACCAATCACTGGTGTTCAACATTTGGAATTATATTTGCTCCATATTTCTCTTCCCATGTTCAATTAATCTCCAAACACTGTTGATTTGCCCTTCATAATACCTTTTCCATCTGTCCCTTCTGTTCTTGTCATTCTGCCACTTTGAGGTTGTTGAATTCAGTTTAACAATTGGCTGTTTCTAAAACAGCCTCTTGATTCCTGACTGACAGCATGTACCAATTATTTTGTCCTGAAATTTAAGCATCTCGAGAATTTCCAACATGTCATGGCAAAAATTTAAGAACGTGTCGATTTTAATTTACTATTTTCAGAAGAAAAGTATCTTTTACAGTGTACTTTTGGAAGTGGCAGGGATGGGATGGGGCAGAGCTGTGTTGTCACAGAATCAAACAGAGCCTGCATCTTGCACCTTCAAATGACTGGGATTGCCTAGGTGGACACTCAAAATCAATCCACCGTAAAAGCAGAAGAGCAAGCACCGGACCAGAAAGCAGAAGTCAAAGGCTGTGTTTGCACTTCACCAAATGGATCACTAGTCAAAATCCCACTTGAAAGAAAAGTGTTTTTCTGGAAAATATAATTTACACTATTTAATTCATGAAGGTGTTTTGACTCTAGTTCCCAAGAAATCTCTATTTCAAAGAACCCCAGAGGAATAAATATTTAAGGCTGACTGCAAATAAGACCCTAAAAAAAACATTTAGCAACTGAATCTCATGCAAAATCTTATTCACTTTCGGAAACACAGAGTCAAATTACAGTGATATTCTATAGGGCCAAAGTGCGTGCGTGTGTGTGTGTATATACGTGTGAAAGAGAGAGAGAGAGAGAGAAAGACTCAGGAGTGCACTCATTTGTAAATTTAGTGACTGATGCAAATCTCTGGCTCAAACGTGCTTTCCTTAAATATCTACAGTAACTGTCACAGAAGTGCTGATTAGGACATAAATGTCATAGCCTCGTAATCACTTCATCACTTCATTGTTAGCTTCCGCATTAGAGAAGTTTCAGTGTTAATAGTATTGAATGACAACTGCTACATTTTAAATGTTTTCTAACTTCCCTCATAGCTCAGTTGGTAAAGAATCTGCCTGCAATGCAGAAGACTTGGGTTGGGAAGATTCTCTGGAAAAGGAAATGGCAACCCACTCTAGTATTCTCACCTGGAGAATCCCCCGGACAGAGGAGCCTGGCAGGCTATAGTCCATGGGATTGCAAGAGTTGGACACAACTTAGAGACTAAATCACCACTACAGTAATCACTTCATCACTTCATTGTTAGCTTCCACATTAGAGAAGTTAGAAAACATTTAAAATGTAGCAGTTGTCAGTCAATACTATTAGCACTGACACACTACCATAGCGCAATATTTTGATATATAGTACATTAATTTTGGTAAACCTAATTATAATGTGGCGTACCCACTCCAGTGTTCTTGCCTGGAGAATCCCAGGGACAGAGGAGCCTGGTGGGCTGCCGTCTCTGGGGTCGCACAGAGTTGGACACGACTGAAGCGACTTAGCAGCGGCAGCGGCAGCAGCAGGAGCAGCAATACATATTAATGGACAAGACAGACCACCTGTTCTAATGGAAGATCATTTTGATCTTAGGTGTATAAACATGCATGCGAGCAATTTCCAAGAATGCCTTAAGAAAAATAAATCTCTAGATAAATCATATATTCATATTTATTTTCTGTAGGAACAATTATTTTTTGTAGGAAACTCACAAGTTTTACAATACAAAATGCTGAATGTCAACATCTGCGAATTTTTTGTTTGAACAGCTCAAAGCATAGAATTAGAACAAATTGAGAGCTCAGGACAACAGAGCTAATCCACAACGTCTGCTTGACAATACTAAATTTCAAAGGCAATTTCCAATGACGTAATTTTTCTTGAGTTTCCAAACTTGGAATCTTCTCACCTTGATCAAGTTCTTTTCCAATCTCCTTTTCTGTTCCTTTTATTGCTATAATGTGAATAGCTCTACACTGGCTTTATTTTATTCTCCTCTTTTCTTTTAAAGAACATAAAAACAATACTTTTAGGATACCTGATAATCGTAGAGTTCACTACTGAAATTATTCCTCTTTGCTCTATCCCATGACACAAATTAGAGAATATTGCCCATTCTGAATCTTGTCAATACCTGGTTTTCATCCCAGCCAGTAAGGAATATATGATAACTCAGAAAGTGAGCTTGCCCTTGCTCACTCATCTTTGTTTCCAGTGAGAGTAAGAGGTCAGCAAACCACTCAAAGGCTCCTGGGTCTCTGCAAATCCAATAGAAGTACACCTGTCAAGAGAGAGGGCGAGAAAGCAGATTGGTCTATCTTTTCATGATATGCCAATAATCGCAGACTACTTAGCCTCCATTAGATTATTTGAGCCCAAATGGGTACTTCTACAAAATAACATGCTTCTCTCTGCCAGTGAACAGTCACACTGTGATTTCTTTAGAGAACACTCACCTTGTGTTTGAAAAGGCCCAGAATGAATTCAGAGTCAGGAGCCTGTGGGTTGTTGCCAGTTTCTCTGGATGAGGATCAATTTACCCCATTCCTGGGTGTGCTGTGTCTGAACGAGGTTAATAATCATAACTAGCTGTGCCTTTCACTGCTTCCTAAAGGGGGATAAACCATTAGACCAATCCTATTCATCTTTACTTATGGTCTAAGTTCTGGATTTGGACCTTCTTCTCCAGAGACCCAAAGACTTGTTCACTAACTGACTTCACCAGTCATGACCTCTAGAGGGTGAAGAGTATGGTAACTGCAGAATCAACCTTGCAGACCAGAAGTTTGCTCTCAACCAGACATATTAATGTCCAAGGAGGCTGGTGCATGGCGGCAGTGGTCTTGTGTCATCTGCTATAATGAAATGATGTTGAAGAACATTTCTTTCTTTCTTTAACTCTGTGTTTAGCAAAGGGCATGTGACAGGTAGCAGTCTGGGTTTGCTAAAACCAAGGCTCAGCTTTGTACTTTGGGTTTCAGATAATGATATCTAGAAGAAACCATAGGAGATAGGTCTATTAATTCTCCTATTTTTCTCACATTCCTACTCACTACTGCCTACTCTGCTCTTTGTTGCACGCCCTCCCCAAAGAGATGCTGCTCAACAAGACAGAGGAGAGGGCCAGCCTGATCTCCACCAGGAAATATCGCCTCCAATAGCCAGTGTTCTCGCCCTGCGCCCGGCCGCCCCCCCACCCCCAGCCTGCATCTCACCATCATCACACTGTGAATCTTCCAGACGAGATTTAATTAGCAGATCATATTCATGAGGAAAAGAAAAATCACAGAATGTGTTTCAAGGCTAAGCATCTTGCCTATTCTCTCCAGGTTTGTGCAGGAATTTATTAAATTAATAGTCAAGAACAAAAGCTTAGAGCCTGCCTATTTGTTGGACAGTTGCTGCTTGGAAGGGCACTTGGAATCTTAACCTCAGGACAAACAATAGCTCCTAGGTGTGTTCCCCACTCCCAGCCCAAGACGAGCTTCTCCTCAGTTTTGTCTCAGTCCATGGGCCCCTCTAGTGATCGTGTTCATCTACCAATGCCTACCCTATGTCAAGAGTGTTCTTGGCACTGGAAGGAAGAGCAGACAAAAGAGCCAATAATTCCCTGTCCTCATGGAGCCTGCATTTTAGAGGGAGAAAAAATGATGGGAAATATAGGCCACATCAGAGGGTGATTGGTCCTATGGAGAAATGAAGACAGGCTGGAATGTCCTGCAGGATTAAGTCAAGGAAAGGGGACATTTGAGCCCGGCCACGGAGGAAGTTGAAGGGTTGGGAGAGGAACGGAGTACAGAGGTCCAGGGCAGGAGCTCTCGGGTGGGCGGGGGTGAGGGTAAAGTGAGGTTGCTGGAGGCAGCAAGAGGTGAGGTCTGAGGGGAAGGCAGGAAGTGCGGACGGGGGGCTGTAGGGCCATCTTGACTTGTACTCTGAGTGATGGGCAGACACCGCAGGCCGCTCAGCAGGGGGAACGACATCATCTGAGTAAGGACCCTGGGGAAGGACCACTCTGGCGGCATCCTGAGGATGGACTGGGGGGTGTATGGGGGAGAGGGAGCGGAAGGAAGGAAGAATGGAGGCCGGGAAGCTGACTTTATGTCCTATGAGGGTGATACTGCTATCCTCTTTCCACTTTGTGAGGTGTCTCATTTAAATTATTATTTCCAAATCTCAGCCCCCAGCCTTTGACTCACTGGGCTCCCCGTGGAAATGAAAACCCTGACTGAATTTAATGCCATTCTCATCTATGATCCTTCTCCTCCCTGCCCCTGGTAGGTTGTTTTATCTGAGAACATTAATGGTGGCATTTGGTATAAAACAAACATCATTGACTTATTTTCTACTATTTTCACTTTTTAAGAAACATGCTAAAAATATACTCATCTAGGAAATAAACAAAAGTATTAAAAAAAAAGAACTTCTCATTTCAAATCCAGTTCCAATCACCCTTACTTGAAAAACAGTCACATCTCAGCTTCCTCCACTTACTGACCCTTATTCTTTCAAAGAGAAATCATTCCTGTCCTTGCTTTCTTGTGGCTTAGCTGTGTGTCAGTGTTCTGAGGGTTTGCCAAGCCTTTTATACTTTTCTGCTTCCTTGTAATGGCTTTGTGTGTTTTCCCCTCTGTAATTGACTCATCGGTGACACTGGGCGGCTTTGGTGCAGGAGGCAATGGAAGGGCACTGAATGGGCCCAGGAGAAGTGCTTCAGGCAGAAAAAGGGAGAAAACGGACTTTGAACGGAGGCAAAGCGTATTTACTTTGCCTCCCTTTCATCTTTCTAATGTTGAGGGACGCTCGCTGTGAAGGGACAAACGGTCCCACCTCTGCATTTCCTCCCGTAGGAAGGGTCTGGTCAACGCTAGAACAAATGTCCCAAACAATAGGCTGCACGTCTGTGATCTGTGCTTCCCAACCCTCACCCCGCCCCAGTCTCCAAAAATAAAACCACCCTAAAATCGGTTACCTGAATAAAGCATGGCTTCCAGGATTCTGTAGTGAATAACAGAGGCCTAAAATACCTCAGGTAACTTTAAAAGGTTTTGTTGCACAGAAAGTCGTCCTCAGTAAAATGATGAAAGTTCTGAACTTTTGTAGTAATGAAGTTCTTTCTTTTATAGGACTCAGCCCACACATTGCTGCAGACCTAACGGATCTGCAGATCCCCAGATGTGATAGGGGACAGCTCCAGGATGGTGTCACGGAGTTGGGGAACTCTGTGCGCATGTGGCCTGCCACAGGCCTTTGCTTTCACTTTGTTCCCGGCATGAGCCACCAGACAAACTCCGTCGCAGCCAATCTTGGGGTGCCTGGGTCCCAGCTCCAGCCCACCCCTAGCTTCCCTGCAGCCTGGGCTTCTCTTTAGGAGTGTTTGAACCAGGTCATCTGGACCCAGTGGGAAATGGCCCTGTGCTATTTTTGGATACACAATTCTAGAAAATGTATTAAGGAAAGCTACTTGTCTACTTTACTACCAGAGCTCCAGACTCTTCCATCAGAGGTTCTCATGCCATGGCCTCGTTAGTTACTCACAGACACAGAACACGGCAGAGGACACACCCTCAAATACAACCTTTAGACCCAAATCGATTTCCTGAGGGTGGAATGGGGCTAAAAATTATCTATCTATGACCCAGGGTCCCTCCAAGGGGCTTTTTCCTTTCCAAGAAGGGAAACTGCACATGAGGGTGCAGGTTGAAGAAGTAGTCCAACACGGTAACTAAACATTGGGAACCAGGGAGTCCTCAACCTGTCCTCGTTTCCTGACTTCACTACCTTCAAGCAGCTTATGTAATTTGAGCCTAGATGATCGCATACGAAAAACAAAAACAAAAACAATGAACAATAACTCACAAGATTATTTTGAAGATGAAAGGGTAGGTTTCACAGAAGCATTCAGCTCTAAGGATAATGGATACAGTAAGTGCTCTGCCATGTGAGATGTGAGCTGAGATACTGCCGCCATCTCAGTGGTGTTTGGCAGAGCTTACAGAATGAATACCACATGATGGTATTAGAGAGCAAAGGGGTCATCTGCCTTACTTAGGGGTCTGTGTCCCCACCGTCACTCCTGAATTCTAAAGATGGTGGTCATCCACAGGAGGTGAAACCCAATTTTATCTCCAGCACCAGCCTCCAAACCTCAGCAGTGCCCATAATCATGCAGTTCTGAAAGAGGAACCCATTCACTAGTGAAAGGTACCTCAAGCTCCATGTGCTCAACACACAGAAAGGTGATTGATAGGGTGCTGGGTTGACCTCCTCCCCCAGGAGGCCAGGGGAATTGCACCGTGAACTTGCCTCCTCCTGGGCAGCACCCTATGTTCCCCACTGTTGCGGACTGAATGTCTCTCTCCCAAATTCATGTGTTGAAAGCTTAACACCCAATGTGATAATTGTGTGGCCCTTAAGAGATGGCTAGATTTAGATGAGGTCAGGAGGGTGGGCCCCCATGATGGGATTAGTGCCCTTATACGAGGAGGAAGAGACCTCAGCTCCCTCTCTCTGTCATGTGAGGACATAGTAAGAAGGTGGTCATCTGCAAGCCAGGAAGAGTCCTCCCAGAACCCCAGCATCCTGGGCTCCGATTTCAGACTTTCAGCAAAATCCCGATCATCCTGGACTTTGATTTCAGGCTCCCAGCCTCTAGACCTACGAGAAATGTTTGTCGTTCAAAGCCACTTAGCCTTGGTATTTTGTTATAATAATCTGAGCTAACATTCCACACTTCATGAAACATTAACAGAACTGGTAGAAGCTCCAACCGAGGAGGGTGATGGAGACTTTCCATGGAGGGACTCATGACTATTTTCCAAAAAGAGAACCATTGTCTCTGAAAAGATAAAGACTGAGACTGATATTTAGAAAACATAATGCCTCCTCAATAAATGGTAACTATTATTGTCCTGGTTTTTTTATTTTGTGGTTTCTTTTGCCAAGGTCATCCTGGATGAAGACAATAGCAAACAGATTTTGAAGCAACTCGTTCTTATCGAGAAGCTTCCCTAACATGGCTTCCACATGAAGTTTTAAAGAAGTAAAATTATAAGACTATTTTTCCCATTATCCATTATAAGACTAAGACCAGCCTTTGTTAATCATGTTAGCTCTTGAAAGTGAAAGTGTTAGTTGCTCAGTTGTGTCCAACTCTGTGACCTCAAGAACTGTAGCCCACCAGGCTGCTCTGTCTATGGGATTTTCCAGGAAAGAATACTAGAGTGGGTAATCATTCCCTTCTCCAGGGGCTCTTCCTGACCCAGGGATCAGACCCAGGTCTCCCGCACTGCAGGCAGATTCTTTACCATCTCAGCCAACAGGGAAGCCCATAAGAGGTTTTCTGAAAGCCATTACTGTTATTGTTAACTGTTTCATGTCTATGCTGCTGCTTTGCCTTGTGAATGGGGACTGAACTTCATTGTGCCTCAGTTTGTTCTCATTATAGTTAATAATACTTGTTAGACAACCAGAATGTTCATTAATACTAGAATGATTAAATCAATTGTGAGGTAGTCATACTACAGAATTCACTGAAGGCACTAAATAAAATAAAATCAATAAATAGGCATTGACACTTGAAGGAGCTCCAGGCCATGTTAGAATGAAAAACAAAAACATAAATGCACATCTTTCTCTCTCTCCTTCCTTCCCCAGCCCCACATCCCTATTGTAATACTATACAAAATAAACATAGGTGTGTAGGTGTGTGTGTGTACACAAATTTGCAGGAAAGGAATGAAATAAACGGTGCTTGACTGTTTCAGATGAGAACCCTGGAGAGTCAAGTGGTGGTAGTGGTTAGTTTGGGAAGGAAGGTGACTGAAGGGAGATTTTTGGTTTTTTCAAATTGCTAAACCAATTTATTTTTAAGCAGAAATGAGTTTCTTAAAAACCAGCTAAATGAAGATGATGTGTTTCATCTCAGGTTCCCAGAACAGTGTACTTTCCTCTCTTTAAAGCCATACTTACATTCATTTTTTTTTAAATTCAAGTGTCATTGATTTACAATGTTGTGTTAATTTCTGCTGTATAGTGCAAAGTGATTCAGATATATATATATATATATATATATATATATCCCTGGAGAAGGAAATAGCAACCCACTCCAGTATTCCAGTATTCTTGCCTGGAGAATCCCATGGACAGAGGAGCCTAACAGGCTACAGTTCATGGGGTCAGCAAAGAACTGGACATAACTGAGCAACTAACACACACACACACGTACACACACACATACATGTATACACACACACACACATATACGTCTATATTCTCTTTTTGATTCTTTTCCATTATGGTTTATCTAAGGATAATGATTGAATATAGTTCTCCATGCTATACAGTGGGACCTTGTTTTTATCCATTCTATATGTGATGGTTTACATCTACTAACCTCTCAAATCCCAGTCCAGTCCAGCTCTCCCCCAGCTTCCTTGGCAACCACTGATCTGTTCTGAAGGGGGAGTTTTTTTTTTTTTTTTTTTAAGGGAGATTTTTGAGTGAGTATTTTATTTGAATCTTTTACAGGAACCCTGAAGTCATGTATAGCGTGTGTGATTAATAAACCAAGATATTAAAAATATTAATACTGGTCACTTCCACCACAGGGCAATGGAGAGGCCTTCTGGGGAACTGCACTCTTTTGAGGGCGCCTAGTGAAAGATGAAAAGCACGTGTGTCTCCTGGAGATGCAAGCTGGCTTCGTGCTCCCTGGTTCAATTTATCAGAACACTCAGCGGTTCTCAGAGATGATCAATTCCAGGAGTAGCCAGAGTACCAGGGTGAGGGAAAGTGAAAGTAAATAATTTCTCAAGCTAAACAGATTAAATTAAATGCATTTTTCATTCATTAGAAAAGGGAGCAGGCCCTCCTTTGTTTTATTAATATATTTAAGGAGAGTATGGATTTTTGCCTTTCTTGGCCTCTTTCCCTTGTTCCCAGTGGCCCATGCTGTCTTTTTATTTGAATTATCTGTTTATTATATTAGGTTAAGAACCCAAAGGCCATTTTGCATGGGACACACTATAAATACCCATTATCACGGTTATGTATTATCGAGCTGATGAAGGAAGACAATTTATGAAGAGATTAGATTATCTCAGTTTTTCTAGAATCTATTTTATTATCATGTGAAGATTACATATGCACTTAAGAAAATGAACCACATCCTTCCGTTGGCCATCCTCTCGTTCTGACTGCACGGCTGTGATACCAGAACCAAATGTGGAGGCCAGTGCGTGTATGTCAGCACTTGCCCCCTCCCTCCTGTTTGTACACACCTATTCCATTCATCATTTTGACAGTTTGTACAAGCAAACTGTCCTAATTTTTTTCAAGAGCTCTTTTCACAAATTGAGTGTGATGTAGAATTAATCATCCCAGTTGGGCATGAGTTGGGGTGCGTCTACTGCCAAGGGGCATTTTTACCCTCAGCTTCCTCCATATTGTATCACAGAGACTTCCTAGCCGCTTAGACCCCCTTCCCTCATTCCCTCATCCTAAAGGAGCACTACGTTCTCATCTGCCCTCAACTAAGTGAAGTTGGCTCTTACTGTCGGGTTGAAAATATTCCTTTAATATATTACAACTTTTACCCATCTTCTTCACAGCAGAGCATTATTATATTTATTGCTATTTTGCTTCCTTGGGAAGTCTCCTCCTAACCACTTCTCTCTCTTCCTCTGCCCGTTCTCCAGACTATTTTTTAATAAAAAACACAGCTCGAAAGAAATTTGAAAAATGCCAGCTTCAAACAAAAAGTGCTGCTTATGACCAAAGAAGAAGCAGGAGTTCCATTGGCTATTCTCTCACATTTTACTTAGAAATGTTCTGGAATAGCGTGTCAGAGGAGAAGGATAAAGAGATGCAGCTTGCAATGGTCACAACTAAAATAGCGTTGGTGCAAATTTTTGACTATAGACTTGCAACAATAAGGCTTGTATGTAAAAAAAGTCTGCTTTTATGCCAACTGGTGTTTTACACAAAAAGAAGAAAATCCCCACCAATCACGTTTAACTATTTAAGCTTAAAATTTCAGCTTTACATCTCTATGCTGTTTTTTCCCCTTTCCTTGTTGCAAAACAGAACGCTGAAAACTATGGCCCAGATCTATAATTGTGAAGACGTAGCTAGATAAGAACGCACTGCTTTGCTCCGCTGCACTCAAAAAATTATAGAGATGCTGACAGTTTAGTGGAAGGAGTAGTATTTATATCTCAAAGGCATGTGGGTGGCCCTGATGAATATTAGTTATATAAGCCTAATGATAGCTGTATTCAAACAAACACAGCATTGCTTTAAAACAGAGAAATTTCCTAAACTTTTCTCAAGCGTGCAGATTTTGAGGAAGTAGATCTCAAGTGTTATTTTCAGTTTAAACTTTCAATAGCATGAAACCTCACTTCTTTCCTAAAAGAGCTTTGAAATCAGAAGCACAATCTCCTATCCTGATCCAGTAGCTAGCCAGGTGGGGAATTTGGACCAGTCACTTGCCACTCTGAGTATTGTCAAATACCAAGCTGAGAGGTTGAACCCTTCAGTTGCATTTGGCTTCTTTTCTCTCATACACTACAACCTCTAGGATGATTTTCAGCTGAGGCTTGTCCAATATTACCCTCAGCTTTTATAAGTCATGAAACAATTGTGTTTTATTTCCAATTCCATGGTTTCTGTTTTTTGGACTAGAGATCAAAGTTCTTGTTTTATGGTTTCGTGATCATTCCTTTGCCTTCCCACTGAAACAGCCTTAAGAAAACCCATAAACAAAACCCATAAACAGGGCCCATGAATAATAATGGAATGGTGGGAGAGGAGACAGTATTAAGATTTTGTGGGATCCTATAAGGACTTTAAGATTCTGTGGAATCTTAGAAGAATTTTTTCTATTTATGATAAAATAATTGGAATGCATTATTTTAATTATAAAGTTACTAAACATTTTGTTTAAATAAAAAAAATGATTCTCAGTAACCTAAAATTTTACAGAGAATTGTGAAGAAGCTATTTTTTAATTTTTGGGGGCATGTAGACACTTATTTACTTACTGGTTTATTTAAAATTTATAGTGTGTGCGCATGTATAAATATATATATATGTGTATATATTTATATATAGATATATACACACATATTTAATTGTAAAGATATCCAGAGTTAACACACTCAAGGACTTCAGAATCTGTTAAGGGAAATAAGGTAATTTGTGAACCTTAATACAAAAAAGAAAGATAAATGATATGAAAGGGGAGCACAGGGGTAATGGATGTTGAGAAAAGGGTCTGGCATTATGAGTTTGATATGTGGAGAGAGGTTCAGTTCAGTTCAGTTCAGTTCAGTCACTCAGTTGTGTCCGACTCTTTGCGACCCCATGAATCACAGCACGCCAGGCCTCCCTGTCCATCACCAACTCCCGGAGTTCACTCAGACTCACGTCCGTTGAGTCAGTGATGCCATCCAGCCATCTCATCCTCTGTCGCCCCTTCTCCTGCCCCCAATCCCTCCCAGCATCAGGGTCTTTTACAATGAGTCAACTCTTCGCAGGAGGTGGCCAAAGTACTGAAGTTTCAGCATTAGCATCATTCCTTCCAAAGAAATCCCAGGGCTGATCTCCTTCAGAGTGGATTGATTGGATCTCCTTGCAGTCCAAGGACTCTCAAGAGTCTTCTCCAACACCACAGTTCAAAAGCATCAATTCTTCGGCACTCAGCCTTCTTCACAGTCCATCTCTCACATCCATACATGACCACTGGAAAAACCATAGCCTTGACTAGATGGACCTTAGTCAGCAAAGTAATGTCTCCGCTTTTCAATATGCTATCTAGGTTGGTCATAACTTTCCTTCCAAGGAGTAAGCGTCTTTTAATTTCATGGCTGCAGTCACCATCTGCAGTGATTTTGGAGCCCCCCAAAATAAAGTCTGACACTGTTTCCCCATCTATTTCCCATGAAGTGATGGGACTGGATGCCATGATCTTGGTTTTCTGAATGTTGAGCTTTAAGCCAACTGTTTTCACTCTCCTCTTTCACTTTTATCAAGAGGCTTTTTAGTTCCTCTTCACTTTCTGCCATAAGGGTGTTGTCATCTACATATCTGAGGTTATTGATATTTCTCCCAGCAATCTTGATTCCAGCTTGTGTTTCTTCCAGCCCAGCATTTCTCATGATGTACTCTGCATAGAAGTTAAATAAGCAGGGTGACAATATACAGCCTTGACATACTTTTCATGTCAGTATGAGTGGGCTTGGCACGTAGTTGCTGTTGTTCAGTTGCTCAGTCATGTCTGACTCTTTGTGACTCCATGGACTGCAGCACAACAGGCCTCACTGTCTTTCACCATCTCCCAGAGCTTGCTCAAACTCATGTTCATTGATTTGGTGATGCCATCCAATCATCTTATCTTCTGCAGTCCCCTTCTCCTCTTGCCTTCAGTCTTTCCCACGATCAGGGTCTTTTCTAATGAGTCAGCTCTGCATCAGGTGGCCAAAGTATTGGAATTTCAGCTTCAGCATCAGTCCTTCCAATCAATATTCAGAGTTGATTCCCTTTAGGATTGATATCTTTGCAGTCCAAGGAACTCTCAAAAGTCTTATCCAACACCACAGTTCAAAAGCATCAATTCTTTGGCACCCAGCCTTCTTTATGGTCCAACTCTCACATTATACGTAACTATTGGAAAAACCATAGCTTTGCCTATGGCACATAGTAGATGTTGAATAAATACTCATTGAATGAATAAGTGAATGAGAGTGAGAAATACAATCCCACCACATTCTGCATGTGAAGCACAGTATGACTGTTAGTGTGATGAGAACAATGAAGCAATGAGCCTTCTGGGTAAATCGGTTTGACTTGGTAGACAGTAAGAGCAAAGGGTTTACAGAGACAGAAATCAATATAAACAACAACAGAGCTCTGCAGTGGGCTTCACATGTGTAAACAGTATCTGTTTTGCTTGCTTTATGCTCTAGACTGAGTGCTTGTGTCCCCTCCCCCAAATTCAAATGTGGAAACCGACCCCCACTCCCCGTTTGGAAGTGAGGACTTTGGGAGGTGATTAGGTCAGGAGGGCGGAGCCCTCTTGAATGACATTAGTGCCCATTAGTGTCCAAGAAACTCCCTTGCCCACTTCTGCAGTGGGAAGTTAGAGCTAGAAGATAACCTTTCATAAACCAGGAACTGGGCTTTCATCAGGCAATGTGTTAACTTTGGACTTCCCAGCCTCCAGAACTGTGAGAAATACATTTCTGTTGCTTAAAGCCACCCCACCCATGGCATTTTGTTATAGCAGCTCAAACAGAGCAAGACACTTAGTTACACTTAACTGTGGTATAAAGAAAAGAAGATGGGATTTGTTAATAGCTTAAGAAGAACCGGGATTCAAGCTCTCATTCTGTTATTGATTAGCTTTCTGTGCTTCTGCTGTCTCATTGGTAATCTGAGGACACTACTCATCTGAAAGAGGTATTATAATTTTCTCATCTGTAAAATGGAATGACAGTGTAAGTCCCTTAAAAAGATGATGTGAGATAGTATGTGGAAATGTGTTACTCCTTGCCTTCTAGCAGTAAGAGATTGTTGAATCTAGGCTATTAGTATTAGTAGTCATACTAGTAATCTAGTAACGACAAATCTAGACAGCATATTAAAAAGCAGAGACGTTACATTGTCAACAAAGTTCTGTATAGTCAAAGCTATGTTTTTTTCCAGTAGTTATGTATGGGGCTTCCCTTGTGGCTCAGCTGGTAAAGAATCTGGCTGCAATGTGGGAGACCTGGGTTTGATCCCTGGGTTGGGAAGATCCCTGGAGAAGGTAAAGGCTTCCCACTGCAGTATTCTGGCCTGGAGAATTCCATGGGCTATAGGGATCGCAAAAAGTCAGACATGACTGAGTGACTTTCACTTTCACATATGGCTGTGAAATTTGGACCATAAAGAAGGCTGAGTACTAAAGAATTGATGCTTTTGAACTGTGGTTTTGGAGAAGACTCTTGAGAGTCCCTTGGACTGCAAGGAGATCAAACCAGTCAATCCTGAGGGAAATCAACTCTAAATATTCATTGGCAGGACTGATGCTGAAGCTGAAGTTCTAATACTTTGGCCACCTGATGAGAAGACTTGACTCACTGGAAAAGACCTTAATGCTGGGAAAGATTGAGGGCAGGAGGAGAAAGGGATGACAAAGGATAAGATGGTTGTGTGGCATCACTGATTCAATGGACATGAGTTTGAGCAAACTCTGGGAGATAGTGAAGGACAGGGAAGCCTGGCATGCTGCAGTCCACGGGGTCACAATAAGTCGGACACAACTGAGTGACTGAAATGAACTAGTAATATTTTTATATGTCTGGCAGATATAGTACACATTTACGATAATCTTATAGCTATTTACAGGCTTCCCTGGTAGCTCAGCTGGTAAAGAATCGGCCTACAATGCAGGAGATCCCAGTTTGATTCTTAGGTCAGGGAGATCCACTGGAGAAGGGGTAGGCTACCCCACTCCAGTATTCTTGGGCTTCCCTGGTGTCTCAAACAGTAAAGAATCCACCTACCATGCAGGAGACCTGGATTCAATCCCTGGGTTGGGAAGATCCCCTGGGGAAGGGAACTGCTCTACACGCCAGTATTCTTGCCTGTAGAATTCCATGGACAGAGGAGCCTGCTGGGCTACAGTCCATGGGGTCGCGAATAGCTGGACGTGACTGAGGGGCTTTCACTTTCTTTTTTATACACATTTACAATGAAATATTTCTACATCATTTATTTGTCTTATTTGTTATTAAAACTATCTGGTTGAATATATAATCTTATTTCTCTGTTGTGTGGATCAAGAAACAGCTCAGAGAGGTGAACTGATCCACTGATGCTTCCGGTGAGGGTGGAATCAAGCTGAGGTAGATTCTCTGGCCAGGAATTCCACAGTCTTCCTACAATACAGCAGCTGGCAGTCATGTTTACCATGTACTGCCTATGTCAAACCAGAGAGCCAGATGGACCTGAGTTTGAATGCTGGTATTATCTTTCATTAGCAGTGTGTTTTCAGGAAAGCGACTGAAAGTCTCTTCAAAGCTTCCGAGTCCTTTGGAAAACAGAGATTATGCTACCTACTTTCTAAGGTTGCTGGGACGATTATAAAAATAGAACGAGAAAGCATTTGTCAAGCGCCTGTCACTTGGAAACTCATGAAATGGGAGCTTATTTTACCCTAACTTCTTAGCTGAGAATTTGCCACCTCTAGATATCTTCCAGTCTGGCTCTGCCCCAGTGCTTCAGAGTGCCATTTCTTTCTTTTTTAAAAAATTTTAATTGGGGGCTAATTACTTTATAATATTGTGGTGGTTTTGCCATACATTCACATGAATCAGCCATGGGTGTATGTATGTTCCCCATCCTGACCCTTGTTCCCACCTCCCTCCCCATCCCATCTCTCAGGGTCATCCCAGTGCACCAGCCCTGAACACCCTGTCTCATGTATCAAACCTGGACTGGTGATCTATTTCACATATGATAATATACATCTTTCAATGCTATTCTCGCAAATCATCCTGCACTCGCCTTCTCCCACAGAGTCCTAAAGTTTGTTCTTTACATCTGTGTCTCTTTTGCTGTCTCGCATATAGGGTCATCATTACCATCTTTCTAAGTTCCACATATATGCGTTAATATACTGTATTGGTGATTTTCTTTCTGACTTACTTCACTCTGTATAATAGGCTCCATTTTCATCCACCTCATTAGAACTGATTCAATTGCATTCTTTTTAATAGCTGAGTAATATTCCATTGTGTATATGTACCACAGCTTTCTTATCCATTCGTCTGCTGATGGACATCTAGGTTGCTTTCATGTCCTGGCTATTATAAACAGTGCTGTGATGAACATTGGGGTACACATGTCTCTTTCAGTTCTGGTTTCCTTGGTGTGTATGCCCAGTAGTGGGATTGCTGGGTCGTATGGCAGTTCTATTTCCAGTTTTTAAAGGAATCTCCACACTGTTCTCCATAGTGAGAGTGCCATTTCTTAAAGACGGGAAGTGAAGAAAATTTCCATGGCTAAATATGCTTGAGAAGGGTGGGTGAAACAAAACTGAATGATGTTCTTATCTACGGAACTTATTTAATAGGCGAATAGAAGATGTGACTCGTGTAAAGGGGGATTTATCATAGCATTTCTGGAATCATTTGACTACAGAATTCTCTTCAGTGGACCCCATTATATGAAGACACGGAGACATGCTGACCTAATCAAGCATCTTCCTTGGATGGAAGAGGAAACTACAGTCAAAGTGTCAACCAGAGAAGTGGCAGGATAAGGACCAGAACCAGGTTCATCAGGCGTCCTGGGTCCTCTGGTGTTGATACCATTCAACTTGAGATCTCTTTCTCTTGCTGCTCTAGTGTCTGTTGCTAACCCTAAGAGGATTCAGATAAGGAATGGAAAAAGGGAGGACGGGAACTATGGAGGAAGCTAGCCTGAGAACATTCAAGAAATGACAAAAGAGAGACTTGGAGTTGGATGACAACAACAAGCAAGCAGACAAATGAATCCCAACTGTGGCATTTTTGCTTCTCAATTAAGACTCTGAGTCTACGAGATGAAGATATTGAATCATACTCTTAAACCATAGTAACAAGCTCAAGAGTCAAAGCCTGCCTGTTAATATTACTCACTGCAGCCCAGTCACATAGCCATTTGCAGCCTGTCCATATTTTACTGACATGAGCAATTACATGTCCTGTAACGGCAATGAAGCAATAAAATTTATGTCTTGACATCTTTAACAAGATTAGACATAACCCTTCTCATAAATGTAATACTGAACGGAGATTTTTAAGAACATAAGTATAGTTAAGGATCCTTGAGTTTATCCCTCATAGTTAATTAAAACCCTCCCCAGGAATCAGTAGATGATAGATAGAAGGATGTTGAACTGAACTTTTGAATTCATGGAAGGGTGAGCTGATGATTTTTTTCCATACCTTGTTCAGCTTGCACTGGGTTTGTGGCTCACAGCATTGGTACCAGATAGATTTCAGAAGAGCTGCAAAGGGAGTGACCCCTATTCCCGCAGCAATGCACATGCTTACTGGATAGTGAAATACATCAGTCAGTGCCGCTCCGAACGGCCCGTCCACTGCCAGCCTGCAATCACAAAGTGCACGGTTTGACTTTCAGAACACTCTACCCTTAAAAACAAAACCATCCTAAACCAGTGCTTTGAATAGGATGTGTTGGCATAAGTGTGCAGGGAGGTTAGCTCTGTGCTAGAGAATGCCCTGTTTGAACACACAGAGTGTAGAGATATGGTGTCCAGCCTCACAGCACAGCTCTTTTTACAGTTCTTAGAAGCTTGTTTTGCATCATGAAGACTGATAAAAGATGCCTTTTCTTTTTCCTTTTCTCTCCCCAGCTGCCATCAGGGGAAAAGGCAGAAGTATCAAGGTGGTTTAGAAGGCTTATCTCTCCTTTTGCTAATGTAATTCCCCCCTGTTTTTATTTATTCCATCCCACTTCTTAGTATGTTTATATAATTTTAGTCTAATGGAAGCTATTCATTTGGAATAAATATAATTTTGGAATAATTTGTCAGTTATGTTGAATTTCTAAAACTCATTATTTTAGATTATGTGAACTTAAAAATCTGTGATAATCAGGCCAGGGGCAGGCGGTCTTTGAGTAGGCAATTTTTTCCTTTGTAAGAATAATGCATACTCATTGAATAAATATAATTGTCTTTGTGTGTCCTTGGTTGCTCAGTTTTGTCCAACTCTTTGTGACCCCATGGACTGTAGCCCACCAGGCTCTTCTGTCCATGGGATTCTCCAGGCAAGAATACTGGACTGGGTGGCCATTCCCTTCTCCTGGGGATCTTCCTGATCCAGGGATCAAATCCACATTTCTTGCACTGCAGACAGATTCTTTACCATCTGAGCAATCAGGGAGCCAGTAATTATCTTTAATAGGGTCCTAAATGGACTGACACCCCCTGGATTCTGCTTCATCTCTCATGACCAGTTCTCCACACTGGTTTTTCTTTTGTTTCTTAGGGAACACAGGACCCTCTTTGGCCATGGGGCCTCTGCCCGTGATAATCCAACTAATCACTTGGAAAACTCTGCCCCAAGTTCTCCTCTATTTTCTTATATAGTTCACGGTTATCCTTCCCTAATATCTCAGTAATCATTTCCCTGAGGAAGTCTCCATGGATTTCTGAGACTAGGTTAAATTCCGTGTTAGATGATTTATAACACCATGTATCTATCCCCTGGTTCTATGGTGACCTACAAGACCTTCTAGAACTAACACCAAAAAAAGATGTCCTTTTCATCATAGGGGAATGGAGTGCAAAAGTAGGAAGTCAAGAAACACCTGGAGTAACAGGAAAGTTTGGCCTTGGAGTACAGAATGAAGCAGGGCAAAGGTTATCAGAGTTTTGCCAAGAGAATGCATTGGTCACAGCAAACACCTTCTTCCAACAATACAAGAGATGACTCTACACATGGACATCACCAGATGGCCAACACCAAAATCAGATTGATTATATCCTTTTGCAGCCAAAGACGGAGAAGCTCTATACAGTCATCAAAAACAAGATCCGGAGCTGACTGTGGCTCAGATCATGAACTCCTTATTGCCAAATTCAGACTTAAATGGAAGAAAATAGGGAAAGCCGCTAGACTATTCAGGTATAACCTAAATCAAATCCCTTACAATTTTACAGTGGAAATGACAGATAGATTCAAGGGATTAGATCTTATAGACAGAGTGCCTGAAGAACTATGGATAGAGGTTCATGACATGGTACAGGAGACAGGGATCAAGACCATCCCCAAGACAAAGAAATGCAAAAAGGCAAAATGGTTGTCTGAGGAGGCCTTACAAATAGCTGAGAAAAGAAGAGACACTAAAGGCAAAGGAGTAAAGGAAAGATATAAGCATCTGAATTCACAGCTGCGAAGAACAGCAAGGAGAGATAAAAACAGACTTCCTCAGTGATCAATGCAAAGAAATAGAGGAAAACAATAGAACAGGAAAGACTAGAGATCTCTTCAAGAAAATTAAGATACCAAGGGAACAGTTCATGCAAAGATGAGCACAATAAAAGACAGAAATGGTCTGGACCTAACAGAAGCAGCAGAGATTAAGGAGAGGTGACAAAAATACACAGAAGAACTATACAAAAAAGGTCTTAATGACCCAGATAACCACAGTGGTGTGATTACTCACGTAGTGAGTCAGACATCTTGGAATGTGAAGTCAAGTGGGCCTTAGGAAGCATCATTATGAGCAAAGCTAGTGGAGGTTATGGAATTCCAACTGAGCTATTTCAAATTCTAAAAGATGATGCTGTGAAAGTGCTGCACTCAATATGCCAGCAAATTTGGAAAACTCAGCAGTGGTCACAGGACTGGGAAAAGGTCAGTTTTCATTCCAATTCCAAAGAGAGGCAATGCCAAAAAATGTTCAAACTACCGCAGAGTTGCACTCATCTCACACGCTAGCAAAGTAATGCTCAAAATTCTCCAGGTTAGGCTTCAACAGTATGTGAACCATGAATTTCCAGATGTTCAAGCTGGATTTAGAAAAGGCAGAGGAATCAGAGGTCAAATTGCCAGCATCTGTTGGATCATTGAAAAAGCAAGAGAGTTCCAGAAAATCATCTACTTCTGCTTTATTGACTATGCTAAAGCCTTTGACTGTGTGGATCACAATAAACTGTGGAAAATTCTTTAAGAGATGGGAATACCAGACCTGAGAAATCTGTATTCAGGTCAAGAAGCAACAGTTAGAACTGGACATGGAACAACAGACTGGTTTCAAATCAGGAAAGGAGAATGTCAAGGCTATATATTGTCACTTTGCTGATTTAACATATGCAGAGCACATCATGCGAAATGTTGGGCCGGATGAAGCACAAGTTGGAATCAAGATTGCCAGGAGAAATATCATTAACTCAGATATGAGATGACAAGACCCTTATGGCAGAAAGCAAAGAGGAACTAAAGAGCCTTTTGATGAAAGTGAAAGAGGATAGTGAAAAAGCTGGCTTAAAACTCAGCATTCAAAAATGAAGATCATGGCATCTGGTCCCATCACTTCACAGCAAATAGATGGGGAAACAATGGAAACAGTGACAGATTTTATTTTCTTGGGCTCCAAAATCACTGCAGATGGTGACTGCAGCCATGAAATTAAAAGACGCTTGCTTCTTACAAGAAAAGCTATGACTAACCTAGACAGCATATTAAAAGCAGAGGCATTACTTTGCCAACAAAGGTCCATCTAATCAACACTATGGTTTTTCCAGTAGTCATGTTTGACAGTTGGACCATAAAGAAAGCTGAGGAATTGGTGCATTTGAACTGTGGTGTTGGAGAAGATTCTTGAGAATCCCTTGGACTGCAAGGAGATCAAATCGGTCCATCCTGAAGGAAATCAGTCCTGAATATTCATTGGAAGGACTGATGCTAAAGCTGAAGCTCCAGTACTTTGCCCACCTGATGCGAATGACTGATGGACTAGAAAACACGCTGATGCTGGGAAAGATTGAAAGCAGGAGGAGAAGTGCATGACAGAGTGTGAGACGGTTGGATGCATCACTGACTCGATGGACATGAATTTAGGCAAATTCCGGGGGTTGTTAATAGACAGGGTAACCTGGTGTGCTGCAGTCCGTGGCATCATGAATAGTCGGACATAACTGAGTGACTGAAGTGAACTGATCTCTCCTCTGCAGTCCTCATTGTTCCTGTAATTTTATAGCTGTTCTGGGTGGTGTGTGTGTGTGTGTGTGTGTTTGTGTTTGCGGCACCACGCAGCATGTGGGGTCTTTGTTCCCTACGTGTGTGTGCTCACTCATGTCTGACTCTGTGACCCCATGGACTGTAGCCTTCCAGGCTCCTCTGTCCATAGGATTTCCTAGGCAAAAATAGTGAAGTGGGTTGCCATTTCCTCCTCCAGGGGATCTTCCTGACTCAGGGATTGAACCCGCGTCTCCTGTGTCTCCTACATTGGCAGGCGGGTTTGGTGTGTGTGCATGACTTGATTGGCAGCTGTTTGGTCACTAGACTGTAAGTTCTGAGGAGGGAGGGGCCGTATCTGTCTTTGCCCACCACTGCAAGCCAGCACCTTACAAAGGGTGGATTGTTCAATAACAATTTGTTGAATAGATTGTGAATGTTTAAAATATTTCAATCAACAGAATAACCTCAACTATTCCAAAAGCACACATTTACATATGAACAAAGATATGCTAATTAAAAAGCTTCTAAGTTATTCATAACCATTCCCTAAGGAGTGTCTATTGAAGGCATGCGGGGTTGGCCCATTTGGGCTTACTATCTGTTCATGAAAGTTCAATTGGGTTTATTTTAAAAATATTCCATATACCAAACCTCCTAATAATTCAAATTAACTTTCCTCAAATTAATATTAATTAATAAGGCTTTTATTACATATTGATGTATGGAAATAGAAGAATAAAAATAAAAGGGCCTTAATCAGAAAGGGTTTGTATCTTAGCCCATGGTAGATTCTTTTATAAATAATTAGATAAAGGGAATTGAGAGAGAGAGAAAAACAAACTGCCCACAACTAAAATGTCTTATGGTTATTTTTATACTTCATGGTATTTGGGATTTATTTGACACTGATGATAAAAGATAACAATTAAACCCAAAGAAGAATTGTGTCATAATTCATAGAAATGCACAATACACACATTTCTACATAAAACTGAGCATCTAATCTGGAGCAGCAGGAGGGAATATTAGATCCCATCTCCCTGCTGATACAGTGATCCTGCCTTCACACCCCTGTTTGCTGATCACTTTCCCACGTGAAATTGCAGAGCCCCGTGTTCCATCAAGGGGCTGATCTAGTTTTTCCTCCTGTCTCACTGGGATCTGCCTTCTGACAACTCATGGGCTTTTACCTTTCTGAGAAACACAAACCAGGTCTTTTCCCTCCCCTGCCTCTCTAGCCTTTAACTAGCTGAATCTAGCCATCACAACACTCTGATGGTTCTTTTTGTGAACCAAAACACCTCCATTTCTCTCAACGCTGAACTGGCTGCCTTTGCACAAATTCTTGTTTATCAAGTTCACTAAGGTACTTCCTGTCTGATGTAGATCCAGTTTAACTGATAACATATCTTAGAAACAAGTTCCCTCTCCAGCAGTCACATCACACTGTCCCTATTGCTTCTCGTCAGCATTGCCCGTCAATCTTCGGTCTTGTCTCATTGCCCTCTCTTTCTCATCAGCACGTTCATTGTCATCTCTGTGGTAGGTGACCTTTCTTATTTTGCTAATAGCAAGAGTAGCTAACTTTTTTTTTTCTACTATGCATTATGCAAAGAGCATCATACTGACTATCATATTTAATCCTAAACAGAACCTATGTTCTATAATTATCATTTTCATCTTACAGAGGAGGAAACTGAGGCAGGTGTTACATATATCCTCCAAGATCACATGCAAAATTAGGCTTTGAAGCCAGGTTGTCAAATGCTGAGGCCCTTGGCTTTGGGTTGTAGATACAAATTGCTGAGAATTCTAGTACCAATGTTGAGAAATTCCTCCCTTTTTACCTCAGAAGCCAAAGTCTTTTTTTTCATTTATTTATTTTTATGGAAGTATAGGTGATTTATATTGTTTCAGGTGAACAGCAAAGTGATTCTGTGATCCATACATGTGTGAGTGTTAGTGACTTAGTCACGTCAACTCTGCAACCTCGTCGACCGCAGCCCACCAGGCTCCTCTGTCCATGGGATTCTCCAGGCAAGAATACTGGAGTGGGTTGCCATTTCCTCCTCCAGGGGATCTTGCCCACCCAAGGACTGAACTCTGGTCTCCCTCATTGTAGGCAGATTCTGCACCATCTGAGCCATGTATCTATTGTTTTTCAGATTCTTTTCCATTATAGGTTATTGCAAGGTACTGACTATAGTTCCCTGTGCTACACAGCAGACCCTTGTTATCTTTTTTATATACAGTAGAGTGTATCTGTTGATGTGAAAATTTTTAAAAAGAGCTCTTGTTCTCTTTTTCCTGAGTTTAGAGGAAAAGGTTTCTTCCTCTTCACGAGGCTTTGCTTCTCCTCTTGGACTCCTTAGTCACTGCTTGTCTCAGAGATTCCTGGGGCTGTATTAAATCCTTTCTGTGCCCAAAGCAGTGAAAAAGTATGGTTTTCTCAAATTTCTTTACAATATTTATCCCAACAATTTTTGTCTGTGTCCCTGTTTTTCTGGAGCCCTAAACATAGACTTTGAGTTCTTATTGGGTAATCCTGTAGCAAGAGTGGGAATCAATTTTAAGCCATTGATTACTAAAAGGAACCAAGGCGTAGTGACTATACTAAACTTCTGTTGCATGCTGAGGCTTTTCTAAATAGGGTGTTGTTTTGGATTGACTTGTCCAACAACAGACTATGACAGCAAAAAGTGCACAGCGCTGCATTTGGCATCACAAGTGGCTTGTGATTCGCCAAAGTGATGTTTTAGACCCGGGAAAGCAAAATGTTTCCTGTTCTGGATCATGACCTGCCTTTATTGATCATTTGATTTTTAAAGAAATGTGCTTGTTCATACTCAAATTTAAAACATGATTTCAAATTTACCATCTAGAATTAAGATACTGCAGAAGCTCTCAGCATGTTGATACCCTAAAAGACCTTGCTTTTTATAATATGATAACTTATACATAAAAGAGAAATGGGCTCCCACCTTGGTAGGCTCCAGGGCTCTTTCAGGGGCTGTCCTTCTACTCCAAAGGCCTTACACAGAGCTTCTGTCCAGTCTCCCACTGCCCGGATGTGGACACTGAAGAAGTCCTCCTGGGGAGCGGAGGTGAGGGTGAAGGGGTGCCACTCCAGTGTGGATATGGATGGGCACTGGATCAACACATACTGCCCTGGTGCCATTTTAAAGTCACGCTTTTTCATGCAAAGTTCTAGCACTCCAGATGGATGGCTTACCACCTAAATCACAGCAAGAGAGTCATTGGTTCTTTCACTTAGGTTAAATAATAAGACAATGGCCTTCATCCCATCAAAGCTTTCTCAATTTTTATATCAACTCTTTTGAGGTATAATTGACATAGACCATTAATTATGAGTTTCCAAGGATCATTGCCACAACTTTTATGTCTGAGTTGGCAACTTCAGCCAGAATGACATTAATCTTCTTCAGGGGCTAGGCCAGAAATTTGTGCGGCTGCATGGGGCCAAAGTGGTGTCTAGCACATGACTTTTTGTCTCAGTGACCATGTTTTCGGTAGCACAGTTAATTTCAGGCCGGTTAATTTCAAGAGAATATAAGCTAGCATTTCATCCATAGCACTTAATTAGCCTTAAAGTTATTGAAATAGCCACAGAATTAACTTCATGTTGTTTTAAAATGTAGGTCTAGTTTGTTACCATTTTCAATGACGTGTATCTTTTCTTTATCCTTTGTGAACTAACCCTGGTATTTCTTCATTCTAAGTATAAAACAATCTTCAAACTCTGAAATGTTTTGTTGGTTTGGTTTGCTGTTCAAACCTTGTCCGATCTCCTACTTAGGCTTTGAGTTTTAGATATAAGAAAGCATGATGCAAGCTATTGCTTTTTAAAGTGCTCTATAACTTGCTACTTATCAGAGACAAAGAATTAATTTTCCTCCTTAGACATACCTCTTTTTTCCAGGCTCCCATGTCTTCTTTTTTGACAGAATTCATATGGGAGCAAAATCTAGTGTCTGGATCCTCTGACAGTATTTTTCCATTCAGAAGAGAATTTCACAGCCTTTTAATCATTAGTTTCTCCTCTCCCTACTGATCTCGTTCTGATTCAGCTGTTAAATGGTCTCCCTAGTAACAGCTTGAGTAGATTTCCAGAAGTTTTATGGTCTGGCTTTTGATACAGCTTGATATTCTTTGGTGCTTAACTTAAAAACAGCAACACAGAAGCAGCTTAAAACAGAAATACGAAGCAATTTCTGTGCATCTGCTTTCATGAAGACAGTTAAAGAGATAGAGTATTCTGTTAATATTGTATCAGCAAAGCTGCATGGGTTTGGTTAGCAGAGAATTTCTTCTAAGACATTAAAACCTCTGAGAGGAGAGTTTGGGGTAAATTTTCAGTCTCCCAGGCATGTGTTCATTTTTTCTTTATTCATTCATTTAGTCAACAATTGTTTTTTGAATGTATATTCTATTCCAAACTTACTCTAGGATGGGGATATAGCATAGAATATGAGGCCCAAAAAAGTCCTCACTCTCAAGTAGTATATATCTTAGCTGGGGTAGGAAAGATTTTATTTTATTGAAAATAATAACATATATAAGAAATGTATTTGGAGATGACACATGCTATGAAGAAAGTAAAACAAGACAATATGTTGCAGAATGACACAGGAATTCTACTCTTATTAATCAAAAGCAGAGTTATTATTATACTACTATTATTGCCTGGGCTTTCCTGGTGGCTCAGATGGTAAAGAACCTGCCTGCAGTGTAAGAGACACAGGTTCCATCCCTGGGTCGGGAAGGAAATGGAGGAGGAAATGGCAATCCACTCCGGTATTCTTACCTGGAGAATTCTGTGGACAGAGGAGTCTAGCGGGCTATGGTCCATGGTGTCTCAGAGTCAGACATGACTGAGCAACTAACGCTTTCACACTTCCACTTTTACTGCTTGGGCATGTATTTTTGATCTATCTGCTGAGACCTTCCTCCAGCTCAAGGCAAAAATTGGGGAGCAGTGACGAGATATGTCAAGATTGGAAAAGACTACCTTCTTGCCTTCATTCACTAGGGCAGGGCCCCTTCCTCTTCATTTTGAACTTCCCCCCAGTGCCCTTTCTCCATCTAAACCTGAGGGCGACTGTTCCCCCATCTTCCGTTCAGCAGTTCCAAATGTGAGCGTGTGTACTTGAAAATATATATACGTTATTTCTGTGTTTGCAACATCCAAGTTTTTACGCGGTGGAGGAAGAGATTATACTCTAAGGCACTGTGATCCATGTAAAGCATACTCAGCCCTCCTGCCTTTTCCCTTAGAGGACACCAAAATAAAGGGAAATACAGATGATTCCAGGGCTGTAGCATAACCTTTATCAGAATTCTGTGTGCCAGTCGGGAGGCCTGATCCCTGTCTTCAGTAAAATTAGTCTCACTAAAAGATGCACAGGATACAAGCAATTATTAGAACAGAAGATGAGCCTCTAAATTACAGACGGTTCTGCAATAAAAATGGCAAATTAAAAACTTGGGCCAATAAAAAATTTTCATCTACACTCAGGTTTTTATTCAGACATAAACCTACATGCATACCTTGGTAATGATAACTTCTTGTTGAAATCGCCAGAACCTAATTATTCTTTCACACGCATACAAGACCATGGGGCCTAAAACCCATTTCCAAGCCTGCAGAGAGCGGCAAAGAGAGAGGAAAAGGAAATGAAAATAGAATCCAAATATTTTCAATTTGAACCAATCAATATATAACGCGATGGGGTTTAGACATTTTCCTTTAACTTTGGGCCGGTTATCAACAACAAAGATGTCTCCTTGTATTAAATACTATAACATTCAATTATGCCTTGAAGTCTACAAGCTTATTTAAGATTGTATTGGTTTTTATGCTTACTTGATCAATGATGCCTTTATGTAATTAGAAATAATTGAATTTGCAAAGAAATAGAAAGTAGATTGATGTTTATGTTATATATGATAGGGTCATAAATGCTCCCAAACTCAACCAAAGTCAAAGGCTTACAAACTACATTACTGAGTCAACACAGGACATGACAAATTCAATAAAAAACATTTCAAATAGTAATTTTGGGGGCCAAGAATGCATCATAACTTTGCAAGTCTGCCTAAAACAACTCACACTCTCACACACGCAGGCACCCATGTACTCACACACCCACATACACACTGTCACACACATGGGCATAGTCAGTGTTATCTGAAATAAAACAAAGTTAGTTTCTCCGTGTTGTAAATCTAGATTAACAGAATCAGAACAAAAGCCTCAATACTTGTCTGGAGAATTGTGACAGGGAACATTTCCATTCTGTGTTAGCCTTTTCTGAGTATAATCTGCCTTACTGAGCTTCAGTTTACTGGCTACCCTTGTCCCAGGGGTTGGGTTACAACATAAGGTGTCTGCTTCCTTAAAAGGGAAGGAATGGGAACTTAAATTTTTTGAAGATTTAATCTTCAAATTTAATCAAACAACCTTCTGAGGCATATGATATTCTCTTTATTTTGCAGAAGAGGGGACTGCAGCTCAACAAGATGACACAAATTGTCCAGGGTCACAAAGGTGATAAACAAGGTTCACAGTGAAGATACGAACTCAGATGGCCTTGACTACCCAGCCTATGCTCTTCCCATGTAATCATGCTTCTTTCTGTTCAGTGAAGAACAGACACTTGCTTCACATTAGAGACTCATTAATTCATTGAATTTTAGGATGATCAAGGTTCTTGGAAATCTAGCCTAGTTCTTCTTTTAAAGAAGAAAAAGCAACATTCCAAGAATGGGTATAAATTGTCAGGGACTCGGAGTGAGGTCGAAGAGAGCCAGGAGTAGAACCCAAGCCTTCTCCTAATTTCCCTCAGTTTCCTCCTTGGAATTCTAAATCCACTGGACCTTACTCTTAGAATCCTATCTTAGTAGCAAGAAAGGCGTCCCTTTCTCCTGAACACAGATACTCACTAAACCTTCACTGACCGACTCATCATCTTCCTTGTTCATTACTCCCCTGCTTATTATCCTTCTCTGTCTTTGTCTGTCTGTTGGCGGGTCACAAGCCCTTCAGCATTATTTTTGCTCTTGTTATCTTCCTTGTTTCTTCGAAGCTCTTTTGTTTATTTCTAGGTCTGTTTGCATGGGGCCTTTTCTCACCGACATCAACCTTCTGTGCCTTTTCCCTGGGAGCCTCTTGTTTGCCTGATAAAGGCTCCATTTATGGAGGCAACACAAAGCAATTTGACCCACTTATTCTTTTCTGCCTCAGTGGGATTCAGCAATGTGTTCAGAATAGCCGAGAGAATAAAACCTTTCGTCCACCTATGCTGGGGGTGAGGTGGGCATGATGATCAGAGTAAGGGGAAAAGGCAGGAAGGGATAGACATGAAGGATGGGGTTGGACCAAAGCAGTGAGTCCTTAGGTCTCTTATGCTTGAATGAACCAGAAAGTATTTTGAGAATAGGCTTGGGTATTTACAGAAAGGATAGCAAGGATGCAATTCTTTCTGTATGAACGTAGAGAGAGATTTGCAAAAAGCACTCCCATAGTCTCTATGTATTTTTTACAAATAATCTTCCACACCCATTTTAGAAAGTTTGAGACATCACACACTTCATTTTGTTGGTGTCAAGTCAATCATGGTCTCTGCTTTTTCCATGTTGATAAAATGGAATGGATTATTTTTCTTTGTACGGTCAGTCAGGAAGGTGAATGTAAGCTATTAATCCTCACCTCTATCTCTGTCTAGTATATAAATTGCTCCAGGAGGAGAAAGCCTAGTTTAGTCATACTGTGATATTCTTGGAGCCCCTGGAAATTAGAGATGGAGGAGAAGATGGTCAGAGATGAATATTCAAAGGTATATTTCCCAACAGGGATGACCAGGATAAGCAAGAGCGAATGAAAACAAGAAGGGACAGCCCAGAGCAGGAGGGACATGTGACGAGGTGAGTCTTGGAATGGGTCTCAGAAGACCTGGGTTCTGGTCTTGGGATTACCCTCCTTTATTCTATGTCTTTAGGAATATCTCGGGTCCTTTTACGCTCAACTTTTCTGCCTTATAAAATGGGAGAGATGAACAAGTTATTATTTGTGTTCCTTCCAAGCTCTTAAATGTTTCAACTTTGCTCAGAGAGGTGAATACAATGTTGGGGGCATATACTTGTGGACAAGAGCAGAGAGCTGGCAAAATGGGGAGTGGGAAAAGGCCAGAGGTTCCAAATGAATACTGAAAGAGCATAGAGGTGAAAGTTCATGGCCAGAGCGTGAGAAGCTCTGGCTCCTTGATGTGATTTTGCTTGGAATGCCCTCTGTGACCATAGGTAAGAAATGAAAACTGCTTGGATCTCAATTTTTCCATCTAATAAATAAAGGGCCAGGACTATTTAATATCTAAGTTTCTTTAATGTTAAGAGACTCTGTGGATTTTTAGCGTTATATTTTCTTCTCTAAAAAATACTGAAAAAGTCACGGTACAGTGAGTATTTTATGGTAGAAATAAAACCATGTTGATTTAAAAGCTGCAGTAATGAAACTTGTTTCTTCCACTTTCACTCCTGGTTTTTCATTCCTATCAGAAAATAAGAACATGCTGGCTTTGATTTTATTTTATGTGTGTGTTTATGAATGGCCTCTTTTTCGAGACAATAGGATTTCCAGGGGGTGGGAACCACATCCCTGAATCTTGCATCTAACGCAATGCCAAGTATATAACAGCTACTTGGCAAGAGTTTGCTGAATTAAGTCTACCTCAGCTAAAGCTTCTCCCTATACTGTCGACATCATTCCTTAGTAATTAAAAAGTGCCAGACATTATTATTATTATTTGTTAAAGCTGCAGTTAAATGAAATAGGCCAAGGAAGACCAGGTATCTTTTGAGATGGATGGCATGAGGAATTCTGGAGTCTTGCAGCATGTGTCTGTGAGTTTGGGAAGAAAGGGAGACAAGTAGGGGAAAAGGGGACTGCAAAATAATAATATAATTGATTCCTTTGAGCAGTTCAGTTTGTAGAGGTGATGCATGCAGCAGTATCAGCTTTGGGAGGAGTGGGAGCGTAGGTGCACCCCTAAAGGTGAACTGAGAAATATTCTATTGAGAAAAGCACCATGAAAATGCACTGAGTCAAGAGAGGTAGAGAGGAAGCCACAGAGGCCTGTGAAGGCAGGGAAGGTGTGGCGCAGTGAGGCGCAGGAACACTTCCTTGTCCTTGGGATGCCTTTTGGATTCGGTGTCCCTCAGACAACAGAAAGAATATTGTACAGCTCAGCCAAGCAGTAATTGCACAGCCCACACACGCTTCGAATCAGGATCCATTAAAAATAATGGGAAAGAGTGACAACACGAGTTTGGGTGTGCAAGGAGGTATAGCAGGGGAGAGTGAACAGAGAGGTGGGTACGTTCCCCCCTTCTCATGATAATTAATGTCAGCAAATGCTGCTGGGAGCAGGCTCTAGTCTGTATTCATGAGGTGTGGGAGAGTATTGATTTTTTTATGGAGACACTGTAGCTGAACATTTGAGAGAGGCATTCATGTTCCTCATTAATATGCAGGCTGGGTAGTGGCTCCCGATAGTTGAGTTTAAGACAGAGACAATCTATACTGGCCATTAAAAGAACCACAGTCTAATGGGCACATCTATTCCACTTCTTTTGGTTTTAAACATTCCTCCTAGCAGCTTCCATCCTTAAAATACAGTGCTTAATTTAACAGAGTTGAGGATTTTTGAAAAAGTCAATCATTATATTCTTCATATGCTGATGACTTAATTTCCTGAATCCTCATCGTTTATGTACTATTATTCCATTTTAAAATATCTTTTGGCTTCCCAGGTGGCTCAGGGGTGAAGAATCTGCCCGCTAATTCAGGAGATTCAAGGGATGCGGGTTCAATCCCTAGGTGGGGAAGAGCCCCTGGAGAAGGGAATAACAACCCACTCCAGTATTCTTGCCTGGGAAATCCCATAGACAGAGGACCCTGGTGGCTATAGCCCATGGAGTCACAAAAGAGTCAGACACGACCTAGCACAACCGTGCGCTTTTTTCTCCCTTGTGTCCTCCTCGTTTTAATCTGCTGGCTTCACTCACTTTCTTTTATGCATTAGCCAGCTGTCCCAAGGTTTGCACTGTTCTGAGACACATGAGGAGACGGAAGAAAATTGTTATTTCTATTTATCTATGCCATCAACTGGGAGAAGGAAATGGCACCCCACTCCAGTATTCCTCCCTAGAGAATCCCGTGGACAGAGGAGCCTGGTGGGCTGCTGTCCACGGGGTCGAACAGTGGGACACAACTGAAGCGACTTAGCATGCATGCATGCATTGGAGAAGGAAATGGCGACCCACTCCAGTGTTCTTGCTTGGAGAATCCCAGGGACAGAGGAGCCTGGTGGGCTGCCGTCTATGGGGTCACACAGAGTTGGACACGACTGAAGCAACTTAGCAGCAGCAGCAGCAGCAGCAGCATGTCATCAACTGTCATCCTGACAGCATACCCAGGAAATCTTACTTTTAAGATTTTGTGGACACTATTATCTACTCTAATTAAGTCTATTTTGGTCTAATATTGTCATTATTTCAGGAATAGAAGCTTAATTAGAAGAGGAAGTAAATGTATGTACTTTCAATTTCTTTCTGTCTTGTAAGTTGTGCAAAGAAGGAAGGCAAGCTTGCAAAGGTGGCCTGATTTTCACTTGGATGCTGCCTGACATTCGTTGAGAAAGGATGCTCTTAGTTCTCAGGATGGAGTGGGCAGTCGCCCAGGGCATCAGGGAGCCGAGTGTGCAGAGAGCAGAGGGTGGCAAGCCCACCGTTTTCTGACTCCTCCAGAGACAGGGCTGTGTGTGCAGGGCTCTGAATCCCATGCTCTCATACATCCATATTTAAACGTAAGTGGAAAAACATGTTTCAAAACGAAAGAGTGCTTTTGGCAGGGGATTTCTCTTGAAATTATCCATAACTCGAGTCCTCCATTAGCACTCTTAATAAAGAGTTGGCTTTGTCTTGTGGTGACATGGGCTGTTCTTTTTTTCAAGCATGTAAGAGCTCTAGCTATTTTAACTGTGGTGACAGCTATTTTTAAAAGCTCCTGGGCTCATTCTTACCGAAGGTTCCTTGCCAGAAAATTGAGGCACGGGGCACTGGGTCTGCCACTCCTCCAGGTGGTCTCTGCAGAAGGTGATGTTGTGCAGCAGGAGACTCTCAGGGGTTTGGCCTCGAACAATCCGCCTTTTATTAAAAAAATAATAATAATAAAGCTCTCAGATTTGAAAGTGATTTTGTGCCTTGTGATTGCCACGGATACATAGACTATGATGGACTCTACAATAACACTTTCACTGTCTTACAATCTGGACTGGGGTGCATTTCCTTGAGCTTCTTTAAAAATAGGAATTTAAGAAGCTTCAAGTAACTTTGAAGAGCCCAGAAAAGAAGTGCCCCTCGGTGGTATCCTGTGTTAAATTGAAAGTGTCTACATTAGAGAATTCATAATGAAGGAAATTGTTTGAACACATCCTTTTGTAGACTGTTGAATCTAATTAGGTTACATCTTGTCCTGATTGCTGATTTGGGCTAATTGGCTAACTGTACTATTTGGGTCTTTTGCAAATTTATCGAACTTCTTCCCTTCCTGGTTTGTTTTTGAGCACCTTCAAGTTGTCAAATGAAGAAGTCACTTGAATAATGGTATGTGTCCCCCCAGGGACCCAGAGCAGGCTTAGTATTTGATGGGGTCCAAATAGGTCGATGTAAAATGTGCCTTTTAAGATGATATTGTTGAATTGGAGAGTGAAAAAAGAAGCTGGCCTTCATGAATCACTGAATCAAGAGTCCTGTGATCCTGCTATATTAGATTTCCTACAGATGCGGTATCAACTGACCCAGGACAATTTGCTTCGGGGCCAATTCCTTCCTTTATCTACTGGTGCACAGGCTGTGACGCATGGGGTGCTGAGGTCATACAACCTAGGCATTACTCACTTCCTAGGTGTTTATGAGTGAAATACATGGGTTTATTTTTTGAGGAACATGGTCCTTGCAGAGAAAGCTTAGCATCACACTAAGCTTTAAAAGTGTGTGCTTAGCATCACACTAGGCTCTTCAGGTCCTGGGTAGCCTGTGGAGTAACATATCCCCTTTTGCCTGGGAGGAGGGTGCAGCAATGCTCTTGGAAGTGGCCTGGAGAACTGCCATCCTGGCCTTTGTCCTAGTCTGTTTTATGGAAGTCATCCAAACTTGATAACATCCCTTTGAGTTAGATGAGCAAAACTATCTGTGAATCTCCCATGAGCAAACGATGCCCAGACGTTGGAAGAGTGAATAAAATACAGAAGCCAGAAGAAAAGAATCTGTAAATTTTAACACCTTCCTTCTCAGGCCTCAGACAATTCATCTTGTATTCCAAGGGACCTCGGAACATTTCTCAAATGCAGTAAGCATCTTTTTAAAAAATTTTAAACTTTTTATGTCTTCATCTATGCCATCCCATAATAAGAAGATTAGTGGGCTTTAACACATTGCAATAATCCTACTTTACTTGGCATTTTTGTATAGAATTTGCAAATTACTTTTTGCTGTAAACAGTAGCTGTAGAATACTTCAAGCTGAGAAGATTAAATGAGGCCCTTATCCCAAAATAAGCCTTTCAACTAAGTTAAAATGACTAAAAAAAAAAAAAAAAAATTTCATCTTGTGAAACGTTATTTGGGTATTAAAAAATATCTCCAGTGAAACACTGCCCATTGAAATCCTCTTGTGCTCCTACAATGCACCACGGAGTGAATGCCGAGGAGGAAGGATCAGGGCAATGCATGCATAATTTTTGTGAAGAGGTCTTCTAGACGCACGTGAATTGTGAAGAGCTCTCAAGTGAACTCCAGGGGTTAACACTCTGGCATCAGCAGAAGAACTCAGAGAGAAAGGAAGGCCTGACAGCCTTTGGGGTGGAAGGCTTGGGGACTACATACCACCCACCCCATCCCCCAAATACAAACAGTCAGGGTGAAGGATGACACATTCAGGAGAGTCAAGTGCAGCTGTTTTAAAGTTAAAAGAGGCTGGAAAGCCCTTAGCCAAGCAGCAGCATCAACGTGCACATTGACTGACTAGGTTTCTAAAGACTAGCCGAGGGATGGCCAGTTGGTTTAGGGTTAAATATGCTGCCAGGGGCAATTTTTCCTTCTGTGTTTGTGTGTTGGACAAGCTAATGGATGATGGGGAAGCTCTTAACCGGGCAGAGCCAGTGGAAGGCACACAGACACCCCTTGCAAGAAGGGGAGGCTAAGATTGGGGGTGCATCTAGGATGGGGTGGGAGGTTGGAGGAGGCAGCAGACTTGCTGGGAGGTGCAAACTGAGAAGAACTGCCAGAGGGTCCCACACGGCGCCCACAGTCACCACGAGGTGTGTGACCTTTTCAGCCTGCCATCCAGTCTCTGTCGCCGTGTGCTTGCCCTTCCAGACCTCGGCAGAAACAGAGCCCACCTCTGAGACCAGCCCCCTGCACTCAGCAGCTGCTAGGGTGGGAGAATGGGTGCAGGACAGAGTATCCAGCGAGTGTGGGTAACAGAAGAGGAGCTTCTGGCAAACTATGCAGGGCTTTGCAATATCACCAGTCACATTCTCGCAAGTGTCGAGGAATGTTTTATTCATGTAAGTAGAGACTGATCTCCAGGGCTTGTTACCACTAAAGGGTGGGTTGTCTGAAAGCCACTGTCTTGCATCTGACTCTGTCATTTACTTGTCCTTGGATTTTGAGTGACTCACTTAACTCTGAGCATCTATTTCCTCCTTATGAAATGGGAAGACCAGCACCATCTTCATTGGACAGGACTGTTGTTGGGGTCACATTGATTATATGCATATATGAATGTGCTTTAAAATTTTAACATGGGAAAAAACATCAATTTAGGAAATAGTTAATATGGGACAAACTAATCTGTTGTTGTTGTTCAGTCATGTTTGACTCCCTGAGACCCTATGGACTACAGCACTCCACGCTTTCCTACCCATCACCATCTCCCAGAGTTGCTCTAATGCATGTCCACTGAGTCAGTGACACCATCCAAAATCTCATCCTCTGTCGCCCCCTTCTCCTCCTGCCTTCCATCTTTCCCAGCATCAGGGTCTTCATCAATGCATCGTTTTTTTTTCATACAAGGTGGCCAAAGTATTGAAGCTTCAGTTTCAGCAGCAGTCCTTCCAATGAATATTCAGGACTGATTTCTTTTAGGATTGACTGATTTGATCTCCTTACAGTCCAAGGGACTCTCAAGAGTCTTCTCCAACACCACAGTTCAAAAGCATCAATTCTTAGCCTTCTTTATGGTCCAACTATCACATCCACACATGACTACTGTAAAAACAATAGCCTTGATTATATGGACCTTTGTTGGCAAAGTAATGTCTCTGCTTTTGAATATGCTATCTAGGTTTGTCATAGCTTTTCTTCCAAGGAGCAAGTGTCTTTTAATTTCATGGTTGCAGTCACCATCTGCAGTGATTTTGGAGCCCAAGAAAATAAAGTCTGACACTGTTTCCACTGTTCCCCCATCTATTTGCCATGAAGTGATGGGACCGGATAACATGATCTTAGTTTTTTGAGTGTTAAGTTTTAAGCCAGCCTTTTTACTCTCCTCTTTCACTTTCATCAAGAGGCTCTTTAGTTCTTCTTCACTTTCTGCCATAAGGATGGTGTCATCTGCATATCTGAGGTTATTGATATTTCTCCCGACAATCTTGATTCCAGCTTGTGCTTCATCTAGTCTGGCATTTCGCATGATGTACTCTGCATATAAGTTAAATAAGCAGGGTGACAATATATAGCCTTGATGTACTCCTTTCCCAATCTGGAACTGGTCTGTTGTTCCATGTCCGGTTCTAACTGTTGCTTCTTGACCTGCATACAGATTTCTCAGGAAGCAGGTAAGGCGGTCTGGTATTCCCATCTCTTTCAGAATTTTCCACAGTTTATTGTGATCCACACAGTCAAAGGCTTTAGCATTCTCAATGAAGTAGAAGTTGATGTTTTTCTGAAATTCTCTTGATTTTTCTGTGATCCAGCGGATGTTGCTAATTTGATCTTTGATTCCTGTGCCTTTTCTAAATCCAGCTTGCACATTTGAAAGCTCTTGGTTCACATACTGTTGAAGCCTAGTCTGGAGGATTTTGAGCATTACTTTACTAGCGTGTGAAATGAGTGCAATTGTGCAGTCGTTTGAATATTTTTTGGCATTGCCCTTCTTTGGAATTGGAGTGAAAACTGACCTTTTCCAGTCCTGTGGCCACTGCTGAGTTTTCCAAACGTGCTGGCATATTGAGTGCAGCACTTTCACAGCATCATCTTTCAGGATTTGAAACAGCTCAACTGGAATTCCATCACTTCCACTAGCTTTGTTCTTGGTGATGCTTCCTAAGGTCCTCTTGACTTTGCACTCCAGGATATCTGGCTCTAGGTGAGTGATCAACCATCATGATTACCCAGGTCATTAAGATATATTTTTTATAGTTCTATGTATTCTTGCCACCTCGTCTTAATTTCTGCTGCTTCTGTTAAGTCCATACCATTTCTAACCGTTATTGGGCCATCTTTGCTTGAAATGTTCCCTTGGTATCTTTAATTTTCTTGAAGAGATCTCCAGTATTTCTCATTCTATTATTTTCCTCTATTTCTTTGCACTGATCACTGAGGAGGGCTTTCTTATCTCTCCTTGCTATTCTTTGGAACTCTGCATTCAGATTATATCATAGCTTTCCTTTTCTCCTTTGCCTTTTGCTTCTCTTCTTTTCTCAGCTTTTTGTACAGCTACTCAGACAAACATTTTGCCTTTTTGCATTTATTTTTCTTGGGGATGGTTTTGATCACTGCCTCCTGCACAATTTTGGTAACATGTAAAGACTTAAAAACATTATCTTTGAAGGTCCTATATTTCAGATGATGCTACTCTAGCTTTCTGATGAAGGAATTAAGAGTATCAGGTGGATGTTGAATGCCAGAACAGCATTTTATGGGATATTTGAGCAAAAAGGAATCCTAGATGCCAGAAGGGGAAACTGAGGTTCAAAAAATTGAAATGGCTTGCAAGTGGTCACTCTGGTGACTAGTGGCACAGCCTAGATCAGGTTGGTCATCTCACACTCTCCCTCCACCACACGGGGTTTCCTAATGGATTATTTTAGTCCAGCAAAAGTAAAATCTGAGTATCAAAAATATATATCCCAAGGATTCCCATATAAATTGGATTGTGGAAATAGATTCTAAATAAAATATAAATCTATTGTTATCCAGCATTCATTAAAATTCTCATATACCAGTCAAGATTCCCCAACAGAATTGGTTAGAAAAAATGAAGCCCCTAACCATCTATATTGCTTTTTTTTTTTTTAGTATAACTAAAAAATACACTATGTTTGGCACAGTGAATTTGCTTTTTCATACGTTCTCTGTGTCCATCTGTCCTGCATGTCATGCTCCTCCATCCAAGAGAATTTCTAAGACTATTCTGAGATTCACAGAGATAAAATCTTACTCGCTGAGTGTCATAAGGACTCACCCTGCTCCGTGGATAGCCAGACCAATAAAGAAGATGATGAAAACATGGTGCGTGTACCAGAACAATTCATAGGACACCTGCCGGATGAATTCGGTGGAAGAGGTCATGATCAAGATCAAAGCCATAGAGATCAATAGGCCAGTAATGCCTGCGATTGTAGTTAGCAACTCAGTGATTGTGTTCTAAAAGAAACAAACACCATCACATTAATGTTTCAGTTCTATTTGTCCATTTTAGGATCAACATTTGAGAATCCAAACAGGGAGCAATTCAAAATGTACTAGAAGCACGCTAACCTTGGGAAGGGTCCCCATACACTTCTAACAAGGGACTTCCTTATCCTTTCCTCTGCCCCCTGAGGGTGGAATTCACTATGCTCAAATTTTGTCCAATGTCATTTTGTTAACTACTTTTCCCCCCATCTGTATAAATCAGCCAGCATGCCAAAGTTGATGATGTTGAATTATAATTAGGACAATATATGAAAATGCATTTTAGGATACAATACTGCAAAAAAAACCACACCGAGTTTCAAGTTTTTAATTTTTAAAATAAAAATGAGACTCACCATGCTTAATTGCATCTTAACATTAATAAACACTTTTCTGGAGAGGTCCCTCAGGGGCGTCCCTAATAAAGCAGCTGCACACTCTGTTCCCCCGGCAGTTATTCCTTGCTCTCGATTTTTAATTGGAAGGACCATGACTTGCATTTCTTTCATGCCACCTCAAGAGGCTTGGAATACGGCTTTCTAAATCCTAGGTGATCAATAAAGATACAGCTATTCTTATCAGATAGACCCTGCCACAAGGCCAGAATTCTGACCTATTAGTGTAGAGGAAGGTTAAACAGCTTTTCAGAATATGAATCTTAAAACATTTTGTTTTATTGGGAGTTTCCCATATTCTGGTCAAGTCATTAGTATTCACACACTGTGTTGTTATCTTTGAGACAACCATGAGCTCCATAAATGCACACTGTATTTTTTGTCAGTAAAATCTCATTGATTTGGGCCACTTTGAGATCTTGAGGTAATTTAAACAGGGACTTCTCTGTTGTTTACTTTTTCCTTTGTAGAGCAAACAGTGGAAATAAAATTGAAAGGGTTATGTCTAAAACATTTAAAAGACTTTTTTTTTTCCCAGTGTACTCAGGCGTTTTAGAAATCCGTTGATATCACATGGTGTGCTAATTTCAAATCATTCTTCTTTGCTTATTAAAGCAAATCCCCACTTCCCTCTTCTTGTGACATATTTATAGACTGCTTTGAGTTGCAAGGGATCATCTAAAACAATTCCTCTGTGTCTCATTAGAAATGCTCTATAATGTACATGTTGTGTTATGGGTATCCATCTTTCTCTAAATATCCTAGATTAGAAGGTTTCTTGACCTTAATTAGTATTTACATAGTATATTGCCTTTAAAATTTTGAAATAGCCATATGGGGAGTAGCTTAATCATGTTTAACTTGCTTCAAATTACTTTAAAAGTATTTGTAATAAATACAATTTATTGTATAGTCTCTTCAAAATCTTGAGATTTATTCTTGGTTATGTATCACAACGGATTTCCCAGAGCCTTAATGGGGGACAGAGTTAACCGCAGTAGGTACCCAGATAAATCCTGCAGTTCCAATAAGTACACCAAAGGCATTCCATTCCCATAGGCTTAGGGCCTCTGCAGCTTCTAATTATTGTCAGCTATGAAAATGTAGCTCTACTAGGTCAGTGGCCTGATTTCCAATATCACTGTAGGATAATTAGAAGACATGACATGGAAGAATTTCCCCAGAAAGAGACTTTGAATATTGCTTCTTCAAGTAAGGCTAAATGGGCAAAAGGGTCACTTAAAGAGATGGCCCAGACAGTATTGGAGGAATTTCCATTTTGGAGAGTATTGTCTTAGGTTCTTCTTGGACAATACAGATTTTTGATCTTGGTCAACATGCAGGATACATTTTCCAATATGATAGGCAGTACATGGCAAAAGTTTAGATCAACCAGGAAAACAGAGGTGGGGGGTGAATTAAAGGAGAGAAATGTCTTTTCAGGAGGATTTCTGTGGCTACACATTGGGTTTTCTTTTTTGTTTCTTACATGTACACACAACTAATTAGTATTAATGATGTCACTGGCCATGCAGGTCTCATTATGGAATTTGCTGCTCTGTCCAGCATCAGATTTGGCAAACTAGCCAGTCATTTGTGTGCCAAAAATGACACAGGAAAAGCAATCCAGAAAACAATTTGTAAACTGAGAATAAAGACATCCAATTCATCATCCCTGAATTTAGATGGCACTTCACATTCTTTATGATTCTAATATTGGCAAAAAATATCTAATCATGAGCTACTTTGAAAACTTAAAGTAAGGTTTAATAGATTATTTCATTCCTTGTTTAGGTGTATTTATTTCTTTATTTTTGCTATAAACTAATTAAGTGGCATCAATTTTTCTTGCTCATAACCTCTCAGCAATGATAATGGCAGAAAAGAACTTCTTTTAAAAGGTGAGACTGATGTTAGCATTTGGCAGAAACTGGGTCTCTAGCTTTTTAAAAATTATTATCAAAAGTTTTTGAAATACAGGATTCCTTATAAAGGGATCAGAAAAGGAAGGATTTAGGGGATGAGAAACGATGTGACATGCAAGAAGAACTCACTGTGTGGAAGGTCCGGATGGGGTTGAGGTAGGTCTCATTTGGGGTGTCACCAAGTTTGGAAAGTGCAGCCACAAGTCCCTCTGCCTCTGGCGACTGACTCCAGTGGTAGTGTTCCAGGTTAAACAAATGCGCCACGATGTGGATGGCTGCGGGCGGGGACGACACAGAACAGGCACCATGTTAATTTCTTCCTTTGCGGTTACTTCCCTGGTGCTCAGACGGCAAGGTGTCTGGCTGCAATGCGGGAGACCTGGATTCAATCCCTGGGTTGGGAAGGTCCCCTGGAGAAGGAAATGGTAACCCACTCTAGTACTCTTGCCTGGAAAATTCCACGGATGGAGGAGCCTGGTAGGCTACAGTCCATGGGGTTGCAAAGAGTCGGACACGACTGAGTGGCTTCACTCACTCATGGGTAGGGGATGACATGGAACAGGCACTATGTTAATTTCTTCCTTTGAGGTTACTCAAAAACTCAATTCTATCTGGTCAAGTTTCTCTGTTCTGGTTTTTGTAACCTCCAAGGAAGAGTAATTTGTGCGTCTTTCCTAGTGTCTTGAGTGAAATGAACTGAATACTTTTGAAGATACTGTATGATTCAGCACATTCTTTTTTTTTTTTAATTTGGCTGTGCAACCCATCACCATATTCGTTTTAACTATATTAAGACATAAAGTAAATTTCAATTCACCATAATTTAATTATAAATGTATAATCATTCTGGACATAGTATAGATATGATATACAAGCTAATTATGTATATATTCCACCTTATACATATATATAAGAAGATACACAGACACACATCTCTTCTTTCCCAAGAAATCAGAAAGTATTTTTCTAGAATACTGTATATCAAACACACATATATATATGCATATAACATATGATATAGATACCAGAAGAGACAGTAGTGTTTTTGTTCTCTTTCAGACATTATATTTTTTATTTTTACTTTATACATTTTAGTGAACATATATATACACACATACACATACACACATATACTTACATGTATTATTCCCAGTGGACCAAAAATAAATATTTATGAAACTAAACCTCTTAGTATATTCTTAAGAAGAAAATTTAGTTTTATAATTCTGGGAATTGGTGATGTCTAAATTCCAAGTGAAGAGAACAGGCTCAGATCACAGCATCATCTGGCCTAAGGAGTATATGCCCAGTGCTACTTTCTTATCTTCTGAAATCTGTGGGGATGCCAGCAGCCCCAACATTCAGACAAGAATATCCTGAGGCTCTTCCTGCCAATGGGAGCCCTGCTGGGTGGCCAGATGATACTCACCATTGAGATCAGATTCAAATGTGAGATGAGAACTCATTACCCAGAGGATAGGTAATTTCCCAGTTGACATCTTTTTTTTTTTTTTTTTCCCCCTGCCTCCACAGTGAAAAGTCGCAGAGGTTTCTGCTATTCTAAGTCTCTACAGTTGTGGGTGAATTCTGGGGTCACCGTGGTTGTACACTGTGAGTTAAGGTGTGGTTGTTGTTTAGTAGCTCGGTCGTGTCCGACTCTTTGTGACCCCATGGACTGTAGCCCACCAGGCTCCTCTCTCCATGGAATTTCCCAGGCAAGAATACTGGAGTGGGTGAGGGGAGTGAGGGAAAAGGAAACAGCAGGAGGCTCTGTGAAGTCGGAGGCATTTGGCTCTAGTAGCAGATGTATTTAGAAATGTCGTCTCCTATTTGTCCTCTTCTCTCTGGCTCTGAGGTCTGAGCCATTCCCTTTTTTGCCCTGCAAAGCGGTCTTCCTGTTTTAAGACCTGTGTTTGAATTGTTTTAAACTATTCAAAAGTTGTTTTCTCAAGCATTCTTCAGTTCCACAGGCATGGATGATGCCTTGATGACATTTCCCAGATATTACGGTTCTGATGATCTTTTACCTGCATTGTTGGATGGATTTTGGCCCCTCAAGACTTGATCATCTTGAAATCTCAACACCTGTCACTGGCTTAGCACCAGCCTGTCTTTAGTAAGGGCTTCCCTGATGGTTCAGTGGTAAAGAACATGCCTGCCAATACGGGAGACAGAGGAGACTCGGGTTCAGTCCCTGGGTGAGGAAGAGCCCCTGGAGAAGGGCATGGCAACCCACTCCAGTATTCTTACCTGCAGAATCCCATGGACAGAGGAGCCTGGTGGGCTACAGTCCATGGAGTAACAAAGAGTCAGACACGACTGAAGCAACTGAGCATGCGTGTCCCTAGTGATGATTTGCAGAGTGAGATTACAGAAAGGGAGAAAGGTCCAGACAATCTACGTGCAGCATTGTTAGAGTAGCATTTTCTCTGCTAATATGTATTTTTGCATTTTTTCTACAGCCTTTAAGTTGGAAATAAATCCAAATATACTTTTGGTTGAAGCTTTTACTTAAAAATGCAAAGCACGTGACAGTTTCTGAGTCTATGATGTTGGCTAACTCCTTATGGATTTAGTGAGGTAAGCACCCAAGAGGTAGTGTCTTTCCTTAAATGTTTTTCTTGTCAACATATGCAGCCATGTCTCTGAAGGGGCTGCCTTGTTTGGTCCCAGCATCCATGGAGCTAGAAAAGCTTACCTGGCAGCAGTCTCTTGCAATATGTTGTATATAAAAAGGAAACTATTTTCTTAGTTCAACATAAACGTTGTCTAGTATTTTTTAATAGCTGTTTTTTGACAATTATCTTAAAGTTTTGAAGAACAAGTAATCTTTTCCCTAGCTAACATATATTGAATACTTATTATACTCCAAATGCTGTTATAAATTCTTTAGGCATATGATCTCATGTAATCCTCAAATATTAGTCTTATTTCCATTTTACAGATAAGTGTTTAATAAATTAAGAGACCTGTAGTCCATTGATGGAAACAATAGGATAAAACTCTGCCTATGCCAGAGCCTGATCTGTTGACCTTTAAGTTATATTGCTTCTTTTCTCTAATCAATAATTGCTATACTTTACTGAAGATGAATTTCTCCTAAGGGCTTAGCTAGACTCTTTGAATAGCTCACTTGGTGTCTCTAATCTAGAGTCAAAGAGCTCCTAAGACTGATGACTGATCATTATCTTTGGAGTCTTCTTTGTAGGTGGGTGTGAATCCTCTGTCAGCATTTTATCCCTCACCCTCACGCCTCTGTCCATGCCTCTCTTCCATTCTCCCTCCGTGGACTAAAGCACACCCGAGAGAGAGGAGTTATTCCCATTTTACAGAAACAGACACTGAGCTTCAGGCCGCAAATTAAGTGATGTATTTACCATTAAATAACCTACATGTGATGGTCAGAAAAGGAACACAGGGCAAAATCTAGGTCTTTTATAGTCTACCTTCTATAGCTTCTTTCTCCCATGTAATGAGCTGTTGGTCACAATCTACTTTCTATCAGGTTGATTTCCACATGAACATTTGGCACTGATAAACTAAATTTAAGCACATTTATTGAAGGAGCAAAGATATTGAGCTCTTTATCTATTCCTATTGCCAGGTTTCCCATAACAAGTCTGAAGAAATTAATGAGGTAGAGTATGAAAACCCAAGATGCTTTTCACAATGTAGCTCTTTAGGGAATGTACTAAAAGCTATTCTTTCCATTTTTTTCTAAGTACTTTAAAATTGGCATCTTAAATGTTTCATTTCTCCAGCTATCTCCATGTTGTTTTATTTTCAGGTGGTACAGTGGTAAAGAATCCACTCGCCAATGCAGGAAATGCAAGAGACACAGGTTTGAACCCTGCAGAAGGAAATGGCAACCCACTCCAGTATTCTTGCCTGGAATATGCCATGGACAGAGTAGCCTGGGGGTCTACAGCACACGTGGTCATAAAGTGTCAGACACCATTGAGCACAGCACAGCAGCGGTGGTGCCTGTGCACACGCTCAGTTCCTCAGTCATGACTGACTCTTTGCGACCCCAAGGACTGTAGCCTGCCAGGCTCCTCTGTCCATGGGGTTTTCCAGGCTAGAATTCTGGAGCCAGTTGCAATTTCTCCAGGGGATCTTCCTGACCCAGGGGTTGAACCTGCATCTCCTGCGTCTTCTGCATTGGCAGGTGGATCCTTTACCACTGAGCCACCTGGGGATCCATTTTCTCTTAGATTGTACCCTGATTTTATTGTGATCTTGCCTTGGAACCAAAGGTATTCCAGCTACCAAATCCAGGGTTGCTGGGACTTGATAGATATCAGGGGAGAGATGGATTTTGTTCTTTTTCAGACATTATATTTTCTATTCTTCCATTTATATGTTTTAGTTATTTTAATATGAATAGCTGTGCTATCTATGTTTACAGTGACAGTTGCTTCAAGTATATGATAAAATAGTGACACGCTTTTATTTTTTCTTTCTTAGTCATCAAAATCATGTTACTAGATTTGGGATGAGAATGTGGGAGAGAAAATACTGAAGAGGATATTTCTCAGTCACTTAACTTCTTTTAGTCCCTGTTTTCTCATCTGTAAAAGGGGTGGGTTGAACTAAACCATGATATCCAGGCTCCTTTCCAGCTGTCTGGCTCCTATGTCTCCATTTGAAGTTAGTTGGGAACATTTGTCATCTGAAAGGGAGCTGCAGTCCAATATGAGAGCAAACATGAAACTTATCATTTTAAAACATTTTAAAAATCAACACTGTCTTAAAGGACCTTCTTCAGTCTTATGGCAAATCCAGTGTCACCAGGTACACGGGTTCTCTCCTCATGGTGTCTCAGAGGACCTGCTACTGATCACTTGGCAGATCTCAAGGTACACATTTGCAGAACCCACTCGAGTTCCATGCTAAAAAATGCTATGGCTCAGTCTTTCCACTATTTTTTCTTACCAAAATATTTTTTACAGTTAAAAAAGCTGCAATCTTGGACACACTACAAATGCACATTTAATTGCTGTGTGAACTTTGGAGTTCAAATAAGGAGCTTTTATTGAAGAGTGAACAAAAAAAAAAATTCATAAAGGCTACAATTAGAGCCAGTTGCCCTGAGAAAGTTCCTTTTTCTCCCTTCTTTCCTTCTTTTTCTTTTTCAGGAGATCAAAGGGAGCGTAATTGAGGGAGAATCTTGGAAGTGTGGTCAGTTCTATGCTATCTCTCTGCCTGCTTGTCAGTGATAACAGTCATTTTGGAGTTAGTCACCTCCTAATTAAGCAGCCTTTAGAAAGAAGGACCCAGGGACAAATTCTGGCTGTGTTTCTTGCAGCCAGAATTTGGCCCCAAACTTTCAAATTTGTGGTCTTATTTCTGCAAGAATATACATATTCTCTGGCACTCTGTGCATGCCAATCATTTGAAAATCACATTAAATTGTGTGAGGCAAGACAGGGGAGACGCCTACTTGGAACTCTCCATGCCTCAAGCAGAATTAGATCAGTAGCCATCCCTTTGGGATCAGGTCTGAAAGCATTTGGGCCTTCAGGATTGTTCTCTGTGGTGGGGCCTCCAAATCATTTTTTCTCAGCATCCCGATTCTGAGGTCACTTCTCTCAACCTGTCTCTATTGTGTTTCTTGGGGTTTACAAACTAATCAACGCATCAGGAGCTGCCTGTGAGTCATTATCCACACCTGGAACCTAGCAGATGCCAACTGCGGGGACAGACAGAGCTGCCAGGGTCACAATTCACAGCCCCTTGGAAGGAAGCTCGGGCTTAAAGTACTACTATTCAATTGGAAGGGTCTTCAAGGTCTACTGTGGGCCAGAGTCCAGAAAGATCTGCATTAACAAGAACAGAGAGGCTGCAAAACTATGATTTTTACACCAGGGAGGTTATGGGGCTCTGAAAATGATTTATTAGTGGTTGAAGAAGGCTCCGGCAGCTCTTATCATAGGCAAGCAAGCAGGAAGGCAGGAAGCCAAAAGAAGAGTTCCTGTCACTGCATTTTCAGTGATGCCCTTGATTATAGATACCATTGTTTGCCTCTTCCCTCCTCCTCCCCAGCCTGCTTTCACCAGGCTCTAATTACCTCCTTTAATGATTTGACCAATTAAAGCCTGCAGTTCAACTTATAGGGGAATGGATGAGAAATTAGAGGCTGGCACGCAAACTTCGACGTGGATGCACTTCTTCCAAGGTTACACACCTCTATTAAGCTGGTCGGCTATTTGAAAAGCAGCATAATGGGCGATGCTAATAAAGCAAGCACGGGGACATTTTCAGCATTTCCCAAGTGAATACACCAGAAGGACAAAATGTGAAAAGCAAAGGTATATCTATGAAACCAGGGCTTAGCATTTTTCTCCCCCTAAAAGCACAGTTGCCAGCCGCGTTTCTTCGTCAATGTGAAATGTAATAATTGCTTTGTCAGGGTTTGGGAGAAGCAGAGCGCTCTCTCTCCACCCTCCTGCCTCTGCCTGGAATGGAAACAACTGCGGGGCTGCTGGTTGCCATGGCGGTGGGAGATGAGGAGCCTCCGCTCTCAAAAGCAGTCAGACCCTGCTGGCACAGCCCTGGGAGACATTTGGGAGCCTGGCAAACAGTGGGGATTCAAGGAGAAGAGGGCCAGGAAGAAGACTTGATTCTCTCCGGGATTTGTGAGGGAAAGCAGGAGAACAGGCGTCCTGCTTTGTCTTGTCATAGCAGAATGTGAATTGATTATCGTGGATGACTGGCATCATTTTGAGTTTCTTTGCTGCCCACACACTATTTTTCATCCACCCCAAAATGCTCCTGGTTCCCTGGCAACTCCTGAACGCTTACATCTAGCACCTTGTCCCAAGAAATCCCGTGATTTATCTCTTTTTTTCCTGCTGGCCAACTGTCCTACTCATCCTCAGGTTTGACCAGATTTGTTGAGGTCGTGTGCTGCGACCAGGAGAGGGAAGAGGCATAAGGCACAGTCTCACATTTTAAGGTGATCAGAATCTGAGAAATTGTATTGTGTGGTAAGAGAGGTGCCTGGGGCCCAGAGATAAGGAAGCCCAACAGCCCAGATCTGGCAGCTCAGGGGGAAGCTGGCTAAGCACGGAGCCCTGGATATGGTGACAATTTATCCAGTGAAGAAGAAGAGGGCAAGCATTTCAGAGAGAGGGAATAGCAAGGGCAAATGCACAGCCTGCTCAGGGACCACCAGTAGCTAGGAAAAAGCAAGCGGGTGTGGTGAGAGATGAGCTGGTGCACAGTGGGCAGGACTTGGTGATGGGAGCCTGCCCACCAGGCTACACTTGGTCTGATTCTCTTTGCAGCAGCAGCAGTAAATGACTTGAAGTCTGTAGATTTCCAAGAGGTCCACTTCTGACAGCTAGTCTGCACTTCTCGTAAGAATGGATAGACTGCTTTATTTATTTATTTATTTTTTTAATTCCATGGATTAGGACATAAGGAACTTATCTGAGATCACACAACCCATCAGTAGCAGGGGTATAAAATAACTTGGTCATCTGCTTCTAGTCAACTGCTGTCCTTGTGAATTATGCTCCATCCTGAAACCATTACTGACTATACCAGTTTCAGGAGGTTATACATAGTTCCTATTATGGTATCTCGGGTACAGGAGGCAGATATTCAACATGCATCACTGATATATATATATATACTCTTGATATATGATTCTGCATGAAGAAATATACATACTCAAAGGTTTAAGGAGAAAAAAATCATTGCATAACACATATTTTCATTTATTCTTTGATTCCTTTTCTGACATGTTTTGAGGCTCTGGGTTTTTTTGTTCCTTCTCTCTATTATATCTTTATAACTTTCTCTTAGAGTCCAATTCTGCCTTAAAGCTATTGCAGAGTGAGCGTTCTTCCTGCCATTGTAGTGTGTTTCATCTTTTTAAAAATAGAATTAAAGGTTCTTAGGCTTTAAAGGAAGCCTAGAGTTTCCTTGAATTCCTTCTCTGAAGCACTTTCCAAGATTCGATCTGGATTCCCCTAGAACAGCTCCCCCAACAGGGAACTCTGCCCTCTCAGGGGACCCTCATTCTAATTTTAGATAATTTTCAAGGTCTGGCAAAGGCTTCCATTTCTGAGCTTAAATCTGCTTCCCTGAGTCTTCATTCCTTCCTGCATTTACTCATTCATCAAAGGTTATTGGCATCTACATAGACTCTGCACCACTGCAGGCCTCGGAACACAAAGAGGAATGAGCCCTGCTCTTTGTCCTCCAAACTTTCTCTGTTTTCTCTAGAACATGCTGTAGATTTACCCTTAATTCTTAACAAACGCAGAAGAACTTTTCCAAACATTTCCTGGGTTGGCTTAATCTGACGTTGAAGACAGCCAGTAGGGAGCTCTCCCTACTTGTCTCAGCACACACCCAAAATTGTGCTAATTGGCACTGGGGCACCGTCTGTCATGTCTTGTTGCTTAATTAAATCTACATTTGTTTTGAATGTTCTTTTTATTCTGCTATTTTTTTATGCATGAGAGGATAAAAACAAAAGAGAAAAACATTTTATAGTTAAATTAGTTTGAGGAAAACAGTCCTGAATCATAACTCTTTATTGTTCAGATAGCCTTTTATTTCAATATCTTTGTTGTCCAACAAAACCACAAGCCAGTTGGTTGTTGCCCCTCTTCATTTCTTCCTGACCAGAGTTTAACCTTGACCTTGGATGCTAATTTCTAGTGCTTTTATCTTGAACTCTCTTGTTTTCTAATTCAAGAAATGGTGATAACAATTTATATGGCTATAAAGCTTCAGATCTTTTCAAGATCTTTTTATATCCACTAGCTCAATACTGTTCAAAACCTTGTTCACATGATCTTGCTTTTCTTCTTTTTATTGCCCATGATACCACTTGATAGTCATTTTCCCATGACTGAATGGGATTTTGAGTATGGGTTAATTTTATTTCTGATGTGAATTATATTGAATAACAAAGTGTTTATTTTTCAAGTGGGTCTTTACCACGGTATTATCAACAAGCTTAATTATTCAGAAATGAAAATGAAGTTTCATAAACTTTTCCTTGACAAATTGAAGGCTTGGTAAAGAAGAGAAGGCATGAATGTAAATTAGAAACTTAAAAATCCATTTGTCTAAGGTTTGCATGGTCAGATGGAAGGCAAAGATTCCTTTCACCTAAGGGTGACTCTTTGGCAGGGAGGGAATAAACAAAACTATTAACTGAACGTGCAGTATTATAAAATTAATCAGACAATTAATAATAAGCACTTACTTGCATTAATGACTATTCCATAGGCAACCAGTTTGTGGAATTTGAGATTTTTGTCTAACTGCCTCCTCCATGGTCCTCTGAAGCACTAGAGTAGCAAAAATTAGAAAGTCTTATTCAGGGAAAATCAAAGCAATAACAGCGGCATGAGAGTCAAGAGGGCAAGACTCAGGCTCTGCCTCTAAATTACTAACGGTGGGCCTACCTGAGTCAAAAAATGAGTGGCCATTAATTAGTCAAACAAGCAAAATCAAATGGCTATTACTAGCTTTGCTGAAATTCCAACTCAATAAAAGTGATTGAGTTAGTAGTTCCTTGGCTAAAAGTCAAAACTTTAGAATAAACCTGCTAAGAATCATGAATTGGCTAATTTAGAAAATGAAGATGATAGCCATCATCCTCAGTGATGTGGTTTAAGTGGTCTATAAATTATTCCTTATTACACAAAGAAAGGCTCTATATTCATCTATATCTAAATATTCATAAAATTATGAAGATGATTATATAATAAATTATTTAGTCTAGAAGGGTTATTGAGGTCTCATTTTTCTGTACAGTGCATTATTCTGTTTGGCAGGAAACACAGGTAAGTACTCAACGCAGTGAAATCTACATAATTAGGAAATGCCCCATTGTGTCTGCTAGGGGTTAAAATTTACATACTAAAATCTATGTACACTAATTGTGTTTTCCTGGGCTGAAAACTCAGAGAGTCGCTTCTTTAGTGGCATTTGACTCATCTACGTATCTATTTCCTTTTAATCAGAAATGGTAATAGTTCAAGCTGTTATAATGCTTCCATCTTCATGAGTCAGGTCAATCTTATTAGCCTTTCTTTTCTGATGAAGCAGATGCATCAGGGGAAGGTTGAGCAATGAGTCCAATGTCATGTAAGGTGTCAATGGCAAAAGGAAAACACAAATCAAATGTACCAATTTCCGATTTTCAGTTTTAGCCATTGTGTCCTCTCTACAAAGAAGCACATGTCAATCTAAACAGGATTATTGGGAATTTCGTAGTGAAGTACATCTTTGTTTTTAATAGCACTTCTATTAATAGATCATAACAACGGAAATTATTTCAAATAACTTAGTACTTACAGTACTTGTCCCTCTCATGAATGAAATAAGGTTTCGACTGACGGGTAATAGAATTAGCATGCAGTTAAAATTCAGGCCCGCAGCAGATGCGCGAGCCCAAGCCAGTGTCGACTGTCCATATATAAAGACATAAGAAAGAGATACAGTGAAACAGGGAAGCTGGGGGAAATAGAATGCATTTTGTTTTCTGAAATGATAATTAATGCATAGTACCCAAATCTACTTACACCCAGAATAACTCGTGTATAAAGGAAAGACTCTTCCTCTTCGTACCAATAGAATGTATCAATAAACAGATATAAATTCACTCCCAGCCATGAGAGCTAGAGCAGAATGGGAAAAAGGGCCAATCAATACTGTCTTCAACCTTTCCTTCTTCTCAAAATCATTTGGGGTTCTTGGGGTCTTTTTTTTAAAGGGAAATGAAAAGCTTTTCAATATCAATCAGAATCATTCCATTTACTTATTTCTTATAGGTTAGTTTTGTAACAGTTATCATCATGATTTGTTAACTTTATTAAAAAAGGTTTGAAATACATAGGGGTATACTTTAAGGAATTTAATGAAAAGTACAGAACCCTCCTAATCAACATTGCTATAATGTTTTAAGTCAATGATGTCAAGAAAGAGGAAATCTTTAAAAATCAACTCAGAAAATACTTTAGAAAAATTCCAATGTCATAGTCTAATTCAAACACTTCCTTCAATTTACAGAAACATTCATATCTGATGCAAATGAAAACCACTTGACTTTAAAAATAATGATTTGCATGATTCTGCAAGAGTAAATTAAGATTTACCAAGGTGTATCTACTGAATGTTTTCTAACAAGTTTTAGTCTTTTAAGCAGGGCAATATTTCACTTTACTTAGTATTCCTATACAAGTTATCTGAAGAATCAAGGTATGCAATGTATATGTTTAGAGCTGAATATCAAAAATGATACTTACTACTAATACGATGGAGAGACTCTCATTCAAAACCCAGCATCCCATCATGACAGCCTTGCTCGTTTGTGATTAGCAAATTATTTCTTTCATTCAGCTCAGCCTGGATGTTGTGTCCTTAGCAAGGGCTTTTTTGCTATGTTATTTTATCTTTTTGTCTTAGGAAGCACCTACTGGGAGCAGCTCTCGAGGAATTTCTAATTAAGGACTTCTTGCCAAAGGCACATCTCCAAGTTGACATGCCTCATGACCTGGGTGAAAACAAGGCAAGTCTCTGTCTAATGATTCCTTTCTTCAAAGATTTCACAAGAAAAGAAAGCTCGTTTTATTAAATTAGCCTGATGTACTTTATACCCCATTCATTTTCTACATGATTGCAGTCAGGATGATAATAAGTCCTTATGTAAATTTGAAAAATAACCCAACCGCTGAAGGCTGGAAACAGCAAAACATTTTAATAGAGTTTTTGCCACTTTGTTCATTTTAGTTTCCTCACTTCCTTTCTTCCTCTTTGGAAAAAGCTTTTTATAGAAAACATAGAATGATGGGTAAATAAATATAAGTTAATCTTTCAGAAGATGATGAAGAAAACCAGAGAAGAATCTTTAAAAAAAAACACACACACACACAGATGGAAGAACTTTCATAAACTTAAAATGTGGATGGGACTTCCCTGGTGGTCCAGAGGTTAAGACTCCATGCTCCCGATGCAGGGGACCCAGTTTTGATTCCTGGTTCAGGGAACTAGATGCTGCATGCCACAACTAAAACATGATGCAGCCAAATAAGTAAATATTTTAAAAATCTGTAACTATAAAGAATGAAGGAGACAGTTTTGTGGGATTGCAGAATAAATTGTATTTTTTTCCCCCTAATCCCACTTGGTGTACCCATGAGGTCAGTGAGAATATTCTCTCATACTTTAGTGATCCAAGGAGTGGCTCTGTCTGGGCCTGGTCCATTCTCTGATATTGTGTAAGTTACAGTTATTAAATGGGGCTTCCCAGGAGGTGCGGCAGTAAAGAATCTGCCTGCCAATGCAGGAGATGCAAGAGACAGGGGTTCGATCCCTGGGTTGGGAAGATCCTCTGGAGTAGGAAATGGCAATCCATTCCAGTATTGTTGCCTGGAAAATTCCATGGACAGAGGGTCCTGAAGGGCTATAGTGTTTGGGGTTGCAAAGAATCAGACACAACTCAGCGACTGAGCAAAGACACATAGTTATTAAATACAGTGACTATGACTGCTCTGCTTTTGAATATGCTGTCTAGGTTGGTCATAACTTTTCTTCCAAGGAGTAAGCGTCTTTTAATTTCATGGCTGCAATCACCATCTGCAGTGATTTTGGAGCCCCCCAAAATAAAGTCTGACACTGTTTCCACTGTTTCCCCATCTATTTTCCATGAAGTGATGGGACCAGATGCCATGATCTTTGTTTTCTGAATGTTGAGCTTTAAGCCAACTTTTTCACTCTCCTCTTTCACTTTCATCAAGAGGCTTTTTAGTTCCTCTTCACTTTCTGCCATAAGGGTGGTGTCACCTGCATATCTGAGGTTATTGATATTTCTCCCGGCAATCTTGATTCCAGCTTGTGCTTCTTCCAGTCCAGCGTTTCTCATGATGTACTCTGCATATAAGTTAAATAAGCAGGGTGACAGTATACAGCTTTGATGTACTCCTTTTCCTATTTGGAACCAGTCTGTTGTTCCATGTTCAGTTCTAACTGTTGCTTCCTGACCTGCGTATAGGTTTCTCAAGAGGCAGGTCAGGTGGTCTGGTTTTCCCATCTCTTTCAGAATTTTCCACAGTTTATTGTGATCCACATAATCAAAGGCTTTGGCATAGTCAATAAAGCAGAAATAGATGTTTTTCTGGAACTCTTTTGCTTTTTCTATGATCCAGCGAATGTTGGCAATTTGGTTCCTCTGCCTTTTCTAAAACCAGCTTGAACATCTGGAAGTTCACTGTTCACGTACTGCTGAAGCCTGGCTTGGAGAATTTTGAGCATTACTTTACTAGTGTGTGAAATGAGTGCAATTGTGCGGTAGTTTGAGCATTCTAATATATAAAATGCAGGTATTGTGGCAGCATTAACCCGAGGTAAGAGAGCAGTTAGTGAAATATCCTCAGTAGCTTTTTTAACAGTGAGACATATAAAGATGTAAAGTCTTCATATTCATTTCTTTAAGCCAATAATCTTCCATGATGAAATGATTTGTTATTTCTGAAGTGTTTAGGATTTACATATCTTAGAGGCATTATTCAGTTGGGTTATAAAAATTAATTCAGAAAGACTACCTCCAGAATTTTATACTATCTTCTCTATTTTAGATTCAGTGAGTGTGAGACAGAGCTGGAGTTTTCTAGCCTTCTGTATTCTCCACACGGTGTTGCAAATGAGGGGCATATATTGCTGAATAATAATGTGTGGTCACATTTTTGTTGTTGTTAATTGCCTAGACTACTTCTAGTGCTACAATAAAAATAAAATTTAAAGATTTAGGTTTAAAAACAACACAGCATCTTTGCATGTTCCATTCTTATTTCTAAAATGTTTGTTCCTCATCTTGAGCATGCAAAGACACTATGTGTTAAATCTATTATTCTTTCATAGCGTAAAAGATGGTTCATAGTTGTATTATAAAAGTATAAATCATGACAGCTTCTGCATTTTTCTCTACAGATTTTATTTTTGTAAAACTTACCACGTTTAGTTTACTCATATTATAAAATATGTGACTTTCAAATTACATTCAGTTTATTCAGAGCTCAGCACTATTGTACAATTGATGGACATGCTTTTTCTTCTCAAATTCTCTATATTCATATATAAGAATAATCTTTTGACACCACTGGTTGGTTTACAATATTGGAATCAGATTTTATAAAACACAAAGTATCGTATCTTATATCACACACATACAAGTTCAACTCAGTCCAGCCTCTGCACTCCCCAGAAGTCCTCAGTTTTGATAAATATCATATTGTGATTTCTCTCTTTATTTTTAATTTATCTGGGGAAATTCGAGGATGCCTATTCAGCCCCCAGTGGCTGCCTTTGTTTTTATTGCAGTGAAGAAATTTGTACAGATCAGGATTTAAATCAAAGCAATCTGAATAATTTCCTAAGAATTCAGGTCAACTGAATGGAGTTGCATCTAAGGAGAGGAAATTGTACAAAATTTACTAAAATGATATGAATGCTCAGCACTCAATCTAGCTTCATCTAATTGCTCTTTGTTGGTAATAAGTTGTGCTCATTTCATTTTTCAGGATTTTCTCAGAAAAAATGAAGCGAAGTTTGTTCTGTGTGTTTCTAAGGCAGATATAGTCCTTCTAATTAAATGGATACACCCATTGGTTCTTCCAGCTCACCACAAAAGATATGGATTTTTTCCCCTTGTAAAGATGACCAGTAACAGACTTTCTGTAGTGGAGAAAGTAGGAAGGAAACCAAACAGATATGTTTACAAAGGCAGGTTAATTGTGTGTATATAAAACAGAAACTCCATACTACCCACACTACATTTCTGGACTGGATTTACTCCATTATATTTTTTGTTCTTTTTAGTTTCTTAGTTGAACAGTTGACCCAACAAAAAACACTTTGATCCTCAAGGGCAAGATTGATCATCCAGTAGCTTTTTTGCTGCTGCATACTAAAATCTAAGTTCCCTGTAGACATAGCAGAGTTCACAGTGCATAAAAATAGCATTGCCAAATCTTCTAAGCATTAGACATGTTTTTACCCCTTTTCCTAAAAGCAAAAGTGAAAAGAGATGAAAAAAGTAAATTAAAAAGTACAGACACATATAGTATCATATCTTTATATAGTTATTTTGAGGAGCATTTGTTGTAAAAATTATGAAACTCTGTTAGATAAATCATATGTTGAATGAATTCATTTTTTAAGGAAAAAGTAGAACAAAAGAAAACAGTTCAGAAAGGCCATGCATTGAAATGTATCTGATTTTTAAAATAAAATAAAATTAAATATATCACCAACATCTTACCGTTTGCTGAATTAAGTATATTGTATTTTTGTTTTAGGAAAGGTTGTGCTCTCTTAATATTGTATAACAATTGCTCATTTCACAAACGTAGATTGGCATTAGTCAGTTCAAACCTTTTTTCCCCACTTAGGCATAATTTATTTATCCAAGTTTCCCAATTTGAAATGAACACTAACTGAGACCACAGCACTGATCACATGATACTTGGCTCAGAGGGTGTTAGAGTTTGGATTCCACTATTTAGAAGCTTACAGTGTAGCAGGGAAGTGGCCGGACACGTGTAGCAATAAAACAATCATTTAAAAGTGAGTACATCCTGGAATGGCAGAGATTGTCCACCTGGGGGCCACTAAAGCACAAAGAGATCTTGCTAAAGGATTTACTGTAGGGAGGATGCTCTCTACATGGGGATCAAGCTGACTTTTGTCAAAAATTACATGGCATGAAGAAGAAAAGGAGGAAAATAAGTTTGAATTTCTGTGTCTCTCAAAGGGTCAATTGAATGAGCTCCCAAAACATCAAACAGCAAGGAAAATGACTCCTGCTTCCAATCTCCTTCCTGCGGTCACCTCTGATTCGGTCTGCTAAGCCCAGAGGGCCTTTGCTTTGTTTGGCGTCCATTTTCCTGCCTTCATCTTTCTCATTGCTCACGTAAGTTTGCAGCACATTTCATCTTTACATTTATTGAGTCACCTAAAATCTTTTTGAGAGTCATTTAGAAAGCTACTTCTTATAGGGCACCGATGCTGATAGCCTCAGGACCACAGTTCAAAAGTGAGCAGAGAGACTAACTCATCATTTCTTATCCCCAAACTAAGTGGCACATTTCAAAGTCTCCTGTTTTGCCAATTTTAACTTTTTGGTTTAGGAGTCTGGTGAAAGTCAGAATTATCATACTTTTTATATTTTCTATCATGCCCAGCATACACTGAAACATAATAAATATTAAATAACAGACACAGAACTACATTCATTTCTCTGCTTCTTAAAACATAAGACAGTTCTATACAAATCCGTACAGATACATTTGCAGGATTTTCGAGCAGTGTTTTCCCTTAAAGTTTAAAACTGAGAGGAGAGTTTTCCTGTCTAGGTCGTGAATTATTTAACTTCTGGGTTTAGGAAAATTTAAAGTTTAAGAAGGCTAGTCTGGAAATCCCTTCTTTGCATATCCAAGCTGTTCATCTCTCAAAAGTCAAAGTGGATGCCAGAATTCCATAGATTTCATTTTTCAAGATGAACATTCATATTTGAACATATTTCAAAGCAGATGGTTTACAGTTCATGTATTTGTTGCTGTTTTCCTGCCACAACAACTAAATATTGAAGACACATATTTGTGATGAGGAGAGCATTTCCAAACCGTCTCTCCCGCTGCTCTTTCACACTGCGTGCTCTAATCCCCTGTGTGCTGCAGGGAAAGGCTCTGAGGAATGAAGCAGTGAATTACATCCATTTGATTTAATAGACAGTGGAGGGGTGCAATAACATAAAACAAGCTTCCTAAAAATAAATACTTTATTTTTTGTAGCAGTCATGAATTTTCTGGTAGCAAATAAGAAAGCAAATGAACACATATTGAAATATTCTGTTTTCACGATCCATTTAGATGAACTGGAAAGTTTACTTTTAAGCCCTCTACTACCTTATAAGGCAGTTTGCCAAACTGTGGGACTGTCTGATCACAGTTCAAGAAAGAAGAGGAAAATCAAATGAAGGTTTAGTTTTTTTTTTTAAGTAAAGCCATCAGATAAGAAAGTATCAGCTGGAGAAAGCATTATACATTTGTACTGAAGGATGCCAATGTCCCTCAACAGGTTCAATGATCTCTCTCTTCTAGGATGAAATGATGTGCTGCTCATTTGTCATCTCATTTGCAATTTGCTATTATCCTACTCAACTATCAGTGTTTGCATTATTACAACTCTGAAGAATCATTTTGTTGGCAAAGGGTTCAGTTAGGAATTGGGACCAAAATAATACAAGCTTTTGAAAAATGGAAAATAGAAGAAAGAATTGTAAGCACAGAAAAGAGTAGATTCGCTTGCTACTTTAACAAAATTTCTGTGAATATTCAATAACCACTAAATAAGAAACTGGCAAAAGGGGGCAAACCTGTCCACAGTTATCACCATAACCATCATCCAGCAACACAGGCCGTACACACACAAGAAGACTTAGGGATACTTGTTTAGTTGATGATTTGTAGAGCTTCATACTAAGAATCGAAATTGCCAAGATTCATTTGGAGGCTAGCCCCACTACCAGTACCCCGCAGCAGCTGCGGTCAGGTCCTGTGGCCTTTCTGGGGGCCAGCCACGCCCACCAGCATGCCATAGGAGCCATGGCTAAGCCCTGTAGCAGGTCCAGGTGCCAGCCTTGCCTAGGCATCATCAAAAATATAAAATGTGATGGAGGGGAAGTAAAAAGATAAAGCTATGGAATTTAATTTTTTTTGAAGTTTGTAAAAATGGCAGTAAATACCTACATATCAACAATTATGTAAGAAGTACATAACTAAATTTGGCAATCAAAAACAGAATGGCTGAATGGAGTTTTCCAAAAAGATCAGTCTATATGCTGCCTACAAGAGACTCACTTTAGAAAGAACAGACAGACAGGAAGTGAGGGGATAGAAAGAGGTATTTCATGCAAAAGGTAATGAAAAGAGAGCTGGAGTAGTTATATTACACAAAGCAGACTTCGAGACAAAGGCTGTAATAGAAGACAAAGAAGAGAGTTACATAATGACAAAGGGGTCAATCTAGCAAGAAGACATAACAGTTGAAGTGTATTTGCATCCAACAGATGAGTACCAGGAAATATAAAACAAATATTAATGGACTTAAAGGGAAAAAATTGAAAGCAATACAACAACGGTAGAGTACTGTAATATCCCACTTACAACAATGGATAGGTCATCCAGACAGAAAATCAATAAGAAAACATTGGACTTAAATGCCACATTAGAGCAGATGAATTTATAATAGATTTATGTAGAACATTCCATCCAAAAGCAGAAGAATATACATTCTTGAATTCATATGGAATGTTCTACAGGATAGATAACACATTCGTTCACAAAACAAGTCTCAGAAAATTCAAGAAGACTGAAATCATATCAAACATCTTTTCTCGTTACAATGGCATGAAACCAGAAATGGATCACAAGAAAAATATAGGAAAAGCCACAAAAATACAGAAACTAGATAATGTGCTACTGAAAAACCACTGGGTCATCAAAGAAGGATTTTACAAATACTTTGAGACAAATGAAAACAGAAACACAAAATACCAAAAACTATGAGATGCAGCAAAAATGCTTTTAAGAAGGTAGCTAATAGCAGTATCAGCCTACCTCAAGAAACAAGAAAAATCCTAAATAAGAAATTCCACTTTATACCAAGAGGAAGTAGAAAACAAAGAACAAATGAAACCCCAAATTAGTATAAGGAAGGAAATACGATCAGAATTAAATAGAGACTGAAAAAGCAATAGGAAAGATCAATGAAACTAACAGCTTGTTCTTTGAAAAGATAAATGAAATTGAAAAACCTTTAGCTAGACTAAGAAAAAAAAGAGAGAAGACTGAAATAAATAAAATCAGAAATGAAAGAATAGATATTATGGCAGAACCCACAGAAGTAGAAAGGATCATAAGAGACTATACGAACAATTATACACCAACAAATTGTATAGCAAATAAAAGAAATGGCTTAGTTCTTGGAGATATACACTCTCCCCAGACTGTATCAAGAAGAAACAGAAAATGTGAATAGACAGTTACTAGTAAGGAGATTGAAACAGCAATCAAAGATGTCCCAAGGAAGAAAAGCCCAGGGCCAAATAACTTCATTGGCAAATTCTACAAAATATTTGAAGTTTAATACCTATCCTTATCAAACTCTTCCAAAATGTTGAAGAGGGGAGAAAACTTTCAGACACATTTTACAAAATCAACATTACCCTGATACCAAAACCAGATGAGGATATTATGAAAGAAGAAATTACAGGCCAATACCACTGCAGATGATGACTGCAGCTGTGAAATTAAAAGGTGCTTGCTCCTTGAAAAAAAAGCTATGACCAGCCTAGACAGCATATTTAAAAGCAGAGACATTACTTTGCCAACAGAGGTCCGTCTAGTCAAAACTGTGGTTTTTCCAGTAGTCATGTATGGATGTGAGAGTTGGACTATAAAGCTGAATGCTGAAGAATTGATGCTTTTTTGACCTGTGGTATTAGAGAAGACTCTTGAAAGTCTCTTGGATTGCAAGGAGATCAAACCAGTCAATCCTAAAGAAAATCAGTCTAAATATTCGTTGGAAGGACTGATGCTGAAGCTGAAGTTCCAATACTTTGGCCACCTGATGCAGAGCTGACTCATTAGAAAAGACCCTGATGCTGGGACAGATTGAAGGCAGGAGAAGAAGGGGACGACAGAGGATGAGATGGTTGGATGGCATCACTGACTTGTTGGGCATGAGTTTGAGCAAGCTTCAAGAGTTGGTGACAGACAGGGAAGCCTGGCGTGTTGCAGTCCATGGAGTTGCAAAGAGTCGGACATGACCGAGTGACTGAACTGAACTGTTTCTTGATATACATGCAAAAATCTTCAACAAAATATTAGCAAATCAGATCCAACAATACAGTAAGGAAATTATACACTATGAAATCCTGACATTAGTGACAACATGGATAAAAGTTAAAGATATTTGGCTAAGTCAAGTAAGTAAGACAGAGAGAGACAAATACTGTGATTTCATTCATACATGGAATCTAAAAATAAATGAGCAAACAAAATAAAACAAAAACAGATACAGAGAACAGATTCGTGGTTATCAGAGGCGAAGGGTGTTGGGGGCAAGCTAATGGGTGGAGGGAGTCAGCTGTGAGGTAACTAAACTGTGGTGGCGATCATTTTGTAGTGCATACAGATATTTTATCATATTTCACAACCAAAATTCATGTACTCAAAATATTGCTTAACATCCTAATACTCAAGAACTGAGGGGACTCATAGGGATCAAATAGAGCAATATTCTCATTTTATGAAGGAGAAAACAGAAACAAGGAGCTCAAGCGACTAATTTAAAGTAATATTGCAGGTTAGTAGAAAAACAGAACTAGAGCCCAGGTGTTCAAGCCCACTGGTTATTCCATTACATCACTTATTACACTTAGGTTTTTGCATCTTTCCAGTCTGCAGTATAGAAAGGTGAAAGAATTAGCAAAAAACTTCAGAGTTCATTGCAAGAGCCTGGATCCTAGACAATGCAGCCTGGAAATGCTAATGCTGCTGCTGCTAAGTCGCTTCAGTCGTGTCCGACTCTGTGCGACCCCATAGACGGTAGCCCACCAGGCTCCTCCGTCCATGGAATTTTCCAGGCAAGAGTACTGCAGTGGGGTGCCATCGCCTTCCCCGGCTTAATGGCTCGGTTGTGTCCAGCTCTCTGTGGCACAATGGACAGTGATCCAATGGGCTGTGGCCTGCCAGGCTCCCGTGTCCGAGGGATTTCCCAAGGAGTAATATTGGAGTGGGGTGTCACTTCCCACTCCAGGGGGTCTTCCCAACCCAGATATCTGGGAAGCCTGGAAGTGCTAGTAGGGAAGGTGTATTTACTCTCCAAAAGCCCCGAGAATGGATATTTCCAGAGACCTTCCCAGGTGCCAGGCATTTCATACACTATGATACTTAATCCTGCAGACATATGAAGGTGGTAAAGGCATTCTTTCTGGAAAAGGAGGAGGCAACGAGACTCAGAAAACATCCTAAGATCTCCTAGTTGGTAAACATGGCTGAGCTGCACATGCCCAACCCCAGTCCTGTGATCTGCCTGTTAGACTATGTTACCTTGGAGACAAATGCACAGATGCATTTCCTAAACCACTGATGAAAACTTCCCCTATGTGCACAGATGCTTCTGTCTGATTGGTGTCCAGAGCTAGATGCATTTTACAATGGTCTGCCTAATTGAACCAATAAAGAAAAAAAAAATTATTCAGAATAACCACAGCCATTAAGCTGTGTTTTGGACACATGGAAGGATGGGGTCAGTCATCCAGTGCTCCTCTGACCCACCTCACTGATAACATAGCTCTTGAGAGAGTGTGAATTTCATGTCAAAGTTTAAGAGTTTATACTTAAAGCCTAAATTTTCCCGGGAAGAGTACAACCAAACAGGACAATATCCTAAAGTGCTTTGTTACTTGTAGATAACTTAAAAGTAAAAAAAATTCTTTTTCCATTGTGATATTTTTAGCAATACTGTTGGTCATGTACAAAAAACAAGGTAGTTGCTCAGGGACTTCCCTGATGGTCCAGTGGTTAAGACTCTGTGCTTTCACTGCAGGGGGCACAGGTTTGATCCCTGGTCAGGGAACTAAGGTTCCACAGGCTGTGTGGGGTGGCCAAATAAAAATAATTGCTCAGAATCCATGTCAGAGTGCTTTTTGAAAGATGGATCTTCGGTAAGAACAATGAACCCTTCAGAGTATGTTGCAAGGCAGTATACGGGTCCCTTGCCACTTTTGATGTCTGGCTCTCCTCCTTTCTCCACGGCCTCAGTCATCCCAGCTGATTTCACTGTCAACTGAAGTTGCAGGTGCCACAAGGCTACAGCCTCTACTATAACTATTCCATCTTTCAGTTTAAAGTCCCTTCCAGGAGGTAAGACCAATGGATCCAGTATCCTGCTGCAGCTGCTAAGTCACTTCAGTCGTGTCCAACTCTGTGTGACCTCCTAGAGGGCAGCCCACCAGGCTCTCCCATCCCTGGGATTCTCCAGGCAAGAACAGTATCCTGACTGCACATCATTTGATTGATTGATGCTAGTTGTGAATAAATCCATCTTTCCTTTGTACTTTATCCTTTTTATAACCCAACTCCAATTTTCCCTCCTTACCCCATCCTATGTTAGCAGTACAAACTTTCAGATACCTTCCTGCTATTTCCCCAGGTGGAGCTACCTCAGCCATAGATATTTCATCTGTAATTAATATTTACATAATTTGAAAATGCTTTTCTTGGTATGATATTATTGTCTTAAGATAGAGGATTTGTTGTCAAGGTGACCGAGAAGGTGCAAAGTACAATATGGATTTTCTCAAAACTGCTTTGTTACACTCTGACTGTTTAGAAGGTTTTGTCAGATGACTGCAAAATACCCGATGGTGGCTTGACAGCTTCTGAATTTTCTGCCTCTTCACATTGCTTAGGTAGGCCCTGACCACCTATCCATTTCCCCTAAAGTTTACTAACACAGTAGTTTTTCCAACCAACCTTGATTCTACCTCCATTAAATTCAATCTCCTCACTGGTCACACTCAGCAATCATCTCATACATTCCAGGCTCCAAAGAGTACAAAGGAAAGCTGGAGGAAGGAAAAACGGAGGAGATTAGAAGTAGGCTCAAGGGGTAAGAAGTATTTTGTGTAAAACTAAAGCCACACTGTTCCTGATTATTTTTAGACCATACAGATTTTTGAGGATGGGCAAGAAGTAGAGAAATAGAGCTTTTAAAAGGTGCTGAAAGGAAAAAGAATAGATATTGTGATGTAGAGGCGCCAGGGCTGTCTTTAAATATTTCATCATTCTCCTCCTGTATCTTCTTTCATTTATCCCTTATTTGATAAGTTACCGTGTGCTGTGTCCCAGGAGTGCTGGGTCCTCGGTGCCAAGAGGAATAAGTGAGCTGATTTCAAGAAACTACAGTGCAGCAAACCAGCTGTCAGTTCATGTCATTTGATTCTGGCTCTGATTCTTAATCTGCCCCCTCTTCATTCCAGGTCCCTCACTACATGCCTTTACTATATTTTACTTGCATTTTTGCAACATTTTGCTTCCACCGCAGTGCTGCAACCAAAGTAGCTACTTTTCTAAAGCAGACAGAACAAGTCCTAACTCTGCTTATATGTCTGAAATGACCCCCACTAAGAGGCTGGTCCCCAGCTCCCCTTCCAGCTTTGCCTCTTCCCATGTTTCAGTATACCCCCATGATCCAGCCACACCTGACTCCACCAGCATATCTGTATGATTTTGTTTGTGCTTTCTGGAATGTTCTTCTTTCTCTTTTCTGTCTGGTGTTAATCAGAAGTCTTCAGAGAAACAGAACCAACAGAATACTCACACACACACCAGCTATTTATTTATTTTAAGGAACTGTCTCACACAATTACGGGAGCTGGCAAGTTTTCAATTGTGCTGTAGGCTGAAAAGTCAGGAGAGGGTTGTAGTCAGGAGTCAGGGGAGCAGACTGAACACCCAGGCAGGGTTTCTTATTTTTTACACAGCAGTCTTGAGGAGAATTTATTCTATTTTGGGAAACCTCAGCCTTTGCTCTCAATACTTTCAGCTGATTGGACGAAGCCCACCCACATTGTGGAGGGTAATCTGCTTTACTCGAAGTCTACTGATTTAAATGTCGCTGCTGCTGCTAAGTTGCTTCAGTTGTGTCGGACTCTGTGCGACCCCATAGACGGCAGCCCACTAGGCCCCCCGTCCCTGGGATTCTCCAGGCAAGAATACTGAAGTGGGTTGCCATTTCCTTCTCCAAGGCGTGAAAGTGAAAAGGGAAAGTGAAGTCGCTCAGTTGTGTCCAACTCTTCGCGAGCCCATGGACTGCAGCCTACCAGGCTCCTCCGTCCATGGGATCTTCAGGGCAAGAGTACTGGAGTGGGTTGCCATTGCCTTCTCCGTGATTTAAATGTTAAGTACATCTTAAAAAATACCTTCATAGCACCATGCAGACTGGAGTTTGACCAGCTTTGTCACAGCTTAGTGAAGTTGATACATAAAATTAACCATCACATGCCTCAAACCTTCACCTCTTTGAAATAAGACCTCTGATGGAAGCTTTCTTACCCTGGCATAGTTTAGCCAGGTGTGAAGTGAAGTCACTCAGTTGTGTCCGACTCTTTGCGACCCCATAGACTGCAGCCTGCCAGGCTCCTCTGTCCATGGGATTTTCTAGGCAATAGTACTGGAGTGGATTGCCATTTCCTTCTCCAGGGGATTTTCCCAACCCAGGGCTCGAACCCCGGTCTTCCGCATTGTAGATGGAGGCTTTACCCTCTGAGCCACCAGGGAAGTCCAGCCTGGTGCTAAAAGGAGTTGTAGATCAAGGATCAATATTGGCACTAGGGGGCAGCAATCTGTTCATTTTCCCAGCTAAGGAGGAGTGGTTCTCCAAGGAACCACTTTACCTTCTGACCTGAGCCTTAAACAGTGAACTGAAATTCAACAGGAAGAAAGAGAGATAAGAGTTTTCTAGGCAAGGGGAGCAGCCAGTTCAAAGACAGAATCACAAAATCACACAGCTGTGAGGGAACAGCAAGCAAGTATCGGGGTGGAGACTAGAGAGCTAGGCCAGACCCAGATCACAGAGGGGCTTTGCTAATTTCCTGGGCCTGCTGTAACCAACTACCACAAGTTGGAAGTTTAAACCACAAAAAGTTGTCCTACGCTGCTGGTGGCTGACACATTTCTCGCTCCTTAGCTTGGAGCTGCGTGATTTCAGCCTCAGCCTCCACCTTCACTCGGCCTTCTCCTCTCTGTGTCTTTGTCTCCTCCTTTTCTGTCTCCTGTGAGGAAAGCCCATCCTCATATTTAAAAGGCCCATCCTATCCAGGATAATCTCATCTCAGATGTGTGTGCATGCTCAGTCGCTCAGCCTTGTGTACTCTTTTGTGACTGCATGTACTGTAGCTCTCAGGTTCCTCTGTCCACGGCGTTTTCCTGACAAGAAAACTGGAGCAGGTTGCTGTTTCCTCCTCCAGGGTATCTTCCCAACCCAGGGATCGAACCCACCTCTCCTGCATAGGCAGGCAGATTCTTTACTGATGAGTCACCTGGGAAGCCCCAACCTCATCTCAGATACTTCCGTTTATTATACCAGCAAAGACCCTTATTCCAAATGAAGTCACATTCTGACGTTCCTGGTGGACCTGTCCTTTGGGGAGACACAATTTAATCCACTACAGCCTTGTGGGAAAAGTGATAGATGTGGATCTGAGCCTGCATTCAAGGAGCACAGATTCAGGTTCCAGGTGGCTAACCTCGGTGAGCGGGGGCCCAGGGTGCCTGCTGTGACCAACCTCATCCGAGAGGAGCAGCCGCTGCTCAGCTCCTGAAGGAACGTGGGCCAACACTGTCTCATCGCTTCAAGTTTTGAAGAAAACTCAGACTTCTAGAATTTTACCTAAAATCTCATTTCAAAATTTGGAAACAAGTTGAAGTGAAAACAAAACCAAGACTAACATCACAGTATGAGCCCAAGAAATGAGTCTGTTACCTGGGGATGGCCCATGGATGCTGGGTTTAGAAGGGTCGCTGTAATAGATGATTAGCCCTGTAAAAGTGGGAAACGCAGGGTTCAGGGTGCAGGCCCCAGGTTGCTTCACGAGAAGACAATCTTGGTGTCAGAGTGGAGGATGGATCAGAGGGACTGAGCCTCAAAGCCAGAAGGTACAGTAGAAGGTCACTGCGGTAGGCCAGGAGAGGCTACCAGAAAAGGCAATGGCACCCCACTCCAGGACTCTTGCCTGGAAAATTCCATGGATGGAGGAGCCTGGTAGGCTGCAGTCCATGGGGTCGCTAGGAGTTGGACACAACTGACCGACTTCACTTTCACGCATTGGAGAAGGAAATGGCAACCCACTCCAGTATCCTTGCCTGGAGAATCCCAGGGACGGGGGAGCCTGGTGGGCTGCTGTCTATGGGGTCACACAGAGTTGGACCACTGGAACAACTTAGCAGCAGCACCAGCAGCAGGAGAGCCTACATTCAGTTAACTCAAGGATTGGCAGTCTAAATGCACCACTGGGGCCCTATGAACGCTTACTGAATGATCCAGGAATCAGCTGGCACTTAAAATAACTAGGATGTATGAAATAGTAAAACCCAAGGAGACAAAAATGTTTTCCTATAGAGTTAAAATATCAAAGAACTCTTTTTTCTCTTTTTTAAGAAATAGATCTATCGACAACCATTCTGCTTTCATTCTCAAATGAAAAATATAACTGCATACACAACTAATTAAATTAATATAGCTTATTATGACAAAAATAATTTTCTTTTAACTTTGTGGACAGCACCACATTTTATATTAAGCTGCTAATACTCATAACCATATGATTTCAAAATCAGCCAAGCTTGAAAAATTATTGTCTCTGACATTCTCCATGATCAAAGCAACCCCAATTATAATATTATATTAACCAAGCTAAAAAAATAGGATTACAATTTCTAACCTTTCTGAATGGTAATTAGTCATCTAACTGTGTATCCACATTTATTTGATATATTTGCATAGTTAATTAATTATGATTTATTTAAAAGTATTCCATTTGTAAAACTTTGCTCTCCTTAGCCTACAAATCAAATTGTCAAGGGATAAATTTAATTTTAAAATATCTTTTAAAAATCATGTTAAGATATGTTTAAGTCATAGGAAAAGAAAGTGCTAAAAACATGTGATTCTTTCTCTTTTGAAAAATTAAACTTTTAAGAAGAGATGGGGGCTGATTTTGAGGAAGCTAATGACTTAAATGCAAATGAATTCTCCTTCAGAACAATTGAGTAAATGATGAACTAGAAAATATAGTGTCCCTAAACAGTGCTGGGTGTACACCCAAAGAGAAAGCTTTCAAATCTATAGGATTTATTAGGCTGTAGTACATCAGTGCATGAGTTAAATTACATGATCTTGAACACTCAGAGAGATGCATCCCCACTGAGTCACTCAAGGTGAATCAAGGTCAAACTATTGCAGAGCATAGATTAAAAGGTTAAAAACCATTTAAAATGAGTACCACAAATTAAAATGGATGTGTACCTACATGAACTTAACCAACCAGGTGAAAAATTCAATTATTCAGTTGTTTATAAATATCAAAATATCTGGATGAAGAAAGCTTCCAGATTTGACCTGGATTTTCTGGACTGTGTGAATGTATCTGTACAAGTTTAATTTCTGGGACTTCTGATTAAGGCTGTGGCATCCACAGATGCAGAGAACTCCAGGACTGCTTATAATGCACAGAAATTGTCACCAAAACTACTACTAAATATTAACAAAGAAATTTACGATAAAAATAGAAAACTTCAGGTAGCAAAATGAAGTGGCACAGTAAGCAAAGAAGTATGGGTGGGACACAGGTTCCAGTATGGAAACTCACCTCAGGACCTACAGGTCAGGAAAGATGCTCCACGCACACCCAAGAGATGATCCAAGCTCCCTTCCCGAAGGAAGAAGCTGTGACATCACTATTCTGTCAATAAGAACTGAAAGATCTTTGCTTGTAATCCTGGAAGACCAATTCATACCTTACTGTGGGAGGAAACAATTGCCTTGAGAGTGGAACCCTGAATTTGTGCTGAAAGGCAATAAAACATGGAGCCACGAATTAATGTAAAAACGGTTCATAAACAGTGACACTTTTAGGATCTTGGCAGAGACACTAAAAAATGTTCCATGGAAAGTAGAACTTAAATTTTGGGTTTCCCTTAAGACTGAGAGATAACCTTTCATAGGGAAATTTCTCATACAGTCAAGGTTTTGTACAAAGGAAGAAAATCCATAGACATTAAATTAGATAGTTACCATCTCAATTATTAGGAATAAAGGAGCAATAGCTACATAAAGAGAAATTATTCCAGCTTATTTTTAAAAGTAGTTGAACTACATCTGAGGTATTATCTGTAAAGACTAAAAGAACTAAAATATACTTTTAGTGGTAATATTACTGCAAGACTGTTGTGTCCATTGAAGGATAAAGAAAGTGAATATTTATACTTGAGTCATTGAGGACCAAGGATTTCAATGTGGGAAAAAATGATACAGATATGAGCTCAATGAGGCCAAGTAGAAACTCTATAATTATGGATTTAAACTAGAAATAGTTCAAATATATAAAGTTCGGTATAAAGTCTTGATAGATTTATCTACTTCTTTTCCAGTCACCAAGTCATGTCCAACTCTTTGGGACCCCATGAGCTGCAGCACACCAGGCTTTTCTGTCCTTCACTGTCTCCTAGAATTTGCTCAAACTCAGGTCCATTGAGTCAGTGATGCCACCCAACCATCTCATCCTCTGCTTCCCCGTTCTCTTGCTCTCAGTCTTTCCCAGCATCAGTATCTTTTCCAATGAGTCAGTTCTTCACTACGCTAGTAAAAAAAACAAGAACACACACACACCAAAAAACAAAAACAGTTGTGAGGGTGGGAAGGGTCTAAATAGCAATGGGCAATGAACATCTCTTGGTTCAGGTTGTGGTTTCTAAATACAATTCACCAAACAAAGAAGCCACAAATCCATGGATAAGTACTTAAGTTCTGGAACAGGAAGTTTATAAGAGCCTGGACTACCTTGTCATACCTGAAATCAAGGGAATTATCAAAGACTCTAAGTTACATGTCAAAGTGACTTAAAAGCCGAACTGAGAAAGTTCCCACAGGTCAGAGATGGGACCCTTTGAAGACCAAGAAAGACAGAGCATATCAAATGTATCTAAATGCGTGAGTTCGTGAAGGTATTAAAAGGAAGCACTTCCTTTGTCATCTTTTGAAGCGGTTGGGGCACCAACTCATTTGAAAACTCTTAAATAAAAGAAAAAAGTCAAATATTTTTACATTCTTATCCTTTCTGTTTGAACTGTACCTGGGGTAACCAAATAATTGATGAAGAAAATTTCTCTCTCTAGGAGGATTGGTTTCAAGCTTATGAATACAAAAGGAATAATAATATTAAAACAGTCATTTCAAAATTCAACTTGAGTGAATTTAGGCAATTTTAGGACTTCCCAGGTGGTACTAGTGGTAAAGACCCGCCTGCAAATGCAGGAGACATAACAGACACGGGTTCAGGAAGATCCCCTGGAGAAGGATATAGCAACCCACTCCAGCATCCCTGCCTGGAGAATTCCATGGACAGAGGAGCCTAGTGGGCTAGAGTGTCACAAAGAGTTGGACAAAACTGCAATGACTTAACACATAGCACAGGCAATTTTTATCACTAACTGGTAACATCAAAAAAAGAAATTCAACCAGGCATTATGAATCTCTTCATGGTATATAACATTATGAAGTATTTTTGCCAAACAAAGTAATGAATATGATCAGATTTCTAGGTCTAACTACCAATTTTCAGGAAACAGTGGGTATATAGGAGAGTACTTAAAATAGTAAATAATTGCATGAATTAATAAAAGATAAGGTAAGTAAAACAACATAATAAAGATAAAACTGAAGCAGTGAACCCAACATCAGTTTAAAAAAAGAAACAGGAATAGTATGAATAACTAAAATTTAAAGTATCACAGAATAGTATGACTGACTAAAATAGATAAACATATGACTTTCAAGAAAAATATACATTGGTGCAATGTACTCAAGGAGAGACAGAAGACTGAGTAGAAAAATAATTATTAAAGAAATGGATTAAAAGTCAAAATCCTACCCTATCCTTTCCCAGGGCAGTGATAAGACAAATGCCTGAGAAGTTTTAGAAGAAAGTGTTATGGAGACTTTACAGATGCTCTCTCTTTTATAGAAGCAATTTTATGCTAGTATAATCTTGATAATCAAACAACAAAATCAACTCAATCTTGCTTTGAAATGATATAAACATACTAAGTAAAATATTAGAAAATTGACAATATGGGTTATAGAAAAAATTGTTAGGACCAACTATGGTTTATTTAAGGAATTCAAGAATTGTTTTAAAAAAGATTAGACATCTCTAAATATTATTCACTGTATTAATAAATTCAGATTAAAGCCAATATAACTGTTCAATGATTAGAGAAAAATTATTCTATAAAAGTCAATATTCCTTTATGATGAAAGCTCTTATTAAGCTACAAACATGAAATAGAGTTCTTAAGCTAAAGGAGGGCATCTAAGAAAAAGTTATAATGATCCTCACACTTACATAACTTAAAAGAATTTTCATTAATGTGCTTTATAAAACAAGGATGGTCATTATAGTCATCCAACCTTGTTCTCATGGAACTAACCAACAAGATAATAAGAGAAATAGGGACATCCCTGGAGGTCCAGTGGTTAAAACTCCAGGCTTCCACAGCAGGGGCATGGGTTTGATATCTGGTCAGGGAACATGCCATTCAGCACTGCCAACCAAAATAATAATAATAATAAATAAATAGATAAACAAATTCTTATTTAAAAAGGTAATAAAGAAATAAACTGCAATTTACAGAATTGTAAAGAAGAAGGCAGGCTGCTGATGATGATCTACATGTGTGATCCAAGAGAACCAGCTGACAGAATATTATAGCTATTAATACTAAAAGATTTTAGGAACGTTACTATATAAAAATTAACACAGAGAATTCATAGATTTTCTATTTCTAAAATATAATCGATTTTAAAATCCTATTCACAGTGGCAATAAAATTTGTGAGGTAGCCAGGAACAAATTTAGCAAAAGATATGTTAGACTGTTATGGAGAAATTTTACTCTGTTGCAGAACATTGAAATAGGATTACAGTAATAAATATATCATTTTCATGAATGAGAAGACTCACAATAATGAAGATACCATTTCCCTACCAAATAAAATTTGAACTTCAGTGCAGTTAGAATTAAAATCCCATCACTAAGTTTGTAGAGTTTGTGAAGAAGATTCAAAGATTAAAATGGAAGAAAAAAAAAAATTGAAAACTAAGTGAAGTGAAGTGAAAGTCACTCAGTCGTGTCTGATTCTTTGCAACTATAGAGTCCATGGAATTCAAAAACTATCTAAGATAATTCTAAAAACAAAATTAAACAATGGTAATAGGCACAAACAAAGAAAAGATAACTATTCTATAAGGTACCAAGATAATATAAAGCTTAAGTTAAAATATGGTGCAATATAAAGCAATATAAAATGATATGCTTTTTGAATAAGAAAAAAATTGCTGAATAGTACAGAATATAAAGTCGAGTGGCAGATTTGTCTTATGTGGGAACTTATGTGAAAGGTGATATTACAACTCAGTGGGCAGAAAATAGACTGTTAATATGTGATAAGGCGATAAATGGCTCTCAGTATGGAAAAAATAGACTCCCTTTCTCACCATATTACATGCAAATGAATTCTGCATGGATTAAATGCCTAAAAGTGAAAACCAAAAATGTGAAACTATTAGAAGAAAATACAGGTGGTAGTTTTATCAACTGAGAATAAAAAAAAGGATGTCTTAACCAAGGAGATTTATACATTTGGCCACATCACAATTAAAGCTCTAATTTATGCAGTAATAAACACAAACCTGTAGTTAAAGGTATGTGAAAACTGAAAAAATTAACATATATTAATGATATATTATATATATTATTTTATTGTTTATATTTATCATTATACATCATATATTAATGATATATAATATATATTATATCTACTACTGTGGGTAGGAATCCCTTAGAAGAAATGGAGTAGCCATCACGGTCAACAAAAGGGTCTGAAATGCAGTACTTGGATGCAATCTAAAAATGACAGAATGATCTCTGTTCGTTTCCAAGGCAAACCATTCAATATCACAGTAATCCAAGCCTATGCCCCAACCAGTAATGCTGAAGAAGCTGAAGTTGAATGGTTCTATGAAGACCTCCAAGACTTTGTAGAACTAACACCCAAAAAAGATGTCCTTTTCATTATAGGGGACTGGAATGCAAAAGTAGGAAGTCAAGAAACACCCGGAGTAACGGGCAAATTTGGCCTTAGAATACGGAATGAAGCAGGGCAAAGGCTAGTAGAATTTTGCTGTGACACACTGGTCATAGCAAACACCCTCTCCCAACAACACAAGAGAAGACTCTACATGTGGACATCACCAGACGGTCAACACCGAAATCAGATTGATTATATTCTTTGCAGCCAAAGATGGAGAAACTCTGTACAGTCATCAAAAACAAGACCAGGAGCTGACTGTGGCTAAGATCATGAGCTCCTTATTGCCAAATTCAGACTTAAATTGAAGAAAGTAGGGAAAACCACTAGACCATTCAGGTATGACCTAAATCAAATCCCTTATGATTTTACAGTGGAAGTGAGAAATAGATTTAAGGGACTAGATCGGATAGAGTGCCTGATGAACTACAGAATGAGGTTTGCGACATTGTACAGGAGACAGGGATCAAGACCATCCCCATGGAAAAGAAATGCAAAAAAGCAAAATGGCTGTCTGAGGAAGCCTTACAAACAGCTTTGAAAAGAAGAGAAGCGAAAAGCAAAGGAGAAAAGGAAAGATAAAAGCATCTGAATGCAGAGTTCCAAAGAATAGCAAGAAGAGATATAAGACAACCTTCCTCAGTGATCAATGCAAAGAAATAGAGGAAAACAACAGAATGGGAAAGACTAGAGAGCTCTTCAAGAAAATTAAACATACCAAGGGAACATTTCATGCAAAGATGGGCTTGATAAAGGACAGAAATGGTATGGACCTAACAGAAGCAGAAGATATTAAGAAGAGGTGGCAAGAATACACAGGAGAATTGTACAAAAAAGATCTTCATGACCAAGATAATCAGGATGGTGTGATCACTCATCTAGAGCCAGACATCCTGGAATGTGAAGTCAAGTGGGCCTTAGAAAGCATCGCTATGAACAAAGCTAGTGGAGGTGATGGAATTCCAGTTGAGCTATTTCAAACCCTGAAAGATGATGCTGTGAAAGTGCTGCACTCAATATGCCAGCAAATTTGGAAAACTCAGCAGTGGCCACAGGACTGGAAAAGGTCAGTTTTCATTCCAATCCCAAAGAAAGGCAATGCCAAAGAATGCTCAAACTACCGCGCAGTTGCACTCATCTCACATGCTAGTAAAGTAATGCTCAAAATTCTCCAAGCCAGGCTTCAGCAATGTGTGAACCGTGAAGTCCCAGATGTTCAAGCTGGTTTTAGAAAAGGCAGAGGAACCAGAGATCAAATTGCCAACATCCGCTGGATGGTGGAAAAAGCAAAGAGTTCCAGAAAAACATCTATTTCTGCTTTCTTGACTATGCCAAAACCTTTGACTGTGTGGGTCACAACAAACTGTGGAAAATTCTTCTAGAGATGGGAATACCAGACCACCTGACCTGCCTCTTGAGAAACTTATATGCTAGTGGTCAGGAAGCAACAGTTAGAACTGGACATGGAACAACAGACTGGTTCCAAATAGGAAAAGGAGTACGTCAAGGCTGTGTATTGTCACCCTGCTTATTTAACTTCTATGCAGAGTACATCATGAGAAATGCTGGACTGGAAGAAACACAAGCTGAATCAAGATTGCTGGGAGAAATACCAATAACCTCAGATATACAGGTGATACCACCCTTATGGCAGAAAGTGAAGAGGAACTAAAAAGCCTCTTGATGAAAGTGAAAGAGGAGAGTGAAAAAGTTGGCTTAAAGCTCAACATTCAGAAAACTAAGATCATGGCGTCTGGTCCCATCACTTCATGGGAAATAGATGGGGAAACAGTGGAAACAGTGTCAGACTTTATATTTTGGGGCCCCAAAATCACTGCAGATGTTGACTGCAGCCATGAAATTAAAAGACGCTTACTTCTTGGAAGAAAAGTTATGACCAACCTAGATAGCATATTGAAAAGCAGAGACATTACCTTGCCAAAAAAAGGTCCGTCTAGTCAAGGCTATGGTTTTTCCAGTGGTCATGTATGAATGCGAGAGTTGGACTGTGAAGAAAGCTGAGCACTGAAGAATTGATGCTTTTGAACTGTGGTGTTGGAGAAGACTCTTGCGAGTCCCTTGGACTGCAAGGAGATCCAACTAGTCCGTTCTAAAGGAGATCAGCCCTGGGTGTTCTTTAGAAGGAATGATGCTAAAGCTGAAACTCCAGTACTTTGGCCACCTCATGCAAAGAGTTGTCTCATTGTAAAAGACTCTGATGCTGGGAGGGATTGGGGGCAGGAGGAAAAGGGGACGACAGGATGAGATGGCTGGATGGCATCACCGACTCAATGGATGTGAGTTTGAGTGAACTCCAGGAGATGGTAATGGACATGGAGGCCTGGCATGCTGTGATTCATGAGGTCACAGAGTTGGACACAATTGAGTGACTGATTTGAACTGAACTGAACTGAATATATGTATTATATATAATAGTGGCTTCCCTGGTGGCTCAGATTGTAAAGCGTCTGCCTGCAATGCAGGAGACCCGGGTTCAATCCCTGAGTTGGGAAGGTACCCTGGAGAAGGAAATGGCAACCCACTCCAGTACTCTTGCCTAGAAAATCCCATGGACAGGTGAACCTGTAGGTTACAGTCCATGGGGTCTCAAAGAGTTGGACATGACTGAGCAACTTCACTTTCTTTAATGATATATAATTAATATCTGTAATATAAAGAAGATAGGAAATTCTAGAAATCCATAAGAAAGAGACAGAAAACTCTCTAGAAAACTAAACACATGAAATTGGACAGCTATGAGAAGAGGAAATTAAATTGGTTAAAACACCAATAAAAGGAAATCTAGCTTTATTAATAATTGGAGAAATACAAACTGAAGAAACAAAGTACCCTTGCTGGCTCATTTGATTGGCAAAAATTAAAATGCCAGAGTCTATTGAGTTGGCATTAAGGAAAAGGAACTCCTCCAAACTGATAATTGTGAAAACCACCCTGGAAAGCCATTGAGTAGTACGTGGTCATCTAGAGTCTGTTTACACTATACCTAGCAACTCTGCTAGGTACCTGCCTTAAAGAAACTCTCAGACACGTATCTGAGAATATATGTACAAGAAGTTTGTTGCAACTTTTTTTTTTTAAAGGATTAAAATATAAACTATCTCATGTCTACAACTAGGAGAATGTATGCTGCTGCTGCTAAGTCGCTTCAGTCGTGTCCGACTCTGTGCGACCCCATAGATGGCAGCCCACCAGGCTCCTCTGTCCCGGGGATTCTCCAGGCAAGAATACTGGAGTGGGTTTTCTGTTTCCTTCTCCAATGCATCCATGCATGCTAAGACGCTTCAGTCGTGTCTGACTCTATGCGACCCTATGGACAGCAGCCCACCAGGCTCCTCTGTTGACAGGATTCTCCAGGCAAGAACACTGGAGTGGGTTGCCAATTCCTCCTCCAAGAGAACATATAAAAGGCATTTAATTCTGAACTATGTTTCCCATTATAATTCTGGGTATTATCTTTATGATTCTTAATCAAATTCATCTCTTGCCCTGTGTTTTGTCATTGATTTGGGGTACAAAATTTTGTGACCTCCCCATCCTCAATGATTTTCTGTGATTGCATTTCTATATGTTTTTATGGATCCTTGACTAGGAAAAAAAATGGACCAGATATTTAAAATAACAAAGCTTGGTTTTGAAGGATGGCCCTCAATAACAAATGAAGACTCAGGAGAAAGAAGAAATTTATGAGGTGAATGGAAGAGGATGGGACTGAAGAAGGCTTTGGGATGGTGAGTGACTGGGAGTTCATGGGATCTGGAGAATATGAAGGGGGCTGTGAATCAGTTTGAAAACCAGAGGCTGTATCCTTCCAGTACTAAGTTCTAGGTCAAATTTTCTGGCTGAAATTTAAAAAAAATGATTGAGCAAATATTTTATTAAAAATGTTATCTTCATTAAAAATATTTTTATAAGCATAAACAACCTTTTTAATACAGTCTTGTTGTTGACTTTGGGGCATGGATGGTATGAGACTATCTTCTTCTTTTATGATTATATGTTAATTACATATTCTGATTACATTACACAGCAATTACATATTCCCTTGCTTCAGCCTTTCCAAAGGCAGTGTTTTAGACGATCTTGAAGTAGTCTTTCATAAATTATCACTTAATAAAAGAAAAGAAGCATAGCCAATTATAATTAAGTGTTCAAGAGCTAACATTTTTTTTTCTTTGTGAAAATAAGTGCTGGGAAATTTGTGCAGCCTAGTGTTCTGAGAGACTAAAAAACCTGATAGCAACTGAAAAACGACATTGTTAAATAAATGAGGTGCAAAATTTGATTTACCTAATATTGTTACAGTCTGGTGGGGAAAATCCACAATATTCTTCATCCTGTCACTTACAAATTAAAAAAGTATCCGTTGTTTACTCAGTCCCTAAAATGCTGTGGCTGTTCGCACAATTGTAGATGCTGGGGTTGACTCAAGCAGTTCCATGTTGGGGAACATGTGAGTACTGCACGCATGAACACACGTGCTAACATATTTATGTCTACATTTTGAGGACAGGTGTGATTTGTGTGTGTGTGCCATGACATGAATATTAGTTACAATTACAGTAAGTTACAGTTTAAGGTGGCTGTTGATACTCTTCTGCTCACCTCTCTTGAATAATTTACAAACTTTCACTTATGTGCAAATTTAGGACTCTCTATCATGCAGATCATTTAGGAGAAAATTTTAAACTTTTGGTAATTGCTCTACTAAATCATTATTTAGGTTTATGTCATTGCATCCATTCAGTTTTGGGTCACTTAGGAAGGTAGAATAGAAGTGCCATTCAGGTTCAGGTTTAGTTTAAGCAAAATTAATTATCTGTCTAGTGGTTTATCTGGATTGTGTTGGACCTGTTAATTAAATTTCAGCAGTATAGAGTTAGCCAAGTAAATGATGGAGGGATAATTTTGGAAACTGACAATATGGTATTCCTGAATATTCTAGTAGAACCCTCAGTAGAGTTAGTGTTGTTAGTCTTAAGTTTTCACTTCTGGTTTTTAGCTTTTGTCTATATAGTTACAGAAATGAATTATTTGATTATTCTGTGATGTCAGCCACAGTGCTTTTGTGCAGACTTCCCGGGTGGCTCAGAGGGTAAAGCGTCTGCCTGCAATGTGGGAGACCCAGGTTCAATCCCTAGGTTGAGAAGATCCCCTGGAGAAGGAAATGGCAACCCACTCCAGTATCCTTGCCTGGAAAATCCCATGGACAGAGAAGCCTGGCAGGCTACAGTCCATGGGGTCGCAAAGAGTCGGACACGACTGAGCGACTTCACTTGGTTACTTGGTTGAGCAGGTTAGGCATACAGGGTACTGGATTCAACAGGCTGAGTTCCTGTGAAGCCTGGCTCTGCTCTCACCAGCTGGCTAACATTGGCTAAAATTCCAACCTTCCTGAGCCTCAGTTTCCACACCCACACAATGGGATGATCATCACACTCATAAGGTGATTCCAATGATACATTAAGATAGTATATGTCAATTCCTGGGCATGGTACAGTGTAAATGCATAAAACATAATAGTTAGTGTTACTCAAAGTCCCTGCCATGTAACAGGATTTTCTGCCCACGTCTTTCATGAGATAGCCAGGTGGCTTGTAACTGGTTTTTTGCTTGTTGCCCACTTAAACCTGGCTGCAAATTTGAATCACTTTTGAAGCTTTAAAACAATATCAGTGTCATATCTATTTCAAAATCCTTTGGATAAGAATTTTGGCGCTTGGCCTGGGTGTCATTTTTTCTTAAATTCTCCTGAAGTGATTCTAAATAGGAGCCAGGGTTGAAAGCCACTGACCAATGAAGTCTTTCTGAAAAGAAAATTCAACTTCTGGCTGAGTGGAGATGCAGGAGAGGGAATAGAGGGATTTATCGCTTTCATTTTTACCAAGAAGCACCTAGAAATATAGCCCATGACCCTGCTTCCATTTTCTCACTTGCCATTTTCTTTTGTAGCTGCTGTGGTTAGGTTTCCACCCTCGCCAGGGCACACATTACTGTTGGCTTTCTCCTTGCAGGGTCTGCTTACTTATGTGGTTGACAACTTCTTCCTTCCTTGTGTCTTCCTCCTTGTCTTTAATATCAGTCTTGTCTGTTCCCATTCAATTTCTCCTGATTTGTATTTCTAATTTCCTTCATGGACTCTCCTTCCTTTGTCTGTCCCTATCAATACCAGGTGCTGAGAATCCCAAAGGTTTTATTCTTGACTCCTTTTCCCTCCTCAAGCTTCATGTTCTTCATCAGCAATCTCAACCATGCCCATGGTTTCACCATAATGGTGATGAACTCCAACCCATTTCTGATCCAGAACTTTGTTCTGAGCTCGAGATGTTGAATTACCAAGTTTGTTGTTTTTGTGACATGTGAAGAATAGTTCCTAGCACATAGGATGGACTTACTTATTTTTAAAATTGAATTAATCTACCAATGAATGGCCTATAAGGTTAATACCAGACTAAGTGATTGGGATTTCATCCTGGATGCAATGAGAAATCACTGGAAATTTTTAAAGCAGCAAACTGAAATGATGATATATGGTTTTTTGGGGAAAGATTCACTCTAGCCATATTTCAAGAGGTGGAAAACAGAGGAGACAGATCATAAAAAAGATGAGATAAGATGATGGCAAAACTGATATTCATTGAGTTGATACAGTTGCCAGGTAAACAGTGCTGAGCTATATACTTTACATGTATTATCTTATTTGATGCGTATACTAGCCTTGAAACAGGTTTTATTGTCCCGTTTACTTCTCTAATAGGAAAACTGGGGATTAGAGAGGGATTTAATACTTTGCATGGCAGCATTAAGTAAGTTACATTGGAGCATGAATCCAAGAAAAATATTGCATAGCTGGGAACTAAGCTTTTGGAGATGGAAGTGAAAGGGAGAACACATATTCAAATGGGAACAGAATCTGGTGCCATTAAATAAGGGCTGATATGGGAGAGGAGGATGGTTGTTCATCTCTATGTTGCCATCTTGAGCATATCCATTGGTCTCGGTAGACTGATGGACCCAAAGCTTCCATCCCATTAAATTATCTGCTCCTACACAGATCTCATCATTTCATATAAATTTGCATTTGACATTTTTGGATTTACTATCCCCTGCTTTCACTTTGATGTGATCAATTCTTTCCTCTATTTATTCAAGTAATAAATATCATGCCTGCACTTCAAGATTGGTATCTCAAGTTTTGCCTCTTCCATGTCACTTAAAAATTAATTTTAGCCCAAACAAAATCTCTATTCCTTAGAGTATATTCAGTTCAGTTCAGTCACTCAGTTGTGTCCGACTCTTTGCGACCCCATGAATCGCAGCACGCCAGGGCTCCCTGTCCATCACCAACTGCCGGAGTTCACTTAGACTCACGTCCATCGAATCTGTGATGCCATCCAGCCATCTCATCCTCTGTTGTCCCCTTTTCCTCCTTCCCCGAATCCCTCCCAGCATCAGAGTCTTTTCCAATGAGTCAACTCTTCGCATGAGGTGGCCAAAGTACTGGAGTTTCAGCTTTAGCATCATTCCTTCCAAAGAACACCCAGGACTGATCTCCTTTAGAACGGACTGGTTGAATCTCCTTGCAGTCTAAGGGACTCTCGAGAGTTTTCTCCAACACCACAGTTCAAAAGCATTAATTATTCGGCGCTCAGCTTTAGAGTATATTACCTGCCTCCAAAAATTTAGGCAGTGATCATGGGTGGTAGAACCAAATGTTTAAGTGTATGAATTTAGGAGTGAGAAAGACCATTGATTCAAATTAACTGCTGATGACTTTGGCAAATTATTTAATTGTTTTGGGCTGAGCTTTCTTAGCTATAAAACGAGTATTTCAATGGCATGAATATAAAGTACTGTGTGTGTATAAATTACAGTGAACATTAAATAAAGTAATGCATGTATAGTTCTTGGCCCCTTGACCAACACATAGTAAGCACTTAATAAATACTGGCTAATATTGCCTTTATCATTAAATGCTTATATTTATCTCTATGTTCTCCCAGTGTTCTGTTTTACACTTGCATGCTCTGGCTTCCCAGGAACAATGTAATTATCTCAAGGGCAGGAAAGTGTTCAACACATCTGGCAAATTACTAAATACTCAACAAATGCTGAATGAATGTATGATTGCACAACTTCTTTTGCTTTTCTTTCAGTGTTTACCATAATATCAGACCATACTAAATACTTAATAAACACTATTTGAGTATTTTAAAATTACTATTCAAAAACAATGAATAGTATGATCTTAATTAAATAGAAATCCACACACACTGTAACCAGAGGAATTTTCCCTAAGTTTCATAGTAGCAGAACATTATGCTGATGTCTTTTCTTGGTATCACTTGTATCTGTGTGAATATCTTCATCGAGAAATTCACATTTTCTTCATATATGTATCATTGCTGGGACTACAAGGGTGGAGCCTGTTAGTTTATGAAGAGGATACAGCAGAATCCACTCCTGTCTCCTCTCTCCCTTCCTTCTTTCTTCCCTCCCTCCTGCTCTCCCTCCCTTCCATAACTCTTTCCCTCTCTCCCTCTCTTCTTCCTTTCTTCATTCCTCAAATGGATATCACATGCCTACTGTTTTCAAGGTATGTGCCAGCACTGAAAATCCAAAGAGGAATATGAAGATTCAGAGAGGAAGAAGACTCAGTTATCATCTCAAGGAGCTTATAATTAGGCAGAGGGGGAAATTGACAGTAAATAGACAGTGCAGACCAATAAGAAGAAAACAGGGTTATGCGGCAAGCCTGAGGGTCGCAAACTTAAGGTTCATTACACCATTTTCTGTCGTCTTAGATGTATCCAAGACACAACTGAGCATATTACGTGAATGTGAAAACACCTCATTGTGACCCTCGGTCTAGAAGATAGAGTGCAAAATTAGGCTAGAGCATCTTTTCGGATATTATGTATTTGATTTCATTGATTCGTAGGACACAATTACTTGAAACACATGTCCACAAAAGTCCGTAGAATCGAGTGAGCTTTCAATAAATAACAAAGGTGAAAGTTTACTGTCGTCACATGAATCACCTCATTACCAGTATTTTAGATTTTTGATGTAAAATAGTGCCATCAGTTAATTAAGCCATCCTTTGGTTTTTAATACCAATGTTTCATAGGTAGGACTCCAAAGTATTTCCAGATGTCATTCTTTACTTCATAACTGCATTGATATAAATAGTTCTCTTCACAAGAGGGGTGACTGTGGGTGGTGACATTAGTCACTCCGACATTAACTTAAAGCGTAGCACAAATGGATAAATATAGGGGTAGCAAGACAAAAGTGACAAAATGTATAACATTTTGTTTGTATGTTACAGTTCATGGTCTACCGTATTTACTTCGTATTTGATATTTTAATTTGTGACATTAAGCAAATGTCCCCATAAATTCATAAATATGTTTCATAATGTTATTGCTGGGGAATACTCACAATGTATCTGACTTGTTACAAATGAACAGCTACATATGTCTTGTGTTGTCATCCATGTGACAAGCTACAAACTTGGTATCACTACAGTAGCCATTTATGGGAAATAAAATAATTATGCCTCTGTAGTAAATCACAAGAAGATTTCTCATTGGAACCATAGGCTATTAATAAGAGTTGCACTCATTACAGATTTATCAGGTTTGCATTTCTGCTGTGAGTTGGCATTTATATATTTCTAAATTCATTTGCATAAGAAATTGAGAGCAAGTGATGAGTCTAATGGAAGAAGAGCTTTAAAATCTTGTGAAGTTGTTTCTCTTGTGAAGATAGACTGGTCCTAAATCTTGCCCAAATCAGGTTCTTAATGAGTTTCCCTTGGACTCCTTCTGTGCAAAGGCTCTGGAACAAGATTGCCAGGATCTGAACCTTGACCTATCTTTGGATAGCAATAAGATTAAAAAAAAAAAAAATATATATATGTAAATATATATTTGAACAGAGAAGTGTTTATTGCAGTGCCAAGCAAGGATAACAGGGGGCTCTTGCTCAAACTCCCTGGATTCCCCAGCAATATGATCTTGATCAAGTTCTCTTTGACCTTCTCTTTCTTCAGCTGCATACTGGAATAATAAATACTATCCACCTTGTAGCTTTGTGCTGAAAATTAAATGGGGGGAAAAAAGTGGCCCTTTACAAGGGCCTGGCACATGATAGGTGCTCAATTTATTTTAAATATACATATATTTTAATTTTAAAAACTGAGATATAACTGATACATAACATTAGATTAGTTTTAGGTATACAACCTAATGGTTTATTGTATGTATTTATTGTGGAATGTTTTCCACAATAATTTTAGTAAACATTCATAATCAGACAAGAGTTAGAATTTTTTTCTCACGATAAGAACTTTCCGGACTCACTCCCTTAGCAAGTTTCAAATATACAATGCAATATTGGTAGCTATCATCACCATGCTGTACCCGGCACCCTCAGGACGTCATATAGCTGGGAGTTTGTACCTTTGACCACCTTCACCCATTTTGCCCAATCCTGACCCTTCCTCTGGCAGTCTCTAATCTGTTCTCTGTGTCTAGGAATTCAATTTTTGTAAGGTTCCACATGTAAGTGAGATTATGCAAGGATTTGTCTTTGTCTGCCTGACCTATTTCGTACAGCATAATGTTTCAAGAGCCACTCCTCATGCTGTCACAAATGGCAGAGTTTTCTTTTTATGGCTGAATATATACGTATACATACGACATTCTCTTTGTCCATTTATCTGTCAGAGGACACTGAGGTTGTTTCCATGTCTTGGCTATTATAAATTAGGTTGCAATTAACATGGAAGTGCAGATACCTCTTTGAGACAATGATCTTTTTTCCTTTCGATAAATACCCAGAAGTTGAATTGTTGGACCACATGGTAGTTCTATTTTCAGTTTTTGGAGGAATCTCCATTCTATTTTTCATAGTGATGCACCAGTTTACATTTCCACTAACAGTTCAACATTATAATCTTTAACAGTGATATAAATACAATGATTAGATTTGACCTCTTGATGCTCATTCTGGTAGTCTTAACCACATCCTTAAGTTTAAAATGAAAATTTATTTGTCTGATAGAGTAATTTGATCGTATAGAGGTGAAAGCTCTGATTAGTTTTATAAAAATGTCTCAAGGGATGGCAAGTAATTTCATACACACACAACAGCTTTGATTTTCTGTGATCATGTAGACATGAGATGGTCTGGTGGAAAGGATATTGTTGTAGAAGACAGTTCTGCATCTTTATGTAGTCTCTTCCTTCAAACAGCTTTCTGATAATCCACTTACCCACTCAGCTATGTCCAGTATAAAAGAAGAGTGCTAGACTAGTTTATCTTTCATGGTTCCTTTAGTCTCTGATGTCTTGTGAACTAAGAAATGTGTTAGAAAACCCAGGTAGATTTGCAGTTGCAGAAAGCCCATATTTGTGGAAGTTTTCTTTTCTACGGTGGTGTAATGGTATGTTTGCACTAACTGGTTTTTGTCCACACATTCGCAGCATTACTTATTTCAGGGGAGTTAAGAAAATCCTTCATACCAGAAATAGTCAAAATTAGAGCCTACTTAAAACAATTAAATAACAGTTCTGTGTTTTGCCATTGCGTTTATATTTAGGACAAAATAGCTACATAATCTATATAATAATTTGAAACTAATGATGGTTGAATCACCTAATACTCCTTGATATCAATGCAGATTAATTTGAAATTTAACTCCATTTGTTGGAGCCCTAGCATCTCCAGGCACTTGTATTAGATCTTCTCCAGGAAATAATCTAAAAACATTCTGACATCAAATCCTTCTTGACTTTGGGGATGACATCTCAAAGTACAATAATTTTTCATATTGGATCATAAATCTACTCCATAGGAATTTGATCTCCTTAGATTCTAGCTTTTGCTGTGTGCTTCTAAAAACAATTATACTAATAAAAAATGTCTAAGCAGGGGACAAACTGAAGTAGCAAGTACACTAGACGTCAAAACAGGATTTTTTTTCTTGTCAAAGAGGGAGACACCTCTCTGGCATTCACCATTATAAAACACAAGATTAATGCAGTTCTCAATAAGAAGGCTAAGTGCATAAACTAAAGAGCACAGCCATTATCCATCTCAATGGATATACCTCCCACTTATGAATCCCAAGAATACATAAAAAATACATAATGTTATTAGGTGGTAGAAGCCGGCAATATATTGTCCATTACTTATTTATACAAGGCTGTCCTGAGAAGCAGTGTTTAACTCTGCTGGCTGGGCAGATAAGAGTTGGGACTTGAGCAGCTGTTTACTGAGAGTCAGAGGGGAGCTGACAAGCTCTCCTTGAAAACAGATGAAATGCGAGCTGTCTTAACACTTCTGTCCTTATCTTCTGGACCAGTTCTCAGTTTTCTTTTAAGCTTCTACTGATCTCACAAAACAAGGGTCCTCTTACTTTGTCTAAATGTTGCTCTCAGTTGCTTATCTCATTAGTGGATTTATTACACTAATAAATGCCACTTAAATTAGGCTGCAGCCAATCACGGAGTTATTTCAAGGGAGGACCACTATTTCAGCTAATGTGGTTTGTGGCCTGGTTTGTGTTTCCGTGGGACTAGGATGGCTTGGATCTCTCCAGTCAGGGGTCTCTAGAGAGGGAATCTCTTAGCAATAGCTTGTACAGTTATGTAGGGAGGTCCACTGGCCTCAATATGAAGTTTAATAGAAACAAATTTCAGCCATAGGAAGGGAACTCTTGAATCTGGATGTTCAGAGATCCTGGGCCCCTGACAGACAGAAAGCCATGGCCGCTTGTGGGAGGTGAATTCATTCAATCATTGGGACAGTTCATGGTGACAGCCTCCGTTGTCTGTGTCTACATTCTGAAGACTGTCTCCATGACGACCTCTCAAGTTTGTCTAGAGAAAACCATTTTCACCATTTTTTTTCCCCAAAGAGAAGTTGTATTCCTTTCAAAATAAAGATTTTAATCAAATAGTGAATTGAATTTCTATTTAAGTCATCAAAACAATGAGTGAGTGAGGCCAAAATTGTGTTCATAAAAATTGCTGTGTTTCTCTGGAGAACCAGACTCAGAGCTGACTCTCAGTATTCATCCCTCTTTCGGTGGAGACTCAAAGAGTTCCCCATCAGGACTTAAGAGGCTGTCATTGAACTTGAACCAAGCAAATGCTCTCCCAATATATTTGGTAGAGATGGCACACGTCATTTAAGGTCATCAACTTATAGGGAAGTTAGATCATCTTTTTGCCTGGGATACTACACAATTGATTTCTCAAAGGTCACCAATGAACTCCTTCAAGTGAACTGAATTTAAAATTTAGTTTAACCTTAAAGCACATTGCAGTTCAATGGTCTAAATCGGAGATTGACAATTAAAATTCTGAACCCTGCTTTTCTGGTATATTGGTGACAGGAGTGACTTCATGGATGCCCAGTGTTAGCAATGGGCTGAAAACTCTTGCTCCTGGTCATGTGTTTTTTCCTTGTACATGATGTAGGATATATTTATATACATGTAAATAAGTCTGGAGAATTTTAAGGTTATTGGATTTCATAACTTAGGGTAACATATTCTAATCAGCTAATTAGAATATGGTTTCCCTGCTGAGTTTGGTTGCACTAGGGTAGGCAATCTTAACCAAGAGTATGCAGATGAAGCATCTATTTATGAATCCATGGGTGCAGACCCCATCCAGAGAAATTCTAATTTAGACTTAGGACACTGGAAAGTATCTATATATTTTATTTTTAATTTATTTTATTGAAGTATAGTTGAACTGCAATGTTTTTATTAATTTTTGTTGTACAGCAAAGTAATTCAGCTACATTAATATATATATGTATATCCGCATTCTTTCTCATATTTTTTCTATTCTGGTTTATCACAGGATATTGGATCTAGCTCCCTGTGCTACACAGTAGGATCTTGTCGTTTCTTCATCCTATATATAATAGTTAGTATCTGTGAATCCCAGACTCCCAAATTATCTCCCTCTACCCAGCAACCACAAGTCTGTTCTCTGTGTCTGTGAGGTTCTTTCTGGTTAGTTCATTTGTGTTGTAATTTAGATTCCACGTATAAGTGATATCATATGGTATTTGTCTTTCTCTTTCTGATTTACTTCAGTTCAGTTCAGTTCAGTTCAGTCACTCAGTCGTGTCCGACTCTTTGCGACCCCATGAATCGCAGCACGCCAGGCCTCCATGTCCATCACCAACTCCTGGAGTTCACTCAAACTTACGTCCATTGAGTCGGTGATGCCATCCAGCCATCTCATCCTCTGTCATCCCCTATTCCTCCTTCTCCCAGTCCCTCCCAGCATCAGAGTCTTTCCCAATGAGTCAACTCTTCACAGGAGGTGGCCAAAGTACTGGAGTTTCAGCTTTAGCATCATTCCTTCCAAAGAACACCCAGGGCTGATCTCCTTCAGAATGGACTGGTTGGATCTCCTGGCAGTCCAAGGGACTCTCGAGAGTCTTCTCCAACACCACAGTTCAAAAGCATCAATTCTTTGGCACTCAGCTTTCTTCACAGTCCAACTCTCACATCCATACATGACCACTGGAAAAACCATCATCTTGACTTAGTATCATAATGTCTAGGTTCATCCATATTGCTGCCATGTCATTCTCTTTTAATTGCATTTAAATGCATTTAATTGCATTTCATTCTTCATTCATGGCATTATTTCATTTCTTTTTAATGACTAAGTAGTATGGAAAGTATATTTTTGACCACATTCCTTGGTGATTAAAAAACAAACAATAGAACCACACACACAGATAAGTACATATGTATATAAACTTATGCATACACTTGAATAGGTATCTTTCACCTAACAATATACTGTGGAAGTCATACAGTATCAATACACATTGTCAGTTTATTCTTTTTGATGGTTGCTCTGACTCATTAACCTGAGGCACATTTTAAGTGCTAGTTTCTTTACTTCTTTGTGCCTCAACTTCTTTTTTATAATCGGTAAAGTGAGAGTAAATAGCACCTGCCCTACAATGTTGTGAGGATTAAATGTGTTAATATGCATAAAAGCCTTAGAAGTATATCTGGAAGCTAAGAGGCATGATAAAGGAGTTTAATATTATCATCACTATTATTTTTAACCACAATCTGACAGTATTCTTAAGACATATTTAAATGTCTAAAGAGAGTTTGTTGTGTTTTCCCATAATGGCAATTGTGTAAGTATCAGATAACTTTTCCCAAACTTTTCTATGAGGTTCCATTTCAAAGTTAATTTTAAATGGACTAAGAGATGAATTAAGTGGACAATGGGAGGATTACAAGTCCCCTAGGAGGCAGGAGACCTTGATTCTCATTTCAATCTGCTGCTGCAAGTGTGCGACTTTGGACAAGTCAGAGAGAAATCTTGGGATTGAAGTTCTTCACGGAGAAAATGAAGGTGTTGGAAGAAGTGATCTCCAAGGTTTCAACAGCTTTAACTGTGACTTGGTGTCATGGAAACAAAGAGAAGCGTAAAGTTTTCCCCAGACTGTAAGCTCTGAAGGAAGGTAGCTCAGTGCTTTATCCAGAGTGAAAGTCACAATACTTCGAACTTTGCTCAGAGTAGATGTTCAAAAAATTCTGTTGAAAAAACTGTTTAATAAAGGATAACCAAAATGCAAAATGAATATCAGATACAAAATGAGTCTTCATATCCATTTCTTCTTTCTTAAAAATTTTTTTTGGGGAACTTCTCAGGTGGTGTTGGTGGTAAAGAATCTGCCTGCCAATGCAGGAGACATGAGAGATGAGGGTTTGACCCCTGGGTCGGGTTGAGTCCCCTGGAGGCAGGCATGGCAGCCCACTCCAGTATTCTTGCTTGGAGAATTGCAAGGACGAGGTGCCTGGCAGACTCCAGTGCGCAGGTCTCAGAGTCAGACATGACTGGAGAGACTGAGCAAGCAGTGCTCACTGCATATGACAACGGGATCACTTTGCTGCACATCTGAAACATTATAAATCAACTACACTTCAATTTTAAAAAAGAATTCATACCTACTTATTTTTTTTAACTGATTATCCGAGTTCCTCTGTAGGAGTCTCTCTAGAAATTTGACTGAAATGCCTATCTTATCTTTCAACAGCAGAAAAAAAATTAAATCTATTTCATTTTATTCTTGGCACATCAATGCATATCTGTTTCTATTACCACATTAAAATAGCCTAAGTGAACCACTGACAGTTGTGAAATGCTCTGTCTAGAATACTTTGTTAAACTAAAGGAATGGAACATCTCATGAAAAAAATGCCATGCGTACTTAGGGTGTACAGAGAGCGCATCTGAAAACCAGGACTCCTCTTAGGAAAGAGATTTAAATGTAGTAACAAAGGACCCACAGACTGTTAATCAGAGTGATCCTTTTCACGTGATGAATGAGGATGAGTTTTTATAAAGCCACACGATTGGGTGCAGTTGTGTTATACTTTCATAACATTAGGATTTGTCATTGATTGGAGAAGAGCCCAAAGATGTTGGAGGGTAAGAAATGGGCCCCTTGAAACCATGAGCCTTACTTTCTTTGATGATTTGCAGTCACTCCTTCCAAAGATTCTGAGGCATGTGTGCTTCTTTGTACTTAGAAGTCTCAGAAATAGAATTAATTTTTTCATACTGTGGTATGGATTTTTAAAATGCCAAGTTTCATTTAATTAAACAATGGAACTAAACCATACTTCTTAATCAGAAATATTGTGGGGGGCAAAGTTTGGAAAGCCAATAAATTATAATAAATAATGGTGAGTTTTAATATAAAACTCACGGAAAGATGCAACAGGTCAACCAATCTATGAACCTCTGGAGGGTAACAAGACAGTAAACTTGACATTGCACGGTATTTGACATACTGTGGTATTTGACATACAGTGAATCATTATTTACATTTTATCCAAAAACATTTACCTGAGAAAAGGTCATGACGTTAAATTTGGAGACATTTACAGCAATTGCCAAATGTTTACTATCTGCATGAATGTCATGCTTCCCAGTCAAAAGCAGGTTGATGTGTTAAATGTCAATTATTTCAACTTGTTTGATGGTAGCACAGATTGCCAAGCAACATAAAAGGGGGTTTAATAAATATTATATACACTGCTAACCATTCATCTTGCCTAGCAGGGGCTGGCGTTTTGCATATAGAGGATTTATGACCAGCAACAGCTCAGGACATTAAAACTCAATTATTGCAGCCCTGGATGGCGGCACCGTCATTAGCTTTTGGAAGCTATATCTTGTCTCTTCTGTTTCTGCTGTCGCTTTTGCGAAGGGATCTGGGAGAATGGAATTATTTCAGGAAATAGCCCTTCGATGTTTTCTTTGTGTTTTTCCTGTCCTTTCCAGAATTAGCAGCAAAGGAAGATTACCTAGAGTTATGTTGGTGGGAAATTGAGCTATTCCATTTTTCTCACTGATTACAAGAAACCGTGGTATTCTTCAGCGACTCTAAGAACTTTAAGACTAGAGCACAGAAGTGTTAAAGGGAATGAAGGGCATTGATGGAATACAATGTTGAGACAGAGCCAAGCAAAGAATGAAACGTAAAAGAGTTTACAGGATGGTTTAACAGTACTAAAACTATGTGAGCAAGTGATGAGCTTGTTCATTTTCTTCTAATAGTTATATATATATGTATAACAGGGGATTTAGTGAGTCAACCCCCAAAAATGCCTTGGATCTAGCGCCTGAGGTCAAGATTCTAAAACACTGGTCTTAAATCAGTCATAAAATCCTGCTGGTCATAAATCCTCTAAAAATGAACACGTGTATGTACCATTTGTATGTCTATTTTGTATTTCTTTTTCATTGGTATCTGAGTTTACGAATAAGCTTGAGTTACTAGCTTAAGCTTGATGCCATCTAATAAGCGCCAAATGCCACTGGACTCAAACACAGAACTAGGTGCTGGTGTAAGACGTTATTATAAGCAGGTAGGAAGATGATAAAATCATGCAAGTTGGGTTTTTATTACAAAAAAGTAATAAAGCCAATTCCCTGAGAATTTAGAAGGAAGTGTTAGGAGCAGTATAAAAGAACCCTTGACAGAAGCATTAGTGTTTGACTCTGAAGGGCAGGAGAATATATTCCTTTGGAAACAAGTGTGTGAAGTCGCTCAGTCGTGTCAGACTCTTTGCGACCCCATGGACTGTAGCCCACCAGGCTCCTCCTTCCATGGGATTCTCCAGGCAAGAGTACTGGAGTGGGTTGCCATTTCCTTCTCCAGAGGATCTTCCCGACCCAGGGATCGAACCCGGGTCTCCAGCATTCCAGGCAGATGCTTTAACCTCTGAGCCACAGTAGCAAAGGGCATTTCAGGCAGAAAGGACATCAAGGGCTGGTGTGAAAGTGTCTGTGTATCTGAAAGTTAAAATGTTAGTCACTCAGTCATCTCTGACTCTTTGTGATCCCATGGAGTTTGTAGCCCATCAGCCTCCTCTGTCCATGGAATTCTCCAGGCAAGATTACTGGAATGGGTTGCTATTCCCTTCTCCAGGGGAATCTTCCCAACCCAGGGATTGAACCCATGTCTCCTGCATTGTAGGCATATTCTTTACCTCCTGAGCCACCATGAAAGGTAGGTCCAATGATGAATTCTGCCTAAGTCAGAGGATTTGTGAACGGAATGTGGGACATCAGCCCAGAAAAGCAGGAGAAGCCTGACTCATGAAGAATCCATAAGACCTGGTTAGAGTTTGACTTTTATTCTGGAAGCAAATGGAACCTCTGGGTTTCTTTGAGGTGAGAGCTGACCTGGCGAAGATTAATATAGAAGGGTCAGGAGAATGCAAATGCCTTCATGGGAGGCACAAAAAACGGTGAGGAGAGGGTTTTGGATTGGGAAGGACAGGGAGACGTACTGGTGTATTTAAGTGCCATGCTGGCAAAGGTAACCGCAGGATGCTTCCTTCCTGGGAGACCTTTAACTTTTCATCAGTCACAGTCCTGCTGAACTAATGGGTATCTAGGTCCACAGGATGAAGGGATTTCTAGGAATGAGGGTAGAGATACAGTCAAGACTTTCTTCCCTTGAATATATGAGTAATCAGAGGAGAATGCTTATGGTAAGCTTCTTACTCTCCAGATGTAAATGCAATTCAGCTGAGCTGATTTACAGCTTATGCCAGAAGTGTTGAGTCATCTCCCCAAACAAATAACAAGCAATTCTTTCAAAGTTGAAATGGAGGTTTATTCCAGAATCTGAAGCACATTACTATTACTCTCCAGCACTGAGCCCTAGGCTAGACAAATGGTTTACATCTAAAAGGATCAAAATTCCTTCCCAAAGCTCAGGATCTCACCCCTTTCAAACTACCAGGTCATCTGATATTTCCAACATCCTGTACTTGTTTGTCATAAATATTGGTGTTCTCAGGCCTCCAGGTGGCTCAGGAGGTAAAGAATCTGCCTGCCAATGCAAGAGACACAGGAGACATGGGTTCAGTCCCTGGTTCAGGAAGATCAAATCTCCCTGGAGAAGGACGTGGCAACTCACTTCAGTATTCTTGCCTAGGAAATCCCATGGACAGAGGAACCTGGTGGGCTATAGTCCACGGGGTCTCTAAGAATTGGACACTACTGAATGACTGAGGATGCCTGACTTGGTGGTCTCTTATAAAATGATGTTATCAGAAGAGGCTAATTCATTCTGTCGTATTGACTTGTTAGTTCATATTCACATGTTAGATTTTTAACCATCTAGTAAAGACTTGAGGAGAATATAGGTAAATGATGGGGAAAATGTAAAGAAAGGGCTCTCCAGGGAGAACATGCAGGACACACGGACCAAAGCAAGGCACAGGGAAGATGGAAATTCAGGAAGAGGCACTTGGATGCTTTCTTTGTGTTTTTTTCCCCGTGATAAGTAAATAGATAAGCGAGTTGCTTACTTCATAGTTAGGACTTCCCTGATGGCTCAGAGGGTAAAGCGTCTGTCTACAATGCGGGAGACCTGGGTTTGATCCCTGGGTCTGGAAGATCCGCTGGAGAAGGAAATGGCAATCCACTCCAGCACTATTGCCTGGAAAATCCCATGGACAGAGGAGCCTGGTGGGCTATAGTCCACAGGGTTGCAAAGAGTTGGACACGACTGAGTGATGTTCCTTCACCCTTACTTCATAGTTAAATTTAATGTATGTCCTCTTACCTGACCTTAGCTAGAGACTTAGGGATATTCAATGAGCTTGAAATTTGTTTTCAGTACTCGACTGTCTGCATGTGTGCGTGAAGAGTAGATTTCTGTTTATTGCCAAGAGCATAGACAATAGTTGGAAGCTATAATTTTTTTTCTCCCCACCAGAACAATAACAACCAAAGAACAAAAAATACATCTCCTCTGGGCAAAGAAAAAGTTACTTCACAAGGTACTAAATTACATGAGGGCTGAGTAGCCATGGGGGGTATTCTTATTGGTCTTCTGGGAGAATGGGATTTAGATATTAATTAGGTGGCCAGACTAAGGATGATCTTTAAAATTCGTTCCAACTTTGCAATCTTCTGCCAGAAAAGTGCTGGGGACGATAAAGAGATCATATTAAGCATTTAATCCTGAAAAAGGTGGCTAAAATAACTCACTATGCTTTATATGTCTTAGCTAAGTGATAAATTGGAGAGATGCAATAACTCTTGACTGCCATCTGAAGGGTAAGAAGAAGGGTAGGATTATATATAGTGCCAAGAGGAAGTGTAACAAGAAATAATACTGTGAAATTTACTAAAGGAAACTGGAGGATCTGAATTAGAAACATTTTTTCAAATTAGAGCTTCAAAATCTAATGTGTTTTGGCACCATCTCCCAAGGGCAGCCACAGAAGCCCCTTTGAAGAGCTGTGCACAGCCCTGGTTGGAACGATTTAAGCATCATGCCCTTTAGAAAATAAAAAGCCTTTTCTGGAGGACAGGGAGGGGGAAGGACTGTACAATTTCTTTTCAACACAAAGTATTCTGTGATGTGATGATTTCTCCTTAGGTTTATCCCCCACAGACCATTTCTTCTGTCAACAGGCTGCAGGCAGACCCAGGTTTCCTTGTGTCTGACATATGTGGGCTGCATATTAAGGAACAGTGGTACGGAACACCTGAGACGGTCTGCAAACCTGCTCGCCTGTGGTCATGGGAGCAGCTACCTCTTGGGATAGCTTTCTGCCATCCATCCTTTTGGGAAATGGTTTGGGAAGCCCAGGCGGCTCTGTCTAACTAAAGTCCCTCACCTTTCTCCTGAGCTAGCAGTTCAGACATTTTGCCTGGGGACCATCAGCCTAGCAGAGGTGGGGGGATGGGAAACACACCATTTCCCATCCTGGTTGGGGTTTGTACTGCCTAAACATTCCTGAATATTGTAGTCTATTTACCTTGCTGATTTTCTTCCCTCTCTCCTAGGATTGAATTTTCTTGTAAGTCCTTGGGCAAATCTACCCTCCATCCTTACCTTTGTTTTCTCAATCGGAAATGCCACACTTTCTTTTCATTGAAATAAGCCAGTTCAGTTCAGTTCAGTCAATCAGTCACGTGTGACTCTTTGCGACCCCATGGACTGCAGCATGCCAGGCTTCTCTGTCCATCACCAACTCCCGGAGCTTGCTCAAACTCATGGCCATTGAGTCGGTGATGCCATTCAACCATCTCATCCTCTGTTGTCCCCTTCTCCTCCCACCTTCAATCTTTCCCAGTATCAGGGTCTTTTCAAATGAGTCCGTTCTTCACATCTTCAGCTTCAGGATCAGTCCTTCCAATGAATATTCAGGACTGATTTCCCTTTGGATGGACTGATTGGATCTTCTTGCTGTCCAAGGGACTCTCAAGAGTCTTCTTCAACACCACAGTTCAAAAGCATCAATTCTTCGGTGCTCAGCCTTCTTCACAGTCCAACTCTCACATCCATACATGACCACAGGAAAAACCACAGCCTTGACTAGACGTACCTTAGTCGGCAAAGTAATGTCTCTGTTTTTTAATATGCTGTCTAGGTTGGTCACAACTTTTCTTCCAAGGAGTAAGCGTCTTTTAATTTCATGGCTGCAGTCACCATCTGCAGTGATTTTGGATCCCCAAAATAAAGTCTCTCACTGTTTTCACTGTTTTCCCATCTATTTGCCATGAAGTAATGGGACCGGATGCCATGATCTTCGTTTTCTGAATGTTGAGCTTTAAGCCAACTTTTTCACTCTCCTCTTTCACTTTCATCAAGAGGCTTCTTAGTTCCTCTTCACTTTTTGCAATAAGGGTGGTGTCATCTGCATATCTGAGGTGATTGATATTTCTCCCGGCAATTTTGATTCCAGCTTGTGCGTCATCCAGCCCAGCATTTCTCATGATATATTCCGCATACAAGTTAAATAAGCAGTGTGACAGTATATAGCTTTGGTGTGCTCCTTTCCCAATTTGGGACCAGTCTGTTATTCCACGTCCAGTTCTAACTGTTGCTTCTTGACCTGCATACAGATTTCTCAGAAGGCAGTCAGGTGGTCTGGTATTACCATCTCTTTAAGAATTTTCCACAGTTTGTTGTAATCAAAGGTTTTGGGATAGTCAATAAAGCAGAAGTAGATGTTTTTCTGGAACTCTCCTGCTTTTTCAATGATCCGACGGATGTTGACAATTTGATCTCTGATTCCTTTGCCTTTTCTAAAACCAGCTTGAACATCTGGAAGTTCACAGTTCATGTACTGTTGAAGCCTGGCTTGGAGAATTTTGGGCATTACTTTGTTAGCATGTGAGATGAGTGCAATTGTGTGGTAGTCTGAGCATTCTCTGACATTGCCTTTCTTTGGGATTGGAACAAAAACTGCTCTTTTCCAGTCCTGTGGCCACTGCTGAATTATCCAAATTTGCTGGCATATTGAGTGCAGCACTCTTACAGCATCATCTTTTAGGATTTGAAATAGCTCAACTGGAATTCCATCACTAATGCTAGCTATGTTCATAGTGATGCTCCCTAAGGCCCACTTGACTTTGCATTCCAGAATGTCTGTTTTTAGGTGAGTGATCACACCATCATGGTTTTCTGGGTCATAAAGATCTTTTTTGTACAGTTCTTCTGTGTATTCTTGCCACCTCTTCTTAATATCTTCTGCTTCTGTTAGGTCCATACCATTTCTGTCCTTTATTGAGCCCATCTTTGCATGAAATGTTCCCTTGGTATCTCTAATTTTCTTGAAGAGATCTCTAGTCTTTCCCATTCTATTGTTTTCCTCTATTTCTTTGCATTGATCACTGAGGAAGGCTTTCTTATCTCTTCTTGCTATTCTTTGGAACTCTGCATTCAAATGGATATTTCTTTCCTTTTCTCCTTTGCCTTTCATTTCTCTTCTTTTCTCAGCTATTTGTAAGGCCTCCTCAGACAGCCATTTTGACTTTTTGCATTTCTTTTTCTTGAGGATGGTCTTGCCTCCTGTGCAATGCCCTGAACCTCCGCCTATAGTTCTTCAGGCACTCTGTCTATCAGATCTAATCCCTTGAATCTATTGTCACTTCCACTGTATAGTCGTAAAGGATTTGATTTAGGTCATACCTGAATGGTCAGTACTATGTGTAAAACAGATAGCTAGTGCAAATTTGATGTATAACACAGGGAGCTCAGCCTGGTGCTCTGTGACAATCTAGAGGGTTGGGATGGGGTGTGTGTGTGTGTGGGGGGTGCTGGAAGGGAAGTTCAAGAGGGAGGGGATATATATATATATATATATGGTTGAAACTGATGTTGTATAGCAGAAACCCAGAATATTGTAAAGCAATTATTCTCCAATTAAAAATTTAAAATAATAATAATAAGGATGAATATCCTTAAGATGTTTAAACAGTAGAGAAGAGTATTTTCACTTATGTCAGGGATGATAGGGAAATCTTAGGGTTTCCCTGGTGGTTCAGTGGGTAATGAATCCGCCTGCAATGCAGGAGACACAGGAGATGCAGGCTCAATCCCTAAGTCGGGAAGATCCGCTGGAGAAGAAAATGGCAACCCCCTCCAGTATTCTTGCCTGGAGAATCTCATGGACAGAGGAGCCTGGTGGGTTGCAATCCACAGGGTTGCAAAGAATCGGATATGACAAGACTGAGCAACAGAAGAAGAGGAACCCATAACAAGCTATACTCTAGATATAAGTAATTCTTATAGATCTATTAAAATATTTTAAATTCCTAAGAATAAATAAATAAATAAAATAACTAGGTACTAACTTGGAATATCTGAGTAATATCAGGAACAAATAACCCCAAGTCTTTGTTAGAGCTGTAGGGTTTTTCTGGCTATATAACCTAGTAGTAAAATATTTAACAAAATCACTGAAACACTTTAAATCTCAGTTTCTTCATTTGCACACTGAGGATGATCTATTTTCCTCAGAGACTACTATGGGGATCAAAAGTGATAAGATATGTATATGTATATCTTGGTGACAATGTTCTATGTTAATGTTCCTGTTAACTAACAGTAAAATGGGCTTCCCTAGTAGCTAAAATGGTAAAGAATCTGACTGCAGTGCAGGAGACCTGGGTTTGATCCCTGGGTCAGTAAGATCCCCTGGAAAAGGGAATGACAACCCACTCCATTATTCTTGCCTGGAAAATTCCATGGACAGACCATGGAGTCACAAAGACACAACTGAGCAACTAAAAAAAAAAAAGAAACAGTAAAATAGAAAAATCTTTCTTCCATCCATTGGGTATACAAAGACCTCTTCTAGTATAGCTATGTGTTCTAACAAGATTTAAGTTCTGAAAGAGGGAAAGAATATTAATTACACACGCTTTAAACCTATAAAAGTCTTCAGATGGCTAAGAACATGCTTTATGGCTAGAGAAATAAGAAAGAAGCTGGGAGATTTGTTTTGTTCTTTAGTAAACTAGAAGAAGAAATCCAGATTCTACATAGCTGGCCACAGAAAGGGAAATGGACAGTACAGGTCCATAGACAGGTGAACAAGAAGAAGAGGAAAAATATAGGGGCTAGTTTTACATGTAAGCATCTCTGGGTTTTCTCTGAGAGAAGTTATCATGGGTTAATTGTATTCAAATTCATATGTTGACACCTTAACCCCTAGCACCTCAGACTGTGACAATTTGGAGACAGAGTCTTTAAATGTTTAAATTGAACTGAGGTCATGAGTGTAGGCTCTAACCTAATATGGCTCAGTGGTAAAGAATCCACCTGTCAATGTCTGAGATGTGGATTCACTCTCTGTGTCAGGAAGATCCCCAGGAGAGGGAAATGTCAACCCACTCCAGTATTCCTCCCTGGAAAATTCCATGGACAGAGGAGCCTGGCAGGCTATAGTCCATGGGGTCACAGAGTCAGACGTGGCTGAAGGACTGAGCACAGTCTAACATGACTGGTATTTTTATAAGAGGGAACTTGGAGACAGACTCATAGAGAAAATCATGTAAAGACATGGGGAGAAGACAGTTATCTACAAGTCAAGGAGAGAGATCTTGGAAGAAATCAACTCTGTTGACGCATTTGGTGTGGGACGTCTAATCTCCTGCGTTGTGAGAAAATAAATTTTTATTGTTTAAGTCTCCCAGTCTGCGGCAACAGCCCTAGCAAAGTAATCCAGAAGTCTTGGAACGTTGTAGCTCCCCATTCCCTGGCTGCACGAACCCCGTTCCACTCTCAGGAGTCAGTCATCACTGAAGGTATGGAATCAGCAGTCTGTCTTCTTCTTGGTCAGCTGAATGCCTGAAGGAAGTGTGCTTCTCGTACTTTAGGCTGTAATAATGGAAAAGATTTCTCTTTGAACTAGCACCCTCTGCCCATGTTGTTTAGTCCTACAAGTCTATAAGGACAGCACTGTGCTCTAGGTACATCATGATAGACCAGGAGTTGACTATGTACAGCTTTCTGCCCCAGTCTGGTCCGCTGCCTGTTTTTATAAACAAAGTTTTGTTGGAACACAGGCACACTAATTTGTTTATGTATTGTCTGTGACTGCTTTTGCTACAATCGTGGGATGGAGTAGTTGTAACAGAGGACAGATAGCCTGCAAAGTCTGACATATTTGATACTTGATCTTTTAGGAAAAAAAAAAATGTTGACCACTGCTGTTGACTGAAGAGGCTTCTTGTGCCTAAGTCCCGGGCCATTATGGATGTCTGGGTTTCTGGAGGTAGGAAAAATGTGTATAAGCCACCAAATTTGCTAAACAGCCAAAGATCATTTGTAAGTCAGGCACTGCATATTTTGCCTCTAGCAACCACTCCTTGGGTGACTTTCTCCAGTAACTTTTGACATGTTCTCTTCATTTCCATGTTCATGATCATTTGCTCATTCAGCTCAAACAATATGCAATAAATTAATTTTCAGTAAAAGTTATTGATTCAACACTTACAAATTAACTTCCTAGAGAGTATCTTATACTTTAACCAGGTACTGTGGGAGATTCAGAGTCAATAGAAAACAGAATTCACAGCTTTGAAGAACTTTTGTACATGATTCAAACTGCTTGGTCAGTAGGCACAGTGATAGTTAACTTATGGGACTGATTGTAAAAACAAATTAAAGAAAAGAACGCAAAACATGTGACTGCAAACCGCACAACAGAAGGCTTAACATTGTTAAAATGGCAATACTTCCCCAGTGGATTTACTGATTGAACACAATTTCTATCAAAATTCTAGCTGCTTTTTTGTGTGTTTGTAGAAACTGATAAGGTGATTCTAAAATCTATGGGATCTCAAAGGGGCCAGAAGAACAAAATATATCTTGAAAAAGAAAAAGTAATAGGGCTCACATTTCCCAATTTTGAATCTTACTACAGAGCTACAGTAATCACAGCACTGTGGCACTTGGAAATAAAAATAAACATATAGATCAATAAAATTTAATTCAGGGTTAAGAAATAAACCAATACATGTATGGTGAATTGATTTTTGACAAACTTCAAGACAATTCAACAGGGAAAGAAATAGTATTTTCAACAAACAATATCATCAAAAAAATGAAAAGACAACCCACAGAATGGGAGAAAATATTTCAAAATCACATATCTTATAAAATATTTGCATCTAGAATATATTAAGAACGGTTACAACTCAATAATAGAAAAGATAGCCCAATTGATATATGGATACAGTATTAGAATAGACAGTTAAAAAATAAGATACAATAAATGGCTAATTATCACAGGAAATGAGGATCAACATAATAGTTAATTGTGAATATACAAATTAAAATCACAATGAAATATTATTAAGTATCAACTAGTATGGCTATAAGAAAGAAGATAATCACAAGTATGGGAGGATGTGTAGGATATTGCTGGTGGGAATGTGACACTCTTCAGTTACTTTGGGAAACAGTTTGGTGAGCCCTGAAATGTTAATCATACCATATGATCCATTATTCCCAGTATATATCTAAGAGATCACAATAAACTGTGGAAAATTCTGAAAGAGATGGGAATACCAGGCCACCTAGCCTGCCTCTTGAGAAATCTATGCAGGTCAGGAAGCATCAGTTAGAACTGGACATGGAACAACAGACTGGTTCCAAATAGGAAATGGAGTACGTCAAGGCTGTATATTGTCACCCTGCTTATTTAACTTCTATGCAGAGTACATCATGAGAAACGCTGGACTGGAAGAAACACAAGCTGAATCAACATTGCCGGGAGAAATATCAATAACCTCAGATATGCAGATGACACCACCCTTATGGCAGAAAGTGAAGAGGAGCTAAAAAGCCTCTTGATGAAAGTGAAAGAGGAGAGTGAAAAAGTTGGCTTTAAGCTCAACATTCAGAAAACGAAGATCATGGCATCCGGTCCCATCACTTCATGGGAAATAGATGGGGAAACAGTGGAAACAGTGTCAGACTTTATTTTGGGGGGCTCCAAAATCACTGCAGATGTTGACTGCAGCCATGAAATTAAAAGACGCTTACTCCTTGGAAGAAAAGTTATGACCAACCTAGATAGCATATTCAAAAGCAGAGACATTACTTTGCCGACTAAGGTCCGTCTAGTCAAGGCTATGGTTTTTCCAGTGGTCATGTATGGATGTGAGAGTTGGACTGTGAAGAAGGCTGAGTGCTGAAGAATTAATGCTTTTGAACTGTGGTGTTGGAGAAGACTCTTGAAAGTCCCTTGGACTGCAAGGAGATCCAACCAGTCCATTCTGAAGGGGATCAACCCTGGGATTTCTTTGGAAGGAATGATGCTAAAGCTGAAACTCCAGTACTTAGGCCACCTCATGCAAAGAGTTGACTCATTGGAAAAGACTCTGATGCTGGGAGGGATTGGGGGCAGGAGGAGAAGGGGACGACCGAGGATGAGATGGCTGGATGGCATCACAGACTCGATGGATGTGAATCTGAGTGAACTCCAGGAGATGGTGATGGACATGGAGGCCTGGCGTGCTGTGATTCATGGGGTTGCAAAGAGTCAGACACGACTGAGCGACTGAAATGAACTGATCTAAGAGAAATGAAAATATACATCCACACAAAAACTTGTGAGATGAATGATTATACAGGCATTATTCATAATGACCAAAGAGTGGAAATAACCCAAATGTCCATCAACTGATAAATGGATAAATAACATGTGATATATTCATAGAGTGGAATATTATTCAGCCATAAAAAGGAATGGTAAATTGATACATACTTCAGTATGTATGAACTTGAAACATTATGCTAAGTGAAAAAAATCATAAAAGATATGATTCCATATATTTATCAAATATCCAAGATGTATACTCAGTTGCTTCAGTTGGGTTTGACTCTTTGTGACTCATAGACTGTAGCTCACCAAGTTCCTCTGTCCATGGGATTATACAAGCGAGGATGCTGGAGTGGGTTGCCATTTCCTTCTCCAGGGGGATCTTACTGACCCAGGGATCAAACCCATGTCTCCTGTGGCTCCTACACTGCAGGCGGGATCTTTATTGCTGAGCCACCTGGAGGGCCCAACAACTCTCCCGGATAAGCAAATCTATTGATACAGAAAGCAGATCAATGGTTGCCAGTGGCTGGGGAAAGGAAGAATGCTGAAAAGACTTTTAATGGGTTTCTTTCTGGACTGATAGAAATGTTCTAAGCAAATTATGAATGATAGTTGTACAACCCTGAATACAAAAAAACCATTTAAAAAACTCTTTAAATGGGTGCTTTGGAGTATCTGAATTATAACTTGATAATTTTGTTAAAATATGAGAAAGGAAGAATCAGACAGTGGTAGGTATTTAATAAATATTGATTGAAAGATTTTTCAAGAAGAAGCAGACTTCAACAGCTGGGTTATGTGTGATAATAAATGTTCCAAAAAATGCTATGTCAATGAGTTGTCATAGGACCATGGGAAATTCCCCTTGTTGGGAGACTTTTTCAAATCAGGGAAGTTTTAATCCACTTGAGATGATATTGTCCTTCTTAAAAAAGAGGATATATTACATGATATTTAGTCCTTAAGCTCTGCTTTGAGTTTTACAGATGTCTGGGTAAAATTTAAAAATAAATGTTGACTCGTTAATAAATATTTCCCCTCAATATTTCTGATACTTCTTTATCGGGGACCATACACTGTAAAGTGAGATACCATGTATTCTTATTATCAGAATGAAATTTCTCCTGGTAAGAGTTCAGTGCTTCCTACCACATTCTGCTGTGCAGGACATTTTCTACAGCGGTACCAGCATCTTTTCTATTATAGTTTTGTTGTTGATATCAGAAGACAGAAAATAGACTCTTCTGTTTCTGAGGTTTTTTTTTGAAAAGAGGTAACTGGTAAATTGTTATTATTAGCCAATGTACCTTAATATTAAATGAAAGGTTAGAGAGAAGCCGTGTGAAGTGTTAAGACCTTGTTAATGATCCTAAAAAGCATTCCCTCCCCAGGAGCACTGACACAGAGTTACCAAATAAATAATTGTGATCTTTGCAAACCACTGACTGTATCCCAGAGAGATCCCACCTCTCTTTTCAGTTCTTTAGTACTAATCTTGTGTTGTTAATAAAGATAACTCTCTGTGAGTTAACTAATGGTCAGTTATATTACGATCTCCCCAAAGCACAGGCTACAACACTCCAATTCTACTGTTTAGATTGTTAAAGTATTTTATTCTCAGAGAAAAGCTAGCTTCCCTAGTTCAAAGACAGTTTTAGAAGGATTAGGTCATTTACTGGGCAAGATGCAAATACTTACCTATGTACTTCACTAACCTACAGCGACCTCATGTGCAGATGCCTAAAAGAGTAACTCAAAGGGAGCTTTCCAATCTTCACTGTCACTGTGGTCACAGTGTAAGAGTTAAACAAATCCAGGAGAGAAATATTTATTTAAACTCTCTGAGAATGATATTGTTATTCTCTTTTGTTACTGAATAATTGAAAAGGTATCAAATAGCAAAGTTTCAATTATTCATCGAGTTATTTCATTTACTAGATAAATGTCCGTAGGCAAATAAATGACACTGGAATTAAAAACTGGCAACATCTCCATAGGTTTGCTTATCGGATCATCGCTGCTTGAATCCTCAAATATAAAAGCTTCAAATTGTCCATCGGAGTTTTAGAGGGAGTTTAGTGTTACATCACTTTCTATTTCTGTCATAACAAATTACCACAAATTGAGCACTTAAAAATAATACCCACTTATTATCACACAGTTCTAGAGATCAAAATTTCTCAATATAGATTAGCTGAGCTGAATCTTCTGCTTAAAGGATCTTAAGGCAGAGATCAACATGATGGCAAAGTCATACTCCTTTCTGAAGGTTCTGGGGGTGAATCCACTTCTAAGCTCATGCCAGTCGTTGGCTGAATTCAGTTCCATGTGGTTACAGGACTGAGGTCTCCATTCTCTTGCTGACGGTCAGCAAAGGTCTTTGCCCCCAGCTGGTCTTTTCTCCTAGAGGCTGCCCACATTCCTGCTGTTATGCCCCTCCAACAACAAATAGTCGAGTCCCTCTCATGCTTCAAACCTCCCTGACTTTTCTACTATTGTATCTTTCCTGTCTCTAGCTAGAAAAATAATCTGTCCACTTTCAGGGATTTTAGTGATTGGACTGGTTCACCCAAACAATCCAGAATAATCTCCCCATTTTTCAAGTTTGTAACCTTGACTGTATCTGAAAGGTTTCTTTTGCCAGGTATTGCAACTTATTTTTAAAGGTTTGGAGGATTAAGGCATAGATATTTATGGGATTATTATTCTGCCTATCACAGTATTGGATAATAAGACCCAGAATTTCGTCATCCAAAACCTTGGAGGTTTTGGTTCTAAAAGAATAAAATGGACAAAATGATACAGGAACAACTTGTTAGATGCTAACCATGAATGTAGACAGGAGGGTCTTATTTCTCTCATTCTAGAGCATCTATTTTCCTGTAATGTTCTGCTTTGAAGCTTGTCCTTATCCCAAGGCACCTACCCTTCAAATCCTTTCTTTCATTCTAGAATTGCAAGCATGAAGTATGTATTCTGATCATGACAGGGCAACCAAAATAAGATGTACTAGAATTTACACATGGAACTATTTTAGCTTTTTAGCTTTTTTTTTTTCAGACCTATAAAATAAACTTGTCTTGATTCTTCTAGATTCTAGCTTCCTATCTTCCTTTTCTGTTTGTAAACCATAAACTGTGTAGAAGTACAGCTGGACCATGAAAACAAAATCACTATGGCCTGAAATTCTGCCTCTATCATGTTCATTCTGACTCTGTCATTGTGTCTTACATTGACCGTCTCTGGGAACCAATGCTATATATTTGGTTCTTGATAAGCCTTCTTACTACTCCGTCTTGTGTTCTTCAATCTTCCACTGACATCTTTAAACTTTTATTGCTGTTATATGGAAAGATATTCACCTAAGAGTGTTACCTCAGTGTAAATGTTAAAGCTGCAAGAACTATGAAAAGTCTGAGCCTTTATCCTATTTGCAAGCTAATAAGTTACTGTCAGAGTTTCATGGATGCTTACTGAAGGTACGAGACACCTGGGTCAGAGGCAAAGGATATTATTACTCATGGCACCGCAGGAAGCATGAGCTTCATGTTCACAGTTTTTTTTTTGCACCAGGAAGCCCATTCATGATGTGGAATAGCCCAGGTGGACAATCCAGTGCAGTGGGCTCATCTCATGGCTGAGAAGCTTGGAGTGTTTAAATGAAGCTCAGGGACAAAACTTTTAAAGGAATCACTCTTTTGAGGGGAACTGCTAATAAACCTGCCCAACACTTGTCCAGAGTCCTGTACCCCAGAGGGAGACCCTGTATCTTCCAAGACTGTTTGCTAGATGGTTGTCCTTCAAAAGATAGTTCTGAAAAAACTGTCAGTGCCTCTGGTCATAAGACAGCAGAAATGGGAAAGACCCATGGAGAATTGTCTTCTAACAACTGATTCGTGTTTAAAAACTGGCCCTTTGCAGATAAGTGGCTGTGCCTATCTAATATAAAGCAGACTGGCTTTGCCAAAGTTTAGAAAATGTTAGAGCCATTCATAATAAGGTGGCTCAGACAGTAAAGCGTCTGCCTATAATGTGGGAGACCTGGGTTTGATCCTTGGGTCGGGAAGATCCCCTGGAGAAGGAAATGGCAACCCACTCCAGTATTCTTGCCTGGAAAAATCCCATGGACGGAGGAGCTTGGTTGGCTAATGTCCATGGGGTCGCAAAGAGTTGGACACAACTGAGCGACTTCACTTCTTCACTTCATATACATACAAATAGCTGAGAAAAGAAGAGAAGCTAAAAGGCAAAGGAGAAAAGGAAAGATATAGCCATCTGAATGCAGAGTTCCAGAGAATAGCAAGCAGAGATAAGAAACTGTTCCTCAGTGATCAATGCAAAGAAATAGAGGAAAACAACAGAATGGTAAGACTAGAGATCTCTTCAAGAAAATTGGAGATCCAAGGGAACATTTCATGCAAAGATGGGCATAATAAAGGAAATAAATGGTATGGGCCTAACAGAAGCAGAAGGTATTAAGAAGAGGGCAAGAATACACAGAAGAACCATACAAAAAAGATCTTTATGACCCATATAACCATGATGGTGTGATCACTCACCTAAAAACAGACATCCTAGAATGTGAAGTCAAGTGGGCCTTAGGGAGCACCACAACAAACTAAGCTAGTATAGGTGATGGAATTCCAGTTGAGCTATTTCAAATCCTAAAAGATGATGCTGTGAAAGTGCTGTGCTCAATATCCCAGCAAATCTGGAAAACTCAGCAGTGGCCACAGGACTGGATACGGGTAGTTTTCATTCCAATCCCTAAGAAAGGCAATGCCAAGGAATGTTCAAACTACCGCACAATTGCACTCATCTCACATGCTAACAAAGTAATGCTCAAAATTCTCCAAGCCAGGCTTCAACACTACACGAATCATGAACCTCCAGATGTTCTAGCTGGATTTAGAAAAGACAGAGAAACCAGAGATCAAATTGCCAACATCCACTGGATCATCGAAAAAGTGAGAAAGTTCCAGAAAAATATCTACTTCTGCCTTATTGATTATGCCAAAACCTTTGACTGTGTGGATGACAACAAACTGTTGAAAATTCTTCAAGATATGGGAATACCAGACCACCTGACCTGCCTCCTGAGAAATCTGTATGAAGATTAAGAACCAATAGTTAGAACCAGATGTGGAACAATAGACTGGTTCCAAATTGGAAAAGGAGTACATCAAGGCTGCATATTATCACCCTGCTTATTTAACTCATATGCAGAGTACATCATATGAAATGTTGGGTGGGCTGGATGAAGCACAAGCTGGAGTTGCTGGGAGAAATATCAATAACCTAAGATATGTAATGACATCACCCTTATGGCAGAAAGTGAAGAATTAAAGAGCCTCTTGATAAAAGTGAAAGATGAGAGTGAAAAAGTTGGCTTAAAACTCAACATTCTGAAAATGAAGATCATGGCATCCAGTCCCATCACTTCATGGCAAATAGATGGGGAAACAGTGAAAGACTTTATTTTTTTGGGCTCCAAAATCACTGCAGATGGTGACTGCAGCCATGAAATTAAAAGATGCTAGCTCCTTGGAAGAAAAGTTATGACCAACCTAGACAGCATATTATAAAGCAGAGACATTACTTTGCCAACAAAGATCCGTCTAGTCAAGGCTATGGTTTTTCCAGTAGTCATGTATGGATGTGAGAGTTGAACTATAAAGAAAGCTGAGCACTGAAGAATTGATGCTTTTGAACTGTGGTGTTGGAGAAGACTTCGGAGAGTCCCTTGGACTGCAAGGCGATCCAACCAGTCCATCCTAAAGGAAGAGTCCTGAATACTCATTGAAAGGACTAAAACTCCAATACTTTGGCCACCTGATGTGAAGAACTGACTCATTTGAAAAGACCCTGATGCTGGGAAAGATTGAGGGCAAGAGGAGAAGGGGATGACAGAAGATGAGATGGTTGGATGACATCACCGACTCGATGGACATGAGTGTGAGTAAACTCTGAGAGTCGGTGATGGACAGGGAAGACTGGCATGCTTCTTTCCGTGGGGTTGCAAAGAGTCAGACATGACTGAGCGACTAAACTGAACTGATACATACATTTTATAAATTATTTACTTATTGAAAATCGCATGAATATATACATGTGTACAAATAAATACTTTCCAAGAGACTGTTAAAAAACAAGAAACAAGTAATTATTTATTTCTGTTATGAAGAAGAACTAATAAGACAACATACCTATTAAAAGACTAAGTGAGATGCAGCTTAGAGAACTGTGCTCTCACATGTGTAAGAGTTTCTCTGGGAAAGTAAGTACCATTTAGGTCATCATTCCCAAAGTTTGTTTTTCAGATATGAACTCCAGAAGCTGATCCTGGATAAAAGATTTCATGGTCAGATACGTGTAACTTTCTCCAGTAAGAATCCCCATGCAGATTAGCATATTAAAGGTTCTCAGATACCTTGATATGAGAAAGTATTTGTTTTATTTTGCTTAATTCAATATTATTGAGCTTGGTTTGATAATGAACTCATGGTGTGTGTGTGTGTGTATGTATGTGTTTGTCCAAGACAAACCTTCTGCAGAGCATGCTCAAGGTGTTGCCAATTTAAAGTGATTAAGATTTACCAGGTTCTCTTTTCTCATTCAGCATAGGTTATTTAAAATCTGGAAGCATACCTTTGAATTTGATTTATTCTGCACATTGCACATTCAAACACTATATTTTTATTGAGCTTGATTATCTGGAAATGTCATTAACTTATTTTCAGTGTCCTTCTGCTTTCTCTGATCTATTTATAAGGTCAGTCCCTGAAGTCTAATTTTCATATTGATGAGGAAAAGTGCTTAATGCTACAGGATTGATTACAATGAATTTGAAAGCCAAGTAGAGGAAAGCTATTCCCATCAATGAATTTGTTTTTCAAATTTTTACAAAATAGTCTAGGAGTGAAACTGCAAAAGGGTAAACATGAGGGTATCCCAATGCTATTTTCATCATAATTATATGTGAAAAGTAAAACTTACTGATTTTAAAAATTAGAACGCTCTAAATGAAGTGAATTCAAATGAAGTACTAAAGGTAGTAAATATTGGGATTTAAGTAGATCCATCAAACCACTTAATAAATCACAATGAAGGTAAATATCCAATATGTCTATTATGGCTAATCCCCTTTGCTGTGCAGCAAAAACTAGCATAGTATTATAAATCAACTATATTCTGATAGAAATTAATTATAAAAGAGATAAGCACTCATGTTTGTTCTTTGCACTTCTAAAATATATCTTAAAAACCATTAGTTAGTTATTATAAAGTCCTCTAATTTTAATATAAATATATTTGTACCGCTTGAAACTCTTTTGACATAGTTAATCTCAGTTTTAAATAGCTTTGTTTTTCCCCTTTTCAATACAAGATAAAATACACACCAGGACATACAATAATAGGAAAAAGACAGCAATATCATTTCATATAGAATAAGGATGCCTTCTTTTTATTATATTTCCTTCTGCATTTTTAAAGAATAAGCTTTATTGATGAATAATTAAGCAGTAAATTTAATCAATTTTGATGTATAATTTTGATGAATGTTTACTGCTATGTAAATATCACCACAATCAAAATATAAAGCATTTGTATCATCCCTAAAGTCCTCCTGTGACCTTTGCATTCTGTCTCTCCTTGGCTCTAGATTCTGGAAACTTCTGATTTTTCAGTAACATTATGTTTGTCTTTGTCATACAGCATTTAGTTCTCTATGTCTGACTTCTTTCGGTTGCATTATTCATTTAAGAATCATCATTCAATTCTAGCAGTATTTCTTTTTATGACTGAGTAATAGTGCCCTGCAGAGACATTATTTTACCAGCAAAGGTCTGTCTAGTCAAAGCTTTGGTTTTTCCAGTAGTCATGTATGGATGTGAGAGTTTGACTATAAAGAAAGCTGAGTATTGAAGAATTGATGCTTTTGAACTGTGGAGTTGGAGAAGACTCGTGAGAGTCCCTTGGACTGCAGGGAGATCCAACCAGTCCATCCTAAAGGAGATCAGTCCTGAATATTCATTGAAAGGACTGATACTGAGGCTGACACTCCAATACTTTGGCCACCTGATGTGAAGAACTGACTCATTTGAAAAGACCCTGATGCCGGGAAAGATTGAAGGCAGGAGGAGAAGGGGATGACAGAGGATGAGATGGTTGGATGACATCACTGACTCGATGGACATGAGTTTGAGTAAACTCCAGGAGTTGGTGATGGACAGGGAGGCCTGGTGTGCTGCAGTCCATGGGGTCGCAAAGAGTCGGACACGACTGAGTGACTGAACTTAAGTTAATAGTGCCCTGTACAGTTATACCACTGGTTCATTCATTCTTTACTTGCGGCTCATTTGGTTTGCTTACAGTTTGGAGCTCTTATAAATAAAACTGCTATGAACCTTCAGATACAGTTTTGCATGATATGTATTTTCATTTATCTTAAATGAATATGTAGGAGTGGGATTTCTGGATAGTTTGGTAAAAGAACTTTTAGCATTTGTAAGAAGCTGCCAAGCTGTTTTGCATAGAGGCTATATCATTTTATTCATACACTGAAGCAATGTATGAAAGTTCAGTTAATTCACAGCCTCTACAACATTTGGTTGGGTCAGACTTTAGTATTAGCCAAGATAATGGGCATTAGTAGCATTTGTTCTTCTTTAGTGACTGATGAGGTTGATTATCTATTTCTGTGCTTATTTGCCATTTGTATATTTTCTTTCAGAACGTGTTCTGCCCAGTCTTTAATGGACTATCTTCTTTTCAAATTAGGAGTCATTTTGATATTCTGGGTACAAGTCCTTTACCAGATATACGATTTGAAAATATTTCCTTCAAGTGTGGTTTACCTTCTTTACAGTGTATTTTGTAGTATTTTTTGTAGATTTTTTTTTTTATCACATTGAGCAACTTTTTTTCTTTTCATAGTTCATTGACTGTTTTTGTTATGAGTTCTCTTTCCATGTCTATTGAGATAACCAGATAGTTTTTCTTTTTTAATGTCTTAATATGATAAATTACACTGATTTTTTTCAGTTTTTATCTTATACTGGAGTATAGTTGATTAACAATGTAGTGTTAGTTTCAGGTGTACAGCAGAGTGATTCAGTTATCCATACACATGAATGTATTCTTTTTCAAATTCTTTCTCCACACAGGTCATTACAGAGTATTGAGGAGGATTCCCTGTGCTATACAGTAGGTCCTTGTTCATTTACTTTAAATACAGTAGTGTGTGCATTACACTGACTACTTTTATTTAAATTTATTTATTTTTTTATGGAAGGATAATTGCTTTACAGACTTTCGTTGTTTTCTGTCAAACCTCAACATGAATCAGCCATGGGTATACATACATCCCCTCCCTTTTGAACTTCCCTCCCATCTCCCTTCCCATCCCACCCCTCTAGGTTGATACAGAGCCCCTGTTTCAATTTCCTGAGCTATATGCAAATTCCCGTTGGCTATATATTTTACATATCATAATGTAAGTTTCCATGTTTCTCTCTCCATACATCTCACCCTCTTCTCCCCTCTCCCCATGTCCATAAGTCTATTCTCTATGTCTGTTTCTCCATTGCTGCCCTGGAAATAAACTCTTCGGTACCCGTTTTCAAGATTACATATATATGTGTTAGAATACGATATTTATCTTTCTCTTTCTGACTTACTTCACTCTGTATAATAGGTTCTAGGTTCATCCACCTCATTAGAACTGACTCAAATCATTCCTTTTTATGGCTTAGTAATATTCCATTGTATATATGTACCACAACTATTTTATCCACTCATCTGTCTATAGACATCTAAGTTGCTTCCATGTTCTAGCTATTGTAAATAGTGCTGCAGTGAACAATGAGATACATGTGCCTTTTTCAGCTTTGGTTTCCTGAGGGTATATGCCTAGGCGTGGGATTGCTGGGTCATATGGTGGTTTTATTCCTAGTTTTTTACATTGACTTTTGAATGTTGCATTCCTGAAACAAATCCCACTTGGTCATAGTATGTTGTCTTTTTATATATGGCTGGCTTTGTTTTGCTAATATTTTGTTAAAAATTTTTATATCTATGTTTGTGAAAGATCTTCAACTGTAGTTTTCTTTTTCTTGTAATGCTTTTTGTCTTGTTTTGGAAACATAATATTGTTTCTGTGTAGCTCCATCTTCTCCAATACTCTGTCCTGTAGATTTTAGACAATCTGGCTTAGACAATCAAACTCCAAACCTGATCTCTTCAATTCAGTGAGAACTTCGGCCTCGTTTTGTTTTCTTCCTCGCTGTTTTTGGTCCTGGAATCTGTCCCCAGGCAGTAAACAAAGACAATTTTAAGATTTACTTCATTTTCTCCTTCTCTTAGGAACCACTGACCTATAATGTCAGTTGTCCTCTCTTTGGAAACATTCATTTCATATACATTGTCTGGTTTTCTGGTTGTGGATAGTTGTGGATAACAGGCAGCAATTTTCATAGCAGTTAATCCTTCGTGAGTGAAATCTTCATCCTGCTTTCCTTACTCAGTAGATATAGAAGTTGTTTACGTAAAATTTCACAGCTATTTTGTATGTGAGTGAATGAAGTTGACCTTAGAAATAGTCCCCACCGTGGAAGAATGACTTCCATCTTCTCTTCCTAAACTTCATTCTCCAAACCATAATCCTTTCTCATGAAAGAATTTTCTATTGAGTTAAATTTGCATTTTTTAGCTGGAGTTGTTTAGGAAATAGAAAAAAGTTTCCTGAAATGTTATTAATCTGTTCTTCACTAGGTTGATTTTGGTATCTTCAAGGAATTTCAATGCTATGTTCTTACCAATTTTGAAGGAGACTTTAAAACTTTTTTTTCCTGCATTCACAAAGTATGGTTACAAATTTTAAAAAATGCTCACATGGTCCTTTATTGGGGCTGGAGAATACATGGAATAAATTGGAAACATGAAAAGGGATAAATTGACTAATTATCAAAATCACCCATGGATAAAAACAACTCACTCTCTTCCTTGGCCTTGAAAATGAACCTGGGACACATTTTGTGAAGAAAAAGAAGGAACAATCCAAATAGGAACAGCAACAGGAAGATCACAGCTGGAGAAATCTAGGACAGAGAGGATCTGTATCTTCTGTGATACAGCGTTTGTCATCCTCCGCAGGAGTCGGAAGTTGACGTCATCGGGCCTGTAGGGAGGGGTGGGGAGTTTCCAGTCATCTTATGCTGCTGCGTCTCAGTCCTTTGTGCAAACTTCTAGGTGCTTCTTCTCAGGTATGGCAGACAGAAGGCTCAGAATTGAATTCTCTTTTCTTTTCAGAGAGGAGATCTCACTGATGGGAGAATTGTGGATTTTGTCAGTGACAATGCAACCCAACCTGTTGGAAGACAGCATTTTTTTCCAGAAAAAATAACCAACCAGCACCATCAGAGTCCTGCCTAGAAGAGTGCAAGCAGGCTTTTCAAAGGGGCTTCCACACTGCTTGCACTTTGTAAATCAACATGTGTAGTTTGGCTTGAGGAAAAAGCTATTAAAACAGGCTCACTGGAAAAGCTCTTTTGAAACTCTCCCTTTTCACAGTCATTTCAAGAATGAAGCCTAATGATTTTGGCATCAAGGATATTCAATTATTTTCATATTATACTTCAAGAAAAAAGAGTAAATATGCTAATTTTTCTGTAAAAGTGAAAGGCACCCAGTCGTGTCCGACTCTGCGACCCCATGGACTTTTCACTCTATGGAATTCTCCAGGCCAGAATACTGGAGTGGGTAGCCTTTCCCTTCTCCAGGGGATTTTCCCAACCCAGGGATTGAACCCAGGTCTCCTGCATTGCAGGCGGATTCTTTACTGGCTGAGCCACAAGGGATAAACTATCCATATTTTTGCATCTCATAGAGTTGTGCTTAGACTGCCCTTTGGCATTGTGTAGAGCAGCTACACAGCTTCCTTGCTAAAACCTTCTGTTTTGGCTTTCTCATCTGTCACTGGAGGACCCAAAGGTCCTATGAACTGCCGCCAAGGGGTTGGTTGGTTACACCTCATGGGACCTCAGATGAAAATGTCAGTCATTAGACACAGAAAACTGACATAGTCAAATGCCTGGTCACTTCAGTTTAGCCAGTCAACACAAGCTATGTGATCTTCTAGGTGACATGCTGTTATTGCTTGAGGCTGGGGACACAAAGATGAATAATATAAAAGTCCTATTCTTATGCGCCCATTCACATGATATTCAGATTAATATCAGTACAGTGGGTTATGTGCCAAGATCAAGGCCAAGGGAACTGCAGGAGCAACAAGGAGAGGCGTGGTCTCATGGAGCAAGGAGACACCCAGCTCAAGTCACTCCAGAATCTTCACACAAGTAATGCTTACATTGTGTGACATAACTACAATGGAGGTAAAGGTCTAAAATTCAGTAGAATGAATCATCTCTCTTTGCAATTCTCCAGCACAGGAAGTGGGATGTTCAGAGAAGGCTTGCAGTCATGGATTTGCTGGAGTAGTACTGTAACTGTTGCTGCTGCTGCTGCTAAATCGCTTCAGTCGTGTCCGACTCCGTGCGACTGCATAGACGGTTGGTTAGTTGCTAAGTCAGGTCCAACTCTTTCGTGACCCTAACATACGGTAGCCTGCCAGGTTCCTCTGTCCGTGGGTTTTCCCAGGCAAGAACACTGGAGTGGGTTGCCTTTCCTACTCTGGGGGATTTTTCCCAGCCCAGGGATTGAACCTGCATCTCCTGTGTTGGCAGGCAGATTCTTTACCGCTGAGTCACCTAGGCTACCACTGTAACTGTAAGTAGAGTAAAAGGTTTTAGACAACATCAGTTTCACTGGAATGTCTCTGAAGGCTACTGGACCAGATCTTTGTAAACCAAGACTTTGAAAAGAATTATAATCATATTCTTTTAAAGTTAACAAACTCCTACTGTTCATTTGATTGTACTACACTTATATTTAAATACTTTTTCTTGACATTCGTACCAATCATTTCATTTCTGAATTTCATTGCAACTGATTATATCAAGATTTTTTGTGAGAACAAACATTTTTCTTCTGATAAAAGTGTCTATAAGGTTTTACCCAGTAATAAATTAAGTTTGAGCAGTCACATTTATAAGTGACCCCCCCTCAAGGCTTGAGACCTATAGCTATTTTTCATTTTTCTGAGAAAGCGCTTGGAATCCCATGCACTGGGGTTCCATGCCTTCTTACCTCTGCATGGTTGGTGCTCTAGCTAGGAAGTGAGTCTAGATGACTTTCCTAAATCTGAATATTGCTTTGTTTTTCTCTGCCTGTTTTAATATTCAAGGTGATTCTTTGGAGCAATTGAAGATATCATTTATGTTTGATTTTCAGATATAACTCTATTCTATAGAAAACTTTATAAGGTATGTTGAAGTGAAAGTGAAATGAAAGTGTTAGTCATTCAGCCATGTCCAACTCTTTGCGACCACATGAACTGTAGCCCACCAGGCTCCTCTGTCCATCTTCCTGACCCATTGGCAGGCAGACTCTCCTCCTTCTGAGCCACCAGGGAAGACCCAATACGCGTCTGTAACAATGTCCAAACATCGAAAATGGTGCATGATTTTGGCGTTCCTCCTCTTTCAAGTGCCTACAAGGTTGATTGGAAACAATTCACCCTACATGTGAATTTTGACATTCCCACAGATGCTCTGCTAACCTGGAGTGTTGCATTATGGAAATCAAATGTGCCAGCTAGCAGTCACTTGCATCTTCCCAAAGTTAATGCCTTTAGTAGGAGCTGCTTTGCTGTTAGAGATGGGACCAGACTCCACAAACCAGTGTCTAATCTATCTTGCAGTTAAGTTTATAGCAACAAGATGGTACTGCCTAGCTTGATATGCTAAATGCCTTGCATAGGTGGTGTTACAGTTCTACTCTAAATAAAGCAATCAATCAATATTTCTTCTCTGCTTACATTCCAATCTTCAGAACTGCTTGTTACGCTAGCTAGATGGATTTACTTAGAGCAGTGAAAGACATTCAGCAAGTCCATCCAATTTCTTGATTTATTTGCTATTGATGCATAAAATAAGCTTGTCTGTGAAATAGCCAGGTTGAAATTGCTGTTCTCATGCATTTTCATTGTTATTATTTGGCTAGACTGACTCTTGAGGGTCAAATTAAAGCTCATTCATCCAGAGCTACATGAGTGACAATAGATAGCTTCTTAAGTTAAAATAAGTACTAGTACTGTATTTGAATAAAATTGTTGAAGAATCACAGTTAGGATCTGAATTTACCAAATATTCTAAAAGCTAAAAAGAAAGTATTTATATGAACTGTTCGTTTTAGAAATTTGCTTGGAATTTAACATCTAGATTTAAGTGTAAAAGAAATAAGCCATAAATCTAAGAACTCAGCAGCACATGTAGAATTTTCTAGCACCAATGATAATAATAACCATGATATGTATATTTTGTATTGCCTTTTAGTTGATAAAAGATTTTCACAGGTATCATGTCTTCTGATATCATATCTCAAGATATTTAAAAAATTAACTATTATCAACTTGTTTGTAGACTGGGTAACTTAAAAATTTTTAGAAACAGACAGCTATTATTTAGAAACACTTTGAGTCCCACCTGCCTTTCCAATTTTTAATAATGCAAAATTCTTTAGAAAAACATCATAGATGTCTTTTTTTAACAGAAATATTTTTTTTTTGCCAAAAGAAACCGTATTTAGTCAAAACTTCTTCCAAAATAGATGTTTTAAGATTTTGACTCCTAGCACTTAAAAAGCATATTTCCTATTGTGTAGAGTTTAGAAACAATTCTAGTTTAAGGCCTTTATTTGGAGAAGGAAATGGCAACCCACTCCAGTATTCTTCCTGGGAGAATTCCATGGACAGAGGAATCTGGAGGCTACAATTCATGGGGTTGCAAAAGAGTTGGACAGGAGTGAGTGACTAACACCCACACACAAGGCCTTTATTGTTTGCATGAGTAAATTAAGACTTAACAAAGTTAAGTGACTTGCTCAAGGTCACACATTTAGTTTCAGCTGACATCAGAAACCTCATTTTATTACTCTTAGTCTCCTATTTGTTTTCAAAACAGTAAATCTCCTTAAATAGTGCCATAGTTTCTAAACAGGATTTTATAGTGCACAGCAAGTCTTAAGAGGTAAAAGATGCTATGCTAAATATTCCATGTAAATCATGACTTCCTTTCTCCAATGGTGACTCTTGTTTTCCTTCTCTTCTATTTCTCTCTTCTTCTCTCTATAATCTTTTGCATCGCTGAGCAATTTGTTATGCTGGTTGCACTGTTCAGTTTCCTTAAAACAAGGAAAGTATTTCAGGAGTCAGCTGAATTAAGCTTTGTAGGTATTTTTTCAAAAGTTGGTACAGAACTTTAGATTTTCATAATAACCCTGTTGAATTAGAAGTGATTTTATTATGCACTGCTCTTCCCAAATTTTCCAGACTTGGGTTCCCCAGGTTTGCCTATGTCCTTCACATATGCCACCTAGTACTGGCAGAAAGGGAATAATACACTGACTTACAGAAATTTGGGTCTTCAAAATACTTATATATGCTTTGCATCCACTAGTTTAAGGCATTTTGTTCTTCTAGGTTTAAACAATCTGATCCATAAGAGTTGAAATCTCAAGAGCCTCCTCTGTTTTGGTGCTCAAATTTAAATATGGCATAAGACGAGTACTGTCACTGAAAATAAATTGCAGCAGTAGGCAAGGAGGTTTGGTGTCCCTCATTGGGAGCTGAATACAAGATTGCTTTCTTGCCTTCAAGGAAACTGAGTGGATCCCAAGAAGCTTAAACTGACTAGTAAATGGTAGTGCAGGATCTGGTCTTATTTTTCTGTTAGGTATGCATTGGCCAAAAGTAGTTTGTCCAAGATAATAATGATGATTTTTCAATTATATCATGAGTTTTCAATTAAATAATGATTTTTCAACTAAATAGGTCGTTTGATTATTTTAAAAAATACCCTTTTCATCTCAATGTGCTGAATAATGCACCTCAGTTATCCACAGGAATCAAATGAACTTCACTTAATGGTAAGGTACTTACAATTCTAATATGATGACTGTTACATTAATTTCTTCATTTATTCACATAGAAATGTGCCACTTCTAAGGCCACCAGCCAGAAGAGACAGGTGACAAGGATAGCCAATGGGGTCCACACCGCTGACTCCTCTTTGGAAGTTTTTCTTGTCATTTCTTCCTTTTAATCTAAACATTCTTCCTGGACCCTCAAATACTATTTCTTTCCTAGGTCTGAATAATGCTTGACAAGAGTATTTTCTTGTAGGTATTTTTTTATTTTAAGAATTTAAATTTAATTTAAGAATTTGGATACTATTATATTTTATCTAGAAAAAATTCTTTTTGTTTAAGAATTTTGATCAGGAACATGAGCTATTCTACACATTCTGTTTCCTTTGGCAATAAAATTAAGTCTGGAGTGAAAGAACCTACAGCATGTCTATTTGTCAATGTAACGTACTGAGTAGCACACTTTAAACTTTTAAGCATGTACATTTTTAAAAGATTTACCTATAAATAGCTAATGGGGAAAATCTTAACGTATGAAAGCTCTGAGTCATCTATCTCACCCACCACCTCTGTCACAAGAGAGGGAAAAGAATTTGTCATCAGGGTTCAGCTTGTGGGGCATTTTCTTCCTGAATTTGAAAATGGTTGTATGTGTACTGCAAACATGGTATACATACATTAAATAGCTTGCATCTAAGGAACATAATTTGTTTGTTATAGTTTAGAAATAATACTTAAGTAATACTTAAGTAATTAAAATAATAAATGAGGATTACCACTGAACTCCAGAACCCTAGATCCATCATTTTTGGTCCAGCCTTTTAACTGTCTTTCTACAAGTGGACACAAGTGTCCTAGACCAAGGTATGAGTCATGCTTCTGTCACCTAATGATCAGATAAAATCTCCCTTCTTTGAGATGAAAATGAAATAAACTTGAACAGCCACACATGCCTGTAAAAGTGGGTGAGGGTGGGAGGGCAGGGGGACTTAAATTTTTATGGGCAAGTTTGACTCTCTTTTGCCTTGGCTGAGCTATTATTCACTCATTAGCTCACGGCTATTCCCACATCTCTGTCCTGCTGTTGACGCAAAGAGGGAACATGCCTTCTTTCCCATGATTCTCTATCAATTCTAGAGCAATGTTAATACAGATTAAGCACATAATTTAGGACTTTTACTAGTGGTTTTTGGTTTGCCTTGGTGGAATCAGTCATTTCACTACTATAATAAATAACATAACATTTTTATTAACCGGAGTTATTTTCTTCAGCTTATTTTTACATAAACTTAAAAATAACTAACTAGTGCATGTGTTAATTTTTTTTAAGCACATGGAAGGGTAGACAGTGAAATAGATTCTCATACCAGATCCCCAATTACCCTCATCAGAAACACTGTTAATGATTTGTGTAGTCTTCTGTGACATTTTTTATACCTATACAAGCTTATGTATGTATCTCAATTCATTTTTATAAATAAAATAGTATGTCTTCTTTTTTCATCTTTTTTCTTTCAACCTACCTATGCCATTGAATTTGAAGTAAATTTCCTGTGAGCAGCATGTAGTTAAATCGTTTAAAGCAATTCAGTTTGCCAATTTCTGCTTTCCAGTTGGCATATTTGAACCGTTTACAATATGTTAACCTTAACTCTAACAATTATTTGTTTTCTGTTTATTTCCAGTTTCTCATTCTTCTTTTTTTTTTTTCCCCTCCCTCTTGACTTCCTGTTGGTTACTTGAAAGTGTTTTAAAGATTCCACCTTGATGTAGTTTTAGCATTTTTGAGTAATTCGCTTTGCATAGTTTTCTTGGCTGCTCTGGGTATGACAATATACATACTTTATCACTGACTACTGTATCAGCATTTTGCTGCTTCCAGCTAAGTGTGGAAACTTTATTTCCATTAACCCTTTATCTTCTCCACTTTAAATACCGTCTTAAGTACTAGATGGTGTTATAATTTAATTTTAGTCACAGCACATATTTTGGAAAACTCATGTGGAGAAGGCACTTACAATAAGCTGTGTTGTATTGCTTTTTCTCTCTGTATTTTCCTTCCCTCTTCATGGCATGAAAGCTTTCCTTTTCACTTCATTTCTGTTCTAAGAACTTCCTTTTGCTATTCTTTAAGGTCAGCCATGGGCCTCTAACAGGTCTTGAAGGTGTGGAAGGAATGTCACATGGCATGTCACCTGTCTTGAGTCTCTGGGTGAGACAGTGAAGTCTCTGGCTTAAGGAGACAGCGAAGGCTGCCTGGGGGCAAGTGCTTGTGGTGGAATCCACTTTGTGGGTGTCCAGCATCCCACAAGCGGTGTCTCTGAGTGGAAGAGGGGAGTCCCAGGACTATCAAGGAAGGAGAATGTTTCCCCAGGTAACCTATTTTCAATGGGGCTTTGATCCATCACTTGAGGATTACCTGGACACCTTCTGTTGTTAGTTTTGGCGGTTTGGAAGTGCCAACCAGATGGCCTTCTGTTGGGCGAGAGATTGTAGGATGCCCAGACATAGTGCTGTTTCTTCCGTCCTTGTTCGGATGCTCAGTCCTGTCTGACTATTTGCAGCCCCACGGACTGTAGCACGCCAGGCTTCCCTGTCCTTCACCATCTCCTGGAGTTTGCTCAAACTCATGTCCACTGAGTCAATGATGCCATCCAAACATTTCATCCTCTGTTACCCCCTTTCTCTTTGGTTGTGGACTCCTTAAATCAGTTTACCTTCCTACTTCCTCCTTTGAGAGTTCTTGATTTTCTCCCGCACTATTTCCAGTGTTTATTGTAATCCTCCAGAGGGAGAAGTCAGAGATGAGTATATACCAGTTAACTTGTTTGGACAGAAGTCCTTCTTGTTAGCTTTTTAAAGGTAGGATTGGCAGGTTCATAGATATGTTTAAGCCACCACAGACCAAGGGCTTTTCTCACTGGCCATGGTTGCCCCAGATAGCCCTGGACTCTTGATTTCCCTACTCCATCCCTATCTTGCTTCCATTCTCATCCAGGTTTTCCAGTGAATTACAGATTTCCAATTATGCAGAGAACTCTACTCTCTCCTGTACCTCTGCTTTAAGTCCTTTTGTCTATCTCACACCCATCAATGGGCTCAGTTGAACAAACGAGCCTTCTACTCTTTTGAGCAGAGACTCAGGGCAAGGGATAGACCCCATCACAGTAGGCTTTGTCCTTTGAAGTCACTCACTGTTTTAAATAGCATCTCCAATCACCCCATGTGGTTAACACTTATGTAGATGGAACATTTTTGCTTCACCTTTTGACCAAAGCTTGTGATCTCCTTAAAGCCTGAAATTATGTCTCTAGCACCAAGCAGAGTGCTGAGCACAGAGAGGGTCTGTAATAAATGTGTGTTAAGTGTAGGAAGAAAAGGCAGGCTCTTAGAGTCTTTCTTCCATGGTGCGAATAGGTTCAGCATGATGATAAAAGGTCTGGAGGGACTCTGAAAGGTCAATTAGTCCATCTTTCTGCTTCTGCCCAAGAGCACGTATCAGATAACTAGGTAGCCAGCCTGATTTTAAGTACTTTAAAAGAAAAGACAACTATAGTTTCCTCTCGTAATCCTTGCAGTGTTTAATAACTCTCATTGTCAGCCAGATTTTCTTTCCATCTAGCCTAAGTCTCCCCAGCTGCGTTCTGAAACCCTAGCAGGTAACAGCTGTGAGTGATAATTACAGTACTGCATATTCAGTGAGGCCAAAAATGGGCTCATGGCTGAACCAGAATTCTCGAGGCCTTTTCTGCCCTGTTTGTGCTGTGTGTGCTGTGCTATGCTAAGTCTCTTCAGTCGTGTCCCATTCTTTGTGACCTCATGGACCACAGCCCACCAGGCTCCTCGGTCCATGGGATTCTCCAGGCAAGAATACTGGAGTGGGTTGCCATTTTCGTCCTCCAGGGGATCTTCTGACCCAGGGATGGAACCACATCTCTTGCATCTCCTGCATTGGCAGGTAAGTTCTTTACCACTAGGGCCACCTGGGAAACCCTTCTGCCATGTTTATTTCCATGTTTACTATGCTAACTGGCTGAGCAGAGATATGCACACAAAAAAATGATATAATAAATTTGTTTAGAAAGATTTTTCTATAAAATTATTATCAAAGGATATTATTATTAGTAAGGGATAAAACTAATAAGAAATCAAGGAAATGGGCAGTGTTTTTCATAAAGTGAATTTTAAGGTCATTTTAGTGCTGAACTATACTAACTTTAAATGTATTTATGCTTTTGCTCAGTAGTCTTTGTGTCTTTCTCATATTAATTTCCCAATTATTTCAGAGGAAAGCTCATTATATTCCTATAGCCCCATTCCACTTACTCCTTTCAGTGGTAAAGAATTTGCCTGTTAATGCAGCAGCCGCAGGTTTGATCCCTGGATGGGGAAGAACCCTTGGAGAAGGAAATGCCACTCTACTCCAGCATTATTGCCTGGGAAATCCCAAGGACAGAGGAGCTTGGCAGGCTATGTTCCATAGGATCACAAAGAGTTGGACATGACTTAGAGACTAAACAACACCAACTAATGTCATTTATATTAACTCTGATTAAGCTGCTGCTGCTAAGTCGCTTCAGTCGTGTCCGACTCTGTGCGACCCCATAGATGGCAGCCCACCAGGCTTCCCCGTCCCTGGGATTCTCCAGGCAAGAACACTGGAGCGGGTTGCCATTTCCTTCTCCAATGCAGGAAAGTGAAAAGTGAAAGTGAAGTCACTCAGTTGTGTCCGACTCTTAGCGACCCCATGGACTGCAGCCTACCAGGCTCCTCCGTCCATGGATTTTTGCTATATACTCAAAATAAAATAATGACCAACCACTTGTGAAATCCAGTGACCTCTTGCCCGTGCTCATACTTTTGTGTATTCTTGACTATTTAATGCCGTTTGGACCTCTACCCCTTTCCCTAGTCATTCTCGTGTCTTTGGCTTCTGTACTAATGCATTTGACTGTGACCACTCCTCTTATTAGCCTTTCACGGCTCTTTTTTCTTCCCATTCCTAAGTATACAATTTTCCTGAAGTTAAGTCCTTAGCTCTTTCTTTCTTTATACTTTCTTCCATAACACATTCCTTAGGCCCTCAATGTGCCCCACCTATTTCACTCCAATACACATAGAGTTCAACCTATTACAATGTCCTACTCACCCACAGAGCATGTGCTTCAATATTCGGGCAAGTCACATTGACCTTAACATCTCTTAAAGAATAAGTCATTTTTTTTCTCCTCAGTATTCAATTTGAAGTGTCATAGCCAAAATCATTTTGTCTAGAGCTATGATGATATAAGGCCCATAAATTATGCTTTGTTATTTGAACAAGGAAGTCAGACCTTGAAAGTGCCAAATTCAAAGGTCTATGAGTCTTCTTTGTACTGTAGATGGATGAATTTGCTGTTTTCTGATACACTCAAATCTACTCCAACTTATATTTCTGATCAGTTGATTAGGAAAATAACTCTTTGACTTTGCTTCCTTCTGGAACCCTGCCTGACTCAGTCAATGACTTCAGGAAGCCCCTCATATTAGAGAAAATTCAAAGGGCCCAGAAGCACATGACAAGATGCTCAATAGCATTATTTATCATGAGAATGCCATAAAACCAAAGGATTAGGATTTTCCTTGTGGTCGAGTGGTTAAGAATCTGCCTGCCAATGCAGGAGACATAGGTTTGATCCCTGGTCCAGAAAGATTCCACATGCTGTGGAGCAAATAAGCCCATGTGCCACAACTACCGAGCCTGCATGCTGTAGCTACTGAAATTCCATGTGTACTAGAGCCCGGGTTCCACAACAAAAGAAGCCACTGTAATTAGAAGTGTGTGCATCACAGCTAGAGAGTAGCCCCAGCTTGCCTCAAGTAGAGAAAAGCCTGTGCAAAGCAACAAAGATTCAGCATAGCCAAATATAAATAAAATTATGTATATATATACATGATTATGTATATATATGTCTATATGTATATATATTTGATCATATATATATATTTATAGCTTAGTCTGGGGTTGTTACTGTGATACTTTAAGATTCACAGTAACAACCCCAGACTAAGCATCAGTGATTCATGCTTGCAGCAGAAAGGGAGCTTGAACTATAATACACTAAGAAAATAATGATTTCTTTCCATAAAACAATCATGGTGTTTCAATGAGTGAACAGTGATTCAAGGGCCTACTAAAGTCACTTTTTGCCTTGACCTAATTTGTGTGGATGGCTTCTTTCCCATTTGGGGGAAATAGGCCTTTTGTCAGCGTGTTTGAAAACATTGTTACTTGAAGTGTAATCTGTGGGCCTGCAGCATCAGCACCACCTGGGACTTGTTAAAAATGCAGAATTTGTCCCAATCCTGGTCCACTGAACAAAAAACTTGCATTTTAAAAAAACCTTCCAGTGATATGTGGGCACTTTCAATTTTGAAAACATTCTCAGGCCTTATGTCCATTTTTTCTAAATTTCACTTATTGATACTTCAATCTAGTAACCTTCCTTCCTTACTTGCATTTTCTTTTTTTCTTTCTTTCTGTGTTTTTAAGAGAACCTTACTCAATCACATATGTTTAGTTGAGTTCAGGACTTCTTGGTCACACTGAGTAGAGTTAATAACAGTCAGGTCATGTTTAAATGATCTGAATGCAAACCAGTGAGAAACTGTTTCTAATTCCTGATCGACTAATTTGGTAAGCCAGCTCTGAGTATGTTTTCTTTTTCTCTGATTTTCTCTCTCTCTATCACACACACACACATACCTCCAATGGTCACATGGAAGTCCAGTTTTCTGGTCCCAAGTAGGGAGCTAGTTAGACATTACATGTCTGAGACACTCTTATTTGACACAGTAATTTTAGGGGCCTGAATGTCAAGACTAGAAATGGTTCTAATAAAATTCTATTTCTAGATTACCTGGTTTAGGAAAATTGTTTCTCCATACACCATTGTTCTTGCAGTGATATCTTATCCAGCAAGAGATATGTTTGATCAAATACACAACTACAACTCAACTTACTGAAGTGAAACTCAAAGATAAGTCTTGAGATAACCTTGTTTCCACCTTCCTCAGTGGCTCAGTGGTAAAGAATCTATTTGCCAAGGCAGGAGAGGCAGGTTTGATCCCTGGGTCAGGAAGATCTCCTGGTGGAGGAAAGGACTACCCACTCCAATCTTCTTGCCTGGAGAATCCCGTGGACAGAGAAGCATGGTGGGCTACAGTCCATGGGATCTCAAAAGACTTGGATATGACTTAGTGAATAAACAACAATAATAAAACAAGGTTGTTTATATAGAAGGAGCAAAATGTCATTGATAATTGACTATTAAGCATATCCTTTTTTGTCTACATCTGTGAGAAGAACATCTTAGGTGAAATTTGAAGCACTAACTGTGCTCAAGCCTTGCTCCTGTCCACATCCTAAGGCCCTGAGCTTGTACCTTGAGCTGGAGGCTGAACTGAAGTAAGGTTTCTCCTCCAGGGGATGAGTTAAAAATAATTCACTGTGTTCAGGCCCAGCAGTCTTTAGGGAGAGACATCTGTACTGACTGCAGATTCAAACATCACAGAGGAAGTAACCCTTCCATCAACAGGGATTGACTGGTTTCCTGACTGCACTTCAAGACCTTGGTTGGAAGTCATGGAAGGTTTCTAAAAAATAATCAGGACATTTAATCAGAACCTGGGGATACTGTATGGAAATTCTTTCAATATGACTATTTCATTTATTCCTTTGCTCATTATGTATTTATTCAATGAGTAATTATTAAGGGCCTCTTATCTTTTTGGCATTATTCTACATACTAAGTTTATAGCAGTGATCAAAACAAAGATACCTGCCATCTATGGTGTAATAACTTTCCAGTAGGAAGTCATTGGAGGTGTGAGGATTTAGCTTATAGCTTAAGAACATCCCTCTGGCTGATCTGTTGAAAATAGATTTATAATGTGTTTATTGAATAGAATGGACTGATAAACTACCACAGACAGCAGTGTGAGACTTTCTCCATGAACATCAAGTCTATGAATATAGATTCTCAGATCCTATTTGCTTAAGATACTAGGACAACTTACTCATGAAAACCTTTTTGATTTAATACATATGTTAAAGATAAAAGACAAGGAAATTCTTCTCCAGAAAACATTATTTAAATCTTATTTTGGGTGGAAAACTCCTCTTCATGCAGGGTAGCTTCAGGTTGAATATCTGCGATACACTACTATACAATACTATAAAAACTTACAATTATAGTGACTATTGAAGATCTCCTGACGCTATCAGGCTTTTATTAAAAATTTTGGTTTTGATCTCTTCATACATTAACTTGCATAAGAAATGGATTTGGGGATTAAAGAAAAAGAAGCTAGCATTTATTGATAGCATATTATGTGCCAGACACTTTACGTACATCCTTTCATTCAATCCTCATGTCAACAATGTACAGTGCAGTAGATATTATTATTCCCAATTCAAGAATGTGGGCAATGAGCTCACTGCTGCTGCTGCTAAGTCACTTCAGTCATGTCCGACTGTGTGCAGCCCCATAGATGGCAGCTCACCAGTCTCTGCCGTCCCTGGGATTCTCTAGACAAGAACACTGGAGTGGGTTGCCATTTCCTTCTCCAATACATGAAAGTGAAAAGTGAAAGTGAAGTCGCTCAGCCATGCCCGACTCTTAGAGACCCCATGGACTGCAGCCTACCAGGCTCCTCCGTCAATGGGATTTTCTAGGCAAGAGTACTGGAGTGGGGTGCCATCGCCTTCTCCGAATGAGCTCACAGTGGTTAAGAATTTTCCCACTACCCACACCTTGATAGTGGCAGGAGCAGGATTGGGACGCCCGAGCTGTCTTCTGATCAAATTATACTACATCATTGAAGGTTACCACGTCAACAAAGACAACTACTGTATAGTGGGAATACTGCTATTTGATTACTCACCATCATTAAATCATTTCAAACTAATTAAGTGTATAGATTTAGGACTGTTGGAATCTTTAAAATTCTGTGATTCAGGGCATCTAAACAGCCTCCATCTTGAATTGCTTGCTATCCCATATTCCCATCAAGAGACTGGCTGGCACAGTTAATATTTGATAGGGCAACATAGCAGTTGGCCATTCGGATGGCCAGTAACAAAAGAAAAGGCCAGGTGTTGACAAAGCTATTGTTGTTGTTCAGCTGCTCAGTTGTATCTGCCTCTTTGTGACCCCATGGACTGTAGCACACCAGGCTTCCCTGTCCATCACCATCTTTCGGAGCTTGCTCAAACTCATGTCCATTGAGTTGGTGATGCCATCCAACCACCTCATCCTCTGTCGTCCCCTTCTCCTCCTGCCTTCAATCTTTCCCAGCATCAGGGTCTTTTCTAATGAGTTGGCTATTTGCATCAGGTGGCCAAAGGATTGGAGCTTCAGCTTCAGCATCAGTTCTTCCAATGAATATTCAGGACTGATTTCCTTTAGGACTGACAAGGCTACAGGAATATTGAAACCCTTGAGCACCATTTGTGGGAATGTAAATGTTGCATCCATTACGGAAAATAGTATGGAGGCTCCTCAGAAAAATTAAAAATAGAAATACCAAATGACCCAGCAATCCCACTTCTGGGTATATATTCAAAACAATTCAAAGCAAGATTTTAGGGAGATATTTGCATTCTCAAGTCCATTGGGGGTATTATTCACAACAGCCAAGAGGTAAAAGCAACTCAAATGTCCATTAATAGATAAATGGGTTAAGGAAATATAGTATACACATATACTTAAAATGAAAGAGGAGAGTGAAAAAGCTGGCTTAAAACTCAACATTCAAATAACTAAGATCATGGCATCCAGTCCCATCACTTCATGGCAAATAGATGAGGAAACAATGGAAACAGTGACAGACTTGACTTTACTTTCTTGGGCTCCAAAATCACTGCAGATGGTGACTGCAGCCAGGAAATTAAAAGATGCTTGCTTCTTGGCAGAAGAGCTATGACCACCCTAGACAGTATATTAAAAAGCAGAGACATTTCTTTGCCTACAAAAGTCCATCTAGTCAAAGCTATGGTTTTTTCCAGTAGCCATGTATGGATGTGAGAGTTGGACTATAAAGAAAGCTGAGCACTGAAGAACTGATACTTTTGAACTGTGGTGTTGGAGAAGACTCTTGAGAGTCCCTTGGACTGCATGGAGATCCAACCAGTCCATCCTAAAGGAAATCAGTCCTGAATAGTCATTGGAAGAACTGATGCTGAAGCTGAAGCTCCAATACTTTGGCTACCTGATGTAAAGAACTGACTCATTGAAAAAGACCCTGTTGCTGGGCAAGACTGAAGGCAGGAGGAGAAGGGGATGACAGAGGATGAATAGTTGGATGGCATCACCAATTCGATGGACATAAGTTTGAGCAAGCCCCAGGAACTGTGATAGACAGAGAGGCCTGGCATGCTGCAGTCCATAGGGTCACAAAGAGTTGGACACGACGGAGTGACTGAACTGAACTGAAGCATATACATACAATGGAATATTATTCAGTCTTAAAAAAGAAGAAAATCCTGTCATTCTCTGCAACATAAATGAATCTTGAGGATTTATGCTAAATGAAACAAGCCAGTCACAAAAGGAAAAATGCTATGTGATTCCACTCTTCTGAAGAATCTAAACTAGTCAAAATCATAGAAACAGAAAGTTGAAAGGTGGTTACCAAAGATCAGGGGCAGGAAGGAGGGGGGATTAGTATTCAATCCGTAGAGAGTTTCAGTTTTGAAAATTTAAAAAATTCTAGAGTTCTGTTTCACGAAAGTGTGAATCATTTAATACCACTAAACTGTACCCTTAAATGGTTAAGGAGGTAAATTTACTGTTATGTATGTGTGTTTTTTTAACCACAATGTAAAGTATCAAGGAAAAACTCATCTACCAAAGTATTTAATCAACAGTACAGTTTGAAAATCTAAGACAAGCACTAACAATGTTTTCCTATCTCAGTTTACCATGACTCTTGGATAAATAACGTTTGCTGGTTGTTTCTTTTCACAGATACAAAACATCGATTGTATGGTCTCTGGTTTAAAAGACTGATATTTAAGGATATATCTGAACTTACTCTTTTTATTGTAACATGATTTTCTTGTGGAATTGATGGCATCTTAATTTGCAGAATAAAAAGAAATTAGGTACTTACCATTAAAAAAGAAATGGTCATTCATTCTTCCATATTCTCTAAGATCTACCCTTGAATCCGGTTAAGTCACTGAAATGCTACATGCCTGGTACATATTAGTGTTCAACTTTCTGCAGTAGTTATTTGATAAATTTCCAATACATAAACGCGTTTTTCACCTTTTTCCAGGGTCAAGCTAAGAAATGACTTTACAACGGGTACTTCTCCATCATTTATAAAATTATTATTGCATATACTGTTCATTATATAATAATTATGTACCTCATAAAACAAGCCTCAAAAAAAAAAAAAAAACCCTCTGATTTTTCCTAACTGGTATATAGTTGTCTACTCTTTGCAATATTATTCTTCATTTAGTATAAAATGGGAATGCTAACATTTATTCCATTTTCTTTTTTACTTAACTTTCTATAAGTTCAGAGTATATGTTATATACAATTTAGGAATGATTTGGCCAGATTTCTGATATAATTAACACTGCTGCTGTTGCTGCTAAGTCGCTTCAGTCATATCCGACTCTGTCCGACCCTATAGATGGCAGCTCACCAGACTCCACCATCCCTGGAGTTCTCCAGACAAGAACACTGGAGTGGGTTGCCATTTCCTTCTCCAATGCATGAGAGTGAAAAGTGAAAGTGAAGTCACTCAGTCATGTCTGACTCTTAGTGACCCCATGGACTGCAGCCTACCAGGCTCCTCTGTCCATGGGATTTTCCAGGCAAGAGTACTGGAGTGGGGTGCCATTGCCTTCATCACTATTAGCCATTATATTTTTACTTTGTATTTTATCGTGAATGAACTTGAACCTTGTTACGTGTTTAACCAAATAAAATTTCTGGACTTGTAGACCTTATTCACAAGGTTGAGCAAGCCTCTAAAACTGTCACTGGGAGGCTTTCACTCATGTGAGGTTGCCCATTGAAGCATTTCTCAAATGCGTAAAAACTGTCCTTAAATGCAGAAGGAATGAATGAGAAGTCCTGAAGGGATTTGGGAGTGTATCTCTAATAGGGCACAACAGGCACGATATTCCTTTGCAGCTTCATGCTTTATCTCGTTCATAACAGGTCTGCATTTTTAAAGATGAAAGGATAATTTTAAAATCACTTACTAGTCAAAGTCCTTAACTTTTCTTCCTCACATCTTTGAATAAAATTAATACTCAAGGTGAATGTACTGTCTTTTATCCTGTGACTTTGAAACCCCTTGAATTCCTAAAACCGCGTATGATACAAGAGATAAATTTAGAGCTGAAAGTAAACTTCCATATAACCTTTTTCAGTCTTTCCTTTTCCATGGAACAAAAGTTAGGTACAGGAAAGTTTAACCAAGATGACCCAGGACAGAATTTGTTTCTGGAGTCCTGTCTGTTTTGTTACTCATCTCATTCTTTGGTCCTGTCTCCTAATGAATCACATAAGGAGGTTGGAGCAGATGATCCCCAGGTTTCTTTTCAGTTCCGTTATTTCATTTCTGTGTTTCTGAAACCAGGACCATGTTGGACTTCAACAATATGAGTAAAGTTTAAAATATAACGGATGACAATGAATGCTCTGAAGATGTCCAAAATTTTATACTGTGAACACTTGATCCAGCTGTGTATATTTCACAAAATATTAATGTTCCTGTGTACACACTGTACACAAGGCTGTGTGAAAATTCACATCTTCATTTCAACATTCTGTCATTTCTAATTTCCACTTCAGAATGTATGTGTCATAGCAAAAGACACTGATAAAGTATATGATTTCTATATACCAGGTCCTGGAAATATATCCAGGTCTCTACTATCCTTCAGGCAGTGCTATCAGATAGAGCTTCATGTGTTGATGAGAATGCTCAGTATGGCTCTGTGCAATGTTGCAAGCCATTAGCCTCGAGTGGCTATTGAAGAACTGAATTTTGAGTTTTATTTAACTTTAGTTACTTAAAATTTAAGTTACACATATGGCTACTGATGACTGAACTGCCCAATCTCAGAATCTTATCACAGAAGAAAAACACAGAAGCCCAAGGAATGAGGGGATCAACTTTCAAACCAGAGATGCAAATAAGATGTAGGTAAGTGAGGATCTTTTATTGCAGGGCTTTCAGAAATATAATCACTGTTAACCACATGAAAACTATCTCTCATGAGAGGAAAACTTTTTATGTTTTTCTTAAAGAAAAGACAATTAAATGATTGTTGTAAAATCAACTTCCCTAAAAAGAGAGAGGGGAAAAAAAAAAAAAAAATCAAGTGAACACTACTGCCATCTTGTGGATTCTGGATGCTGGAACAGTTCAGATTCTGAGAACATATGCTCTCTGAGGAGCTGAGTTATGCGATTGAGGCAGTGTTCACAAGAAACTTGAAGTTGCACCTTTCGAATGGGTTTGAGGTGAGTTCTAGTCACTGGGCATCAAAGAATACCCGCATGACACAAATCAATTTTAGAAAAACTATCTTTTAGCCTTGAAAGACTGATAGAGTTTGGGTAACTATCTAAATTCAGTAACTGAGTCTTAAAAAAAAAATTGTTGACTCTTATTTTCCTTCATTTCTACAATAAGCCATTAAAAAATTACCCAGATTCCTCCTTTACTTCTTCAAATATCCAGGAAAAGGAGATACAATCACGTAGTTAGTTTTCAGGATTGTTGAATCAAAATAAAAATATATCTCTGTGTATGTTTCTGTTTTAAATTTCTAAAAATGTGTCTGATTGTCATCCATGCTCTATTTACTTACCCAAACACACACACGTGCACATGTAACCTTGCAGTGATTCATTTTCCTTTCTCTCATTCCATATTCTTTGCATTAAAAGAATTTTAGGAACCTTTAAGGCAGGAATTCTGTCCTTGGTAACATGGTGCTGGTCAAATATTGCTTATAATTTGCATTTATTAACTGATTTATTTCCTGGATCTCCTTTTACTAAGGCTCTCACAGATCTTCCCTTGGTACAAATGAGAATTATGGGTATTACTTTTATTCTAGACAGTGCTTATCTCACAGAGTAAAGATAATAAAATAAAAATGGTCTTGTGCTTCATCTGAATTATTTCATCTGATTGATGACTGTCATTTATAACTTTATTGCTGCTTCTGTCTTGGGTATTCCTTTGGAAATGGTGTATGGATTCATTACATATTCTAATGTATTGTCTATAGTTTATAAGATAAAGTCAAGCATGTATCTGCTGATAATTTTTAAGTTGACCTGTCTTTATACTTAGAAATGTCTCTTAGTAGTAGGCTTCCCTGATGGCTCAGATGGTAAAGACTCTCCTGCAATGCAGGATCCCTGGGTCGGGAAGATCCCCTGGAGAAGGAGATGGCAACCCACTCCAGTAATCTTGGCTGGAGAATTCCTTAGACAGAGGAGCCTGGCAGGCTACATGGGGTTGCAAAGAGTCAGGCATGACTGAGCAACTATCACTCACTGCACATATGATGGGGATGAGGAGAAATAATCCTGAATGTATAATTATGACAGGAATGGGAAAGAATACAGGTGAATTTGCATACTTTATTCATTTTTATTTGGCTCTGGAATGGGGCTGATGTTTGGCATCGGAGACATCTTTTTAAATAAAGTACCAAAAATTAGCTTAATTTTTTTTAATTTGACAGTATCAAATTGACACATTAGGTCGTTCTATAAACTTGAATTCAAAGGGGAGGGGAAAAGAGGGAAAGGAAGAAATTAAAATGGATGGAAAACCTTGAATTGAGAATTCTGGAAATTTGATTGAGGAAACAGTAATCATGTACATTAATATATACATATTATATATTATATTAATTATTATATACATTAATATATACATATATATTATATAATGTTATATTATATATTATATTAATTATTATATACATTAATATATACTTATATTATATTATATTATTTGTACTATATTCAGGCAGAGACTGAAGAGAAGAGGGTAGGGAACATGGGCACATCAGGACCTCAAGCATCAGAAGATCATTTGTCTCCAAAAGAAGAACTTTTTGACGTCATAAAGTGGAACAGGGAGACTATATTCTGTTCCGGCTTCCCTGGTAGCTCAGTTGGTAAAGAATCTGCCTGCAGTTCAGGAGACCTCGGTTTGATCCCTGGGCCAGGAAGATTCCTTGGAGAAGGAAATGGCAAACCACTCCAGTATCCTTGCCTGAAAAATCCCATTGGGGAGAGGAGCCTGGTGGGCTGCAGTCCATGGGATCGCACAGAGTTGGGCATGAGTGAGCGACTAATACTTTCTATTCTGTTCTGTAGAAAGAAGTAACAGGATTTTGAATCTATCACGATGAACAAAAAGTACAGTGTGTGCTGTGTGTTGGCGTCAGTCACTCGGTTGTGTCTGACTCGCTCAGTCGCTCTTTGTGTGACCTGGACTGAGCCCAGGTCTCCTGTGCTGGAGGCAGATTCTTTAGCATCTGAGCCATCAGGGACGCATACAATGTACTGTTAAAAGGCGCAAATACTGAGACTGTGGCAGCAGGCCCAGCAAAGCCAGATTAGGGCATTTCAACCAACTGGTGGAATCTGTAATGATTCCGCTAGTAGCTCCAGGTCTAACAATAGACCCGGGCATTTCAGTAAGTGGATAAGAGTTTCCTGAATCACTGACTTAAAAAGAGAAAGGAAGGCTTACCTTTCAGTGGAATAGGTAAAAATAGGAGAACATACAGGTACTGAAGGAACTGAGAAATCAGAGACAAATCAGGTATGATTCCCAAGGAATAGAAAAGATAGCACTATCAAAGCTATTAAAGCTGAAAAATAATAAAAATGAACATATGAAAACCAGGAGCACTTCAGATGAAAGAAGACAGGGCTTCCCTTGCCTAATTTCCATTTTCAACAACAAATTTATTGACCAAATGTAGGTCAAAGAAGTAACAGTGGCATATTTTGAAGATATATACATCAGGAACTTCAGAGGAACATAACATCCTGGGAGATGTTCATGAAAGAGGATTCAAATGTTAGGATTCACACGTTCAATTTTCTTTCTGCTGGAATTTAAGTAAAAATTTTTAAGGGCATTAAGGAAAAGTTATGTCACATCAGTTTAGAGGGAAAACGAACAAAATTAATATGTCTCTTTCTGGCATTATAGCAGATGAGATAATCTGAAAACTCACCTGCAGCTAAATCTAGAAATGCAGGATGAAATATAACAAAAATTCTTGAAATTTAAAGATAGGCCATAAAGGGAGCAAGATATCGGAACCAAAAAGAAAGAGGGAAATGAGAGCCACTGTTGTGAGTGTGTGAGCTGAAACTGTACAACTCTGGAGTATTTGATTTTGATAGAAATACTCATATAAAGAGAAATTGGGGCTTAGCAAGGAAGACAGGAGGAATTGATACAGCTTACAGCTTCATAAAGCCAAGATTCTCAAAGGGCTACATACTCAGTGAAAAGGAATCTTAGAAAATTTCTGCATATCAGCTGGGGAAAATGACAAAAATAATTGGGTGTCTCAGCCTCGATTCAGGGAATTGATAAGCACAGATACACCCTCAGCATAATTTGAGGGCTAAATTTATGTGGTCAGAATTGTCTGGAAATTTTTAAACTGAGAATAACATAAAATTATCCTAGGCTATTGATAGCTCTGGGGTTCTCGTAGAGAAAAAATTTCACTAGGAATACTTTTATAACCGAGATCATAAGAGGTTTTGTTAATAAAAAGCCTGTCTTCCAAATAACAGGCTTATAATACAATATTTCAAATCTCAAAATCAAAATTCAGTATATATATTATAAAATAAAGAAATTAAGCATCAAAAATTTCAGATAACATGATTTCAGTGTGACCTATAATATAAAATAAATATGTTTGATGTGCATAAATACTGATTCTGCTAGAAAAGTGAACTAATGTTATGTCATGCATGTTTAGTTGTGTCTGACTCTTTGCAACCCCCCAGGCTCCTCTGTCCATGGTATTCTCCAGGCAAGAATACTGGAATGGGTTGCCATTTTCTCATCCAGGAGATCTTCCTGATGCAGGGATCGAAACTGGATCTCCTGTCTCCTGCATTGGCAGCAGATTCTTTACCACTGATCCACCAAGGACACTAATAGATTTTCATAAAATTAAAAATATAGTCTTCAAAATGAAAAATCTAGTAGACAGGTTAAACAACTGAACATAGAATTAGTGAACCATAAGATATATTTGAAGGAATTGTGCAATTTTGATCATGAAGAAACAGAGAGGAAAATATGAGAAGTTAAGAGACATGGAGAACAGAATGACAAGGTTCAACATAGTAAATAGCAGATGCATTAAGAGGAACTATGAAGATGTAGAAAAGGTGACCTTTAAAGATACCACATAAAGGATTTTCCAGAACTTTTACAAGACATGAATTTTCATTCTTTTAAAATTTCATTGAAGTATGATTGGCTTGTAGTGTTGTTTGTAATTTCTCAGTTCAGTTCAGTTGCTCAGTCATGTCCGCCTCTTTGTGACCCCATGGACTGCAGCATGCCAGGCTTCCATGTCTATTACCAATCTCTGGAGCTTTGTCAAACTCATGTCCATCGAGTTGACGATACCATCCAACCATTTCATCCTCTGCCATCCCCTTCTCCTCCTGCTTTCAATCTTTCCCAGCATCAGGGTCTTTTCCAATGAGTCAGTTCTTTGCATCAGGTGGCCAAAGTATTGGAGCTTCAGCATCAGTCCTTCCAATGAATATTCAGGACTGAATATTCCCCTCCTCTTTGTCAACCAGAAGTCTGTTCTCTATGTCTGTGAGTCTGTTTTTCTTTCATAGATACATTCATTTGTGTCATATTTTAGATTTCACATTTAGGTAACATCATATGGTATTTGTCTTTCTCTTTCTGACTTACTTAGCTTATAATGATAACCTCTAAATCCATCCATGTTGTAAATGGCATTATTTCATTCTTTTTTATGGCAGAGTAATATTCCATTGTCTGTATATGCCACAGCTTCTTTATCCATTCATCTGTTGATGGACATTTAGATTTTTTCCTTGTCTTGGCTATTGTAAATACTGCTGCAATGAACATATGGGTGCATGTATCTTTTTGAATTATAGCTTTCCCTGGGTATATGCCCAGGAGTGAGATTGCTGGATCATGCAGTAACTTTATGTTTAGTTTTTTGAGGAAACTTCATACTGTTTTCCACAGTACTTTCACTAATTTACAAATCTACCAACAATGTATGAGGGTTCTCTTTTTTCTACACTCTCTCCAGTGTTTATTATTTATGGACTTCTTAATGATGGCCACTCTGACTGGCATGAGGTGGTACTTCATTGTTGTTTTGATTTGCATTTCTCTAATAATTAGCTATCATGAGCATCTTTTCATGAGCCTATTGACCATTTGTGGGCTTCCCTGGTGGCTCAGTGGTAAAGAATCTGCCTGCCAATGCAGGAGACAATGCAGGTTTGATCCCTGGGTCAGAAAGATCCACTGGAGAAAGAAATGACAACCCACTCCAGTATTCTTGCCTGGGAAATCCTATGGGCAGAAGAATCTGGCAGCCTACAGTCCATGGGATTGCAAAAGAGTTGGACATGACTTAGTGACTAAACAACAATTGACCATATATAGAAAGACATGAATTCTTAGATTCAGTGAGCACAATTAATTCATAGTAGGGTAAAGAAAATTTCGTATCTAAAAGTGTTATTTAATGGAAAAACAGAGCACCAAAAAATAATTGCTACCAATTAATAAATAGGTTGTCTGCACACTTCCCAACTGCAACAAAAGTAAGCAGGAAACAAGCAAATAAGATCTGAAAGCGTTTTGAGAAATAATCTTCAACTAGATTTCTATACCTAAAACAACTATGATTTAAGCATGGGAGATAAATAAGGGCATTTTCAGACAAAATATATTGAGAGAGTTTACCGATTATGAAATGATACAGAAAGAACTATCAAAGAATGAAGTACAGGAAGAAGAATTGTGAACTTACAGGCTACGAGAAGAATTGATTATCCAGCAAAATGCAAATGTAGGAAATCTAAATATGATGCTGATGATGTCATTGATAATGATGATGGTGACAACTGATTTAGAGGATATAAACACAAACTTTAAAATGCAGAGTGAAAACACTTAAGATAAAAGGCATAGGATTAGCATTAAAGCTTTCTCTAGGATCTTATATTGTTTGTGAAGAGTGTAGGGCAAACTGATTAACTTTAGACTTTATTATGTTTATTTAACACTTAATATTGAACTAAAAAGCCTCTTGATGAAAATGAAAGAGGAAAGTGAAAAAGTTGGCTTAAAGCTCAACATTCAGAAAATGAAGATCATGGCATCTGGTCCCATCACTTCATGGGAAATAGATGGGGAAACAGTGGAAATAGTGTCAGACTTTATTTTTTTGGGCTCCAAACTCACTGCAGATGGTGATTACAGCTATGAAATTAAAAGACTTTTCCTTGGAAGGAAAGTTATGACCAACCTGGATAACATATTGAAAAGCAGAGACATTACTTTACCAACAATGGTCCGTCTAGTCAAGGTGATGGTTTTTCCAGTGGTCATGTATGGATGTGAGAGTTGGACTATAAAGAAAGCTGAGCACTGAAGAATTGATGCTTTTGAATTGTGGTGTTGGAGAAGACTCTTGAGAGTCCCTTGGACTGCAAGGAGATCCAACCAGTCCATCTTAAAGAATATCAGTCCTGGGTGTGCATCGAAAGGACTGATGTTGAAGCTGAAACTCCAATACTTTGGCCACCTCATGCAAAGAGTTGACTCATTGGAAAAGACTGATGCTGGGAGGGATTGGGGGCAGGAGAAGGGGACAACAGAGGATGAGATAGCTGGATGGCATCACCGACTCGATGGACATGAGTTTGAGTGAACTCTGGGAGTTGGTGATGGACAGGGAGGCCTGGTGTGCTGTGATTCATGGGGTTGCAAAGAGTTGGACACGCCTCAGCAACTGAACTGAACTGATTGTCTATATTAAAATTTAAAGGGCTAACAACAAAGAAAAATATGATGCAAGAAAATATAGTGTATATATAGTGTATTAAATATACATATACATTGTATTTCTTTTATATTCTCTTAAACTTGCCTAAAATAACCATTTTTACCTAAAAAATAAAATCTACTTCTATAATAAAGAAGATTGATATCACAGAAAAGTAAAGATATGAGGAATATGCTCCATTTGTTTATGCAGTCATTATTTTATTACTTTATTTTTTTCTACTTAGGATTGTTTCTTAAAACTGGGGATGTTTCCTTATATAGCCAAAATAACATTATCATATATTGCAAATTTTTCAATATCTCTTTATACTCATACAAAAAATCCTTGAGTCGATATTTCTTCCTAAATAGAATCCAGTGTTGTCTCTCTTTATGAAGGCAGAATGTTCCTTTGGTATCAAAGAGATGTTCAGCTCCTCACTAACATTTACGTTATGTAAACAACAATTGATAATCTTTTCCTGAATCAATTAAGGCTGTAAAGTGATGATTCTCTATCTTTCTTCTAAATATATTACCTGGCATTTTCTATAAAGTGGACCTTTTTTAATATTTTATTTGTTTCATCAATTGAGAATATTTGGTTACCCTAAAATAAGATTCTTATTTGAAAGACAGAGTAAATAGTTTCTGCCCTTTAGTTAACATTTTTCAAAGTAAGGAATTACTTTAAGAGTGGCCTCAATTGACCACAAATGATTTTTTTGGCTTTCTCTTTTTTTAGTATCATTATAAACAGATGGATTTCCATAAATGCCAAGTGGTTCAATCAATTACAATCATTATATTTTCATTCTCTAATTGACATAATTCTGGCCATAGAAGAGCTCCATTAGGTTGGCTCCTGTGTCCTTTTGACATACCCCATTAGTCTTGAAAATGTTCTTGCTTTTTGGCAGGACAAGATATTCCAGGCTTGTGCAGTACCTTCTTTACTCAGATCTGTACTCAGTCATTTCCTCAAGGGCCCTTGTTTCTTTTAGTCATGAATTATATTAAAGATGAGAATCTGAGCAATAATTCATAATTCAATAATTCACCTATCCTTCTAGGCCATTGGCGTGAACAATATGATGCAGTCAGCAACCTTATTTTACCTTTTCACCTTCTAGTCCCCTTTCCTCTTTTTTCCCCTCCTTTGTTGTGCTACTTCTACACTGTTAAATAAAAGTTATGTTCTTTATCTACCAATATTCTCTACTATATCAGTGATCATAGTAAATGTAAACAGACAAAAATTGCCAGTTAGAATGAGGAGAATCTCTCAAAAAGTCACAGACCCACTAATTACAAGCAATATATCTAAAACATAATTACAAAGAATGAGAGCAGAGGAGATTAAAAAACACACGCAGGGAAAACACTAACCATGAAAAAGGCGCAGTGGCTGTATTAATATCATAACAACCTAGAATTTAAGGCAAAATTTTTATTAGGAATAATGAGGACTGTTACATAATACAAGAGGGATAAATCTTGTACAAACCATAACAACTCTGCAATTGTACATATATAGTTACATAGCTTCAAATTTCATAATGTAAAATTGTTAGCATTATGTATCTGGAATGTTTTTACATGTAAAGCAAAAGCTTAATATAGCCCTAGAAGTTGAAACAAAACAGTGGGCAAGCTTTTTGTCTAGTGGATATATATGGAACCTTGAAGTCCAAAGTTGCAGGATGTATTTCCAAGAATACATGGAATAAGTGCAAAACTATCACTCACTGGGATGCAAAATAGTATCGTCAAAACCAAAGAGCCAATATAGGGTCCACATTCTCTGACCAATAAAGTTGGGACTCAGAATGAAAATGACAAGATAATAAAATGTATTTTTCTAAATAACTCAAAAACAAAAAATTAATGAAAATTTTACATATCAAAACTTGTGGGATGTAATTCAGTTAGCTCTCAGAAGGACAGGTACAACCTCTAAATATGTCTTTAGAAAGACTGAAAATTAAAGAACCAAGCAGGCAACTCAAGAAGTTAGACCAAGAAACAGCAGGGTATGTGCAAAGAAAGCGGAAGGAAAAAATAAAGTCCCCAAATTAATTAATTAAATTAATAAATTAAATTCAGAAAACAAAGTTTAATGAATAGCACTGATAGAGGTAAAAGCCCTTCCTTTAAAAAGAAGAACATCGTAGAAAACCCTGTGGGATTAAAGACCTAAATGTAAGACTGATGCTATAAAACTCTTAGAGGAAAACATAGGCACAACACTTGGACATAAATCACAGCAATATTTTTCTAGATCGATCTCCTTGAGTAATGGAAACAAAAGCGAAAATTAACAAATGAGACCTAATTAAACTTGAAAGGTTTTGCAGAGCAAAGGAAATCATAGAACAGAAAGACCGCCTAGGAGATGGGAGACAATATTTGCCAGTGATGCAACTGACAAGGAACTCATATATATAAACCACTCATGCAACTCAATATCAAAGAAACAAACAGCCCAATTGAAAAAGTGGGCAGAAGACCTAAACAGATACTTCTCCAAAGAAGACATATCAATGGTCAACAGGCATATGAAAAAATGCTCAGCATTACTAATTATTAGAGAAATGCAAATCAAAACTACCATGAGGTATCACTTCACACCAGTCAGAATGCTAAGTACTAAGTCGCCACAGCTGTGTCCAACTCTTTGCAAGTTGGACCAACCCTATGGACTATAGCTCACCAGGCTCCTCTGTCCATGGTATTCTCCAGGCATGAATACTGGAGTGGGTTGCCATGCCTTTCCCCATCAGTCAGAATAGCCATCATCAGAAAGTATTCAACAAATGCTAGAGAGAGTGTAGAGAAAAGCGAGTCCTCCTACATGGTAGGAACATAAACTGGTATAGCCACTATGGAGAACACAATGAAGGTTCCTCCAAAAACTAAAAATAGAGTTGCCATATGATCCAGCAATCTCTTTCCTGGGCATATGTCCAGAAAAAATGAAAACTGATTTCAAAAGATACATACATCCCAATGTTCAAAACAGCACTATTTACAATAGGCAAGGCATGGAAGCAGCCTAAATGCTGAAAGACTGAGGAATGGATAAAGATGTATATGTACACAATGAGTATTACTCAGCCATTAAAAAGAATGAAATAATGCCATTTTCAGCAACATGGATGGATCTAGATATTATCATGCTAAATGAAGTAAGACAGAGACAAATACAATATATCTCTTACATGTGTATTCATAAAAAAATTATACAGATGAAGTTATTTACAAAACAGAAATAGAATCACAGGCAAAGAAAGCGAACTTACAGCTACCAAAGGGGAAAAGGCATGGGGGATAAATTAGTTTGGGATTGGTGGATACACATTGCTGTTGTTGTTTAGTCACTAAGTTGAGTCCAACTCTTTCGCAACCCCATGGACTGTAGCCCACCAGGCTCTTCTGTCCATAGGATTTCTCAGGCAAGAATATTGGAGTGGGTTGCCATTTCCTTGTCCAGGGGGATCTTCCTGACTCAGGTATCAATCCTGCGGCTCCTTTGCCACTGAGCCACCAGCAAAGCCCCCAGATACACATTACTGTATATAAAACAGACAAATAAGGATTGACTTTATAGCACAGGGAACTATATTAAATATTTTATAATATCCTCTAATGAAAAAGAATATGAAAAATATAGATATATACATGTTTATGTGAATATATTACAGGAATCACTTTGCTGTACACCTGAAACTAATGTGGTATTCTCAATTAACTGTATCTCAATTGGAAAAAAAATAAAGAAAACTTTCCTGGTAAGGCTGATCAAGAGAAAAAACAAAAGAGAAGGAAAAAAACCAAAAAATATTAGGAATGACAAAGGGCATGTGACCAGAGCTTCCGTAGAAGATAATCCCCATGTATCTTGCTTCCGAGCTGTGTTTTCCATGAGCACAGAGTGCTTATGCAGTGCAAAATGGGTGCTGCAACAATATTTGCTGAGCAATTATTAAATATATGGACCAAGCAAATGTCCTTGACAGTTGTGACATCTTAATCACTAATTAATGGAGAAAGTAATTTATTAGTCTTTTGTTTTCATGACAAGGGGCAGCTGAGAGGGACAGAAGTTTTCTAAGGAATGTGTGGTGACTTGGGGGAAACTTAGGATAGGACTGAGGGAGAAATAGGGCAATGAAGTCATAAGTCCAAATATAAGTCAATCCCTGCATCCCTGTAAGTTAATGAGCACTCACAGGCTTTGGGGGGATTTCACCCTAAAGTTGAATGTTAAGGAGTTTTCAGAGGTTTGATCACACTTTTAAGGTAGTAGGCTCACAGTTTAACTTTTAAAAATTAAATTCACAACAAAGAGAGGCATTTTAAATGACAGTTCTACGTGAACACAGAGATAAAAATCTTCCACAGGACTAGGTGCTCAGTACACTGTATCCAGCAAAGGTTTCCAGAGGGGAAACCCTGCCAATGAATACATGCAACTTCAAATAAATTATTATTGAAGGATATTCCCTAAGGACATTTTTTTTCCTTTCCCTAATTATTTGAAGTGTTGTCAAGTTCCAGCAAAAAGAACATGAAAGGGAAACACTGAATAAGACGCACGGTATACATATTTATAACACTTCCAAAAATATATACTCATTTTGGACTCTGACATATTAATACTCAATGCCTCCTTTATCATTTATTTCTGGGAACAAATGTGATATTAAATGAGTATTGATTTGAATATGATCCTATTCTTCATTGCAAATTTTATGTAATCAAACCTTGTTTGATTGTTCTCTGAGGAGGCTGGGCCTTACCTCGGTCTGATGAAGACAAATCTGGATACATGTTTTTGTCAAGTGGTCAGATAGTTAAACCTCAATGTGAAAAATTCCCTCTTTTAATTGTTAGGTTCAGGAGATAGTATAGGATAGGAAGAAGGATGCATGTTTCAAACTATTAACAGAAAAAAAAGACTTCAGTCTTTAAAAGCATTTCTTCTCTTGATGTTCTGACATTAATTGTCAAGTCATTGGCTCCTGGTGTTGTAGGCATAAGAACTGAGAAAAGAAAAGTTATTGTTGCTCTCAACTCTCTCATAAGATTTTTGGTTGTGGAATTAGGTGGTGGGAGGGCCACAAGTGAAGGCCAACAATTAACATTTCACAGACTTTCTTTCAGTTAACTAAAATTTGCATCTTGCACAAATTAATTGGACTTTTATAACAGATGGAGCCAGATCTAGGGTCAGCAGAAAGAAAGTTTTCAGTTGATTGATGAGACTTGATGAAAATTTCTTACCTCCTTTAAAGAATACAAGAATTTTACAGAGATAATTCAAGTCCATCCATGAGCACAGGCATCAGGGTGAAAATATATTAGGACCAATTCAGTGTCTGTTTTGAATCAGCCCAGCTAACACTTTTCCGATAGGAAGGTTTTTTTTCCTTTCTTTTTCTCTCAATTGTGTTGGCTAAGTGACAGCACTATGGAGGTGGACTTCTCTCAGTGTCTCACTAAGCATAGCTGGGTGCATCGTACCATTTGCAGACAGATATTTCAGCTTTGTGAGATAAGAATCTCAAAGTGGCATCTGTGAATAGACTCCATGATCTCTATTAAAAATCATTACACCCAACCAACCACCACATGAGGTAGTGTAAAAGTCTTGTCATTGTCTGTCATTTGAATGAGTTAAGCTTGTATAAAATTTTGTTAGAAAGTATCTTAGGCAATCTAGCTATTTCTTTTTAAGAGATGCAATTATATATATATATGACTCAAAGAAAACAACTTTACATGCTTCTCAAAGATTGAAAAGATTGAAGGTAGATGCAATTTCAGACACCTGTAGAGATATTTTTCTGACATACCTACTCAGTTTGTTGTCCTTTGGTGACCTGCATTGTGGGCTGCAACTCACAGCAGTGGTTGAATATACATTTGTCATTGAAGGGACTAAAAAATCCCCGACGTGTTCCTGGCCTGGGTATAATAAAGCAGACAGCTGAACTCGAACTGATTGAAATGCTGTCTAGCCTACAGCTACAGGCAAAGTTAAGGACACGGGCATGGCAATGCTTATAAATTGACTTAGCTATTACCACCAGCTCCATGGAGTGTCCACCATCCTTGTATGTGACTTCCTGAACTTGAGGTTATCCTGAGAAAGATCTTCACCAGGAAGAGCTTGAGTCCAAAAGATCTTCCCCAAATCAGCAGCATAAACTGTGCATTTATACACATTCTGAGTATGTGTTCTTGTGTGTGTGTGTGCACATGCGTACACACAATGATGTAGTGACTATGGAAAATGAACATCCAAGGGCAAAAAATGAATAATGATAGTTCTTTGTATTGACTCATTTAATAGAAGCTTCAAGTTCCAGTGTGTGGGAGGCATTTGTAATCCAGAATAAGCATTAAATGTCTGTATATGCATCTGAGAATGGAAATTAGGCTCTGCCAGAAACACCATGAACAGCATCAGTTTCTCATCTGTAAAAGTGCACAGGATATGCTAGCAATCTCTCCAAAGCCATCTGTACCGACTCTCTCATGACAGGGCATCACCCTGAGAAACAAGCAAGGGAGCTGCTATTATTGATTTCCAAGGCTGGATCGCAGTGCATGGGGCTTGAAGTCCAGTGTCATTTATAGCTGTGACCATGAAGCAATGTGATTAGATGCCAGCTTGATTTCAGAAATCCTCATAGATCTGCCTCCCAGCCCTGTAAGGACAACTCTCTATCGGTCCAAGTCCCTTGCATTTATATTCATGTAAAAGAGGCACAAGCAATGAAATAAGGGATGAATAGGAAGACACAGGCCCAGGCAGAGTCCTGCTCCTATTGGTCCTAAGTTGAAAAGAGAGGGAAGGTCTGTTGAAAACAGAACAGGAAAGATAAATTAGTAAATAATGAACCATAGTGCTCAGTTGGTTAATTTAAGACACTTTTCACAGTATCTTACTGGATCACGAGCAAGTTGCCCTTGTCCTTGTCTAAGAGAATCACATAAGGACTGAGAGCATGACTAGTGTCCGAGGAGAGACACGAGACCAAGGCTTAGGCAGAGGAAAAGGGAAGGTCTCAACCTCATAAGATAAAGTGTGTGCGCTGGTGGTCAGACTTCTCATGGAGTGTATATTTCAAGTCCAAACTAATATTCTAGCACATTTCATAAGCCTGAATGACAACCGGGAAAGAGAATTAGAAACCGGATAAAAGTCATACAGCATCCTCACTTGAAATACGGTTACTGAAGATGTTTTCAAATAAGAATTCCCCTCCCCTACCCCGGGGGCCACTGACCCTTTTCTCCTTACCTCTTTCTTAAATCAGAAGAAGAGAGGGTGCGGGGATTTTTTTTTTTTTACAACATTAAACATTGTTTATTTCTATAGTTGCCTCTCTAATTAGTCATTTGCACAGTTTACATGCAAATAAACTAACGATACAGGTTTATGTGTGAACCGCTTGTACTTGTCCCTGAAAGTGATTACAGCTAATTTTGGCAAATAATTTATATTGCACTTGGAGGCATAAAATGAATTTACAAATGAGAAAAAATTAAAACAATTGTTTCACACCCTCTGACATTTCTTTGCATCTTGAATCTGAAGGTTTTTATCTCCCTGGTTGGCCTTAATTATCCTTGTGTTGCAGTAATTCTTTTAGAAGTGATTATCAGAAAATCATATTCTTGCTTTTCATCATATTGATGACACTGAAAATAGTTTTTACTATTATGCTTTTATAGGCTACATTTATTACAGTTGGTCTTGAAAATATCTTATTATTGTGCATGCAACTTGGCAATTGAATTTAACTTTAGTAAGGATAAGTCAGCCATTTGCTTCAATTTTGAAGACATAACTGATCAAATACTCTGTTCCTCTGCATTTCCCATGTGAAATGAAACTCCTTTGAAGTATGCAGGGCATTTCTTGTTGGATTACTATTATTATTTTTTAATGGCAAGATTAGCACTTTAGTCACACATGTCAACTTCAGCACCACAGAGAACAAGAAGCTGATGACTGGTCCATGGCATGACCTGGACAAAGAAGCATTCATTTCAGACAATGAGTGCACCACCCCTTCCTATGTTATACACATCATTCCCCCCCCCCCGCCCCCACCTTGCTCATCCAGTTTTATTGAGAAATAATTGGCATAGAGGATTATAAGTTTAAGGTGTGCCACACAATGATTTGACTTGTACCATGAAATGATACAATGAAATGATACATTGGCAACCCACTCCAGTACTCTTGCCTGGAAAATCCCATGGACAGAGGAGCCTGGTAGGCTGCAGTTGATCGCTAGGAGTCGGACACGACTGAGCAACTTCACTTTCACTTTTCACTTTCATGCATTGGAGAAGGAAATGGCAACCCACTCCAGTATTCTTGCCTGGAGGATCCCAGGGACGAGGGAGCCTGGTGGGCTGCCATCTATGGGGTCGTACAGAGTCAGACACGACTGAAGAAACTTAGCAGCAGCAGCAGCATGAAATGGTTACTGCAAAAGGTTTAGTGAACATTCACCATCTCATGTAACCAAAAAATTAAAGAAATAGAAAAAAGATACTTTTTTTCCCTATGATAAGAACTCTTAGAATCTGCTCTCCTAAAAGCTTTCATATACAATGTACAGCAGTGTTAATTATATTCATTACCTTGTACATTACATTACCTTGTACAGTACATTACCTTGTACTTACTTACCTTTTAACTGAAAGGTTGTACCCTTTCGCTAGTTTCATCCAATTCCCCTCTACCCACTCCCTGCCTCTGGTAACCACACATCTGATCTCTTTTTCTGCGTTTGTTTGCTTTTGAAGTATAACTGACCTACAATGCTGTGTTAGTTTCTGGTATACAATAGTGATTGGATATTTCTATTTCAAAATGATCACCTAGGTTTTGCTCTTGGATTCTTTTTATTTTTATTTACTTCTTTCGTTTTGGCTGTCCTGGGTCTTTGTTGCTGCAAATGGGCTTTCTCTGTCTGCAGCGAGCAGGGGCTACTCTCTGGCTGTGGTGCACAGGCGTTTTCACTGTTGTCTGTGGTGGCTTCTCTCTTGCTGCGGAGCACAGGTTCTAGGCACGTGGGCTTCAGTAGCTGTGGGGCACAGGCTCAGTTGCCCCATGGCATGTGGCATCTTCTTGGCTCAGGAATTGAATCCACGTTCCCTGCACCGGCAGGCAAATTCTTAGTCACTGGACCTCCAGGGAAGACATAGTGCTTGGATTTTTAACATAGAGATCCAAACACAGGCTTTACTTTCATGAAAAATGATTGATTAATTAATGATCCAACAACTATTAGAGAATGTCTGTTATGTACTAAGTCTAAGCAAGTTCTTGGAGATATACATATGGTTAAGAGCCCTACTTTTAGGGACCTCAAAAGCTAGAGGAAAAGTCAACATGTTAACAAACACTTCATATATGATTACATGCCAGCTGTAACAGAGTTCATCATAAGAGGTACTGGCAGTGGAGAGGAAAAGTAAGCATACTGCTAAGTAGACTGACTAGGGGCAACACTCTGGAACCAGTCTCCTGGGATCTGAATCTTAACTCTGCCCTTTGCTAGCTGTGTGACAGATCTGCTTATAAATGAGGCACAACACTAGCACACAACATATAGAGCTATTGCAAGGAAAAAGTGAGATGATATTTGAAAACCAGGATAAGAAATCATGAAGCACTGATAATAATATGTGCTTTGAAAGTGTCTGTTTAATTAATTCTGCTAGAGTTGGAAGTTAGGCACAGAAATCTTCACAGAGGTGATATATTAATTGAATCTTGAGGAATGGGTGGGGATTTGTCATTGTAGATAAGGGGGCTGATCAGATGGGCAGCTTTTGAGGGTGCCATTCTACATGGGGTGCTAAAACATCACTTGAGAATTAAAAGATGGTGCAATTGTATTTATTGGAGCTCCTCCCAGGGAGAGCACTGATTGTAGTCGTAAGGAATGAGATGAAAAGACGGTTGGAGTAGAGGAGGGGACTCCCAAGGGCTACGCTTATATTACAGCAGATGGTCACTAAGTGGCTTCCTGGGAGATGGGTCTGCTTAATTGCTTGATGGTTATTAGGACGAGCTCTTACCCCACAATGCTTTCAGTCTTTTCTCTAGATTACTATTAATTTGACACAGTGCCTCTTGCTAACTTGCCTTGAAACGATGTTATATGGTTCTCCTATGGCAGGGATGCATAAGGGTGGGGCAAGAAACCTCCCAAGAGTAGCAGGCAGTGATGATGGGAGAACAGATGGGACCACAGTGTGAAGGGCCTCAGAGATATGCTAAGAGTCTGGACTTAATTCTTGAGGCAGTGAGTAGCCATTGATGGAATATAAGCTGGGGATGATATAAACAGATTCAAATTTTAGTAAGATGGCTCTGGTTACAAGGGGAGACAAGGAAATACTACGGGAGGCATTGGAAACCATCCAGGAGCTAGAGGATGAGCATCTGAAATAAGTGGGTCATTGTGGATGGAAAGGGATTAGACTCAAAAATAAAGAGAGGACAGCAGCTATAGAACTTGGTGGCCAAAGAGATGCAGAGTGTGGTTATTTTATTATTGTTATTACTATTTGCATATTTATTGTAAAAAATAAAAGATTCCTAAGCATGTCACAGAGTCCTGCCAAATCAAATTTGGGTATATGAATTGGAATCAGGAGCAGCTACCACCATGTCAGAGCAGCCAGGGCACTTGGGTGTTCTGAGGGATGCACACTTCCTGAAAGAATTCAAATCAATGATGGACTATTGTCATTGAGAAATGTAGTTAATTATAAAGGTAATTATTAATAAATGATATGTGTGTGCTTTCAAAGAAGAAATAATCAATGCAGCCTCCTTCAGCACAAAAGATGTCAGTGTACAAACACAAAAGAATGTAATACAAAACTTTGCTCTTTTTTTTTCTTTGCTTCAGTTATGTTAAAGTTTCCTGCAGAATTTTATTTATGTCTGTCACTCTCTATGACTGTTAGTGAGTTCTCTTGTCACCTTCTCTGAAAGGAATTTGACAGAAGTCTACATATCCTTTGAACTTTAAAACCCTTGGCTTTACAGTAGCTTAATTAAGGATTCTTTAGCTTAACTAGGTTATATATATATATCTTTGTTCAATCCTAATTGGGCTCTGAGCCAGTCTCTTAGCATTTCTTGACTAACATTTCTGACATTTTTTTTTTTATTGCCACTTCATTATAATTTCTCCCAGCCTTCCTTTCTTATCCTAAAAGAAGAAGGAATTCTGCCTTCAATAGATTTCATGCAGGAAAGCCTGGAACTTCTTTATCACATAAACTACATAATCCTGCAGGCAACAGAGATTTTTATTAAACTCAAAACACTTATAGAAAACATGTATAATGTCGTGATTAGAGCAATGAAATAACGGCAGGCCTAAAACCCAGTATGTGTAGAGGACTTCTTTGTAGAGGTTTTTCAGTGCTCAGAGGACCAACATGGTGGTGCCACCTGGCTCAGACTGTGAGTGAAGAGCCCACCCTTTTTAAACTGCTGCTCTTCAAGAATGAATCCCACAGGGCAAACTTGCAAAGATAGAAACACTGCTTCAAGCAGCCCCTGCGTTTCAGTAGATCGCAGGAAAATTATCCTCTCACATATTGAAAGCAATAACTTTCATTAAAAAAAAAGATACAGAGGAAAGGCTAATAATGTTTAGTCTGTGCACGTGCTTAGTCGCTCAGTCATGTCTGACTCTGCGATCCCATGGACTGTAGCCCACCCGGCTCCTCGGTCCATGGGATTCTCTAGGCAAGAATACTGGAGTGGGTTGCCATGCCTTCCTCCAGGGGAGCTTCCTGACCTAGGAATCAAACTTAGATCTCCATCACTGCAGACACATTCTTTACCATCGGGCCACCAGGGAAGCCGTAATAATGTTTACTGACCAGCACTTATTGTGTGTGATGTACTTCCCTACTGTGTGTAATGTGTAATTCCCATGGCAAATCTATAAGGTGGATGCTGTTCTTCCTACTTTACAGTTGAGGAAACTGCGGTTTCCAAGGTGTTAATGCACTCAAAATCATCAGTTGGTAAGCAATAGAATCTGGGTTCAATCCTTTGACATGATGCAGAAGCCCTGTTCCTTCTACTGGCCCATCCTGTGTTTTTAATTGAATTTTGCTTTGATTTTTTAGAATTTAGTTTCTAAATATTAAATATTTAATATGTCAATATTAACCACACATACATTTTCAGCATGTGATTATGGGGAATATTCACATTTTAATGACTCCTCTCCTTAAAAAGTTTATTTATAAAAGTTGATTGTATAAGACTTGAAGCAGGTTTCGCAAAGTAAATGGGATACAAAAATGGGGTTAGATTCCAAGACTAACCCCCTGCTAATCTCTAGCCTGGTATCCTAAAGTTAAGGGACCAGTTGGGATAGTAATTAAACCCACTCCAGTACCCTTGCCTGGAAAATTCCATGGGCTACAATCCACGGGGTCACAAAGAGTCGGACAGGACTGAGAGACTTCACTTTCACTTTAAAGAGAACTAGAAAAAAAAAAGTGCTCTGGTTCTGACAGAAGAGGAGTATTTAAGAAAGGACAAAGATGGAAGAGAGTGTCCCCTGCTCCAGGTTGGGTTTCCAGCCTGTTGGGGAAGGTATGATTGTAGCCAATGGGTGGTGTGGAAATTCACTGGATTGCCCCGGCCAGAGCTGACCCAGTCCCTGGGAAACCAGGAAGCGATCTTGTGAGAGTGCAGAGAATCCCTGTGGGCTACAGTCCACAGGTTGCAAAGAGTCGGATACAACTGAAGTGACTTAGCATGAAGGCACAGGCAGCTCAAGGGCGCTGTGAGTCTGGGGTGTGAGTGAGCTGCAGATGGTGGTGGGTATACAGAAGGGTCAGAGTGCTATCGTGGGCTCCCGCCAAGAGTCTGTGGTGACTGCACTGGGATGACTGGAGGAAGGTGGTCCCTGGACTCAGGCCAGGGACGTGGTGTCATCAAAGGATTGACTGTGAGTAGTGAGGTAGAATAGCCCTGGATGTCTCACACAGACCCACAACACTGTTGAAGCAACAACAGTAGTAGCAATAATAAAGAGCACACAGAACCAGGACAGAGAGCCACTTCTTTCAATATCCCTTTTACTGACAAAGCATCACAACATGCTCACTGTGAAAGGAGAAATGCTGACAGTCTAGCTGATAGTGAGGAGTGAATCCGGACCTCTGAGGCAATAAATTGATAGGTAGCCCCTTTCTAATCAGGGGAGGACATTCTTGTTCTCAACCCATCACCTGGGTTGGCCAAAAAGTTCTTCTGAGTTTTTTCCATAGCATCTCAATTTCCTCCTTATCCATGTATACAGTCAACTTTTTCCTCAGTGAAAAGCCAGTGAAGAAAAAGCAAATAAATTTAAATAATTTTTACTAATTGTAAATGGCTGATTATATATCATCATCCCCAAATGTGTCAGTTTTTTTTCTCTTTCTTTTTTTCTTTTTTTACTGCTATGTTGCCAGCACAGCACCTGGCATTTGGTAGGTTTCAATCAATGTTCATTGAATGAATGAGTCCTAGAAATATTTACATGTGTAAAGAAGAGGTATTAACAAATACTGATAATTGTTAAGTGGTAGAAATTTAGATAGTGAAAATGAGTGAAGTGAGAAAGGATGTATTGTAGGACATATAGCATTGGTAAGGAGTGATTTTTGGACAAGTAAGTAAATGATCTGTTTCATTCATAGCTGGAGGATGGGCACTGGGTAAATGTCCTACCTATAGCCTCCTCCCTTCTTCAGTTTTGAAATTACAGATTCACTAGACCCTCTAAATAGCTTCATTAAGTGTTTCTAAATAGGGAGAGGAGATAGATGGTGCCTCTGCACTTGGGGTTGTAAGCAGGAGCAGTAGGAATTATTTTCTTGATTAGGATTAATTTTAATTGGAGAATTGTCCTCATTAGCAGAAATGAACAAGTGTTTTATTGAAGATGTGTGAAAAATCTAGTTCATATTGATAGTTTTTGCTTTTTTTTCTCCTTGTCACTTAAAAGTGATTTAAATTTTGTTATTGCCAAGGGAATCAGCAAGCCTCAGATGTATCATCTATTTAAGTGTCTGTCTATTTATTAATTTATTTATGATACTCCACCTTTTTCAAAAAGTGATTTAAAGCAAACATAATTAAACCACATAAAAGATTAATTAAAAGTCCAGAAAGAAGGATTAGAAACACATAAAAGAAGGGGAAAAAAAATCTATAACCCAAATTAGAATAATACGGTTACTGTGGAGAATGAAATTGTAGGATGCTATATACTGGATGCCTAAAATACTTGTTTAGTTAGAAAAATAATTGATTTGAGATCTAAATATCCAGAATCAGCCTCTCACTTTGCCATATGCTAGCTCAATGGCCTTGGCAATCTCTTTCTATACTCTCAATTTTTTCATCTGTAAAACAAAGGTAGTATTGATGTTACTATGATGATTATGAGTTTTCATATGTGTACATGTTTTGCAAAGACACTTACACATCTGAAATGTTACTATGAGAGAAACAATAGCCATATGCTCACCATATTAAATATGTGAGTAATAAAACAGGCATTAATCAGGGAGAGATTTGGGGCTTCCTTGGTGACTCAGCAGTATAGAATCCATCTGCCAATGCTGGAGACATAGGTTCAATCCCTGGGCCAGGAAGATCACCTGGAGAAGAGAATGGCAACCCGCTCCAGGATTATTGCCTGGGAATTCTGTCTGGGGTCTCATCTCTTCTTTCTCCTTGTGGCCTCCCTGTGTGGTTACAGCAACACTTGTGCTCAAGGCTCAGGGCCTCTGTCTAGGATTCCTACCTGCCCACCAAATATCCAGCTAAGACAGTTCCTTCGGCATGTCTCACAGGCAGCTCAGATTCAACATTTATCAAACTCATTATTTTAATCTTCAAACTTCCTCTCCAACAAAACTGACCTCAGTAGTAAAATCCAGCACCTGGGGACTTATTCTTGACATTCCCCTGTTCCTCACTTGTCCCTCATTTCCAGTCAATTATCAAGTTTTATTCATTTTATTCTTTCCCCTGAACATCTCTCAATTCAGTCTCCTCTCTCCGTTCTCACTCCTGCTACCACAGTTCAAGTCACCATCACTCTTCACCTTGATTATGTTTACTGGGTCATCAAACTACAACTCTAGGCTTCCTCATTCCTGTCCAGTATTCAGCCCAGAGGATTATTCTAAAACCCAGATCTGGTTCTCCTATCCATCCTTCAGTCACAGTATGGAAGTCACTTGTTTCAAAAAGACTTGTCTGTTTGTCTGTGGATTAGATAGGAAAAGTGTGATTCATTAATGGGAAGTATTTTTTAAAAACATTAAAATGGATTCTACCTAAAAAAGGAATGTGCTAAAGCCCTCTTTAGGTGTCAGACTTGTTGAAAATACAAACGGAACTTATATCAGAGTGGGTGAAAGTTATTAAATATCCTACAAAATAAATATTCTTGAAACCACAGAGGAATCATGCTGCTTTTCTAGCTCTGAATTCTAATTCCATCTCCACCTCTTTAAGCCCATCTTAAACTTTCACTATTTCAACATAGAACCATCAAATCACTTGCCACCATCACTGAGGAGAATCTCTTGACCACTGGTAAGTTGTTACCAGATTATTCTGTCTTCTTCCTCCTTGCTTGCTTTCAGTGTGCAGTTGTTTTTTTTTAAAGTTATTTTACACGGTATGATAAATCTCTATTTCAGGCCTGAAGCCTTGATTACATCTCTCAGTTCTTATCTCTCAGTTCTTTCCAACTCTTTCAGGGAGTCCCACTGTCTTCTGAATCAAATATAGTCTTCTAATAATAGCCTTGAAAGTTTTCAATCACATAGGCTCCTTCTCCTGGCCAGCTCTTATAGAGTTGTAAATCAGCTGTGGCAGTCTACCTCTCCATGGCTCTCCTTCTCTTCTAAGTCCCCAAAATACAAAAAAACAGCCTTAAATCAGCAGTGCTAGCATTAATCTGTATCAGAATCATTTGTGGGGTTTACCTACTCAAAGAAACGTCTTCCTATTGAACATTTTTCTTTTGCAACCTACAGTAGTATTCTCCAACACCTTAACAATACCCTTAATGCATTACAGAATCATATTTATTTGAATACACTCTTCATGTTGGTCATATTTTCCCGCCTTAGAAAATCCTTTAGAATAGGAATAATTTCTCTGTCTATTTCTACATACTGTGTAATTCTAAGTGCTTAGAAATGGCACTATTTGCTCCATGGGGCTTCAGTAAATATTTGCTGATTTAGTGATTAATCTATGTGTTTGTAACTGATTGAGGATTGTATGTGGGAAGAAGGAGATATCGAGATTCTTCTCCAAGTGCTAGTTGTTGTTTAGGAATGGAGTGCAAATATAATTGAATTTGTGTTATAAAGATTTTGAATATATTCAAATCCTTGGAAGCTACATCTCATAAAACCTAAGAAAAGGGAGTTTAGACATAAATTAGTATTAAGAAATAAATGTCAGTTATGACTGATTATATCCATTTGAAATATTTAAAGAATATCTTTATATATTAGAAATACAAAGAAATATTTGGAACTTTTTCATCATTGGTCACACCAATTTTTGATACAAAGAGGGACTTTATGATATTGGTCACATGATGGCCTTTAAAAATTGTAAACGATTTGGGGCCAATTCTGATAAAACTTCTTGAAACAATCACCCTGAGCTACTCACTCATGACGCTTTGTAGAAATTTAATGGCTTTCATCATTTCAGTTTTTCAAAAATTTCTAGTCACTCTATAAAGACATATTGTGGTGGGTAGAATTCTGATGTCCACTCCAGATTCCCACCTCTGGCTTTTCAATCAAACAGTAAGTAGGTGCTATTGTGAAGGCACTTTCCAATGGAATTAAGGTCACCTGTTAGCTGATCTCGGCGAAGGCAATGGCACCCCACTCCAGTGTTCTTGCCTGGAGAATCCCAGGGATGGGGAAGCCTGGTGGGCTGCCATCTATGGGATCGCACAGAGTTGGACACGACTGAAGCGACTTAGCAGCAGCAGCAGCAGTTAGCTGATCTTAAGAGAATTGTTCCAGGGAGGCCCAATGTAATCATGTGAACCTTTAAAAATAGAAAAAGGAGGAAGAAGAGAGAGTAAGCCAGAGAGAGATAAAGCAGAGCAGGAATTCAGAGAGATTCTAAGCATGTGAAGAATTCTACTCACTGTTTTCACTTTTGAGGTGTAGGGGGTTAAGGGTAAAGTATGGAGGAGGCCTCTAGTGACTTCTCACTCAAAGTGAGAGGAGGCTCAGAGTGGCTTCTAGCTCACTGCCAGCAAGGAAACCAGGTACTTCAGTCCTACAACCCCAAGGAACTGCATTCTGCTCACCTCCAGAATCAGCACAGAAGCTTATTTTTTCCAGAGCATCCCAATAAGAGACTAGCCAGCCAACATTTTGATTTTGGCCTTGTGAAACCTGGGGTAGAGAAATCAGCCATGCCAACACAGACGTCTAACTTCATAACTATGAGACAATAGATGGTTGTTAATTTAAGCTGCTAAATTTGTAGTAAATTGTTAGAGCAGCTGTAGAATACTAATATGCATATCAAAGACAAACAAAAATTATTGCACTATTTCCTGATTGTAGGAGAAATTTTAACTTATTTTGGATGGGGCCCTTCCAGGGACCATCCTAAAATTCACAGTGCTCTATGGGTGACTGCTTTAAAGTTTGCTTCAAAACACTGTGATAGAGCAAAACATGGCTTATAATTCAAGATCACCCTGGGCCTCCCTGGAGAATACAGGCTCCATTCTCTTAAGATCAGCTGATATGTGATCTTAATTTCATTGGAAAGTGCCTTCACAATAGCACCTACTTACTGTTTGATTGAATATCCAGAGGTGAGAATCTTGAGTGGACATCTTCAGAATTACACCTACCATAATATGTCTTTAGTGGGTAACTGGAAATTTTTGAAAAACTGGAGTGATAAAAGCCACTGCTGCTGCTGCTGCTGCTAAGTTGCTTCAGTCGTGTCCAACTCTGTGTGATCCCATAGACCGCAGCCCACCAGGCTCCCCCATCCTTGGGGTTCTCCAGGCAAGAACACTGGAGTGGGTTGCCATTTCCTTCTCCAATGCATGAAAGTGAAAAGTGAAAGTCAAGTCGCTTAGTTGTATCTGACTTTTAGCGACCCCATGGACTGCAGCCTACCAGGCTCCTCCACCCATGGGATTTTCCAGGCAAGAGTACTGGAGTGGGGTACCATTGTCTTCTCCGGATAAAAGCCATTAAATTTCTATAAAGCCTAACAAATGAGTAGCTCAGAGTGATTATTTCATTTAGAAAGATTTGTGCAAATTAAAACTGATAAGACCTTATTTTGATGGAAGTTGCCCCTGTAGAACATTATTTGTAATGCACTATTTATGGTGGTATTCAAATTCTACCTCAGCAGTAAAATGACCATGGGTTACATATTTATGTGATAGGACCTGAAAAAGAGTCAAATGGAATTTTCCTATCCTGAGAAAAACATTTTTTTCGTTAGCTTGTCTGAAAATTTAACCTTTAGAAATCAGGTATTAAATAGAGTTGTTACAACGTTACCTTAAAGAAGTAATATTTCATCAAAATGCCTTTGTAGAGCTTGTCATAGTTTGTTGCTGTTCTTCAGTCACTAAGTTGGTCTGATTCCTTGTCTACATGTCTGACCCCGTGAACTACAGCACACCAGGCTTCCCTGTCCTTTACTATCTGGCATTTGCTCAAACTCACATCCACTGGGTCAGTGATGCTGTCTAACCATTTCATCCTCTGTTGTTCCCTTTCTCCTCCCACCTTCAATCTTTCCCAGCAACAGGGTCTTTTCCAATGAGTCAGCTCTTCAAATCAGGTGGCCAAAGTATGGAGCTTCAGCTTCAGCATCAGTCCTTCCAATGCATATTCAGGGTTGATTTCCTTTAGGATTGATTGCTTTGATTTCCTTGTTGTCATAGTTTACAAAGCACTTTTACATATATTACCTAATTACCTCATTATGGCAATTTTATGAGATGGATGGGGTGAGTGGGGTAGATAATTTTTCCCTCACAGCACTTTTTAATCTCCATCTTGTTACCAGCACCTTTATTTCCTTAAGAGGAATTGCCTTCTTCCCTGCTGGCTGCTCTGGGTTAGGACCCTGAATCAGGTATGTGGCTCTCTGCCAGCCAAGTAGGCATGAGATACCTTCGTGTCCCCACATGATATTTCTTCCTTTCTGGAATATACTGATTGAAAGCAGTTGATACTCATGCTAATGAAGGCACAGACCTGCCACTCTGCTGTACCCAGAGATGGAGCTGCCCTGGGGTGCTCAGCTCCAGCCCCCAGGGGCTTCCTTCAATCTTCTGGCTTTCTAGCTTGGATCTTCAGATCCAAAGATCTTTGAGCTTTTTTTTTTTTTAAGATTTTTTTTTTCAACGTGGACCATTTTTTAAGTCTTTATTGAATTTGTTACAATATTGCTTCTGTTTCATGTTTTGTTTTTTTTGGTGGGATCTCAGCTCCCTAACTAGGGATTGAACCCTCACCCCCTGTACTGGGAGGTGAAGTATCCACCTTGGGCCACCAGAAAAGTCCCCTGGGAGCTCTTAGTATCCTTTCAGTAATTCCCTTTTGCTCAGCATTTCCAGAGCTGGTCAAACTGCCCTTGTCTTGTATGTCGTGCTCTCCCTACCTTAAAATGATTTTGAAGGCTATTCAGTGTTATATAAAGAGCACTAGACTGGAAGTTAGAAGATCCAGACTCTAGCACTGACTTTCCATTTAATTAGCTACAGATGAAGCTGTTTCTGGGGCGGGGGAACCACAAAACTACCCAAAATGCTAAAAATTAGGCTAAAATACCTTCTCAGTTTCTTACAGGCTGAGATAATCAGGCTGTTGGGAGCACTAAAAGCAAGGAAAAGAAATTCTGCTAAATTAAACCCAACAAACATTTATTTAAGACCAATTTAAAAAACATTTAGAAAGAGGAGATAGGAAGAGAGAAAGACTTTGGAAGAAAACAGGATACACTCTTTGATAAGAGGTTTAGCTCTGGAACAAAAGAAGGACTTCTGACCCTGGGGTTTGCAAAATGGGTGCTAAGCTATAGGATTAACATGGCAAGTCTTCTCAGTGGCCCTTCATAATAATTTCTAGGGAGACAATTTCTGAGTACTTGTCTATTTCTAAATAGACAATTTCTATCTATATTAAACTCGATGCAAGTTTCATAACATAAAATTTGAATATATTTGAAGATAAAATATGTTTCAAAGATAATTTATTATTGTGACTAAATCTTAGAATGTTACTGTAGGTGTCCTGGCTGTCTATTACTGAACACACCAGTGGGAGAGTTTGAAAATTACTAAACATGGAAAACAAAGGAGAAAGTTAATTATCAAATGTCTGTGGGCATGGCTTAGGCAACATTGGCTATCTGCCCAGTTTAAGAAGGAAGGAGAATGCATTAAGTAGAAGAAAAGAATAAATGGTTAAATACAGTTCTGATTGTCAGAAAGGAGTAGAAGTACATGCCATAAATAAATTCAAATCATCTTAGCACCAAGTGTCATCTAAGTGTTTTCTGCTGCTTTGGACTTCTTATCTTTCATTTTGACATCACTGAATGTTTTGTTTTTGAATAAAAAATAGTTTCCTTTTGTATTAGTAAGAAATACATACTCAGGGAGCAATGAATTGTTGAAAGAAGTTATTTCTCCTCCACTTTTCCAATTTTGCCCTCAATGAGAAGATGGTCATTATTTGGCTATGTGGGATTTTGGTTATCCTTGTTTCTGAACTCTTTATTCTAATTGTTTGACAGTTGATTTTATAAGATTTTTATATCATTGTCAAATGTGATATTTGTCAATTGTCATATTTGTCAATTGTGATATTTGTTCTTCCCTTCTGATGTTTCTGTCTTTTTAGTTTATTTTTTTTCTTTTGTAGAAACTTCAGTGTAAGTAATTGCTGGGCACAGCTATAGTCTTTTCTTTAGCTGGAATCTTAATATTTTGTGATATAGCATATTTATGGTAGGAAATGTACTGATTTGAGAAGTTGTCTCTATTTTTCCTTGATTTAGAAAACATTAAAAAAGATGGGAAATTTCTGTTGCTTAATTTGTTAGAATTCTACCATAAAGCTATCCACGCCTAGTAGTTCCAGTGGTCATGTTTATCTGTGGTTTTAATTCCTTCTGTAGAGATGGTCCATGCCAGATTTTATTCTTGGAGCTATTTTTGAGAAAGTTCTTATTTTAAGTTGCTTACAAATTTATTAATTTACATTTGTTCTTATAAAAAATCTTCACATAGTTTCCCTTTTCATTCTCAATTTTCTTTCTTTGTGCTTTTGAAAAAAAAAAGTATTGTGCTTACTCATTTTTTTTAAGGCATTTTTTATAACTTTTTATTGGAGGAAAATGCCAAACATATACAAATGTAGAAAAAATGGTTACTAATCCAACATATCTGTCATTCAGGCTCAACAATTATCAACATAAGCCATCTTTTTTCATTCATACCTCTATCCAGATCCCCTTACCATGCCCCCCAGATTATTTTAAGCAAATTCTAGACATCACATCAGGTCAAATATAAATATTTATATAAATATTTCAGTTTATATTTCTAAACAATATTTACATTGAAAAGTACATAGCAACAATACTGTTATACTTAAATATTGATGTAAGAATTTATTACTGTCAGATATTAATAATGTTCATGTTTGCATATTATCTCAAATGCACGTGTACACACATACTTCTTTTTTTTAATTTAAATTTATTTATTTTAATTGGAGGCTAATTACTTTACAATATTGTATTGGTTTCGCCATATATCAACATGAATCTGCCATGGGTGTACACATGTTCCCCATGCTGAACCCCCCTCCCACCTCCCTCCCCATACCATACTTCTGGGTCATCCCAGTGTACCAGCCCCAAGCATCCTGTATCCTGCATCGAACCTGGACTGGCGTTTCATTTCTTATATATATTATACAGGTTTAAATGCCATTCTCCCCAATCATCCCACCCTCCCCCTCTCCCACAGAGTCCAAAAGACTGTTCTATATACCTGTGTCTCTTTTGCTATCTCACATACAGGGTTATCATTACCATCTTTCTAAATTCCATATATATGCGTCAGTATACTGTATTGGTGTTACTCTGTATAATAGGCTCCAGTTTCATCCACCTCATTAGAACTGATTCAAATGTATTCTTTTTAATGGCTGAGTAATATTCCAATGTGTATATGTACCACAGCTTTCTTATCCATTCATCTGCTGATGGACATCTAGGTTGCTTCCATGTTCTGGCTATAATAAACAGTGCTGCGATGAACATTGGGGTACACGTGTCTCTTTCAATTCTGGTTTCCTCAGTGTGTATGCCCAGAAGTGGGATTGCTGGGTCATAAGGCAGTTCTATTTCCAGTTTTTTAAAGAATCTCCACACTGTTTTCCATAGTGGCTGTACTAGTTTGCATTCCCACCAACAGTGTAAAAGTGTTCCCTTTTCTCCACACCCTCTCCAGCATTTATTGCTTGTAGACTTTTGGATCACAGCCATTCTGACTGGTGTGAAATGGTACCTCCTTGTGGTTTTGATTTGCATATCTCTGATAATGAGTGATGTTGAGCATCTTTTCATGTGTTTGTTAGCCATCTGTATGTCTTCTTTGGAGAAATGTCTATTTAGTTCTTTGCCCCTTTTTTGATTGGGTCGTTTATATTTCTGGAATTGAGCTGCATAAGTTGCTTGTATATTTTTGAGATTAGTTGTTTGTCAGTTGCTTCATTTGCTATTATTTTCTCCCATTCTGAAGGCTCTCTTTTCACCTTGCTTATAGTTTCCTTTGTTGTGCAGAAGCTTTTAATTTTAATTAGGTCCATTTATTTATTTTTGCTTTTATTTCCAATATTCTTGGGAGTGAGTCGTAGAGGATCCTGCTGTGATTTATGTCGGAGAGTGTTTTGCCTATGTTCTCCTCTAGGAGTATTATAGTTTCTGGTCTTACGTTTAGATCTTAATCCATTTTGAGTTCATTTTTGTGTATGGTGTTAGAAAGTATTCTAGTTTCATTCTTTTACAAGTGGTTGACCAGTTTTCCCAGCACTACTTGTTAAAGAGATTGTCTTTAATCCACTGTATATTCTTGCCTCCTTTGTCAAAGATAACGTGTCCATAGGTGCATGGATTTATCTCTGGGCTTTCTATATTGTTCCATTGATCTATATTTCTGTCTTTGTGCCAGTACCATACTGTCTTGATGACTGTGGCTTTGTAGTAGAGCTTGAAGTCAGTTCCATTCTTCTTTCTCAAGATTGCTTTGGCTATTTGAGTTTTATTGTATTTCCATCAAATTGTGAAATTATTTGTTCTAGCTCTGTGAAAAATACCGTTGGAAGCTTGATAGGGATTGCATTGAATCTATAGATTGCTTTGCGCAGTATACTCATTTTCACTATATTGATTCTTCCAATCCATGAACATGGTATATTTCTCCATCTATTAGTGTCCTCTTTGATTTCTTTCATCAGTGTTTTATAGTTTTCTATATATAGGTCTTTAGTTTCTTTAGGTAGATATATTCCTAAGTATTTTATTCTTTTCGTCACAATGGTGAATGGAATTGTTTCCTTAATTTCTCTATTTTCTCATTATTAATGTATAGGAATGCAAGGGATTTCTGTGTGTTGATTTTATATCCTGCAACTTTACTATATTCATTGATTAGCTCTAGTAATTTTCTGGTGGAGTCTTTAGGGTTTTCTATGTAGAGGATCATGTCATCGGCAAACAGTGAGAGTTTTACTTCTTCTTTTCCCATTTGGATTCCTTTTATTTCTTTTTCTGCTCTGATTGCTGTGGCCAAAACTTCCAAAACTATGTTGAATAGTAGTGGTGAAAGTGGGCACCCTTGTCTTGTTCCTGACTTTAGGGGAAATGCATTCAATTTTTCACCATTGAGGATAATGTTTGCTGTGGGTTTGTCATATATAGTTTTTATTATGTTGAGGTATGTTCCTTCTATTCCTGCTTTCTGGAGAGTTTTTTTTCTTTATCATAAATGGATGTAGAATTTTGTCAAAGGCATTCTCTGCATCTATTGAGATAATCATATGGCTTTTATTTTTCAATTTGTTAATGTGGTGAATTACATTGATTGATTGATTGAAGAATCCTTGCATCCCTGGGATTAAGCCCACTTGGTCATGGTGTATGATCTTTTTAATGTGTTGCTGGATTCTGATTGCTAGAATTTTGTTAAGGATTTTTGCATCTATGTTCATCAGTAATATTGGCCTATAGTTTTCTTTTTTTGTGGCATCTTTGTCAGGTTTTGGTATTAGGGTGATGGTGGCCTCATAGAATGAGTTTGGAAGTTTACCTTCCTCTGCAATTTTCTGGAAGAGTTTGAGTAGGATAGGTGTTAGCTCTTCTCTAAATTTTCGGTAGAATTCAGCTGTGAAGGCGTCTGGACCTGGACTTTTGTTTGCTGGAAGATTTCTGATTACAGTTTAAATTTACGTGCTTGTGATGGGTCTGTTAAGATTTTCTATTTCTTCCTGGTTCAGTTTTGGAAAGTTGTACTTTTCTAAGAATTTGTCCATTTCTTCCACGTTGTCCATTTTATGGGCATATAATTGCTGATAGTAGTCTCTTATGATCCTTTGTATTTCTGTGTTGTCTGTTGTGATCTCTCCATTTTCATTTCTGATTTTATTAATTTGATTTTTTTCCCTTTGTTTCTTGATGAGTTTGTCAACTTTTGGCTTTGTTGATTTTTGCTATGGTCTCTTTTGTTTCTTTTGCATTTATTTCTGCCCTAATTTTTAAGATTTCTTTCCTTCTACTAACCCTGGGGTTCTTCATTTCTTCCTTTTCTAGTTGCTTTAGGTGTAGAGTTAGGTTATTTATTTGACTTTTTTCTTGTTTCTTGAGGTATGCCTGTATTGCTATGAACTTTCCCCCTTAGCACTGCTTTTACAGTGTCCCACAGGTTTGGGTTGTTGTGTTTTCATTTTCATTTGTTTCTATGCATATTTTGATTTCTTTTTTGATTTCTTCTGTGATTTGTTGGTTATTCAGCAGTGTGTTGTTCAGCCTCCATATGCTGGAACTTTTAATAGTTTTCTCCTATAATTGAGATCTAATCTTACCACATTGTGGTCAGAAAAGATGCTTGGAATGATTTCAACTTTTTTGAATTTACCAAGGCTAGATTTATGTCCCAAGATGTGATCTATCCTGGAGAAGGTTCCGTGTGCGCTTGAGAAGAAGGTGAAATTCATTGTTTTGGGGTGAAATGTCCTATAGATATTAATTAGGTCTAACTGGTCTATTGTATTGTTTAAAGTTTGTGTTTCCTTGTTAATTTTCTGTTTAGTTGATCTATCCATAGGTGTGAATGGGGTATTAAAGTCTCCCACTATTATTGTGTTATTGTTAATTTCCCCTTTCATACTTGTTAGCATTTGTCTTACATATTATGGTGCTCCTATGTTGGGTGCATATGTATTTATAATTGTTATATCTTCTTGGACTGATCCTTTGATCATTATGTAGTGTCCTTCTTTGTCTCTTTTCACAGCCTTTGTTTTAAAGTCTATTTTATCGGATATGAGTATTGCTACTCCTGCTTTCTTTTGGTCTCTATTTGCATGGAATATCTTTTTCCAGCCCTTCACTTTCAGTCTGTATGTGTCCCGTGTTTTGAGGTGGGTCTCTTGTAAACAACATATATAGGGGTCTTGTTTTTGTATCCATTCAGCCAGTCTTTGTCTTTTGGTTGAGGCATTCAACCCATTTATGTTTAAGGTAATTATTGATAAGTATGATCCCATTGCCATTTACTTTATTGTTTGGGGTTTGAGTTTATACACCCTTTGTGTTTCCTGTCTAGAGAATATCCTTTAGAATTTGTTGGAGAGCTGGTTTGGTGGTGCTGAATTCTCTCAGCTTTTACTTGTCTGTAAAGCTTTTTATTTCTCCTTCATATCTGAATGAGATCCTTGCTGGGTACAGTAATCTGGGCTGTAGGTTATTTTCTTTCATCACTTTAAGTATGTCTTGTCAATCCCTCCTGGCCTGAAGAATTTCTATTGACAGATCAGCTGTTATCCTTATGGGAATCCCCTTGTGTGTTATTTGTTGTTTTTCCCTTGCTGCTTTTAATATTTGTTCTTTGTGTTTGATCTTTGTTAATTTGATTAATATATGTCTCGGGGTGTTTCACCTTGGGTTTATCCTGTTTGGGACTCTCTGGGTTTCTTGGACTTGGGTGATTATTTCCTTTCCCATTTTAGGGAAGTTTTCAACTATTATCTCCTCAAGTATTTTCTCATGGTCTTTCTTTTTGTCTTCTTCTTCTGGGACTCCTATGATTTGAGTGTTGGGGCATTTAATATTGTCCTGGAGGTCTCTGAGATTGTCCTCATTTCTTTTAATTCGTTTTTCTTTTTTCCTCTTTGATTCATTTATTTCTACCATTTTATCTTCTACTTCACTAATCCTATCTTCTGCCTCTATTATCCTACTATTTGTTGCCTCCAGAGTGTTTTTGATCTCATTTATTGCATTATTCATTGTATATTGACTCTTTTTTATTTCTTCTAGGTCCTTGTTAAACCTTTCTTGCATCTTCTCAATCCTTGTCTCCAGGCTGTTTATTTGTGATTCCAATTTGATTTCAAGATTTTGGATCATTTTCACTGTCATTATTTGGAATTCTTTATCAGGTAGATTCCCTATCTCTTCCTCTTTTGTTTGGTTTGGTGGGCATTTATCCTGTTCCTTTATCTGCTGGGTATTCCTCTGTCTCTTCATCTTGTTTATATTGCTGAGTTTGGGGTGGCCTTTCTGTATTCTGGCAGTTTGTGGAGTTCTCTTTATTGTGGAGTTTCCTCACTGTGGGTGAGGTTGTATGGGTGGCTTGTTAAGGTTTCTTGGTTAGGGAAGCTTGTGTTGGTGTTCTGGTGGGTGGAGCTGGATTTCTTCTCTCTGGAGTGCAATGATGTGTCCAGTAATGAGTTATGAGATTTCAGTGGGTTTGGAGTAACTTAGGGCAGCCTGTATATTGAAGCTCAGGGCTGTGTTCCTGTGTTGCTGGAGAATTTGCATGGTATGTCTTGCTCTGGAACTTGTTGGCCCTTGGGTGGTGCTTGGTTTCAGTGTAGGTATGGAGGCGTTTGATGAGCTCCTGTTGATTAATGTTCCCTGGAGTCAGGAGTTTTCTGGTGTTCTCAGGATTTGGATTTAAGCCTCCTGCTTCTGGTCTTCAGTGTTATTTTTACAGTAGTCTCAAAACTTCTCCTTCTATACAGCACCATTGATAAAACATCTAGGTTAAAGATGAAAAGTTTCTCCACAGTGAGGGACACCCAGAGAGGTTCACAGAGTTACATGGAGAAGAGAAGAGGGAGGAGGGAGTTAGAGGTAACCTGAATGAGATGAGGTAGAATCAAAAGAGGAGAGAGCAAGCTAGCCAGTAATCACTTCCTTGTGTGTGCTCCACAGTCTGGATCACTCAGAGATGTTCATGGAGTTATATGGAGAAGAGAAGAGGGAGGAAGGACACAAAGGTGGCCAGGAGGATAAAAGGGGGGAATCAAAAGGAGTGAGACAGATCCAGCCAGTAATCAGTTCCCTAAGTGTTCTCCACTGTTTTAGCTTCTGTTTGCTGGTCTCTTCAGTGTCTGATTTCTGCCTTCACACAAGGTGGGTGGTGGTGGACACTTTTTTTAGGCTCACTTGTTCATCATGCTGTGGGGAGGGAGGGACTCTGCAAACAAATAACACTGGCGTCTGTGGGGAGTGCTTGCAGTGTCTCAGCCAAACTTGCCCCTGCTCACAGTGCATGTGCCCTCCCTGCCCACAGTGCTCAGGCTCTATGTTGCTCTGCTGGGAACCGTCGGAGGCCGGCCCTGGACTTCATGCACCTCCCAGGTCTAAGCCGCTCAGGTTCAGGCACTCAGGTAGTCCTCAGAGGCACAGACTTGGTTGGGCCTCCATTTTGTGCCCTTCCCAGGTCTGAGCAGCTCAGGTGATGAGGTGTTTGGCAAGCATGGTGGCTGCGACTTACCGCCTCCTTGATCCCTGCCACTCGATTTTCTGGGTGTACAACTGGCACACCTTCTCAGGCGGATGTTGACTGTCCAGAACCCCAAGAAGTCTTACTTAGCAAAGAAGTCTGCTTGCAGTTTGGTAGATAATGTCTCTCTGGGGCTGCGATTGCCCCCTTCTAGCTCTGGCTGCCTATCACTGGAGCGGGATGGTCTGCAGCTGGCTAGTTCTGTTCAGTCCTTTGTTCTGTGCGCGGGCCTGGCCGCGGTAGCTATCCCACAGTCTGGTTTGCTAGCCCAAGTTAGTTTGCTCAGATTGCCCTCGGGGCATTCAGGCCCGGTCCTTACTCTAAGCAATGCAGCCCGCGCCTCCCTGCCCAGTCCCCGCTTGCTAGTGGCGGGTGCAGGTGTCTGCGCTGCTTCTCCACTGGGGGAGTTACCGTTGGGCTCGCAATCTGTGGGATTCAATTATTTATTTATTTTCCCTCCCTGTTATGTTGCTCTCTGTGCTTCCAAGGCTCGCCACAGACTCAGCAGTGAGAGTGTTTCCTGGTGTTCGGAAACTTCTCTTTTTTAAAGACTCCCTTTCCGGGACAGAGCTCCATCCCTACCTCTTTTGTCTCTTTTTTTGTCTTTTATATTTTTTCCTTGGAGAAGGAAATGGCAAAGCACTCCAGTGTTCTTGCCTGGAGAATCTCGGGGAGACGGAGCATGGTGGGCTGCCGTCTATGGGGTCGCACAGAGTCGGACACGACTGAAGTGACTTAGCAGCATATTTTTTCCTACCTCCTTTCGAAGACAATGGGCTGCTTTCCTGGGTGCCTGATGTCCTCTGCTGGCATTCAGAAGTTGTTTTATGGAATTTACTCAGCGTTTAAATACTCTTTTGATGAATTTGTGGGGGAGAAAGTGGTCTCCCCGTCTTATTGCTCCACCATGTTAGGACCACCCTTTCACACACACTTCTTGAATTAGGATTCAAATAAATTTATTGCAATTGTTTGAATATATGTTAAATCTTTAATCTACAGATTCTCTCTCTTCCTTTTCTTTTTCTGCAGCTTGTTCATTAAACAGCCTACATGATTTGTCTGATAGAGTATCTCACATTTTAAATTTTGCTGACTATGTTCTCATTTCACATTTCTCTGTCCCTTTAAATCCTGTAAGTTGTAGTAAGACCTACAAGCTTGAACAGACTCAGTTTTTTTTATTTATTAAGTTTTGGCAAGCCTATTTCAGAGTGTGTGTTCTTCCATCAGTACTGGCTCATCTCTTTTTAAAAATTTATTTACTTAAAATTGAAAGATAACTACAATAGTTTGTTGGTTTCTGCCGTACATCAGCATGGACCTTCTCTTTACGTGATGTTATCAGTTGCTGATCACAGTTGGTGATTCCTGTATAATCTAATTCCCATAGGCTCTGAGGTTATATCCTAAAGGACAAGCAGAATAAGTATTTGATGCTTCCTCTTTGTTTGGTAGTTTTCAAAATAATGAATTTGTAAATGTGATTAATGAGTTTTTAAAAATATCATTGTAAGTTCATAGATTTAAACATATTTGTGTTTCAATTGATTGCAGTTGTTATTATTGATGTTCCAATTGACCCATCTTTAACCAGAGGGAGGGATTCTACATCTTCACATGACCCTGGTACATGTCCTCATCTTACACATTTTCTGCCCCTTACTTGGAATCAGCCACTTGTTCAGGAAATCCTGGTTAGTGAGAAACACACATAAGGATCACAGTCTTGGTGGTAGGGATGTTCTCAGGTACTGCGTTGGTGATTATTTCCAGGGTCCTCCAGTGTTCTTGCCTGGAGAATCCCAGGGATGGGGGAGCCTGGTGGGCTGCCGTCTATGGGGTCACACGGAGTCGGACATGACTGACGTGACTTAGCAGTAGCAGTTAGTGGCAAGAACTAGAAAATGTTTTTTAAAATAAATAAATTTATATTAAATAAAATAAGCCTAAATTTGAGTAAATTCAAAATAAATAAAATAAATTCATCATGAGTTTATAATGATACTTTGAAGTTAAAATTTAAGTACTTACTTGGTTTCAAAATCAAAACTCAAAAAAGAGATTAAAGGAGAAAAAGTCAGTCTATAGCTACATTTCTTATAATCATTATTTATCCTTAATTTTGGCTTCCCAGGTGGCTCAGTGGTAAAGAATCCACCTGCCAATGCAGGAGATGCAGGTTTGATCCCTGGGTCAGGAAGATCGACTGGAGAAGGAAATGGCAACCCATTCTAGTATTCTTGTCTGGGAAATCCCAGGGACAGAGGATCCTGGCAGGCTACAGTCGTTGAGGTTGCAGAAGAGTTGGACACAATTTAATGACTAAACAACAACAAGCATTAATTTTACAGATTTTAACAGATATTATCAAAGTCTGATGTTTTCCATAGAAGTGATTTGGCTTTTTTGCCTGGATACCCAGACAGGTGTGTTTGTTTGTTTTTTTCCTTCTGGTTTTCTGCCTGTGTGTCTTTCTGACTGTTTTGTTAGAATGTCTTGATGTTGGTCATCTGGGCCAATCTTCAAAGACATGTGGTGGCTGTTTAAAATACAGCTTTAAGTCATCTTTTGTTTTTGAAAACTTTTCTTGAATTAGTTTTACTGTTAGTTTTGGTCTTTGGGGACTGTTATTATAGGTATGTTAGCTTTTCTTTACCCTTAGCCCAAATCTATCCATTTCTTTCAAGTCCTATTTATCGCTCTCATAATATCTTTTAGGTTTAAAGAATTTCCTCTTTTCCATCTCTTTTTCTTAAGACATTATCTGTTATGTTTACTAGCTCATATATTCTTTCTAGTTTTTTCTTCACTTATGATATGACTTAAAGAAATTAAAAAAAAATTCTTTCATGATTTATGTCACCTTTTTATAACACTATTTCCTCAATATCCTCTCTGGTGAATTTTTTTTTTCTAATTTGGATTTATATTGTTCTTTCATAGCATCTGACATAGCTTGTGCTAACATATGAGGTTCCAGTTTTATCTGTAGGACTTGCCTTTGACACGTTTGTGTTGCTTATAAAGGTATTATTCTGTTCCCTTTCTTCCTTTTGCTTATAGAAACTTTCTATGGCATTTGACTGATTCTTTTCTGTTCCTCATTTATTATGTAACATAGATATGCTTTTCCTTATAGAAGGGAGATGTGGATGTGAGCAAGAATACATTTTTATATATTTTTTTAAGCTTCACAGCTCTGGAAATCTTCTTTAAAAAACGGTGAGAAAAATTGCCTCATGTTTTCTGAGCTCTGGTTTCACTGCTTTCCTTCCCAGCTTTTTACGGACCTTCACTTTTTGTTTGCTTGTTTGTTTTTGAATATGCTCGTCTGGCTCAATTTGGATTCTACTCCCAGCAATTTTTCTTCAGTCTAAGGCTTCATCTTGAAATGGAGCTAAAGTCTAAATGGTTCCACACCGTGAGACCTCTGGCTTCATAGTTCTTCGCACACACTTGTGAGGTAGATAGATCCTGCAGATGACCTCTGATTCCTACTGCTGTTCGCAGGTTGCCACGTGAAGCTTTCACAGCGAGTGCGTCCCGGCTTTGGGGAACTGTAAGACCCCGGTGGTGCGTCCGCTGCTTCCTTCCGCACAGATGCACTTGCAGTCTCTCGCTGCCAGTGTTTGGTCTTTGTCTCTAGTAGTTAGGGATTCATCGGTTAACTTATTACCCAGCTTTATACATTTTAGGTTTTGTTCTGTTTTCATGGTGGTTTTTGGAGATCAAAAGACAAAGTTTCTCCCAATATCATATCTTCCATCCAGTTCTGAGCTTTATTGATCAATTTTATTTTTTTTCTATATCATACATTTTTGTCTTTAATAATTCATTCACACACACTTGATCACTTATCTGATATAGATCCTGGATTCCAAGTTATAAGAGTCTGGAGATAATATTTCTTTGTCTTCTTACATTGCTGATAGGAAAACATTTGTATCTGATTTCAAAAATTGTCTTTCTTACAGCATTTAAGATTTTTCTGTCCATTCATAATAACCCAAAATTCAGTAATGATACACCTAGGGTATGTGTGTGCCTGTGTGTTCTCAGATTCTACTCAAGACTAGAGGAACTGCTTTAATCTAGGGATTTTTTTTTCTTCTGTCACTGGGGAACTATTCTCCATTATTTCTTAGAATTTTTATCCTCCATTCTTTCTATTTTTCTCTTCCAGAAATCGTATGTGTCAGAACTTCTGAGCCTTTCTCCTTGTCCCTTGCCTCATACTTTATAATATAATTTTAACCTTTAATCCTTTTATTTGACATTCTGAAATAAATTTTTCGCCCCTGTCTTTCAACTCAATTATTTTTCTTTTTAACTGATTTTTTAAACTATTGAACTTAATTGAATTTTCTTTTCTTAAAAAGAAATTTGATTTATTTTACTTGATTTTTAAAAAATAAATAAATAAAAATAAACAGTCTCACAAATGTGAGGCTCTTAAATGTAGCTCATTTTACATGTAGAATCTAATGGAGTTTTACATGTGGAAAAAGCTATCTACTGAGATCAAGGTTACACAGAACATTTCCAGCCACCCCAGAAGGCTCCTTATGTCCTTCATAGTAAATTATTCTTAATCTCTGTACATAAATGCAGTTCTGACTTTGCCTGGTCTTAAACATCATGTAAATGGAATCAAATAGCACATAATCTGTGTTTGGTTTATTATGCACAACATTACGTTTCTGAAATCCATCTATGTTTTGGCATGTAGGCAGTAGCTTAATATTTTATTTGCTGAACTTAGTGCTATTGTTGGTGAACATCATGGACATTTGGATTATTTAATATTTCCAGATTTTTACTTTAATGAATAAAGATGCTATGAAGATTCTCATGCAGACTTTTGTTTAATGTTCTTGGTTCTTTGTGTGTCTTTGGTTTCTCTCTCAAAACTGAAGGAAATAAACAAATATTCTGAAAATGGTACAAAATTTCATTATGTACCTTTAGTGTAAACTTCTTTTTTCTTTATATTGGAAAAATATTTCAGTTGTGCAGGAAAATTTCTTTAGCATTTTTTACCTGCCCGCATTTTTCTCTATTTATTTCTAGAATGTCTACTGATAAAAGTTTTGGATTCATTGACATGATCATCTAATTTTCAGTTTTTCTAGTTTGTTATCTACATATGTCTTTTTGTTTTCCTTTATGGCAGATTTCCAAAACCTTATTTTTATCTTACTGTTGAAATTTATTTTCAGTGTATTTTCAATCTCCAAGTGCGTTTTTTTGTTGTTTTCTTCCATTTCTTAGAGAAATGTGGGAAACAGGGATTAAGTTCTACTGTAACTTAGAATTTCATTTAGTCCTTCTGTTTTGCTCTTCATTCTTCAACATCATTCTTTGCCATGTATGGTATATGGGAGTCTGTTTCCCTCTGAGTTTGTTTAATTGAATTTTAGTGGCTTCTGTTCCTTTGTGCCCATGTATGGTGGAAAGAGGCTGTCTCTGTGCAGAATGAGGGGATACTTAAGAATCTTATTATTTAGTCACTCGTTTGTGTCTGACTTTTTGAAACTCCATGGACTGTAGCCCACAAGGCTCCTCTGTCCATGGGATTTCCCTGGCAAGGATATTGGAGTGGATTGCCATTTCCTACTCCGGGGGATCTTCCTGACCCAGGTATTGAACCCTCGTCTCCCACGTCTCCTGCATTGCAGGTAGTTTCTTTATCACGGCACCACCTGGGAAGCCCACTTAGGAGTCTAACTATACCATATGTACTCTTTCAACTAGAATCCCAGGCTTATCAGACAGGCATCATCTCTACCCTGTTCAGTTCTCAGCTCTTCCACTCCCTGAACTTTTCAGGTTCCTGTGGGGTATATTAACACCTTTCTCATTGCTATTCCAGTTTGTAAGCTCTTGGGTTATAGATTCTTAGACTTTACTAAGTCATCTACTTTTTGTCTTCCAAATGATAGCTTTATTTACTGTTTTGTCTTCTCTTATTCTCTTGGTTCTTATAGTTTTATAACTTTTTATACCTTTAGCTGTCATTTTGTTGAGTTTCTCTGAGGGAGAAGAGATGGAAGTATGTGGTCCCAGACATAATTCAAAATATGTGTCTGTATATTTCTAGCCTATGATCAATTGCTTTGATATCATCAGTTTTTCTATCTTTAAATTTATTTTTGTGAATTTATATGTTATATTATTTTGTGGTTTCTTGTAAATCTTTTTGGTTGGTGGCTATATTTGAAGTAAGATTTTACATTCAGAGTAAAGGGCTTGATTGTGAGAACCTGAACTAGGAAATGATGATCTCTGATAATCAACATGCACTTACAAAATACAACTTCTATCCAATCAAGTTTATTTTATTCTTTTGACAGTGCAATACCTATGTCAAACTTTTCTGTTTCTGGCAAAACTGTAGCATTCTTTTTATTATAAATATTGAAACCAAGAATTGAGAACTTGTTAATTTTAATTTTGAATTCTATGCATTTAGCACAAAAATTATTTTGAATCAGATGAGCAGAATAGTTCTTACTATTGTGGAGAGAAGAGTGCATTCTTGCACATGGAACATTTATGCCTCACGAACACAAATAAATCAGGACCCATTTATGTTAGAGACTTGCAATAAATATGTTTCTACAGAGTTGAGTTTTGTCATAATCAATTGATGATTAGAGAAAACTCTCAGTGGAAGACAATAGGGTGGCCATTCATTAAAACAACTCACAGGAATATGTCTTCTTAAGAAATCATAAAAAGCCTGAAAATGTTTCTTTTTCATTCTTTCCATGTAAATGACCTCTTATTGTTTGAGAATTACAGTTGAATCTCTAGCGATTTCAAAGAAAATGTTGAAAAGCTATTCTGAATGACTAGTGGACTGAATACCTGAGTGAACTTGTGCAAACCACATAAAATTTGACAATCATGGAATTTCCTGATATGCAAAGGAGTTGGATAGTGTTTGATAACTATAACAAACTTACCTCTTAGTTTTGTAGAGTTTTTTTTTCTAAATTTTAATTGTTATGAAATAAACTTTAGAATTATCTTTGTCCAAATTTATGCAACCAAATTAATGCTAGTAAAATGTTTCAAAGAGACTAGGTTATATGTATCTTTTCAAATTCTTTTTTTTTCCTGTTATGAAAAATTCATAGTTCTCTTATAAAACAACTTGGGAGAAAACTCTAGTTATGGTGCATTTATGAGGCTTTAAAAAAATTAGTTTATTAGCTGTTTTATAACTCATAACTTTTCATGTAGATAGGCCTGGTTTATATTTTTAGGACATGGAATTAGTTACTTTAAATTTAAGCCTTGAGTTCTCATCTGAAAAATTGGAAGGTTTGTGGTTGAAATGAAATACTGTAAGCAAATTATTTAGCTCAGTATTTAGAACTCAGTGATGTTATTATTTCTCTAGTTATTATAACTTTATAAGACCTATAAAGCTTGGAAATATATGTTGCTAGTAGAATGAGAACAGCACTCTGCTCCTAATGAAGAAAATGAGAAGTAATACTTAGAAATATGGAATGATTAAATCAGAATACTTTGGGAATTCTGGGAAGTTTTACCAACTATTCAATTTTAGGAGTAAAATGGGTTAAGACAAGTTTCATGTCATTATACAGCTACCAATATACAGAATATTATAAAATTACCAATGTAAAATTATACCATTCATTATTTACTTTTCAGGAACATTAAAAACATATACAAGTATCTTACAGTTTTATTATCTAATGGATATTTAAATAGATTAACAAATTATGGTCTGATAGATAACATGAGGTAATTGCTAGAAAAAAATTGTTTTATGAGACATAAAATTTTCAGCCTAGAATTTATTAAGCAGGTTTATTTTCACTTGTTCTTATATACTTCTTTCATCAGGTTACTGACAAGTCACTCTCTTTCAACTATGTTGCCTCTGGTTGCAAATAACAGGAAACCTGAGTAAAAACAAAAAGCAGAAATTCTTTCCTTACGTAAGGAATCCTGATGGTAGAGTGGTTCCAGGATCTGTGAATTTTTCTTTAGATCTATCAACATCCCAGTGATGTTTAGGCCAAGAAGGGGTGAGTCCTGTGTTAGGCATTTCTTTCTTTTTTTAAAAATTGGAATATGCTTGCTTTATAATGTGTTAGTTTCTTCTGTACAGCAAAGTGAATCAACCACATGTATACATATATTCCTTCCCTCTTGAACCTCCCTCCCATGCCCCCACCCCACCCCTCTAGGTCATCACAGAACAATGTGCTGAGCTCCCTGCGCTATACGGCAGGTTCCTGCTATCTGGTTTTCAAATGGTGGTGTATATATGTCAGTTCTACTCTCTCAATTTGTCCCACCCTCTCCTTCCTCCACCGTGTTCACAGGTCTGTTCTGTGAGTCTGTGCCTCTATTTCTGCCCTCCAAATGGGCTCATCAATACCATTTTACTAGATTCCATATATATCAGGTGATATTCACTTTTCTCTTTTTAACTTCATTCTGTATGACAGGCTCTGGGTTTATCTACATCACTACATTTCTTTGTTAACCACTTGTTCAGGAGCATTGGTCCCGGCACACGCTCATACCTTTGTCCAAACTAGTCAGGAACAAAGAAATACAATTACAGTGGTGGACTTACCATTATTTCTTGCCTGAGTCTTGAGAGTGGCCCATGAAATGCAAGCGTACCAGATACATGAACAAAACAAGCTCTGTTGAGATGAAGAAGGGAATAACTAGGATTCTGCCATAGGACTGTAGAAATACTTAGAAGTGAACCTTGGTTGTCTGATTCTTAAATTATTTCTAGTTTCCAGATCAGAGCCTTCTCCTGGTCCCTTTATTTCTTAAGGTGCCTGGACTCCTTTCCCTCATATCCTTGATTTCTCTCTCCTCCTCTCTCCACTCCTTCTCCACCATCCCTTCTCAGAAGCAAAAGTAATCTGCATGTAAAATAGCTTACCCATAATGCCTTGTTTGCTTGGTATTTTCCAATAGGGTCTTACTTTTTCCTTTTAGAAATTCATCAAGATGTATTCCCAAACAAAAACAGAATGTTTCTTAAAAGAGTACTCAGTGTGAGTTGATATAGTAATTCACTTTTCTCATTCTTTACACAGTGGATTAACATAAGAATAGAATGAGAAATTTCATTTAAAAATTTTATTAGAAATCTTTATAACTGTAGTAGTTAGAATTCTCTGTATAAATAGTACCATATACTGGATGTATGTATGAGAATTGGCTCACATGGTTACAGAGGCTGGGAAGTTCCAAGATCTACAGGGTGAGGTGCCCACTGGGAACCTGGGCGGTGGAGGCTGATGATGTCAGGTCCAGTCTGAGTCTGAAGGCCTGAGAACAGGAGAGCTGATGACGTAGTTTTGGTCCCAAGGCCAGTAGCCTTGAGACACAGGAAGAGCTCATGTTTCAGTTCCAGTCTGAAGGCAAGAAGAATCTCATGTCCTAGTTTGAAGGCTGTCAGGAATGTCAGGAAGAATTTTTTTTTTTTTTTAACTCTGGGAGTAGGAGGTTAACCTTTTTGTTCAATTCAGCTCTTTAATTAAATGAGGCTTATACACAGTAGGGAGGACAATGTGCTTTACTCTCTACTGACTTTAATGTGAATCTCACATCATGTTTGACCAAATATCTGCATACTCTATGGTCCAGTACAATAACCATCACAACAATAACCTATTGGTTGTAAGAATTCAGAGGCCTGAAAGAAAAATGAAGGACTATTCTAATCTTCTTACCTTGAATGTCACTGTCTAAGGAGCAGGTATGTCATGGTTAAGGTTAATCTTGAGTCATGGTTAATGTTTCTAGTACTGTGGGAAGCCAGCCTATCCAAATTCTACTTTTCTTTCAGTGTTCTTCTCCCAGGAATGCCTTCTCTGACTTTCTGGATAAAGTCAGTCTCCTAAGTATTCTAACAGCTTCACATAGTAGTTGTAATGTAGTGTTAGTCACTCAGCCCTGTCTGACTTTTTGCAACCAGGCTTTTCTGTTCATGGAATTCTCCAGGCAATATATTGGAGTGGGTAGCCATTCCCTTCTCCAGGAGATCTTTCTGAGTCAGGGATCAAACACAGGTCTCCTGCATTGCAGGCAGATTCTTTACCATCTGGGCCACCAGGGAAACCCCGACCATATCACATATATATCCTTTATTCTATAAAGCTTTCGTCTATTTTTAATCAAATAATCACACAAAAAAATGATGAAAAAGATCGCTCTTGGTATATTTAACATTGCAATTTCAATGCTTGGAATATCTGGTGCATGTTAAACATGCACGAATGCCTGCATGCTAAATCGCTCAGTTGTGTCTGACTCTTTGGGACCCTATGGACCATAACCTGCCAGGCTCCTCTGTCCATGGGGTTCTCCAGGAAGAATAGTGGGATGAGTTGCCATGCCTTCCTCCACGGGATCTTCCTGACCCAAGGATGGAACCCACATCTTTTGCATCTCCTGCATTGGGAGGTAGATTCTTTACCACTAGCACCACCTGGGAAGCTCCAAACACTGCATAGGTATCTGCTAAATAAATAAATGAGTAAAACAAAGAGTTGTCTGAGGTAGCAGACACTATGTAGTGTCTATCTAAGAAACCAGTGGTGAGTCCAAACTGGTATCTTCTGATTGGGAAAAAAAAGTTATCCATGGAAACTATAAGATTAAACAGAAGTATTACCAAGGAGAAGTTAAGTGATGTTGCTTCCATATCACATATGAGGGTTGGTAGAATATTTAGATGGAGATGGATGTGCAGCCAGCAGTTGGTCATGAAGAATTTGAGTAATGAAGGCAGAGAGATGGACTGGAGGAGGTTTGTGGTCATCTAGGGGAGACTGGAGGAAGATCTGTATAGGAGCTAGGAAAAAATGTCTATATTAAGAGAATGGGAGGATGAAGATATGTCAGAGGAAGAGGATCAGGAAGTATAATCAGAGACCTATAGAGAGAACTAGGAATTTTAAAACCAGTAAAGGGGAAGAAGGTATAAATGAAGTGAAATAGAGTTACAGCTTAAATGGCAGCAAAAAAACAAAAGTCAAGGAGAGAGTGTCCTGAGAAAAGGCTTTCAGGATGGCAACTGTCTCCGTGGCTCCTGAGACCAGAGCAGTGGTAAGGTTGATTGCAAAGGATTTAGGAGGAGCTAGGCGAGGTGCATGGAGAAGGCAATGGCACCCCACTCCAGTACTCTTGCCTGGAAAATCCCACGGGTGGAGGAACCTGGTAGGCTGCAGTCCATGGGGTCGCGAAGAATCGGACATGACTGAGCAACTTCACTTTCACTTTTTGCTTTCATGCATTGGAGAAGGAAATGGCAACCCACTCCAGTGTTCTTGCCTGGAGAATCCCAGGGACGGGGGAGCCTGGTGGGCTGCCATCTCTGGGGTAGCACAGAGTCAGACACGACTGAAGTGACTTAGCAGCCTCAGCAGTAGCAGGGGAGGTGCAAGTGAAAATAGCAAGTGTGACCACTTCATTTGAATATGGTGGTATATAAACAGAAACTGAAAGACTGTGTGAAAACCAAAGTCATCTCCTTGAAGAAGGAAGACATTTTTAGATAGAAAAGGTGAATATGTCAGTCCATGGAAAGGAAAAGTGAAAATGTAAGTCACTTAGTCATGTCCAACTCTTTGCAACCCCATGGACTATAGCCTGCCAGGCTCCTCTGTCCATGGGATTCTCGAGGCAAGAATATTGGAGTGGGTTTCCATGCCCTTCTCCAGGGCATCTTCCTAACTCAGGGATCGAAATGGGGTCTCCCGCATTGCAGGCAGATTCTTCACTGTCTGAGCCACCCGGGAAGCCCCCATGTAAGGGAAGGATGCAATAAATCAAAGCTAAACATAGTTCTTACAAGTAAAGTATTTTGATGTATTAAGAATTTTGCTTTTTCAGGCCTTGTTTGTGTTTTATGGAAGATGAGAATACCTGAACAAGTCTCCTTTTCATCTCAGCTGCCTTCTTTGTAACAAATCAACCATGTCAGTTCAGCTTGTAAAACGGTTTTCTCTCTTGCCCAGAATCGATGACCTTGAGATAATTTCAATTGGTATTTTCTTTAACCTCATGTTGTTTGTGGTAGTAAGATTATTCTGTGTTCATTCTCAAACTAATTTCCTTTTTCATGAATTCTTGGAACTAAAAAATATCGTAGGAAGGGTGGCAAGACAAGTCACTGTGCTCAGGGAGGGAGATTTCTCAGAGCTCTGGCCACTTCCCGTGTTTTCTGCCATTCTATGGTGGTCCACCCTTTGCTCTGACGCTGGTGGCATTCCTCCATCAATCTTCTGACCCAATTCAGAGTGACCATTGTGTTAACCAACCAAAATCTTTGATCAAGAGAGACACTAAGGAGTTGTCGCTTTAATGTGTTAATAGTTCTTTTTCTCCTAAGAAATTTGTGGAATAAAGAGATGATTTTGGAACTTGTGCCCTTGTAACCTCAAGACCTAAATTCGGCAAGTTCTAACCTGTCCAGTACACGGCTTTCTCTGATCTCCTCTCTAGATGTAAGGTGATTGGTTTTCCCTTTTCTTTCTCCTCCATGTTTCTCACTGTAAATAAAATTCCTTTTGCCTTTCTTTCTGAACCATTGATTTAAGTCCTTCACGAAATTTTAACTTAAAACCATTCCTGGGGGTATTCAGTGAATGGCCTTTGAAGTAGTTTGGTAATTCTGAATTTTGTGGGAGTAGATTTTATTCAAATAAAAATGGTTTGCTGTTCTTTTATTGTGCTTTTGAAAAAAGTTATTAGACTTAAAATGCAATGGATCCATGCAATAGCCTGCCTAAGGCCTGAATTTTCTTCACTTGGTCTTTTCTAAAGTGAATTACAGGAATGAGTTCTGTGTTAGCCTCTTCTTTGGTGTGCCGGTAGGGAAGGCAGTTTTTGGAACTCTTCTGATTTTTGTTATATGTTAAGATACAGGCAAAATAAAGCTTTGGGGGAGTATTAAATGTTTCAAATATGAACACTTAAACAACAAAATACCACAAAATCATAAATAAATTGCAAGAAAGTCAGTCTCCTGGAGAAGAAACTTGGCTCTAAAGTTGTTGGTGGGAGCAAGGGAGAAGTGAACAAACATATGTGCCTTATGCTCCTGAAACTTTTTTTTCTCCTTACAATATGTGTAGGGTATGACACACAACATGGATGTAAGACTGTCACTTACAATCGTGGCTTCCTTGATTCTCAGCAATTATGTTGGCGTCCTATGTTTTACCCATTTTAGTATTTGCTTTTATTCTTATGACCTGAGCTGATTTTATTATAACTGTATCCCTTCGTTATTATAATATTTGTATATTAAAATTGCTAGTTGTATGACTTTTCTGTAACAGGTATCAAAAGCAATTTTAATTATTGTTATAAAAATATTTCCTGAATGACTTCTCAGAGCCTTATTCATAATTTTTTAAGATTAGAGTGACCAGGAAATGCTGGACCAGGAAAAGATACCAGGTCCATATCACACCAAAAAGCTTATCAGTTCAGTTTAGTTCAGTTGCTCAGTTGTGTCCAACTCTTTGCGACCCCATGAATTGCAGCACACCAGGCCTCCTTGTTCATCACCAACTCCCAGAGTTCACTCAGACTCACATCCATTGAGTCAGTGATGCCATCCAGCCATCTCATCCTCTGTCGTCACCTTCTCCTCCTGCCCCCAATCCCTCCCAGCATCAGAATCTTTGTGTATATTTATATAGTGAAGAGAAATCTATGGATATGTATTAACGTGCAGAATAAAATATAGCCTGATAGTGACTTTGGTAGGAAAGCAACTAGTTTAAGATAATAAAATTTTCTTTAGTTTAATATTAACCAGGAAAAAATATGATAGGTTTCATTTCTGGTATCTCACATTGTGTTGATGTGAAGAATTAGATGCAAGTAAGAATGAAAAGTTAGCTAGTTATATTAGTGCTATGGGGAGAATTGTGCCCCCCAGAAAAGAAAGCCTGGAGTCCTAACCTCCAGTACCTCAGAATGGGGCCTTAATTGGAGATAGTCTTTATAGGGGTAATCAAGTCAGGTGGTGCTAGTGGTAAAGAATCCGCCTGCCAACACAGGAGATGTAAGAGACGCAAGTTTGATCCCTGGGTTGGAAATGTGAGTTTCCCCTAAGAGGAGGAAATGGCAACCCACTCCGGTATTCTTGCCTGGAAAATCCCATGGACAGAGGAGCCCAGTGGGCTACAGTCCACGGGGTGGCAAAGGGTCAGACACGACTGAGCGCCACAGCACACACGTTTAAAATGAGGGCATGACAGTGGGCCCTAACCCAGTAAGATCGGTGTTCTTATGAAAGGAAAAACTTTGGCTACAAACACACAGTCTTTGTGTGGCACTGTGAGGCTCAGAATTCACATGAAAACTGGAGTTCAGGGAACTTCCAGAAGCTAGGAGACATGCCTAGAACACACCCTTCCTCAGGTTCTTCAGAGGAAGCCTGGCTCTGCTGTACCTTGATCTCAGACTTCTTGCTTCCAGAACTATAAGAAAACAGGTTTGTTGTTAAGCCACTCAGTGGTGGGACTTTGTTACTGCAGTCCTGCAAACCCATACAGTTAGGGTGGGTAACATCAGGTAGCATAATATGTAACCCTGCAAATTTCATGCAGAGATGCAGTAGAAATGTGTTTCTTGTTCATGCAGATGTTAATGACTTTGCCTGTAGGACAGCCTTCCACGCAGACGTTCAATGGCCCTGCTTCTTCCTATGCTAAGGCCTCATGGTTCCCAGAACCCTGAGTCTTTTGCTGGTTCCTCTGTAGGGGGCTAATCTAAAGAATCCACCTGCCAATGTAGGAGATATACAGAGACTTGGGTTTGAGTCTTTGGTCAGGAAGATCCCCTGGAGTAGGGCATGGAAACCCACTCCAGTATTCTTGACTGGAGAATTCCTTGGAAGAGGAGCCTGGAGGGCTATAGTCCATAGCACTGCAAAGAGTCGGACCTGACTGAAGCAACTTAGCTCGCCCCCACTGTATCCAAACAACTGAGGTGGGAATGGAGGAGTATAGGAGGGAGGAAGGTTATATTTAATCTAGAACAGAAGAACATGATCCTATGAGTTTACCTTGGAGCTCAGAAATGTATTAGTAATTCAATAACCTTATCAACAAACAATGTTGAGATGTTTTAAAGCACTTGAAGTGCTTTACATGTAACAGCATATTTGTTTTATTTAACTGTAAGTAGTTGATACTATTATTAACTTCATTCATAATGAAGAAACACCAATGTCCTTATGAGTATTTATAGAGTCCTCAGTCATGCCTGCCTGTGATCATCATTCAAACTAAAGTGAATGAATTCAGCCTTGGGAATAGCAGCCAGAATACCATCTCATGGGGAAGATGACATTTGAAGACCCTCAGGAGAGAAGGAGGGGGCACAAGACAGAACCTTTGTTCACAGACATGCTTTGCCTCAAAACACTTCAGCAGCCCAGCGATTTGTTTTTAGAGTTTCCGCCTTTCCTTTTACCCTCCTCTTTTTCTCTCCTTGTCATTTCCAATTTTTATTGAAGTTCCCAAAGCCTTTCTTCTCCTGCCCTCCACCATCTGAAAAAGTAAAAATCTCCTCTGTGCTATTTTGTGAAATTCATCCTTATTTGGTCTATTAACCCCTTCGAGTAATTGCACATCTAGGTTTTTCTAATTTAGAAATAGATTTGGCTGCAGATAAGAATAACCCCCCTCAGGGAAGCTCCTATCTTCTTTAAGTTTCTTTGATTTCTCTTTTGCTATAAAGACTGGAGGTAGGCACTTAGGGCTGCTTTGAAGGCTCTACTGCATGAAAATCTCAGGCAGCCCGGTTCCTTTTCTCTCATTCCTCTGCTGTGTGTGGCCATTTCCGAGGGCATGCCCTGTGCCAGACAGCCACTCTGTGCCCAGCTGTCACATATGCATCCCAGCCAGCAGCAAAGAGGCAAGGGGAGAGGAGGACAAACCTCTATTTCAGGACCTTCCTGTCGTTACCCACTTCACATGTAAACATATTGTCCAGAACTTGGTCAACTGGCCATTCCTAAAGTGAGGCCCCCAGCTAAAAACTAGGGATTCCATTATAGCAGGAAAATGAAGGGAATCAAGTAGATCAGTTCAGTTCAGTTCATTTCAGTCGCTCAGTTGTGTCCGACTCTTTGCGACCCCATGAATCGCAGCACGCCAGGCCTCCCTGTCCATCACCATCTCCTGGAGTTCACTCAGATTCACATCCATCGAGTCCGTGATGCCATCCAGCCATCTCATCCTCTGTCATCCCCTTTTCCTTCTGCCCCCAATCCCTCCCAGCATCAGAGTCTTTTCCAATGAGTCAACTCTTTGCATGAGGTGGCCAAAGTACTGGAGTTTCAGCTTCAGCATCATTCTCTCCAAAGAAATCCCAGGGCTGATCTCCTTCAGAATGGACTGGTTGGATCTCCTTGCAGTCCAAGGGACTCTCAAGAGTCTTCTCCAACACCACAGTTCAAAAGCATCAATTCTTTGGTGCTCAGCTTTCTTCACAGTCCAATCAAGTAGATATTGAGGGATAAATAACTGTCTCTGCCACAGGCTTAAAAATTCTAACTGTGGAATCAAAATGTATTGTTCTACTAAAGAAATATCAGGCATCGCTTTGGAAGAGCGCACTGTCTGTAAGTTGCCTTATGCTTGACTCCGACTGATGGCTGCACTTAAGGTGGAACTTAGGCTTCATCTTCTCAGGCTGTGGAGGTTTAGGTTTAATTAATGAGACCAATTGTTTTTTCTTTCTTTCTCTTTACTTTTAAGCACTGTTTGTTGTTGCTGTTTAGTCCCTAAGTCATGTCTGACTCTTTGTGACCCCATGGACTGCAGCCCACCAGGCTCCTCTGTCCGTGGGATTTCCCAGGCAAGAATATTAGAGTGAGTTGCTGTTTCCTTCTCCAGGGGATCCTCCCAACCCAGGAATCCAAACTGTGTCTCCTGCGTTGGCAGGCAGATTCTTTATTCTCTACTACTGAGCCACCAGGGATGTCCAACATTAAGTACTCTTACATTCCTGCAAAGATTCTCAGGTTTGCAGATGTAAGGGTCTTTCCTACTTGTCTTTTGCAAGCCTATACCACTGCCTCCATCCTACATAAGCCCACCTCCCCTCACTGCCCAGGAAGACTGGTGCTTGAAAGGCATTTCCATTATTCCTGTAGTGCAGTGTTTACTCAGGTTAGAAAGTCAAATGAAAACATGTAAGCCATACCTGGGAGGTCCATGGTGGCAGTTAGAAGTGGGAAAGCAGCTCACAAGCTTAGGTCCACAATGATAGCTTCTATGTCATGCTCACTGTCACAATATTTTCATTACTTTATTCCCCATCTTTATGCTTTTTTTCTGCTCTCTTCATTAATAAGATTTATATATCACCCTAGGTGTGAGTAATATGCACTGAGGACTTAATTAGCATATCAATATAAGGTAATTTGTCTGACCAGTGAATACTGAATCTTAGCTGATATGGAAATGAGAAATGTTTATTTATTTATTTATTTGCCTTTTCCTGAAGAATACAAATTAAAATAAATTTCAAGTTGCTTGATCCTTGGCCACTGTTTTCTCTGGAGACCCATTGTCTTTATTAGTATGAGTTATAATATTTGTATACATGTATTTTGTTTATACAAATTATTCTATATATCTGTGAAGCAAAAGGAAAAAAAAATAAATTCTCTTAAAAGACACAAAGGGAGACAGAATTCACTATTGAAAATTTTGTTTCATTACAGGATTTTGATACATCTAATTGTCTGGTTGTGAGTATAAAATAGGTCATTTATAAAATAGGCCAAAATAATGCCAGCAGAAGGTGAAGAGGGAGGAGAATGTTTCCAGTTTAATAAAGTTAACATCTGGACACTAAATAGAAGTGCTGTTTTTACCAGGGATTTCTTTTTTTTTTTTTTTCTTGCAGGAAAATGATGCCAAGTTTTTAGCTCTGCTACACTCACACTGATGATTCTAATTGCAAAATGAGTCATGGTTGCAATGCTCCTGTTGGATATATAAACTGAATGGACCTTCTGAGTAAATGCTGAGCCAAAACTATAAACCACTGATGTGAATGTTTTAACCAGTGGCTTTATTTTGTTTGCATAATTGAGAAAAAATAGAATATGTCCCTTTAATGACAATTTGTTTTGGTTATTTCATCAGACTCTTTAATATAGATTTTTGTTATCTCGGTTATACTGGATTCTTTTTGTTCAGGACAAGGTAGATAATAGGTATTTTCAAACATGAGTAATTTGCATGCAATAAACTGCATATATATATATATAAAATTTTTAATTATGCGAGTTCCAGTTGCTCCCTCTATCTGCCTTTACTATGTGTTGTCAGACTTTTAGCTTTAGAGAGTATTGTATTTTGATTTGAATTTATATTTTCCTGAACTGATAACCAATAATACTGAATATCTTTTCATGTGTTTCTTGACTATTCCTGTATTGCCTTTAGGGGCATGTCTTATTTTTTCTTCATTTTTTAAAAACTAGGCTGATTAATTTGTTACTGAATGTAAGTGTTCTATGTTCTACAAGTTTTCTAAATAGTTTCTCCGATACTGTGGCTTGACTGTTTGATGGTATCATTTATTTGAAGATCAAAAGCTTTTAATTTTGATAAGGTTGAATTTTCAAAAAATCTTTTATGGAATTCATGACCTAAGAAATTTTTACCTATCCAAAGGTCACAAAGATCTTCTCCCAAGTTTCTTGTAGAAGTTTCATATTAGGTTTTAGATTTAGGTCTATGACCTATGTTAAATTGATTTTTATGTATCATGGGAAGTAAAGTTCAATTGCCAATTGTAAAGATATGGGTTATCCAGTCATTCAAGTGCCATTGAATGAAAAGACTCTCCCTTTCTCCATTGAATTTCTTTGGCAATTTTAACAAAAATTAATTGACTATACATGTGGATATACTTTTGCATTCTTTATTGAATTTTATTATCTGTTTATATGTTTACTGATTCTAAGCTGTCTTGATTATTACAGCAAAAAGTTTTTTTTATAGTAGTAAGTCTTCCAACTTTGTTCTTCTTTTAAATAATGTCGTAGGCTATGCTAGGACATTATTACTATACAATTCTTTTATTGTCATATATATTTAAAAAATTGGTTGAACAACTACTACAAAATAAAGCATTAATTAAAATTGTGTTAAATTCATAGATCAGTTTTCTTATAACTAACACCTTAATGATATTGGATTTTCTAACCATCAGTTCAGTTTAGTCGCTCAGTTGTGTCTGACTCTTTGAGATCTCACGGACTGCAGCATGCCAGGCTTCCCCGTTCATCAGCAACTCCCAGAGCTTGCTCAAACTCATGTCCATCGAGTTGGTGATGATATCCAATCCTTTCATCCTCTGTCGTCCCCTGCTCCTCCTGCCTTCCATGTCTCCCACCAGCTCGGTCTTTTCCAGTGAGTCCGTTCTTGGCATCAAGTGGCCAAAGTATTGGAGTTTCAGCTTCAGCATCAGTCCTTCCAATGACTTTTCAGGACTGATTTCCTTCAGGATTGACTGGTTTGATCTTCATACTGTCCAAGGGACTCTCAGAAGTCTTCTCCAACACCACAGTTCAAAAGCATCCATTCTTTGGTGCTCAGCTTTCCTTATGGTTCAACTCTGACATCCATGCATGACTACTGGATAGCTTTGACGCATAGCTTTGACTAGATGGACCTTTGTTGGTAAAGTAATGTCTTGGCTTTTTAATATGCTGCCTAGGTTGATCATAACTTTTCTTCCAAAGAGCAAGGGTCTTTTAATTTCATGGCTACAGTCACCATCTGTTGGTGATTTTGGAGCCCAAGAAAATAAAGTCTGTCACTGTTTCCCCATCTATTTGTCATGAAGTGATGGGACCAAATGCCACTATCTTCATTTTTTGAATGTTGAGTTTTAAGCCAAGGTGATCTGGTATTCCTATCTCTTGAAGAATTTTCCACAGTTTGTTGTGATCCACAGAGTCAAAGGCTTTGGCATACACAATAAAGAAGTAGATGGTCTTCTGGAATTCCGTTGCTTTTTCGATAATCCAAGGGATGTTGGCAATTTGATCTCTGGTTCCTCTGCCTATTCTAAATCCAGCTTGACTATCTGGAAGTTCTCGGCTCACGAACTGTTGAAGCCTGGCCTGGAGGATTTTGAGCATTACTTTGATAGTGTGTGAGGTGAGTGCAATTGTGTGGTAGTTTGAGCATTCTTTGGCATTGCCTTTCCCTGGGATTGGAATGAAAACTGACCTTTTCCAGTCCTGTGGCTACTGCTGAGTTTTCCAAATTTGCTGGCATTTTGAGTGCAGCACTTTCACAGCATCATCTTTTAGGATTTGAAATAGCTCAAATGGAATTCCATCACTTCCATTATCTTTGTTTGCAGTGATGCTTCCTAAGACCTGTTTGACTTCTCACTCCATGGTGTCTAATCCATGAACATGTTCTATTAATCCACTTAGGTGTACAAGAGATTTGTAGATCCACTGAGATTTTTGCAAACAAACAGTTTTATTTTTCCCTTCTGATTGAGATGCCTTATATTTCTGTTTTTTTGCCTACTACAATAGCTAAGACTTCAATTATAAAGTTAATTAGAAGTGGTGAAAATAGCAGTCTTGCCTTAATGATTTTAGGGGAAAATGTTTCAATATTTTCCCATTAATTATGGTATTAGTGATGTATTTTTAAGTCAGATTGATGAAAATCTTTCTATTTCCAGTTTGCTAAAAATTTTAATTGTGAATGTGTTGAATTCTATCAGTTACTTTTTTGCATCTACTGAAATTATTTGAGGTTTCTCTTTTGTTATTTCAATAGACTAAATTACATTTAAAATGTTCAACCAGCCTTGAATTCCTGTGATAAACCATACTTAGTAGCAATGTATTACATATATAGATTCTATTTGCTAATATTTTGCAAAGGATTTTTACATCTGAGTTTTATAAAATTTAGGGTTTAGAGACCAGAAAATAGCCCAGTTTGTCAATATTTCTTCCCTTTTTTTAACAATAGATAAGGTGAGTATAATTTTTTTTCTTGAATGTCTGATAGAGTTCACCAGCAAAACTATTCTTTTGTCATTGCTGAATTTTTTTAAATAATAAATTCAATTTCTTAATTGATATAGGGATATTAAATTTTCCTGTTTTGTTTTTGTCATTCTGGAATGGCATTTTTCGTGGCATTTATCCTTTCAATCTAAGTTGTCAGACATTGAAAAATTCCTTATTTAGTATTAGTAAGATCTAAATTGATTTTTTAAAAATTTCTGATATTAGTAATTAGCTTCTCTCTTTTTGAACTGTATTTTCATATTCAAAATATATCTCTTATTGGAAATATTTTCTGGTGGGTGGTGATTTTGCTTTTGAATCCACTGTGACAATCTCTGACTTGTAATTAGAGTGTTTGTATTATTGCCATTTAATATAATTATTTATATGCTTAGATGATATTTGCCATTTAATTTTTTCTGCTTATATCCTTTGCTTTTATTGTTTTTGTGTTTCCCCTTTTCTTTCTTAAAATTTTGTATATTAGACTTTTTTAGTTTTTTAAAACATAAACTTTTTATGTTTTAGATTTCCTTTTTATATATCAACTTATATATTGTTATACCTCTTTGACATACTATCTATATATTTTTACAGTTAAAAAAAATTTTTTTGGAGGAAACAGTACAATACATAGTCTTTCTCAGATTACTTGGAGTTAGTATTGCATCATTTAATGTAAAATTAGGAAGCTTGCAATTATATAGATCTCTTCAATATATATACAATGACAATGTTTGTATGTGGTAAAATATTACTACAGCAAACATTGAAAACATCACAAAACAATGCTTTAATTTTTATTTTAAGAAGCCATAAGTATTTTGTGGAAATTGAGAAAAAACAGTCAGATATTTACCATTTCCAATGGTTCTATTTTTTCCCCTGAAGATCAAATTTTTCTTTGCGAACGTTTCTTTTAGCCTAAAGTAATGCATGAAGTATTTCTTAATAGTGAGATCTGCTGTTGAAATATTTGGTTGGCTTTTATATTAAAATTCTTTTCTTCACCTTCATTTCTAAGGATATTTTTCACTTGGCATAGAATTTTGCATTGAAAACTTATTTAAAAATTTCAGTGCCTTAAATATATTGTTCCGCTGTCTCTAGTTTCCATGGTTTCTAATGAGAAATTTCTGATTATTTGCACTGTGGTTCCACTGTAAGCATTGCATCTTTTCTTCTTCTGACTAATTTCAAGTCTCTTTCCTTACCTTTGGTGTTTTGCAGTTTGAACTTTGATATAAATAGGCATATTTTCTTTGAATTTTCCTTTTTGGGGAATTTTCTGACCTTCTTTGAATATATAAATTTAAAACATTCACGTAACTTGGGCGGTGTTTGGACATTTTAAATTTAAACATCTTTTTTCCTGCCCTATTTTCCTTTCTTTTCTTCTGAGGTAGAGCTGGTATCTAGAGCAACTCTTCCCAGCTGCTTGTGGTGAACAGAAGAGGCCAATGAAACAAATTTCTTTTGCTGTGGCATTCCACCTAGGGTGGGTTGTGTCAGAGGGTCTCACGTGGGGTAGTATGAGGGGTGCCCTATCTCTGGGCTTCCTAGGTGGCTCTAGTGGTAAAGAAACTGCCTGCCAATGCAGGCAACATAAGAGTTGTGGGTTTAATCCCTGGGTCAGGAAGATCCTGCAGAGGAGAGCACAGGAACCCACCCCAGTATTCTGACCTGGAGAATCCTGTGGACAGAGAAGCCTGGCAAGCTACAGTCCATGTGGTCACAAAGAGTGGGACATGACCGAAGTGACTTAGCACACACTCATTGTCTTATTCTGTATTGATCACATCTTTACATTGTCCAGGTATAAGTTCCAGAAATAAAGGAAAATGTGGAAAACTTTAAGAGAATTTAGAAAAACCTGTGACAACTGAAAAATACAGAAAAAGAAGGTACTGCTTACAAGGCAGAAGCATGGGCTGTTTAGCCTGGACAGAGACTAGTCCCTGAAGGAAAGGAAACAATTCAGGCTGTCCCAGAGGATGGGGTCCAGGTGTGATCTCAGGCTTCTCTAAAGGTGGCAACTAAATGGTGTGCTGGAAGGATTTTTTCATGTTATGTGCATCCATCCCTGGACTCGATCATGAAAAGATCTCGTAAACAAAATTCTTTTACTAAGAATTGAAAAATAGGACAGTTTTCTGTGGGTCTAGAATAGTTTATATACAGTCCCTACAGAGGATGTAGGTGCTGACTCTTTTGATCTCTCAAGGTCCCTTTCAACCCTATCATTCTATAATTCTATAATTAATTAGTGAATGAGAGGATCATTTAATTAGTGTTACAATTAAATCTGCCTGAGGAACGCTTATATCCCTGGCCTTCCTGAAAAAGCTGTAGATGTGGTTTCCTTGAAAAGACTCTTTTGGGAAGTAGTTAGACGTAGTCTTGCTGAGTTATCAAAGAATCGCCTGCCTTTTGGCATCACTGAAAGACCATTTTGTTTATCATAGGACAATGCTTGATAGAAAATTAGTAATCATATACAATAGCATGACAAGAGATCAACTGCTTTGCTTTTGGCAAGAGCTAATGATTTTCTTTTTGCCAGACAAGCATAATGCATGATTTTGCCTTTCACTTTTCACACACACACACAAAAATTGCATACATTTCTGCAAGACTGAGCCATAGTATTAAAGAAAAGCTAAGAATCATCTAAAACAATAGCTTAGCATAAAAAAAAAGACTGGATATAACTCAGCACAACAAAAAATACTAGACCTGCCTCATTGCACTGAATTTCTGCAGAGCATAAAACTTTCATCAGAAAACAAAACAGTGGAAATAATAAATGGATACTATAAATTAAAATGGGTGCAATTATAAGGAGGCATCCCACCAAGAATTCTTTGTACAGTGTGTTCTTGTTGCATTAAAAGATCTCTTTCTTGTTTTGCAAAACAAATTTTACTCTCCAAATTAAGGAAAATATTTTTGATGTGCATGGTTATAATGGGCTCTTGAATGAAGACTCTAAGTCTTCTGCAAAATAGAGAATCTGAATATTCCTAACATGACACAACCTAATACAATAAAGCTGAATTTCTCATATTATACAAAGCTCTCTTTTTCTCCATTCAAATGATTTCCCAGTGATGGACTTAAATCCAGACTCATTATAACATTTATATTATTCCTATTATTATTGTGGTTAGAAAGTATAGTTGTACTTCATGAAAAAGAAGGACATAATAGCCATTGTTAAAAAGAACTCAGAGCGGTGTGGAGCAGCTTTTTTAGCTCTCTAAAGATAAAAGTGTCAGTTCATTTAATCTAAATACATTTGGATGCCTTTTGGCTGTTACTTTTAACCCATGTTGAGTTATTCTAATTTTCATGGATGATTAATATGGCACACCTTCTTCCAATGATGAAAACTGAACTTTTCTGAGTAAAGTTCTCTGCTAAATTATTCATCCACATGCAAATTTGTTTAGGGAGTTTGAGAAACTCTCCTGAGAAATAGAACCATTCTTTTACAATCAGTTTATAAAAAAAAGGAGTAAGTAAGCATACTGAACATTTCATATTATCAGTTTCTGTTTTCCAATCTGAATTTTCTATTGACTCAGTTGGAATGTGAATACAAAAACATCTCCCTTCCATTTACAAAGTAATTATCTGGTATTTGTGGTGGATAATTAAATGATGACTTTAAGTTTTCATCCATAAGTTGGAGTGCTGACTCATTCGGGCTTGCATGTTATGTGATCTTTAAAATTAAATGACTCTGTGGCGCCAGGCCAGGAGCCCTGTAACACACATATTTCTGGATCATCAGCTGCTGTTGTAGCTGTTTCCATTTCAGTCACCCTTTATTGGCTTACTAGCAATGTTAGGTTTGCCATTGATTCAAAAGGAAAAACCAGGAAGAACACAAAGACCAATAAGAGAATAGTTTCAGTATGGATCTTTATTATTTGCTAAATATTCCTCTCAAACCTAGCCTTCACCATAGACTACTGTATGGTGGTAATTTGCCTGGTGCTATTTTATATTTGAAAGAACTAGTTAAAATAATTCTGATTTTTGTTCTATATTTGGAACAATAAGAACTTAGTTACTTGGAAACCCAATATAAATTTCTGCAACCCATGGTAACTTTTTTTTTAGAAATAAAGGGCAAGAAAAGTGAATGAAAGTATTTCTAAAAACATTATATAGAGTGTACTACAGGGAAAATGGGGATTCTCTGCTGGCTCAGATGGTAAGGGATCGGCCTTAAATGCCAGAGACCCGGGGTTGTATCCCTGGGTTGGGAAGATCCCCTGGAGAAGGGAATGACTACCCACTCCAGAATTCTTGCCTGGAGAACTCCGTGGACAGAGGAGCTGGCAGGCTACAGTCCATGTAGTCACAGGGTCAGACACAACTGTGTGACTAGCACTTTCACTTTTCCTTCACTTTCACGGGGAAAGTTGGTATTCAGGTTAATTATGTCTCTTTTGCTTTTATACAAATTTGTTTATGACGTAGCCAAACTGGACATATATTGCCTCATTTTTCTGGTGACTTTCATGCCTACCTTGTTAGGTCCTGGCATACAGTTGGTGGTTGTAAGGTGAGTTCCCACCCCAAAGATGGTGAGGTGTCTATACTTGCTTGCCCTGTCTGTAACTCCAGAGTTAGCTTGAGAGGTGAATAGATTGGACCATCAGCCTTGGGAGAAATAAAATTTGCTCTTCTTTGGAAAATGTTGGGAACCTTGTCTTCAGTTTTGTACAAGGAGCTATAATAAAACGACGACCTTGAGATACTGTAAGATGGCTGTAACATTTTTGCATTTCACAAGGGAATGTCCTTTTTTAAAGCAGAACATAAAGACTTTTAGAGGTTGTATTAGTTTGAGTTTCATCAAACGCAGATCCTGAAAGAAAGCTTTGAGGAGTAGATAGTTTGTAAGATGATCCCCAAAGTACTGTTTTGTGGTGAAGCAGTGAAGCAGGTCTGGAATGAAACGCAATCAAATATATTTTAGGGAGAACACCATGGCCAAGGGCAGCGGGGGCTTTAGTGCAGTGGCTGCTGCTGCTGGTGCTAAGTCACATCAGTCGTGTCCGACTTTTTGTGACCCTGTGGACCGTAGCCTGCCAGGCTCCTCTGTCCATTAAATTCTCCAGGCAAGAATACTGGAGTAGGTTGCCATTTCCTCCTCCAGGGTGTCTGCCCAACTCAGGATCAAACCCGTGTCTCTTACATTTCCTGTACTGGCAGGAAGGTTCTTTGCCCATGGGAAAACTTGCAAAAACTGTAGAACCCACTTCAGAATTTTCCTGTGGTTGGATGAGGAAGCTGGAAGGTTTATCCACCAATTCCTACCTCTCTTTGTTTGAGGCTTACCTCTGTGGTGTTAATGTCTTGATATTTCTGGCCCCTCTCGGGTGTGATCTGAGCACACTCTGTTGCCAGCACAATCATTCTGGGAAACAGATGCTTGGAGCCATGGTGTATAAAAGAACTGTGAGCAGGTCGGTGCTGGCTTGGGGCAAAGGGAGGCAGATAGAGCACCCACGGGTGTGTATTGCTCTCTATTAAGGAGAGAAGGGCTTTCCAGATGGCTCACTGGTAAAGAATCCACCTGTCAATGAAGGAGACATGTATTCAGTCCCTGGGTCGGAAAGATCTCCCGGAGAAGGAAGTGGCATCCCACTACAATATTCTTGCCTGGGAAATCACATGGTCAGAGCAGCCTGGTGGGCTACAGTCCATGCAGTTGCAAAGAGTCAGGCATGACTTAGCAACCAAACAACAGCAATAAAAGGAGAGAGAACACCTAGGAAGTCAGAATCCTATACACCCACTGTATAGATTAGGGCTTAACCAAGAAGACAGAACTGCTGTGTGTTGAATGGAACGGGGCACTGGTGGCATGCGGACATACTCAAACCTGCCACCACTTCCAGCCGCTACAGCAAAGGGACCCACAGGAGAAGCTGGTGCTCTTTGCCAAAGAACAATACACAAATCTGGCCCCAAACTAGAGAAGCTAAAGGAGGAGATGCAGAGGCTGTTCAGGAACTGTGGGCACAACTGCTGGATCCCACCAAGGATGTAGCCAGGAGATCAGCAGCCACGTGCATGCAAGGCAGCCACGCCTGGTGCTCCGTGTCAACCTTCAGTAGAAAGTAGCTAGTTTATGCTTACTTCTGACTTCCAAATCTCACCAAAATTTCTCTTGTGGTCACTTCTTACCCCAAACAATAAAGAGAAGGGATTTCTTAGCATTCCACCAAGTTCACAGGCTGCAAAGTCACCACACCCATGTTCTATGAGTTACATTCTCTTTATCAGGAAAGGTAAGGGAAATGGACACATACATTCATAAAATTGAGGGGACAAACAAACTTGCTCACTCCTGATTTTTTTTTAAGCTCTAAAATTTTAAAGTTTTTAGAAGTCTAGAGATACCTGACTGAAATAATCCTCTGAATTAATCTTTATTTTAACAAAGAAGAGTATTCAGTTTCTCATGGAGAAGGTAGTGGCACCCCACTCTAGTACTCTTGCCTGGAAAATCCCATGGACGGAGGGGAGGAACCTGGTAGGCTGCAGTCCATGGGGTCGCTAAGAGTCTGGCACGACTGAGCGACTTCACTTTCACTTTTCACTGTCATGCATTGGGGAAGGAAATGGCAACCCACTCCAGTGTTCTTGCCTAAAGAATCCCAGGGACAGAGGAGCCTAGTGGGCTGCCATCTATGGGGTCGCACAGAGTCGGACACGACTGAAGCGACTTAGCAGCAGCAGCATGGTGTAGGATCATCAAGGTTTTATTTGATTAGGTGTAGTATGTGTGGAGGGCAAGTGGATGTCTATTTGTGTGCTTCATCAAGGCATGAACTTCGTATTTCCCTTGAATTTCCCACCTACCAGCCCCCAAATCAGACACTCTCATTATGGGTGAGCTTGAACTAGTCACCACAGAAAGTAAATGGAGTTTTATGAATCCTGTTGGCCCTTTTCGCGTACTGGTTCATTTCTTAATCTATTACTGTTGTGCTTTTAATGATTTTTTTATAAGTTGACCATAATTTAAGTGATGGTCTAAAGATGTTCTTGGTTAAAAAAAAAAATCTTTATTTTTTGAATTGGCCATGAGAACGTCAATGAACTCAGAGAAAATGCATGGTTTTCTTCTAACTCAGGCTGGAAAAGCACTGTGAAATTCTTGTGCCCACAAGAAACCTGAAGGTGAGGCATAGTTATTTTGGACTCTTTAATATTAGATTAACAGAGGACCTGGGGGAGTAATGAAAGCAGCTGAAGGTAAGGTGTAAATCCTAGTGGAAAGGTGATGGTTACAATGCTGACAGAGGGCAGAGGGAAAAGCTCAGGATAAGAAGAGTGGACACAGAGCCTGGTATGCTGCAGTCCATGTTGTTGCAAAGAGTTATACACAACTTAGTGACTAAGCAACGATATTGGAGCTGGCTTGAGCTTGCTTATATGAGCTGACTGTGGGCAACTTTTCCAAATCTCAGTTTAGTGATAGCACATTGGTAACTCAGAAGCATCCATGGTGAGAGTCTCTGTACTACAGAATTTTTATCTATTTATTTTTAATTGGAGGATAATTACTTTAAAATATTGTGTTAGTTTCTGCCACACCTCAACATGAATCAGCCATAAGTATACATATGTCCCCTGCCCTGAACCTCCCTCTGTACTACAGAATTCGGAAGGCACTGCAATCAGGGCTTCCTCCACTCCTTGCCCTGACCAGCCTGAGAGATGATGGTTAAGCTTTTACCAGCACATGACTGGCCAAGTATTTATGAAGTTACCCGGTTTTCTTTCTTTCATATTTTGGGCATGACTTTCCATGTACTGGGTGTTGAATGGGGGTTGATGAATGCTCTCTCACTCCAAGATCTGAATTCAGGCTTTCTGCAGCCGTCCCTTCTGCACTGTTATTTGTTCTACATCCTGCGCACACCCACAGCTAGGTGCGATGCTCGGCAGCAGGGTGATGACCAACACGGCTCTGGTCTTCGCGGGGTTTACATCTCCAGAGGGTCTCAGCCTTTCTACTCTTGACGTTTTGAACTAGATGGTTTTCCGTTGTGGAATATTTAGCAGCATTGCTGGCCTCTATCCACTAGGTGTCAGTAACTATTTCCCCCACTTGTGAAAAATAAAAAATGCCCCCATGCTGGGAAATCAACCCTGAATATTCATTGGAAGGATTGATGCTGAAGCTGAAATTTCAGTACTTTGGCCACCTGATGTGAAAAGCCAGCTCATTGGAAAAGACCCTGATGCTGGGAAAGATTGAAGGCAGGAGGAGAAGCGGGCAACAGAGGATGAGATGGTTAGACAGCATTGCTGACCCAGTGGATGTGAGTTTGAGCAAATGCCAGACAATGAAGGACAGGGAAGACTGGCATGCTGCAGTCCATGCATGGGGTCACAAAGAATCAGCCATGACTTAGCCACTGAACAAATAAAACGCCAAGTGTACCCTGGGGCACAGAGTCACCCTGGTTGAGCATCCCTATGATAAACAGCTGTAAGGTAAGAGAATCTAGTTGTATGAGAGACGTTGGAACTGGACTAGATACAATTGTCATCGCTGTCTTACAGATGGAGAAACTGAGCCACTCCGAGTAAGAAGTCACCCATGTAAAACACATTAAGTAGTCAAAGTAGGATTATACCTCATGTCTTCTTGACTTCACAAATAATTCTTAAACTGGACACACAGAGAAAAAACTGGCTAGGTAACTAGAAATGATACAAACGTAGAAAAAAACTGTTAATTGTCAAGAACAGCAACATAGATTTTAGGAAAGAGATTTTAAATATTTATTAAAAATATGGGTAGTTATATTATGGTGAGAAGCCATCTATAAGTAAATAAAGCTCAAGTTTTCTAGAAATAAAATTCCAACAAGGATTGCCCGGGTGGTGGAGTAGATGAGAATCTGCCTGCCAATGCAGGGGACACGGGTTTGATCCCTGGTCTGGGACGATTCCTCAGGCCACAGAGAAGCTAAGCCTGTGCCTCCAGAGCCTGTGCTCCGCGATAAGCAAAGCCCCTGCTTGCAGCAACTAGAGAGAACACTCACGCAGCAATGGAGATCCAGCGCAGCCATAAATAAATAAATAAAATGCCAACAATATAATTGCAAAGGATTTTGATGAAAAGGGAAGGGGAATCCTTAGAACTTCCTGTGGCTGTGTGACTCCTTAGGGGCTTCCTGACGAGCTCACCCTGGATGAGGCATACCTAAGGCATGAAGGGAGTTGATCCTGAACCACGAGGAATGACACCCATTTTAAAAACTGATTTCAGGAGGTGACGCTCAATAATTGGTTTATTCCACAGAATATTGTTTTGCTTTTGAAAGGGAAAGTCAGTCATGTCTGACTCTACAGACTCACGGACCGTAGCCCGCCAGACTCCTTTGTCCATGGGATTCTCCAGGCAAGAGTACAGCAGTGGGTAGCCTTTTCCTTCTCCAGGGGATCTTTCTGACCCAGGGATCAAAGCCAGCTCTCCTGCATTGCAGCAGATTCTTTACTGTTTGAGCCACCAGGGAAGCCCTGAGTTTTGGTTTATCTCATGCTAAAACAAATTTTGTATTACTGTTCTGTACACATTTTAAAAAGAATATGTCATAGAACTTTCTAAGTATTAACATTTACATTAAATTTTTTTAAATTAAAAAATCTTTTTCCCACTGCACCATGCGGTTTGTGGGGTCCTAATTCCCCAACCAGACACTGAAATTGTGTTCCCTGCAGTGAAAATATGGAGTCCTAACTGTTGGACCGCAGGGGAATAGACTGAGACTTGCAAAAAAAAAAAAAAAAAAAAAAGGCCAGATAAAACAAAAGACTCTTTAAAGCTACATTTGGAGCAAGAGAGAAACAGAGAGGCCCTCTGCCTAGAGCAGATGGTATGATGCTAACAGATGATGCACAGAAATCACAGTCCTTCAGCTTCAGTTCTGCTCAGCCTGTTCCATCAAGGAAAATCCTGTTCCAATGGGAAAGATACTTGAGAACAAATATTTTGAAAGAAATCAAAGCCTAAGAAATCGAAGAAGTCATCAAGCACCTGTTTTAAATGTATTAAAATTCAGTTTCATCTTTGTTCATTCATTCATCAGATGTTAACACATTCATACACTAGACTGAGCAATGAGAAATGGTCATTCTCAGTTCCTGCATTTTAGTGGAAATAAGCAAATGAAATTCACTGGAATATCTTATACATCTGGTGTTCCATGTATCATGTAGGGTCATGTATAGGATTCAGTGGGGGCTCTCCCTGGGAAAGGTGATGGGTAGGGATGGAAAAGGATGCTGCTGATATAGGACAATGACTGCTCATGGGCCAAAAATTACATCATGGACTCCTAAGGGACTTTGCCTGTGTGACGACACAACCGCTGCTGGCACGTTTTGAAAAACCATGGTGACCAGAAGTAGTTCCAGAAGACTGAAGATGAATAAAAACTTGATTTTTAAAAATAGGGTCATGCAGAAGAACTGCTCCTCCTGTTCACATCTTTACTGTCTGACTCACACATTTGGTACACTTTGTACCAGGCACTTACAAAGTAAAAGAAAGGCCTATTTCACACGTGGGTTTGTTCAGGAAGACAGAAGAGGTCCCAGTGATGCCTCTCCTCCTCCTCCCACATCTGGATCTGGTTGGGATGTTTGTTTCTAGGTTCAGATTTTCTTTTTTTCTGGGAAGAATCACCTTATGACACTTAATGATTCTGGTGGGATACGCTTGGAGGATTGTAGGCTAGGTGATCAGGCCCACCACCTGTGGCCAAGTAGGGCACCAGTAGGGTACCAGCTGTGGGGCCCCACAAGTGGAATGATTAGGTGCAGGGACACTCAGCTGGTAGAACAATTGAAATTAACTTTTGTAGATGTGTTTCCACTTTCAAGCAGGAAGTCTCTAGTGAAGTAAAACAGGACTCTTGCATTCTGTTTCAGCAACACTATTTTGGCATTGAAATGCAGTGGCCAATATTACAGAGGATAAATAACGAGGAGAGATGATAGATTGTAAGTTGAATGAGAGAGTCAAAATTAAACAACTGCCAGCTTGCAATGAAAGACCAGAACATAGAATGTGAAATTTATCACAAGTTGAATATAAGGCTCTGAATTTTGTTTGGGAAAAAAATCAATTTTGAGTATAGGCTAGAAAAAAACAAAGCAATTTATGTATAATATAAGAAGGCTTGTAAAGTTTAATTAATCATGAGCTCAATATTAACCAGTAATGTAATGTGGCTGCTGAGAAAACAAAGGTGAGATTTTTTTCCCTTGAAATTTTTCTCTCTTGATGATTTGCAAATTAAAACACTAAGAAATGCTTATTTTAAAAAGTGAAATCAAAATAAAATTCTAAAAGGATGTAAAAAGGAAATGCTAATCCTCCCCTTGTTTCTAGTTCTTGGGCCCCCTCACGACAAAGATTATCCTCCCAGAAATGTCAACAGTGATGAGGTGAGGAAACCCCTCATCATATTAGCATATTCAGAGTATTTCTCTGCATACCCTGGGTGTTTTTCATGCCAGAGTGTCTCCTTCTATAAAATGGGAATAGAAGTAGTACCTACTTTGAGAGTTGTTCTGAAAATTAGACGAAGTAAAATATGTACAGTGTTGAAGCCATTCTAGCAGAGTTCTGCGCCAAGCAAGACTTTAGTCAAAATCCGTAGCCAAGGAAGGCACTGAAAGAATGTTCTGCCTTGGGGGAAAAGGATGGGATTTTTACAGGACTTGAGCAAGGAGAGGTCAGTGGAAGTTCAGCTAGTTTTGGGAGTAGGTCCTGAAAAAAGGCTCCTCCTCAGAGGAGGAGCTGATCTTCTGGACCAGCAGTTGGCTGAGCAATTCAGGTTTTATCAAGAGGAAAGGGGGAAGAAGAGATGAGGCGCTAAGGCCACCGGAGGGCAGGATGGAAATTAGTCAGTCCTTTGTGTGCCTGCTAAGCCGCTTCAGTCATGTCTGACTCTTCTGCGACCCTATGGACTTAGCCCACCAGGCTCTTCTATCCATGGGACTCTCCAGGCAAGAATACTGGAGTGGGTTACCATGCCGTCTTATGGTCTTACATTGGCAGGTACAATGTGCTCAAAAATGTCGTAGATGTCACTCTGATCTCCTGATACCCTAGACTGATTCTCTGTAAAGCATCTCACCTCTGGGAGCCATTTGGAAACAAGCCAGAAGGTCTCCATGCTCTTGGGGCTCACAAGGATCTAGCAATTGAATTATGCCCTTCTGAGGAGGGCACGGCTCCCCTTGGACACTCCATCACCCTTTTGTGGAAATAAACAAAGACCACCTAAATGAGAAAAGCAAAGGCTATCAATTCAGAGCTTGCTATGTATGGGAGTTCCAAACTCACCATCGCTTGAGTTTTGGCAGGGACCCAGTGACAGCATGGGGGTGGGATGGCTGGGGTATGCCCTGAATGAAGTTGTGGGCACAGGGATGCTGGGGGCGACTGACTAGGAGCAGCGGGTACATGTGATGAGCTAAGGGTGTGCATTTAACTTTGCATAATTGATCCTAAGTTGGAAGTGGAGAAAAAATTAGGGAGGCTCTTGGTTACCAATTAAGACCTGGCTATTTGGGGCCATTAGGTAATAGATGTTTTTGTTTGGCTTCCTGGATTGCTACTAAAGATGGTTACATGGCTTTCTGAAAGTCTGACTTAGAGTAGACTGGCTTCTTGGGTGATTTATTATAGATAAGGGGTTGGTTTCCCGAGTAGGTTGTGGGTCAAAGTTCTATTTTCATATATCTATTTTTATATAGAATCCAAACTTTGTCCATTTATACCTTCAGATTCAGACTCTAACTTTGTTTTTCCTCTCATTATCTCTTCCTTTCTAAGCTCTAGTTATTTTATCTGGTCTGGGAACAGGATAAAAAAAATTGCCTTTCATTAATTGAGTATTCATTCAGGTTTACTGTTCCTAAAATAAATTTTATGATATAAAGGGCTAAGGAGTTTGATGCTCATTCTTGATTCTTAACATTCAGAAGCTAAGAGTTCTTATTCTGTCTTCCTAGGGACAATGACAAGGGCTTCCCATGTAGCTCAGATGGTAAAGAATCTGCCTGCAATGCAAGAGACCTGGGTTCAATCCCTAGGTTGAGAAGATCCCCTGGAGAAAGGAATGGCTACCCAATCCAATGTTCTTGCCTGGATAATACCATGGACAGAGTAGCCTGGTGGGCTATAGTCCATGGAGTCACAGAGAGTTGGACATGACTGAGAGACTATTTATTGACATATGGTCAATGAGAAGGAATTGATAAAGGACAACATGTGAAAGGGAAATAAAGAGCTAAACAGTCCATAGCAAACACATATGACATAAGGCTTACTATATTTGCATTATGTAATACCAAGTTCCTCTCCATAGAACTTGCAAACAAATCAAGCATGATTGAAAGAATTGTTGAAGAACAAGATTTTAGAACCAGGATATTGGGTCTAGAATGCTGCTGCTGCTGTTGCTGCTAGGTTGCTTCAGTTGTGTCTGACTCTGTGCAACCCCATAGACGGCAGCCCACCAGGCTCCACTATCCCTGGGATTCTCCAGGCAAGAACATTGGAGTGGGTCACCATTTCCTTCTCCAATGCATGAAAGTGAAAAATGAAGGTGAAGTTGCTCAGTCATGTTTGACTCTTCACGACCCCATGGACTACAGCCTACCAGGCTCTTCTGTCCATGGGATTTTCCAGGTATTTGGTATTTGCTATAGGTCTCTGAGTGCATATGTTGATGAAGGCTACTGTCTGGATGCTAAAACTGAAAGGTAGTTCAAATGAGTTCCTTGAATGTTGGCACATGCACCCTCTGTAATTTCTCATCAGGGTGATTAGTCTACAGCTAATTTCTACTTGCAATTCTCACAGGGCACTGGCATTTTCATTTCAGTATCAAGTTCATTTTTTTGTGATGCAAGTGCCGGAGCATGGTTATAGCATATTTTTTTGACCATTACTGAATAAAATACAGATTGCCAAATAAATGAGCGCTCCAATAAGTTGGAACTTTAGTCATGTTTATTCCATTTGATTTTGAATTAAGCAATATTTCCTAAAATATTTATAAACTAACTTTTGGATGGTGCAAATGATAACTTTTAAAGATAAGGATATTAATATTATAGAAGTACCTGATAAAAATAAACCATGGAGAGTAGCTTTTCTAGTATTCTTATCATGCTGGCACTAATGAAAGATTTTTGCAATAAATACGTTTTGCATATGGCATTTAAATCAGTTGATTAAAGGAAAGGACAGATTGAAGGTGAGCCAGAGCAGAGATAAGATTGGTATTTGGTATAGTCTCTCTTTTCTCTTTATGATTGCATTAGTGAGCTATTGATGGACAGTGGCTCATGAAGCCTTCCTTGTAACCTGCTGGGATGCTTACAGTTAAATGGTTGCTAAGTTCTGTTTCCTTGGTCCTAATGTCTCTTCTTGAATAGCTTGGGGTGTATAAGAGGTGTTTTTATTGGTTTGTATGAGTGCAGTTGCTTTCAGAAGACTTATAATTTGACTAAAGGGGGCATCTGTGAAAAAGATATGGTCAGGTATGTCCCGCTGAACAGAATACTAATATACCTTCGGTAGAGGCACATTAGGCTTTTATTTCTGACTATACATTGAATTATTTACAGCTTCAAGGCAGCTGATTGAACTGTAGCATCAGTCAATTAGCAAATCAAAAATTTATATGATTCCAATTTAGCATGGAGTCCTTCTCTCTCTCCTTTTTTCTTTTTAGATTTTCACCCTGACAGTGACAAATTACTCCTCTGCTGGCTGAGATTGGAAATTAAAAGCATTTAGAGTTGCTCATGCATTTATGCTAATGAGAACTTCTGATATGATTTGCATGCAAAAGAGGACAATCTGAAAGCTCATCAGTTTTTCAGGCTTCCGCATTTTGATGTAGCAGAATTTTTTTTTTTTTCTTCTGTTTTTCTGCAGAGGAAAATTTTTTCTCCAGGAAACAATACAGAATGTGAACAAAAAGAGTTCTTTTAAGTCAGAAAGTTCTCCTTCATTTTTTTACCCTCCAGATTCTTGTCAAATCGTTTGCTTGCTCCTTCAGAACTGCAGCCCACATTCATTAGCATTTTAGATGTTTATCAAAGGAAGGATCCAGTATCTGCCACACAAGATTATAGCTCTGCTTCATTTTCAATTCAGCAAGGGGAAAAAAAAAGAAGACCTGAGGACAGACAGGAAGAGGGACACGCACCCTGACAATCTTTTTCTTACATCCACCCGAATTAATCCCATTTAGAGAAAATTTGATTAATCACCAACGGTGGCAGTTTTACCTTTCATAGATGGCACTGACAAATTTTAAGCTGAGACGTAGTATAAAAGTCCTATGCTGATATTTGTATAAAAGAGAGCAACATTCAAAATGAATACAGAAAAGTGGATGGGAAGTGGAGTGGGGAAGAAACGTACTATCCAAAATTTTTGAAAGGGATTTCATTATGTCTATAGATATGCAATTATTAAACCATTAAGATGACAAGGGCGGGGGATTGAGAGAATGGGAAATGCTTCTTTTTAATTTTTATTTTTCTTAGAAATGACTACCTCTCTTGGGATTCTTCTAATTTGGTGAAAGTTAAATGCCATCTTATCAGAATGTCGTTGATACTGTGGGAATTTTATTTTGCCAAAATAAGCCTGCTTTGTTAATTGATTTCAACTGTTATCACTGGAGGGTTTCATTTATATCTAACACAGTGCATTTAACTATTTTGTGCCAACTATGTGAAGGGCAATGTATACTACTCCATAAATATACTGTCCACCCAAACAGAGGCATTGGGTGGGGTGGGGGTGGGGGGTTCTTCTGCTTTAAAGGCATATGATTTTCTTATTTACCTAAGATGTTTGAGGGGTGATTAGCACTGGAGTTTAATGATAGAACTATGGCTTTCGATTTGTCTGCTTACATCTGGTGTCCTTAAGCTGTTTTAATATAGAAAAACATGTGCAATTCTATCTGAAGGCATTGCCTGGTCTTTGTAATTCATTCAGATCACTTTCTACTTCACCTGTTAGGCTTGTGCCACTCCCTACCCTTACCCTCACCCCAATACCTCTTTCAGGAGCTTGGACTTGGGTGCTTCATCTGACTTGACTGAAAATGTCTATTTCCAGGAATTCAGTGTCCCTGGATTTCTCCAAGCATAATGGACACCCAGATCAGGCATTTCATTTTGAGTACCACCTAATATTGACTGGCTGGCACTTTAACTTCAGGTGAAAGTCTCCTAGCTCTGGATCCTCCAGATTTTTCCTACTATAACTAATTGACTGGCTGGGTCAACTAATAGTTTAGCTGGCCCACTTACTTAAGGGGATCGAACCCAAAGGGGTTTTCTATTTTGGGTTTGGAAGTGGCATAGGTGAAATTGTGCCCTCCCCCCCAACACACAATTTGTATGTTGAAGCTTTAAGTTTCTATAAGAGTGAATTTAGAAATAGGGCTTATATGGAGATAATACAGTTTAAATGAGGTTATAAGTATGGGGCCCTGGTCCAAAAGGATTAGTATACTTACAAAAAGGGACACCTGAGTACTTACACTCACTATTCTCATTCCTCTCCTCTCTTTTCTCTCCTCTCCCTCCCTCTTCCTCCTGCTATCCCACCTCCCTCTGCCCCAACCCTACCAAATGAGGACACAGCAAGGAGGTGGCTGTCTGCAAGCCAGGAAGAGCCTCTCACTAGGAACTGAGTCAGCTAACATCTTGATCTTAGACTTCCCAGCCTCCAGAACTGTAAGAAAATATACTTCTATTATTTAAGCCACTCAGTCTCTGACATCTTGTTATGGAAGCAGAAACAGACTAATAATACAGGGAGAAGAGATAAGAAATATATTATTTCTAGACTTGGAACTTAATTCTTTATTGTGATTTATCTTACACATTCTGACTATGGTCTAACATGACTGATCTTATGAAACAAACTTTTGATCTATTATCTTCCATGATCATTTAATTAAGTTATCATCTTTGTATGAAATTATATAAATGGATATGCAATGGCATAAAATTCTGTTCACTGTAGATAGATGTATGTACAATATAAAGGAATCATTGAGCAGAGTTTTAGCAGTAAGATTACTTATAGAATCTATCAGATATCTGTATACCCTCCCACCTATTCAGCACACAGGGAGGGAAGTCTTTTCTGCACAGATATAATAGGCCAATTTGTCATCTTGGAGGAGAGTTACATAATCTTATGCTCGGAAGTTGTATGTCTTCATTCAACAGCTAAAAGGCAAGAACAAGCCAGAATCAGCTGTTACTACATGAAAGCTGAAGACTAAAGCTTAAGTTTTAAGACATTATATTTAAAAAGACTGAGAATTCTCTATAGTCAGAATGTCAGCCATACTATAAAATTATATTGAAATTTTCCTGGTAGAATTCCTGATTTCCTGTTTTGTAGGCTATCTATACAAGGGAAACGACTGACATCTTTTTATTTAAGCAAGGTGAATTGTTTCCCTTGCAAACTTTCTAAGAAAAATGAAATGACATTTTGGTGCTAACCTCTTGGTCTTGGTCGATTCATTTATCTTTTGATGGCTAGAGAAGTATTAACGCCAAACACTGTGAAGCTGCAATAGAGCTGGGATAGAAGGGGTGACAGCCAAGAGGGGAGGAAATGGTGGCAAGTCTGGGCAGCCCTGTGGCTGAAACAAGCTCCTCGCCTATCACAAGGTACAGGAGCCCTGAATTACTTTTCCTACCTGACTTTGTCCTTGTCAGTCAAGAACTGTGTTTTTAGTATGTTACTGGTATAATTATTTCCTCTTCTGTCTCATTAGATTTTTTTATTCTTTTTTTATTATCTATTTGTTTTTCATTACAAATGATCTCCAATTCTTTCAAGGGATGTCAGTAAATCTGACAATCACTAACATTTATTGAAAGCATACTGAGTGCTCTGCGTTTTAAGTGCTAAATGTTGACATGTGTTGCAGTTCTATGAAGAAGATAGTATTTCACAGTTGGAGGAGCCGCTGTAGACTTAGAAAGGATTCTCAGTTTGCCCAAGGCTCAGAGTTTCTGTACGTGACATAGCCAGGACTAACACCTGGGCTCATTTGTCTCTGAAGTTGGCAGTGATATTAGTGGTAGAAGATTGCTACCTGGAATTCCTCAGATAGTATCTCCTGAAGTTTTCATTGAAAATACCCAGCTTTAAAGAAACTATCTCCTTGGAGAGGCCAGCTTGCTGGATTCTATCCACTGCATATAAATGTGCAAGTAGTGTTTTACTTCTACACATTGAGTTACGGTTACTTGGCTGTTCCTTTTCAGTGATTATTACAAAGAAAAGTTTACAGATTAACGATGCAAATCATGTTCCTTGGCCTTTCCCTTATCAGTATAGATCTCCAGCCTGAGTCAAGACAGTCCTCTAGCGCCTCACCGATGTCACCTCATGGAAAATGCCTCTTGCATAGCAAAAGTGCCATCCATCTTCCATTCTAATGGATCCTCCTACAATATAACAGCATAAGCTCATATTTACCGTAAGCCATTGTCTGTGTCCAGCTGATCATTCATTTACTGAAGGCTTTTGAATGTGCTTATGCAAGAGAAAGCAGGCAGACAATACTCCCTATTTCTTTCGAACACGTGCTTTCATGGGCACAATTCTTACTTTGACAAATTACAATGATGGTTTTGCCAGATGGAATATGGACTCCCCAAGGAAATGTGAGGACTCTGCAAAGGCAGCAAAACTTGTTCTACTTGAAACTGGAGGTGATAGTCAGAAGTCAAATAGAGGTTGTACCAACAACCATTTTCACTTATAAAGCCCACTTTACGAAGGAGTCCCAAGACACAGTGCATTTAGACTTTTTAAAATGTCAGTGGTTAAGGACAACAGAGAGCAGCAGCAAACATAACCTTTAGTGTAGCCCTGAATGCTGACAGGGAGGAAGAGGTTGTGTGCTTTTTATAGGAAGCGCGTTACACGCATTTAAACCCACCATTGTTTGGGATGTGATCCTAAGTCAGAGCTTCCAAGCATTTTGCTACATGAAATAAAAGTGCTTCAAGGCAGGTCTAGGGGACTAAGACTTATGGCCAATCATTGTTCTTTTAAAACAAAATACAGCATAAGCATTTTATACTCTATTTCTAATATTTAAGCATGCATTTCTTTATCAAAGAGATTGTTGTGCTTTTCCATTCCAAACTAATGGTGCTGATAATTAACAATGCCCATGTGGCTGTCAAGGTGCTTTCCTGTAATGTATATGTATTAAATAAAAATCTGCCTTTTATAGACATAATAGTACAGTACATTGAAGATCAGTGGTGTTACAGTCTACAATTTCAGATGCATAATCTACTTTATGGTTTCTTTAAGAAAAAGCTGCCATTTTCTAAACAATGCAACCCGTAAAATATGGCAGTTGATTAAATAAAATTTTATATATTTATATAAATTATAAATCTATAATTTTATATGTTTTTATTCAACTGACTGCTCCTACTGATACTAAGTCACTGTAGGGTACAAACATTTTCTCTGTGTACTTTTCTAATCTCCCAAAGGTTGAAATGAAGAAATAGCTGACAAATTAAGTAGAGATCAACAAGTAGTTTAAGTAAATTTCATTGCTTCATATTATCAATTCCTTCGCAAATATTACTCCCTCCTCCCCTTTTCGTGGTCATGATGGGTGAATGAAGAAATCAGATACTTTTGCAGTGAATTTTTCAACTTTGATAATTTATTTTATAGGATTTCCTTTGATTTATCATTATGATTCAAATTTTAGTCTCTAAAATTATGAAATTGGATTCATTTTATCTCTAACCATAAATCAGAAATAACTGACAATAGTTTCTAAATTACTCCAAGTCCATCATGAATCTGACTCTTGAAACATGAACATTCTTTTCATGGATTATAGACCTTCAAATTTTATCATAAAGTACATAAAATTTAGTGATGGGAAAGGTTTGCTATGTTCTATATTTCAAGTTCGACATGCCACATCATTTCTTTGGTTGAAGACCTGACAGAGTGAAAATTAATATTTTATCGTTTTCTCTCAGATGGCTGGGGACTCTGCTCTTAGGCTTGCAAGTGTGCAAGTTGGCTACGGGAGTGTCATGCTATAACTCTGATTTGGATATTCTTTACCTTGAAGCTCATGTTGAAAGAATGTGGGCTATTTGGTGTATGTTTCCATAGAAAAGGCAGAAGCCCAATAGAGAAACCTATATGTATAATCACAGCAAGTCAAATGGCTAATCCCAAGTCATGGGGTAGGAAAGTATATATTGCCTTTCACGAGACCATGGCAAATATGTGGATCATGCTAGTACAAGGGAGTGACAGTTGTGGCCATTTGATCCATTTCTGCTTAAACGAGCTATAGTGGATTTTGTTACATACATGTAGTAATATCACAGACCTCAATGAGGTACACAGTATTACTGATATTATCTTATAAAAGAAGATGCTGTGGTAGAGAGGAATCAGTTACTTGCCTAAAGTCACACGGCTAATAAATGTAAGAGCTACATGGATTCAAATCATGTAGTCTGGATACAGAATCCTGAATATCTTCCTGTATGGATGACGGCCAGCTTGACACAACAGTTTCCGTCATGAGTATTATACAAAAACAAAAGATTAGTAATAATGTTAATAAAACTGCTTCATTGTCACCAAAACTAGGGGATAGAATATTATATTATGTTGTACTATGCTATTGTGATATAATATAGTATATGAAAACACACAAAGTTTACCAAAAGTAATCACAATTAGTACAGAAATCACAGGAGTGAAGAGGTTCTGAACTCGTGCTGGAAAAGTAAAATTGAGATGATCCAATGATGGCAGACCTCAAGAAAAATTAGGAAAAAAGTAATGAGCCAGTATCACCTACGCACAACAAAAGCTGGACAACCTACTCAGAACCACAAAGAGATGGAGCAGAAGGTGTATGGGGGAGAAAGGTCAAGGAATAATGAGATGGCAGGTCTAAGAAAATACCGGCATTAAGCTGGGTCTAGATTTATAAAATGGAAATGGAGATGTCATAGCATCGATTCACAGATGCCTGTGGGAAGTAGGTGGGCAGGGACAGCGCAACTTGCCCTTGAGGAACACTCACTAGAAAAGGTTGCTCTGGCCAGATTAAAAGGCTGAGATTTTGCTACTCAATAAAAAACTTTTAAGGGAGGGGGGCTGAAAAATATTAAATAATCACAAAGCAGAAGCACAACTTAAAGAAAAGACGGTGAGGAAATAGGGAGAGCTGAAACATGACCTGGCAGATCTTAGAAAAAATGCAATAGAATAAAAAGTCCTGACAGAGATACAGACAGGAAATGGAGATACAGACAGGAAATGGTGAGAGGCCCAAAGGAGAACACACAGGGTAGTAGGTACAGACAAAGACCTAAAGGCTTGACCAGGAATAGTGACCAAAATAAAATGGAAAATTATGAAAAGATTAGGGAGAACACTCAAAATGTAGTATAAGGCAAAGAAAGGGCAATATATACACAACTGGAGTCTGGAAAAGGAAAGAACAATGGAGTGGAACAAATATTTAAAGATATAAACAGATTTTAAAAAGTCTCTCTCTACATATATATTTATAGTCACTGCATGCCAAAGGAAAGAACACCAGACTAATCAATACTGAGATGCAGTCTAACAAAGTTTTGATGTTTAAAGGAGGAAAGAAGCCTCTGTACAGCCAGATCATAGGGGAAGGTATTATAATCCCTGGTTTCAGACTTTTCTATAGTAACATTTGATTCTAGACTTGAGAAAAAGTACATTATCATGAAAATATATTATAATATCTCAGTCATTATTAGGAAAAGGAATAAATTAGAATGTCTAGAAATAGACACTGAATACAAAGTGAATGTAAGAAATAAGACAAAATGGTATCAGAAACCAATGGGTACAAATAGATTCTTCAACATAACATGTTGTGACCTCTGAGTGGTCACCTGAAAAAATAAAATAAAAACCATATAGTTTTCAGTCGGGTAAATTTTAAATAAACTAAAAATGTGAGAAAACATGCAATAAGTCCTTAAGAAGAAAGTGAAAAAGTCTTTCTAATCATAACTCTTAATTCAGAAGCTGGAATAGAAAAGACTGATAAAACTGCATAAAAATAAATGTTGTACATGGTTAAAAGGAATATAAGTAAAGCCAAAGGACATTCAATGATCAACAGGGAAAACATATTTTCAACTTATATAATAGATAAAGAGTATATATAAAAACCTCTCATTAGTCAATAGAAAAAGAAAATATATAGAAGACAGTTTACAAAAAATCTTATCAACATATGACAAGAAGTCAGTCTCAGCCTTAGTAAAGAAATCCAAATCAAATTTTATTAAAATTTATTTTTCCCCTACTGGAGAAAAATATTTAAGTTGGATAACTTACTGCTGAGACTAAGGAAGCTGACATTCATTACTGGTGAGAGTACTAATTCATACTACAGCAGAAGGCACCCATACCACCTTATAATATTTGCAATTTTATCCTTTTTTTCTTCTTCAGACTTCATTTCTGAGTATGGAATTTACTTTTATTTCATCATCATCAAATATTAAATTTTGTTGAGCTCTTCTTCAGTCTCCATTAAGATTATCATGCTGCTAAGTCGCTTCAGCCGTGTCTGACTCTGTGCGACACCATAGATGGCAGCCCACCAGGCTGCCCTGTTCCTGGGATTCTCCAGGCAAGAACACTGGAGTGGGTTGCCATTTCCTTCTCCAGTGCATGAAAGTGAAAAGTGAAAGTGAAGTCGCTTAGTCGTGTCCGACTCTTCGCGACCCCATGGATGGCAGCCTACCAGGCTCCACTGTCCATGGGATTTTCCAGGCAAGAGTACTGGAGTGGGGTGCCATTGCCTTCTCCGAGATCGTCATGACCTATGCTCAATTAACAAATGTTAGTAGGAATCAACTGATTAAATCATTCTTTTCGTATCTGTCAGGGAAGCGTCAGAAAAATTCATGTTATTCCCGGTCATTCAAAAGTATGAGCTGAACTTCAGGAACTAGTTACAAAGATATCGGGAGAGCTGAAAGAGGCGGCTAGGGATGCTGAAGAGTGTAGGGGATGCAATGTTTGGAATCTCCACCATCCTATCCCTGGGGCTGGAGAAACAGAGGGAGATCCTGTTCTGAGGACACAGGATCCTGTTGCTCAGAAGAGGAACAGCAACTGCTTGAGATGCCATCAGAGTGGTGGTTTGGAGATGGTTGTTCAGTAGCTAAGTTGTGTCTGACTCTTTGCGACACCATGAGTGAGACTGAAGCATGCCAGGCTCCTCTGTCCTCCACTATCTGGTTGGAGAACTAGCCATACATTTTCTGCGACTTCTGCCCTCCAGTTTTCTGCCAATAACTTCCATGCAGCAAACCTAACCAGAAGCCAATACAACGTGAAATCAAGGAAATGGAGTTTGCATAGTTTAGAACCCTTTCCAACAGCTGAATAGGAAAACGTAGGGATGCTTCTGAACGTAGTGAAAGTGAAGTTGCTCAGTCGTGTTCCACTGTTCGTGACCCCATGGACTGCAGCCTACCAGGCTCCTCAGTCCATGGAATTTTCCAGGCAAGATTACTGGAGTGGGGTGCCATCGCCTTCTCCAGGGGATCTTCCCGACCTCTGCCAAACCTTTGTTATATCCCCTTTCTTACCCCCATTTTTTCCCTTTTTGTTGTTGTTGTTCAGTTGTTCAGTCATGTCCGACTGATTGCAACCCTATGGACCACAGCACATCAAGCTACCCTGTCCTGTTTCCTTTTTTAAACTTGGACATTCATTCTTTTATTTCTGATTAGATTTCCCAGAGTTGGCATTGTATTGTTAGTTTGAAGCTAGTTTTTTTTTTAAATAAGTCTGCTGTTCACTTTTTGCCTTTCTCTGTAATTTTCTTCTTTTATGGTTATTTAGTTCTTTTGAATTTAAATGATTGTTCATTTTCTATCACCCTGGGTTGAATGTTTCTTTCATTTATTATCAGTAAATTTAATTTTGTCAATTTAATATGCATTAAAACTTCATTTTTCTCTGAATACTGCTTAGTCAATATCCTATGAATAGGTAAAATTTTTATTTCATTTATTTCTAAATAAAAAATCTAGTTTTCTTCTCTTTATAATGTAAAATTTTAAAGTTAAGTTTTGAAATGTTTACATGTCTGGGAAGTAGGGAAATGGTATTATTATCTAATGATCACAATAAAGATTAAGTGTGAATAGATTCAAAATTTGTCTTATTTTCATTTTTAGTTTTTTAAAGAAATGAAATAGTAAATAAAGCCCAATCTCACCAGTTATTCTCACTTTTCTCTTGCTAATGGGATAGATGTGTATCATTTTATGTATTTTTAATAATTTTATGTATCAAAAATCAATATGTAGTGATTTTTACACTAAAACTTCCAAACTTTTCTCATATACTAAACATTATTGTATATAGTTTTTTCACTTAATATTTTAGGTTTATCATAGGTGTTGATATTCATGTATCTAGTTTGTTCATCTAAGTTTCCAAATGGTACTTAGTTGTATACGTAAGCCATTGAATGTTTTACTACAAGACTGTTTGTTTCTAAATTTGTTTTTACAAATGGTGTGACAATAACAATCCTTTTGCATGTTTTCTTTTGCAGATATTCACTCTAAGATAGCTATTTAGAAATAAAACTGCTTGATAATAAGATATTTCTATATGAAGCTACACCAATATTGCTAAATTTTCTTCAAGAAAGTTTTATCAGTTTACACTTTCATTAGCAACTCCCACTGTCTTACATTCTCACCAGCATTTGATGTTGTCACTTTAAATTGTGATAATGTATTTTTAATTTCTATCCAGATTTCTAGCTCTGTAGGTTGCTTGTTAATATCCTTTGTTAATTTTCCTGTAGGATCTTTGCATTTTTCTTACTGATTTGTAGGTATTCTTTTATCCTCTATATGCAAATGCTTTACAAGTTATATTGGTTACAAATATCTTTTCTCATAAATGACTTCCCACTGGTATCTGTTACAACGTCAAGGTTTTACTTTCAATGAAGTCCTATTTAATGAAATTTTCTTCATTAGATATGATTTTTGTGTCTTAATTAAAAAATCATTTCCTACTTTAATGCCAGCAAACTATGCTGAATGTTTAATAGTTTTACTTTTTATTAAAAGTAGTTATTATTAAAGGGTGTGCTTATTAAAAATACAAGGGAAACTTAGGCTTTAATCCTTCTGAGCTAAAATTTAGTATATGGTGTGAGGCAGAGATTTTGTCCTTTTCTGTATGAAAAATTGCTTCACTGACATTTACTGAATGTGTCTTTCTCCACTGATGTATGCCTTCTCTGTCACATATGAAAGATGTCATTTATATCTGGATTGGTTTCTATGCTGTTTTCTGTACCAATATTTGTACATCTTTGTACTTGTATTTGAGTGCAGAGTATTTGTCTGTCTTTGTACCAATTTCTCCCTGTTTTAATTACTATATTTTTATAGTAGGTCTTGACATACAGTATGGAAAATCCTCTTTCTTTGTTCTTGAAAATTGTCCTGGATATTCATCACCCTTTTTTTTTTTTTTTGGTATAAATTTTAGGATTATTCAAATCCTGAAAGATGATGCTGTGAAAGTGCTACACTCAATATGCCAGCAAATGTGGAAAACTCAGCAGTGGCCACAGGACTGGAAAAGGTCAGTTTTCATTCCAATTTCAAAGAAAGGCAATGTGAAAGAAAACAGTTGCACTCATCTCACAGGATAGTAAAGTGATGCTCAAAATTCTCCAAGCCAGGCTTCAGCAATACGTGAACCATGAACTTCCAGATGTTTAAGCTGGTTTTAGAAAAGGCAGAGGAACCATAGATCAAATTGCCAACATCTGCTGGATCATGGAAAAAACAAGAGAGCTCCAGAAAAACATCTATTTCTGCTTTCTTGACTATGCCAAAGCCTTTGACTGTGTGGATCATAATACACTGTGGACAATTCTGAAAGAGATGGGAATACCAGACCACCTGACCTGCCTCTTGAGAAACCTATATGCAGGTCAGGAAGCAACAGTTAGAACTGGACATGGAACAACAGACTGGTTCCAAATAGGAAAAGGAGTATGTCAAGGCTGTAATTGTTACCCTGCTTATTTAACTTATATGGAGAGTACATCATGAGAAACGCTGAGCTGGAAGAAGCACAAGCTGGAATCAACATTGCCAGGAGAAATATCAACAACCTCAGATATGCAGATAACACCACACTTATGGCAGAAAGTGAAGAGGAACTAAAAAGCCTCTTGATGAAAGTGAAGTGGAGAGTGAAAAAGTTGGCTTAAGCTCAACATTCAGAAAATGAAGATCATGGCATCTGGTCCCATCACTTCATGGGAAATAGATGGGGAAACAGTGGAAACAGTGTCAGACTTTATTTTTTTGGGCTCCCAAATCACTGCAGATGGTGACTGCAGCCATGAAATTAAAAGACGCTTACTCCTTAGAAGAAAAGTTATGACCAACCTAGATAGCATAGTGAAAAACAGAGACATTACTTTGCCAACAAAGGTCCATCTAGTCAAGGCTATGGTTTTTCCAGTGGTCATGTATGGATGTGAGAGTTGGACTGTGAAGAAGGCTGAGCGCCGAAGAATTGATGCTTTTGAACTGTGGTGTTGGAGAAGACTCGAGAGTCCCTTGGACTGCAAGGAGATCCAACCAGTCCATTCTGAAGGAGATCAGCCCTGGGATTTCTTTGGAGGGAATGATGCTAAAGGTGAAACTTCAGTACTTTGGCCACCTCATGTGAAGAGTTGACTCATTGGAAAAGACTCTGATGCTGGGAGGGATTAAGGGCAGGAGGAGAAGGGGACAACAGAGGATGAGATGGCTGGATGGCATCACTGACTTGATAGATGGGAGTCTGAGTGAACTCTGGGAGTTGGTGATGGACAGGGAGGCCTGGCGTGCTGCGATTCATGGGGTCACAAAGAGTCGGACATGAATGAGCAACTGAACTGAACTGAATTGAATGAATTTTTATGAGAAATATTAGAGTTTTGATTGGAATTCATTTAATTTATAGGTTAATGTTGGGAAAATTTTACAATCAATGCTTCCTATATGTTTCTTTCTATTTTGTACTGTATGACTTTCAAGAGAGTTTCATAACTTTCCCTATGAAGTCCTTGTTTGTCTTTTTTTCTATTTATTCCTAAATATGTTATTGTTGTTGTATATGCTATCTATTAGGAAATTATAGTGTTAACTATGACTATGGGAAAGAAAGGAGAAGGCAATGGCACCCCACTCCAGTACTCTTGCCTGGAAAAATCCCATGGACAGAGGAGCCTGGTAGGCTGCAGTCCATGGGGTCGCTAAGAATCAGACACGACTGAGCGACTTCACTTTCACTTTTTCTTTCATGCTTTAGAGAAGGAAATGGCAACCCACTCCAGTGTTCTTGCCTGGAGAATCCCAGGGACGGGGAGCCTGGTGGGCTGCTGTCTATGGGGTCGCACAGAGTCGGACACAACTGAAGTGACTTAGCAGCAGCAGCAGCATGGGAAAGAAGAGAGCTAAATAAGCCAATTGAGAAGGAAATACAGAGTGAAACAAGATGAGATCTTTTCAAGTAAGATGACTAAAGAACTGTTGCTATGTCTAAATTAGGAGAGGGATGAAAAGACATACTTGCCAGCATATATTTGACTCCATATGACCAAAGCCTTGTTAGAGAACTGGTATACCTCGTGTGTATCTAGAAGGACAGTTGATATGTGTATCCTCATCGGAAGCTTGCTGGTCTCAGTGTTTGGAGCAATAGCAGTAACTAAAATGAGGAACACCATGGCCAACCCATGGCAGTAATACTGACATTTATAATATAGTAGCAATGGCTCTGTTTGGCTAGAGATTGACTTTTGTGTGGACCATAATGGCCTTGGGCATCAAATCTCAAAGCCAAATTCCATACTAAAGTACTCAGCTCCTACAGAAAATGAGGTGGCTTAGTGGAAATATTTGGGGAAGAGGGAACAAAATTTTGATAGTCTTGATATTACATATTGAACTGTCTCTCAGATGCATAGGAAGTACCTGAGCTGCTGTCATCAAAGGAATTTCACAAACTTGGTTTCATGCTCCTTTCTTCCAATTTAAAGTAAAATCCCTATATTTTACACAGTTGACTCAGGCTTTATTGATATTCTTTTTGATGCAACATTATTCCACTGTAACATACCTACAAAATTACAAAACTGAAAGTAGTCATGTAACTGCAGCACAACTGACTATGAAATGAAGAATATTCTGATGCCCAATAAATCAAGCTCATTCACACACACACACACATACACACTCACACCCCCTCTCCCATATACATTCAAATCAGCCTTTCTTTTAAAAAAATACTCAAAAGTTTTAATATTCTATTAAAGAGTCCTTTAGAAAGTCATTTTATGAATATTTATGGGAAATATTTGCCAGTTTATCAGTATTTTTTAGATTACCAGTTCCCAGAGGGCTAAAAATTCATATTTCTTATGGTATGGAAATCCACATCATACCTAATGTAGTGTAATGTATGAAATAGCTTCTTAGTGCCACTTGCTTCTCCAAGTCCATAATCAGTAGAGAAAGTTCTACCCTTTATAAAAAGCTTCCCACAGTTGTAGTTTTATGTTGCATTTTGGCCCCCTCCTTATTCTATATCAGGCAACAGACAGAATGTAATACAAGATTGGAATGAACCCATTGCTGATCTTGGAAAACTTGAAACCAAATTGTTAAACCAAAAGCAAAATTCCAAAGAACTGCAGGTGCCTCCATCATCGAAAGATTTACATAATTTTAATTTCCCTACCTTAACAAATGCCATGGTCATGTTTGTGATATAGATTTTTTTTCTCCGAAGAAGTGTTTGGGAAACTCCATAATGCAGATAACACCCAATGAGTGAGAAGGTGAGCATCAAAGTCTAGAGCAGGCAATGGGATGAGGAAGATATTTTAAGCAAAAAACAAACAAACAAAAATTGCACAAGCAGTTACAGACAGCAAGGAGACAAAGAAAAAGAATGGAGGAGAAAGTGTCATTGCCTAATAAAAGCTCAGTAAATAGACACTGATGAAGAGAAGCTGGGTGTATACCAGCAACCACAGTCAGATTCAGAGAATACTTTGAAAGAGAACAACTATTGTTATTCAAATATCAAACTGATGCTCTTGATTTGAAAATTTATTTATTTTAAAATTTACATTAAGTAAAATTCATTCTTTGTGATATGGCTCTCCTCAGTTTCAACATATGTCAATAGCATCTACCGATCACTCTAGTCACCTAACAAAAATCAGCAATGAATGAACACACACACACACACACACACACACACCCTGCAACCTTCACAAAATGTCATGAAATTTTCTGGCCCCTACACACAAAAGACCAGAACATTCACTGAGAAAAGGACAATAGTGATCTTGTTAACATTCTAGTGATCTCCAAGGGCATAGTAAGATTGTCCTGCCCCAGAGACCTGTCCTATTGTCCTAGTGACAGCAATTTATCTGCCTGCAGTGTGGAAACTCTGCACCCAGCTTCATTGGAATCATTGTTTTCATGACTTACACTTTAAGGTTTTCTGGGACAACTTGTCACTAAGATTTGTACCAGTGGGATAAATATTAGTTAGTTAAAATTCTCTACCTTTTTTGATGAACTTTCTTATCACGAAAGAATAGCCTGGAAAAAGGTTATTTCCAAAAGCTTTTGAGGGAGTTTTTGCAATAATATTGGATTGAAAACTGGCATCATGTCATTATTTTTTATATAACTCTGCACAGTCATAAGCAAAAATATTGTGATGGCCTCATCAGAAATTCCACAGTTAAATTATTTCCGGATAAATAATGTAAAAGATGACAAACTCCCTTTTCATCCAGGAGAATATGTTCTTCCTAGAGACAGGATTAAAAGACTGCAAGGTATAAAGGAAAATTCTATCCATTTATACTCAGAATAAGGCTCTTACACACCATATAACATACAAATGAAAAAGAAAGATGCTTCACTAGTATTTATCCACCTTGTTACAGATAAAATGAGAGCTTTACATGACTTGAAATGGTATGAAAATGAAAGTTGCTCAGTCATACTGACTGTTTGTGATCCCATGGACCGTAGCCTTCCAGGCTCCTCTGCATGGGATTCTCAAGGCAAGAATACTGGAGTTGGTAGCTATTCCCTTTTCCAGCGGATCTTCCTGACCCAGGGGTAGAACCCAGGTCTCATGCATTGCAGGATTTGTTACTGTCTGAGTCACCAGCAAAGCCCTTTAAATGGTATACATATTGGTATTTCATTCCCTTCTAACACCAAGACATAATAAAGTAGAGTGTGGGCGGGATTTCTTATAGCAATTAATACAGAAATGGACTATTTTTTTACAGAATACTGGTAAGATACTGCTCTTACCTATGTGGTACTGAAAACACGCTAGCTGGGTCCATAATATTAAATGATTTCAACAGCATCACTATTTGAGTTTGAGATGTGGTCTGCCAGGTGCCCCTTAGAAATTTTTTAAAGAGATACATTATTTTCATTTTCCAAATAATGTTTTAATTTGACTTCTTAGTATATACAATGCTATTTCCTACTCTTCCCTACTGGCTCTCAAATCTTAAAATTCAGTTGGGATCACCTAAGGGCATGAGGTCTGTCTTCCAGGTCTCCACACCTTATAGGGATAAGAAGAGTCACTTATGGCAGCATATCCAGGAAGGTTTTATTTGTTTGTTTGTTTCTAAATGAAACTTTCAATTTTCCTGGTAAAGGCCTCTACCTATTCCTTCTTTGTAATACCACCACCAACTTGAATTTGCATGGCAAGAAGCTGATTTCCCCTGTATTGGGAAAAAGAGGCTCAAACGGTCTGGATTCAACAGCTGTTAAACATATATATTAGAATTAGACCTGAGTGAAGATTGTTGTGCGAGCCAACATTTTTCATACAGCTCTAATGAGCCCCGATTGTACTGGTAAGTCTTGACCTCTAAAACTCTCAAGTTTGCCATGATGGAGGAGACATATAGGAAATTGTGAATTCCAGTTAACACTCCTAAAAACTGTAAGAGATTTAGCCCCAGCTAAATCTGAGAAAACGACTAGAGAATTCTGTGATTGTACTGTCTTGTATCATATGATGTCTCAGAGATGGCTTTGGGGAATGCATTTAATCCATCTTTTGTCCTTCCTTATAGGAACAGGGTCTGTGCTAAGATTCTGATTGCTAGCTTTCTTGAGGGACCAATTAGAGTTATGTTATACTTTGTATACATCAATACATGCTAAGTGTTATACCAAAATAATTGAGCACATGATTAATAGCTCCTAAATATATACTGAGCACAGGGTGGTAGTTTTCAAGAGAGTGTCTATTCTTCATTGAGAATTGAGTTTAGGGAGGACATCACTGAACACAGTCTGGGGACTATACTCTCTATTAATGAATGCTTGATTTTCTATTCAAATTTCCTCTGCTGCTTTAGAAATTTTATCTTTATTCACATGAAAATGTCTGTTTGTGACTGGCAGGATATCCTTTGTCTCTCTCAGACAGAATGTCACCAACATCATCAGATATATTGCTAGCCCCATGAGGTTGGTTTTGTCTAAAGCACATCTGCTGGATCATCAAAAAAACAAGAGAGCTCCAGAAAAACATCTATTTCTGCTTTATTGACTAAACCAAAGCCTTTGACTGTGTGGATCACAATAAACTGTGGAAAATTCTGAAAGAGATGGGAATACCAGACCACCTGACCTGCCTCTTAAGAAACCTGTATGGAAGTCAGGAAGCAACAGTTAGAACTGGACATGGAACAGCAGACTGGTTCCAAACAGGAAAAGGAGTACATCAAGGCTGTATATTGTCACCCCGCTTATTTAACTTATATGCAGAGTACATCATGAGAAACGCTGGGCTGGAGGAAGCACAGACTGGAATCAAGATTGCCAGGAGAAATATCAATCACCTCAGATATGCAGATGACACCACCCTTGTGGCAGAAAGGGAAGAAGAACTAAAGAGCCTCTTGATAAAAGTGAAAGTGAATTTGCTCAGTCATGTTTGACTCTTTGCGACCCCATAGGCTGTAGTCTGTAGACTGTAACCAGGCTCCTTCCATGGGATTTTCCAGGCAAGAACACTGGAGTGGGTTGCCATTTCCTTCTCCAGGAGATCTTCCTGAGCCAGGGATTGAACCCAGGTCTCCAGCATTGTAGGCAGATGCTTTACCATCTGAAAAAGAGAAGAGTGAAAAAGTTGGCTTAAAGCTCAACATTCAGAAAACGAAGATCATGGCATCCAGTCCCATCACTTCGTGGCAAATAGATGGGAAAGAGTGGAAACAGTGGCTGACTTTATTTTTCTGGGCTCCAAAATCACTGCAGAAGGTGATTACAACCATGAAATTAAAAGATGCTTGCTTCTTGGAAGGAAAGTTATGACCAACCTAGACAGCATGTTAAAAAGCAGGGGCATTACTTTGCCAACAAAAGTCCGTCTAGTCAAGGCTATGGTTTTTCCAGTGGTCATGTATGGATGTGAGAGTTGGACTATGAAGAAAGCTGAATGCTGAAGAATTGATGCTTTTGAACTGTGGTGTTGGAGAAGACTCTTGAGGGTGCCTTGGACTGCAAGGAGATCCAACCAGTTCATCCTAAAGGAGATGAGTCCTGGGTGTTCATTGGAAGGACTGATGTTGAAGCTGAAACTCCAATACTTTGGTCACCTGATGCGAAGAGCTGACTTCTTTGAAAAGACCCTGATGCTGGGAAGGATTGAGGTCAGGAAGAGAAGGGGATGATAGAGGATGAGGTGGTTGGATGACAGCACTGACTCAATGGACATGGGTTTGGGTGGACTCCGGGAGTTGGTGATGGACAGGGAAGCCTGGCATGCTGTTGTTCATGGGGTTGCAAAGAGTCAGACACGACTGAGTGACTGAACTGAACTGAAAGCACATAGACTGATGAGGAAATGAATGAACAAGTTAATGCTTAAATTTCTTATAAGTATTATCAGGTTTCAAACTAAATCTATTTTTCTTGGTAGATGAACATTTGATGAGAATTGAGGGAAAGGCCAAAAAGTTCTCCAGAAACCACTGAAATTACTCCCAGGCCACAGTGGGCTTATTTGACTTGCAGGATGTTTTTGTTTCTAAAATGAACATTTGGGATTCAGACGTGGACTTGGCACATGAGTGTGAAGTCCTGGTTCTAGGCAAGGGTCACTATTTCTCTTTTCTATTCTTTTTCAAAGAAAGATATTACTGATTAAGTTATTTCAAAGACCAGTTTTGACTTATGAGTTGCACTCAAGGTTCTATAATTCTGGACTCCACATGGATGTGGCAATCTCATAACCATTTCAGGGAATATGCAGGAAGATGAAGATACATTTGATTTGGTTTAATGTAGAAAGTTAGAAAAGACAGCAGTTTAATTAAGGAGGTACAACTATTCATCTGTCAACCAAGATTGGAGAAAATCCTAACCCTATTGGAACTCATTACATAATACTATAATACTCTAAGAAGGCTTTCAAAATTTTTTTCCCATTCAATCCAATTAGCAGATTAACTAGCAATCTCCACTGATTGAAAATGCAAAAATTAATGGACTTTTATAAGGATTCCACACTAAATGTAGAATTATTGAAGAGAGTTACCAGTGGCTTAGCGTTAGCTTTTTTCCTGAAGCATCCCTGAAGGCATCTAAGAAAAAATTAAAAATGCCTATATTTCTTTTAAAGGTGAGATGCACTATATTTCTTTTAAAGGTAAGATGCACTATTCAGTAAAAATACCCCAGCGGGACATTTCTGCCTAAGGCCAAGATTAGAAGATTTCATGTTCAAACCCCGTCAAAGGCCACTGACAGCAAGACCCCAAACTGCAAGTTAACATTAAAACTACTGTAAACACAGAGCTAAGAATTAGCAGTTTGAAGAATAACAAAAATTATATGGCTGGAGTAACTGAAGAACAAGAATATCATCATAAGGGTATCAGACTGAGAATCCAGAAACATGAATTATATCCACATTTGATTGAAGGAAAGCCACTCTGTCTGAGTGGAAAGTGTGCTTTTGCCCTAAATTCTATGATTCAGTGAAGCCACTAACAGAAAGACAAGCCTGTTTAGACATCCCTGGTAGCTCAGCTGGTTAAGAACCTGTCTGCAAGGCAGGAGATCCCAGTTCAATTCCTGGGTCGGGAAGATCCCCTGGAGAAGGGATAGGCTACCCACTCCAGTATTCTTGGGCTTCCCTGGTGGCTCAGCTGGTAAAGAATCTGCCTTCATTGTGGGAGACCTTGGTTCGATCCCTAGGTTGGGAAGATCCCCTGGAGAAGGGGATGGCTATCCACTCCAGTATTCTGGCCTGGAGAATTCCATGGATTACACAGTCCATGAGGTCACAAAGAGTCAGGCATGACAGAGCCATTTTCAGTTTCACAGTCATTTTCAGTGGCGAAGGTAGAGGACCGCCGTGGGAGACTGAGAGTAGTGGTAATTAGTTAGGGCTCCCCAGGGAAACGGAATCAATTTCTATAGCTACCTCTACTTCTATATATCAATTAATCAATAGGAAAAAAAAGATTTTAGGGAACTGGCTCATGGGGTTATGGGGGCTGGCAATTCTAAAATACGTAGGGCATATTTTAGAGTCCCTCAGTTGCATCCCACTCTTTGTGACCCCATGAACTGTAGTCTGCCAGGCTCCTCTGTTCATGGGATTTTCCAGGCAAGAACAGAAATGTGGGCTGCCATTTCCTTCTCCAAGGGCAGCTGAAAGGCTGGAAAGTCAGGTAAGAGTTGACGTTGGAGTCTAGACTCCAACTTCCTTCTTCAGGAAGCTCTGATCTTTGCTCTTAAATTCTTTAGTTGATTGGATGAGCCCACTCACATTATCAAGGGCAACCCCCTTTACTTAGCTTACTGCTTTAAATGGTAATTACATTACAACAAATACCTTCTTAGCAACGTCATGGGCTTCCCCGGTAGCTCAGATGGTAAAGCATCCTGCCTACCATGCAGGAGACCTGGGTGCGATCCCTGGGTCAGGAAGATCCCCTGGAGAAGGAAATGCAACCCACTCCAGTATTCTTGCCTGGAGAATCTCATGGATGGAGGAGGCTGGTGGGCTACAGTCCATGGGGTCACGCAGTAGGACACAACTGAGCAATTTCACTTCACTTCACTTCTTCAACCTAGATTTGACCAAATATCTGGACACTATAGCTTAGTTATATTAACAGATAAAATTCTAGAGTTTTGCCAGAAGGCTATTTTAATAGACAATTCTGGTGAATTCAACCCCAGGCTATAGTCTCATCCTCACTCTAAGAGATTTAGAAACCTGATTTTATCGACATCTTGAGAGGCATATGCCTTTCAAGATAAGACCCATAGTAACAAAGCTCATAAAACTGATAGTCAAGTGGGAATGCCAGCTTGTGAACTTGAAGTACCCCTGTCATGGGAGTTGAACACTTGCATTGGAATGACCAGCACATTCTCTTTGGGTAGGCACATCTACTTAAGAGACCAAATTGAGGCAAATTTAGCTTAGTGAACAAGAAATCAGGACAAAGAATTAGGTAATTTAAATGTTTAACAGCACAAGGTTAAGACAGGTTGACACAGGGTTTCACAGTAGGAATATTATCACCAGGGAGGTTAGCATTTTGCTAGGTGTTTGTTTTGGCTAAGAACCCCCTTTCTTGGATGGGGACAAAGGGACAAGGAGAATTACTGCTTCCCATACTTTGCTCTGATCTTTGCCTTCCACATTTTAGATTATGATCTATTAATAAAGCTGCTGGAAGATGAATATATATTTTAAAACAATTTCTATAAATGGCAGAATATGACACGATCTAAGAAGCCCAGGTTGGGGGTCTGATGATTTGGTTTATTTTCTCTCAGATAGGCTGAAAACACTTTTCTAGACTTGCATTGCAGATACTTCCTTTTTGATTGAAACCTTGTTAAATATGTTAGTATATTTATCATGCTAAATTAAGTTTTACAGGTCTTGTATTCATTCTAGTTCTTTAAGATGACTACTTATTTTCTTCAGATGTATTTATCTTCAAGAGTGAGTATACTGTATTACAGTTTTAGTGCTGGCATAATTTACCAATGATACTTAATCTTTATCAGGGAATAGAGGAAGGAATAAATGTACAATTTCAACTCTAAATTTAAAGTCAAGTTTAGAATCTAAAGAACAGACATTGAACATGGGTGTTGGATAGGACTTGGCTCAGAATGCTGTTACTAATGCTCTCATCTGTAAGATGAAGCTAATACACTTAAAACGTGGGATTATTTTGAGGATTAAAATGAGATAATGTAGACAAAACAACCAATACTGTCATAAAGGAGGTGATTAATAATCAATCATGGTCAGAAATTGTCTGAATTTTCTCATTCACCTCCTTCCTTGCCTTGGAATTTGTATGTATTTGAAGATGGACAGTAAGGGGAGATATTTATCTTTCATCCAGAGTCAAGATGCTAATACTTGGCAGAGCTGGAGCTGGAGCTCATAAGAAGACTTATGAGACCTCGCCCTCAGTTCTTATAAATTCTAGGCAAATTGGCAATGAGCAAATAGATGATACTCTCTAGTCATGCTCTGAGATAAGGTATATCTGAGCAGTTGATGACAAAGCTGAGCAGGCCTAGGTCTGAAATAGATGACGAATCTAATGAAGAATATTGAAGCAGATGACTAAAGATGAAGGATGTCATAAAATAAAGCAATCGCTCTCCAACATAGAAGGGGACAAGGAGAATTACTGCTTCCCATACTTTGCTCTGATCTTTGCCTTCCACATTTTAGGTTATGAACTATTAATAAAGCTGCTGAAAGATGAATATATATTTTAAAGTAATTTCTATAAATGGCAGAATATGACATGATCTAAGAAGCCCAGGTTGGCGGTCTGATGATTTGGCTTATGTTCTGATTTAGGCAAGTATTAGCTGTCCAACCTTTGGCACTTGCTTGAATGCCTTAAACTTCAGTTTCCCCATGTTAATAACTCCCTTTAGGGTTGTACTGAGAATTAAATAATTAGAAAGGTCTTTTGTAAGGTGCTATTCAAATGTTCATCATTGAGATATTCAAGTATCAGTTATTACCATAATTAAATAACTTTGTAATTGAAAAATTTTATGTACAATATTCATTACATTTCTGTAGTACCTGTCATATGGGATCATAAATTCCTCATGAAGCTGAATAATACATGTGTTTTATACACAATATATTTTAAAAAATTGATTTTAAAAGATTTGCGGTTACCCGAAATGCAAGTTACCTTAATTTGAGAGGCATCATCATATTTCATATTTAAGGGTACAAATATTTGTACACAAGTTTTATAGTTAAGTATTTAATGTGTTTAGATGATGTTAGGTCCAAAATTACAAGGAGCAAGATTTCACTGTAAACAAAGGGACAATGAGGAGTTAGCATGTTAAATGTAATCTCTTAATTGACCTGGAAACTGGTTTCTATTTTCAGTTCTTAGCTGGAAGGGAAATGTGGGTGGACCATAACTGAAGATGTATTAATAGTTATTGTATCCACCAAAAGCACAAATTTTTGGAGCAGAGCAATCGTCATGTCACAGGCAGAGGGCTGAGGAAGCACATGGGGACGTCTGAAGGAAAATCAGAGCAACAGGGTTCTGCATCCCAGTCTTTCTGGTTATGTTCTCTTTGTAATTCTCTCTTCTGCCCCAAATTTGTTCTTAAAAAGGCTTTCACCCTGTAGGAATCAACTCAAATTCTGCCCTCAGTGTCCCTCGTCTGGGTTTTTATGACATATATTGTGTGACATTCCTACTCCATCTTTTAATTTTTTTCTGATGGTACCCCACAGCCTGTGAAATTCTAGTTCCCCAACCAGGGGTCAGACCCAGAGACCCCACAGTGAGAGCGCTGAGTCCTAACCACCGGACTGCCAGGGAATTCTATGCCACCTTGTGTCATAATTAAAATAATTTGTTTATATAGACTTTTACAGCTTGTAAAGTACTTACACATACATCATCTTCAGTGACGGTCAAAACTAACCCATAAAGAAGGTATGTCCATCAGCAGATGAATGGATAAGAAAGCTTTGGTACATGTACATAATGGAGTATTACTCAGCCGTTAAAAAGAATTCATTTGAATCAGTTCTGATGAGATGGATGAAACTGGAGCCGATTATACAGAGTGAAGTAAGCCAGAAAGAAAAACACCAATACAGTATACTAACACATATATACGGAATTTAGAAAGATGGCAATGACGACCCTGTATGCAAGACAGGAAAAAAGACACAGCTGTGTATAACGGACTTTTGGACTCAGAGAGAGAGGGAGAGGGCGGGATGATTTGGGAGAATGGCATTCTATCATGTATACTATCATGTAAGAATTGAATCGCCAGTCTATGTCTGATGCAGGATACAGCATGCTTGGGGCTGGTGCATGGGGATCACCCACAGAGATGTTATGGGGAGGGAGGTGGGAGGGGGTTTCATGTTTGGGAACACATGTAAGAATTAAAGATTTTAAAATTTAATTAAAAAAATAAAAAAATAAAAAATAAAAATAAATAAATAAATTAAAAAAAAAATAAAGGCTTGTAACGGAAAAAAAAAAAAAAAAAAAAAAAGAAGGTATGTATCCTTTTGGTTCTTGTTGGACTGAAGAGGAGACACCTTTCATTGAGGGAGGCTCAGAGTTGGAACTGAAGCTCCAGAGGCAGAACCTTGGTCTTCTGCCCCAGTTTGGATCATCTCCAAATGAGATGATCATCTCAGAGATTCGAGATCTCATCTCAGAGATCATCTCTAAGATGGAATCTTAGAGATCTGATTATCTCTAAGTGGCTGCCTTCTTGCTCTCACCATCACCACTGAATGTGATTAATCTGAGGATGAAGGTGTGTCTGAACAGTTTCCCCCCTCTCCTCTGCCTCATGCTTTCTGAACTGGACACTGCTGGACTCCCACCCAGATCCCTGGACTAATTCCCATTTGCTTCCAACAAGCCCCTGTGAATGCTCTTCTTCTTTCTTATTTGCAGTTGCCTAGAGTTACTGCTGGAGAAGGCAATGGCACCCCACTCTAGTACTCTTGCCTGGAAAATCCCATGGACAGAGGAGCCTGGTAGGCTGCAGTCCATGGGGTTGCTAAGAGTCGGACACGACTGGGCGACTTCACTTCACTTTTCACTTTCATGCATTGGAGAAGGAAATGGCAACCCACTCCAGTGTTCTTGCCTGGAGAATCCCAGGGATGGGGGAGCCTGGTGGGCTGCTGTCTATGGGGTCACACAGAGTCAGACACGACTGAAGTGACTTAGCAGCAGCAGAGTTACTACACAAGCTTTGCCCCAAGGAAGAAGGCAAGGAGAAGTGCCAGGGAGTTTAAGTCCCCTGAGGGTAACTGACAATACTCTTGCTTCAGATTGGGGTGACTCTTTACCTTCCAGAGTCCTGTTTTTGAAGAGTCAGGCTGCATCTACCTGCTCTGAGACTCCTGGAGATGTGTGTCTGCTTGCTCCTCCCTATTCCTGTCCCCTCAACCTCTCACTTGTTGTTGTTCAGTAGCTAAGTCCTGTCCAACTCTTTGCTACCCCATGGACTAGAGCATTCCAGGCTTCCCTGTCCTCCAGTATCTTGAGTTGGTGATGCTCTCTAACCATTTCATCCTCTGCTGCCCCTTTCTCCTTCTGCCTTCAGTCTTTCCTAGCATCGGAGTGTTTTCCAATGAGTCAGTTCTTCACATTAGGTAGCCAAAAAGTTGGAACTTCAGCTTCAGCATCAGTCCTTTCAATGAATAGTCAGTGTTGATTTCCTTTATTGACTTGTTTGATCTCCTTGCAGTCCAAGGGACTCTGAAGAGTCTTCTCCAGCATCACAATTCAAAAGCATCCATTATTGGGCCCTCAGCCAACTCTCACATCCATCCATGTCTATTGGAAAAAGGATAACTTTGACCATACAGACATTTCACTATTGTAGTTTTATTTTTCTGGGAGCATTTTCTTAATACATTATTTGCATATGAATTTTCTTCTGAGAAACTGACCTTCCCCACCCCCAGACTTAAAACATCTGACCCAGACTCCTTCCCCACCCTCAGACCTAGCATAACATGTTCAACACAGTAGACATAAATGTTAAAGGGATAAAAATTGGCCGTGAACCAACCTTACAGCAGATAACCAAGAAACTGATGTATATGATCATCAGCATTGTGTAGCGAACATTAGTGTGGGCCTGCCTTCTATTTATTTATTATCTTATTCATAAAAATAAGCATGACCCCTTTTTAACCAGTTACAAGAGGATGATTCTATTTTTAACTAAGGGTATTTGTTACCTCAGAGTTATTTTTTCTCCCCCATAGGATAAATAGTAAAAATACATTAGATTTGTCAGAGCCACTAAGATTGATTAGGGCATTTAATTATTATATGATTTTTATAGATAACATGCAAAAATATTGCATATAATATTTTTAACTTTAAGTAGCAATGTCTATTGTTGTCGAAGTAGAAGACATTTTTTCTCCAAGATAAAAGCTTTGTTTTGTTATCACTTTTCCAAGTGATCTAGATGTATGGGAAAAGGCCCATAAATAATGGAAAGGACATTTTCTAATATCATTTAGTTTTTCCAAGAAATCTCATTTTCTATTTGAGTAAAAAGACAAACACATGCACACACACAGGTGGGCACATACACAGCTCAGAATGTGTTAAAGGATATGTTTTCCCAGCTCTATGTGCTATATGCTTACATGTCTACAAAGCAGAATCTTCTCAATCCATCTCCAGCCTCCTCAACCATCTAAGAGGTCTCTGTTTTCCCAAGATTTCCGCATGTGCCTCTTGTGGCATGTGGTGTGTCTTCCCTGGAACTGTGAATGTTCTCAACCAGTTTTATCCTTAAAGATAGTCTGATACATATTCACAGCCATCACCACATTTTTAAAAGCCCTTTGAACATCAGAATTACTCATAAACCTTTATAACTCAGTAAATTTAATTTTCCTGATTAAAAAAATAACATTCTTGCAGAAAAGGGCTTTCCAGGAGATGCAGTGGTAAAGAAACTGCCTGACAAGTCAGGAGACATAAGAGATGCGGATTTGATCCCTGGCTCGGGAAGATCCCCTGGAGGAAAAAATGGCAACCTACTCCAATATTCTTGCTTGGAGAATCCCATGGACAGAGGAGCCTGGTGGGCTACAGTCCATGGAGTCTCAAACAGTTGGATACAACTGAAGTGACCGAGCACAGCTAAACCCCGCTTGGATCAAGATGCGAGTTGATCCCTGAGTTGGGAAAATACCCTGGAGGAGGGCATGGCAACCCACTCCAGTATTCCTGCCTGGAGAATCCCATGGACGTAGGAGCCTGGTGGGTTACAGTTCATGGGTCGCAAAGAGTCAGACATGACTTACTGACTAAACAGCATATTTTGATAGATATTTCCTTTCATCGTCCACATTTAAGTGTTGAATAATTGTTTTTCAGTTATATATTGTTGCAAAATAGTTTGGAATCTGACTTTTCTGATTTAATGTATCAGTAGAACTTGCCATTGCTTTATTCTACAAATTTATGACTTTTATATGTTATCCATTATTCCATCACATTGCAATATCATAATTTATTTAATCCTCCTCATATTTTTGGAGTTTTGCATTGTTTTCAATAATTTATGCTTGTAAATAATACTGTAATAAATATAATACTATAATAAATATTCTTGTACATGTAAATACAATCTTAGAAGTAAATGAATATAACCCCAGAAATATATTAGTTTTAGAAAGTTTGTACCAATTTATGTTCTCATAAATAGTGAGGGAACGATTGCACAATCCCCCTAACCAACCATAGAAAGTTTCATTAAAAAGAAAGCAAGCACTTCAATTTCACAGATTAAAAGTGCTACCTCATTATTTGTTTTAATTCACATTTAATTTATTTTTATTATTATTATTTTTAAATTTGCATTTTAGAAGAGTGATAAAAATGAATTATTTTCACCTTTTCTAAGGGCAGTTTAGAGTTTTTCTTAGTTATTTTTATGGCTCAATATGGTAAAGATATTAAAACTTTGTTATACATTGATACATTACAAATGTTTTTATTATGTATATTATACTTAAAACTACGTATAACATATGTACAGTTTAAAGAAAAGTAACTCAATGAATGCCCATGATTCCCAAACTCAACCTTAAGAAACAGAAAGTCACTCATTCATTTGGGCCCTGTTTATATTTCTTTCTCATCACTTTCCCCTCTCCCCACTTCAAAGGTAACCATTAACTCGAAATTTGTATGAGTTTTTCCTTTGCTGTTTATATTTTAGAAATATTTGCATACTGACCATAGTATTTTTTACTTTTGCATTTGCACTTTATATGCAAGCAATAATACTGTGAGTGTGTGCTGGACTGTGGCTTGCTGTTTATTTAATAATGCACTTTTTTTAAAGATTAAACCATGCTAATGCATGAAGCCATAGTTCATTCACTTTCATTATTTTATGTTATTTCATTGACACATATTTGTAATATTTAACATTGTTATATTCTTATAAAAAATGATGTGAATACATGCTATCCCAGGATTTTTCATCTGGTCAGAAATATCAGTGATTTTTCTGGGGATATAACAAACATGGAATTAATGGAGCTTCATAGGTGCTCAAGCACAGTTTTATTTGGTTTTATCAATTGCTTTTCAAACTAATTGTCCCAATTTATATTCCTTTCCAAAAATACAAAAATAAATTGGGGCTTCCTAGGTGGTACTTGGAGAAGGCAATGGTACCCCACTCCAGTACTCTTGCCTGGAAAATCCCATGGACAGAGGAGCCTGGTGGGCTGCAGTCCATGGGGTCGCTAAGAGTCGGACACGACTGAGAGACTTCACTTTCACTTTTCACTTTCATGCATTGGAGAAGGCAATGGCACCCCACTCCAGTGTTTTTGCCTGGAGAATCCCAGGGACGGGGAAGCCTGATGGGCTGCCGTCTATGGGGTCGCACAGAGTCGGACACGACTGAAGCGACTTAGCAGCAGCAGCAGCAGCAGCAGGTGGTGCTAGTGGTGAAGAACCTGACGCCAGTGCAGGAGACACAAGCGATGTGGGTTCCATCCCTGGGTGGGGAAGAGCCCCTGGAGGATACCATGGCAACCCACTCCAGTATTCTTGCCTGGAGAATCCCATAGACAGAGGAGCCTGGTAACTGATATTATTTTGCTGCTACTATAACTTTTGTCACTTTTAGATGTCCTTTTCTGTTTGTTGCTTCTGTCTATTGATCTTGCTTCTAGCAAACTTACTCAGTTTTCTTATTAATCCTATTATGGGGGTTATTTAGAGTCTTTTCATGGGTAATCATACTGTCTACAAATGATACTTTCAATTTTTCAGAACTGCTCTTAAATCAAATTTTTGTTTTCTGTTTAAAACATATACCTGGGTACAAGGTCAAATCTCCAAAACAAGAAAGTTTTGGAGAAATCAGTATCTTTCTTCTGTTCATTTATATGGCTTTCAATTTATTTTTAAGAATCCCTCTTACATTCTTAGATAAATAACAAACTAAACTCATTTTCAACACTTTTTTAAAAAATAGAAATCCAAGATACCGCTCTACAGTCACACAGAGATGCTGCTCATTTTGTTAGACAGCTGTGCCACGTTCCATTGTGTGTATGGTGGAATTTAACTGGCTTTCTATGAGTAGATATTTGAATTCTTTTTTCTGTTAATTAATTTTTAAATAAATAGCTTTGTGTAAAACCTTTAACATTTTTATAAATGTATCTTTGTGGGCTGCCTCTTAAAGAAGGGTTGCTGGATCAAGGAACATGTGCATGTAAGATTTTGTTTGATGTGGCCAAATTCCTTTCCACAGGTTCATGTTATTTCGCATCCTTACCAGCAATATCTGAGGTCAGCCTCTCCAACAGAGTATTGTGTCAAACATTCAGGTTTTGCTACTCTGATATATGAGCAATAGTATCTCAAGGTAACTGTAATGCTTTTGCATTGAGTAATAGTTTAAGTACATTTCTCTGTCTCTGAAATTATGTTGTTTTATGAAAATATTTCTAGCTGAGGTTTTCCTTTTAATCATTTTGTTTGTGTTTCTTTGAGGTTTCTGAATTTGAGGGTTGCAGTCTTTTACCTATCTTGGAATACACTCGACCACTTATATCTCCTTGAATTTTCTCTTTTCATTATTTTATTTATTTTTTCCTCATGGAAAGAATAGAGTCTTTGACTTTTTTTTTTTTTTATTCTACTCAGGTTGCATCAGCTATTCTCAGCGCTTTGACTCTGTGCTCCATTCTAAATATTCTTCATCTAAGTCATCAATTCTCCTATCATCTGAAATTAAAGTGCTATTTAATTTATTCATAGAGTTTCTAATTTCAATAATCATTTTTTTGTATTCTTAGACATTCTCTTTGTTTCTTTATAATGTCTTTCTAGTTAAGTTTGGTGGTTTCTTCTTCCTTCACTGTCAAGCCCCTCTTTTATTTCTCCAAATGTGTTAATCTTCTCATGTTTGTTTCTGGTAATTCCAGTTTCATCTCTCTGTGTGGATCTGATTCTGTAGGATGTTTTTCTCTTGATTTTAAATCATGATCCTTTGTTTCTTTGTTTCTTTATCTTTTTGGTTTTGAGATGATGGTCCCTAATACTCTTGCCTGGAAAATCCCATGGATGGAGGAGCCTGAAAGGCTGCAGTCCATGGGGTCGCTGAGGGTCGGACACGACAGAGCGACTTCACTTTCACTTTTCACTTTCATGCACTGGAGAAGGAAATGGCAAGCCACTCCAGTGTTCTTGCCTGGAGCATCCCAGGGACGGGGGAGCCTGGTGGGTTGCCATCTGTGGGGTCGCACAGAGTCGGACACGACTGAAGCGACTTAGCAGCAGCAGTAGAAGCAGCAGGAACTTATCTGTAGAACATTTTGAAAGTTGAATTTAATGGGTGGGGCACTAGAAATGATTTACATTTACTTTGTCTGGTACATGGACACCACTTGAAAATCAATTTTTTGATTTTGAGTTTTCAGGCCACAAAGGTAGTATGACTTCTAGCCCCGGACACAGCTTATGGTTAGGAATTCTTGGGGACACGCATTCTTTCTTTTTCCTTTATCCTGAGCTAAGGGTGAAACTGGCAAGGCTACTTCTAAGGTTGGTTTTTCCCCCTGGTTCAGCCATTGAACTTTGCAGAAGTGCGATTAATACAGGTTCTAGCCCCGACATCATACTCAACTTGGCCCCCAGGCTTTGTCTCTTGCCCTTACGCTAATGTGACCTTTTCAAATCCAAACTCTAGGCCGTCAGGGATTGGCAGATTTCTTAGGGCATCTCCAGACACAGGAGGCGTTTTTCTTACTCATCATTTCTGGTTTCTGATTGCTAATTTTACTTTATTATAGCTTAAACTTGATTTCAAAGAGCACTTTTCAAAGTTTACTTTTGTATCATGTGTACAAAGAAGTACACAAATTATAAGTGTATAGCATACTGCAGTTTTACAATGTGAACATATCCTCATCAGTATAGGCCGTTCCCTGGTATCCAAAGACTTTCTTCCTACCTCCTTCCAGTGCCCCCAACATGTGACACAGCAATGAGCAGAAGTGACTACAATGGTCCACAACCACTGATGATCTCATTGACAACGTTAAAGAGGCCCCAGGTAGGAGAAAAATGGCTGCATCATTCCGTTTAAGCAAAAGTCAAAACCAGATGAACTAAAAGAGGTGCTTACTTCTGGAAGCCAGCTCCTGGTGTTACAGTTTGAGACACGAAGGTTTTTAATTTTTCATAACAAAATCTACTAATTTTTCTCCCTGTGTTATTTATCCCATTTTCTTTTGAGCAAGATAGTTGTGTCTCTAAATGTCTTCTAGGGTTTTTATTATAAATAAATTTTCTGATATTTTAGTTCAGTTTTTTCAATAGTTTCAGAATAATGTATTTATAGGTTGCATTATAATTTCTACTTTATTATTCATTTAAGCATCAATATATTACTCTCCTTATTCCTGTCCTATTTTGATGATCACAGCTTTATGTTATATAGGTTTTAAAATATCTTAAGGCATATTCCCCGTTTTTCTATGTTGAATCTTGGTCAGCTGGAAAATGTTTTTAGGTGTCTTTTTTCCTAGAGGGACAAATGAGTGGTATATTTTATGAGCCATATGTATGTAAAATATATTTCCATTGCTTTCACATATGAGCACATACACAAAATCAAAACTTTGACTGGGCATAGCATTCTTGAGTCTACATATTTTTCTTTTGATCAACTATAATTATTCTTCCCCTAAAATGCAGTATTGCAGAGATGATTGAATATTATGCTTAATTTTAGATAATTTATATATAATGTGTAGCCCTTCTGAATTTTATCTAATGGCTGAATAGGATATTCAGTGGAATATTCTTCCACTTTTTTCTTCTAATCAAACGTTATTTTCAGTTTGCCTTCAGGATTTGGATTCAGTGATTCTATCCTGAGTACAGTGAATTTTTTCAATCAATGTGTAAATATGCTTACAGGGCTAATGAAAAAATTTTAATTATATTTTTTGAATTTCTCTTCTATTCTAATTATTCTGTACTGCTCAGAAACAACTCCAATTCTAAAATTTAACTTTGACCCTATCCAATTTTGTGTATTAATTTTTCAATTACCTTTTCTTTCCTTGGTCTGTTTTTTTTGTTTTTTGCCTCTGTTTCAAATCTACGAGAGTTTCAGAACTTATTCAACATCACTAATTCAGTATTCCATAGACTGATCTTTCTATTTAATGCCTTTAATTTGAATATAAACACTGTAAATCTTACAATAATATGCTCAATAATAATGTGAATTTTCATATAACAATCGACTCTTCTTCAGTATAAGCAAATTGCCAATCAGGAGCAGTTAAAGATATTATCTTCTTGGGATGACAGGAAGACAAGGCCAACAAAGAAACACTGGGTTTCTTGGGAAGCACGGCAGAAGAAATGGTACCTTGTTTTCAGGATTATTTCAGTTTAATTTTGTAAGAAAGTATCACGCTCCTAGGAAACTCCTGGGATTGCTGCCAGTGTTCTTGGAAACAACCAACTGCAGAGCCAAGAATGATCTCTATTGACATCTGGTGGAATAGACAGGCTTCACTAGGTGGTACCAATCAGTAGTGAACAGCAGCATCAATTTGGGTTGTGCAGTTTAATCTTGCCATAACATAATTCTGCACTGTATGCAGCTAAATTTGAGGGGTATTAAACCCACTCCGGTATTCTCACCTGGAAAATCTCACAGATAGAGGAGTCTGGTAGGCTATAGTCTATGGGTTTGGAAAAGAATTGGGCACTACTTAGTGACTAAACAACAATAACAGCAACAACTTTATCCCTACTCATCATTTAGTTTCAAGGAACCCTCCTTAGCTCACCCTTCTTTGTTTACATCATGATCTCCCCCATTTTTAGGGGCTTTTAGGTTCTTTTATATTCCTGCATTTCTCTAAAATCTGGACAGAAGAAATCTAGGCAAACCCACACCATATTGGATATTCCTCTCACAGAGTTCCTCCTAGTTCTTTATTCCTCGGCCACTTTCCCTGTTCATATAGTTTAAGATCTAAATAACCTAACCCATAATAACTCATAATTTACTCCCCTCTATGACCCCTACTTACTCTGTTTTATCTCAGAGTAGCTGAGGGACATAGATAGTCGTGACTGGGTTGGAAGGAAGCCTCAAAAGTACAGAAATCTAAAAGTGCACACCATACAGTTGATAAACAGCTACTCTTTTATTGATACATGTTGATCACAATTAAAGCTTTTGAATAGGAAAAATAATAGTCTCCTGAAGATAAAGTGTACCAAAAATCAATATTTTAATTTCTGGTTATAGCATTGTGCACAGCATCAAAGAAGTCAGCAGTGCAGGAAAATGGTATTTTTCTTATGGAAATCTGACCTTAAAAGGAACAACTGCTATTGCAATTTGAAGGACATTGAAATTTCCCTCTTGGCATGGATTCTCATCCAGCTCAAATCCATGCCATTTCTCTACACCCTCTGGAATTTGCCTGTCTTCCCTGTGAAGTCTTGCTTCTCCTTTTTCACGAGGGCTGTAGTCTTTGTGGATATCATGACAAATATGGCTCCCCTTTGAACTGAGGTTTGTGAATGAGTCTGCACCATAAATACTTCTAAAGAGGAGCCAACAGATCAAAGTCAACACTTGCCAAGAACCAAGTCTGTGACAGATACTGGCTAAGCACTCATTATTCTATTTAATTTTTATACCCACATAATGAGAAAGGAATTATTCTTAGGCTCATTTGACACATTAGAGAATTAGAACAGATAGTTCACTTCTCCAAGATGACACAACTAGTAAATGGCACCAGCAAGCCTCAAACCCACCTCTACCTGATATTTGAGCCCAAGGTCAATGCCATATTCCCCTAAGACCATCTCCAAACTTGTTGGAGTGGGGCTAATTTGTGGGAGAAAATGTCTAGGCACCAAGTGAAAAGAAATTTCTTAAAATAATCCACCTGGAATAACATTGCTGAACCTCATTTGTAATTAATTGCATTGGTTGAGGGTCTACTCAAATATATGCTGATGAACTTCCATAGTCAAATAAAAGAAAATATTTATAAGCATATCACATCTGAACATATAATAAAACATCATATTTTCTACATATTAGAAAATGTAGAAAGATAAGGATCAGTCACTAAGTCCTGTCTCTTTGTGACCCCATGAACTGTAGCTTCCCTGTCCTTCACTATCTCCCAGATTTTGCTCAAACTCATGTCCATTGAGTCAGTGATGCTCTCCAATGATGTCATCCTCAATCTCTCCTTTCTCCTCCTGTCTTCAGTCTTTCCCAGCATCAGGGTCTTTTCCAAAGAGTAGGCTCTTCTCCTCAAGTGGCCAAAATATTGGAGTTTCAGCTTAAGCATCAGTCCTTCCAATGAATATTCAGGACTGATTTCTTTTAGGATTGGTTGGTTTGATCTCCTTGCTGTCCAAGGGCCTCTCAAGAGTCTACTCCAGCATCACAATTTGAAAGCATCAGTTCTTCAGTGCTCAGTCTCTTTTATGGTCCAACTCTCACATCTGTACATGACTACTGGGAAAAACACAGCTTTGGCTCTACGGAACTTTGTTGGCAAAGTGATGTCTCTGCTTTTTAATATGCTGTCTAGGTTTGTCATAACTTTCCTTCCAAGAAGCAAGCATCTTTTAATTTCATGGCTGTGGGCACCATCGACAGTGATTTTGAAGCCCAAGAAAATAAAATCTGTCAGTGTTTCCAATTTTTCCCCATCTAGTTGCCATGAAGTTATGGTACTAGATCCCATGATCTTCTTTTTTGAATGTTGAGTTTTAAGCTAGCTTTTTCACTTTCCTCTTTTACCCTCATGAAGATGCCATTTAGCTTCCCTTTGCTTTCTGCCATTAGAGTGGTATCATTCTCTCTGACTAATGGCAAATGATATATTTGTCATACTTTGATATCAGAAAGGAGAGAACAAGTGGTTAAGTTGTTAAGTTTTGTGTGATATTCCCTTTAAATGAGAAAATATATCTATTTCCTAAAACTTAGCTTAAATACATTTTATATTTAATCTTGTAGCCTTACAATTACAAGGAAATGGCACCCCACTCCAGTAGTCTTGCCTGGAGAATCCTGTGGATGGAGGAGCCTGGTGGGCTGCTGTCCATGGGGTCATACAGAGTCGGACACTACTGAAGTGACTTAGCAACCTTATAATTAATTTTAATAGGAGTTAAGAGGAATTACAGAGAGACTGTGTGGGAAGTGAGGAAAGAAAGCTGCAAGTTTTCTCAGAAATAAGTGCGTGGCTGAGACGTAAAGGCTACATACAAAAGCTGGTTTCAGTGCTCACTCTGAGTCTTCTCTCTCCTGATCTCCACCCAGGGTGTCCCTGATCTTTTAGGGAGTCCCTTGACATGGTGGGTTCTCTGGTGGCTCAGACAGTAAAGAATCTGCCTGCAATGCAGGAGACCTGGGTTTGATCTCTGGGTTGGGAAGATCCTTGGAGGAGGAAATGTCAACCCACTCCAGTATTCTTGCCTGGAGAATCCCATGGACAGAGGATCTTGGTGGGCTACCATCCTTGGGGTCACAAAGAGTCAGACATGACTGAGCAACTAACACTTCACATGATAGAGACCTGAGAGAAAGCAGGGAATACTGTGAAGTGATTTAACAAGAGGAGAAAGAACCCGAAGAAGATCTGCTTAGGAAAACTGTTTCAAGATCTACATTTCTTCTATTAAAATCCCTGAGTCCTCACACCTTGTTGTCCTGAAATCCTAGTGACACACATCAGACCCACACTTTCTTGGAAGTGAGGAGCTGAGCTGGAAAATGGGACAAAACACGGCCAAGTGGGACAGAACAGAACTCCCTCTGGAGGACAGCATGTGGTTAATACAAAAACAAGGACCTGGGCATCTGAGGGTCAGCAGCATAGAGGGGCAAACATTTTGTCTTTCTTCATGTGGTGAAATGTAGGTCACTGACCAGTTTTCTTAACCCAGCCCCATTTGTCTTATTGTCATTGGAAATTCCTCTAGATTCTGGCAATAGGTTTTGCTTCGGGTTTGATGCTCTGTGAATCCACAAACTTTCAGCGTAGAAGTCAGAGAAAGTTCCTAGGCAGGTGTCTTTTTTTTCACTTCAAAGAGTAAACTTTGTAGATGAATACATAAATGGATGAGAAATTCTTAGGAAAACACTTTTAACTTCCATACCTAAAGCCCATCTCTAATAGGATATATTGAATTTATTCGTATCCAATAAGAACAGCAAGTGATCCATTTGAAGTCACATTAGATTATTTGTGTTTCTCAAAATAAACACACTTTACTAGGTACTTTAAGTAGAAATAGAAACATCAAGTTGTGAGTGTGTGTGTGTGTCGTTGTGGTTGTTCTTGGAGCCTCTAACTCTGGGGCTCATAATAAATGATTCTATTCTCCTTCCATAATTTGGTCAGTTCAGTCGCGTTGGCCTCCCTCTACAATATTTTTGCTGATGATTTTTTTTCAATTTCTTATTACTCTACAGATTTCAACTCCTGAAATTTTATACCTGAAGCCTTGCTATGAAATATTCAAAAGATGCTATATTTCATACTGCTGAATAAGCAGTTTGTTTATGCTCCCTTGGCAAGTATGCTGCATAACATTGTCTCTAGGAAAGGAGTTTATGTGGGATGATTAAAAATTCCATTTTCATAACCTGTCTCTGATAGACGGCCCATCCAGCCCTAATATTTGTAGAAAACTATTAAACTGTAGATTATAAAAATACATTTCAGCAAGTGGCTTTCATTTCCATTTTACTCAGATGATGACTTTTAGGCAAGAAAGAACTTCCCCATTACCCTTCAGAATGACTGTTTATATATTTATCTTTTCTGATTTTCTTCTTTTATCAGACAGGAGGGACAAATATTTCTCCTTTTCAAAGCTGACCGCTCTATCTGTGACCTGAGTCCATCACTCACTATCTCTTCTGAGCCCTAACACTCTTTCTTATTCATTTTCCTTCTAATATTGTAATCTCTCTTTTTCCACTGCTTGTTTCTTCTCTTCCTTCAAATATACACTGGCCTTTATTTATTAATAGAATTTCTTTTTTTCATTTGACTCTTCCATTTTACTTCAGCCAGTCCAAAGAAGCTATTTTAACTTTTGTTTGAACCATCAAATTTTGACCTTAATCCTATGCAATTTAGTCTAACCTTTCTGATAATATTGAATATGCAGTTGAGTTTACCAATAACCTCCTAGTTGCCAATTCTAATATTTTTCTCATTCCTCTCTTTCTTTGCTATTGGCAACTATTGACCAATCCTTCTTAAACTCTCTACCCTTGAATTTCATATTACTTTACATTGATTTCCTTCTCAGTTCTTAGTCTGCTTATTTTCTTGTCCCTTTTCCTTTTCTGACTCCTTTCTGGCCCCTTATACCATTAATTTCTTAGCACTAATATCACTGCCTTTTTCTCTTCTTCAAGTTCGTTCCTGAGAGATTTCACCCATTTATAGGGCTTCCTTTTTTTTTTTACCACTCATCCACCATTCTGGGTATCAATACAGATATGTATTTACAATATCTCCTGATCCCCAATCCAAATTTGCTTCTTCTTGTTGAATTGTTTTACCTAAAGGACCAGTTTTTACTCTCAAAGCAAATCAAAAACAGAAAACAGAATAGCCAAGTGAACCAAAGCCCAAGGCAGCATAAAATTAAAAAAAAACAAATTAAATAATTCCCCCTCAAATTCTACAGAACTTATTACCCTTCCTTCAAAACGAGAAATGAGTCTCCATGCTTAGGTTAACTTATTTTTGATTTGTTGCCTATAATTCCTTCAGGTTCTTTAGCTTAACAGAGGTGGTTCTTTATGGCTCCTCCCCCATCCCCCCTCCTCCCCTCCCCTCTCCCTCCCCCTCCCCTTCCCCTCTCCCCTTCCTTTCCCTCCCCTCCTCCCCCTCCCCTCTCCCGGCTCTGCTCAAACAGCCTCTGAGGCCCATATGAAGGCAGGGTCAGCGTGGACTAGAAGTCAAACCGGGCAGGGTAGAGACCTCCTAACCAACACTTTGGGTGTGATGGCCACCACACTATTGATCAGGGACAGTTTATGATTCCTGAGGTCCAGTGTGAGAGGCAGACTCGGGGCTTCTTGTTCAAAAATTATGAAGAATTTTAGGTGGCAGCAGAAGAGCATTAAACCAAATGTGGGCTCCATCAAAGCATGGCGCCCTGCGTGGCTTCCTGTGACAAGCCTGTGATGCCAGCCTTGCTGTTCACCTCCCTGAGTGGCAGAACCCCTGTCAGTGAAATGCAGAGGCTGACTGACATGATCTCTAAGGTGACACCCTATTTTGCTCTAAAATTCAGTCCTTCTAAGCTGTCTTCCTCTGCAACAACTCCTGGATCCCTGCCTTGATTCCTTTCCCACCTTGACAGTTACAGCAATGCTCAACCATGTGTGGGTAATTTCTTTTTTACCTATCTCCAATCTTTCTTCAATCCATTTTACTTAGATTTTTAGCATCAAACATTATTCCTAAATTAAAGGCTCAAGTTCAGACTTGACTTAGGCATCCATATTGCTGTCCAACGTTATAAGATCACTGTATTGATTGCCTAGGGTTGCCATAACAAAATCCCACAAATGTGTTTTCTCACAACTCCAGAGGCTACAACATCCAAGATCAAGAGCAAAGTGTCAGTAGGGTTGGTTTCCACTAAAGCCACTCACTTTCTTTGGTTTCCAGTTGGGTACCTTCTCACCATGTCCTCACATGGTCTTTTCTCCGTGTTCACACATCCCTGGTGTCTCTCTCTGATCCTATAAGGATAGAAGTCATATTGGATTAAGGCTCCACCCTTTTCTAATTTAATGACCTGCCTCTTGAGAAACCTATATGCAGGTCAGGAAGCAACGGTTAGAACTGGACATGGAACAACAGACTGGTTCCCAATAGGAAAAGGAGTACGTCAAGGCTGTCTATTGTCACCTTGTTTATTTAACTTATATGCAGAGTACATCATAAGAAACGCTGGGCTGGAAGAAGCACAAGCTGGAATCAAGATTGCCGGGAGAAATATCAATAAGCTCAGATATGCAGATGACACCACCCTTATGGCAGAAAGTGAAGAGGAACTAAAAAGCCTCTTGATGAAAGTGAAAGAGGAGAGTGAAAAAGTTGGTTTAAAGCTCAACATTCAGAAAATGAAGATCATGGCATCTGGTCCCATCACTTCATGGGAAATAGATGGGGAAACAGTGGAAACAGTGTCAGACTTTATTTTGGGGGCTCCAAAATCACTGTGGATGGTGACTGCAGCCATGAAATTAAAAGACGCTTACTCCTTGGAAGAAAAGTTATGACCAACTTAGACAGCATATTCAAAAGCAGAGATATTACTTTGCCAACAAAGGTCCATCTAGTCAAGGCTATGGTTTTTCCAGTGGTTGTGTATGGATGTGAGAGTTGGGCTATGAAGAAAGCTGAGAGCCAAAGAATTGATGCTTTTGAATGGTGGTGTTGGAGAAGACTCTTGAGAGTCCCTTGGACTGCAAGGAGATCCAACCAGTCCATTCTAAAGGAGATCAGTCCTGGGTATTCTTTGGAAAGACTGATGCTAAAGCTGAAACTCCAGTACGTTGGCCACCTGATGCAAAGAGTTGACTCACTGGAAAAGACTGATGCTGGGAGGGATTGAGGGCAGGAGGAAAAGGGGATGACAGAGGATGAGATGGCTGGATAGCATCACAGACTCGATGGATGTGAGTCTGAGTGAACTCCCGGTATTGGTGATGGACAGGGAGGCCTGGCGTGCTGCAACTCATGGGGTCACAAAGAGTCGGACATGACTGAGCAACTGAACTGAAGTGAACTTTTTAAATTGATTGAATTTTTGGCCATGCCGCAGGCCATGTAGGAACTTTGTTTGCTGACCACAGATCAAACCTGTGCTCCTCGCATTGGAAGCATGGAATCTTAACTACTGGACCACTAGGGAAGTCCTAGAGTCCCACCCTCACATCCTCATTTAACCTTAACCCAAGGGACACTAGTGGTCAAGAACATGATTTAAAATGCAGGAGACCTAAGAGACATGGGTTTGGGAAAATCCTCTGGAGGAGGGCATTGGCAACCCACTTCAGAATTCTTGCCTAGATAATTCGATGGACAAAAGGAGCCTGGTGGGCTGTGGTCTATAGAGTCACAAAGAGATGGACAGGACTGAGCGAATAACACTTTCACTTTCAGTGTCTCAATACCATCACACTGGAGCTAGGGTGTCACCATATGAGTTTTGGGAGAGACGATTCAGTCTATAACATGAACTCTTCATTTGCATGATTCTAAGTGTATTGAGAGAAGCTCTGTGCAACCCGACATATTGACAACGTCACGGGGACCCCGAAACGTGAACGAGAGTGTGAGGGCTCCCTTCTGTCAGGTGGGCAGCTCTCTGATCAGGTTCATGGGTCCCCTGTGTCTCTGCTTCTGTTGTGCCCCATGGATAAAGCCAGGTTGATTTTCCCTTTCCATGACCTCTCCCTTCACCTCTGGTTTGCTGTATCACCTTCCCTTCCTTAAGCGTCACCTCAGTAGACCTTTGCCATGTCTTGTGCTTGACTGTGATCTCCCTTTCCTCTGAATCTCAAAGCCTTTTAAGGTCCGTCCCACTCTTTTAAGATCTTGTGTCCTCCTCTAACCTCAACCTTATATACCTCGCAGTCCCAATGAGCACCTAGCTTCTCTAAGGAAGAGACTGTGTTCTCTATCAGCGTTTCTCAAATTCAACATGCATAAACTCTCCCTGGGTTTCCCAGGTGGTTCAGTGGTAAAGAAACTGCCTGCAAAAATGCAAGAGATACGAGGAGATGAGTTGGATACCAGGAAGATCCCCTGGAAAAGGGCCTGGCAACCCACTCCATTATTCTGGCCTGGAGAATCCCATGGACAGAGGAGCCTGGTGGGCTACAGTCCATGGAGTCACAGAGAGCTGGACATGACTTAGCACCTGAGCATGAAGCTCCCCCTGGGATCTTGTTGGTAGCCGATTCTGAGTCAGTAGCTGGTGGGACCTAGGATCCTGCATTTCTAACAAACTCCCAGGTGATGCTGGTGCTGCTGTTCCATGGGTTTCATTTGAGCAGCCGAGGAAAAGGTTCCCCTTTCTCACTCTCCTTTTCCTTACAAACAAGCAGCATGCAGATATTTTCATAATGGATTATACTCTATTGATTAACTTCCTCTTAACCTTCATGTTTTAATTCCATTTAGACCCAGGATGCTGGGCAGTGTGGAAAGCTGTGATCTCTGGAGTTAAAGTCTAGGAAAGGTAACATTTACTTAGACATTTATGCGGCTCTGTGTTCTTTCTTAGGGGACCACAGGGTAAAGTGAATAATAAAGCAGCAATTCCAATCAGTTAAAGTTCAATTTCCCTCCACCACATAAAAGTTTGTAGGCCTCTATTTCCAAGAGGAGGCTAAACATACACTGCAGTGGGTTGGGTAGAGCAAGAGTGGAACACACTGTGCTTATTCTTTGAACATGCAGTACATTTACTTCATGTGAAATTATTTATCTCTTAGCATTTACTTTATTCTGGAGGAAAAATATAAATGTCCTTAGGGGATTTCGTTTTGTGAAGCCTATTCTTTTACTCTTGTCCTTCTCACTTTTGACATAAAATAACTTTTGATGCATTAAATTCTAATGAATAAGAACACATTTTTAAGGCCTTTCTTTGTATTTTATTCAGTAGCTGACTTTAGTTGCCTACAAAATGCTTTCTAAATTCAGTTTCTTATCATGGGTTCCATCCAGAATAAAATATATACGGCCCCTGGAGCACACAGCTGTTTATGTACCAGGCCAGTATGTCTCAGGGAGAGGTCTGAACGATGCATAGGCTATAATTTAAAAAATAAAAATAAAATCCCAACTCCACATCAAGTATTTAGAGCTGCTCAGTGGGAAAAAAAGACAGAAAAGGAGAAAGGAAGGCTGCTTATTAATTAGCTCCTTTTGCCTTGAACATTGCTATGCTGTTTTTAAATCATGTATTTTCACATACAGTGTTTCAGAACATATTCTGGCATGTTTTAAAGTCAAATGGAAGATAGAGGGTCTGCAAGATGCAGACATTTCTAAAAAATTAAATTCTTTTGTAACATTTTTCAGTAACACTTTCTGAGAGCTGTGTCTAAGTTACCACCTTTTCAAAGAATGCAGAGGGTGGGGTGGGGTAGAACAACCTACAAGTCTTTGTTCAGAAAGGAGATGCCTTCTAGGCATGCTGCCCTCAGGGAATTCCTAGAGGTGGAATTTTCAGAGTGCCTTTAGCAAAGTGCTAAACTTGTGATAAGCCAGAAACCTGGAGCAGTCCTTAGGACTGCTGTCTGCCATCTGGACAGCCAGTCCAATCAGTTCAGTTCAGTCACTCAGTCGTGTCCGACTCTTTGCGACCCCATGAATCACAGCACGCCAGGCCTCCTTGTCCATCACCAACTCCTGGAGTTCACTCAAACTCACGTCCATCGAGTCAGTGATGCCATCCAGCCATCTCATCCTCTGTCATCCCCTTCTCCTCCTGCCCTCAACCCCTCCCAGCATCAGGGTCTTTTCCAATGAGTCAACTCTTCGCATGAGGTGGCCAAAGTATTGGAGTTTCAGCTTTAACATCAGTCCTTCCAGTAAACACCCAGGATTGATCTCCTTTAGGATGGACTGTTTGGATCTCCTTGCAGTCCAAGGGACTCTCAGGAGTCATCTCCAACATCTCCGTTCAAAAGCATCAATTTGTTGGCGCTCAGCTTTCTTCATAGCCCAATTCTCACATCCATACATGACCACTGGAAAAACCATAACCTTGACTAGATGGACCTTGGTTAGCAAAGTAATATCTCTGCTTTTGAATATGCTATCTAGGTTGGTCATAACTTTTCTTCCAAGGAGTAAGCGTCTTTTAATTTCATGGCCGCAACCACCATCTCCAGTGATTTTGGAGCCCCCCAAAATAAAGTCTGACACTGTTTCCACTGTTTCCCCATCTATTTCCCATGAAGTGATGGGACCAGATGCCATGATCTTCATTTTCTGAATGTTGAGCTTAAGCCAACTTTTTCACTCTCCTCTTTCACTTTCATCAAGAGGCTTTTTAGTTCCTCTTCACTTTCTGCCATAAGGGTGGTGTCATCTGCATATCTGAGCTTATTGATATTTCTCCCGGCAATCTTGACTCCAGCTTGTGCTTCTTCCAGCCCAGCGTTTCTTATGATGTACTCTGCATATAAGTTAAATAAACAAGGTGACGATAGACAGCCTTGACGTACTCCTTTTCCTATTTGGAACCAGTCTGTTGTTCCATGTCCAGTTCTAACTGTTGCTTCCTGACCTGCATATAGGTTTCTCAAGAGGCAGGTCATTAAATTAAAAAAGGGTGGAGCCTTAATCCAATATGATTCATGGGGTCACAAAGAGTCGGACACGACTGAGCAACCAAAGTGAACTGAACTGAAAGTGTCCTTCGGGCATGATGTTATACAGGATGACACAAGTCTTCTTCAGGTTTGTTATTAGTCTCTTGTGCTATATTTTCACCAATTTCAAATGTCTTAAGGGCTCAGCTCTCAGCGTACTAAATGCTGGTTTAGAAACCTGATGATTGATTGATTGCTTCATCCAACCATGGGCCTATTCTTTCATCCATCCATCTGTCAAATGTTTATTGAGCCCTTACTCTATGATAAAGTCATGCATCGTACTTATACTCAGGAGACTCACAGATGAGGGAAGAAGATGGACCAATAAGATGAGGGCTATGGTTTAGTGTAACAGGAAGGGAGAGAAAATAGCTCACAGGGAGCTGGAGCCTCCTGAAGAGAGACTCCTAAATCACTACAAGAACAGTGCCCCCATCTCCAGGGGATATCATGCACATTGCCGAGTGAGTGAATGATTCATCCTCATTCCTGAGGGTGTTCAGTGCACACTCTACTCAGTGCAGAGGGAAACTGGGCTTGCAGGAGAAGTTGGTATTTGCCATACCCCCAGAGAGGTCAGTATGGAGCAAAGAAGACTGTCGGTGAACTGTACATTGGATTTTGGGCTGATGGTAGGACAAATAAAGATCAGCAAGGTGTGGGCTTCCCTGGTGGCTCAGTGGTAAAGAATTCGCCTGCAATGCAGGAGATGCTGGAGACACGGGTTTGATCTCTGGGTAGGAAGGATTCCCTGGAGGAGGGCATGGCAACCCACGCCAGTATTCTTGCCTGGAGAATTCTATGGACAGAGGAGCCTGGTGGGCTACAGTCCATAGCATCACAAAGAGTCAAGCATGACTGAAGTGACTGAAGGAGAAAGAGAAGGGGATGGCAGAGGATGAGATGGTTAGATAGCATCACTGACTCAATGGACAGATATTTGAGCAAACTCTGTGAGATGGGGAAAGACAGAGAAGGCTGGCATGCTGCAGTCCGCGGGGTCACAAAGAGTCGGACACCACTTGGCAATCTGTGAAGCAGATTCTGTGGGGTCTGTCAGACAGGCCAAAGGCATTTAAACTTCATCACTGTCGTGGAAAAATATCTGACAGATGTTCAGCAGGGGAGAGCCTCATCACTGGTTTGACACGGAGCTCGGGGGAAGGTGTTGTGTCCTTAGTGTCATTGGAGGAGGCTTCAAAGTAACCCCAGTACTGTACTGCCCATTCCTGGTCCCAGGAGAGCACAGGATAAGGGGTAGACCCGGAGAGGGAAACCCGACCTCTCTTCTGACACTTCACAGTTTTGCTTGCGGCTGGTCCCTGTTGGTCTCCTGAGTGGCTTTTAGTGATGTTTATAGCCTGCGAAGTTGGAAGTTCCTCAAAGGAGTCCAGGAGAGTTCTCTCGCCAGCTGTCGGGTCTCTTGCTGTGTCCTTAAGCATTCTGGCATAAAACTCTGACCTAAACCAGCCTCACCATCAGAGGGTAGCTTTGCTGCCTGTCTCTAGGAAGCTCACCTTGCTTAGTAGCTTCAAGAGTCCAAATGACTGATGATATAAAATGTTACTGCAGGACTGGTGAATACAAAGAGAGGTCTCAGTGATTTTCCTGGGCTTCAGCACATGTGGAAAGCAGCAGAGTTGTGCTGCTGCTGCTGCTGAGTCGCTTCAGTCGTGTCCAACTCTGTGCGACCCCATAGACGGCAGCCCACCAGGCTCCTCCGTCCTTGGGATTCTCCAGGCAAGAACGCTGGAGTGGGTTGCCATTGCCTTCTCCGAGCAGAGCCGTAGCCAGGCTCTTATAAGACTGTAAGAAAGAGCTTAGGTCATCCTAATGTGAACCACCCGGTACGGGGAACGCCCAGCCCTATCTCCTAAACATCATCTCCAGTGAAAGAGAAATATCACCTAGGATCAGTACGCACTTCACTGGTGATTTTCAAACCATGGTCAGGGTACCTTTTAAAATACAGATTCATGGTCCTTGTCCCTAAGCTGCTGGACCAGAATATCTGTTGGGAAGCCTGCAGATCTGTATTTTAACAAGCTCCGCTGCCTCCGTGACTTTTCTGAAAATTTGAGAGCTACTACATGGACTGTTCTTATGTATGCTGATATGTAGTTATCTGTCAAAATATCTAGAAATCTTTAAACATTTAAAAGTTACAGGCAACAATTCTGAAAAAAAAAAGACTCTAATTTCCAGCTATAATTGTCTGATGATTGAATCAGCAGATCCAATTCCACAGGACATGTCTCCGCAAACACCGCAGTTTATTGTTAGCTGTGTTTCAGAGCAAGCATCCAGCCGCAAAGAAATGATAGAAGTTAGTTTAAAACATAAAAGTTAATGTGTAGAAACTAGGGATTTATTAGCAAAAATACTCTCTAAGCCCTACAACATTGAGATTCAGATGCTATACATTTCAGAGATTTAGCTTACTAGGAAATGCCAGTATAGCATATACCATATCCTTAATATATAGTCTCTTTTGCCATGGTAGGTAACGCAGTCACAAGTTATAGGGATTAGGGCATGGAAAACTTTGTGAGGCTATTAGTGCACCTACCACAGTCCCCCACTCTGCCTTGGAAGAGTCACATGCACCCCAAATGCAAAATGCATTCACTTTACCCCAAGCTCCTGAAAGTTTGAACCCATTACAGGATCAACACAAGATCAAAAATCTCATCTAAATATCATCTTGAAAGTGAAAGTGTGAAAGAAAGTGTTAGTTGCTCTGTCATGTGCGACTCGTTGTGACCCCATGGACTGTAGCCTGTCAGGCTTCTCTGTCCATGGGATTCTCCAAGCAAGGATGCTGGAGTGGGTCCCCATTCCCTTCTCCAGGGGATTTTCCTGACCCAGGGATCCAACCTGAGTCTCCTGCATTGCAGGCAGATTCTTTACCATCTGAGCCACCAGGGAAGGACAGAAGTCCCAAATCTCATCATTTATGAAAATTCACTGTAGGTAAGGTTTTAGGTGCAATCCATTCTGTGACACAATTCCTCTCTATCTGTGAACCTGTGAAATGAAAAAAGAAAGTTTTCTGCCCCCAAAATACAATGTTGGAGTGGGCATAGGATAATAATTATAGACATTCTGGTTCAATGAAGGAAAAAATGGAAAGAAATTCAAGTCACTGGCCCCACACAATTTAGAGATCCAACTGGGCAAACTTCATGAGATTTCAAAGTTGGGAGTAATCCTCTGGAGTTCAGGACAGCTCTGTGGAATCATGACTCTGCCCTCTGGGTTCTCAGCTCTCCCCTCAGAGGCATGAATGTTGGTTAATTTTCTACTATATATGTATTTTCCCTGGTGGCTCAGACGGTAAAGTGTCTGCCTACAATGTGGGAGACCCAGGTTTGATCCCTGGGTCGGGAAGATCCTCTGGAGAAGGAAATGGCAACCCACTCCAGTACTCTTGCCTGGAAAATTCCATGGATGGAGGAGCATGGTGGGCTTCAGTCCATCCTGCAAAGAGTTGGACACGACTGAGCGACTTCACTTTCACTTCCTTTCATGTATTTTCAAAATTTCACTTGGGCATTTACTTCTAAATTCATCCCAATGTGGCTGGAAAACATGCAGATAGATATTTCTCTATGATTGTTTTCCTTGTGTCAATGAGATATTTTTCTATGTACCATTTTAATCTCTTGTTTCTTTTACTATATTGTCTTCAGTTGTTTTCTAAATTGTTATTCAGGGGATTACAATTAACCTCTTAATTTAAAACAATCTATTATAATTTGGCTTGACATGAGCTTTCTTTGAGCAGCATACAGAAACTTTGTTCTCATCCCTCCCCCTTGCTTTATGCCCTTATCATCATAAGGATTACCCTTTGTACATTGCATTTGGATCAACACAGTTTTGGGATTATTGCTTTATCCAGGTGTCTTTTAAATCAGATAGATGGGAAGCATTAGGAACAAAAATACATTGTTACTGCCTTTAGACTCACTATGCAGTTACTTCTTGGGCGCCCTCCATTTCTTCGTGTGGATTCTAGTTACTCTCCAGTGATTTCTTCCATTTCACCTTGAAGGGCTGTATTTCTTGTGTTTGTCTGCTAATGATGGATTCTCCATTTTTATTGACTTGAAAGTATTTTAGTTTCTTCTTCACTTTTAACAGACAGTGTTGCTTGAGTAACAGCACTCTGAACATTTCCTCGCCACTGCATTCTGGCCACCACTCTTTTGATGAGGCATCTCTTGTTTGTGATGGACCTTTTCGCTCTTGCTGATTTCAAGATTCTTTGTTTCTTGACAATTTGAGAGGTACAAGCATGGATCTCTTTCAGTTTATCCTGCTTTGTGTATTTTGAGATCTTCAGATGTTCAGATTAAAATATTTCATCAAATTTAAGAAGCTATTGGTCTTTATTTCTTCAAATATTCTTTTTGCTTTTTTTCCCCCTCTCTCTGCTCATGGGGCTCTCATTCATTACCCATGTAATTGGTATGTTTGATATTATCTCACAGGTCTCTGAGACTCTGTTCATTTTTAAATTAATTTTTCCTTTAATTGCTCAAACTGTATGATCTCAATTGAAATATGGTCAAATTGGATATTTGTTTATTCTGACATTTCAAACCTGCAGCTGACACCTTTGGTGATTTTTTTCTGCTATTGTAATTTTTAACTCCAGAATTTCTATTTGGTTACTTCTATAATTTCTATCTGTTTAATGATACCTCTGTTTGGTAAGACAGAATTCTCACATTTTAAAAGATTTTTTAACACATGTATTCCTTTAATTCTTTAATTATATTTTACATAGCTGATTTAATAAGTCATTTTTTAGTTTGTTCAACATCTGGACTTCCTCAGGGACATTTTTTATTGATCGCTTTTTTTCTGTTTATGTGCCATATTTTCCTGTTTCTTTGCATATTTTGTAACTTTTTGTTGAGATTTGAATATTTTAGATAATATAACGGTGCGCATGTGCGTGCGTGTGTGTTGTTGCTCAGCTGTGTCCAGCTATTTGCAACCTCATGGGCTGTACCTGGCCAGGCTCCTCTGCCCATGGAATTTTCCAGGTAAGAATACTGGAGTCGGTTGCCATTCTCTCCAGGGGGCTCTTCCTGACCCAGGGATCGAATTGGCATCTCCCACAACTCCTGTCTTGGCAGGCAGATTCTTTTACCATAGAGCTACCTGGGAAGACTTTTACTATAATATATATAATATATATATAAAATAATATATATACATATGTATAATTACACATTATATATTGCATCTCTTATAATTGTATATAATTACTTGATGAAAATGAAAGAGGAGAGTGAAAAAGCTGGCTTAAAGCTCAACACTCAGAAAACGAAGATCATGGCATTTGGTCCCATCACTTCATGGGAAATAGATGGGGAAATAGTGGAAACAGTGGCTGACTTTATTTTTTGGGGCTCCAAAATCACTGCAGATGGTGATTACAACCATGAAATTAAAAGACGCTTACTCCTTGGAAGGAAAGTTATGACCAACCTAGAGCATATTAAAAAGCAGATACATTACTTTGCCAACATAGGTCTGTCTAGTCAAGGCTATGGTTTTTCTAGTGGTCATGTATGGATGTGAGAGTTGGACTGTGAAGAAAGCTGAGTGCCGAAGAATTGATGCTTTTGAACTGTGGTGTTGGAGAAGACTCTTGAGAGTCCCTTGGACTGCAAGGAGATCCAACCAGTCCATCTTAAAGAAGATAAGTCTTGGCTATTCATTGGAAGGACTGATGCTAAAGCTGAAACTCCAGTACTTTGGCCACCTCATGGGAAGAGTTGACTCATTGGAAAAGACCCTGATGCTGGGAGGGATTGGGGGCAGGAGGAGAAGGGGACGACAGAGGATGAGATGGCTGGATGGCATCACCAACTCTATGGACATGAGTTTGTGTGAACTCGGGGAGTTGGTGATGGACAGGGAGGCCTGGCGTGCTGTGATTCATGGGGTCGCAAAGAGTGGACACGACTGAGCGACTGAACTGAACTGAACTGATATGATGTGAAATATGCATTATATATAATACTATGTATAATATGTATATGTATATAATAAAATGATAAGTTTGAAACTCCAGTCTATTCCCCATTCCACAAGGTTTTTCTTTTGTTGTTGTTGTTTATTTGTTTAATGACTGTTTCTTTGTTCTGTGACCTTCCTGGGCTAATTCTTTATGATCTGAATTCTTTGTCATTTGTGGCCAGTAATGTCTCTGCTTGTGTATCCTGTTGTTGTTGTTCAGTGGCCTAGTCGTGTCTGACTCTTTGTGACCCCATGGACTGCAGCACACCAGGCCTCTCTGTCATCTTCCGGAGTTTGCGCAAGTTCATGTCCATTGCATCGGTGATGCCATCCAGCCATCTCATCCTCTAAAGCCCTCTTCTCCTTCTGCCCCCAGTCCTTCCCAGCATCAGAGACTTTTTCAATGAGTCCGCTGTTTGCTGCTGGTGACCAAAATACTGGAGCTTCTGTGGTCAGCTAGTGAACAGACCCAGTAAGTCTTCCAGGCTTTGCGGAGTGATCCTTTGTGTGTGCTGAATGCACTTGCCGGCAGTTGCCAACTCTTCCTCACCTTCTATTTCCCCCTGTTTGCCCAGAGCTTCATGATCCGTCAAAAATGAGAGATCAGGAAACTCCCAGGTCTTCCCTGAGTATATGCACAGGGAAGGACTTCTAGATTTCCAGGAACATGCTGGAAGTTTTAAAAGCTCTCTCTGAGCTTCTTACTCCCCAGTTTCTTTTAAATGTTTTAGTAAGCTTCTTGTTAACTCCAAGTGGAATCACTGCCTTGGGCAGTTGTGATGTTAAACAATTGCTGCTGATAGTTTTCAGCAAGTGTTTGCACAGAGTGATCTCTGATCCACTCTGCTGCTGCTAAGTTGCTTCAGTTGTGTCTGACTCTGTGTGACCCCATAGACGGCAGCCCACCAAGCTCCCCCCATTCCTGGGATTCTCCAGGCAAGAACACTGGAGTGGGTTGCCATTCCTTCTTCAATGCATGAAAGTGAAAAGTGAAAATGAGGTCGCTCAGTCGTGTCCTACTCTTCGCGACCCCATGGACTGCAGCCTACCAGGCTCCTCCGTCCATGGGATTTTCCAGGCAAGAGGACTGGAGTCGGGTGCCATCACCTTCTCCGCTGACCCACTCAGCTTCACCCAAAAGCTGCAAGGTTGCTGACTTTCACAGCTACTGTGGTTGTGAGCCTGTTTGCTTTTCAAGGCTGCTCCAGAGCTACGGAGGTGGGAATGGGGAGAGGCCAAGATGAAACCACACCACCTGTGGGCAGTTCTTAGGAAGATTCAGCTGCTTTTCTTGAATAATTCTCCTTAGATTGTTGTGAGTCAAGTTTAATTTGGTTTATTTCTAGAGTTCTAAACATTGCTTTAATGGAGGAGTGGGTTTTCAGAGGTCATTAATCTTATCATTCCAGAAGTGCTTCTCTTTCTGCCTGATTAAATTTTACTCATTTAGGACAGGGGTTGGCTGTCAATTCTGTTAAGATATCTATGTGCTCTTAAGATTTGAGTGTCTCCCAGATCTTCCAATGTACCTTGTGCTTTTCACAGACATTTCTCAATTGCCTATTTCTCATCTGTCTCTTTCATAAACTTCTAAATGCAAAGATCATGTTCTTCTTACTTCTTTATGCTCACCGCTTAGAAAAGTGCCTGGCACATGGACCCTGCTGCTGCTGCTGCTGCTGCTGCTAAGTCGCTTCAGTCGTGTCTGACTCTGTGAGACCCCATAGACAGCAGCCAACCAGGCTCCGCAGTCCCTGGGATTCTCCAGGCAAGAACACTGGAGTGGGTTGCCATTTTCTTCTCCAATGCATGAAAGTGAAAAGTGAAAGTGAAGTCACTGAGTTGTGTCCAACTCTCAGCGACCCCATGGACTGCAGCCTACCAGGCTCCTCTGTCCATGGGATTTTCCAGGCAAGAGTACTGGAGTGGGGTGCCATTGCCTTCTACTATGGACCCTGCTAACTATTGTTAAATAAGTGACTCTATCTGACCTACTTTTAAAACACATAAGTTTAAACAACCAATAGCCAACAGATATAATTTTGCTTGTTTCATTCAAAAGTTTTAATTCTTTCAGTAATTGGTTTTGGGCATATTTGGTATTTTTACAGAGTGAAAATGTCCTTAAGAATAGATGGATATTTGCCCCATATTTTCAGATAATAGAAAATTCACTTAACCCTAAAGATTTTCCATTTTTTCCTCCTTCTATTCTCTCCTCTATGTCCATCTTGACATAAGAATTACCAAGATCGGACATCAAAGGAGAAAGTAACGTAAGGATAGTCTTAGGAGTACATGTGGAAGAGAAAAAGGATAATCATACTTTTTTTTTCTTGGTGATGAAGAGGTGGTGTTTATAGGCTGATTACATGAATATGTTTCATGATTTTTTTTTAAATTCTAGCACCAGCAGCAGGGTTCCTTCAGCAGAAATCCTTGATTGAGGAGTTAAGGCAATGAGAAATAAGTGTGACTGCTAATTAGACACTTCGAATGAGCTGAGTGGGAAAACGAGCCATATAGAACAGCAGGGATTGCCTATACACTTTTGATATCTGACAAACTAAATTTTAAGACTGTAGAGCAATAGACATACTGCTATTCTCTCTGGACAGTTTTTATTTGGGAGACTTGTCAAATTCAATGAACATATTGGATAAATCAAGTGAAAAATGAATCACCCAAAAAGTACCCAACTCTTTAATGTACTTTCCAAAAAAGTATTGATGAAATATCTGGCTGTTGAGTCTGGTGTGTCTAGTATATTCTACTATGTTATATGTAACAAATTCATAAACTAACGATATTGACATTTTGATTAGCTGCTCTCTTTTCCTTTCATGCTTTTCTTTGTCGCTTAAACAGTAGCTCACTATTAACAGCCGAAGAACACAGAGACATATTCTGTACAGCATAATACAATCACTTAGAATGCAGGGTGTGACTGATCTTTGTTCTGTATTACTCTGCCACAACCTTGGCAAGCCTGCATGAGTACCTGATGCACTTGAACTTTCTCCGTTTGTTACATTGTCTCAACACAAGAATATTAGTAATCAAGTCAAACGCTAAAAGGTAAACGAACATATATATTCTCTCTGCAAGTCATCCATCCAGAAAATAACAGGTACAAGTTGAGGAGAAGCATGCCACAAGCACAGGCAGTAAGCCTGAAACAAAGGTTTCAAATACAGGGTGTCAAACATTTCCTAAGACTCAAAAGGGCAGTCATTTTCTCAGATCTTTAAATCTGCCTGATGAACCCTCAAATGCTTGCACTTTTCTTTTGTGTTTGTCTTTTTTCAATGTGTTGCCAAAAGGCTCAGGATGTTAGTTATATTGGCAGAATCTTAAGAAACAGCAATTGACTCCTTTTTATTTGACATGCAAATTAAAAAATAACAATTATAACAACTTTCTCTTACAATGTAACTCTGGTTTATAGGGTTTGACTTTCAGGCCAGTTTATATAATCAAATTAGGTAATTTATTTCTAAATTACCTTCTTTGTTTTCTTCTTTTGCTGTAAGTAATTTATCTGCTTGTTTAGTGACACATCTCTTCTTGGTCTAGTAGCGTCATTGTTCAGACTTGCTCTAGATTTTGTATTGGGTCCAGACATATTTCCTGAAAACACTGAAAAGTGCAAATTTAGTTGTAAAGCTTCCCAATTCTTGGACATGATGGGCAACAAATTATCATTTCAAATAAATCTCAGTTCAATTTTCAACCCAGTGGAACAAGGTTCCCTTGTGTTCCAGTGATGGCTTGGCATGCTAGATGAACAAAAGTAACAGGAAAATCTAGGGAGGAGAAAACTCCGGCTCTTTTGTTCTCAAGGACAAATGAAGGTTTTGTTTCCATGTGTTCTAGCACAGCTGTCAAGTTCAGAACATGTGCCTTGACTAACCATTTTTAAAAGAAAGGCTTAGCCAAAGCAACACCGTCTTCATTGTTAGAGGCTTCCAGTTTCACGTTCTTCTTCCCCGTGTGAATGCCCCTTTCCGCCACAGTCCGGAACTGCTCTTCCAGCAGTGTTGCCTTCTCGGGAGTAGTGATGGCTGTGCAGCACAGGAAGTGGTATTGACCCACGTGATCTGGAAGTCGCAAAACGCTGAGCCAGCAGCAAACTGAGAGCCACTGACTTGACTTCCAGAGACCTGTTTTAGGAAATCATGAGGTGGACACATGAAGGCTAATCAAACTCTTGCTGAGCACTCTGGTTGTGATTGATATTGATTCCAATCAGAAGTTAGCGGCTGCTAAGTCGCTTCAGTCGTGTCCGACTCTGTGCGACCCCATAGACGGCAGCCCACCAGGCTCCCCCATCCCTGGGATTTTCCAGGCAAGAACACTGGAGCGGATTGCCATTGCCTTCTCCAATGCATGAAAGTGAAAAGTGAAAGTGAAGCCGCTCGGTTGTGTCCGACTCTTGGCGACCCCATGGACTGAAGCCTACCTCTTATTAAAAGGTAATCCATTAATCAAAAATTTTCCCAAGGTGCAGAAGCTGTTAACACCTTCCAAGCAGTGACACTTCTTTCATAAAGATGTCTCTTAAACTTTAGGTTTGCGGACTTCCCTGGTGGTCCAGGGTTAGGACTCTGTGCTTCCACTACAGGGGGCATGACTGAGATCCCACATGCCCTAAGGCAGAACATTCCTACCCTGAAGTCATTCTCCTGAAAAACATCTTCCAGGCACCATGTGACCTTCTAAAGTCAAAGACTTTCCAAAGAAAGAATTCATCACTCAGAATTTAATTCGCTTTTTATAATGTGGGTTCCAATTTTCACAGCACATTGTTATCTATTTAATAAAAACTGGGGCATGTGTATTGTCTTCATTAAGAATTAAAAATGAGGTTTCGATGTTTTACTTAATGTTATCTTCAAAAGTTGCAAGCATTAATATCCTACAGTTTCTAATTTTGTCATGAGTTTATTAAATAAAAGGCTTATACATGTAAATGACTCAATTTTTATAACCATCAAATACTTTAGGTGATCAGAGCTTCTGATCTTATAAACAAGCTATGTTTACTATAACTTTTTAACAATTATCTCTTTTGAAAATATTGGAATTTAAAAACTGAGGCTTTCTAATTTCAGAACAGGGATCAGTTCAGTTCAGTGGCTCAGTCGTGTCCGACTCTTTGCAACCCCATGAATCGCAGCACGCCAGGCCTCCCTGTCCATCACCAACACCTGGAGTTCGCTCAGACTCACGTCCATCGAGTCCGTGATGCCATCCAGCCATCTCATCCTCTGTCATCCCCTTCTCCTCCTGCCCCCAATCCCTCCCAGCATCAGAGTCTTTTCCAATGAGTCAACTCTTCGCATGAGGTGGCCAAAGTATTGGAGTTTCAGCTTTAGCATCATTCCTTCCAAAGAACACCCAGGGCTGATCTCCTTCAGAATGGACTGGTTGGATCTCCTTGCAGTCCAAGGGACTCTCAAGAGTCTTCTCCAACACCGCAGTTCAAACGCATCAATTCTTCGGCGCTCAGCCTTCTTCACAGTCCAACTCTCACATCCATATATGACCACTGGAAAAACTATAGCCTTGACTAGATGGACCTTTGTTGGCAAAGTAATGTCTCTGCTTTTCAATATGCTATCTAGGTTGGTCATAACTTTTCTTCCAAGGAGTAAGTGTCTTTTAATTTCATGGCTGCAGTCACCATCTGCAGTGATTTTGGAGCCCCCAAAATAAAGTCTGACACTGTTTCCACTGGTTCCCCATCTATTTCCCATGAAGTGATGGGACCAGATGCCATGATCTTCGTTTTCTGAATGTTGAGCTTTAAGCCAACTTTTTCACTCTCCACTTTCACTTTCATCAAGAGGCTTTTTAGTTCCTCTTTACTTTCAGAGTTTACATATCTCTCTCATCAACCTAATTCCAGTGCAAGACATGAAGTCTAGAGGATAAAAATAATTCAGAGTGTGAATGGATTTAGATAAAATGGAAGACTGCTCTAGCCCTCAGGTAGTCCAAGACAAACAACTACTTTAGACAAAGAATGCTTCATCTATAAATTTTGAAATCTTAAGCATGGGAGAATTTTTTGAGGATGAAACACATATGAAATTAAATAGAGTGGGAGGTGCCCTAGGATATTTGGTGGGTGGGCAGGATGGGGTTCCTGTCCTATGTGCAGACTTCTTTATCTTTCTCACCCCCATGCCCTTCTCTCTTTTCCCCTGCCTGCCCTCTCTCTCCTCCTGTCTTGATCTCTCTCCACAGTGTGGCATGCCTTTGCTGTGAGGAAAGTGAAGTGCTGAATATGTAATCAGTACAAGTCAGCCACTTTGTGTAATTACATGAAAACTGGACTGGAAGTAAGATGAATGGTTCTTAGTTCCACCTCTGAGGCTTACAAACTGGGTGATCTCCTAAAGGTCACTCAACCTCTCGGAACTTCAGTTCTCCCTGAGACTAGATCTACTAAGCAGTATTGTTGTGAAGCATGAATCAAATGATAGAGGTTGGAGTGTTTCATAAACCATAAATGAGCCTTGTCTAAATAGCTGCAATAATAATGCAGCTATTAATATACTTATATTTTATTACTATGTTCTATTTTGCATTTAAGTTTTGCCCTGTATTATAATTGTTTTCACAGTTTTCATACCCCTCCTATCAGAATGCTCAGATTTCTTGGGGGAAATCACTGCTTCCTATTTATCACACACAAACACACACACACACCACTTAGCACTATGAGTTAGGGTGGTGTAGAGCAATGACTTTTTAAATAGAAATAACTGTATCTAAAAACAACAAAACAAATCCAGGTCCTGATGGCTTTTGTATAGTCAAACTGTATCTTCAGAGAGAAGGCTAAACCATTCCAAAGGTTGGATTGGGAGCCCCAGCTGAAGAGTGGCTCGCAGTCCCGGCTTCATTCTCCCCCACGATTCCTGTCTACTCGGTCAGTTAATTTCAGCTTCTCCTTCCCTCTTAGAACAGCCCGGTGATGTCCAAGCATGCCAATATTTCTGGTGTATCCATATCTGGGTCCTCTTCTAGCCAAGGCTGATAAAACTTGCACAGTACTAAGCACACAGCAGACTTGATTTCTGTTCCTTTTTAAGTTCTATACATTACACTCTGCTCATGCCATTAAAAAAAACCCAAAAAACAAGAAAGTCACTATTCTGATACTTTTGGAAATGAATTCACTCTTATTTTGTTCCACACAGCAAAACATATACATTCTGTTTCTTGTGACTGATTTACTAGATTATTATCTGTCTGCAGGCATTCTGATTTTCAAAATTGCAATTTCCATGAACACTTTCAAAGACAAAGGAAATCGAGGGAAGAAACTCTGCTGCTGCTTTTGACCTGGGTTACCATAACAGAATGAATATATGCTACTGAAGCTTGAAACACCTCAGCTTTGAGCACTCATAAAATTCCAATCTCACAGGGTGTAGCAAGTTATGTGCGCCGAGCAGTCAAGGGGTTAAGCAAGCTTTCTGTTTTATGGGACCTTAAATCCTAAGCGATGCTCTGTGTTGCACGTTACAGGGGCAGCCATGAAAGGATATATATAACTTTTTTTTTTTTTAATTCTTCACATCACTTGAGTAAGATTTTGAAAGCTTGGTAACATCCCAGGAGCAAGAAAAGCATAAAAGCATTCACCAGACACAGAAGGCAGAGTCGATGCGTTAAGATTAGTCACTACTTTGGAAAATATATGTGCATGCACACACACACACACGTGCACAAAGGAAACAATTTCAGAAAGGTTTTAGGCTTGCTTTTATACATAAGGAAAAGTGAACTCTAGAACACTTGAAAGAATTTTTTTAAATGCCAAGGTTTCTCTGTAACCTAGGAACATAAACACGAAAATACCTGCTTAAGTTGTATTTCTAAAAATACAACACGGCCATTGTTTCTTGGTTCATATTCCTTTTTATTATGAAATGTTCATACGGTGTAGCTTTAAAATAAAGTCTCCAATTTCAAACATTGATAAATTCCTGAAAGTCTTACATTCTTTAAGTGTTATGGATATTAGTTTTTATTTCTTATCCTTTATCATTCATATTAAGATATCATTGTTGAAGGAATAATCTATGGAAAATACTTTCATATTCTACATTTGAATGCATTCATTTAATGGACTGATAGATTCTAATAGGATACAAGTGTAAGGAGATGAAATTCATATGGCTGTTTATGCACAATTCAGTGCCTCTTTTTTTTTTTTGTAAAGGAAAATCAATAACCTACTATGTAGAAATACTTAGAAAATAATAAGAATAGCAAAAACCCTCCATCTTATAAGACAACATATACACATATGACAAATACACATGTTCAGCCTTTCTTCATAATTAGAAACAGCTTTAATTAGACCCAGGGCTAATGAAAAAAATCTTTGGTGTTGGTGGCTCTGTGTTAGATATAACTGAAGCAAACTATTTTAATTATGTGATTCTAATTGGGCAGAGAAAGTACAAGAACAACATTGTTTCAAACTCAAGCTGGTGAAAAGTGAGTGCAGAAATAACGGGGCTGTAAAATACAGGTGATAGCACACAGCTTTAGGACTGCTGCTGCTGCTGCTGCTGCTGCTGAGCCACTTCCATTGCGTCCCACTCTGTGTGACCCCAGAGACTGCAGCCCACCAGGCTCCCCCATCCCTGGGATTCTCCAGGCAAGAACACTGGAGTGGGTTGCCATTTCCTTCTCCAGTGCATGAAAGTGAAAAGTGAAAGTGAAGTTGCTCAGTTGTTTCCTACTCTTCGTGACCCCACGGACTGCAGTCAACCAGGCTTCTTCATCCATGGGATTTTCCAGGCAAGAGTACTGGAGTGGGGTGCCGTCTTCTTCTCCTTTAGGACTGTTATGAGGGATAAACTACGAGTTGCAAATTATTGATAGCATAAAACAAGCACTTGATAAAGTGGTCTGTTCTGAAGGAGATCAGCCCTGGGATTTCTTTGGAAGGAATGATGCTAAAGCTGAAACTCCAGTACTTTGGCCACCTCATGCGAAGAGTTGACTCATTGGAAAAGACTCTGATGCTGGGAGAGATTGGGGGCAGGAGGAGAAGGGGACGACAGAGGATGAGATGGCTGGATGACATCACGGACTCGATGGACGTGAGTCTGAGTGAACTCCGGGAGATGGTGATGGACAGGGAGGCCTGGCGTGCTGCAATTCATGGGGTTGCAAAGAGTCGGACACGACCGAGTGACTGAACTGAACTGAACTGAACCATTGATTTACTTATTGACAAAATGAGGATATTCTCTCTCTCTCATGGGTTTTAGTAGGATTGACTTCCCTGGTGGCTCAGATGGTAAAGCATCTGTCTACAATGCAGGAGACCTGGGTTCGGGCCCTGGGTTGGGAAGATCCCCTGGAGAAGGAAATGGCAATCCACTCCAGTACTATTGCCTGGAAGATCCCATGGACAGAGGAACCTGGTAGGCTACAACCTATGGGGTCGCAAAGAGTTGGACGCGACTGAGCGACTTCACTTTCACTTCAGTGATATGAGTGATATGTTTTTCCTGCACTTACTTAAATATGTTTTTTCACCTTTAATTTATTGATACTAATGTGATGAATTACACTGATCAATAGATTTACCCATAGTAACCCAAACCTTCATTCCTAGTATAAAATCAATTTGGGATGTTGAATTACCTTTTTATACATTGGTAGATATGTTTTGCTTGTATTTTGCTTAGAATCTTTACAGCTCTGTATATGAATTAATTTAGCTTTTGGTTTTCTTTCTCATATTGTATGTTTTCTTGCTATTTAATGAAAAATATTGGGGAGTTTCTATTATTGTTTGTTATATGGAAGTTTATTGAAACCTAGAATGACTTGCTTCTTGATTATATTGTAGATGAATTTTAACTATTCAACTTGTTATTTAAGATTTTTTTCATTCTTCTTGAGACAGTGTTGCTAAATTAATAACATTGTTAATGATCTCCTTTCAATAGCATTTGCCTTGTATAAGTTTTTCATCCTTATATTTTCAAGTTTTCTGTGTCTTAATGTTTTGAATGTTTATCTTATAAACAGGATACAGTTGGAGAGCCATGTATATGTTTATATATACATCTATTTCTACAATTTTTTGTGTCTAACAACCAAACTCTCATTACGCTGATTATTAGTGCTGTATTTGTATTTATTTCTAGAACGCTATTTCATGTTTTCAGTTAAGTGAAAGTTGCTCAGTCATGTCTGACTCTTTGCGATCCCATGGACTATACAGTCCACGGAATTCTTCAGGCCAGAATACTGGAGTGGGTAGCTGTTCCTTTCTCCAGGGGATCTTCCCAACCCAGGAATCAAACCGGGGTCTCCTGCATTGCAGGCAGATTCTTTTACCAGCTGAGCTACCAGGGAAGCTCCTATTTTGTGCTTTACCATTGTCTTTTTCTTTCTTTTCTTTTTCCGCTCATGATTGGTTGAATTTCTTACAATCGATCACATTATTACTCTTGTTTCAATTTCTATATGTCATAATTACTCTTAAAATTTTTATAACTCATAGCTATGCTAACAAAATCTAAACTTAATCAGAATATGTTTACCTGTCCCTGGAGTAATACATGAAGTTTACATTGCTTTAACTTTCCCACCTCACCTATACTGTATTTAGTTTCGCATTAGACAGCTATGTATTGTGTTTGTAACTTCACAAATTAGACATTTCATATAAATGCATATATATTCGAATTCACATACATGTTTACCAATCTGCTTTCCATTCTTTTGTGTATCACATCATCCTTCTGAAATCTTTTCCCTACTTCCTTTAGAAGTTTCTGTAGAGAATGCTATTACTTTGTTGTTTAAACTTGTTTTTATTTCAACCTTGCTCTTTAAGGGAAGCTTTGCAATCTAAGTTGACTTTATTTTTCTGTTATAATTTGATGGAATCCTATTGCCTTTTGGTTTCCATTATTTCTGTTTAGAAAAATAATCTTTGCCATTATTTTACATGCAATCTATTCTTTTTACTACTCTTCAGAATTTTTTGCCTTTCGTCTTCTTCCACTTTATTTTAATATAACTAGATTTATTTTTATTGATCCTGCTTGATAGTTATTGAGCTTGAAGAATAACACATTTAGCCTTTTATCAATTATACAAGATTCTCAGCTATTTTTCTTTGAATATTGCCTTTCTTTATCTCTGTCTCTTTTTTCTGAATCTGAGGATACATTTTAGACCTCCTCATTCTTTATGAGTCTTATTCTCTCGTCCCTGTTTTCCATCTGGATTGTCTCTGCCACAATATGTTGAATCATTCCTTCAGCTCCATCTTCCAGCTCACTAGCTACCTTTTCAGCAGGATCTAGAATAGTTAAAAATTAGTAGGTGCTTTAATTTCAACTTTTATATCTTCAAAATTAAAAAGTATATATAAATTGTACTTTGTATTATCCTATTTTAATGTTATTTTTCATTTATAGTATAATATTTCCACCTTATTATATTATTTTTATTAATATTTTATTTCTCAAAATGTTATGTGGCTAGTTTTCAAATCTTTTTGGTTAAATTTATGACTTCTTCTTTTGTCACATTTCAAATTCTGTCTTATATTTATTAAAGTATATTATATCTGTTTTATGTTCTGTGTCTGATAATTCCAATATCTGACACCTCTTCATATTTTAATCCACTGTTGAGTTTCTCCTGACTCTTGGTTATATACCTTTGTCTTTCATGCGTGCTGTAATTTCTAAAATAATACACTGTTTTCATTAGGATTTTATTTATGGGAACTATTTGAAGCTTGACTGGAGAAGACGTTCCTTCCAACAGGCTTTGTGTTTGTATTTTCAAGGCGTCTGGGGCAACATCAGCTCTGGGCATCTTAAGCTACTTTTAAGCTCCAGGTTTTTATCTCATTAACCAGTTCAAGTTGGTTAACACCTTTTGTAGCAAGGGACCAACTTGGCGGTGAAGAGGTTTGGGGGAGGGGACTGTTGGCTGTTTCTCCAAACCCTAGTTATGCTTTATTCAAATAGTTTCTAAAAGCATTGAAATTTGAAATCTTTTTTTTTTTTTTTTACTGCAACAGTTATAATTTTATCCAGAAATTTTCCATCATTTTCTTTTATTTTTCTTTCTTACCACTCCCAATATTACCCTGTACCCTAAGATGCAGGTTATCTTATCATGATATCCACACAATATCCTATCATAGGATAGATAATATCCCATTATTTTATACAATATCCTATCACATCAGGATATTGTAGAAAAGCATCTTGCAGGGTGTTTAGGGCTACCTTCCTTATTCATCCATGGGAAAGCTCCTTCATCATCCCAGACTGTGAGGCACTCTCTCCTCTTCCAGTGCCAGGACCACGGATCCCTCTTACCACACTGATGCCCTTCCTCCAGCGCTTTTGGGCCAAATACACACATTCTTTCTTTACATCTGCCAACAACTGCAAGTGTCTATAGTCAGGGACCATGCCTTTCTAGCTGTATATCCTTCATCATCTTTACAACACTGGATAAAGTAAGTATTTAGGGAAAACGTGTTGATTGATTGGTGGTTCCTCTCCACCAAGCATTGGGTCATGCTGTGAATGTGCCTCATCTTGCATGGTTCCTTATTTGACTTGCTAACTTGACCTTTCTTCCAGCAGGGACCCTGTGCTTCTTCCCTGTTCCCAATTCCTGTTTTTCTAACCCTCTTCTACTATGTTTTCAATTTCATCCCTTTCAGAACAACACGGTCTTTGGGGCAGCAAGTATTTCTGTCATAAATACCCATGAAATTTGACATAGTGACTTAGTGACTGAATAAGAGCAACAAAGTATTTTCTTTCTTTCTTTTCTTCTCACGCCTCTGGCTCTGCCTTGTTGTTCAGTTGCTCAGTTGTGTCTGACTCTTTGCAACCCCATGAACATCAACAAACCAAGCTTCCCTGTCCTTCACTATCTTCTGGAGCTTGCTCAGACTCATGTCCATTGAATTGGTGATGCCATCCAACCATCTCATCCTCTGTCGTCCCCTTCTCCTCCTGCTTTCAGTGTTTCCCAGCATCAGGGTCTTTTCTAATGAGCCGGTTCTTTGCATCAAGTGGCCAAAATATTGGAGTTTCAGCTGCAGCATCAGTCCTTCCAATGAATATTCAGAACTGATTTCCTTTAGGATTGACTGGTTTGATCTCCTTGCAGTCCAAGGGACTCTCAAGAGTCTTCTCCAACAGCCCAGTTCAAAAGCATCAATTGTTCGGAGCTCAGCTTTCTTCATGGTCCAACTCTCACATCCATACATGACCACTGGAAAAACCATAGCTTTGACTAAATGGACCTTTGTTGGCAAGTAATGTGTCTGCTTTTTAATATTCTATATAGGTTTGTCAGAGCTTTTCTTCTAAGATAAAAGTCTTTTAATTTCATGACAGCTGTTGCCATCTGCAGTGATTTTGGAGCTCAGAAAAATAAAGTCTGTCACTGTTTCCATGGTTTCCCCATCTATTTGCCATAAAGTGATGGGACTGGATGCCATGATCTTAGTTTTTTGAATGTTGAGTTTTAAGCCAACTTTTTCACTCTCTTCTGTCACTTTCATCCAGGGGCTCTTCAATTCCTTTTCGCTTTCTGCTGTAAGAGTGGTGTCATCTACATATCTGAGGTTATTGATATTTCTCTTGGTGATCTTGATTCCAGCTTGTGCTTCATCCAGCCTGGCATTTTGCATGATGTGCTCTGCATATAAGTGAAATAAGCCAGGTGACAACATATAGCCTGGATGTACTCCTTTCTCAATTTTGAACCAGTCCATTGTTCCTCGTCCCATTCTAACTGTTGTTTTTTGACCTGCACTCAGGTTTCTCAGGAGGCAGATTGGGTGGTCTGGTATTCCCATCTCTTTAAGAATTTTCCACAGTTTGTTGTGATCCACACGGTCAAAGGCTTTGGTGTAGTCAGTGAAGCAGAAGTGGAAGCTTTTCTGGAAGCCACCTCCCAGTTTTCCTAAGTTGTGTCTTGTCCATATGAAGTCCTGTTGTTGCTTTTTCCCTACATTAACTTACTTCTGGCTAGGACTTTGAATCTTCCTTGATAGCTTGCTTTGTATCTCAATATCCATCTATTGTCTGCATTTACTTGTTTCTGTGATTCATGGAGCATTCATACAGGTTGTTACTTATCAAAGACCACTTATCACCACTCTGGTTATTAAAAGTTTTAGAACAGTCAAGGAAAGGAAATAAAGATGCAATAGTTACAATAATTGGAGACAGATAACTCTTTGCTTCTTTATCTTGAGTTGACAGAGTCAATATTCCAGTGCTTGGTCAACGGATATGAATGCATCTGGTAACTGGTGTTATGAATGTTTTAAAGGTATGGCTGTAACTAGGAACATCAATATTTAGGGAATATATCTTTCCTTAAATATATATTCAAATATATATAGATTCAAATAATGCCCACCATCTCCATAAGCCTTATACACCTCCACAGTGTTAGCTCATTTTTATTTGTCTAAGTTGTTTGTAGGATACAACAAACTGTATAATGTAAGAAAAGTTATAATAGTGCCACTAAAATTTATTTTCATGTATTGTCAGGATTAGCCAAGAAGTCATCAAAATTGTATTTTAATCCTCAAATCTCTAAAAAATGCCATGCAACATAATTTTCACCTCTTCTCAGATTGGAGGGATTTCTGGAAGCACCATCTATAAATTCTTAATATTTGACAGAGTGGGGTCAGGGCCGTTGTGGTTACTCAGTCACCAAGTCATGTCTGACTCTTTTTCGACTCCATAGACTATAGCCCACCAGGTTCCTCTGTCTATGGGATTTCCCAGGCAAGAATACTGAAGGAAGAATATTTCCTTCTCCAGGGGATCTTCCTGAGCCAGGGATCAAGCTCATGTCTCCTGCTTGTCAGGCAGATTCTTTACCAATGAGCCACTAGGAAAGCTCAGGGTCAGCGCAGAGGGAGCAAACATTGACAGAAATATACTTTCTACAGATGGAATTTGGCAGGATTGGAGCACAATCAATATGAAACCTCCAATCTCATATTTATTATTACACAGAAAACACAATAACAAACTTTTTTAGCAGCAAAGAAACATATTGAAATCAATATTAAGCACAAGCATGCATAGGTCCAAAGAAGACACCAGATGAAAACCCTGTGGAGATCAATAAGTACAAAAAATTTCACATATTTGCTTTGTGAGACTGCAGCTAAATGAAGAAATTCATATGCTTGACACTGACAATGTGCAAGATTCTCTAATTAAAAATGTCCAGTTTTGTGTACCTGTTATGCTGTTGGGCTTGTACCAAACTCTCTCTGCCCATTATTGGCATTTGCTCATGTTGGAGACTCAGATACACCTAGTTAGTATGACTTGTGTTACTTTCAGCCTGGGTGTAGAAACAGAACAAGGTGTGAATTGGTAATGGTGAAAGCTTTGAAAGACAGAATACAGAGGGTGGTGGGCTTGGGTGTATATCTTTACGGGTGACATTTCAAATGTGTCACTCGGGGAAAAGTAGAGAAACATAATTTTATTTTTATGTTTACAGAATTTATTTCTCCCCTGAATAATAGAATTAATACCTTTTTTCCTCAATATTTTTCAGACTTGTTACCTAGTCTCCACATCTCTTAACCAGAAGTAGCCTTATGTATCTGATAACAAATTCAGCCTAGGTACGTTTATTTGGGGTTGAGTCTCCACCAGAGAACAACTTTGCATTGAGTTATGTTTGCGCATTTCAACAAAGTTTTGTCTATCACCACACGGAGCACTTCCAGCACCTCTTTGCATGATGATTAGGCTCCCAAGGCAGGCACTCCATCAGACCAGGGACCTCTCCTCTGCTTTGTTGCTTTAGCAAAATGTTAAAGTCATGCTGACAACTTCTCTATATAATTAACCATCTTTCTAGAGGCTGCAGTGATACATCTGTACCACTTATTAGCCAGAAGATCAAGACAGGCCATTCAACCTCAATGACTGTGTTTCCTAATTTGTGAGATGTATATAATACCTGAACTGCATATCTCACAGGCTGTAACAATCAAAGAAAACAATAGGTATTAAAGTACTTTTGAAAACTTCTATACACTATACAAATGTATGGTGTCATTCAGTATGGAACCTGCAATACGAAATTCCATGGGTAAGACTGTAGTGTTTGTAGTAGAGGTAGTAAGGCAAAATGTGCATCAAAATCCAGGTCCTATTCGGGGGCTGCAGAACCACAGTGAGTTACATCAAGCTCCAACGTAGACAGTCATCCAGGGTGCATTTTATCAGTGTTAGATCCTCTTTGTGCTTTTAGTGTCTTTTTTGGGTCCTTGACCTCATGTACCTGAAAAATGTCCTCACGAGGAGTGTTTAAAAAGATGCTGTGGCCCTTTGACTCTCAGCATTGCTTGATGAATGAATCTGGACGAACCACACTTTAATCTAGCCAGAGATAAATGTAATATCATTTAAATATGCACAATTAGAAAAAATTGTTAAACACATTTTCAAATCATGTTGAAATATATTCATAATTTGACAAGGATGTGTGAATCTAGGTTCTGATGTTCAGAAGTATAAATAAAGCAATTTGCAGCCCACATTGTAAAAACTAGAGCTTTGCACGCACCCCTCCCTACCCCCACCCCCACTGGAAAACTGTCCTTTGTCTTTCACCATCACCATAATTAACAAGTTCCTATTCATTAAACAATGAAACAGACAATTAAATAGTAATAATAGTACTTTAATTATGAAGGTATTGTTATCCGCATAGAATGTGGGAAGGGAGAATACTTTAGCTGCTTTAAAATGTCTGCTTGTCTGCTTTTTATTGAAGAAGAAAGTGTTCATATTTTCAGAGCCTCTAACAGACAAAGGGTAGAATCTATAGCCTCATAAGACCATTTCTGATAAACAGAAGTTTCATTTATTAATAGAGTAAGCATTGATTAAGACATGTGAATGCTTAATAAGCATCCTTGGTATTCTTTCAAGAGGCATCTCTAGCAGTCCTAAGAATCATTGTCAAATATTTTTAGATACAAGGATGCATGATTAAGATGAAATCTGGTACACAATGACTTTCAGAGTTTGTTAAGCACCACGATGCTGGGGTTAAATCCAATTTAAACTATACTTTCACTTGCATTCTCTTTTCTCTTTTGGGTTGACAGTGATTTTACGAATAGATATTTTATGTTGCTAGACAGTAGAATAAATTATCCTATCTCCTGTTATACGAAAGCAAGGTGAATCTCCACAATGTTTTGTCCTTAAAATTAGTAACAATTTCCTACTTTGGGGATTTTTATTTCTCAGGAAAGAGCTTCAGAGAGAAACAATTTTCTCATTTATCACAGTCACCTTTCATCCTGTAAAATCTTAGGACATGGACAGGTTTGGTAATTAGAAAAGAGTGCTTCCTTCCTGTTTCATAATTAACTATAAACTTGCATTTAATAAATGTTATGTATTCACTTACGACCAGGGTGATATTGTATGACTATTATATCTAGATATGAATCTATGCTTTGCTACTTAGAAGCTCTGTGTGTGTTATTTGCTCACCTCTGAACCTCTGTTGAGTCATCCGAAAATGTAATGTAGAGTTACATTATAGGCTATGATGATTAAATGATCATTATATATAAAAAACTTAGCTTGGAGCCAGGCTTAGTGAATGTTTAAATACCTCACTTTTCATTATTATTGTATATTTCTCAACCTTTAGGCATACCTCTAGGGACAATGAACCATAGAAACTCTCTAGAAAATATTAAAAAAATCAGCTATTCTGTTTTGTGGGGATTTTTTTCCTGAAATCAGGTGCACTTTGGCTCTTTAATTCTCCTGAAACCCACCTACACTGTTGGTGGGATGTAAATTGGTGCAGTCACTATAGTGAACCATATGGAAGTTGCTTTAAAAACTAAAAATAGAGTTATATGATCTAGTGATTCTGCTTCTGTGCATATATTCAGAGAAAACTACAATTCAAAAGATGCATGCAAACCAATGTTCATAGCAACACTATTTACAATAGCCAAGACTCGGAAGCAGCCTGAATGCCCATAGATAGATGAATGGAGAAAGAAGATATGGTACATAGATACATAATGAAATATTACCAGCTATAAAAAGAATGAAATAATGCCATTTGCAACAACATGGATGGACCTAGAGATTTTCATACTAAGTGAAGTAAGGGAAAGACAAATATCATATGATATTATTTATATATGGAATCTTAACAAGAAATGATAGCTATGAATGTATTTGCAAAACAGAAATAAACTCACAGACAGAAGGGGAAAGTAAGGTGGGATCAATTAGGAGTTTGGATATAACATACGCACACTACTACATACAGAATAAACTACAAAGACCTACTGTGTGGCACAGGGAACTATATTCAACATCTTGTAATAACCTATAATGGAAACGAATCTAAAAAGAAATGTGTGTGTGTGTTAGTCGCTCAGTCGTGTCCAACTCTTTGTGACCCCACAGACTGTAGCCCACCAGGCTCCTCTGTCCATGGAATTCTCCAGGCAAGAATACTGGAGTGGATTGCCATAATAGTCTCCAGAGGATTTTCCCAACCCAGGGATTGAACCCTGGTCTCCTGCATTGCAGGCAGATTCTTTATCGTTTGAGCTACAGGGAAGTCCTAAAAAAAGAAATAGTTATATTTATATTTATAAATTTGCTGTACATCTGAAACTAACACAACATTGTAAAGCAATTGTATATCAATAATCTTTTTTTCTAAAAAGAAATACGACATGAAGAAACTAAATCCTCATGAAAACAATGGCATTTTCTCCACACAATCTAAACAGTCTCCAAGGGACTTATCAGGCTCTTCCTCGTCATCTCAGAACTGACGGTACACCCAGCTGTTCTGACTCCTGTTCTTCTTATGTCCCAAACACAGTATTCCTTCTTTTCTAAACTGAAGAGCTTTTAACTCTTTCCAGCTAGACATCAAAAGGCCAATTAAGGCCAAGATCTTAAAAGTCTAAGCATTCCAGATTTCCTCGGGAGTTCCTGCTGACAGCAGTGTCATTCTTTTCAGACTCCTTGTCTTTACTGATCAACAGGAAGCTAATGGCAGGATATAAATGGGAAGATAGCTAAAAACTTGGACAATGGGATAGTCAGTGTAAACCCAAATATCAGAAAATTCTAACTTGGTTGTGCCTGACAATGTCCATCAAGATTCCCCATTGGACCTGAGAAACACATTGATCTTTAAAGTGCCACACAATCATTGGAAGCTCAACAATTGACTTGCAACCTTCCAAGGAAGACCTATTTTGATCAATTTAACCGTCAATTTTTGGTCAAGGTCATATTGTATTTCATTAATTTACTGTCTAGTATCTTCCTTTGTTAATTAGGGAGCTCATGAAATCAGAAAGACTTACTACCTTATCTTTAGTCACACAATACTCCTGAGTGATTTTCAATGTTCTCTATCCACAGCTATTCAATTTTATTTTCAACTTATATTTCACAGGTCATATAAACACTGTTTTGTATTGGTTATAATCACACTGTTATTTCTGTTCATTAGATCAAAATTTTTTGAGTTTTTTGAGTAACTGCTTGAAGGCCATTTTCAGGTGAGATTTCACCACGAATAAAACATAGGCCTGCCCTCAGTTGCTTGAATCTCTAGGTTTCCATTTCCTTCTCCAGGGGATCTTCTGGACCCAGGAATTGAACCCGGGTCTCCTGCATAGCCAGTGGATTCCTGCATTGCAGGCTGATTCTTTACTGACTGAGCTATGAGGGAAGCACCCCCAGTCCGTGAAGTGAAGATATATTATCTTTTAAGAAAGATGGAGTAAAAATAGAAGGTGGCTTAGACAGTAAGGAATCTGTCTGCAATGCAGGAGACCCAGGTTTAATCCCTGGGTTAGGAAGATCCCCTGGAGAATGGAATGGCTACCCACTCCAGTATTCTTGCCTGGAGAATTCCATTGACAGGGGGAGCCTGATAGGGTCCAGTTCATGATACAGTCCATGGGGTCTCAAAAAGTTAGACACGACTGAGCAACTGACATTTTCAAACATAGTCAGATTGTGTGGCACATGCCTTCTATGTATTACCTTATTTAATCCCCCAATGTTTTATATGCTAGGCAGGACTATCCTCATTTGACAGGTAGGAAAACTGAGGTAAGAGATGCTAAATAACTTGTCTAGGGTCCTACTCCTGATGAATGACAGGAATGAGATTGATGCTTACAGGTTAGCAAACAGAAGGCAAGAGAGGTCAACTGAGTCAAGACTGGGACTCAGTCATAGACAATAGTAAATGGGCTTAGCTACGTTCCAATAAAATTAAATTTATGGACACTGACAATTGAATTTCATATAATTTTCATGAATCACAAAATATTATTCTTGTTTTGATTTTTTCCCAACCATTTAAAAATAGAAAATCTCTTCTTTGCTCCCAAGGAGTACAAAAAAAACGGTGGGCTGAGTTTGACTCACGCGTTGCAGACCTCCAGAAGTAATAGGTGGGGAATAAAATAGAAATCCATCAAGCCATAGAGGTTTGCAGGCTTACACCCTGACTACTGAGTCTTTATCTGGTCATTTGTGCTGAGCAGATTTTGTCTGATGCCTTCTCCTTGAGCCTCCAACAGTAAATTTGCTTAATTGCAAACACTGCTCAGTGTGATAGGTCTTCTGGAACTTGGCGGGGGAGAGGGGTGTCTCCCCAGACATAAACTGATCAGCTCTGTTTTCTCACTTCCCTCAGCATATTTTCCTCTCCTTTTTGTTATTCTGTGGTGAGTCCTGACCCCATATTTCAAGCCTTTGCTCTGGGGACCTAAGCTCCATTTTAGCTCTGGTTCTGTGTCAGAATCAGTCTGCTTATTGAGGATAATACAGTCTACGTTCCCCCATAGTAATGAACTTCCAACATGACAGTAAAAAAAGATCCTCACTCTCTTCTCATTCTTTACTGAAAATCACTATTTCAGCTTGTGCTCTTGTTTGAAAACTAAGTCTAAGAATTTGGGAATGTTCTGGCTTTTACCTCCCATTCACTTCTTTGTGCAATTACAGTTTTATTTTTTTGAAATGCCAATTCTTGGGACCAAAGTTCCTCTCATACACACATATTCAAGCCCAAAGAAACTCTTCATTTTTAAACATGTGCTTTCCTTGGCTTATGGTTTTCTAAAGGTTAAGTTATTTTTTTTTCCTCCCTACTTCCAGCAATGTAATTCTTCCTAGCTTTACTAATTTGGAATAGATTATGTTTATCAGAAAAGACCATGACTGAGAAAGAAATCAGATTCCTTGGTTAATTGGAAGAATATTTGGCAGGGGTAGAAGTTACATTTTACCTTCTCAGTATTTATCCAGTTCTTCAATATCTTCAAACCGGACCTTGCATTTTGAAAAGTTCACAAAGACTTTTGAAGGGCAAGGTCAACCATAATCCATGTGAGTGAGAAACTAGGCACATGGATTATGACTGTGTTGGAAGATCCAGTCTTTCTTTTCAGGCTTACTCTCTCCACTGGTGGAGAAGGAAGTGGCAACCCACTCCAGTGTTCTTGGCTGGAGAATCCCAGGGACGGGGGTGCCTGGTGGGCTGCTGTCTATGGGGTCGCACACAGTCATACATGACTGAAGCGACTTAGCAGCAGCAGCTCTCCACTGCAGTCATCTTCCAGGAGATTTCCTTTTTCCATCCCTTTCTGACTGCAGGACGTTGATATCCAGCTATAGAGACAAACAGTGACTAGCTGGTAGATGTAGATGGAATTGGCATATCCTTTGCTGGAAAATTGTAAACAAAGGACAGAATGCCTCAGGTTGCCTCATTGGCTACTAGACTTACACCTTTTCTCAAATTCTCTCTTTGTCTTGCTTGACTCAAAAGGAAGGATCGTATTAATCTCATTATTGGTAAATATCATCAAGGTGATGACATAGGCCATTTAGGAAACAAAGAAATCCAAAGAGAAATTTCTTCCTAAACGGTTTCAAATCATTGCTTTGAAAAGCGGATATGGATACTTTAATAATACGAGTATACTCTCATGTAATGAGCACAAGTTTTGTACCAGGCCCTGTACTGATCCTTCACTGACATGGTTTATTTAACCCCCACTCTTTGTATGAATTACTATTATCCTTTTACAGAGATGGAGAAACTGAGACCCAGGGAAGGTGATATACCTGGCTAGGATTTGAAGCAGGTATGACAGGGGTTCCCAAATGTCACATTAGACTACAAGGGCTATTTATATGAATAACCTTGACTTCATACTGAATTCTTCTTTTTTTTTTAGCTCTGTGACATCTGTAAACATTCATGCAGTTGTAGCTGGAAGAGAAAAACAGTTTTCTCCCACAAGGATACATAGTAAAGCCAAATGGATGCTACCAAGCACCTTGCCAGTTAGAACAGCTACATTTGGGAATGGGACCAGGGTAGGCCTAGAAGTGTCATTATTCCTGTAAGTGAATAGAGTCATCCCTGAATGAAAGGCTGCAGGTCTGTGGGAATACACAGAAGGCACCCTGGTCATCTAGAAAAGAGTAAGCTCTTACTACCAGGGAACATTTAGATAAGAGAGGAACAGACTCCAACATTTAACAGGATGGAAGATGACGTGTTGCGTACAATTTTCAAAGTGGGATTTTCCCATACACAATTTATCCCTGTAATTAAAGAGCCTAACTTAAAAAATAATACAGAGGCAACACATAATGATGTGATTTCTTGTCACAAAAACAAATTATTACCTTGATAATGCACTACTATATTTTACAGTGTGGCAAAATGCAGTGGTTTCACCCACTGCATGATAAATATGATCTAATTATCTTCCTCCCAATTCCCTCCTTCTTCACTTGTTTTACTTGTTAGGTAAAAATCCAGTTGTCAGTGGTGGGTGGGGATCTGAGATCTCTCCATCAGCAACTGTGCGGTAAGGACAAAATTCAGAAAGGTCCCTTGGCTTTGTCCCACTGGGTAAGCAAAGCGAAGGCCATCTGCCATCCTGTGCTTCAGTATGAATGGGTATGTCGCAGAAGGTCTCCAGGGGGGCTATGTTTGTGTGTGCATGCGTTTCATCACAAATTCCTCCAGTCCGCTGCAGAGGAGAGCGAGGGGCCTACTGTTATGGGGGTACTTTAGCCATAAATGACCATTATATTTCTGAGCAGCCCCTCAATTCCCCCTTGCTTTCCTCCTGGTTACAGCACCATAATTCTCGGCCGGGAAGGGAGTGTAAATAGCTCTCCCGCCGCTGATGCCACTTAGCGGGCTGCAAATTGATGTGGATAGCTCTTTAGCTTTGGAGACTGCGTGTTTCACCTTCACAGCGCGCATGCTTTCATTGGCCTGGGGCTTCAGCGCCTGAGATAAATCCTTAACTAGAGCGTGGCTCTCTGCACTGCAACACATCAGAACCGGTGGACGGAAATCTCAAACATTTTGGAAATTTACACCTTGTCACTCTCCGAGGGCAATGATTTTAAGAAATTATGCCTTCTCTACCTACCTTTGCATAATAAGTCTAAAAACCCGGCACCATCTCTAACTCCAGCTGAAGCGCCGAAGGTCAGAGAGGTTAAGACAAGCCCAAGCTTTGTGCCTGTTTCTTATTATTATGCTAATCATATGCATGGTCTTTCTGCACTTTCACACTCATTTTCATGACCCCCCAAAATACATCAGTGTTTCAGGTAATGTTAATATTTAAAACGGTGGCAAATGACTGAAAATTTCAAGTAAAGACTCACATTTTGCCCTTAGCTTGTGATGTCTGGGAGAATGGAGGAAAGATAGGACCTAAAATGTGGTTTTTGCTTTCTGTTAACTCTTTCTTGTTTTTTGTTTTGTTTTTTTTTCCCCTGGCTTTGGAGTTCATACTGTAAAATTCTTAATGACCTGCTTTTCTACTGTGAGCTTTCTCATGATTTTGCTGGATGGTTGAAAATTAATTTTAGGACATATATTAATATATTTTCTATGAAATTATCTTGGGATTCTGAGAGTAGCTTTCTTCATGAAGAGTTTGCTGGTTTTGTGAGAGTTTCCAAACCAATCCTGATTTTTCCACTCGATATTCCCTGGATGAAAACATTCCAACTAATGCAACCCCTTCTCATCTCTTTTGTTGTGTAATACATTCACTATTTTTAATTTTCTTTGCTAAAGTCTGCAGATTAATTTTACTAAACAATTTTAATTAAGCCTGGTGCTATCCTGGCATTTAGTACATGAAAAGCATAAGAAAAGGAGGAGTCACGTAGACAACAAAGGGTAATAGCATGTAACATCTGCAACAGCTACATTCATTTCTGAGATGAAAAGTCATCCCAAAATGCTGCTCTGGAGCACAGAGTGGTTAGTTTAGGCACGTTGGAGGGCAGGTCACTGGAGACCTTCTTGGAAGAGGGCCAGTGACTGTGGGCGTGGAAGATGAGCAAAACCACCCTGGTGGAGAACCAAGAAGTGCTTTGCCAGCATAAGGAAGGGAATGAACAAAGTCACGGATGACCCAGGTGGGAACTGGAGAGAAGGGAGGAGCCTGAAGAACTGAGGCAGATTGCACTGTAGGGTATTTTAAGAAATAAGGTTAGTAAGAGGGTGTGGGAACCATTTGAGAAAAATTTTCAGTGATTCACCATGAGCTTTAGAAACACAAAATAAATCTCATCAGTATATGTTTTCTTCTAACTATCCCTCAAATGCTGTAGCTCTCATTATCCATATCAGTATAGAACTGAGGCAGGTTGCACTGTAGGGTATTTTAAGAAATGAGGTTAGTCAGAGGGTGTGGGAACCATTTGAGAAAAGTTTTGAGTGACTCACCAAGAGCTTGAGAAACATAAAGTAAGTCTCATCAGTATATGTTTTTTTTCTAACTATCCCTCAAATGCTGCAGCTCTCATTATCCATATCAGGGATGGTATCACTTACACCATAATATCCAGGTACTGTGCCTCACGTCTCCCAAAGGAAGAGAATGTTCTATAGTGTGTTTTTTCCCTGTTCTCCACTTACCCCTGGACTGTGCCGAGTATACACTCTTCCTTCAGCAGATAGTTGTTTACAAGAATTGAAAATGACTGTTGGGCTACCGCCCAGTGGTCCTGCAGGTGACCCTAAGGCACTCAAGGGCAACGAGAGTGCAGGCCTGCCATGAGACCACAGGATGAAGGGTGGTCTGAGTACCTCCACACAGCAAGCTAGGCACTCAGGGGCTGGCCTCCCCTTTCCACCCAGCCCCACCTTCCCCTGCTGCTCCATTGCACGGGCTCCCCTCTGATGGTACCACCCTGCCAGTGCTCCGCTGAGCACCATCATATCTATGATGTCCTGCCATATCTTGTCATGGTTTGCTCATTCCCTTCCACCCACCATGACATCATCTGTGTATGCACCGGGCTAATCCTTACTCACTGCCAGTCCCCAGAGTTATCATGTCTCCTCAAATTCTGATGGGCCAGGTGCTCTGAGACCTGTAGCATCTCCAGTACTCCTCCCATGGGAAGATTTCCTTTTAATAAATTCCATTTATTTTCAAGTGTTCATCCTGCTCCTTCACTGTGAAAGTCTCATGGGCTAGACCAGGCCTGGGGTGAGGCAAGTGAGGCAGTATCCTTGGGTTCAACGTTTAAGGGCCTCAAAACCCCAAAGAAGGGAAGCCCTGGTGGCTCAGTGGTAAAGAGTCCACCTGCAATGCAGGAGGTGCATGCGAGAGACGCAGGTTTGATCCCTGGGTGGGGAAGGTCCTCTGGAGAAGGAAACAGCAACCCACTCCAGTATTCTTGTCTGGAAAATCCCATGGACATAGGAGCCTGGTGATCTATAGTCCACGGGGTCTCAAAAAGAGTCAGATACAACTTACACAACTTAACAACCAAACAAATCAAAAGGAAGAATGGTTTAGTGTAATATTAAAAAAAATTTAAAAATAAATGCAAAAAATTATGATGAGCATTTAAAATGTTATGATACCAACATTTTAAAAGAGATGCGAGGTCTGCATTACTGAATGTTTCTTTTGCCTCAGACTCCAATATGACTTGGTAAAACCCTGTGACTGGTTCTGTCTTTATTGAAAAAGTAGATGTTTTGTTCACCATTGATTTTTGCATGAATTTTTATGTTTAAAAATTATTGCATTCAACTCTGACTTGTCTTGATTATAGAGGGTTTTGGTAGCCCCTTAAGTTGTGTGCCCAAGGATAGTTCCTCTCTTGCTTCATCCAGAGTCAGTGTGGTACAGGTACAAGGTCTTACCCTCTTTGATATGTAAAACTTGGCCCAAGGCCTTCCCTGAGATAGCTGCTTATTAAGTGCTATTTCATCTCCTTTCAGATTCAGTTTAGCATGAACTCCAGAAACCAGGCATGTGAATTTTACTCTAAGCCTCAGACTTGTTATCAACATGCCCAATTCTATATATACACAGTGGAATATTACTCAGTTATGGAAAAGAATAAAATAATGCCATTTGTAGGAACATGGATGGACCTAGAGATTATCATACTAATTGAAGTCAGACAGAGAAAGATGAACACCATATGATGTCACTTATGTGTAGAATCTAAAAAGAATTATAAAGTGAACTTACTTACAAAACAGAAATAGACTCACAGATATAGAAAACAAACTTATGGTTACCATAGAGAATAGGGAAAGTGGGGGAAGAGGGAAATTAGTAGTTTGCGATTAAAATATACACACTACTATATAAAATGGATAAACCACAAGGACCTACTGTTTGCACAGGGAACTATATTCAATATCATATAACAACTTATAACGGAAAATAATCTGAAAAAGAATATATACATACTTTGCTATATACCTGAAACTAACAAAACATTGTAAATTAACTATACTTCAATTTAAAATGATAAAAAAAAAAGTTCCAATTTAATGTCTTCCTCTAATATATACTCAGAGGCTGACAGAACTGTTTATTATCTAAAGTAAAGCTGAACCCCTAGGCCTGCTCTTCAGGCTGATTCTGAGGAACTGACACTTATTTAAGGATGTATCCAAATCCATCAATTTCCTTTCAGGTATGCATTAAGCACCTACTCTATGCCAGGGATTTCACTGGACATTATCCCTGTTCCCATGAAGCTTATTAAAATCTGGAAGGGGAGTCGATGAGTGAACCAATGGTGCAGGAAATCACAGAAATATGCACAATATAAAGAAGGAATCCAGATGAGTGAATGATCATAACATAAATAAAACTCTTTCCCCCGCTTGCTTTTTATTCCAATGGCCAAAGATCATAAAATAAAGATAAGTTTTCTTTCCTACTTATCCATTGAAAATTGTTACTTTGGGTGAAAAGATACTTGCAAGGCTGCATTTATGATATACAGCTCCTTTCACCCTAAGTCAAAGCATTTAGAGATCAATTTTCACAGCACTAGCAGAAGACAAGGGATATATATCTGTTAGTTGCCCTGAATTTTACTTCTGACAGTGATTGAAATGGCTAAGACCACCTCTGCCCCCACACAGCCCCACTCAACATCAGTTACCTGCAAAATGACTGCAGATGATCAGAGCAAAGAGCAGCTCCAGGAATGCCAACAGCTAGTCAGTGTGGCATCTGTCTCACTGGGATGAGGTTCGGATCATATTTTGTTAGCATATGCATGAGACTGTCAGAAAGGAGAAAAGGAAAAGGGGTACAAAGAATTAAACACATGCTATTTCATTTTTCATGTATGCCTCACTCTTTGCTTGAGTCCAGGGCCTTCATTTTCCATTCAGTTCAAGAAATGTTTATTAAGCACCTACTATGACCTTGCACTGTTTCATAGATGCTGCAGATACAAAGGAACATTACACACAGTCTTTGCCCTAAAGGAGTTTCCCATAGTATCAAGGGAGAGAGTGAGAAGGAAACACTCATAATCATGGAGACTCAGGGTACATGTGTTCATGTGTCTTGTGTAGCCTGGTCCATTCACACAGTGGGCTTCAGGGTCAGGCCACCTATGTGGCCTCAAGTGAGTTACTTAAATTTTTATACTTCAGTTTCCTCTCCTCTAAAATGAGAAGACTATTTCTTTGAATGAGTTAACATATGTAAAGTACTTAGAACAGTGCTTAGTGTATATTAGTGTTAGTCGCTCAGTCATGCCCGACTCTTTGCGACCCATGGACTGCAGTCCACCAGGCTCCTCTGTCCATGAGATTTTCCAGGCAAGGATACTGGAGTGGGTTGCCATTTCCTAGAACAGTGCTTAGCATGTAATAAAACTTCAATAAATATTAACTCTAATAAGAGGTTTGTATGTAGATTTCAGTGGGAGCACAAAATAGAGTCATTTTTCCCAGATTAGATAGAGTTCCTGGAGAAGATGAAAGAATCTGAAGAATTCAAGGGTTTTATCCAAAGGAGAAAGAAGAGAAGAGATGCTCAGAGGAGGCAGCCAGACAAAATGGAAGGAGGTGGTGAGGGAGGGCACTGGTAGGATGCACTTCACTTTCTAGAGTCTGAAGGAGTGCAGACCTGCCACCACCAGAACCTCAAGTCTGAGGAGCATAGGGACAGGAAACAAGACCAAAAATGGGGGCAGAAGCCAGGTCATGAAGGACAATATTGTCACCGAGGATTTAATTCTGCAAATCATCAAGAACCTTTGAAGGGTTTGCCTGGTGAATTAAAATTTCCGATTGGCCACTTGGTGGGCTCCGTGAGAAGTGGAAGATCAAGGGAAAAGAGACTCTTGTAATGATCCAAATGAGAGAGGACACATTTGCAGTAGAAATGCAGAGCACGCATCAGTTGTAATTCGCTTGTCATTCAGGCAAAAATATTTATTGAGTGTCTGCTTTGTGCCATACCCTCTGGGTATAGAGGAGAAGTTAAGACCAACACCGTGTTTATTCTTGTGAAGTTCACAATACAACAGTGGGAAAAGCTAGTATCTAAATAATTTGAGAATGTGACATTGTGACTGGGGGAAGATTAAGCATGTATCTCTTTATACAGGTAAAAATGTAAGCCATAAGGTTCAGTTCAGTTCAGTTCAGTTGCTCAGTCTTGTCCGACTCTTTGCAACCCCATGGGCTGCAGCATGCCAGGCCTCCCTGTCCATCGGCAACTCCTGGAGTTTACTCAGACTCATGTCCATTGAGTCGGTGATGCCATCCAACCAACTCATCCTCTGTCGTCCCCTTCTCCTCCTGCCTTCAATCTTTCCCAGTATCAGGATCTTTTCAAATGAGTCAGTTCTTCGCATCAGGTGGCCAAAGTATTGGAATTTCAGCTTCAGCATCAGTCCTTCCAGCGAATATTTAGGACTGATTTCCTTTAGAATGGACTAGTTGGATCTCCTTGCCATCCAAGGGACTCTCAACAGTCTTCTCCAACACTACAGTTCAAAAGCATCTGTTCTTTGGTGCTCAGCTTTCTTTATAGTCCAACTCTCACATCCATACTTGACTACTGGAAAAACCATAGCTTTGACTAGATGGACCTTTGTTGGCAAAGAAATGGCTCTGCTTTTGAATATGCTATCTAGGTTGGTCATAACTTTTTTTCTAAGGAGCAAGTGATAAGGATAAGGATAAGGAGCAAGCCATAAGGTTCGGGTACGTGAAACAGGTGAAGAGCAACAGATGAAAGACAGTTTTAAAATGTGAAAAGCTGAAGAGAAATTCTTCAAGAAAGATAAGAATGAGTGGTCAGAAGGATGTCTCAGAAGCAAAATGCTGAGCTAAGATGCATCACTGAGGTCCTATAATTTAGGAATAAGAAAGGTTCATTAGCGTTGTCAGTTAGAAGGACAGCGATGGAATTTGTCACAGTGGTCCAAGGTGTTGGGAGGATAGAAGTCAACTTGTAGCTGAAGGTTAAAGAGATGAGGAGGCAGAAGAAGAGGGGAAAAGCTCTCAGAGGCTGACTGGGGGCCAGATGCAACAAGTTTCTTGTTTTGTTTTCATCTTTCTGGAAACTACTCCATTGTGTTGATGGGCAGAGGCAAGGGAAGCAAAGTGAGCAAACAGCATGGCTGTGTGGCTGACTGACAGAAAAGATCAAATTAGCTGAGCCAAGGAAGGCAGGCAAACTCCGGGCTACGGTGCTGAGTCATCCATGTGCCGGTAGGCATCACCCGGAAGGCAGCAAGTCTTCAACATACGTGGAGAATCTCTGTATACCCCTGGCCGTGTACTTAATAAATGCTGTAAATAAACAAAATAGCACCATGCACCTAATTTTGTATTATTTGATTTGGCAACCCATGGATTATCACTTCTGGGTTATTTATCTGGTCTGCCACTTTAATACAGAAGAATTAAATAACTTTAACACAGAAGAAATGTTGGCTTCATTGAAGTTTTAGCGCAATTGTTCATTTGGGACAAGCGCTCCCACAAATCTCCTACTTAATTCCTAATTAATTCCCTTTCCACAGCTCCACATCTTTGTTATTGAAATGATCATCTTGGGACACTGCCAATTCAGTTCTTCTAAGAAAAATCATTTCTAGAAATTCATTAGCAGGTTTAGTTCAAAAATAAAAACTAAGATTAATCTGCTGTCGAAAGGAAGGCTAGATCAGGGGACGTACAGGACTGCTTGGTGGGTGAGGCCAATGGTTGGGCTCATGGGCTGGATAACTAGGCTTCTTTTCCAAATCAAATTCACCTTCACTATTTTCTTCTTGCATTTGTCAAACACATTCAGGGTACCTTTTTCGCAAATTGTTACTTTAGTCTCAAATTAAGTAGCTTCAATCAGCTTTCTCCTTCTGTCCACAATATCTAAGCAATACCAAATGTGGGGAAGAGCATTTTAATTAGCCATAATTATTAAGGCAGCAGGTGGCTTTTAATGAGATCTTAAAACAGAACTGTTTCTTCTATGTCCAGTCAAAATCCACACTTTGCTGCACTGACAGAAAACAGTGAACTGTTTTTCTCAGTTCTGGGGAGATAAATCAATAAGGACTCTGATGATTCTAAAACTTGAAGTTTCTGATTGAACTTGGCTTTTTTGTTTTGTTTTGTTTTATGTGATGGTGAGATATTATTTTTAGGAAATGAACAATAACTACACTGGCCTCGAATTAAAAGAAATTCATGCAAATTATTCCAAACCTAGTGTGAACAATTAATTCTGAACTACAACTAAAAGCTCTATTTTTTCAGTTCTCAAGCAGTTTTATGGAGAGAAACTTGAAAATCTGTGAAAATGCATGCACTTATTCAGCATGTAAGAGAGTTCTAGCAATCAGGACTTTTAACAGTTTAGCTGAGCAAAGAGCTGTTACTACCTTTTTAAACCCAAATAGATCTGTCAGTTTTTTGTTTGTGTGTGTGTGTGTTATTTTGTTTTTGCATAAAGCTCAGAAAGTTCAGAAAAACTTCTCAGAAGCTGCATTCTTTCTGTTTCTGAAAAGTTTGTTGGTTTAGAAATAAACAGAAACGAGGAATTCCACCAGAGAAGTACTCCTATTGTAAATGATTGTTTTCTTAAACTTCACCATCATAACATCTATAAATGGGTGGGAATAAATAGATGGTCATTTTGCGCAAATAAAGAATCACTTTTTTATAGTGCCAAAATATTAAGAGCTTTTGCTTGGTGGAATCTGGGTATTTTACTTCTTTCATTTCCTACATCTTGCTTGCAGACAGAATTAAAAGATTTACAGAATGACGTGATCTAGAGTTATATGCTTCCAAAGTAGTACCGTAAATGAGATTTAACCTCTTTAACATAATGGTCTTACTTTGCCCACTCCTTTATCAACACCCCCCAACACTGAAGATCATTGCTCAATTGCTGATTTAACTTGCTACATAAAGAAAATGCCACAAGTAGGTGGCATGTTGGGCCCACTGATAATTCATGTTAATTTAAGTTCTGGGATTTAAGGAAATCAGTAGCATCTCATTGAACACCCGGAAGTGGGGACTTTGCAATCCTCAAATCAATTCCAACAGTGTATGCCAAATGAGCGATTGAACTCACCTTGTACTCAAATTCCTTGAATCCAAAGAATTTGACAAATTGCTTTTTCTTGTCTTATCACAGAATCTATTGGAACCCATTTCCATCTAGTAAAAAAATCAACAGAGAAAGCACTCTTAGGAAACAGTGTCAAGAACAAATGTTGGGGGCTCTGGAAAGGCCATCAGTGGATCCTGAGCATGAAGTAGGTTTTGGAGGTGGGGACAGTAGAGAGGAGGCATGTCTTTGGCATCTAGACAATTTGGACCTAACTCTAAGGGCACTGGAAGCCCGCTGGTGTATTTAAAGCAGAAAAATGAAATGAGCCATATTGTATTTGAGAATAAACTTGACAGAACAAAACTGAAAACAAGGAAATAATGGAGGAGAGCAGGGAGAGCTGCAGGGGACAGGAGCTGTGGAGGGATGGCGGGAACATGAAAATCAAGCCAAATCAGTAACGGAGTGCCGAGGAGTGGGGAACGCAGTGACATCTAAGATGACTTGAGCAACTCCGTGGACAGTGACATCCAATGTCTTTATCCAGAGCACAGTGAAAGCCTACAGCAAAAGCAGAATTTTGTTACACTGAAAGAGACACAAACAATCTCAGACCAATAAGTTCTTATAGTATATGGAACCGTACCCAACTTATATGGTGTCCCCTGTGGAGATGCGGTGGGTGGTCAGGAAAATTCTGATATTCTCTCTATGTTCAGTTCATTTGTTTCCCATTGGGTATTGTCAGTTTTTCTATCCCATATCTCTTCCTTTTTCTTTCTTTTGTGTCTTAACTTACGTCTGCTTTCCTGAACGAGTCTTTAGCACACAGTAGAAAGTTTATTGAACAAATTGATGCACAAGTACCTCGCATATTAAGATGAAAATTTTCTTTCTGATATAGCACATTCTAAATACTTACATCACACCTCACTTGTTGGGCAGTGATTTAAGAAAAACTGCTAGTTCTTTCTGGGATGTAGGCACCATTTCTTTCCTTCTATAACTCTTGTACCTGGTATCACAATCAGGATGAGAAACTTAAGACATTTCAGTAATAAGGAAATACAAAGATTTTAAAAGATGTGATTCTCCATAAGTATAATTTTAATAAAAACATTACCAATAGATACCAGTTCTCATTTTGCCATGATTATTTAAAAAAGAATTGAAGAATATTAGCTCACTTTATTTGAATGTGATGGGAAATATAATTTCTAATGTTGCAAGTGATATTATTAACATTTAAAACAAAAGTTATAGTCTTTAAAAAATATATTATTATTATAAATCTGTTTCATTTTTAACATATCTAGGAATCAGTATCATAATCTGTCCATTTCCCCTGATTTCATAATGAAAGTATTTTAGAAGACAGCATTCTCTTGGCATAATTTACTGAAAACTACTAGAACCAAGCAAGACATAACTATGTCTGCTGTGTCTGTCATTGTTATTATCTGACTTACATTGGAAAGAAATAGAAGGATATAAGAATTACACATCTTTTTCATAACCATTCATTTAATCTCTCATCTGCTCATTTATTCTTTCATTTTTTTCAGGAAATAGTTATCAAGTGTGTACTATGTGTGGACATTCCTGGCCACCCAACAACTATCCCCCCTTCTAAGAGCCACCTGATTTCTTTGGGGGACATTACCTTCCCATTGCTGTTTGAAACGTTGGTTGGGTGGTAGATCAAAGTATCCTATTTTTCTGTTTTTCTTATACCTATGTATCACAATCAGGATGAAAAGGTGACTTAAGACATTTTGGTAATAAGGAAATAGAAAATTTTTAAAGATGTGATTCTCCATAAGTATAATTAAAATAATAGCATTATCAATAAATGCCAGTTCTCATTTTACCATCTTTATTTTAAAAAGAAAGGAAGAATATTAGCACACTGCAAAAGCTGAAAGGCTCCATGGAGGATCGTTTCTTCATGTTTCTCCTTTCAATATCCTGAAAAATCCAATATGCTCACATGTGCCCTAACCTTGGCCACTTACACGCTCTTTCCTGGAATGATAAACTTTGAGGAGAGTAACATATCAACAGAAATTTGGTTGCAACAGGTCGCTTCATTCTGGTGTTGGTGACAGGGGTGAAAAAAGAGCAGACAGTCTTTCATATTTCCTGTCTCTGAATCCTCCAGGGCTTTCTTGTTTTGTGCTTATTAGCAAGCCTGTTCTCTCTGCTTTCTCTTTTGTCCTTTCTGCTAGTACATTATTTTTCCAGTGACTTCATTTCTTCCCTTGAGTTAGCCAAAATTCATTTCTGATGCTTGCAGTCCAAGCATCCATTTTAATGAAGACACAGAGCCTAAATCTGGGGAGATTACAGTCCAGTAAGCACACGCTAGATCTTAGATCGGAATACTTTTGAATGACAGAGGCCATCATGTCCTTTTCAGCATTCTATTTTTTTAGCTGCCAGCACTCTAGACTTGTCAGAAATTACGAGTCCACACAGTTCCCACTTACTCACTACACAGTAGGAGCCAGCAGTGTATCTCTGAGCTGCTCTGACACTTAAGGGGAGTAGACTTCTCACAGATAAAACATGAGCCTAGGATGGTTTCATCCATATAGCCATGGTCAGGATTAGACAGCACTAAAACAACCTACATCTCCTTAAGCTCTAAGTAATTGGTGGCAGATGTAATCTGCTACCACAAAGACCGAATCTAGCCACTCAACAAATTAGTGTGCAGATGAATTTAATTTTCTTATCCAAAAAAGCCTATTTTACATTATTTTTGGCATTTGATTCTGTTAAAAGATAACTAAGTCAGAGGAACCAAAGCGTTCGATTCAGTTTAATGAGAGATACATTTATTAGTGTCTATAGCTGCATTGCCTTGAGGAAGTGAAGAAGAGTAAGTTGAACGTTTTTCTAAATGGGTATAACTGGGCTACTTCTCATGCAGACTCTGCACTCAAGTTGAAAGAGATTTTTGCACAAATGCCAATAATGGTTTTAAATAATATAAATACTTGCTTGAAGATGGCTACTAATGCCCTCTTTGGAACTATTGTGGTCTATCAGGTCAATAATATTCATTAAAAAAAACTCTTCAAAAGTGTTTCATACAATAGTCCCTGAAGATAATGAAAGGGCCATTATGGTCTCCCAAGTCAATAATCTATGTTTTTAACACTCCAAAATTCATTTCCTTTCCAATGTCAGTGCCTGTTTAAACTATTTCAATTTATTATTATTAAGAAGAGGAGTTGTAATAGGTTTGAATTTTGCTATTCATCATACTGTTCTCAGGTTATTTCTCCTGATGCATTATGCTAGATCATTACCCATACTTTAGGTGGTGCTACTGGTGAAGAACCTGCCTGCCAATGCAGGGAGATATAAGAGACGTGGGTTCGATCGCTGGGTCAGGAAGATTCCCTGGAGGAGGGCACTGCAACCCACTACAGTGTTCTTGCCTGGAGAATGCCAAGGACACAGGAGCCTGGTAGGCTACAGTCCATAGCGTCTCAGAGTTGGACACAACTGAAGTGACTTACACACACACACACACACACACACACACATACACAGTGGATGATGGCAAAATCTTGTGTTGGAGTGAAGCAAGAGTAAACATTTGTGGGAAAAAATATAAAACAACCCAGAAAAAAATTGGACAAAAGCAAGTTTGTGTGCTCAATTGGCCAGATTGTTGCAGATAATTTCAAGTTTTCTGGAATATTTTTTTTTTAACTTAGCTTTAGAAATGGTTATGTCAGAGATGTTAAATCTGGCCAAACAACACAAGCATGACCAATGGGCTCAAAATAGCCTGTTTTGAGCTATAATTTCACATTTACTTGATTTTTGAGAGTAAAAAACACTTTAATGTTTAAAATATAGACATTTTAAATATAGTTGATATATTTAGCACCTGACAATTGAGACTAAAATTGCTTATACTTTTATAGAAATTCTGCCAAGGTTTAAGGACTAAATTGTTAAATTTATTCTGGAGGGAAGCACCGACAATTTGAACAAGGTTACATTTATTTTTTAAGCATCTTGTTTGTATGTATGTATGCAGGATTTAAAGTGTTGGTATTCTGTAATTTAACTGTATGATTTTATGCCGACTGCACTTTGGATGCTTGTGAAAATGAGATGCCTATTCTCCTTGCTTCTCTGATGAACAAAATTTCAATATGTATTTTGTTCCCCTTCCCCTCTATTGTGGTTTTATTTTTAAAAAACAAACAAACAAACAAAAATACTTTTAGCTTAATGATTTCACTTTGGTTTCTTTGGCCAGGTGGAAAGAAGCTCACATTTCTGCCTAAGCCCTGTTATTTGAATCTGACAAGGTTTACAATTTCAATTAAGCTGGATTTTCTCATCTGCTGGCTGCAGTGAGATCTTAAGACCAGGGCAGCCCTCGGGAGTGGTGAGAGCTCACACAGCTAGGTAATGAGATAGGATGGATGGATCCTGGATGCTGGATCCTCAAGTGACCCGAATCTATAGCAAGAGGGGAAAAGATGCAGCTGTGGGGGTGCTGGGCGTCCTGCTTTCCTAGGAAGATTCATGTTCTTGGAGCTGAGCACAGAAGCCATTAGTCGTGGCTGGGTCAGGGCCTTTAATGCACCAAGATCAACCATGTTAGGAAAATAATGCCCACTGAAACTTTCAAGCCCAGAACAAATTCAGAATTCATAACCCCCAAGCCCTGGTTAGTACCACTCCACATATCTTACAAGATCTGTGTCTGAGTTTAGCAAGACCAATCACAGAAATTAGACCTGTTGGTACAATTTATTCATTCACCACACAAAGACTTATTGAGGCCTGATCATGTGCCATGATTTAAGAGTAAGGGAAAAAGTGGGGAGTGAAGACCGGCCCTACCCCTTGCCTTCCTGGCGCATCATGAGAGAGATTCTTACCAAAGTATCTTAGAAATGTAGAAGCACATGAAGGAGACATAGTAGATAAGAAATGTGGACGTGGTCAGTGGAGGCTGCCCTAGAAAATGAAGAGTTTGACTGAGAACCGAAGCATTATTCAAAGTTAAAAATAGTAATAGTAGTGCTAATGCTAATGTTTCTAGTGATAATATTTTCTCAAGTTTATTATATGTTTTGGGTATAACAATTCATTTAATCTTTACAGCAATGTGGAAGGCAGATACTGAAGCTAGCATTGTTTAACAGAAGGGGAAACTGAGGCACACAGAGCTTAAGTAACTTCCCCAAGGCCACAAAGCTCATAAAGGGGGAAGTAGTATTTGAATCAGCACAGGCTAGCTCCAGCGTTCTTGCTCTTCATCATTACATGTGATGCTTCTGAGCAAATACAATCTGGAATTGTAGGTCCTTTACCACTAGAAGATAATTATAGTAGCGAATACTTATAAAATACTTTCTGTTTGCCAGACACCACTCTAAAGCTTCAGATTCTGTTAACTCATTTAATCCTTGAAACAATACTCCCAGCTAGGTTCTGTATTACAGGCTACTGTGCTAAGTCACTTCAGTTGTGTCTGACTCCTTGCAACCCCATGGACCATAGCCAGCCAGGCTCCTCTGTCCATGGGATTCTCCAGGCAAGAACACTGGAGTGGGTTGCCATGTCCTCCTCCACGGGATCTTCCCAACCCAAGGATCAAACCTGTGTCCCTTATGTCTACCCACATTGGGAGGCAGGTTCTTTACAATTACCACCTCCTGGCAAGCCCCTATGACTATTGTACCAGTGAGGAAACCATGAAGCTCCTCCAGAGTTCTTGCTCTGAGTCTCTTTGCTATGCAGCTTTGCATTAAGTAAGTAGCAGATGGAAGTGCAGGACCTTTCCAGCCAAGCCATGGAGAATACCAGCTGTATCCTCATGGACAAGGGATGTCCTGGAGTTCTATTCGTAAGCATCTGGAGAGACGGCCTAGATGATGGACTAGGGTCTACTGAAAAATTTGCTTTAGTGTTGTAGATATTTATATAATCTCATCGTGAGTAATAGGAATTTGTGATAAAGAAGAGGTTATGGACCATAGGCATGGATCAAAAATGTAACTCTAGAAATAAACCAGCCTGTTGAGTAAATGTGTTGAGTAAACGTATGTATTAAACCAAAGGTGATCCACTGACTGCAATAATCTAATATCTCTGAATCTGAAAAAGGTTTTTAAAATAATTCTCTGAAAAATCAAATGATTTTTCAAATGTTTGACTTTCTGCATATCTCAAGACATTTACTAATGAATTTAGTGGACATATTCTAGTACTGTATTAACAACAGCATTAGTTGCAGGTATGATGGCCATTTGGTTTTTTAAAAATTAAGCCAGAAATTTGAGAATGTAAAACAGAAATGCTTTTTAATGTTAGTAATTAATAGTTAATATTTGTGTTTACAAGTTCATATTGCTGTACACAATTCCAAAACAAGTTCCCAGATATAAAACATTTAATACCATATTTTCTTCTAATACTTAATCAGTTCAGTTCAGTCGCTCACTCGTGTCTGAATTTTTGTGACCCCATGAACCGCAGCACGCCAGCCCTCCTTGTCCATCTCCAACTCCCAGAGTCCACCCAAACCCATGCCCATTGAGTCGGTGATGCCATCCAACCATCTCATCCTCTGTTGTCCCCTTCTCCTCCTGCCCTCAATCTTTCCCAGCATCAGGGTCTTTCAAATGAGTCAGCTCTTTGCATCAGGTGGCCAAAGGATTGGAGTTTCAGCTTCAACATCAGTCCCTCCAATGAACACCCAGGACTGATCTCCTTAAGGATGGACTGGTAGGATCTCCTTGCAGTCCAAGGGACTCTCAAAAGTCTTCTCCAACACCACAGTTCAAAAGCATCAATTCTTCGGCACTCAGCCTTCTTTATAGTCCAACTCTCACATCCATACATGACTACTGGATAAACCATAGCCTTGACCTGATGGACCTTTGTTGGCAAAGTAATGTCTCTGCTTTTTAACATGTTGTCTAGGTTGGTCATAACTTTCCTTCCAAGGAGCAAGCGTCTTTTAATTTCATGGCTGCAGTCACCATCTGCAGTGATTTTGGAGCCCAGAAAAATAAAGTCAGCCACTGTGTCCAGTGTTTCCCCATCTATTTGCCATGAAGTGATGGGACTGGATGCCAGGATCTTCGTTTTCTGAATGTTGAGCTTTAAGCCAACTTTGTCACTCTCCACTTTCACTTTCATCAAGAGGCTTTTCAGTTCTTCACTTGTGCGAAGGGTTGTGTCATCTGCATATCTGAGGTTATTGATATTTTTCCTGGCAATCTTGATTCCAGCTTGTGCTTCCTCCAGCCCAGCATTTCTCATCTAATACTTAATACCTATGCTTTTTTAAAAAGTTTATGTTAAAAAGAAAATACTACAATTAAGTTAAAGCTTGGTTCTTTGTCTCTGAACTGATATTCAGAGAGAACACGATGGTGGCCAAAAGTCACTATATGACATCAGCAGGATCAGCATAAGTGAGAAAAACTGGATATCGCCCAGAGCTTAAATGGAACCTCATTTGCCACAGTCAGTCTAGATTGGTCTTCACACACCTAATGAGAATAAGAAGTTCTAGTTCCAGTGATTTAAAATTAATTATTCATAATCCATTACATTAAACCTTTGAGTAAAAGCTGGTTCTTACCTCCTGTCAGGCCAACAGAGTCACGAAATAGAAAACTGTTTTCTCTGAGTTCAAACCTCGGGTTGGTGTAAATCGGTTTATGAGTGTCCTCGTCATGTAGGAAGAAAACTCACATCTCTCTCTATTAATCTATGATCAGGGCTGGGCCTGGGGAGCACCCAGATACACCCAGAGCCACAGATCCACTTATTTGGGGGTGATCCTAGACCTCTAAGTACCCCTGAGGGTGAAGAGCAGTGAGTTTCTGCACAAACCAATATTCAGCTCTACCTATAGAAAATCAAATTGAGATTTTTGTAGTGAAATTCCTTACTGCAGTGATTATTTTATTCTTGTGTGCATGCTAAGTTACTTCAGTTGTGTCTGACTCCTTATGACGCTATGGGCTGTAGCCCGCCAGGCTCCTCTGTCCATGGGATTCTCCAGGCAAGAATACTGGAGTGGGTTGCCATTTTCTCCTCCAGGGGATCTTCCTGACCCAGGGATTGAACCCATGTCCCTTATGTCTCCTGCATTGGCAGGTGCATTTTTTTTTTTTTTAACCACTAGCACCATTTGCAAAGCATTATTCAGAAGAATAGGAAAATCAAGAAGTTAGGAAAATCTGATTACAGACACACATACAAGGGCATGTCTGGGGTCCCATGAGACACACATTACATTCTCTCTATATATTTAAATCTTGAAATGTGTTCCTACACAGCTGATAAGCATGTTCTTATTAATAAAAGACTTCTAACAATTCTCTAAGATTTCTGAAGGACTTTCAGCCCCCTGCTTTTTTAAATAGTGGTTTTTGCCATACATCGACATGAATCAGCCACAGGCGCACGTGTGTTCCCCATCCAGAATGCCACCCCCCCACCTCCCTCCCCATCCCATCCCTCAGGATCATCCCAGTGCACCAGCTCTGAGCACCCTGTCTCATGCATCGAACCTGGACCGGTGATCTGCTTCGCATATGATAATATACGTTTCAGTGCTACCCTCTCAAATCATCCCACCCTCGCCCTCTCCCAAAGAGTCCAAAAGACTGTTCTATACATCTGTGTCTCTTTTGCTGTCTCGCATATAGGGTCATCGTTACCATCTTTCTAAATTCCATATATGCGCGTTAGTGTACTGTATTGGTGTTTTTCTTTCTGACTTACTTCACTCTGTATAATAGGCTCCAGTTTCACCCACCTCATTAGAACTGATTCAAATGCATTCTTTCTAATGTCAGTCCTTTTGTTATAAGAATGTCATGGTTCCAGGTCCAAAATCCCAGGTTTGTTCTCCCTTGATCTTGGGCCCTCACAGGTCACAGGCAGCCCCTGGTACACATTTCAAGAACAACTGCAAATATATTTGAATTTGACACTGGTTAGTTTTCCCGCAGAGAAATGAAGAAGCACAGAGATGAAGACAACTCACGGAGAAAGGCAATTTTTTAACATGTGCATTAGTAGGAAGCCTCGTCAATATTTTCTTGATGAATAGCATGTAAATTGATTTTTCCCATCATTGTTAAGTTATTTCTAGCTTTTAAAAATCATTTTAAAACCAACTGCAAAAAAGTTATAAAGACCTGTCTTCTTTTGGTCTTATCGGGTAGAATTTATGAAGCCATCTCCTTCTTCCTCTAACTGACTGATCTCAGAAATTCACAGACCTTTACTTAAACCATGTGAAAATAAAAACCAAGCACAGTATTTCTATCACTGGGGTCATCTTTCTTTCTATTTCTTTCCCTCTATTTGATCATGGACAATGAGATATATAGATGTATAGAGACGTGTACATTTGCCTCTCCACAGATAAAGTTCTCACTAATATATTGTCCATCATTCATCATGACAACTTTGATTTTCTCCAGGCTGATTTTCTCCATCTCATTTCTTTCTCTCATGTCAACTCTGAAGGCTTCTGCCCAGACTACCGATTTTGTCCTTCTTCTTTTTAAAAATCAGTTCTGACAAAAGGCTGTGGCTTTCTATAAAGCTGACCTTTTTTGAGGGAGTCTTTATTCTTCATAACACTAAGGACTGTCCATTTATATTTAGGTGGGGAAGGGATAAATTTTATTCAATAGAATTGCCTCTTCCATTAAGAGAAGAAAAACATATCTCCTTCCCCTCCCTCTCAAATTTTATTACAGAAACATTTTAACCTAGGTCATGGGTAGACCGTTGAATCACTCTAAGCCACACTTTTGCCAAAAGAATTCATGGCATTTACTGAGTCAGTGATTCCTATTTTTACTCAATATTCTGAAAATTAAGGGCCAGAAGAAGAGCATTGAGCTTTATTTTGTAATAATGATACCAGGCTTGTTTATGAGGGTCATTTTGAATTACATATTCTTTTATGCTCATAAATCAGAGGGGAATAAGAGCTCTGTCAACTCATCAACTTTTTTAATTCCATGAAGCAAATCTCTCTGGAAAAATGAATATTAATAATTAGACAATATCCAATTAGGGGCCATAGGCCAGAACTAAGCCCTCAGCTCAAAAATCCACAAAGCACATGTGATAGTAGAAACTTAAGTTAACAAACCCTATTAACATAAAATTAATGATAATAGTATAATGTGGGGGATTTCAGCCCCCTCCAACTAAGCTATTGACATAATTTTTTTTCTTTTTCTCAGGATTTTTTTTTTAACATAAGACTAGTATTGCCCTTTGAAACAAACATATAAGCTTTTTACATCAGTTTAACTGCCGGTTTGATTATTTCTTAAATAGGAGCATTTCTTCTCAACTTGAGAACACACTTAAGTCTGTATTTTTCTTTATTTGAACTGAGAAATTATGTTTCCAACAATTGAAAGGGGAATTTTGTCATTCCTGATTGATTCAGAGGTACCAGGTGTCTCATAATAACTTGGAATTTTATTAGTATGTTGAATTGCTAAAGATTCATATGTCCATTGTCTCAGTAGTCATCTTTCCATGGTAGTTATGAACTCCGTTTTACTGAGAAGGCAAAGAGGGCTCTGACTAGTTAAATGACTTGCAGAAGGTCACCAGTAGACATCAGTTGAATGAAATCTGGGGGCAGAATGAATCCTGAGGTGACATGGTCACGCCCGTGCTCATCACCTCCTTAATTTCACCTTTTGTCACTTATCCAGGAATCTGATGGGACTTCCCATGGCTTTTGCCCCTCATCCTGACACATGACTTGGCCAATGGGAAGGAAAACATAATTCGAGGCAAGAGAAGTAATGGAAATGAAGTCTGTTTCCTTCAATCCACGTCAATGTTCCCTTTGGATCTAGTCTAGAGATTTTCTTCACTCTTTTATAATAAAATAACATATTTTCATATCACTCTCCTTCATCTTGTTGAAAATGTAGAACATCAGGGACAGATCTGAAAAACACTTATCTGTCTTTCTTATATACATAAAGCTGAAAATTCACCCTCCATGCATCAGTTTTCACAGACAAATAAAATCTACCAAATGCTACTGGGGAGGAAGGTATTCATTCAGCTTCTGAACAATAAAAGAAAAAGGGCTCCAAATATATTAAGTCCTAAATTATACAGCACCCACAAGTAGACACAGGCAAGAATAATCTACAAACTGTTCCCTTTATGTATAATTCAGTACACAGATGCTTTTTATCTCACTAAATCAGAATTCAATAAAAAGTGCTAAATCTTCATTATTAACCAAATCCCCTTAACTCCACATTAAATACTGATGCTACTTTTCACTTCCACAATTTAGAAACTATTTTCATAGATATGTACTAAGTATGCATGATTTTTTTTTTTTCTGTAAAGTTTCTTGAAATCAAATTTGTATGGAATGCGAGTGCCATACTTGTAGTCTGGCTCTTTTTATAATGAGGATATCTGTTCGTTTGGTTGTCAAAGGTCCTTAACAACCTCAAACTAGAGACCAAAAGAGGGGAGAAATAGTTTTATCTTTTATCCTTTCCATCCATATTCCCATGAAGTTTTAAAAACAATGTTGAGTTTAGCTAATACAAAAATTCAACTTCAATAGTTTTTCAAGTATAGATTTAAAACAACAAAGAAATCAGTTTTAGCCCATCAGATTGACAAAGCTTATGACAAATGATAATGCCCTGTGTGAGTTAGGTTCTGTAGAAATGGGCATAATTATACACATCTGGCAGAATTTTAGAATTTGTACAGCATGTCTGTAGAGCAATGCAGCAACATCTGTCAAGATATATTAAAATGCACCTAGCTTCTGATCCAGAAACACCACTTCTAGGAATTCTTAAGGAAAGTATCAGAGATGTGTATAAAGACATTTGTTCAGAGACTTTTCTTGTGCAACTATTTATAGTAAGGAAACTTACAAAAATATCCAATAATTGTGTTAGTTAAGCAAATTGTAGTATATCTGTATCAAATTAAAATCATGTTGTACAAGAGTGTTGGGCATAAGATGTTCACTATCTTTATACAGCATTTTCAATTGAAAGAAGGAGTCCTTTGAACAGTACACAGTATGATGCTGTGTAACTCCATTCTGGAAAATAAGTACACCAAAATGTTATGATGATTTTATCTGTGTGCATGCTAAGTTGCTTCAGTTCTGTCCGACTCTTTGCTACTGTTAAGAACCATAGCCACCAGGCTCCTTTGTCTGTGGGGATTCTCCAGGCAAAAAGTACTGGAGTGGGTTGCCATGCCCTCCTCCAGGGGATCTTCCCAACCCAGGGACTGAACCTGCATCTCCTATGTCTCCTGCATTGGCAGGCTGGCACTTCACCACTAGTGCCACCTGGGAAGCAGATTTCAAATGAATTCGTTTTTATTTCTTTACTTCTCCTCTTTCTCTCCTTTTTTTGGATTCATTTTTTGTAATTTTCTGTATTGTAAGGAAATTTGAAATAAAATACCCAATTCCACTGGGTATCTACAATGCAAAAGATGCATTGTTTATAGCACTCTTTTACATGTTATCTGATTATTAGCCTTTAATTGGCTTTCAGTTATTTCACAACTCAATTATTGTGAATGACTGACAGAAATTTTAAAACAAATTTTCTTGAGGCATAAAAATAATTTTGTACAGTGAAGGTTCAATTTTTATCCCTTCTATCTGTGAGTAAGACCAATTTGGAATTCATTCGTAAATTAATTTCAATATTCCTCTAGATAAATTTGTGCTTCTTTAACCTGTCCTCTGAACTGGTTTAACATCTTTCCTGATTCTCCTATTTAATTAATAGGTTAGATAACATATATGACAATACCTGTTCATTTTATATTTTTATGAGAATCATGATTTTTACCTTTTTGGAAAATTACCCTTTGGCATAGATTTCCTACTTTGAAAAACTGAGCATGTATTTTTTTATTAGAACAACAAGGTAATAGTCAATGTAATTTAAAAGTGTGGTTTGTGCTATATCATCCACGATTACAATGTTGACTTATTATTCTTATAAAACATCTCACATTAAAATTTATTAATATCTCTTCAAATCAGCAACATTTATTGCATGGATAGTTTTTTCAGATCACTATACCAAATTGGAGAGCTTATGAAGATGAATCAGACTATGGCCATAATGTTCAGTATCCTTAATATCTACTATTTTTATGCTAAATAGCAAAACAGCTTCTACTTCTTATTTAATATCTTAAAATATCAACTCTTTCAGTATCAACTGTTTCAATATCTACTCAAAATGGCTTTGGCCATTTGGGCTTAATCTCTGCATGACAGAAATAATATAATGTTGAGAAGCACAGAGGCTATGCAGACACAGTGGCTGTTGATTTACAGAATCAACACCAGCAGATTCCTGTAATCTTACATATTCAAAAATTGCTATTTGCCTTTAGAATCTGGCCATTAAACATGACTGAGTCCCTCATAATTCAGTCAGCAAAGAATCTGCCTGCAATGCAGGAGACGGAGGTTTGACCCCTGGATCAGGAAGATCCCCTGGACAAGGAAATGGCAACCCACTCCAGTATTCTAGCCTGGAGAATCCCAGGGACAGAGGAGTCTGGTGGGCTACAGCCCATGGGGTCTGAAAGAATTGACAAGACTTAGTGACTAACCCACCACCACCGTATAATGAAGCAAAGAGTTACATATGGCAACAATAAAAAAGAATAAAATGCATGATTTGGGGTAAGGGAGGCAATTCAACTGAGGTTAAGCATGAAATATATTACACAATAGGTTGGAGAAAATATTGGTTCTGGTCACCCTAGAATTTGTTTCCATAATACATGGTCTTTTGTGTGCATAAAATGAATCTTTACAGTTTTTTCTTGGTCAAAGTCCGTAACATAGGATGAGGACAAATATGGATAAGCATTTCTGATGGGTGTTTGGGAGACCTGCTCCTCCCCTTGGAGACAGGGAGTGGGGTGGATGTGGATTGGCCGGGAGCATTAACATGGAAGATTTCCTGAACAGGAAGGAAACATCAGGAAGATGAAGAGCTCCTTTGCTTTCTCAGGATGACTGGCCGGACTCCACAGAGCTCTAGAGAGCTTTAGGGTCTGCTCTACGGGGTGAGTGCTGCTTCCCTTCCTCAGTCATAGCCAGTCCAATGCAGATTGCTACCATCTGACTCCCAGCACCATGCATCCCATTCTAAGCACACAGGCAAGAATCCAGCAAGACATCATCGTGTACTTGAGTTAACAGAACACATCGTTGTAGAACTATCATGGTGTACTAGACAGTATTCATCACAGATGGGGTCATGATATTGGCATATCATTGGGTTAGTTAATCTCAATAGTTCGCTTTCCCAGAAACCTTAATTTAACTCTTAAGTTAACCCTTAAGTTCATCTTCTACAGAACCCATGGACTGTAGCCCACCAGGCTCCCTTATCCATGGGATTGTCCAGGCAAAAATACTGGACTGGATTGTCATTTCCTTCTCCAGGTGATCTTCCCAACCCAGGGATTGAACCCAGGTCTCCTGCACTGCAGGCAGATGCTTTACTGTTTGAGCCACTTGGGAAGCCACTAAGTTAACTCTCTCTGATTGATTCTGCAGGATCTGGAAGCAAACAATTGACACTCCAGTATTCCTATCATTGTATTTGGTGTCCCAGATTCAATCCAGTTGGTTTAGAGCATAAACGCTGCAAAGAAGCTACCCTTCCACTGGATTCACCTTTGGTTTTAATACTGGATCACAATGTAGCTCTTACTCTTTGCTAACATCTGGCAGAAAGAGATTTCTTTTAAATTCCCCAGCTTCAGCAGCAAGCAGATATGAAATGTATTCCACGGCAGGCAGAAAGCCATCATCAAGATTTCCAGAAGCTCCTCTCAGTGCTCTTGACCATCTTGAAGTCCTCCCCCATAAGACGTGGAGTCCTCCACCATGAGATGTGAAGACATGCTAACTTTTAATTGAAATTTTTAGACTGGGTCTTCTACTTTGCTTTTCTCCTTTGTTGATCAATTAAACTCTCTGCTTAGCATTTCTTACTGAATCTGAATTGTGGCATTTTGGTTACCTCTTTTCATTCATTCTCTGTGTTATGTTTTAACATTTTCTTTTCTAGCATTTTCAAATTAAAATTCTATTTCAGAGTTAAAATTTGACTAACTTTTGATGTTTATGGTTTTTTCTATGAAAAATAATATTTTTAATCTATAGAAAGCCTGAAAAACCTTGAGAGAGTGGAAAAGAGAAGAAAACTCTGCATTTCTTAACTGCAATGAACATTTCTAGGTATGTTCTTATCAGCTTTCCTCTGAAAGTTATATTATTTAAAATATTTTTCTCTTACATTGCTGTGTAGAGATTTGTGTTGCAAAAGTAGAGCAAAACAAGTCAAATTTACTGTTTCTTAACTGGTCCTCCAGATCTGTGATTATTCTGCCCTCTTCTGCATTCATTACATATACATCCAACAAAGACCCATGAAAGAAAAGGAATACTGAAAAAAATTGGAAACAACATCTAAAGTTTATATATGGCTAGAGGTTTTCATCGGATGAAGGCAATGGCAACCACTCCAGTACTCTTGCCTGGAAAATCCCATGGACAGAGGAGCCTGGTGGGCTGCAGTCCATGGGGTTGCTGAGAGTTGGACACGACTCAGTGACTTCACTTTCACTTTTCACTTTCATGCTTTGGAGAAGGAAATGGCAACCCACTCCAGTGTTCTTGCCTGGAGAATCCCAGGGATGGGGGAGCCTGGTGGGCTGCCGTCTATGGGGTCGCACAGAGTCGAACACGACTGAAGGGGCTCAGCAGCAGCAGCAGCAGCAGCAGCAGAGGTTTTCATTATGTTTGCTTGTTAGCTTGTTATTTTCTAGCCCAGGATGGAGGGTGTTCTTATTTGTCCATTTCTTTAAATATGCCAAGGAGATGAAATTAGAGCTGAGTAATATCTGAAATTCTAAGTGATCTGAATTTCTTATAAAAATTTTAATTTGAAAATTACATGCACATTACCCAATAATCAAAACCACGAGGAAATATCTATTTATCTATCTATACATACAGTAAAGCAAATTCTAAACAGAACACCATGTATCACCCATCTACTCAGAAACAATGTCATACGTTCAATATATTTATGTGTTCAATCCATAAATATTTATTGAAAAATGTACTTTATGCCAGACTATCTTCTAGGTACGGTGGTAAATAAGAGAAAAATTCTCTCTTACAAAAAACTTACAATCTGATGGAGAGAAACAGACTTGAAACAGAAAACATATTATGAGCAAATTAATTTTACCTTGTAGTTAGGTTGCTGTGACAATAATAAGCAGAGTATACAAAAGAAAAGGATTTCTGCTTATCTATCTATCTATATCTGGGAGAATTTTCTGTTTCATAACTACTTTGAAATTCTTGTTCTTCCATTTAGGAAATTATGTTCCTTTCTTTAGGGAGAAGTAGAGGTCAGTTTCAGAAATCTTACACTTGATGGGCAATGTCAATCAAAGCAGTCTTCATCTTCATTCCTTGTCTGTCCAGAAGGGACACAAGGTCATTTTCTCTTAATCTCTGACCCACAGAGGGATTTGAGGGTTCCATGTACCTCCTAAAATAGTGTGCAAACTTTTATACTTGCAGTTTCTAGGGGTGTGGTCTAGACAGCTTTTTAATCTAACATTCTATGGACCGTTGCCGCAGGAACATCCCGACAATATCAGGATGCAGCACTATTTATTCTACCATCACATCTGGTACATTTGGATCAGCTCAGGTTTGGAGCAGTGTTTTAGAGTTCTAGTATATTTTGTTCCTAGTTCTCGTGGACATCTGCATCTCTCCTCTGCAGTGGGGTCTTCCCATCTCTGCATATTTTTATTTCTGCTCTTGTAGGATGGCTTTTCTTCTGTAGTTGCTGTGTGTATGAATCAAGAATCACATACACACAAATTCTAAGTTCTGATGAATTCAAAAAAGCCGAACTAAAAATGGCTACACAATCATATGCTGTGGTCTAGAATATAATAATTTTAATTACTGATCACAAACCAAATGAAGTATGTGTATGTTGAAAGCTAAGAAAATGAGAAGCAGCTGCCTTAAATCCTTACACGAACAGAGTTTGTGTAAACAAACAAACAAACAACAACAAACAATGATGGAAGTGGCCTTCTTTTCAGGGTATTGCTGCAGACCCTTTTGAATTCCTTTATGTACACGTTTTTTTTTTTTCATTCTGAAAAATAAATGAAATCATCTCCTTGTAATTCATTCTTCCCAATGGAAAATGCACTCTATGGTAACTGTACTTCTGTATGCAGAATTTTATACCTCATTGACATTCTCAAAATGAGATCTCCAGCAGGAAAACTCTCCAGTACATGACAAGGAATTTTAAAGTACTTTCCTACTGACATGTCTTACATACTGAAACTAACACTGTGTGCAAAGAAAAAGAGTTTGTGTTTCTTCATTGCCATTTCATGCATGCCCACTCATTTGTTTTTCTAATAGTGAGTGTTGGCATCAATTCCCCTTTCCTCAAATTAAAAAGAAGAGAGTTCCAGATTTTAGATGAAGAAAACTCATTGGTGCATGGAATAGTGACGAGGAAGAAAAGCCTTATGATCTTAAGCTGGAAGCCTGCTGACTAGTTAGACACTCTATCCCATTATGTTAGTAACTATTATTCTGTGCACGGACAGGCAAAGTCATCCTGTAATCTATGTGCATATCAAAATTCTGTATGTTGATTCACATTTAAAACCCATTTTAAATGCTCACTTGCCCAAGCTCAGTGAGGGCAGGTATCTGGTCCAGCTTGTTTACTACTGAGTTTCAAGTATTAGCACAGTGCCTGGCATCTACAGAGAACTTACAAGTACTTATTTGAATGAATAAATAAATGAATGGATAAATAAATGAAAAAATAATAAAGATCATTGCTGTTACTTTGCCACTATGTTGTATCCGATTCTTCTGCAGCCCACCAGACTCCTCAGTCCATGGGATTTCGCAGGCAAGAATATTGGAATGGATTGCCATTTCATTTTCCAGGGCATCTTCCCAAACCAGGATACGAACCTGCGTATCCTTCTTTGACAGGCTGATGGAAAGTCCATGCCCAAATAATAAAGATATAGGAGATACTTCCAGGTAAGACTTTCAATGACCTCTTCAATTTCTGTATTATATGAATGTGTATTTTTAAAATATCAAGGTCTTGAAACTTACTTATGTACTTTAGTAATTAGAGAACTCTTTTTTTCTCACCTCAGTTTTGTCAATCAGTTCAGTCAGTTCAGTCACTCAGTCATGTCAGACTCTTTATGACCCTATGGACTGCAGCAGGCCAGGCTTCCCTGTCCATCACCAACTCCTGGAGCTTACTCAAACTCATGTTCATCCAGTCGGTGATGCCATCCAACCATCTCATCCTCTGTCATCCCCTTCTCCTCCCACCTTCAATCTTTCCCAGCATCAGGGTCTTTTCCAATAAGTCAGCTCTTTGCATCAGGTAGCCAAAATATTGGAATTTCAGCTTCAGCATCAGTCCTTCCAATGAATATTCAGGGTTGATTTCCTTTAGGATTGACTGGTTGGATCACTGTGAAGTCCAAGGGACTCTCAAGAGTCTTCTCTAACACCACAGTTCAAAAGCATCAATTCTTCAGCGCTCAGCCTTCTTCATAGTCCAACTCTCACATCCATACATGAAAAACCATAGCTTTGACTAGATGGACCTTTGTTGGCAAAGTAATGTCTCTGTTTTTTAGTATGCTGTCTAGGTTGGTCATAGCTTTTCTTTCAAGGAACAAGTGTCTTTTAATTCCATGGCTGCAGTCACCATCTGCTGTGATTTTGGAACCCAAGAAAATAAAGTCTGTCACTGTTTCCATTGTTTCCCCATCTATTTCGCATGAAGTGATGGGACCAGATGCCATGATCTTAGTTTTCTGAATGTCGAGCTTTAAGCCAACTTTTTCACTCTCCACTTTCAACTTCATCAAGAGGCTTTTTTGTTCCTCTTCACTTTCTGCCACAAGGGTGGTGTCGTCTGCGTGTCTGAGGTTATTGATATTTCTCCCAGCAATCTTGATTCCAGTTTGTGCTTCATCCAGCCCAGCATTTATCATGATGTACTCTGCATATAAATTAAATAAGCAGGGTAACAATATACAGCCTTGACATACTCTTTTCCCAATTTGGAACCAGTCTGTTGTTTCATGTCCAATTCTAACTGTTGCTTCTTGACCTCCATACAGATTTCTCAAGAGGCAGGTCTAGTGGTCTGGTATTCCCATCCCTTTAAAAATTTTCCACCGCTTTCTGTGATCCACACAGTCAAAGTCTTTGGCATAGTCAATAAAGCAGAAGTAGATATTTTTCTGGAACTCTTTTGCTTTTTTGATGATCCAGTGGATGTTGGCTATTTGATCTCTGGTTCCTCTGTCTTTTCTAAATCCAGCTTGAACATCTGGAAGTTCTTGTTTCATGTACTGTTGAAGACTGGCTTGGAGAATTTAAGCATTACTTTGCTAATGTGTGAGATGAGTGCAATTGTGTGATAGTATGAACATTCTTTGGCATTGCCTTTCTTTGGGATTGAAATGAAAACTAACCTTTTCCAGTTCTGTGGCCACTACTGAGTTTTCCAAATTTGCTGGCATATTGAGTGCAGCACTTTCACAGCATCAACATTTAGGATTTGGAATAGATCAACTGGAATTCCATCACCTCCACTAGCTTTGTTCATAGTGATGCTTCCTAAGGCCCACTTGACTTCACATTCTAGGATATCTGGCTCTAGGTGAGTGATCACACCATTGCGGTTATCTGGATCATGAAGATCATTTTTGTATAGTTCTTCTGTGTATTCTTGCCACCACTTCTTAATATCTTCTGCTTCTGTTAGGTCCATACCATTTCTGTCCTTTATTGTGCCCATCTTTGCATGAAATGTTCCCCTGGTATCTACTTTTCTTGAAGAGATCTCTAGTCTTTCCCATTCTATTGTTTTCCTCTATTTCTTTGCACTGATCACTGAGAAAGGCTTTCTTATCTCTCCTTGTTATTCTTTGGAACTCTGCATTCAAATGGATATAGCTTTCCTTTTCTACTTTGCCTTTCACTTCTCTTCTTTTCTCAGCTATTTTTAAGGCCTCCTCAGACAACCATTTTGCCATTTTGCATTTCTTTTTCTTGGGGATCATCTTGATCACTGCCTCCTGTACAATGTCACAAACCTCTACCGTAGTTCTTCAGGCACTCTGTCTATCAGATCCAATCCCTTGAATCTATTTCTCACTTCCACTGTATAATCATAAGAGATTTGATTTAGGTCATACTTGAATGGTATAATGGTTTTATTACTTTCTTCAATTTAAGTATTCATTTTTCACTTAGATAAGGAATGACTGGGAAATGTTAAAGCTTCTAGCTGCTGACCGTGCCTGATATCACAGGGTGGTGTTGGTAAGCAGAGTGCAGTCTGTACAATTACCCTGGAAGCTCTTAAGCTATATTGCAGCATGATTTAAGGGTGGTTGAGAATTCCAGAATCAGGAAGGGACAAGGATCTGGGGAAACTTATCTTTTTCTGGAGCCGACCATCAGAAGCCAATGCATTTGTCCAAAGAAAGTTAGGGAGCTCAGGCTTGATTGGACAAGAATAGAAATCAGTGACATAAACTAGATGGTGCAGCCAAAATGCTGGCAGTCAAAATTAAGCAGGTGCTGGCTATGTGATTTAAGGCCTAGGGCTTGGAGAGGATGCTACAAGATGAAGTCTGACTTTATAGCAAGACACCAATCCCAGAGCATTTGTTTTGACCTGGCTGAGTATGACACCATCTAGGGGCAGGCTTCCATTTAGCGAGGGGGCATATAGGTACCATGCAGAAATTTAAGATCTGTCTACATTAGCTCTGTGATGCTAGCCTAAATCCAGATGGCACAGTTAACTTCATACTTCACATGGAGGTGCTGTGGGTTTCAACCTGCTTCCTGCTCAATTCTAGAAGGTTCAGGAACCAGGAATGGATCTCCAACAGGGGAAATGCACTGGGCACTACAGCTATGGCTTGAGAAAGGAAAGGGCTGGAAAAGTCAATTCATCAAGAAGTTAGCACTGAGTCTTTTCTTTTTAATTTTAAAAAAATAAAAAATAATAATTCTTTTTACCACGTGGCATGTATGATTTTAGTTCCTTGACTAGGGATTGAACCTGCAGCCTCTGCAGTCAAAACACAGAATCTTAACCACTGGACCAACAGGGAAGTCCTAGTTGGGTCTTGTTTCCCAGAATTCCCTTCCATTTGTAACACACATTTCTAACTCTAAATATGTGTCAACATGTCAATTTGCAGCCCAGTGCTATCCCTCCCACAAGACATGTTTCTAATCCCGGTTTAGTGTCAGGTAGGAGCTTCTCAAGGAAAAAGGACAAATAAATCTGGACTTAGAAGAGGCTTTTTTCAAAATGATTATCGCAAGAGGAAGAGAGGGACTATTACAAATAGGGTGAGGACTGAGACCTAATGGGACCTAATGGTCTGCAAGTATGTCAGAAGTTCACCGAAAAGAGCTTCCTTCGTTGTTGTTATTTTATTTTTTTTTTAATTTTTATTTTTACTTTATTTTACTTTACACTACTGTATTGGTTTTGCCATACATTGACTTGAACCCACCACGGGTGTTGTTGTTATTTTATAGAGAGGTGTAGACAAAGCTAGAGAGAACTGAATGTGAGAAATGGGATAGATGAAAGGGTGGCATAACCGGATAGAAGATCAGAGAAGCTTTACCCCAAGGCCAGCTTGTTCTCAGTTGAGGTTGGGCTAAAGTTCAGTTACCTGGGGAAGGAGAGACATTTACCTAAAGTTTGGTCAACAAATATTTTGTTTAGAATAATTAACAGTTCAGCTCATCGTTAGGTAAAGAAAGAATTTTGAGTGTCTGTGTCTAACCTCTAGTTATCTGCTACCTAGTTGCTACTTATCCTGACCTTCAGGAGTCCTTACATCTCAGGTCTTCACCATTCTAGTTTCCCAATGAAAAGGGGAGAAAGGATGGTTTCCCTGAAGTTACTGCTGAAAGGTTTACTTATTAGCTTACTCCCTGGGGACTTAGTCATCTAGACCCGCTGGTAAACTGCTGAGCTTATATGAATTTATAAAATGCCCTTTCTACTGCACACATTTTCCATCAGTGAAATCCACTTATTGGGCGCAATACATTGAAGGAATTAAAAATTTTCGTACCATGAACACTCCATTTCTGGATAACTGACTGCATGTCTTCTTGCTTCATGTGAATACAAGGGCTTGACTCAGCCAAGGTCATAAAAATTATCCTTATAGTGATCTAATGATGGATAAGAGAAAGGATGTGCTATTTCTGTGTAAATGAAACCATCCAGTAGTTCACTTTTTCCTGAATATATTTAAAAAATAAAGATCCATAGGGTGCCAGGCCATTGGCCTGGGAGGCAAGAAGGGCTAGCTCTAATCCAAATATACTGTTCTGATTAAAAAACCACATTTTTATTCATATAAAGTATTTATTAAGGTATTGGATTTTATAAACTGTTTGGTCCCGGAGTCTTTATTTTAAAAAGGTTATTCTGAATGCATTACCAAGTATCCTGTGGAATATTTCACATAAAAGGAAGCAGAAATGTATAACTGTAAACAGGCTAATTGTATGCAGATATAAATTATGGATGTTGGTCTTATGAAAAAGCATTGCTGACTTGCAGGGGTCTTACTCAGCAGCTCTGCGTCTTGTCTAAGAGGATATTTAGTATGGCTGTGATGTGCAGAATTTAAAACAAAACTTTAAATTCTGGAGAATAAAATATAGCCCAATTGAGCTAAGACCACACCGTTGGGAAAATGAGGTCTTTTGTTTATTTTATTGCTGTTGACGTTGACGTTCATTGGGTCTGTTATGCTCTACATGTTCTTGTCTCCAGATGCTGTGCAAAAGCGAAGGTCTGGTAAGGGCGTTTTACAGTTAAGCAATGCTTCCTGATGGTCCACTGCAGTAACTCTGTCTCCTGGTTTTCATCACTGAAGCGGGCACGTGGACCTCACAAGTAAAGATAAGAAAGGGAGACCTTTGGAGTCTCCAGTGACATAGGTTACTCAAGCTTCTTTCTTCCCCCATCCACAAAACAAGTGCAGATACGAAACTTACAAAACACATCGAGTTGAAATGTGCAGACAGAAAGAACTATGACATGACTATACCCCTTCTGGTGGATAATATTCCAGAAAACCACCAATTTTTATCTAAGCTATACCAACAAGTTTCACCTTGAATTAAAGACACTGCCCCATTGCATTCTAAAGCACTGAGAAAATATGGAAAATGAACAGTTTCATACCTGTAAAATAATTGACCTAATAGTTTATGATACATGACACAAAATATTGCAGAGGTTTATGTGGACAGCATAAACCTTCAGCGGACACGTAACGTAAATGCTTCACAGTAAATGACTGACGAGCACAGGCTGACTCTCCAGCCATCAGCTACCTACTTGTTAGTCCAGGGAAAAAGTTAGGACCAGAAATATGAGCAAAGAACTTTTATTCTTATTTTAAATCATGAGTAGTACATTTGGTATTTAAAATCAATACGAGTTTCTCGGATACACAAAAACAGAATATGTCAAAATAATTTATAATTTGGTCTAAAGAAATCAGCCTAGGTATTAACTCTCTGAAAGGAAAGAAGCATTGTATGGCAGAGTGTCTCCATGTGATACACTCAAAACCCAAAATCTACAGCTGTGCACTGGGTCTGTTCTTTCCCCTGGGTCATAATGTTTGTCAGGAAGTCACATCTCAAGAACTTGTTTTGCTCTGTGGCTCAGACTATAGGCCAGACTATCTGGAAGATATCTGGGCTCAGTCTTTCAGTTTTGTAAACACTTGCTCTCTCTCCCTATTGCTTCGCTTTACCCCACCCCATTTTAAGGGCTCCTCACAGTGAATCTCCCTTCTCAGCAACTTCAGATTCTCTTGTTGTTTCGTGACCCCATGGACTATGTAGGCTTCTCTGTCCTTGGCACTTCCCAGGCAAGAATACTCGAGTGGGTTGCCATTCCCTTCTCCAGGGGATCTTCCCACCCAGGGACTGAACCTAGGTCTCCTGCCTTACAGGTGGATTCTTTACTTCTGATGCAGGGAAGCCAGTTCAAATCCACTTAGCTGGGATATAATGCCCAGGGCATGTTCAGCCAATTTAGTGGGTTAAGCAATTTGAATAAACTAGTTTGTTTCAAAGAGTTAACAAAAAATGCCTCTCTAAACCAACATGTTGAATATTTAGATTTCCTTTAGGAGCTTCAAAAATGTCCTTTGAGCTAGCACTGTGAGATCATCTATTTGGTGAATATTCAATGAATGCTAATTGCAAGCCAAAACATTATGAAAATATTCTCTTAATAGCCCAGCAAGTTAGGCGCAAGCCCACTTTTAAGATGATAGGACCTTCTTGGTGGTGGGAGACTAAGACTTCCAGTGGCTAACACTTCACGCTCCCAATTTTTGATCCCTGGTTAGGGAACTAGATCCCACGTGCCCCAAAGAAAAGATCCCATGTATTACAACTAAGATCCAATGCAGACAAATAGATAAATGAATATTGTTTTAAAAGATAAAAGAAATTAGGGTCAGAGATCAAAGATTTGTGGCTGCTTCATGCTGCCTTTTATCATTCTTCTTGGATGTTGAATTTACAAAGCTCAGTTAAAGGCAGCCTAGCAGATGATTTGGTTAATTGAAGATGTGTGCACAGCCAAATTTCCTTCCGGTCTGAGGCTTGATAATCTAGTTTGATCATCTCTGTTGCCTCAGTTTTCCACATAATCATCAAAGAGACTCTTCCCTTAGGGCTGGGTAGACTCGGCTTTGTTTGAAGTTTTGGCCACTGTATGCTGCTATTCTGTTCACAGCAAATAGAATGACTCCTCAAAGTGTTGTTATATTTTAGGTTGTTCTGTCGCTACATCATTCAGTTGCTCAGCTAAGTTGTTCAGTCCAACCCTTTGTGACCCCTGGACTGCAGCATGGCTCCTCTGTCCTTAATATATTCGGTCCACATATTTAAAATCTTCAGTTCAGTTCAGTTGCTCAGTCGTGTCTGACTCTTTGTGACCCCATGGACTGCAGCGCGCCAGGCTTCCCCGTCCATCACAACCTCCAGAGCTTGCTCAAACTCATGTTCATTGAATCAGTGATGCCATCCAACCATCTCATCCTCTGTCATCCCCTTCTCCTCCTGCCTTCAATCTTTCCCAGCATCAGAGTTTTTTTCAATGAGTCAGTTCTTCACATCATTTAAAACTTTATGTCATAGTATTTATTCAATACTCACCAGTTCAGGACTAACAAAGGTTCCTGAAAATGTTGAAAGATGGAGTGACTTTTTGTTTAGCTGTTCAGGACTATTTCCTCCACCCATCCTAACTGGCCCAGTAAAAGCCTCCCTAAGGTAAGCATTTCCTCTATTGGAAAATAAGACTGATGAGTAAATGATGAATTTTAAGACACAACTAAACCCCTACTTGGTTAGACAAATTATCTCAGTTCAGACAAGTGGGCTCGTTTACTATAATCCAAAGTTTAAAATACATTTTTTACTACTACTAAGATAGCTCTGTAAATATACCAAAAATGCCTGCTAATAAAGATTATTGTATCTGAAAATTATTGCTATAATAACTAGAACTCTCAATAAAATTTCCAAGAAACTTGATGCTTTTTTCTCCCAGGAGAGAAATTATACTTGTGTATAAAAACTTTTTGATGTTGTAAAAATACTCTAAGAGGATTCTGGAAGGTACTTCTAGTGGGGCATGAAAGAACTGAATTATCAAAGGGAACCCCAGAAAAGTGGGGGGAATTCATATGAACTCGGAAAGACTTAATGAGCTCATCTCTGACCTTTCCTCTACCTAGAGTCTGCAAATCAGCTGAGAGCAGGAGTCATTTCAGGCTGAAACTTGGCCTTTGGTGGGCAGCCATAAAAGCGTAGGGGACCTTTGATCCAGGAAAAGATGAAGAGCTATTTCTGGCTATTGGAAGTGCTCAAGTAATGCATACCTCCCTCAGGCAAGCAACCCTGAACTCAAGGTTCCCTGGGCCCAGGTATGAGCTCAGACTACCAAGTGGCAAAGGAACTTTTATCAAAGCGTCAGCCACAGCATTTTTATTCCTCGTGTGACTGAGTTCTCAGATTGAGTTTGGACCATGAAATTGGACTGTGTTTCATCATCAAATAGATTAAATATGGTAATTTGGGGATGAAACCCATTCCTTTTTTTTTTTTTCAGATATACTGTGGTTTTTGGTTTCATCTTGAAATCAGAAGACGTGATTGCTCATATTTAGATGTCAAAACCACCTGATTCCATCATCCTCATTTACAGAGTCAGGATGAGTCAAAATTTCAGATTCTAATAATGAATTATGAGCGCTTGACCCACCATTCAGTTCAGTTCAGTTCAGTCGCTCAGTCGTGTCTGATTCTGTGTGACCCCTTGAACTGCAGCATGGCAGGCCTCCCTATCCACCACCAACTCCCGGAGTCCACCCAAACCAATGTCCATCGAGTCGATGGTGCCATCCAACCATCTCATCCTCTGTCGTCCCCTTTTCCTCCTGCCTTCAATCTTTCCCAGCATCAGAGTCTTTTCCAATGAGTCAGCTCTTCGCTTGAGGTGGCCAAAGTATTGGAGTTTCAGCTTCAACATCAGTCCTTCCAATGAATATTCAGGACTGATTTCCTTTAGGATGGACTGGTTGTATCTCCTTGCAGTCCAAGGGACTCTCAAGAGTCTTCTCCAACACCACAGTTCAAAAACATCAATTCTTTGGCACTCAGCTTTCTTTATAGTCCAACTCTCACATCCATACATGACTACTGGAAAAAAGCATAGCCTTGACTAGACCCACCCATACCCATTTTATATATACATATAAATATAAAATACATATAAATAATATATAAAACAATATATAATATATATATCATGCAATGTAGTAACTCACATTCAAATGATAAATAAATTTAACAATAAGCTAAATTAAAAGAGGGAATTTTGTTGAAAAAAATCAGTACTTCTGTGCTTGGTCAAGAACCCAATAAAGATAGTTATAAAATTAAGATCAGAAGTCAACAGACTCAAAAATGCAAAACATATTTTTGCATGAAAACGATGAGAAAAGAAGGCTTTGTTTGCCTTGTGAAGAATATCTGTCAGTGCATTAGGCTTGAGGGACACTATTTGGGATCAGTTTTTCCACTGCATGAACAAGGAAGCTTAGAGAGTGTGTGAATTCATGGTTTCTGTTGATTTAAGTGATTTGTGTTTAATTTATTCATCAGTGAGTACTGAATAAATACATATGAAACAAAAATTTTTAAATATGTGTGCATAATATATAAAAATGTTGATAACTCATCCTAACATTCATAGCCTCAAAAGCTAGAATGTATCACTCAGAATTCAAAGATTTCTACTAGAAAATACAAAAGAGTACTTGTGAACTGACTTGACCTATTTCAGGAGTTGTAGCACAAACCACCCTCTTTTTAAAAAAAATAACATTGAAGTAGAGATGACTTAACAATACTATATTCATTTCAGGTATACAGTAAAGAGACTCAGTTATACACACATGTAATATATACATATATATTAGATTATTTTCCACTATAGGTTATTACAGAATGTTGAATATAGTTCCCTGTGCTATAGAGTAAACCTTTGGTGTGTATCTGTTTTCTGTAGTTTGTATCTGTTAAACCCATACCCCTAGTTTATCCTTTCTGCCTTCCCTTTTCCCTTTGGTAGCTTTGTTTTCTATGTCTGTGAGTCTGTTTCTGTTTTGTATATAGATTTGTTTGTAGTAGTTTTTCAGATTCCATAAATAAGTGATATCATATAATATTTGTCTTCCTCTGTCTGACTTAAGCACAATCATCTCTAAGCCCATTTGTTGCTGCAAATGGCATTGTTTCATTCTATGTTATGGCTGCGGCTCAGACTACTCTTAATAACTAACCATATTTGTTCTTAAACTAAGTCTCTCTGATATGTTTTTCCTACACATTTATTGGCACAATCCTATTTGCTATTTTTTTTTTTTTTTTAGCTACAAAAGTGTTCGCTAATCTTTATAAGGATTTGATTTAGGTCATACCTGAATGGTCTAGTGGTTTTCCCTACTTTCTTCAATTTAAGTCTGAATTTGGTAATAAGGAGTTCATGATCTGAGCCACAGTCAGCTCCCAGTCTTGTTTTTGTTGACTGTATAGAGCTTCTTCATCTTTGGCTGCATAGAATATAATCAATCTGATTTCGATGTTGACCATCTGGGGATGTCCACGTGTAGAGTCTTCTCTTGTGTTGTTGGAAGAGGGTGTTTGCTATGACCAGCGCATTTTCTTGGCAAAACTCTATTAGTCTTTGCCCTGCTTCATTCTGCATTCCAAGGCCAAATTTGCCTGTTACTCCAGGTGTTTCTTGACTTCCTACTTTTGCATTCCAAACCCCTATAATGAAAAGGACATCTTTTTTGGGTGTTAGTTCTAAAAGGTCTTGTAGGTCTTCATAGAACCGTTCAACTTCAGCTTCTTCAGCATTACTGGTTGGGGCATAGGCTTGGATTACTGTGATATTGAATGGTTTGCCTTGGAGATGAACAGAGATCATTCTGTCATTTTTGAGATTGCATCCAAGTACTGCATTTCAGACTCTTTTGTTGACCATGATGGCTACTCCATTTCTTCTGAGGGATTCCTGCCCGCAGTAGTAGATATAATGGTCATCTGAGTTAAATTCACCCATTCCAGTCCATTTTAGTTCGCTGATTCCTAGAATGTCAACATTCACCCTTGCCATCTCTTGTTTGACCACTTCCAATTTGCCTTGATTCATGGAGCTGACATTCCAGGTTCCTATGCAATATTGCTCTTTACAGCATCGAATCTTGCTTCTATCACCAGTCCCATCCACAGCTGGGTATTGTTTTTGCTTTGGCTCCATCCCTTCATGCTTTCTGGAGTTATTTCTCCTCTGATCTCCAGTAGCATATTGGGCACCTAATGACCTGGGGAGTTCCTCTTTTGGTATCCTATCATACTGCCATTTCACACTGTTCATGAGGTTCTCAAGGCAAGAATACTGAAGTGGCTTGCCATTCCCTTCTCCAGTGGACCACGTTCTGTCAGATCTCTCCACCATGACCTGCCCGTCTTGGGTTGCCCCACAGGCATGGCTTAGTTTCATTGAGTTAGACAAGGCTGTGGTCCTATTATGATTAGATTGGCTAGTTTATTGTGAGTATGGTTTCAGTGTGTCTCCCCTCTGATGCCCTCTTGCAACACCTACCATCTTACTTGGGTTTCTCTTACCTTAGATGGGGAAACAGTGGAAACAATGTCAGACTTTATTTTTTGGGGCTCCAGAATCACTGCAGATGGTGACTGCAGCCATGAAATTAAAAGATGCTTATTCCTTGGAAGAAAATGACCAACCTAGATAGCATATTCAAAAGCAGAGATATTACTTTGCCGACTAAGGTCCAGCTAGTCAAGGCTATGGTTTTTCCTGTGGTCATGTATGGATGTGAGAGTTGGACTGTGAAGAAAGCTGAGCGCCGAAGAATTGATGCTTTTGAACTGTGGTGTTGGAGAAGACTCTTGAGAGTCCCTTGGACTGCAAGGAGATCCAACCAGTCCATCCTAAAGGAGATCAGCCCTGGGATTTCTTTGGAAGAAATGATGCTAAAGCTGAAACTCCAGTACTTTGGCCACCTCACAAGAAGAGTTGACTCATTGGAAAAAACTCTGATTCTGGGAGGGATTGGGGGCAGGAGGAGAAGGAGATGATGGAGGATGAGATGGCTGGATGGCATCACGGACTCGATGGACGTGAGTCTGAGTGAACTCCAGGAGATGGTGATGAACAGGGAGGCCTGGCATGCTGGGATTCACGGGGTTGCAAAGAGTTGGACATGACTGAGTGACTGAACTGAACTTAACTGAATCTTTATAGGAATGTTCCTAGAGTTCTTCACCCTCTAAAAGTATTGATACAAGGAGAAATCAGATGCTATAACTAAGAAATGTGACAGATAGCTGGACTTTAAATTCCAGAGTCTACCAATGACACTTTCAAGATTAATGCTCCTGTGTGTGCATGCTAAGTCCCTTCAGTCATGCCCAACTCTTTGTGAACCCATGGACCATATTCCGCCAGGCTCCTCTGTCCATGGGGTTCTCTAGGCAAGAATACCAGAGTGGGTTGCCATGCCCTTCCCTAGGGTATCTTTCTGACCCAAGGATTGAGCCTGCCTCTCTTATGTCTCCCACATTGTCAAGTGGGTTCTTTACCACTAGTGTCACCTGGGAAGCCCCAATTAATGCTTTTACACCTCATTATTCCAATCTCCACCTCCTCTTCTTGAGAATGGGAACAGAGGGGTGTGAAGAAAAATATAGACTCTACTTAGGATATTCTTTCTTTCACAATTAGCCAATTGTAGATAATGAGAATTTTTAACCATATTATCAATAAACACAAAGAATTTGGTTGTGATTAGATCAAATACCAGTCTATCCATGTGACTCCGTGCTGCTGTGCAACTTTTTTCTCATCCCTTGATCTCTTCACTTGTAATGTTATTATGTAAGCTTCTGTTTAATTTAGTCAGTCTAAAGCAAAGCCAACAAAAAGTGAACTGCAACAACACTTTCTACTTACCTATTATTTTATAGTTCATAAAGCATTTGGAGAATGTTTACACATTTGTTCTCACCATAAGTTTGCAAAGTGGGTAAGATGAATTTTACAGATTAGAAAAATCAGAGAGGTGAGTGATTTGTCCAAGGTCACAATGCTCAAACTGCGGGAAGAGTGTACATGGGGCCCAGCATGGTGATGGAGGAAGTCACTACATAAACACGTGCATCTTCTTGGGCATTAAACTTACTCAATTATGGTTTGTTCCTCTCCCACTTCCTCCCTCCATCTTTCCTTTCTTCTTTTCCTTCATTCTTTCCATCCTTCCTTTCTCTCAAAAACTATTAACGAAGACTTACAGTGTCCCAGATACTTCTGCAAATATTGAAGGCATGATGAAGAATAGGAAAAAATAAAAAAAACCAACCAAACAAAACAGACTAGCCTAGGGTATACTGTGGAATCAAGCAGAGCTCTCAATCACAAAACAAAAGTTTATTCCTTGTTCATGAACGTCTGATGAGGTTGGAGGGCCTCCTCCCTGTGACCAAGAAATCAGGAAAAAGTAGCATTCAGACAGTCATGATGGCAGGGGAAGATGGGGATAGAGGAGGCATCCTAACTCTTAACTATTTAATCCAGGAATGTCACCGGTCGCTACTGCTCACAGTCCACTGGTCAGACTAGTCCTCTGTCCCTCACCTAATTGAAAGGGAGGCTGGTGGGCACACTCTGTGCCACAGTCCTGTCCTCCTCGAGCTTTCAGTCTGTGAGAGGGGGAGATGCAGATAATTAACAGGCGAGCAAATAAATAACTGCAAACTGCCAAACAGTGATCTGGTACAAAAAAAGAAAATAAACCTTAACAGATAATAATCGAGTCCAGATAAAAACTGGGAGGTCAAGAATGTCTTCTTTGGGACTGCAGCCTTGTGAGAGGGGATTAGCGGAAATGTGCGTAGACTCCTGACCCATAGAAACTGTGATATTACACATCTGACTTGTTTTAAGCCACTAAGTTACACATCAACATAAAATTACATTTTCTTATAATCTATTAACAGCCATTTTACATCATATTTTCTTTTATCATGGATTCTTTCATTTGATTTCCTCTGTAGTATTTGTGCTAAAAGTTGACTACATAATAAAGAAAAAATTTTAAAGTATGTAAATATCCTTTCTTTATATATGCTTTAAAATATTCTTTATTATATACTCAAATTGTAACAAAAATATTAAAGAGGAAGTGAAATGAAAGAATTCATGATTTAAAAAAAAAACTCATGTAGAGAGTGCAATGAAATGAGAGAGGAGAATGGAAACATACACATTATTATATCCAAAATAGATAGCCAGTGGAAAATTGCTATATGATGCAGGGAGCTCAACCCAGTACTCTGTGACAACCTGGAGGGGTGGGATGGGTAGGAGGTGGGAGGAAGGTTTAAGAGGGAGGAGACATATGTATACCTATGGCTGATTCATGCTGGTGTGTGGCAGAGACCAGCACAATATTGTAAAGCAACTATCCTCCAGTTTAAGAAAATTTTTTAAAAATATGTAAAGTACAGAAAGTAAACATTCAAATAACTCCCAATTTAAGAGATAGTCTTCACGAACCCCTAGAGAGCCCCTAGATGCATCTTGACAACCTTCTCATCTGCCAAGACTAAATAATGTCTGGGACTTTTTGTCCATCACTCCTTTGCTTGTCTTTGTAGATTTCCCACACGCGTGTGCTTCCCTTTAACAAGGTGCCATTGTGTTTTGCATCCCTTTGCTCTTGTATGGATGAAGCATACTGAAAGTGCTCTGAAAATGGCTTTCCAAGTTCTACATTAGGTTTTGAGCAAGAATATCACGGTGACATGTGTCATCTTACTCCGTTATTTTTTTCCGTTGCTGGAGAGTATTTTTCTCATGCGTCAATGGACATTTGGGTTATTTGTTTCCAGGTTTTACTTTTCTATCATTATAAACTTTGCCAGAATGTACCTTCTTGTCCATGCCTGCAAGTAGAAGAACTAGATCATAAGTTTTGCACATTTCCAACTTTCCAAGAAAATGTCAAATTATTTCCTGAAGTGATTGTATCAAATTACACTCCAGCCATTTGTATGTGAGGTCGACAGCTATTCTGCTTTCTTGCTGAAATTTGTTACTATTAAATGTCTAATTCTTGCCAATCAAGTGGGTGTGAAATGCTAACCCTTTGTTATCGATTTATTTATTTTTGGCAGTGCTGGGTCTTCATTACTGCATGAGGGCTTTCTCTAGTTGCGGAGAGTAAGCTTCTCATTGCGGTGGTTATTCTTGTTGCAGGGGCTTCCCTGATAGATCAGTTGGTAAAGAATCCACCTGCAATGCAGGAGACCCCGGTTCGATTCCTGGGTTGGGAAGGTCCGCTGGAGAAGGACTAGGCTACCTACTTCAGTATTCTTGGGCTTCCCTTGTGGCTCAGCTGGTAAAGAATCCGCCTGCAATGAAGGAGACCTGGGTGTGATCCCTGGATTGGGAAGATGCCCTGGAGAAGGGAAAGGCTACCCACTCCAGTATTCTGGCCTGGAGAATTCCATGGACTGGATAGTCCATGGAGTCGCAAAGATTTGGACACAACTGAGCGACTTTCACTTTTCCTCTTGTTGCGGATCACTGGCTCTGAGGAGCACAGGGCTCAGTAGTGTGGTACACAGACTGAGCTGGCCCACAGCAGGTGGCATCTCTCCAGACCAGGAATCAAACCCAGGTCTCCTGCATTGGCTGGCAGATTCTTAAATACTAGACCACCAGGGAAGTCCTAACCCTTTGGCTTTATTTGACATTTTTATGATACATAATGCTTTTGAGAGTTGGACTATAAAGAAAGATGAGTGCTTAAGAATTGATGCTTTTGAACTGTGGTGTTGGAGAAGACTCTTGAGAGTCCCTTGGACTGCAAGGAGACCCAACCAGTCCATCCTAAAGGAGATCAGTCCTGGGTGTTCATTGGTAGAACTGATGTTGAAGCTGAAACTCCAATACTTTGGCCACCTGATGCGAAGACCTCATTGGAAAAGACCCTGATGCTGGGAAAGATTGAGGGCAGGAGGAGAAGGGGATGACAGAGGATGTGATGGTTGGATGGCATCACCGACTCAATGGACATGGGTTTGGGTGGACTTCAGGAGTTGGTGATGGACAGGGAGGCCTGGCGTGCTGCAGTTCATGGGGTCACAAAGAGTCGAACACAACTGAGTTACTGAACTGAACTGAATGCTACTGAGCATCTTTTCAGGTGCTTCTGGGCCGTTTGGATTTCCTCTACTGTGAGGGCCCCCTCAGTGACTGACTGAATCACTCAGGGTTCCAGAAAGAAGCAAATGGCACAGCCGTCCTGGGCAATTCAAGGAAAATTTAACGAAAGTCTGATTTACAAATATGTCGGCAGGACCCCAAAGCAGGTGACAGGGCTGGTACTAGTTACTCTATTAGGCCTGAAGGTGGGAAGGGAAGAATCGATCAGAGATAGGAAGGTGACCTTCTGTGGGGGGTGCGGGGCTCTGGTGGCCCAGGTGGAAAGAGGCGTGTGTGTGTGTGTGTGTGTGTGTGTGTGTGTGTGGTCGGAGATAATCCCGCTGATCTGAATCTCTTCCTTCCTCTCATCTCCTGCCAGGGCTGACATGTTTGAGCCCCGCAGTGAGAATGGGAGGCAGGGAGCCTATTGCCATAGTCACACAGGCCCAGGGCAGGGATAAGAATGTAGAGAAGGGCCCGAGAGGGGCAGCGTGGAGACTCCAGTCAATATGCCATTTCCCTACCGAACTCGTTGAGCTTGTCTCTGTGATTTGTAGGTGTTTCACATATGCAGACGATTCTTTAGCCTCTGCTTGGCTTATTGTGTGAGAATCTCACTGCTTTACAAATATCCATTTCACATTTTGTGTGAAGTTTCTCTTTGCACTGAGTCAAAAATTCACCTTCCTGAATCCTCTCATGACCTCTTTATTTCCTCAGAGCCCTTCCTCCCTTTTTTGGCACCCATATCAAATCAATGGTCCCCATGGAGTTCAGAGCTCACTAACCACTACTGCCCACCCCTGTGTCACAAGAATTGCTATCAAGTCAGGACACATCCATCCTATTCATACACAAATGACTTGTAAACCTAAATTCGCACTGTATAATTTTACCTGCTCCATTTTATCTCGTTTGAGTCAAATCTTAGGCATGCCCTCCTATTCAAAACTGTGTGAATTTAATTCTTTCCATAAACACAGTTCTCTGCTTTCCTGGCCTTGAGTCACCTACAATCTTTATTAAAGTGGATATGGATTAAAGTCGCATTCAAGCTTGGCTTAAAATGTGATATTGTACAGATTTCTTATCTTTTCCAAGATTCATCTTCTCATTAATATAAAAGCATTTATAGCTGTCTTGTAGTGCTGCTGCTGCTGCTGCTGCTAAGTCGCTTCAGTCGTGTCTGACTCTGGGCGGCCCCATAGACAGCAGCCCACCAGGCTCCACCGTCCCTGGGATTCTCCAGGCAAGAACACTGGAATGGGTTGCCATTTCCTTCTCCAATGCATGAAAGTGAAAAGTGAAAGTGAAGTCACAGTCGTGTCCAACTCTCAGCGACCCCATGGACTGCAGCCCACCAGGCTCCTCCATCCATGGGATTCTCCAGGCAAGAGTACTGGAGTGGGGTGCCAATGCCTTCTCCCTTGTAGGGCTATCGTTCATTAATTTCAAAAGATTTAAGCTTGGAGAGAATTAATTGAGATAACGTGTGAAAACAGCCTAACAGTAGAAACTCTGTAGTGTCACAGAGGCAGCGTCTAAGCCATCTGATATGCTTTTCTGCTGTGTCTTACGAACGTGAGACATTTACTCCTTAGCCCTCATCTGCCTAAAGTGATACCAAGATTTGTTATTGTTTAAAGGCAGAGAGGAAAGCCAGTCAAATGAAGATTCTGCGGCCAGACAGTCATTTTACCAGTCATTTTGCCTTGAGGAAACGATTTGTTCTCCACATTCCTTTTTCTCGTTCTGTAGGAAGACTCAGTCCACAGCCTTCTCCTGTAGTATAGGAGAGAGACCTTGTGCACCAACGGACTTAACTGGAATTAGAGGAGAGATGTGACCCAAGAAAAGTACAAAAAGCCTGCCTGCTTTCCAGCCCTAGCGTTTAGGAGGAGACGTGACGAACAGCACAGTAGTTCAGACGCATGGTGCTTGGGTTTCCTCTCAGAGTTCTGGCCCAGAGGGAAGAAGTTGGTTTAAAGAGAACGTGCTCAGTTGTGACAGACTCTCTGTGGCCCCAGCTCCTTAACCCATTACATTTTCCAGGCAAGAATACTGGAGTGGGTGCCAGTTCCTACTTCACGGGCTCTTCCTGATCCAGGGATCGAGCCCGCATCTCTTACATCTCCTGCATTGGCAGGTGGGTTCTTTACCTCTAGCGCCACCTGGGAAGCCCAGACGGCACAGGGTCTCACCTTTCTTCTCATCTGGATGCTGAGAGGAGGGAGGTTAAAGTGAGTGTTGCCAACCCCAACGTGGATCAGAGTTGCAGAAATGCAGCTTTGTGTGTTTAGGCAAATGAAGGCATTTATACTCAGCATCTCCTCCTTGTCCCTTCTTCTGGATGGGCCTGGACATGACCCAGACGTTATGCTGAAAGTCTGGCTGTGGAGTTCCTCCTTGGGGGTTGCCAGAGCTGAGGCCCACATAGTGGCTGCCATTCAGGCTCCAGAACAGACCACCCAGGCTGGGAGTGAATGGGTGGCCAGATGGCCCTGAGCTGATCAGAAGTCACTTCAGCTTCATACTTAAACTCCCAATATCAGTCCAGAGAAGACAGAAGTCACCTCTCCTGAGAAATCAATACTATTCTGTTGCCATGGCAGTGCGAAAGCTCTCCACACCTACATTCAGAGTTTAAGGAGAGAAGGGGGAGGGACTGTTTCAAAGTGGAAGAGCATTTCCTTGAAAAGAATCCGCTGATACGAACACGCAGGCTAGGTTCAAACAGGATGGTCCCTCCACTCACCACGGCATGGAAGCTCATAAGAGAACAGCTACAAATAAGAGAAACATTTTATCTTTGTACAATCATGGTGTAGTTTTATTTTTTCTTTTATCCCTATACAGTAGATATTTAGTAAATGTTAATTTCCACATTTCTGTCTTTCTTCATGAGCAAACCAGAAAAAAAATGTTGAACAGACCTGGCCTAAATGCAAAATGGTAGATTTTTTCTTAAGTGTGGATGACATGTTCACCCTTAATATTTTTCACTTTTACCTTTTATTTTCAATTTGCTTCTCCTTTATCTTGTTACCTTATTTAGGCAGGAAACACAACACAATGTGGCTTAACCATCAGAAACAAAAATTTAATTTTTGGATTCTAGGGATTTATTTCAGATACAGTTGGATCTAGATGTATAGCATAAACATGCTCGATATTTACTAATTCTGTCTTTTAGCTTTACTTTAGTTCTAGGAGCCTTGGGCCCAGACTGACTGTCTCCACATGGTGACCTCTAGCAGTTCTAGGTCAATCATATTCTATCAGCTTGAAGGCCAGTAGAAAAAATATGTTTTTATGCCAACAACTAAGAAACTGTCCTAGAAATGAGTTTTGTTGCATGTCTGGGGTCACTTGCCCACCCCTGACATGCTCGCTCTGGTTAGTGGAATGGCAGGCGTTTGCTTGGCCAAGTCTGGGTCAAGGGTCCACCCCTGGAGGCAAAGGGTCAAGGCAGCTTCATCTGAACTGCATGGATTAGAGATGAGAGAGGACGGTTTCTGAAGGAAGATCAGTGTGCTGTTATGAGTAGAGGGGACTGGATGGAGACCAGGGAGACCTTACGAATGTCCACCATCCAGTTTCAACACCATTCTTCAGTCCATATCTCACTGTCTGTGATTTTGAAAGGTTTTCCACAGAAAGTTTCCCTTTAAACGTTTCCAAAAGAAGGTCCTCATGGACCTTTCCCTCAGAAAGTTTTCCCCAGAAGGTTCTCCTCAGAAGATTCCTTCAAGGTTGTTTCTTTCTTTTTTTTTTTTTCCAGAAGGTTTCCTATAGAAGGTTCCCCTACATGTTTCCCTCAGAAGGTTCTCCTTAGAAATTCCTCTTGGAAGCTTCCCCTCCGAAGATTTCTTCAGAAATTTCCCTTAGTAGTTTCCATCAGAAGTTCCCCTAAGATGTTTCCCTTGAAAGGTTCCCTACAGAAGTTTTCCCTTAGAAGATTCCCTTAGAAGGGTTACCCTTGGAGAGTTCCTCTAGGAATATTCCTCTCAGAAGGTTTCCTACAGAAGGACTTCCTTGAAAGTTTCCCCTCAGTGGTTGTACGATTTTATCTGGCACTTCTTTACATAGCTTACAGTATAACATCAGGTCTGAAGCCCTGAGCTTCTCATATTCTAGACTGTAGGAAGGTCGCCCTCCTCCTTGACTAAACATTCCATGGTAGAAGTGGTAAAGCAGAGCACTGAGGTCCCAGGGAGCACCCCTTAGTCATCCAGGCCAGAAGAATGAACCATAGGCTGCCAACAGCAGATACCACAATCAGATCCTCCTTACCTCGTGCTTTCTGGGCTCTTCATCGAGGGCTGACCTCCCCAGTATACGTACTTGCTGCTGCTGCTACTAAATCGCTTCAGTCGTGTCCGACTCTGTGCGACCCCATAGACGGTGGCCCACCAGGGTTCCCCGTCCCTGGGATTCTCCAGGCAAGAACACTGGAGTGGGTTGCCATTTCCTTATTTCACCTTTTTTAGATGAAAAACATTCTTGACTAAAGAGAAAGCCTAGTATTGAACGAATAAAGAAATATCAGCATGAAAGAAGCAAATTATGTGTTGAATCCATCTGCCCTCCCCGCTTTATTGACACCATCATGTCTCCCTGAGCAGTGGAGGCAGTCATTGGCTGGGCTGCCAAGAACATTTCTAAAAGACATCTTTGTAAAATGTTTTTTACCCCATTAAAAAAACCCAGCCCCCTTTTGGACTGAGGGTTCCTGTGTTTATTCATAGGATTTAATGGAGGCCTGTGGAATGAGTACTGAGTGCATCAGAAATGATGAGGCCTGAGAACAAGACACTGCAACCTGACCCCAGTCAGCACATCCCTGTAAGACTCAGTGCCCTCATTATCAAACACGCAAGTGGACTGGAAGATCTTGTAGGTCCCTCAGCAATAAAATTCCGTATTTCTGAGACTCTGGCACTCCTACCTTGTAGCTCTTCTGAGCAATCACTGTGAATCTGCCCTGGTGTCTGGACCGCCTCTTATTATTCTCCTCGGCTTGTCGCATCACAGCCTCACCTTCTAAGAGGCGCGAAAGAGAAGGCAGTCATGATGGCAGTGTCTGCTGGGCCCTGGCCTTGTGCTGCTGCAGCACGGCGTTACCCACTTTTCCAATTTCACAGACACCGCAATCAGACCCCAGTGGGCTGAGGCAAGAACAAGACCTTCTGCAATCATGGCTGAGCACAGATCGAGAATAAGAACACTGTGCAAATCACCAAAATGTCCAAGAATCCCCTCTTCGGGCTAACACGGGTGTCGGTTGCTTCTCTGTCATTCACAGCTTTAGCCTTGCTCCACGCTTCCCACCTCCAAGATTGAACCTGTGAAAATACCCAATCAGAGAATCAACCCCACTTCCTGACCCTAGCCTTTCTAGAGCGAACTCCTGTTTCTTTGAAGCTTAAAACCATCTAACACAAGCCTCAATCCTAAAGAGATCATCTCTAAATGCCCCCCACCCCCAGCTCCCCATGGTGTCTGTATATAAGCCCAACTTTGACTATAGATGTGCTCTGAGTGGTCTTTGCTTGGTGGGTTTGACAGGGGTTTCCAGCTTCCTTACATCATTTTCCACATTTGTCACTGAGTTTGGTATCACAGCCTCCTTTCTTTGGAAGCATATATTCAGAATGCCAGCGCAGGTGTTTGACAGTGTTCCGTTTTCTTTCCCTTTATTCAGGAACTACACAGTGACTGGTCACTTTGTCACCAGGCCTTAGGTTCCCTCCACATAATTAACTGGTTTTTTTTACTTGAACTGCTGCTGCTGCTGCTAAGTCGCTTCATTCGTGTCCGACTCTGTGCAACCCCATAGATGGCAGCCCACCAGGCTCCACCGTCCCTGGGATTCTCCAGGCAAGAACACTGGAGTGGGCTGCCACTTCCTTCTCCAATGCATGAAAGTGAAAAGTGCAAGTGAAGTCGCTCAGTCATGTCTGACTCTTAGTGACCCCATGGACTGAAGCCTACCAGGCTTCTCCCTCCATGGGACTTTCCAGGCAAGAGTACTGGAGTGGGGTGCCATTGCCTTACTTGAACAGTATCACTCAAAAGTGGTATCTCTCCTTAGTTTTGTCATCTTTCACCTCTAGCCTCGACATAAGGACATATGAGGTGTATTAATGCACGCCAGTGCTCAGATTTCACCCTCAGAATTTCTGGTTTAAGTGGCCTTGGTCATCACTATTATTTTTACACTTGCCAAATGATTCTGACATGCAGATGTTGTGGCCGATCACTATTCTAAGAAAGGAAATTGTCACTATGATGTCATATCCCTCATAAGTTAATGATGTCATATCCCTCATAAGTTAATGATGTCATATCCCTCATAAGTCAATGATGTCAGGTACCATATCGCTTCTCTTTCTCTCATGTTTTCAGCCTCCCATCCTGAGCCAAGACTCTCCACATCCAGATGCAGATCTCTAATCCCTAAGGCAGCTTGTCCCTCTGCCTCCCCACTGGCTACTTTGGGGTTGGGAGCTTTTCCCTCAAATACCCATATTGGGACTTTGACTCGAATTCAAAGTTCCTCCTTTGGTCCCACAGATGGGACTAAAGACCTGTCTTTTTGAAAGGTTTCCATTTCTTGAATTTTAGGCCAGTGCTAGGATTCTTGATCTCTAGAGTAAACTCACTACTCTAGTTTTAATGTGTTCATCCCTCCTCCCCATCTTTAAAATTCACAATTGTTTGGGTCCCTGTATTAAGGACTTTCTGGAACAGCAGCTCAAGAATGCTGAAATGTGGGAACCCACCTCTTGATTGCTCAGCTCAACCCCAGAGCCGCCTGGGCTTCCTGCAGCCCACTGCCTCCCAGGGATTCACATGGTGGTAAAGTGCAGAGGAAGGTTCACCTTAGGTTCCAGTTTATTGGGGACAGCCTAGTTTATGCCTACTTCCCAGCAGGATTATTAAACACCTCCTTCCATGATCCAGAGTGTCTTGGTTTGGATGACAGTTTCCCCCTCACTGCAGGGCCAGGAAATTGCAGCCTCGATTCAACAGTGACACAGTGAGTTTCCCAGCAGTTGTTCCCTAGCCCAGCTCCCCCATCACCAGGATATTTTGTCTCTTGCATGTATTGTTAAAAAAAAAAAAAAGAAAGAAAGAAAAGAAGCTCTGTCTCCTTTTTCAACATGACTCATGATTACCTGCCTAGATTTTTAGCTTGTTTAGGGCAAAATGATGTTTTCTGCTTTTGTGTGTGTCTACTCTGGCAAGCAGTGCAGTGCAACACCTACAACCAATGACTAAAGAATACGTGCACCCCAAGGGCAGTTTCTCAAAATTCAGTAACTGCAGCATTCCAGCTGTCTTCTGTGGTGAGAAACCTCTCCTGATCTCCTCTTCCGCTGTTACTCTACATCTCTGCTTCCTCTTCTACTCTTACTCGACTCTCCACGTTAGAGTTCAGCATCATTTTCAGCAAGTCTCACTTCTTCTCATAGCTCAAGTTGGTTAGTACTTATTTCAGCCTGCAAATTTTTTTTTTCCAGATTTTCTTTCACACTGGCCCTCTTTGACCTTCAGCTTTTAACTTAATTAACTAAGTCTAACCAATGTGGGACATTGGATGATCAAGTTTTAGCTCACTTCTTTTCCACACATTATTATATATTTTTAGATTTTTATTATGATTTTTTAACTTTAATGAGTAGCCTGTTATATGCGTTCACATTTGTACTGTGTGATGAATCCTTTGTGCTGCCCTGCTACAGTGGCTGGCTTATGTCAGACAAAATAGTTTGTTATTAATGTAACTTTTTTTTGCTTCTCTGTGAGTTGCTGGGGTGATTCATTGCTGGATAAAGTGCTACATTGGCAGAGTTTTCTTTCATTTTATGGCAGGTTCTTCCTCCATGTTTGCTTCGGATGGCCTACGACATATTCATAACATATGAATATTTGGCTACATTCCTTTCTGCCTCAAACATTGTCACCCAACATGACAGAATGACAGAACTTGCCTGGGATACTAAAAGCAGAGAAGCAATATTAGCATTAAGAGATAATATTATTATTTACTCAGCATCATCATTTGAAGATGCATGTGGTTAACACAGTAATCTCAAGGGTTTAAAGGCACAATGACAGAATATGTAATGTTTGTTAACAGACAAAGATAAATGATAATTTAGTGGTTGGAATGCGGGGTAGAACACAATCAATTTGAATTAGATGCACATTACCAAATTGAATACCTTTTATTTCTGCATAATGTTGGATCATGAATCAGATTTTTATTTATAACACTAGGCTATAGAAGTGATTGAAATTTTGAGTTGTTCTAAAATTACTATTAACAGAAGTACAACAGGTTTTCATATTTGAAAGAAAACTAGGTTACTTAAAGGTAATTATTTAATCATAGTTTTCAGAAATGTAGGCAGTCAATGAATGTATTTTCATCTGGGGATCATGTTTTACAATGTCAGAGGGAGAGGCGCCCTACATCATACTGGAACTATGACAATTCACTTTGTATATATGGATAAAGGAAGCTGAAATGGGCTGAACACTGCCTAGCCAAAAGGAAAGCATATCAGAATTCACATGATTGTAGAAGACAGTTGGTATTAGCTAGGTCTAACTTGGAAAGAGAAGATTTTGAAATATTCAGTGATAATGATATTTGGCATAAGCCAGAAAGCAATAAAACTTTCCTCAGGCTACCTAGGAGGAACGTTGCTGGTGGGGACTTGAGGATTTGAGGGCTATTCATGAACATGTTTAGCAGGTGAGTATTGTATCAGATGTGAACCATCAGTTTAGAAAGAAGACTGGCCCATGGAGCTGATGTATCTGATCTCCAGGGGAGCTGAGGACCTTGAATTAAGTATGTTTTTATAAACTAAATATTTTAAGATTTTTATGGAAAGTAATATTTATGTCCTTGTGACATATTTTTCTCTACTATTTTCACTTGATATATTCTATCGTACTGGTATCTGAGAATACCTATTAATACTGAAATATTATTTAAAGCAAGTGTATATGGAACATCAAACAATTACGGACCATCACTATCCTCTCTCTGTTATAATTATTGAAAGCATTTGCACATGATGAATTTCAAAGTGCAGTTCAAAGGGAGTGAAATGACTTCAAGGAATATGTTTTTAAAGGACTATCTACAGAGACTGAAAAAAAAATTAAGTGTATCCATTAAAGAAACCCCGCCCTTACACAAAAAAAGGGATTTATATCATTGCAAAGGCTATAAATAGTATTGCTTACTAAAGGATCTTCTTCTTTAAAATTTCTTTTATTAAAAGAAATACATGAACCATAAAATAGGTTGGGACATTATAAAAACATTTAAACTCATATTATAAATTTTTTTCTTATTATTTGACTACTAACTTTTAATTTTAACCATTTGGTTAATTTTAATAATATGAAATTCCAATAAGGTAAAATGTAGTTTTAATAATAAGCATTTCTATTTTAGCAACTTCTATACTTTCTGTCAAATTAATTTTATTAAACAATTTCCTGACTAGTTTAATAAATACCTTGTTTAATGATCTCAAAATTCACTGTGTTATTGTTTTAGCAGTTCTTTAGTGTCCAGGAAATTGTTCCTATTCATCCAATTTTTGGAAGCAAAACTTCCAATATATACTTTGCCTGATGCTGCTGCTGCTAAGTCACTTCAGTTGTGTCTGACTCTGTGCGACCTCATAGACAGCAGTCCACCAGGTTCCCCTGTCCCTGGGATTTTTCAGGCAAGAACACTGGAGTGGGTTGCCATTTCTTTCTCCAATGCATGAAAGTGAAAAGTGAAAATGAAATTGTTCAGTCGTATCCAACTCTTAGCGACCCCATGGACTGCAGCCCACCAGACTCCTCCGTCCATGGGATTTTCCAGGCAAGAGTACTGGAGTGGGGTGCCATTGCCTTCTCCGACAGTTTGCCTGTGTTACAGCAATTTCTTAAGGATTTGTTGTGAAGTAACTAACATTTGATCTGGCCTATTGGTTATCATTTCTTCCACTAATCTTGTCTCATGACTGACCATTTATTCTTCCTTCCAATGTTCCACTCCTTCACTCAAAGAATTAAAGTTTTCTTTACATGAACTTTCTTATGTTCAGTGAATCTGAGATAGTTCTAATACTCCCCAGATTCAATTATATTCTATAAATATTCAGTCTTTCTTTCCTTCTCTCTCTGAAATTTCTTAATTATTATGTATTTGAAGTATTCAACCTTTCTCATCCACTTTATATTATAATCATACTTCTCCATCAGTAAGACTTTTTCAACTCTCTTTTACATACGTAGTATCTTTTCTTTATAAGATAGCATGCTTACATGTCATGGGGAAAGATAGAGCACAAAATGCTTTGCCAAATATGAAAAAAGAAATAAACAGGATGGTGGACACAAGGAAAGGAAAAAGATTTGAGCTTTTTGTTTTTTTTAATACCTACAACTACCCATTTTGGACACAAATGATTATTCTCATATAATAGGTATTTTTGAAAGACTCAGAAGGTAAAAGGGCTTGCTAAAGTCACTAAACTAATAAATGGCAGCCCAGAGAGATAAAATTTTCTAAAATATGGCCTCCCTTGTCTCCTTCTTCAGTGCATCATCTTTTTCTGTGGACAGATAGATTTCATATCTCCTGGTTGCCGATTCTTAAAAGCACATTGTAGCTCAATTACACTTAGCTCCAAAGGTCATATAATAGGCTGAAATTTGATTGCCTTTGAGGTAAGGTCAGATACCTTTCAAAGGACAAGCTGTATGCTGGCAGGATATCAAACAGTTATCATGTTTTGACCAGCTCTATGTGTAACCCTGAATTCCAAGATAATTCTGACAGAAAAAATTGAAACACGGTCCTGATAGAAGCCCCTCCATATGCCTGATTTTATGTGAGAATGGCATGGAAAGTCCTAGAGTTCACAACTTAAGATAACTGGTAGGGAATTTCGGGTGTTTTAGATATCAAGAAGCTACCAAAAAATCCTTGTGGCTCCTTTGAGACTGGCTTAGCACAAATTACTATCAGAAATTATTTAATGGTCTTCTTATATATGAATCTAAATCCCCAAACATTAATACATTTTGCCACATTAAAAGAACAAAATCTTCATGCTAAGAAAAATAATGTCAAAGGCAAATGACAAACTATTAAAACCAATGCATTTCATATAAAAGTAAAGTATTAAATCCTTAATATGCAAATAGTGTTAGTTGCTGAGTTGTGTCTGACTCTTTGCAACCCCATGGACTGTAGCCAGGCAGGCCCCTCTGTCCAAGCAGTTCTCCAGGCAAGAAAACTGGGGTGAAAAATACCACATCTACACAGATCAGAGTAAAAGACCAAAAAATTTCTTTAAAACACCTAAAGGGAAGCTAAAAAAGAGTCAGACATGACTCTTGACTAAACAACAGCAACAATATCAAAGCAGACTTTAAGAAAAGTCATTAGTAGAGACAAAGGGAGATACTTAATGATAATAAGATAGTTAATTCACCAAGAAGTTATAGCAGTCTCAGGTCTGGATGTACATGCAATGCCTGTATAAAAAATCACAAAATATATGGAGCAAAAATTAACAGTATTAAAGGAGAACCAAACCAATTCCTCATCACAGGTGGAATTTTCTAACATGTTTCTTTGAGTAAATAGTAAACTAAGCATATGAAAAATATTCTAAACTGACAAATGCATTCTTTTCAAAAGCCAGAGAGTTGAAACCATATGAGAACAGGAGAGACCGTGACTCAGCCACATGGAACTACTTGAGTCTCCTTTACATGCCAGATTTTCACATTTTCACTTTTCTTTCTCTATTACTTGAATGCCATACTCTTCTTCAACTGGTGAATTCTTGCTGATTTTTAAAGTGTCAGTTTAAATACAATTTCCCTTGTTATTTCCCTCGTCTGGGTTTTTACGGAATCTGGATTATATTATGGCACGTGTTGCTTTACAACAGAGGATTAATTTAGACCTCACCCATGCGATCTTTGAAGGAAGGCACTGTGGCTTGCAGGTAGATACACATAGCACAATTCTCGATATTTAGCAGATACTCTCCAAGTGTTTATTGAATCATTTGTTAGATCACAAATGTCTCCCATTTTACATCTATTTTGAAAGCAAACATCCCCTTCAAAAAATGTTTCATACGTAGCCTTGTTTAAAGTATTTTAGACTGTCAACATATACCAACAGCTACGTTTATAGAATTTTTAGAAATATTTAGAAACACGGAGGCACTGTAAGTCACTGAAGTATATGGGAAATCCCTGGGTATAAATTCCAAAGTTAAGGCCTGAAGACCAGTTTATATGGAAAGTGAAGGATGAATAATTAGAAAATCAGTTAACTGAAAGTTTCTATTATCAAGGGTTAATACTTAAGTGAGGCCTCCTCCTTTATGCCAAAAGCAATTAATTAGGATTGAAGGTGCTTGAGATCTGAAACAGTGATGTGAAATGTGCCATAGTTTGCCAACTGCCCTCTATGCAACTTGGTCTTTACAATTTCAACCCATGGAGAGAAGAATTCTCTTTTCTGGTCTACTCTTTCAGGAGGAGTATTCCAGGCCATTACTAGCTGCTGCTGCTGCTGCTGCTGCTGAGCTGCTTCAGTCGTGGCTGACTCTGTGTGACCCCATAGACGGCAGCACACCAGGCTCCCCCGTCCCTGGGATTCTCTAGGCAAGAACACAGGCAGCAAATGAGCTATTTCGCTCTGAGAAGATGATGGTAGTTCTGTCTTCATTGGGGATATTCAAGGGAAACAAAACAAATAAAACACCACCTTCATTTTTATACACTGCCTCATTTGTGATTATTAAGTGTTCTCTGCACTGTATCCCCAAGTTAGTACATTATCAGGTTGTAGTTTGTGTTCAATAAATATTTGACAGAATAAATGAGGAAATGGATTTCTCACTCTGAATTACTATTAATAATCTTGATTCTAAACCATGAAAATGGAAAGGTGTTTTCCAAACAAAACAAAACAAAACAAAAAAGTTATAATCTCTTTAAATGAAACATGAACTTTTGTTTCCAATTTTACTTTTAAATCCTTTCATTTTATTTAGTCTGAATTTGGAACATGACAAAGTTTCAAAGCCAAATCTTTACTCACCCCAAAGTGGCTGGCCTTTTTTAATCTGATGATTTGGTACAACTTTTCTTCTTTCAGACGTCTGAGTCTTTCCATAGCCTCTCCTTTCTCTAGAAGTTTCCTCAGCACAACTATTTCTTAATAGCCTGACACTTCTGTATCAATCATAGTCATAAATCTCCATTAAAATTTTATTCTTTTTTGTGAAGAGCTTGTCTTTCCTTCCTTGTCTATCATTAAAATTTTAAATATCCAAAGGAAGACTGGTTAATTTTTCAAAACTAAAAAAAATCTAAGAAGTAGAAAAAATGGACTTTAGTTTGGTTTATTTTCCTAAGACTTGTGACATTCAATTCCAATTACAAAATGAAAAGCTTTTTCACAACTTGTACTGTCCAGACACAAAGGTGTAATCTTTTAGTAAAATAAATAGAGAATTAATTTTCTTGATTGGCGTGTAAACATTAGTCTACATTTCTTTTTGTGCTGCAGGAGATATTCCAAGCTATTTGTCTTTTTAAGCTTTGCAAATGTAAAGTACATTAATGTAGGTTACCTTAGTCTATTACAAATTCACCTCACTATCTATTAACATATCTCAACTCTAACTCAATGACACTTCTACTTGTATTATTCAGTTTTCATTATCCCATAATCCAGGACTCTCTCACGAGAGGAGATAAAACACAACTATTAGGTCCAAACTCAGGGATATCCGTCATTTGGGATGTGGATTAGATCATCAAGTTGTTTCAGCAGGCTAAACCAACTGCCACTCAATCATGGCATGAGGTTCCCACCAGTGCACATTCTAGCTATAATCCGTGAATAAAATTTTCTTTGTTTGTTTCCAGTTGCCTCTAGCACCAACTTCAATTAACTTTCCAAGGTAGTGTGCATCTGTAGTTAGTCAATAAACTGGCTGTCTATGTCTTCTCGTGTATATCTTCATCCAAATGAGGCTTTACAAAACTCTATTTCCCCAAAGAGGGTTCATACTGAGCTGAAGACAAAATGTTTCACTTTTTATCAACCTCAGGTCAAAACATCTGTCAAAATCAAATGTCTTTCTTCTAACCTTTCTCCTTATTATGGATTCCAGCAAGAAATATAGTAGATGAAGCCACAGAATAAACTTGGTAGCCTAGAAAGTTTTAGAGTTTTAAAGCCATCTCAATGTCAGAGCCAAAAACAATGGATCATGAGTTTGAGTTACTAGGGTTTACCAGGGCACTTCATAAAGTGTCAAAAAGTTGGAAAAACCTAATTGTCCAGCAACTGGGGATGAGTTAAACAGATCATAATGCGTCTATTCACTGATGATAACACTGATGACAAAAAATTGTACTTACTGACTTGAAAAGCAAATGAGAGAATATTTTGTTTGCTGTGTGTATATAAAAAATCAAGGGAAATTATTAGTGGTGATTATTTCTAAGTTAGGTAATTTTAAGTAACTTTATTTTTTAATTTTATTTTTCTGCATTATTAGTTTTTATCTTTCATTAAAAGTGAACACACAGACTTCTGCTTCCAACCATGATGGAGTTGGAAAAATGGGGACCAGAATTACTCTTCCACTCCAAATAGCTGAAAAACTAAACTAAACATATGAAACAGTTGTTTCAGACATTGAACAACAGGCAGTTCAGGATAGTAATCCTTGAGAGGGGGAAAACATGTGAAGTGAGTTTGGCAAAGTCTCAGCTGACTGCCTGGAGTGGATTTCTAGACTGAGGTACGGGGAAGCAGAACCCCAACTGAGGCTATACCTTTGTGTTGAGGAGGCTAAGTTGAGAATTTGGCTAGAAGTAGCAGAGTATCAAGACAAGAGTGTGGCACAGACAGCAGGCTCCAGAGGCCAGCAGGATATTTTTCTGGCGTTTTCAGCTCGGTACTAGTAAACACACGTTATAAGGAAACTACTGGAAGTCAGGAAAAAAACACCACAAGCAAAGAGGAAAATGACACCAACAGATGGAGATTGTTCTTGTTCCCAACAACATAATTTCATAATGAACAGACACGGATCTTAGTGGGCTTCCCAGGTGGCACAGCGGTAAAGAATCTACCTGCCAAGTAGGAGATACATGTTCAGTCCCTGGGTTAGGGAGACCCCCTGGAGAAGAGGATGGCAACCCGCTCCAGTATTTTTGCCTGGAGAATCCCATGGACAGAGGAGACTGGTGGGCTACAGTCCATGGGTTGCAAAAAGTTGGACAAGACTGATGCAACTAAACAACAATGGGTCTTAGTACTCAGAAGATTATTGTCTCAATTATGAGGTCAGATTTACCCAATTTTAAACACTATGCCTATCCCACCTATAAAAATATAAAATAAATATTCAGAAAGATCGATCTGTTTCTAGGTAACCACATTCTAAAACAAAGCTCCAAAGTATTTAAAATAATTCAATATTCAGTAGAGTAAATCACAATGTCTAGCATCTCTGCAGAAATGACAAGGTTATCAAAGAAGCAGAAAAAATAAAAGGTATATAATGAGGATAATACTCAATTATTAGAAAAGACACAGAAACGAAAAACACTGTAGGATTAGTTCAGTTCAGTCTCTCAGTCGTGTCTGATTCTTTGTGACCCCATATACTACAGCATGCCAAGCTTCCCTGTCCATCACCAACACCCAGAGCTAGCTCAAACTCATGTCCATTGAATCGGTGATGTTATCCAACCATCTCATCCTTTGTTGACCCCTTCTCCTCCTGCCCCCAATCCCTCTCAGCATCAGGATCTTTTCCAATGAGTCAGTTCTTTACATCAGGTGGCCAAAGATTTGGAGCTTCAGCTTCAGCATCAATCCTTCCAATGAATATTCAGGACTGATTTCCTTTAGAATAGACTGGTTGGATCACTTTGCAGTCCAAGAGACCCTTGAGAATCTTCTCCAACACCACAGTTTAAAAGTATCAATTCTTTGGCCCTCAGCCTTCTTTATAGTCCAACTCTCACAACCATACATGACTACTGGAAAAACCATAGCTTTGAGTAGATGGACTTTTGTCAGCAAAATAATGTCTCTACTTTTTAAAATGCTGTCTAGGTTTGTCATAGCTTTTCTTCCAAGGAACAAGCATCTTTTAATTTCATGGCTGCAGTCACCATCTGCAGTGATTTTTGGAGCCCAATAAAATAAAGTCTGTCACTGTTTCCACTATTTCCCTATCTATTTGCCATGAAGTGATGGGACCAGATCTTAGTGTTTTGAATGTTGAGCTGTAAGCCAGCTTATTCACTCTCCTCTTTCACTTTCATGAGGATTAGTAGCTAAAGACAGTTTTTAAAATTGGAAATGTATTTGATAACCTTCACAAAAATAGAGGAAAACAAAGGTAAGGGAGAAATGTAAGATATAAAGAGGTCCAGATAGAACTTCTACAGTAGAAAATACAATGTCTGAGATGAAAAAGGACTTTCCAGGTGGCACTAGTTGTAAAGAACCTGCCTGCCAATGCAGGAGGCATGAGACATGGGTTTGATCCCTGGGTCAGGAAGACCTCTGGAGTAGGAAATGGCAACTCACTCCAATATTCTTGCCTAGAGAATCCCATGGACAGATGAGCCTGGCAGGCTACAGTCCACGGAGCTGCAAAGAGTTGTACACACTGAAGCAACTTAGCTTGCACACAATACATTGGATAAGGTTAACAACTAACAGCAATGATAAAATGGAATCACTGAAGCTAAAATGGAATCACTGAAGATAAAATGGAATCATTTGAAAGGAGGCAGCAAAAAAAAAGGGCGGGGGACAAAGAATTGATAGAATAAATAGCAACTGTAGGGAAAATGATGGATTAATACTCAAAACATACACAGTAACTTTATACACCTCAATTAAAATGTGTGCTAAATTGCTTCAGTTGTGTCTGACTCTTTGCAACTCTATGGACTGTAGCTCACCAGGCTCATCTGTCCATGGGATTCTCCAGGCAAGAATACTGGAGTGGGTTGCCGTAGTCTCCTCCAGGGGACCTTCCCCACCCAGGGATCAAACCCATGTCTCTGTGTCTCTTGCATTGGCAGGCAGGTTCTTTACCACCAGCACACCTGGGAAGCTCAGTTAAAAATAAACGACCCAATCAAAAAATGGGCCAAAGAACTAAACAGACATTTCTCCAAAGAAGACATACAGATGGCTAACAAACACAGGAAAAGATGCTCAACATCACTCATTATCAGAGAAATGCAAATCAAAACCACAATGAGGTACCATTACATGACAGTCAGAATGGCTGTGATCCAAAAGTCTACAATCAATAAGTGCTGGAGAGGCTGTGGAGAAAAGGGAACTCTCTAACACCGTTGGTGGGAATGCAAACTAGTACAGCCACTATGGAGAACAGTGTGGAGATTCCTTAAAACACTGGAAATAGAACTGCCTTATGACCCAGCAATCCCACTGCTGGGCATACACACCGAGGAAACCAGAATTGAAAGAGACACATGTACCCCAATGTTCATCGCAGCACTGTTTATAATGACCAGGACATGGAAGCAACAACCTAGATGTCCATCAGCAGATGAATGGATAAGAAAGCTGTGGTACATATACACAATGGAGTATTACTCAGCTATTAAAAAGAATACATTTGAATCAGTTCTAATGAGGTGGATGAAACTGGAGCCTATTATACAGAGTGAAGTAAGCCAGAAAGAAAAACACCAATACAGTATACTGCACAATTGCACTCATCTCACACGCTAGTAAAGGAATGCTCAAAATTCTCCAAGCCAGGCTTCAGCAATACGTGAACCGTGAACTCCCAGATATTCAAGCTGGTTTTAGAAAAGGCAGAGGAACCAGAGATCAAATTGCCAACATGCGCTGGATCATTGAAAAAGGAAGAAAGTTCCAGAAAATCATCTATTTCTGCTTTCTTGACCATGCCAAAGCCTCTGACTGTGTGGATCACGATAAACTGTGGAAAATTCAAGAGATGGGAATACCAGACAACCTGACTTGCCTCTTGAGAAATCTATATGCAGGTCAGGAAGCAACAGTTAGAACTGGACATGGAACAATAGACTGGTTCCAAATAGGAAAAGGAGTACATCAAGGCTGCATATTGTCACCCTGCTTATTTAACTTATATGCAGGGTACATCATGAGAAATGCTGGGCTGGAAGAAGCACAAGCTGGAATCAAGATTGCTGGGAGAAATATCAATAATCTCAGATATGCAGATGACACCACCCTTATGGCAGAAAGTGAAGAGGAGCTAAAAAGCCTCTTGATGAAAGTGAAAGAGGAGAGTGAAAAAGTTGGCTTAAAGCTCAACATTCAGAAAACGAAGATCATGGCATCTGGTCCCATCACTTCATGGCAAATAGATGGGGAAACAGTGGAAACAGTGTCAGACTTTATTTTTTGAGCTCCAAAATCACTGTGGATGGTGACTGCAGCCATGAAATTAAAAGACGTTTACTCCTTGGAAGAAAAGTTGTGACCAACCTAGATAGCATATTTAAGAGCAGAGACATTACTTTGCCAACAAAGGTCCGTCTAGTCAAGGTTATGGTTTCTCCAGTGGTCATGTATGGATGTGAGAGTTGGACTGTGAAGAAAGCTGAGTGCCAAAGAATTGATGCTTTTGAACTGTGGTGTTGGAGAGGACTCTTGAGAGTCCCTTGGACTGCAAGGAGATCCAACCAGTCCATTCTGAAGGAGATCAGTCCTGGGATTTCTTTGGAAGGAATGATGCTGAAGCTGAAGCTCCAGTACTTTGGCCACCTCATGCGAAGAGTTGACTCATTGGAAAAGACTGATGCTGGGAGGGATTGGGGGCAGGAAGAGAAGGAGATGACAGAGGATGAGATGGCTGGATGGCATCACCGACTCGATGGATTTGAGTCTGAGTGTACTCCAGGAGTTGGTGATGGACAGGGAGGCTTGGCGTGCTGCGATTCATGGGATCGCAAAGAGTTGGACACGACTGAACGACTGAACTGAACTGAAAGCATATATATGGAATTTAGAAAGATGCGAGACAGCAAAAGAGACACAGATGTATAGAACAGCCTTTTGGACTCTGTGGGAGAGGGAGAGGGTGGGATGATTTGGGAGAATGGCATTGAAATATGTATAATATCATATATGAAACGAATCACGAGTCCAGGTTCAATGCATGATACTGGATGCTTGGGGCTGGTGCACTGGGATGACTCAGAGGGATGGTATGGGGAGGGAGGAGGGAGGGGGTTCAGGATGGGGAACACGTGTATACCTGTGGCAGATTTATGTTGATGTATGGCAAAACCAATACAATATTGTAAAGTAATTAGCCTCCAATTAAAATAAATAAATTTCTATATAAAAAAGAAATAAAGATGATCATTTTGGATTTTTAAAAGCATGCCTGTAAGACATCCATTTTAATTATAAAGAAATAAGTTAAAAGCAAATGTGTAGAAGTTGATACAGCATACTAATTTTACTTGAAAAGAAAACAGCTAGATTAACTATATAAATATCAGGCAAAGTAAATTTCAGCACAACGAGTACTATCAAAAGTAAAGAAGATCATTTCATGCTGACAAAGGTCATCAAAAAGAGCAAAAGCAGCATGGAGTTCCATTCGTCAGTCCTAGCTTTGAAAATGGAGTGTAGCCACATGTCAAGGAATCTGGCAAGCAGATTGTAGTTCAGAGCAGCCTGTGGCTCACAGTCAGCAAGGAAATGGGGACCTCACTCCTCATTCCAACTACATTCCTACATTACAACCTCAAGGACCTGAACTGTGCAGCGCTGGGGGAGCTTGGAGGAGGAAGCTGAATTCCATATGAGGATGTAGGTTAGATGGCATCTTAATTTTGACTGTGAGAATCTGAGAAGTGAATCCAGTTTCACTGGCCTGGACTTCTGGCCTACAAGACTAAACTAATACCTCTGTGTTCCTCTAAGCCACTAAGTTTGCGGAAATTTGTTATGCTGCAGAAGAAAATTAGTATGCTGACTGCTACACATGGCTGCAGAGATGCAGGACATTTAGAACTCTCATACACTGCTGGTATAGTCTCCTGCATTGGCAGGCAGGTTCTTTACCACTGACTTGCATAACTACTAGTTTGTGAGTAGTTATACAAGCTTGCTGCTGCTAAGTCGCTTCAGTCTTGCCCGACTCTGTGCGACCCCATAGACGGCAGCCCACGAGGCTCCCCCATCCCTGGGATTCTCCAGGCAAGAACACTGGAGTGGGTTGCCATTTCCTTCTCCAATGCGTGAAAGTGAAGTCGCTCAGTCATGTCTGACTCTGTGCGACCCCATGGACTGCAGCCCACCAGGCTCCTCCGTCCATGGGATTTTCCAGGCAAGAGTATTGGAGTGGGGTGCCATCGCCTTCTCCATATACAATACAAGCTTAGACAAGTAATATAAGACAAGTTTTAAGATACTTTTCTGTAAAATTGTTTCTTAGGATGAGATGATATTTAAGGATCTTTCCTATGACTTTGCAAGAACATCAGCTACCTTTCGCTGTATGCTTATTAAATGCCAAGCACTGTCCTCAGTTTACATCTTGAGATGTAAATTTATGACTTTTCCAAGATTACAGTGTAAGTGGGGGATCCCGGATCAAACAGTTCTGACTGACTCTACAGTCTGTGCTTTTAGTCAATCTGCTCCCCATCTATAAATGCAGTTGTTTGACCAGTGTTCCCTTCCTAGTAACCTTCCGAGCAGCTTCACTTTGATTTATTCTGTTGTTCTTTAGTTGCTAAGTTGTATTTGACTCTTTTGCGACCCCATGAACTATAGCCCGTCAAGCTACGCTGTCTGTGGGATTTCTCAGGCAAGAATACTGGAGTAGGTTGCCATTTCCTTCTCCAGGGGATATTCCTGACCCAAGGGTCAAACTCACATCTCCTTGGCAGGCGGATTCTTTACCACTGAGCTACCTGAGAAGCCTTGGTCTATTCTGTTACCTGTCATTTGACCTATCCAGTCCCCTTCTATTTGCCATCTTTTCTAAGAGTTTAACATCCACTGTAGGTAATTTGTCATGTGATTTGTGGAATTCAGCCGCTCAGCTCTTATTAACGTTAATGCGAGTCATAGAGCAGAACTCTGTCCATTGTGCTGAGGATTTATACTGATACAGTTTCATCACTAACATAACAGCTCACAAATTACAAGAGTTTAATATAATTCTGAACCTTACTCTTTATTTTCTATTATTGCCTTTTCACTCAAGAAGAAAAATGGAAGAAGAAAATCATCATATATAGGAGATTGCATAACTTCTCCCCTTATGGAATTTAACTTCACTTAAAAGAGGAGGTGATATATATCCCCAAAGAGACTTCTAGAAGGCGTCAGTGAGAAGCTTTCTCTGTCTTACGCGTGCATATATTTCTCAAGAGACAGCATATATGTATTATAGATAATCAAATTAGGAATACCATGCTAATTAATTAATTAATTAACTGAGCTCATGAAAGAGAAGAAAATAGGCTCATCAGAAAATTTCACCACCGCAAATCAGCCCTGAACCCTCTTCCTGTCTTAAGTGGGCATATAGCTGCTGAATTTTTAAGAGCCTGGAGAGTGAGCTGATTAGCAATAATCTGCTTGGCTTTAGAGCAACACTCATTCTTTATTCACATCAGGGCTTACACTTTTTTTAAATGGGCCCCAAATAAGGATTTCAGCAGATCTCTAGAAGAATCTATTGCCAAACACATTCCACAGAAGCAACACAGGCTGTGAAACCAGGTAGATCTGACTGCACCCCCTCCTTACCCTTGCTTCCCACAGCCCCCCTGCCTATGTCTGGCCTTTCTTCTATCTGGCATGATTCTCTAGTTCACTTCTTAGAAACAGGAGACTACAGGAACTCAGGAGCAGCTGACAAGGCGTGCCTTGCTCCCTTTGTTCCTTTCATTCTAAGCTGCTCTTGGAATGAGGAGTCTCAGGCATTTGCTGGCGGATGTCTCTGGTCTATTGTTGAGTGTTCCACTTGCCCTGAGCTATCTCATATTAGGTACTCAAAGTAAGCCATGTTGGAAAGACTTTACAAAGAGAAAACACATTTATTTTGATTTTATTGTTTTTTAAATTTGGAAAGCATATTTTTCTTGACTTCTAAAATCAGCTTCATCAAGGTATAGTTGACATACAATAAAGTACATACTTTACATAGATACATAAAGTGTATGTATAGGAGGTGTTGATATATACAATATATATAGATGGTGACACTATCATCACAAAAAAGGACTTCCCTGGTGGCTCAGACGGTAAAGCGTCTGTCTGCAATGTGGGAGACCCGGGTTCGATCCCTGGGTTGGGAAGATCCCCTGGAGAAGGAAATGGCAATCCACTCCAGGACTAATGCCTGGAAAATCCCATGGACAGAGGAGCCTGGTAGGCTACAGTCCATAGGATCACAAAGAGTCGGACATGACTGAGCGACTTCATTTCACTTCATCATCACAATTTAGATAATGAACATCTCTGCCATCTATAGCAACAAAACACATTTGTAACTTTATTTTTCCCTTTTACATTCTGATGGTAAAGTGTCTGCCTGCAATGCAGGAGACCCAGGTTTGATCCCTGGGTTGGGAAGATTCCCTGGAGAAGGAAATGGCAAACTACTCCATGGAAAATCCCACGGACAGAGGATCCTGGTAGTCTACAGTCCATGGGGTAGCAAAGAGTCGGACACGACTGAGTGACTTCACTTTCTTTCTTTCTTTACATCCTGTTCCCAACCTACCTTCTCAGTCTTGTCAGCTGTGTGATAGGACTCCTACCCTGGATAGCTGCAAGGCCAGCTTACCCCACAAACGTGTTTTGTTTGACTATTACATTGTATTCAATTTTATAAATCAGGTTTTAGTGTTAAAAATTGGCAGGCTTCATATAACAATCCAGATTTCCACTTTTTGCTCTTAAAATTCAAGCTCTGGAAATTTTGGGGGGGGATCAGCTGTTCAGATTGCAGACACATGGTCGTCAGCCTCTCGTATTCTTCTGCTCCTTCAGTCCCCATGAGGCTTGCTTTACATGTTGATATTGTTTGTCTGTCCTTTGAATTTACCGCTCCTGCCACTCAATTTGTCTCCTTCTGTCTTAACACAGGCACCCAACACTGGATTATTTTTCAATCCAGTTCTCTTTTTAAAAGCATTTTGTGAATGCTGACTCTGTTCAAAACCTCTATAACCACTTGGAAAATCAAGAAATGAATAATATCTAGTCTGTCTCCTTGAGAATCCCACAATGCAGCGGCAGCAACTGAAAAACACATGAACATTTTGGGTAATGAAAACAGCTCAAATAAAAACTCAGATATTGGGACGTCAGCCAGTGTATTCATAGAACAGTTAAATATACTATTCCTGCCTTAAACACAGTTTTTGTGGAGCTGGGCATTAGGAAGTTAAATATGACGTTGTAGAAAGTTTAAATATCAGAACTGAGGAGTTGGGTTTTGTATTGCATAGAGGCAATGTGATCAGTTTCTTAGTTGTGTCCAGCTCTTTGAAACCACATGGACTGCAACCCACCAGGCCCCTCTGTCCATGGGATTCTCCAGGCCAGAATACTGTAGTGGGTTGCCGTTTCCTTCTCCACAACTCCTGTGTCTTTTGCATTGGCAGGGGGATTCTTTATAACTGAGCCACCTGGGAAGATCACAGGGAGCCAATAAATATTGTAAAGTAAGGACTCAAATTGGTAAGGAATGTTTGGACATCCACTGTGTGTCAGGGTACCAACTCAGCATTTACACATAGAATTTTAATGTTACTATACATTTTGGCTTCTCAAGCAGATATTTGCTAAAGATAGTTTAAATTAGTAACAGGAAAGGAGAACAGGGTGGCAGAGGATGAGATGTTTAGATAGCATCATAGATTCAATGGACATGAATGTGAGCAAACTCCAGGAGATAGTGAAGGACAAGGAATCTTGGTGTGCTGCAGTCCATGAGGTCGCAAAAAAGTTGGACATAGTGACTGAATAAAAATGACTAAACACCCATGGAAAATGAGCCATCACTGCAACCCAGAAATTTCTGTCCCCAAGGATGATTTTGTAGCATGTTTGGGATGTAGTACTGAGCACATTTTATTTTTTGCACAAATTTTGTTACATGTGTTTTGATGTTGCATAAACAGCAACTCTGACCTGGTGACCACTGGACCACTGAAGATATAGACTATGATACTTACTATTCCAGTGAATCAGGTTGTATTTAAAAGCCAAGCCTGTGAATCAGTAGATAGTGAGAGAAGCAGGGCTAAGACCCACAGGGTGACTGCATTTAGACTTTTTTTCCTGTCTTCTTCACCACTCTGATGGATGATAATAATTTTCTTTTTCCCTGCAGATAATAAATTTATGCTTTCTTCTATCAGTGTGTAAATGTTTCCAGAGTATTTTTTTCTCAGACAAGCCTTGATAAAATGATCCTTTGGAGAAAGGTAATAGCATGCTCTGCCCTGGCCCTTCAAGGTTGCACCTTTGGGACTGGGTTCTGCCCTACTCACAATACAAGGCAGAGATCAAGCCTTGAGACTCTCTTACCAAGCCGGGCATTCCTCACATAGCCAGAGAGCCCAAGGTCATAGTCGATGACCCAGAGGGGAAGCAGATGGCAGAATTCCTGCTGAGGGGACCCTGGGATGGGTCAGGAAGTCAAACAGCGTAGCAGCCTGATGTCGCATGCAGGTCGAGATACTGGGCAGGCTGATTTGCCATTCTGCTTCTAGTAGGAAGTCAGTGAAGGCATCTTGACCAAGGTTCTAAAGAATCTTCCTGGGCACAACCTCTCCCAGAGCAGCCAGGCCAAGTCTCCGAAGCTAACGCTGTCCAGATGGACCTGCGCGTGCTCATTTTGTCCTTGTGTTCTGTAGCTGAGGTGGGAATATGTGAAGCTGGGGACGGCAAAGGGATGGGAACTCAAGTATGACACTGTAGGAGGTTTAAATACCAGATCTGAGGGGTTTGGATTTTCATTGCATATAGGTAGTAGGGAGCCATTAAATATTGTAGAGTGAGGGTCCACCTCCCCCCTACCTCTCACCCTGTGGATGTTTCCTGGCACTAAGCTATTTCACTTTGAATTAAAGGGCATTTTTTGACATAGTTTTAGATGGATACCTATTAAGTAGGGGGTCAGTTTTAAGTCCTTGACTGGGTCATGTCACTGTGTGATGGTGCAGCGGTAGAGAACCAGGAGCAACAGCAGCAGACAAAGAATCAAGACATTTTGAGAAGATTTAAAGAGAGCTCTGCTTTCCCAACAGTTGCCCTTCTCTGGTCCCCGCAACTGACAAGGAGAGTATCATGAGTTTGCAGTGGAGAGGTTCCTGCATGGGTACATCGGTGATCTCACTCTGCAGGAAAGAAATTTCAATAAAAAACTGTTAGGGAGAACCCCTAGCTGGAAAAGTTAAAAGACTTAGGAACATAATTTTATAGCTGAAGAAACTATGAGCTGAACCTGCTCACAATGATAATTTGAGGTTTAATTAATTAATGACTAAGGCACTTTGGAAACACAAAGGACGATATAAATGCTAAATATTATTAAATGTTAATAGCCATGTTCTCAAATAACACTGATATTAATTTAAATTCCTAAACCTTATTATCAGAACAAAATGCATGCTAATGAGGCTTTCCTAATAAATATTTTGTTTATGATGTATTTGGAGTGGTATTACTTATCTTGCTAGAGCAAGTATAAATTACTGCACATGGCAAACAGGTTGCTGCCTTTTCTTCATGATAATTAAAATGGAAATGTAGAGAAACATAATGAATACATTAGGCAAAAAAATTATGTTAGAACCATCAAGCTTCACTTTATGACCCAGCCAGTGATTTCATTTCTTCTTCAAGTAGTGGTTTTGGTATCTAGTTTGTCCCCCTTTGCCTTCTTAGACTCTCTTAACAGAACTTGATGAAATGTATTCAAATTTTAAAGAAATTGGATGAAGATCAAAATTTTCAAAGAATTTTCTGAAGGTCTCATGCCAGCCTTTGAGATCAGTGCAGATATCCCAGCTGGTTGCCATCACGCTTGGAGACTCCATGTTACTACTGCTTCTTGCCCGAGACAACTGACAGGTCACTATCATCGTTACACAGATGGGAGGTGGGCTCCCTTGTTTGGCATTTCATGTATTGACTGGGTTATAACACTAGAGCTTGCTTCTTGGGCCATTGACTCATTTGTGCTTTCCATGCGTTTTTCAAACTGCTGTGGCCACTTCTGTAAAGGATATAGTTGGCTTAGCTGGAACTCTCTTGAAGTTTGGAAGTCTGAAATTACACACAATCTGGGAACATAGGAAACAGAAAAGTTTTCGTTTAATCCTCTCCTCAGTAGTAGTGTGCTCTACTGTACATGCTTTATTTAATTCAATCCTCATGAAAACTCTGTAAAGCAGGTAATAATATTATCCCATTTTAGAAAAGCCTAGTATACACATTTATCTAGCGAGATAGCTCTCTAAGGAGTTTTAAAAGCTTAATTTTGAAAATAAATACATATTTACATTCTTTAGCTTTGGTTTAGAACTATTCACTTAGAATTTACAGTAATATAGCTTTATTATTGCATAAAGGAATTTTACAAATTAAGGATAGTAAACCTTCTCTGTTATTTTGGGGTAAATAATTTCCTAACTTTTCCTCTGAATTTTAAAATTTTGAAAATGTTAATGTTAAAAAACATGTTTACTCATATCTGATATTTCCCATAATGATCTCTTCCATTGTTGTTGAATTTAGAAAATCTTTCCTCAACCAAAAATCAAAAAGATATTCACAAGTAAGTTTTTTCTAGCTCTTTAATGATTTGAAATTGCTTAAAGATTTTTTTTCTCTTGTTTTTACATTTAACCCATTAATTTACCTGAAGTTTATTATGATATATAATGTATGGCCGAGCTCCAAATGGATCTTATTTCTTCAAAGGATTAACCATTATTTCTAGAGTTTTTGTAAAGCATGATTAGCACTTGGAGAAGAAATGGGCCCAGCTGTGTACTAATAACTGTGTGAAGTATCTCTCTGCTGCATTTAACCAACACATTTCTGCAACACAGAATAGATCATACTCAAACAAAGTCATGCTCTAAGTGGCTGCCCAGCTTGGGATGTTTGGCCTGAATCCTCAGGCCGGGCGGAACCATGTTCTCAAGTCATTAGCTCTGATGTCTGAATCCCTTGGGTGTAAACAGCAGAAATGGCTGCCCTAAACAACCAAGAACCTTGGCTTTGCTGATGTTCCCATCATTTTCTTTCAAAGGCCAGGATTTAAAGTCACATATAGAGACAGAGAGCTGGGGAAATTCTCCAGACAGTATGTCAGCAATACATCCACCCAAGAGGGGCTGCAGGATAGCTGATCTTTTGTGTCAAATGCCACTTTGTGAAGCTACAATATTGGCTACAGTTTAGTCATACAGAAAATGGACTTGTGTGGCCTAATTGATTTTTTTTCCCAAACAGTGGCAATTTTCAAGTTTCTAGATAATTGCTTACTGTTGAACTTAAGCAGAAAAACTGCTGATTTCTGGAATTATTACTCAGAGGAGATGAAAAAGAAATTAATGTGCGTTACTTCGGGCATCTAGTGACGCTGATAACAGCTAACATGCTCTGAAGCTCACTAGTGTAAGTGTGTGTACTGCACATTTTATTGTATTTTACCATTCAACCTTCACAATAAATCTATAAAGTAGTGACTATTAGCGTCTGAAATAATTTATCGTCATTTTACAGATAGCTACCTATGAATTGGAGGACTGGGGATTTGAACTTGACTCCAGAGTCTATGCTGTCACTATACTGTCTATTTAAATTGCATATAATAAGTAATTAACAAGATCTTAATAAATGAATACATTAATTATTGAGGAAGTGTGTAAAATAACATCAGTTATAAATTTTTAAAAGCCAGAAGATTACTATAATTACCATAGAAGAATTTACTCATTTAATACAATATACAAAATCTGTTTCAACAAGTTTAAAAAGTAAAGATATTGTACTGTCTAGTAAAAATACATCTTTGGCTGATAGGATAATTGAATAAACAATAAGTAAACTTCCCAGAATAGACCATGTGCAATTGTCATAGCTTAATAACATCAATTCTGAAGAAAATAATTCAATTCAATCGGCTCACTTATAGATTTTTTTTAAATGTATATTATGAAAAATTACAAGACAGTGGAGCAACTGTGACTATCCTGGTGAACGGCCAGCAAAATTTAGCTCCTCAAAGCAGTTGATCATTTTTGTTGGATTTTCTCTTATTACATTTATGTACATATTAAAAGAAGCAAAGGATGCCTAAGAAAAATAAAAACCAAGAAATCTTCATGGATGTGGATTATTTATAACCATTCAAATATAGGTGGAAAACTAATCAAAAACTGGGTAACTTATAATCTTAAAGAAATACATAAAGTTCTATATAATATCAATATTTTGGAGTTTTATTTGCAAAATATGATATGTAAATAATAATTATGTAAGCAAATGGTTAATAAATTACTTTTCACATAATCATAGAAAAATTATCCAAAGAAAAGGATGTAAAATTTTGACACAATGTCACTACAAGCTTTTAACTTCAAATATTTTAAAAGCGTGTAGATTTCACATTAGAAATAGAACTTTAAAAACTAAAACATGAAATAGGGAAATAAGGAGTCATTATTCTATTCTTTATTGTTGGTCTAAACTTATAAATGGAGATTCATGGATCAAGGATTAGAAAATAAAGAGCATAAATAAATCTGCTAAGGTCCCTAGCATGGTAGGTGATGATAGACATAGAGATATAGATACTGGAAAAATATTAAAGATTGAAAGCATCATGATAAATAATGACAAGTTATCTCAAAAGGATGGTGATCAGTTAGCGATGCCACCATCTGACTATCAAGAAAGTAAGTCACAGCATCCTGATTGAAGTTTTTAAGCAGGGCATAAGCAAAGAGTTTTTCCATATTAGGCTAGTATTTTTCTGCAAATACAGCTCATTGAAGAAGTCACACACTTTAAAGAGGCTACATGGAAAGAAAGGTAAATAATGTGTCTAAGGCAATTGTCATGTTTTAAAATCTTGGGCAGATTCTTCTTTGTGCTTTTTTCTGTATTGCCAAAAATGCACGTGGTGAAAATGTGGTTTTGGTAACTTATTTTTAAAAAGTTTGCCCTTTCATATAAATGGTTAATCTTTTACCTTTCTATAAAGAAAATTGTATAGGTGAACCCATAGTTTAAAGTTTAAAAAATTCCTAACCCTAGTCTTTCTAATCAATTATATGTATTCTATTCATTCAAAACTTTCTGCTTAGAGTAGGTTCAGTGTGCCAGATTCGTTTGTCCTCTTAGGGCAGGAAGTCCCATAAGACAAAAATCCAGCTACACAGGAATTCTGAGTTTACTTGGGGAGACGGACATAAAGTAATCAGAAAAGAGCAAATGAAATATAAAGAAAAATTCAACATTGAAATTAACTGTAGCAAAAAATTAAAAAGAGTATGGACAATTCCTTTTGGGTGGCTGAGGGAAGAAAACGCAGTGGAGAAACTCAAGCTGGATAGAAATGAGGTGCCAGTCACTGGTGGAGCAGGGGCGAGAGATTCCCAAGAGCTGGAACATCACCCTGAACTCCGCAGGAGGAGCAGACAGCGGACATGGAAGGAAACAGAAGAGCCAGATACCAAGCCACGCATTTAGGTGAAATCAATCACAGAGGGTATCTGGGGCACTAAGGCCACAGAGCTGAGAATGGAAATGTTGAGAACATACGTTTGTATGTTAAGTAGAGAAAGATGAATAGCGAATATAGGAGACCCTAGAGCAATTTTCCAAGACGTACCATTTTTCAAGAATTTCTCTATGGCTTTAGATCAGGGATTAGACAACTGTGGACTATGGGCCATATCCAGCTTGTCAACTGTTAAGTTTAAAAAACAGTTTTGTTGGAAGCCAGCCACATTCATTCATTTGCATATTGTCTACGGCGCTTTCATGCTGCAAGGGCAGAGCTGAGCTGTTGTGTAGTTGTGATAGAAACCGTGTGACCTACAAAGTCTCAAATATTTATAGCATTTTACAGAAAGCTGGCTGATTCCAACTTTAGACATGACACAATCACTATTTTTTTCCTTAAATATCAGCTATACAAAGAGTGGAGAGGACAACTTTAAGATCTTATCTGTATCTGTTGATCTTTGCAGCCATTAGGAGAACGGAACTCTGATGGCTATACAATAAGTTCATCAATTCCATGGTAGACTAGAAACAAAAACCAGGGGAAAAAAAACCAAAAGCACAAGATATTTTATCAAGATGGATGGTGACCTCACTAAATCAATGTCCCATTACATGGAGAATTAAACATAATCTTATCTTTGGTTGGGTGGCATTCACTCAGTTTTGGACAACTATACTTAAAGATGTTAAAACATGGAGGGTGGCTATATGAAGACACTGAATGTCTTAGGGAACATCAGAACAAGAGACTGAGAACATTTTTAAAATGCCTATATATAAAAATCAGGGAATTGAAAAATCTAGTTGTGAAGTTAATATACATGTGTGCAAAGGCACAAGACAAGAAAATAATGAGCAGATTGAAGGTGGTTGCTGTGTGCAAGGGTTAGCAACCACCTTCAATCTCTAATCAGCTTCTGGTCAGGTTGGCAGCTAAATGCTCCAGTAAATTCTCCCAGTCCTCTTCTCCACCATGGTCCCAGGCTTCCAAGTAATGCATTTTGACAATTAGGGACTAGAACTTTTTTTTTTTAATCATAAATGTTGTTAGAAGAAACTATGATTTTTCCTTGTCACTGACAAAATACCTAAAATTTCCTGTTTAAAATATCTAAAAGTATTTGGAACAACATTTGAGAAACAAAATAATATATCTTCTGGGAAAGACACAAAAAAACTCAAGAGAATTCAATGAGCTGGCCTTGAACTTTCAGCCCTTCCTTTCCCACATCTGCTATGAATATCTATGCTTAGAAGCTGGTGCTTATTGGTTGGGAAGAAGGAATACTAATAAATTCATTCTATTGAAAGCTTTATATAATCACATCATCTATCACACCATAAAGGAATAAGTAGAAGGTTTCTTACTATTTCTTCTTGACAAGGCTGGCTATAGAATTTTTGAGATTTGGTGCAAAATCAAAACGTAGGGCCTCTTGTTCAAAATGGAAAGAAACCAGTAAAGGTACTGATATATACTGCTTCTTCCTTTCTTCCATGATCTGTCTCTCCTTTTATCATGGTGTTTTTGTTGTTTAATGCTTTTCTAAATAAAGAAAAATTAAAATTTTAAATCATTATCATGTACTGTTTATCTTTACTTTGTACATTACCAGTTTAACATGTAAAAATAAATGCATTTAATTAGTATGCAGAATCACCAACATTACAAAAATAGTACATGCATATGTATTTTATTCTTATCAGAACAGTGGAAATTCTGCACAAAACTAAAGCAACTAGTTTCATCTTCCCTTTTTTTATATGTGCACATTCTAATAACATTCTGGTTTCAGCTCAATGGTGAATAAGGAAGGACTGAAAGGGAAGGGAACTCTGGATTTACACTATCTTTTCTTGTCCTCTGACATCTCCATATGTGGTTGGCTCATAGGGGATTAACGTGTAATAATACGATAAGAGTTCCTGGGTCACTAGAGACAACCACCACGTTCTTTCTGCATTTGAAGCAATCGCTGGTTCACATGAGGGACCCTCAGGATGGTCGGCATAGCCAATCAGTCAAGGCCATCACCACTGGCCATCCTCCCATGGAGTCTCACACACCTCCCGCCGATCGTGAATCCGCTGAAATTCTGTTCTCTGGGGGCCGTGAGCGCTCTATGTCAACAGCAGGCATGCCTGTCATAGCGTGTGTCCCTTGCTCATGCCCATGCTGTATTGTCCCCTCAGACCTCACAAAACACAAGTTCCAAGGTACAATTATGAAGAATTTTGGAACAGTGACAGCATCACCTTAATCCACGTGGAGTCCTTCTAAGTGAGGGCCCTGTGCGATTGTTTAGGACACATGTCCAGAGAAGCCAGCTGTGGTTCAGGTTTCAGTGAGAATCCAGCTCAGACCGGCCAGTGTCCTGTCATCTCCAGAGCCACTGGCAGCAGTTAGGAGCCAATGATGCCTCGACTTCAGATCAATTCTCAGTCTTCGGCTCCATGTCCTCCTTCTTCACATCCTGCTCCAGGCAGCATAAGACACAGCCTCCCATGGTCTCATAGCTGGCTCGCTGCTCAGTCCTTGCAGCTCTTTCAGAGACACCAAACAGTCCTTTCTAAATGTGATTTGTTTCTGGCTCAAGTGGCTCTGATGAGGCTGAGACTGGATCTGTCAAGAATCAGCTAGAGGATTTTGGTCCTTAGGCACTCAGTTCCTCCAAAGAGAGATCCAGCCCCATGCCTGCCCCAGCAGCCAAGCAGAGCAGGAGGGTACTTTGTCACTCCTGTCCCAGCTGGCTCTCATCCTACCAGGACGTTGTGTTGCTCTTGTAAACTCATCCTTGCTCAGGCAGGCACAAGGATTCAGCACTCACGCCCACCTCCGCTTTGTGGTCCCCTTGCCCTGTACTGGGCTTCTCAGGTGGCCCTTCAGTTCAATTGCTCAGTTGTTCCTGACTCTTTGTGACCCCAGGACTGTAGCATGCCAGGCCTCCCTGTCCATCACCAACTTTCAGAGTTTTCTCAAACTTATGTCCATTGCGTTGGTGATGCCATCCAATCATCTCATCCTCTGTCATCCCCTTCTCCTCTCGCCTTCAATCTTTCCCAGCATCAGGATCTTTTCCAATGAGTCAGTTCTTTGCATCAGGTGGCCAAAGTATTGGGGTTTCAGCTTCAACATCAGTCCTTTCAATGAACACCCAGGACTGATTTCTTTTAGGTTTGACTGATTGGATCTCTGTGCAGTCCAGGGGACTCTCAAGAGTCTTTTCCAATACCACAGTTCAAAAGCATCAATTCTTCAGCACTCAGCTTTCTTTATAGTCCAACTCTCACATCCATACATGACTTCTGGAAAAACCGTAGTTTTGACTAGATGGACCTTTGTTGGCAAAGTAATGTCTCTGCTTTTTAATATGCTGTCTAGGTTGGTAATAACTTTTCTTCCAAGGAGCAAGCGTCTTTTAATTTCATGGCTGCAGTCACCATCTGCGGTGATTTTTGTGGCCCTAGTGGTTGAGAACAGAGAAGGCGATGGCACCCCACTCTGGTACTCTTGCCTGGAAAATCCCATGGACAGAGGAGCCTGGTGGGCTGCAGTCCATGGGGTCGCGAAGAGTCAGACATGACCGAGCGACTTCACTTTCACTTTTTATTTTCATGCATTGGAGAAGGAAATGGCAACCCACTCCAGTGTTCTTGCCTGGAGAATACCAGGGATGGGGAAGCCTGGTGGACTACCGTCTCTGGGGTCACACAGAGTCAGACACGATTGAAGCGACTTGGCTTAGTGGTTGAGAAAGTGAAAGTGAAAGCCACTCAGTCATGTCTGACTCTTTGCCACCCCACTGACTTTAGCCCACCAGGCTCCTCTGTCTGTGGAATCAGGTCAGTATACTGGAGTGGGTAGCCGTTGCCTTCTCCAAGCGATCTTTCCTACCCAGGGATTGAACCCAGATTTCCCACATTGCAGGTGGATTCTTTACTATCTGAGCCATCAGAGAAACCCACCTACCAATGCAGGAGACGTAAGAGACACCAGTTCAATTCCTGGGTTAGGAAGATCCCTTGGAGTCCTGTAGTGAAATAACGTGAGTACATAGGTCCTGGAGTCTCCCACAAACAGCCACGTGTGGTTCATTAGGTACCTCACAGTCTTCGGGGCTTCCTGGATGGTTCAGTGGTAAAGAATCCACCTGCCAATGCAGAAGACAGAGGAGATGTGTGTTTGATCTCTGGGTCGGAAAGATCCCCTGGAGGAGGAAATGGCAATCCACTCCCATATTTTTGCTTGAAAAATCCTATGCATAGAGGAGCCTTGTGGGCTACAGTCCGTGGGGTCTCAAAGAGTTGGGAACAACTGAACAGAGGCCTTGAGCCTCCTCTGAGCTTATCACATCTTATCTCCTGGGTTCTAAGTGTCTAGGATTTATCCACATTGTCACTTCACTCTTATAGGGGACCAGAATGTGCCATCTCAAATACGCCACTTTGGCATAAGGATTATTTTGAATTGGAGGCAAATGGAAATCAGTAGATGCAGCTGTAACTGAGCAGGACCCTATGGAGCCTTCCCCCATATCCTCTGCCTTAGTGCCTCTCTGAAGTACCTAGGTAACAGTACTTGATGCACATTTCTTGAATCGTTTGGCAGATGCACCTCCCCCCTACCAAATGGAAGATGTTAACTACTTAATGACCATGAGCACAAAGGCCCAGGCCTGGTGGAGCCTAAGAAATGATGTTAACTCCTGTGACACCACATGGCAAATTCACCATCATTCAATTAGAGCCTTGAGCTGATCACTCACCTGAGTCACATGTGTTATAAAAGTGCTTTGCAAAACCGTTCAGGGGGCTTAAGGCTTTTCAAGACCTAAGCCACCTCCCCTTGCTTGATCCTGATATAGACCTTTCTTTGCTCCAAACTCCAACATTTCAGTTTGTTTGGCCTTGCTGTGTGTTGGGTATCGGAACACAGAGCAATGCCTTCCTGGAGCATCCTCTATCTGACTAAGAAGCAGGAACTTGTGAAAAATGGAGATTGCCATCAACCTCCTCTCTGGGGAGACTGTATGGCCATGTGAAGAACGCAAAAGAGAGTTGACACCGAGATGGACCTGCACAAACCAACCTCGCTCCCTTTGTTTCCCCCAGATTTACCTTCTCACAGTTTGCCATCCTTGGAAGCCTAGAGCTTGTCTCCTTTGTCTTGTCACTTCTCTACGAATTTATTACTTGGAAATGCTATATAATCCCAAATCCTAATTGCCGCTTTGAGTTATCATCATGAGGTTTCCCCACATCAGATGATGTGTTCTACAAACATTAATAAACCGTCTTGTACTAACCTGTCATTTGTCAGTCTAATGTTGTAAGGCTCCAGCTGGAGAACCTAAGAGAACAGAGGAAAAATAACCCTTTTCTTCCCCTAAACTGGCTTCCAAATTGCCTAGCCTAGTGCCTTTCAATCATTCCAGTACTTTTTTTTTTTTACTTTATTTTACTTTACAATACTGTATTGGTTTTGCCATACATTGACATGAATCCACCACGGGTGTACATGCGTTCCCAAACATGAACCCCCCTCCCACCTCCCTCCCCATAACATCTCTCTGGGTCATTACCGTGCACCAGCCCCAAGCATGCTGTATCCTGCGTCGGACATAGACTGGCGATTCGATTCTTACATGATAGTATACATGTTACAATGCCATTCTCCCAAATCATCCCATCCTCTCCCTCTCCCTCTGAGTCCAAAAGTCCGTTATACACATCTGTGTCTTTTTTGCTGTCCCGCATACAGGGTCATCATTGCCATCTTTCTAAATTCCATATATATGTGTTAGTATACTGTATTGGTGTTTTTCTTTCTGGCTTACTTCGCTCTGTATAATCGGCTCCAGTTTCATCCATCTCATCAGAACTGATTCAAATGTATTCTTTTTAACAGCTGAGTAATACTCCATTGTGTATATGTACCACAGCTTTCTTATCCATTCATCTGCTGATGGACATCTAGGTTGTTTCCATGTCCTGGCTATTATAAACAGTGCTGCGATGAACATTGGGGTACATGTGTCTGGAAAATCCCATGGGAGGAGTCTGGTAGGCTACAGTCCATGGGGTCGCTTAGAGTCAGACACGACTAAGCGGCTTCACTTTCACTTTTCACTTTCATGCATTGGAGAAGGAATGGCAACCCACTCCAGTGTTCTTGCCTGGAGAATCCCAGGGACAGGGGAGCCTGGTGGGCTGCTGTCTATGGGGTTGCACAGAGTCAGACACAACTGAAGTGACTTAGCAGCAGCAGCAGCCGTGCCTTTCAATCACTCCTCGTGTGTGTGTGTGTGTGTGTGTGTGTGTGTGGTTGCCAGAGCATAAAACAGCAAAACAGGGTCTTCACTCTGAAACATTGCTGGAATGATCAAACACTTGTTCTGATAACCTTACATCCATCTTCCATGAGTTTCTTCCTTAAGTCTTAAACAGCATTCATCCACTCTGCAATTCACATGCTTTTCCCTGAAGATCCTCTCGTGATGGTAAAGCGAACTGAGGGCAATGCTAGAAGCAGCTGCCTGATGAAACTGCTTTGAAGTCTCAAGTTTTAATCTTACAAAAATTCATGTGAATTTTGCATTCTATCCATAAATAATCCAAATTTGTTTTTTTATAGAGACCTGCTTTAATTAACCCTGTTAAATTACTTTGACTTTCCTTTAAACTTTTTGGAGAAGGCAATGGCAGTACTCTTGCCTGGAAAATCCCATGGACGGAGGAGCCTGGTAGGCTGCAGTCCATGGGGTCGCCAAGAGTCGGACACGACTGAGCTACTTCACTTTCACTTTTCACTTTCATACATTGGAGAAGGAAATGGCAGCCCACTCCAGTGTTCTTGCTTGGAGAATCCCAGGGACGGGGGAGCCTGGTGGGCTGCCGTCTATGGGGTCGCACAGAGTCGGACACGACTGAAGTGACTTAGCAGTAGCAGTAGCAGTCAAACTTTTTAGGAAAGTAGGTAATTACTCTGTGGCTTGACGTGTGTGCATGCATGCTAAGTCGCCTCAGTCATATCTGACTCTTAGCAGCTCTATGGACTTGTAGCTCACCAGGCTCCTCTGACCATGGGAGTCTCCGGATAAGAATACTGGAATGGGTTGCCATGCCCTCCTCCAGGGGATCTTTCAGACCCAGGGGTCAAACCCACATCTCTTACGTCCCCTGCATTGGCAGGCAGGTTTTTTACCACAAGCACCACCTGGGAAGCCCCTTGGCTTGACATAGCACACCTCAAATTTGTGAACTGTGGATGCACTTTATGCATTCAATTTTTGATTTGTTTACCAAATATTAATTGAACACTGACTTTATAAAGGTAGCATGCTGGGCACTGAGGATGCTGGAGTAAACAAATACAGATTCTTTCCCTGGCCTCCCAAAGCACAGGGTCTAGCATCATCCAAGGTGGGGGCCTGAGGCATGGCTAGGACTATTTCACTCAAGTCACAAAATATGGTACCATTTTGTATTTTCCATAACTGATGCTCATATAAAGCAAGAAGACAGGTCTTCCGAAACCACTTGTTCAGAGGTCTTTCCAATCCTTAGTATTGACCCTACCACTCTTCCAATAAAATATGTCTTCATGGGTGTGGTTGGGGGGTGGGGAGCAAGAGTGAAGAAAATAAAATGTAGAACATTTACTGCTCTGACCAGAGTTTCCATGTGGATTCATGAGTACAAATGAACTCCTTCTCTGGTCAGCTGAACTGAGTTTAATAGCTACAAAATAATTCAGTGCTGACAGGACGAGCCAAATGACCTTGTTCCTTGTATTCCATTTCTGGATTTTTATGAGACTTTTCCACCTCACTGGAGAGTCGTCTTAGTCAATCAATTTTACATATTTGGTTTGGATCACTTTCGTTAAGTAGATTAAGATCCGAGTGTGCTTTTGTGTTTTTAACTTTATTAATTGCCTGATCAACTTCCATTTCAGAGAGGCTCAGTGAAGTGTCTCCTGCTTGCACCTGTGCTTTTTTGAAAGCTGCTTCTCTGACGTTTTCCTTTTCACTGATTAACCCTGCACTTGCCATGCAAATTATACACATTTTGCACTTTAGCAAGTAAATCACATTTATATTTGAATTCCATTAGAAACTTCCATGCATGATTGAACTTGTTTATGTTCCTCCTTTCTGATCGAATGTGTCATATCTAAAATCTGTTCCTGACTCAATGGTCTAGCAAAGGAGCCTTATCCTTGCAAAATAATTTCAGAATAATTCAAAATACTAAAAATCTGGCTTAAAACTCAACATTAAAAAAACTAAGATCATGGCATTTGGCCCCATCACTTCATGGTAAAATAGATGGGGAAAAAGTGAAAGCAGTGGCAAATTTTCTTTTCTTGGGTTCCAAAATCACTGCAGACGGTGACTGCAGCCATGAAATTAAAAGATGATTACTTCTTGGAAGGAAAGTTATGACAAATCTAGACAATGTATTAAAAAGCAGAGACATCTTGGCAGAGACAAGCAGAGACAAAAGTTGGCAAAAGTCCATAAAGAAGGCTGAGCACCGAAGAACTGATGCTTTTAAACTGTGGTGTTGGAGAAGACTCTTGAGAATCCCTTGGACTGCAAGGAGACCCAACCAGTCCATCCTAAAGGAGATCAGTCCCAGGTGTTCATTGGTAGGACTGATGTTGAAGCTGAAACTCCAATACTTTGGCCACCTGATGCGAAGGCCTCATCAGAAAAAGACCCTGGTGCTGGGAAAGATTGAGGACAGGAAGAGAAGAGGGTGGTGGAGGATAAGATGGTTGGATATCATCACCAACTCAATGCACATGAGTTTGAGCAACCTCCAGATACTGAAGGACAAGAAAGTCTGGCATACTGCCATCCATGGGTCATAAAGAGTCGGACATGACTGAGGACTGAACAATAACAACAATTCAAAATAGGGAAAGAATGGGGGAGAAGTGTCAAAAACTCAGACTGTTTTCATTTTAAGAGCAAATGAATTCTTAGAATTGATAAAGGTTTAATTAAGCATTTAGAAATAATCACCAGTAACCAATGAGAAAATAATATATGCAAAAACCATTTGTATATTTCCAATCCTTGTAACTGAAGTACCGATGCTAACACTTAAAAATTACATACCTTTGAAGGGCAAAACAGAACAATCAAATAGTTTCAGATGGATTTGGATAATCAGTAGGTCCATGTTATCAATAAGATTTGGCCTCAGTCTTACATCAAATAAACTAATATTCTCTGATATCTATATGCGTGTGCTTAGTCTCTCAGTTGTGTCAAACTCTTTGCTACCCCATGGACTGTAGCCTGCCAGGTTCCTCTGTCTATGGAGATTCTCCAGGCAAGAATACTGGAGTGAGTTGCCATGCCCTCCTCCAGGGGATCTTCTCTCCTGCAGGCATCTCTTTTTAAGCAGATAACAAAGGATGAAATTAAGTGAAAATGGACAAATTCATTCTGGGGAATTATAAATGATATTGTACGAATAAACAATCCATCTTTCATTTTGGTATAATATCACTATGTATGTTAAATATATTTTTAATATTCTAAAATAGCACATAATTAAGAATTAATTGATTTACCAAAGCATTTAAAATTTTTATATTCTCTTACCAAAGAAATACCAATTACTTTGGAAATCTCTCCTTACAATAATGACTGTTCATTTGAGAAGAAAATCAAAGAACATTGAAAACATAGTTGGCATCAGATGATAATATGAACTTTCTCTAACTCGTTACATAAGGTTAAATGCTTATTATTTCTCATGTCCTATCTCTAGTCTCAAATTCTCAACAAATGAATTCAACACATGATATCTTAAAAATGACCCAAACTACCCTTTTCCAATCTGAAACTGAAATTTCAATACTTTGGCCACCTGATGGCTACTGTAATCAAACTGTTAGCCCCCAAACACCTCCACATTTCTGCCTTCATGTTATGGCTCATGTATTTCCACCTGCCTACAGAAGATTCCCCAGGATCTATGCCTAACTATCCTTCAATCTACGCTTCTATTTCTCAACACCATCACCAGCTTCTTTGTGACATTGTCCTTGAAAGTTTTTTACCTCCCATCTTTGAAACACCATATTTGGAATAGTCTAAAGTGCAATATTAACAAAATGTATAAACACATGGGTTTTGGAGTCAAGGGCTTCCCTTATTATATCATATATAATATATATTATAATTACAACTTATAATATATTATATGTATTATATATATTCCCTCAGTTGGTAAAGAACCCACCTGCACTGCAGGAGATCCCAGTCTGATCCCTGGGTCGGGAAGATCCACTGACTAAGGGATAGGCTACCAGCTCCAGTATTCTAGGGCCTCCGTTATGGCTCAGCTGGTAAAGAATATGCCCGTAATGCAGGAGACCTGGGTTCGATCCCTGGGTTGGGAAGTCACCCTGGAGAAGGAAATGGCTACCCACTCTAGTATTCTGGCCTGGAGAATTCCGTGGAGAGTGTAGTTCATGGGGTTGCAAATAGTTGGACAGGACTAAGCAACTTCCACTTTGGAGTCAAACTCAGATTTTCATTGTCACTGAACATTGGCTATATTTTCTTGGAAAACTACCTGACCTCTAAGAGTCCAAGTTTTCATCTGTAGGATAGGAACAACAGTATACCTCTTCCTATGGTGAGGGTCAAATGGGGCAACTTATGTGAAACTTCTGGCCCAGTGTCAGTGCAATAGGAAAGACTCAAGATTTGTAGCTGTTCTGAAGTTATCACTATGCCTCACATTTCATCCTTGACAAATTGTTTTACTTGGGAGAGGACAAGTCTGTTTCCTTAACTAGATGGTTATCATAAGCAAAGTCTTATGTTTCATTACTTTTATCCACCAAAATGTCTAATACAATGTTATGGCACTTAATAAAAATTTAAGTGATAATTTCTTCTGTGACTACTTTAAATGGCTATTCATAAAAGAGAAAGAAAAGGGAAAAAGAAACCCAGACATTATTTCTCACACGTGTGTTTGTGTGTGTGTGTGGCAACTTCTGTAATGGAAACTCAGCTAATTTTGCATTCCCATAGGAAAAATATCAATGCTTATAAAGATTGGTCATTTTCACCAATAAACAAGATGGAATTAAAAGTGCCAATACTTTTAGACGATTACTGGTTAAAAATAGCTCAAAACAATGTTTCCTAATAATAAATCCTTAACAATTTAATCTAGTCAGTGATATTTAGCTCAGTATCAAGTTTTCAAGCTTTTTTTAGCTTTAGAAAAATTATAATTTCTGAGTAACTAAAACTTGAGAAATAAAAGACATCTTGCTAGCATAATTTGTAAAGCATTCAGTGGTTAAAATAAGAAAAATTAGCCTTTGAGTGAAACTTAAAACACATTTGTCAAAAGCTAGCAGCCAAAACACAGGAAAGCAATTTATCCAAAATTAGATTGCTCTGAAATCCTAAGGTTAATGGAATCAAGAGAGGGAAAAGGTGGTGAGATAATTTGGCATCGTTAAAACCTTCAGTGTAGATGGGAAATAATCTCAGTTAACTACATGAACATTAACTCATGTCTTAAAATGCTCCAAACAATTGGGAGCTGTTAGAAAGAGTGTAGAGTGATTTTTGTATCTGTCTTTTAGAAGGATAATGTGAAGCCCATTGAAATACTTTTCTAGTAAAGGTGTTTTTAGCTTACAAATAACGACTGAAAATCCAAGTCTACAAGAGAACATGAGTTAATCCTAATACAAATGCAAGTCCAATTTGCAGAATTACTTGAAAAGAGTTAGTTTTTTATTTGAGTCCCTGAAATGTATCTCTGAGTACTATTTAGGACTTTAGGAGTGACAGAAGGAAATGATGAAGAAATAAAACTAGGGCATTTGGCCATAAATCAGTCTCATAAAAATTGCATCAGTTACTTAAATTAATAGCATTCATCATTTTATTTATACTAATACATTCATTCATTCATTTGTTTCATATTCAAATGTTTAAATGTGTCCTAAGAGGTATTACTATTACAGCAACTACAATAACAGCTAAATGGAATCATGAATTCTGCTTTCATTACATGGAAATGAATTTATGGATTAATGTTTGATGTTCCCTTGGGATGTACTTAGTATTTAATATTTTTAAGTCAAATAATCCTGTTAGAGTATATTTTCTCCCCTGGAACTCCTAAGAAACTAGAAAAGTATAAATTAAATATACCAGTATCCAAAGATATAGCACTCATATTTTTTGAAAAGAGTAATATTATTTGTTAGAGATCTTGTTTGGTCATTTATAAATGGTCACCTTTGTAAAGTGAGAAATAGCCTTGTTTAAAAAACCACTGACATTGTTGTTCTGTTGTCACATGCTGGTAATTGAAAATGTGTTTCTGTCAGTTCTAGCTAAGATGGAATGTAATTCCGTCTAAGATCTTGATCTTAAATTGGTAGCAAGAAAGCCAAAGAGGAAAAGCAAGAAGTCTTTACTTGTTCTTTGCACGAGTAATTTTGCACTGCCCTTTCTGATAATGTGAGTTATTATTCTTACTGACTCTTGGAAGGCAGCAATGCGCTTCTTTTTTTAAATTTTTTTTGCAGCTCTCAGCTCTGTTTTACTCAATTGATATGGAAGTGGGTCTCTGCCTGGCTTTGGAACACACATTTGTAATGTTTATTTTAAAATAAAATCCAGATTGCTTTGTTAGAACAAGCATCTATACACAGTAAATAGCTAAATCCTTGCCACAGTCTTCTCAGGTTCACTTTTTTTTTTCTGCAAGACCATAGATTTGTTCTAGAACACGTGTAACCTTACAACCTAAAGTCTAACAATGATTTCAGGGAATTAGTCTTCATCTCAAAATCATGGCTTCAGAATAACTCAGACTGTTACCAGCCTCGACTGGATAACTACCCGAATCTGGTGTTTCAGAATGATCACACCCTGAAATGCTTATCTGTATTTCAAGGAACGCAAACAGAATTTTAATTACACTTGTAACACTGCCTGAGGTAATCATATCACAGAAAATACTGAAGAGCTGTTCTGAAATTCCTTTTTTTTTTTTTTTCTATTTGAGGGAATACAGAGGACAGCCAGAAATGAGTAAAATTCTTTCTCAACCATCAGAGAATTTGAAAAATAAACAAACTGATTTGGAAGAGAATATACTCTCTCATCGTTTAAGGAGTCACTTGGAATTGGGATGAATTTATGAGGTCACATAAGTAAATCTTTGCACGAGAGCAACAATTCTATCTTTATGATTCTGGGTAGAGGTCACCCTGACTCTGTTTAAACATTTCTAGAAACTGGGAGTTTCCTATTTAGCAAAGCAGTACAATCCAACCCTTTTATAAAGAATTTTAAATGTTCAAGATGGAAGCAAAAAACTTCACCTCCCCTAGAACTTTTTATTGTTCTTCATTCTGTCCTGTGGAGTTAACAGAGTAAATCTAATTAACTCCTGTTTCACACGACAGTCTTTCAAATATTTGAAGATACCTATCATGACCAGTGTTTGTGGTGCAGTGGTTCAACGCTGTTCATTTTATTTCTTTTGATTTCCTGCACACTGCAGGGATCCAGGCATGGGGTTACCTCCCCCTTCCTTTGTCTTTTTAACCACAATGAAGGTGTCTTTTAAAAAGCTTACTCTTCTGTTGCCTTGTATAAGCCCTTCGCTAAATATCACACCCACTTTAAGCCCTTCAACGTATATGATATTTTATATTTAAATATATACAGACTTTGATGTTTAAAGTGTGTCATCATGAGCCATATAAGCAATTGGACTTTTAAATGGAAAAGCTATTTTGATGATACCATGTATGAAACAAGTACACTTACAGTGTAGGTTAAAAACTAGAATCCATAGTTTGTTGACATTTAAAAATTGGTTCTTGTGGCATACGGCTGTTGGAAATATAAATCTGAAGCTGAACTATCACATGTTCAACTTCTTCAAGGTAATATGATAAATAAGAAGCAGTGCTTATCTGCATACTCATTTATCTAGCTGTTAGTATAAGGAAGCCAGGTAGATATACATGTAGGTGGATGTCAGATCTGCAGTATGTCATTCTCAAAAATGCAAATAAACATATAGTGTGTGTTTGGAAAGGTTTCTTGGTAAATTTATTTGCTGAGGCATTTTGACATCAACCTGGCTAAATGAATCATCTGAGCCCACAGGTATTCTTCTGAAACCCGACACCCCTCTGCTCTAAGGATCTAAGGGAAAAGAGGGCAGGAAGGGGAAGGGGGCAGCAGTGGTTTGAACTGGGAAAGGTAAAGAGAAAACTTTCTAAATTTTAAATTGTGACAGGTGGGTGGGCATTCATCAAACTAATTGATGAATGCATCTCACTGTATATAAACCAGACTTTGACTGGAAAATAAAATCTTAAAAACCAAATAAAAATTAAAGGAAACTTTCTGAGACCACCTTAGAGCACCAGGACATGGCTTTGCTTTCTTTGCAAATGAATCTTCATAAGTTGGTTTTTCAGAAGTTAATATCTGAAGACCGAAATACTCACGACTGGAGGTACCTGAGAAAGAGGAAACTTTAATTTATTAGAGCCCTTCCACACATTCAGGGGATGAAACTTGATTTTGTGGCTGCAGTGGTGCATAAATCCCATAAAGCCAGTCAGCCATTGGCTAATGTTCTGAAATCCCTAAAGCATCAGTTAGAGCCCAAGAAAGAAGTCCCATTTAACTGGGCATCTAAGATGCTTTACTGATAAAGCAGGACCAACAGCTCTGTCTGAAGCATTGCAGCATAGAATTCCCTGAAACTAATGGGATCACCATACTTTTATTAGCCTTTCTTACAAAGTGTCCATTTAATGAAGCTCTGGCTAGGAATTAACTTTTTTCCCCCTTTGGTGCCCAAAGAACTTCTAACTAGTTACGGTCACTCCCCTTTAAAAGCATTTTCCTCACTACCCCTCAAATGCATCAACAGAGCAGAGATCTCAATTTCTTGCCTCAATAAAATGCTGCAAGTCCCAAATGGGAGAGCTTGATAAACAATGCATGAAGAACACAGAAATATGCAGAACCCAGAGTTTCCTGGACCAACTGTAAATACAGTCTCGTAAAGATTAATGATTAAAGCAAATGTTCGGTCAGATGAGACAGGAAGAGGAAGGACAACAATTCTCTTCTATACAAAATTGTCACACACGAAAATCCTATGGATGGCACCTACATCCATAATTTTCTCTTTCTTAAGTGATACTTAAAAAACGGACTCAAAACATACTAATATTTAGTATTTTCCAAGTTACCTCCATCCAAATTTTAGAGACTAGAATGTTAATATTAATCTAGAATCATCACAAGAATATGGCTTGCAGCTAAATGTATTACTCTTATGTGGTATCTGCCTTCATTGGGGAGCCATGATTGAGGAAATTAAGAAGTATTATTGATTATTAAAGTATGGATTTAAATGCACAAAATAGAGGAGATCTATATGACAAGATCCTTATTTCAAAGATACTGTCTATTTAGGAGATTAACGTACACAATCAATATTGAAATGATAGTGAGATGCACATAGGTGCTAAATAATCTGGTATAAAATGTAGGTTTAGAGGAGGTAAATTCTAAGAGACGTGTCAGTAAGGATGAAGGAGACCATTTATCCAGATAGCTTTGGGGGTTGCAATGAAGGGATGGGGCTTCTCAGTGCTGAAGAATGGAGGGCGATGTGAATGTTTTAAAGACAAAATGTTGGAGGGTCTTCAATGCCATGGGTCTTACCTGATGTGAGAATTAACAGATGACTTGGGAAAATTGCCAAGTAGGGAAGAAATAAGGACAACAGTAGGTGGAGAAGGCAAAGCAGAGTAGAACAAGTCCTACATTTAAATCCCAATATCTGGGTAGAGCTTGATGTTTGCATGTCATCATCAAGCAAAGTGAATGAAGGATGTTGATGACTATGTTGTTCAGTCCCTAAGTCATGTCTGACTCTTCGAAATCCCATGGACTGGAGTGCACCAGGCTTCCCTGTCCTTCACCATCGCCTGGAGCTTGCTCAAATTCATGTCCATTGAGTCGGTGATGCCACCCAACCATCTCATCCTCTAATGCCTCCTTCTCCTCTTGCCCTCAATCTTTCCCACATCAGAGTCTTTTCGAATGAACTGGCTCTTTGCCATCAGGTGCCCAGAGTTTAGGAGCTTCAGCTTTCACATCAGTCCTTTCAATGGGTATTCAGGGTTGTTTTCCTTTAGGATTGACTGATTTGATCTCCTTACAGTCCACGTGACTCTCGAGTCTTCTCTAGCACCACAGTTCAAAAGCATCAGTTCTTCAGTACTCAGCTTTCTTTGTGGTCTCTCACATCTGTACGTGACTAGTGGAAAAACCATAGTTTTGACCAGATGGACCTTTGTCAGCAAAGTGATGTCTCTGCTTTTTAATACTCTGTCTAGGTTTGTCATGGCTTTTCTTCTAAGGAGAAGGCGTCTTTTAATTTCATAGCTGCAGTCACCATCCACAGCGGTTTTGGAACCTAAAAAAAGTAAAATCTGTCACTGCTTCCTCTTTTTCCTCGTCTATTTACCATCAAGTGATGGGGACGGATGCCGTGATCTTAGTTTTTTGAATGTTGAGTTTTAAGCCAGTTTTTTCACTCTTCTATTTTACCCTTATCAAGAGAAGACTATAAATTATTAAGAATACATCAGGTGGTGATGTTTTAATATCACTTTGGGAATAGTATTGTGCCTGCACTTAGTTGCTCGGTCATGTCTGACTCTTTGCTACACCATGGACTGTAGCCCACCAGGCTCCTCAGTCTATGGGATTTTTCGGGCAAGAATTCTGGAGTGGGGTGCCGTTTCCTTCTTCAGGGAATAGTGTTGGCAGGAATTAAAAGGGTCCAGAGGCAGCTGAGCATTTGTGAATGAGGGAATGAGGAGCTGGTCAAATTGATTCATGATTCAAGGTGGAACTGAGGACTTAAATATAGGAACTGAAAGTATTTAATTCTGCATATTCCAACATCTGGTTTCTATCTAATAAGGTAAGTATCTTTCCTGCTTTATTAGTTTCAAAATATACTTTAGGTCATAAAGTTGTAACTGCAGTAGCTGGTATTTTCTGTAAAAATCCAATTTGTCATAATTTGCTCAATTATTGTCTAGTGAAACATCATACAACTAACACTCCAAAAAGTTCACTGATGACAATTGTGACTATGTCTTACAAAAACATATATTCTAGCAATGTTCTTATAATTAAAAGTAGCTAAAAAGTGGTTTAGCCACCAAATAGCAATTAGTTAACAATGCTCTAGTTTCATTATTTTCATTTGAGGAAGAAAAGTGAGAGAATTTTCAAATGGGAAGGCATGAAGCACATTCTAAGGCTTTTCTACTTGACCAGACAAGAGAATGGAGATTATGATGATATATCCTTATAAAAAGAAAAAGAACATTTTATCCCTGAAGGAAAACTAGCAAAGACTACTTAAACAAGAAATTAGGGGGAAAAAAATCAAGGCTTCTTTCAAATCCATATAAACTGCGGCGAGGCTGATAGTTATGAACATAATTTGATGGCTTCTGTATATTTGCACGTGTGCTGTCAGTGGCAAAAAAATCAGGTGTGTACATTTTTTTCTTTATTTCAGAGAACCCTATAAGTTTAAGACTGGCAAAGTCTATCACACAAGCTTGCAGTAGCAGTAAGTGATAAGAACATGAGAAAAGGAAGGCCTTCCTGTAAAAAGTGCCTTAGAAATTTCTCATTGCACAAAACTGATAAAAACCCAACATGCACAGGATGCCAAGAATGCCAAGGGCTGAAATGAGATTGCTCCCCAAACAGAATGATATCTGGGGGAGTCAGCTTGTATCGAAGGATGCAGTAGGGTGAACAAGCAGGATAACAGGAAAGTGTACTTAGTGGGAAAAAAAGACACACAAAGAACAAATATCTCAGAGCTTTCAGCAGTGGAGCCAGCTCCCAGAGAAATGCTGAGATGCAAACCAATTAGAAGGGTTCCTCGCTAAGGCTCAGCTTTTCTCTTCAAGGACATTTCCAATCATCTGCTCTCTACTTCTTGGTGCTTATTCGTATGCCAACCACGTGAGTTGAATTGTGTCCCCCAAAAGATATGTTAAAGTTCTAACTGCTGGTAACTGGGAATGTGAGCTTATTTGGAAATAATCTCTGATGATGCAATTAATATAGAAGGAAAGATCAAGTCCTACTGAAATAGGAAGGCCCTTAATCCGATATGACTGTGGTCTTCATAAGAAGAGAAGAAACAGACACACAGAGAGACATAGAGAGACTCCCACGTGATGATGAAGGCAGAGATTATAGTGATGAGGCAATAAGCCAAGGGATGTCAAGGATTTCTGGACTATCATGAAGCTAAGAAGAAGGCAGGGAACAGATGCTTCCCTAGAAACTTCAGAGATCATGACACTACAGACACACTGGCTTTAGACTTTTGGCCTCCAGACCTGTGAGAGAACACATTTCTGTTGTCAGTGGCTTTTTGTTACAGCAGCCTTAAGAAACTAATACGTCAACCACGATTGATTATTAATTGTTTTGTTTGTCTTTTTTTTTTTAATGAGATGGTAGACTCCATGAAGCCCAGGTCCTTATACTACACGCTTTTCATTCATCCCAAAACCCCAAGTGCCTAGCTCACTTTTACAATAGAAACCAAGCCCTTAATTGGAATCGCAGTTGCTATCAGTGTTCAAGAGCACAAAGTTAAGCCTACTGAACAGGTGGCAAATGGGTGCTAAAACCTGTCGCCTGCTAATTGCCAAATGGATGAAGCCTCTGGAGTGTATTTGTTCTAAAGCAAATCACTGTATATTTTATTTCATAATTGTTTTCTAATGATTTCTATGTTGCCTATTAACCTAAAATATTTTACTTGAGGGGCACAGCTAACAAGCATGAAAATGGGACAACAAAATGGAAAACGTTGGAGAAAAAAGAAGGATAAGGAAAGGTCTACTTTCAGCCATGAGTTAATTATTGCAATTGAGGGCTAAATACTGCTCTGGGCTTACTGGCAGCCAAGGAAAGAATGGTTTTAAGGTAGGTGGTGGAGAAAAGGGAAAACATGAAAAGTAAAATTTTCTCTTAACCTAAAACTAGAGTAAGTCCCCTACATTCAAAAAAGAGTGCATATGTAGGTTCAATTTGTTCGAAAGTCCAACAAATTTAGCCTAGGGACCCAAGTAACACGATCAGCTATATAGCGCTGTACTGTGATAGGCTTATAATACTTTTCACACAAATGATACATAACAAACAACACAAAAATAAAGAAAACAGTTTTAATCTTATAGTACACACCTTGGAAAATACAGTAGTGCCATACAACAGCTGGTATATAGGGGTTACTGGCATCAAGTGAACAGGAAAGAAAAGTTACTGCCTGGAGAGGGGGAAAAGGGAGGAGAGAGTAGGGCTGAAGGACTGTCAGCAAAGGAGATGGAGGGTCAGCTGCAATTTCACTCATGCCTGGTGTTGATGAAATGCACGTTAGCATCTTTCAAAGTTCACAAAGTGAAAGCTCATACATAAGGGACTTACTGAATTAGAATTTTTTTAAAGAATCCTCAATGTGACCTTTTATGTGAACTCAATACATATTCAAAAATGAAGTTGTTAGTTTCTTTGATAACTATTTTGCAGAAGACGTTGACATTCATTTTGTGAATGAACGTTTTCTATGTAACTCCTGAAAGAACATGGGGGATCTTTATAAGCTTAGTCATTCCTTCAGCTCACCAGAATTTTAAAATTTTAAAATATGTGAGGTGTTATCAGATTAGGAAAGTGAAAATGAAAGTGAAAGTCACTCGTCTGACTCTTTGTGACTCCATGGGCTACACAGTCCATGGAATTCTCCAGGCCAGAACACTGGAGTGGGGAGCCTTTCCCTCCTCCAGGGGATCTTCCCAACCCAGGGATCAAACCCAGGCCTCCCGCATTGCAGGCGAATTCTTTACCAGCTGAGCCACAAGGGCAGCTCCTTGTTGTCAGGCTGCTGTGATCTAAATACAGTCCTTTTATATTTATTATAATATCTATTACATGAGTTGTATGGTCTCTAACTGTTACAGGACCACAGGGAACAAGATGAAGCTTGTTTTAAAAGATGTTTGAGACATGATTGACCGTGCCGGGGAAGGAAATATAAAGGTGATTTGATGGTGCTGCCAGAGAGGAAAGAAGCAAGGTTCTTGAGAAGTTGCATGGGGATAGATTCCAATGCATGTCTCCGGGACAACTTCGTAGCTGTTGGTGCACATTGGTTGGTGGAATGGGAGATGAAAGGAGTCACTATTTGTTTCTCTTTTCTCTGTGAATGTGAAATATAGCCATTGGCCAAAAGTGGGAGGTACAAAGAATGTTGGAGATTTGGTAAGGGATAATGCATGGTAGCTCAGCTGGTAAAGAATCAGCCTGCAATGCAGGAGACTCTGGTTTGATTCCTGGGTTGGGAAGAGCCCCTGGAGAAGGGAAAGGCTACACACTCCAGTATTTTGGCCTGGAGAATTCCTTGGACTGTATAGTCCATGGGGTCGCAAAGAGTCAGACAGGACTGAGTGACTTTCACTTTTACCTCTTTTATGAAAGAAATATTGTGGTTGACTGTATCATTCCTGCCATGACTGAAGTCATGGTCCACATGCTATTCACCTAAGGCTCTTCTTAGCTGTTTCAGTATTTGTAGTCCTTACCACCTTGTGTTGTAGTTATATTTATTTGTCCCCCAGGTTCCCTCATACTGGACTTGCCTGGTGGCTCAGAGGGTAAAGCATCTGCCTTCAATGCCAGAGACCAGGGTCCAATGCCTGGGTCGGGAAGATCTCCTGGTGAAGGAAATGGCAACCTGGTCCAGTGTTCTTGCCTGGAAAATCCAATAGACGGAGGAGCCTGGTAGGCTATGGTCCATGGGGTCACAAAGAGTTGGACATGACAGGGCGATTTCACTTTCATTTTCCCTCTTACTACTTCCTCAGCCAGAAACTGGGTTCAGGATTAGAACAGAGTACAGCTCAGTGTTCTCTCCAGATAATTTTTTCTTTTTTTTTCGCTCAGTATCAGCTCAGTTCAGTCACTCAGTCATGTCTGACTCTTTGGGACCCCATGAACCACAGCACATCAGGCCTCCTTGTCCATCATCAGCTCCTGGAGTTCACACAAATCCATGTCCATTGAGTCGGTGATGCCATCCAAACATCACATCCTCTGTCGTCCCCTTCTACTCCTGCTCTCAATCTTTCCCAGCATCAGGGTCTTTTCAAATGAGTCAGCTCTTCACATCAGGTGGAAAAAGTATTGGAGTTTCAGCTTCAACATCAGTCCTTTCAATGGACACCCAGGATTGATCTCCTTTAGTATGGACTGGTTGGATCTCCTCGCAGTCCAGAGGACTCTCAAGAGTCTCCTCCAACACCACAGTTCAAAAGCATCAATTCTTCGGCACTCAGCTTTTTTTATAGTCCAACTCTCACATCCATACATGACCACTGGAATAACCATTGCCTTGACTAGACAGACCTTTGTTGGCAAAGTAATGTCTCTGCTTTTTAATATGCTAATTAGGTTGGTCATAACTTTCCTTCCAAGGAGCAAGCGTCTTTTAATTCCATGGCTGCAATCACCATCTGCAGTGATTTGGAGCCCAGAAAAATAAAGTCAGCCTTTGTTTCCACTGTTTCCCATCTATCTGCCATGAAGTGATGGGACCAGATGCCATGATCTTTGTTTTCTGAATGTTGAGCTTTAAGCCAACTTTTTCACTCTCCTCTTTCACTTTCATCAAGAGGCTTTTAAGCTCCTCTTCACTTGCTGCTATAAGGGTGGTGTCATCTGCATATCTGAGATTATTGATATTTCTCCCAGCAATCTTGATTCCAGCTTGTGCTTCCTCCAGCCCAGTGTTTCTCATAATGTACTCTGCATAGAAGTTCAATAAGCAGGGTGACAATATACAGCCTGAACGTACTCCTTTTCCTATTTGGAACCAGTCTGTTATTCCATGTCTGGTTCTAACTGTTGCTTCCTGACCTGCATATAGGTTTCTCGAGAGGCCGATTAGGTGGTCTGGTATTCCCATCTCTTTCAGAATTTTCCACAGTTAATTGTGATCCACACAGTCAAAGGCTTTGGTATAGTCAAGAAAGTAGAAATAGATATTTTTCTGGAACTCTCTTCCTTTTTCGATGATCCAGTGGATGTTGGCAATTTGATCTCTGGTTCTTATGCCTTTTCTAAAACCAGCTTGAATATCTGGAAGTTTACGGTTCATGTATTGCTCAAGCCTGGCCTGGAGAATTTTGAGCATTACTTTACTAGCATGTGAGATGAGTGCAATTGTGCAGTAGTTTGAGCATTCTTTGGCATTACCTTTCTTTGGGATTGGAATGAAAACTGACCTTTTCCAGTCCTGTGGCCATTGCTGAATTTTCCAACTTTGTTGGCATATTGAGTGCAGCACTTTCACAGCATCATCTTTTAGGATTTGACATAGCTCAACTGGAATTCCATCACCTCCACTAGCTTTGTTCATAGTGATGCTTCCTAAGGCCCACTTGACTTCACATTCCAGGATGTCTGGCTCTAGATGAGTGATCACACCATCGTGATTATCTGGGTCATGAAGATCTTTTTTGTACAGTTTTTCTGTGTATTCTTGCCACCTCTTCTTAATATCTTCTGCTTCTGTTAGGTCCAGACCATTTCTGTCCTTTATTGAGCCCATTTTTGCATGAAATGTTCCCTTGGGATCTCTAATTTTCTTGAAGAGATCTCTAGTCTTTCTCATTCTGTTGTTTTCCTCTATTTCTTCGTATAGATCGCTGAGGAAGGCTTTTTTATCTCTCCTTGCTATTCTTTGGAACTCTGCATCCAAATGGATATATCTTTCCTTTTTTCCTTTGCTTTTCACTTCCCTTCTTTTCACAGCTATTTGTAAGGCCTCCCCAGACAGCCCTTTTGCTTTTTTGCGTTTCTTTTTCTTGCAGATCCTCTTGATTCCTGTCTCCTGTACAATGTCACTTACCTCCATCCGTAGTTTATCAGGCACTCTACTCAGTATTCTCCCCATATATTTTGTTTCTTCCCTCCCCCCGATCCACCCCCCTCAACTTTGCCACTATTTTTGCCACACCTGTGTGATCTTATTTCCATTACTAGGAATACAACTGATGGGATCTTAGACTAGGAATAGAACCTAGGCCCTTAGCTGGAAAATTGCTGAGTCCTAGCCAATGAACCACCCTGGAATTCCTTCTCCACAGATATTTTGAATGAGCTCTTGTTACACATGTATGAAAAGGTCCTCCATTAACAGAGATGATACCTGCTTCAGGTAGACTTTAAGACACAAATGATTCTTTTCAACCAAGTCTAAAAGTCCCTGCTCAAGGATGGAAGTAAATACAAGCTAATTATTAAATGATCAATAATACTGTCATCTAGATTAAAGATTTAAGTATAATTCCTTCTTAAAACAATCCCACAAGTTGTTTTAAAATAATTGTAGCAATACTTGTATATAAACATATATTTACCTTGAACATTCAGCAAGTTAGTCATAGAGAAATTACTTACAAGGATGAAATATACCCAGTTCAGACTTTGTAGGGATAAAGTCTTAGCAAAGCCAGCACCTCTTAGCACTTAAGTCAGTGAGATGATGCTTAGAGTGAAATCGGTTCAGATATATATTACTTTATTCTAGACCTCTGTGGATTCCATATACTCTTGATAGACTGCATTTTTTCCCCCAAGCTATATCCATATTTGGAGAAATAAATTATTATACTTTTCAACTAATCCTTTAACAACTGAAATCACTGTGGGTAGCTGACACTTAGATGCCCTTAAAATTACTTTGTCTGAATGTTGTCTGTGAAACCATAGCTATATGCATGAAAAAAATTTTTAAGCTGGTTCTGTCATAAAAATTCTCTTTAGGTCCTGCTCTTTTCACACCAGGAAATTTTTTTTTTTTTTTAGCTATTAAAAATATGTCCCAATCACTTTCTAGATTAGAAGAAAAAATAAAACATTTGTCTTTTGGGGTTTAGAATTGTATGTTTATATTTTAAAAGATCCAACTTAAGTATAGGCTTCTTTCTCTCCTCCTCTTCCCTCCTTCCCTTCCTTCTTTCTTTCCTTCCTCCATATCTTTCTTTCATTAATCAAGGGTCTACTACGCACCAGAAACTGGGGATATAAAAACAAAATACATGAAACTGACACTTCATGGGGAGAGAAATATACACCAGTGAATAAAACACAGAGTAATATGTGTCACAAGAGAGAAATAGATAAAGTTTTCCAAGAGAACAGCAGGTGAAGGAATTCACAATTTCTAAATTAAGGTTAAAGAGCTGAAAAAGTCTTCAGGGAGAAAGTGACATCTGTGTTGGACCAGCTGACAAATATGTAGAAGACTAGATTAAGGCAATTGATGTCAGTTTAATGAATCCTAAGGGAAATTTTGATGGGATACAGTTGATTATTTAAAAGTCTGTTAATTCCTAAATATGTGATGTTTTTGAAAATATTTTATTGTTATTAATTTCTAATACAATTCCACTATGGTTAGAGATTTGGAAATTTATTAAAACTTACTTAATGGCCCAGCATTACTCCTTGGAAGAAAAGTTGTGACCAACCTAGATAGTATATTCAAAAGCAGAGACATTTGCTGACTAAGGTCCGTCTAGTCAAGGCTATGGTTTTTCCTGTGGTCATGTATGGATGTGAGAGTTGGACTGTGAAGAAGGCTGAGCACTGAAGAATTGATGCATTTGAACTGTGGTGTTGGAGAAGACTCTTGAGGGTCCCTTGGACTGCAAGGAGATCCAACCAGTCCATTCTGAAGGAGATCAGCCCTGGGATTTCTTTGGAAGGAATGATGCTAAAGCTCCAGTACTTTGGACACCTCATGCGAAGAGTTGACTCATTGGAAAAGACTCTGATGCTGGGAGGGATTGGGGGCAGGAGGAGAAGGGGATGACAGAGGATGAGATGGCTGGATGGCATCACCGACTCGATGGACGTGAGTCTGAGTGAGCTCCGGGAGATGGTGATGGACAGGGAGGCCTGGCGTGCTGCAATTCATGGGGTCGCAAAGAGTCGGACACGACTGAGCGACTGAACTGAACTGAACTGAACTGAACTGAATGGCTCAGCATATGGTCTATTTTGGTGAAAGTATATGCTCACTTGTAAATGATACATAGTATGAAGTTGTTGAATGTATTGTTCTATATGCAATCTAAAAATGGCAAATATATAGAAATAGAGAGAAGGACAGTGGTTACCAGGGGCAAGGAGGTGGGAAAATGTGGAGACCAAAGGGTACAAGGCTGCAGTTATGTAAGATTATTACCTGTAGAAATTTAAAGTACAGCGTTATGACTATAGCTAAGAGTACTGCATTGAATACTGGAAATTTGCCAAGTCGATTTCAGGTGTTCTCATCACACACACACACACACACACACACACACACACACACACGGTAAGTATGTGAAGTGATATGTTGATTCATTTGACTGTAGTAATCATTTCAATATATATATGCATATATGTACATCAAATCATCATGTTGTATGCCTTAAATATATGCAATTTTATTTAAAAAATAAAAACAAAATTAAAGAAAAGGTTTAGGGAAAAAAAATCAATTAAGTCATTGTGGTTGACAGTGAATTTTTAGGTCTTTAAATTCATTCTTGATACTTTTTCTCATTTATCAATTGCTCACACAGGTGTTATTTAAAATCTTCATCCATGATTTTTATTTATTTCTTCCTTTAATTATCTGGAAAACTTTACCTCATGTATTTTGAAGCTTTGCTATTACACATATGCTTATAATTGTTATATCTTCCAGAGGAATTTATCCTTTTGTCATGTCGGAATATCTCTCTTACCTCTGATAGTACTCTCTGTCTTGAAATTTATTTTATCTCACATTCATATGCTCATGGAATAATTCTCATGCTTAGTGTTTGCATAATGTGTATTTTCACCCTTTTACTTTCCAGCTATTTGTATCTTTATATTTAAAGTGTATCTGTTATAGGCAGCATATGGTGGAGTATTGCTCTTCCGTTCTGTTAATCTCTGACATTTAAGGGCTTAGTCATTTAACATTTACTATATGTTTGGATTTATGCCTAATGTTTTGCTGTTGTTTTTGGTTTCCATCCACTTCTTGTTCCTCTTTTCTTCTTTTCTGGATATCTTTGGTGTTAAATAATTATTTTAAAACTTAAATTTGTCTATTAGCTTTTTATAACACTATACCTCTTTGCATGATTTTTAGCAATTGCAATAGAGATTACAATAATCTTTTAAAATTTTAACAGGATTTTAGAATCAACATTGTATTACTTAATGCCCAATGATGTAAGTCTATCTTTCACATAATCTTTTTTGCTGTGTTTGACTTATTTATTACATTAATGTATATTATAAATACAATTAAGTGTTTTTTAAGTAACCTACAATTTTAAAGATATTGAGAAGAAATTTTTCTTTAATATTTACCATATTTTTATCATTATTTTTATTTTTTCTGAAAATGTAACTTTCCTTCATTTCACTTAAACCTGAACAACTTCATTTTACAATTGGTTGTAGTACAGGTCTGATGATAATGAATTCTCTTAACCCTGATTTACATGCAAATTTCTCTATGTTTAAATTTATGACAGATATTTTTGCTGTGCATAGAATTTGGGGTTTTGGTTTCCCCTCTACTCCATCTACCACCTTGAAGATATTATTCCACTGTGCTTTGACTTTCTATAATGAGAAGACTATTGATTCCTATTTTTTTCTATATTATTGTTTTTCTGGCAACACATTTTTGTTTTCAAGTTTTTCCCTTTATCTTGATTTTCAGCAGTTTGCCGTGTCTAAGATATAATGTAGCTCTCTTTGTATTTATGCATTTAGTTTGCTTGAGATTCACTCAGCTTCTTGAATTTGTAATTTATGTCTTTCATCATATTTAGAAAATTATGGCTATTATTTTTCTAAGATTCACTCATTTTCTCTCCTCTGTTTCTGGGATTTTGATCATTCTTTGATATTAATCAACAGGTACTGAGGGTCTGTTAATTTTTTTCTTTTTCTTTTCCTATTGTTAGAAAATTTCTATTGATGTATCTCCAAGATCACTGATTTTTTTTGCCATCACCAATGCATCATTTTTTAAATTGTATTTTCAGTTCTCGAACTTACATTTAAGTATTTTTCAAATGTCTTTATTGAGGTACAGTTTACATCACTTCATGGGAAATAGATGAGGAAACAGTGGAAACAGTGTCAGACTTTATTTTTTTGAGCTCCAAAATCACTGCAGATGGTGACTGCAGCCATGAAATTAAAAGACGCTTACTCCTTGGAAGAAAAGTTATGACCAATCTAGATAGCATATTGAAAAGCAGAGACATTACTTTGCCAATAAAGGTCCGTCTAGTCAAGGCTATGGTTTTTCCAGTGGTCATGTATGGATGTGAGAGTTGGACTGTGAAGAAAGCTGAGTGCCGAAGAATTGATGCTTTTGAACTGTGGTGTTGGAGAGGACTCTTGAGAGTCCCTTGGACTGCAAGGAGATCCAACCAGTCCATTCTGAAGGAGATCAGCCCTGGGATTTCTTTAGAGGGAATGATGGTAAAGCTGAAACTCCAGTACTTTGGCCACCTCATGTGAAGAGTTGACTCATTGGAAAAGACTCTGATGCTGGGAGGGATTGGGGGCAGGAGGAGAAGGGGACAACAGAGGATGAGATGGCTGGATGGCATCACTGACTCGATGGACGTGAGTTTGAGTGAACTCCGGGAGTTGGTGATGGACAGGGAGGCCTGGTGTGCTGTGGTTCATGGGGTTGCAAAGAGTCGGACACGACTGAGTGACTGAACTGAACTTACTGAACTGAACTTACATCTAATAGAAGTCATTCTTTTTAACTATACAAGGTAACTCTACAAGCTAAGGGTCTTCTCTTTTGGCTCAGCTGGTAGGGTTCTATCCCTGGGTGGAAGATCTCCTGGAAAAGGGAAAGGCTACCCACTCCAATATTCTGGCCTGGAGAATTCCTTGGACTGTATAGTCCATGGGGTCACAAACAGTTGCACACAGCTGAGTGAATTTCACTTTCACTCTCATACAAGGTAATGAATTTTAATAAGTTTACAGAGTTATGCAACTATCATTACAAATTAACTTTATAACATTTTCATCCCCAAAGCAACCCGATTTTTTCCATTCTTCTAGATGTTTGTTCTATTCTTCTAGATATATATTCATATGCCAGTATCTTACCCTCTTAATTGTAGTAAGTCTTCCAAGTTTATTTTTCTTTTTTCATTCTTTTCAATAGTTAAAAATAGTTTCTATCCCTCTGTTAAGATTTTTTTACTTGTTTATCATAGCTATATTTATATATGTTCCTAATAATTGTAATAGTTGCTTTATAACTCCTACCTGTAATTCCAGAATCTCAGGGTTTATCTCCACAATTACCTCTTCTCCTGAGACTTGGTCATCTTTTCCATTTTTTCATATGTCGACTAATCTCCTATGGTCTGGGCATTGTTCATGCAGAATTGTAAAAACCCTGAGTTCTTTTATATCCTTCAATTTTATCATCCAAATAAATGTAAAAATGATGACAGAAGTAGAAATTCCCTCTTTGAATCTCCTAATAAATAATTGATTCAGGTACCAATCATCAATGGAGAAAATATCTATTACAGTAGGATTTGTTGTTGTTTTAGTCACTAAGTCATGTCTGATTCTTTTGTGACCCCATGGACTATAGCCCATCAGTTTCCTCTGTCCATGGGATTTTTTCAGACAAGAATACTGGAGTGGGTTGCCATTTCCTTCTCCAGCAGATCTTCCTGACCCGGGGATCAAACCCACATCTCTTGTGTCTCCTGCATTGGCAGGTGGTTCCTTTACTTCTGAGTCACCTGGGAAGCCCAGTAGGATAGTTGCATAGAACCTATATACAGAGTCACAATGACTTGCTAATTACAAAGTGAAAAATGTAGTTTACCGAAATAATCTTAATCCCTAACTCAAATGATCAAACGATTGCTGTATCTAGGTTGTGGGTGTATTAGTGCTCACTGTATTATTTTCTCAACTTTATATTCAAAATTTTTAATAATAAACTATTAAAGGAAAGATGTCTTTTCAGCACTTGCTCACCCAAGAGCTATTTAACTTCTAGGTAAGAACTGATCCCAACACACTTTTGATGATTTGACTCCTACCAAGGCTTTGTTATTTCCTTTTCATTTGGAATTAATGCAAGGCAATTTCCGTAGCAGCATCTGCCTGTATCTTTATCCAGATAAAATAGCAGATGTAGAAAAAAAAAAATGAGACTAGGAGAGAGATGCTTCTACTGTCTTTAGAATCTTTCATCATAGTTGATAGACCTGATCTGATTTCCCAGATGTGGATCTAAGCAGCCTGTCTTGCTGCCTGGTGCATCTTTGACCTGATAGTGCAGAGTTCAAGCCTATGCTGACCCAAGGGCATACAGCATTATTCCAACTCAGCATTTTGAAGAGAGCTCCTTTTGAGGGTATTCTGTCACTGATTCCATCTTTCTATTGCCCAGGAAGGTCCTCCCTGCACCACCTCCATCCTTTTATCTCTGAAATAAAAGCTGTTGAATAGTTCAATCAGCTTCATTAGGTGGCTGGTGTCAAGTGCTATTATAATCTCTGATGTGATTTGATGATATTCCATCACTTTGTTATTTTCCAGCTCCTAATTGCACCCTATACTTTTGACATCTCTATTGGACTGATGTTAATGTCAAGTTGTCCTGATTCATGTAGTCTATTGAAATCTGGTACTGAGGCAGCTGAAAAAAATGAATCGGTTGAGGACTTTTTGAAGTGCTTGCCTACAATCCTTTTTTTTTTTTTTTTTTGACTTCTGTAGCACCTAGAAGTAGCTTTATTTTTGAGAAAAGAATAAAGGCTTATGAGTTTGAAATTTCTCATGATGTTAAAAGTGCACCAACTAATGTTCAAATTAGAAAGGGAAAAAGCTTGAGAAGTAGTATAATAATACTTATAGTAAGTTTTGAACAAGTTGAAATAACTCAAAAATTTTTACACACACACATATCCACATCCTGAAGATGCAAAGAAGTTCAAAAAAGAAAGTAAAATTTTACCATAAATAACTACCCCCTCATTTGTTACCTTATTGTTGTACAACTTCAGATACTTTTTTGCATACAAATATCTATTTTTTTATAAAGAAAATGCAGTAAGACAATAGACATTTATTTTATAACCTGGTTTATGTACATTATATACCATTGGCTTTTTTTCCTGACAGCAAATATAAATGTTTATGATTTTTGTGGCCTTGTAGTGTTCCACTCTTTAGTAATTAAACTAATTCCCTACTTCTGAACACTTGTCTTAATTGAAAAAAATTTCCTTGAGGTCATCATGTGTCCAAAAACCCACTATTCCCCATGTAAGCCAAGCCCCCTAGCAGTCATATCTGTAGCCTTACTTTGTAAAACTCCAGCCTATTGCCTCCCAATTTGAGAAACTTGAATAATAATGGAAAGTGGTCCTTATTATCCATAGATTCTTGGGATTCTTACTATGGTTGTAATTGTTGGGAATCTATAAGAGAGGGATGTGGCAATCATCTATTTCCCAGTCTCACTTCCTTACAGAACATTTTAAGGACATAATGTTCCATGGAAAGCACTTTAAGACACAGTGTTCTGATCCCATGCAATCACTGACTTTGATCTATTTCTACTGGGGTATTTTGCTATCAATTTAAGGTCAGGCTTCTTTTTCCCCAAGAGATTTAGAATTTTTATATTCATTAACTAATGAAAAAGTTCAAGTTCAGTTAAGGAGACATTTACTGAGTATTTACTACATGCCAGGCATTGTGTAAAGATAAAGATACCCATAAAAGCCAAGTCAATGAGCTCCTTTATCACTGCACCCAAAGAATAATGAATAATTTTAGTGGACATTTATTGCTTCGCTGTCCCAATTCTGGCCAATCCAAAAGTCATCCAAGCTAGGCAGAGACTCACTTTGAGCCTGTCACATGTAATCTGGGGCTGTCCTCATTGCTAGGAAAGAAGTATCCACTCTTTCCTATGGATTTGAACTTGGGAGAAGCTGATTATGGGGCTGCTGGCAGCTGTTTCTGTCACAAGTCAAGGTCTGAAGATAAAGTCAAATGAATAAATGTTAAGCCAAAAGACAGAGCACAGGTCCCCATAAGCTGGATCCGACTGTTTTTGATCCACCTGAAGTTTAGTTGTGCTCAGCCACTTCAGTCGTGTCCAACTCTTTGTGACCCTCTGGACTGTAACCCAGCAGGCTCCTCTGTCCATGGGATCCTCCAAGCAAGAATACTGGAGTGGGTTGCCATGCCCTCCTCCAGGGGATCTTCCCAACCCAGGGATCAAACCTGCCTGTCTTATCTCTTCTGCATTGGGAAGTGGGATCGTTACCACTAGGGCTGCCTGGGAAGCATGAGCCAATTTGGGTTGGGTTTTCTGTGACTTATATCCAAAAGGTTCCTCACTAATACAGCATTGTGTTTCTTCCCTTGTGGAGAATCACTCAAAATACATTAGGAAATTTTGCTGGCTGAGGATGAATACAATTTGATATAAAATGAATTCCTTTTTGATGATTTAGAAAAACATACAGTGAATTCTAAAAATTGTCTTTTAACTAAACCTTTGATCTCAGCTTGTTTTCTTATGACTGACCTATTTTTCCTAAAAGTAGAAGCACAGTGAACCATGACTAATTGAAGGTTTAGTTTTAATTGATAAAGGGCTCCTTATCTATGACCATCCCAGCAAATTATCAAATAACCTAGATAAGTTTAGTTATAGCGTCTCTGAAATGGAGGTAATTATTGTTACTTGGGCTTCCCCACTGGCTCAGTGGTAAAGAATCTCCTGCCAGTGCAGGAGATGCAGGAGGCATGGGTTTGATCCCTGGGTTGACAAGAATCTCTGGAGGAGGAAATGCCAACCCACTCCAGTATTCTTTCTTGGAAAACCCCATGGACAGGGGAGCCTGGTGGGCTACAGTCCCTGAAGTGGAAGAGAGTCAGACAGGACTGAGGGACTACCATGCATTTTCACTTAATCTCAGCTACAGATCCAGCTACAGATCCTTAATCTCATCTAAACTTCCTGCTCTAGTCATAGATCTCTGGGCTCTTTTTTCCCAGCGTTTAAACCCAGTATCTCTAGTAACAACATACCGTCCATTTAGGCTTAGATTGACCGTTTACAGACAGATTATAAGAATAAAAAATGGTAAGTTGTTGTATTTGTCATCTCAGGTGATATTGGCCTACAAGTTTTAATGGTCATATTAAAATAGCTGTGATAGACATATAATTGTATTTTGAGTCTATAATGCTAACTAGATAGGTCAAATTATGCCATCCTTGTAGATATAATAAACAAGCTGGACTATGCCTCCTGATGTTGAAGATGTCTCTCCAAGAATGTGCCAGAAGAAGACCCAGAATGCAAAGCACCTTTTCCATTATTTTATCTAGGCCATAATGTTTGTCTTCAAGGCGTAAAGATTTTAAATGGAATGAATGAAAGTTCTCCCACTCCATGACCATTTATCCTTTTTCTTTCCTGATTCATGAGGAAAACAGGCTGAATTTCATGCAAGGACCAACTATCTCTGAGCCATTACATTCACAAAGTCATCTTGATTTGATTGCCCAGAGTAGAAAAACATGTTTTAATCTCTTTGCTCCACTCACCAAGTTGCAGAAAAAAAATCATATAGGTTTGTTGTCTGAATCTGACTATTTTCACAATAACCTAAATATACTTTACAAGAGAGTTCCAGAAAAACATCTACTTCTGCTTTATTGGATACGCCAAAGCCTTTGACTGTGTGGATCACAATAAACTGTGGACAATTCTGAAAGAGATGGGAATACCAGACCACCTGACCTGCCTCCTGAGAAATCTGTATGCAGGTCAGGAAGGAACAGTTAGACCAGGACATGGAACAATAGACTGATTCCAAATAGGAAAAGGAGTACGTCAAGGCTGTATATTGTCACCCTGCTTATTTAACTTCTATGCAGAGTACATCATGAGAAACGCTGGAGTGGAGGAAGCACAAGCTGGAATCAAGATTGCTGGGAGAAATATCAATCACCTCATATACACAGATGACACCACCCTTATGGCAGAAAGCAAGGAAGAAATAAAGAGCCTCTTGATGAAAGTGAAAGAGGAAAGTGAAAAAGTTGGCTTAAAACTCAACATTCAGAAAACTAAGATCATGGCATCTGGTCCCATCACTTCATGGCAAATAGACGGGGAAACAGTGACAGACTTTATTTTGGGGGCTCCAAAATCACTGCAGATAGTGACTGCAGCCATGAAATTAGAAGATGCTTGCTCCTTGGAAGAAAAGCTATGATCAACCTAGACAGTATATTAGAAAGCAGAGACATTACTTTGCCAACAAAGATCTGTCTCTTCAAAGCTATGGTTTTTCCAGTAGTCATGTATGAATATGAGAGCTGGACTATAAAGAAAGCTGAGCACTGAAGAACAGATGCTTTTGAACTGTGGTGTTGGAGAAGACTCTTGAGGGTCCCTTGGACTGCAAGGAGATTCAATCAGTCACTCTTAAAGGAAATCAGTCCTGAATATTTATTGGAAGGACTGATGCTGAAGCTGAAACTACAATACTATGGCTACCTGATGTGAAAAACAGATTCATTTGAAAATTCCTTGATGCTGGGAAAGATTGAAGGTGGGAGGAGAAGGGTACGACAGAGGATGAGATGGTTGGATGGCATCACCGATTCAATGGACATGAGTTTGAATAAACTCCAGGAGTTGGTGATGGACAGGGAGGCTTGGCATGCTGCAGGGGGTTGCAAAGAGTTGGACAGGACTGAGTGACTGAACTGAACTTTACTTGCTCAGTTACTCTATGAGATTCAGATACCAGAATTATCCACCACTGCAATTATGCGGCCAGTGGCATCTCTGGCAAAATAAGGAAATAAAAATTAGTTTCTTGATGGACTATTCCTCTAAGACAGAATTTCCCAAAGTCTACTCTACAAAAGGTTATCCTTTTAGTTTGAACAAGAGTCAAGGGAAACAGCCACACCTATAAGGTAGAGGACAAAATGTAATGCCAGTGCAGCAAATGGAATATAGAAATACAAAAGGAGCTGTTCAGTTGCCACTTAGGAAATTTTAACATTATCTTCTTTTTTTTTTTTTTCTTTTAAAAAATTGACAGAGCACTATTGAGCCTGATGAGAAACTGTGGCTTTCTTCTTCCATTAAAGTTATATTTGGGGACAGAGTTGGATATGGTGTGATTTCAAAAGGTTGTAGAAACATGATCCTCATCAACATTGGGAGGCTGGTTTTTCCAACAGTGTTATTACTATTTCGATTTTGTTAACATAAAAACTTGTGCCTTGTACCCGTAGGTTGAAATTCTTTGGGCAAGAAGAGTGTAAGTTTGTGAATGTGATGTTGTCTGTTTATTTAAAACATATTAAAGTAATGTTACACATTTACACTGTTTAGAATGAATATTTTAATTTGTTCATTTGCAATGTTTGAGATACTATTCACTGAAATTAACAAGCTGACAAAGAGCAGAACTAATACACAATAGGTCCAGCCACTAACAAATCTGAATTAATACTGATCAGTTCAATCGATACACGGGAACCGGAAATTAAATTGTATTAGCAAATGCGTATTTGGATTGGTTTATACATGAGTGGATTTCTCTGGAATTCATCAATATCTTGTTTCTCATGCAAATCATCAGCTTATTTTCAGTGTCAGTCCTTAGACCACTTAAGAGATGGGAGCGGCCAGGTGGATCACGCAGTATGTGGCTGGGCAAGCAATTAGAAGTTGCTGTCTCCTCATTCCAGAAGGGAAACACTTCAAGCACTCATCATGCTTCATGAGCCGTTGCACCTACTATGGTAAAAATGCTGGTATCAGAGTTCTAGTGGAATAATTTCAGGTACATGCTTGATTGGCTCTAATTCAATAAGCCTACTCAGTCATTTGGTTGCTTGACCCTAGACAGATGACTTTACAGTGTATTGGGAAAATGTAAACACAGTTGTGCTTTCAAAAGTAAATAATGTTGCATAGAAGCTCTTCTTTAAGTTTCAATTTATACCATTTCCCCCACTAAGCATTAACAAGAGCTCTCTTACCCTTGGGCTTAAAACCTCTTGCTTCAGGTATGGATAAGACATTTCTTAGGGAGACTGCTATCTTTAGCATAGTTATTGAGAAAAATTCATGTTGTACTCATAAAAGCATGAATTTGTCATTATAATATGTGAACATACAAACTTTTCTTTTTATTCCTTTTTAAAATTGAAATATAGTTAATTTGCAATCTTGTATTATTTTCTGGTATTCAACAATTGTTATACATATATATATGTATTCTTTTCATGTCATTTTGCATTATAGTTTATTATAAGATATTGAATATAGTTTCCTATGGTAGGATCTTGTTGATTTATTTTATATACAATAGTTTTATTGTATATAAACTATACAACATTGAACATGCAAACTTTTCAACTTGGACAAGTCACTTGACTTGAACTTTAGGTTTCTTGTGGGAAGTATTAGGCTAATAGTAACACCCTTTCAGGTTTTCTATGGGTCAAATTAAATCATGCCCTTGAAACTTCTTTGTAAACTGAGAATAAGTCGGGAATTTTTATTATCATCAAAGAACTGTAACTTGCTTATCACTCATAGGCATTCACATACTTAGTTTTCTAAGTTGCTGAAAATCAACTAATACAATACTAAAATTATATTTAAGTTTAATCCTCAAGATCTCAAATATCTGAAATACATTATTAAATTACATTCTATAGAAGAAAGAAAAAGCAGGAGGATGTTGGTAAGGTGTGAAATGTAGGATTGAATCCCTTTCTACATCTCAATAATGAAATAGTTGCAGAATACAGGGAAGCCAAATGGGAGGAGTTTTGTAGCTGTGAACACATTTCTGGAGAAGGCACGAAGTGCCCAGAAGTTACAGTTTTATGAAAGTATAATTATTTAAAACTTTGTTATAGTTGAAAAACTGCCATATTTTTAGGCTACTCCTCTGGCATTAAACCTATTTCCTCTTTCCTCCCCATACAAAAGAAGACATTTAGTGATTTTTAAGAGGTTCCCCTGGATGAAATCTTCTGTACAATACTTGTTTAATGAGCTGATTAACAACTGTTACTGAGAATTAATGAATCAAATCACAGTGGTAATCAGCATATTGCAAATCACTGTGTTGTATTAGGTTATGATGGAGCCATACATTTTACAGTGATGGCTCTTTTGTATAATGAAGGTATCTGAACAGATTGCATCCCAGGTCTCATTGAAGGAACTCCAATAATGTTTTGAATATAGGAAAGTCTTTTGGAATTCCCTAAACAGTAAGCATCAGAAAGACTCTATTAGGAGAATATTATTCCATTAAGTACAAAAAGCATTTTGATTTTAGATAATTATTCAGAGTGCTTTTGAAACCAGTTTTAGTCTTTATATATTTATCCTTATCCAAACACATAGAAATCTTGCCATCTGATTAGGCATCTGCTTTTACATGGTTTGCAGTGGAATGGCAAATAAAACATAAATGGCTACTGCAAAGGGATTTTAGTTTTGACAATTTGCTGCCTTGCCAGATAGTTTTTCAGTTCAGCATCTTTAATAATTTTTTTTTTTGCATTTAAGAGTTCTCAAAAATCTCTTAATGTTGAGTTTTTAATCCCATTAGAGAATGTTTTAATAATGAATAGTAATCTCAAAAGGTATTATAAACATAATGGAGAGATAACTATGACTATTACCTAAGCAGCAAATAATGTGTAATCGTGTGCTCATATTGAAATTAAAAGCATAACCAACTGATTTCTGTGTAGAGGATTTTCTAAATATTTATTTAAAAACAAAACTTATATAAGTTTCAACAGCCTTATGTAAGTTTCAACATTTCTTCTTTGTAGTAAAGCCTTATGGATTAATCATTTAAGAAAGCAATTCAAAATGACATGCTATCACATTGGGCAAAAATAGCTGATTCATTTAAAATATCTTTCCTTAATTAATATGCCCAACTAGGCTTACAGGTTAAAGAAAATACAAAGGAAACTTATCAGATTCAGAATATTTTAAACAAATTCAACATTTATAATTTATTCTAATAAACACATAAGATTATATAATAAAAATTGCAAAAAAGGCTGAATACCAGCTTGGATTTCCTGGGAAAGATCCAGATACAAATTTTCCAGTTAAAGGTCAATTTATTTCAATTGGCTGAAAGTCCCATGTACCCAGATTTTTAAACAACTGTATTTTAAAATTTTATACAGACATTACTTCCAAAAAGATCTCTATCCTCTATTATTATTCAGTTTAATGTATTTTGAATATATACTAGTCTCTCTTCAAATTTACCCCAAAGCAAATTCACTTATAAATCAAATTAACCTGCTCACTGTCTTTTAAACACACTATGGAAATTCCTCTTTGGAGTGTAGAAAGTGAGCATGACTCTGGGACAACATTACCTGGGTTCAAACGCCACCTCTGTCAAATCCCAGCTGTGTGACCCGAGGCAAGTTACTTAGCCTCTCTATGCCTCCTTTCTTCATTTATAAAGAGTTAGTATCTATCTCAATAAACTGTATGTAGATGAAATAAGCCAATACAGAGTTAGTGCTTGAGCACATCCAGCCCAATTATTCCATAAGCATCAGCTATTTAATGTAACAGGAGGAATGAGAAGTTAATATAGGGCTTGTTGCACTATTTCTAATTCTCACAAGAAGTCTGTAATCTAGGAAGTATTCCATTTTACTGATACAGTAACTGAGTTTCACTAAAGAAAAAATTAAAGAGTATAATTGATATTCTTTGTTGTTTGGGCTTCCCTGGTGATTCAGAAGGTAAAGAATCTGCCTGCAATGCAGGAGACCTGGGTTCGATCTCTGGGTTGGGAAGATCCCTGCAGGAGGGCATGGAAACCCACTCCAGTAGTCTTGCCTGGAGAATCCTCATGGACAGAGGAGCCTGGTGGGCTACAGTCCATGGGGTCACAAAGAGTTGGACACACCTGAGCAACGAAGCACATAAAATCTGTCACTGCTTCCACTTCTGCCGTTGCTTAGTTGCTAACTCATTTCCAACTCTTTTGCAACCCTATCGACTATAGCCCACCAGGCTCCTCTGTTCATGGGATTTCCCAGGCAAGAATATTAGAGTGGGTTGCCATTTCCTTCTCCAGGGGTTCTTCCTGACCCTGGGATCAAGCCTGCATTGGCAAGTGGGTTCTTTACCATTGAGCCACCAGGGATGCCCACTGATGTGCTTAGGAGAACAGAAAACAGAAGCAAGTAAAGTGCTTGATCAAAACTAAAGAAAGGAGAAGAATACAGAGAAAGAAACAAAGAACAGACAAAGAGAAAAATTACAAGCATGATATATGTTAATCCAACTATCCCGACAATCACTTTAAATGTGAATGGCTTAAATACACTACCTAGGGACTTCCCTGTGGTCCAGTATCTAAGACTCCACACTCCCAAGCAGGGAGGCTGGGTTCAGTCCTGGGTCAGAAACTAGATGCCACATACCACAACTAAAATTCCCCCATGCCACAACAAAGATTGAAGATTCCGAATGCTATAACTAAGACCTGGTGCAGCCAAATAAATCAGTATTTTACAAACCCACAATTATCATTTTTACAAATAAATAAATACACTAACTAAAGGAGAGAGACTGTTAGAAAGCCGATTGAAAAAATAAGATCGAACTATATGTCTTCAACAGGAAACCGGTTTCTCAGACATGCCTTTACTTTGACGGTTTTGAGAAGTACTGATGAGATAGCTTGTAGAGTGTCTCTCTTTTTGGGTTTGTCTTTTGTTTTTCTCATAATGTGATGGGTTGATGAGCTTTAAAGAGAACCAAAGAAGTGAAGTGGCATTTCCATCACTGGTGTGGCTGTGCACTGATTGGTAATCCTCATAATTATGAGATTGTGAGTCAGTTAGTCTCAAAGGAAGACCTGAGAATCTGCATTTTGGCAAGTGGTTCCAATGATTCTCATGGTCAGAAAAGTTGGGGAAACCCTGTACTAAAAACAGGCTTTGGTAAGAGAATATTTCTTGCTAGATCAGAATACACTTGCTTTCTTGGCGGTCACCAGATAGAGGTGGGCTTCTAGCTCCCCCATCCTCTCTACACTCACTTCGCCGCCACGGTTACTGGCCACAGCGTGTTCAGGTGACAGCAGGCATGTAGCTGTCCTGAAATCGTCCACACTGCCCCTGACACATCCACAGCAGCTCATGTTGTATCCTCTGCTGTTTCATTTTCTTTCCATGTCTTTTCTCAATCTCACTAGATCTTCCCCTACTACGTCCACATGACTAGGGACCCGGGCCTCTCCTACTTTCTTTCATCTGGCTGCTGTGAACGGGGTTATACAGTCTGGGGCCCAGTTTATCATATGTAGCTTGAAATACAACACTTTTGCTTCATTGTCAGTGTTTTCTTTTTCATTGAAGAGCTATATTGTTTCAGTTCTACCACTTGGCCTTTCTTACAGGATGCCTACAGGACTTAACCAACCATTTCTTCCCCCTTGTTTCTAGAGAAATATCTTCTTGAATTTCCAATAGATTTACAAGTAAACTTTGAAACACAGTCCTGTTCTAAACTAGGAACTCGCTGCATTTACCAATCTAAATCTGTGTGGAGAGAAAGAGCAGGAAGTAAATAATACGGTCCAATCATCAATAAAGCATAAGAGTAGCAGACCCTGAGCCTCTTGAATCCACCCATATGAGTACTGTGGTGAGGGGGGAACCAGGAGAAAGTCTCTCAAGGACACAGGGAGGCAATCTGGAGGTGGCTGCGTAGCTGTCATTAACTGGGAGGCAGCAAAGCTGATAGGAGGCGCTGGCACCCAGCCGTCAGCCATAGGGTGGTTTGGTTTCCACGATAAACCTCATGCTGATTATGCAGCAAGCGTGAGGACCCACGAGTGGCTGGGAGTGGCAGCAGCCCTTAACAGAAGGCTGATAATGCTTGAATCAGTGTGAGAGGTGCTGGGTCACCGAGCAATAATCTTTTCAGAAACCATTCTAAATGTAGGAAGAAATAACACCAGCCACTCTCTGGCTTCTCAGTCTAAGAGATGACTTTATGCACAGTGATTTCAACATGAAAAAAAAAAAAGGGTAATTTAGGATCCACTGCCCCTTTTGTAGCTATGCAAGTTGTAAATTATAGGGTTACAAAGTGGAGCCGTTTTTGAGCTCAGTGGGTCTGGTTCTTTGTGTGTATATTTATCCAATTGTCTGATTCACTTAAGTTTGTAACTACAGGGTCTTGCTCTGGGTTTTAGAAATGAATAGCTCTAAAAAGTCAAAGCAACAATCAATTCTTTAAAACCCAGATTTGTCCTGCTCGGAGTCACGTAAGGATAGCACCATGATTATCCAAAACAGTACTAACCTGGAGAAGAGATGTTGGTAACTCTTGATGGCAACACAAATTGTGATTTTGCTGTTTGCTTTGTGTTTCTCCCAGTCAGCAAAGACCTGCTCCAGGAGACAATGATCTTCTAGCCCTTGTTTAAAAGTGAGGTGGCTGTGGTACATTTTGGGTGACAAGTAGATAAAGACTATAAATTCCCCTTGAGAATAAATTAAAAAACAGCTCATCTGAACTTTCACTTGTTTTGCTCACAATAAGAGGAAGTTAATGTGAAAAAATCATCTTTCCTGCTCAGGCATTATAATGGCTCACAAACCCTAAAACCTGCTTTTTCTCAGATTTTAATAATTTTTAAGCCACTAAAAGAATCATAGATCTTATTTTTTTCTTTATATCTCCCTCAGTCTAAAAATCATTGCTGCAAACTTCCAAGAAGAGACCATACAGGATTTGTCACTGGTACTCAGCTTTATATTTACAATCAAGCCCCACACCATCCAAATTCCTGAACATCTGTTTCATCTTTTAAATTGTGAATTTCAAACTACTAACATAAATTCGAGCTAACTTTTACAGATTGCATCTGCAGAATGCTTGCAAATCTGGACTGCAATAGAACAAGAATATTAAATAAAAAGCAGTTTGATTTTGATCATCCTTTGGCCTTGCAATATAGCCAGCCAGTTGGGTTACTTGCTTGCTTGTGGCCTTACATGTTCATTGGGTACTTGCTTTGTGCCAGGAGTTTACCAGTCTTGAAATCATCTAAGAGAGAACAGACACATTCCGTCTTTTCTCATAGGCCATGCACTGGCGATAAGAGGGAAACAAGCCAGCAATTGTGGTGCCGTCTGTTAGATTCTTTGATAAGGTGAGTTCAGGATGTTCTAGAAACAGAGAGCAAGGGCACCACTGTCTGCTGGTCAGGGAAGGTCTTCCAGGCCCGATATCTGAGGGAACTAACAACAGTTCCCAGATTGCGGGTGTCCTAAACTCAACAGCAAGGAAAATCATTCCTTTAGTTGCTTTTAAAAATTCCTATTGAAAAAAATAAGATGAAGATTATAGGGAGACCTCTTTGTCCTATTTTTGTAAGTTCTTAAGAATCTATATTACCCCCACAAAAGTTTAAAAAAAGCAAATAACACAAAAATGTAACACTTTAGGGGATCTTGGGAAACCACTTGTCCAGGTCTGACTTTGTGGATGTGTGACCTCTGTAGTTACACAGGGTCTCTGTCAGAAGTATCCCACAAATAAAGAATTCAGAAAGGGTTAACACTAGGCATTCAAAGGTGCACAATATTTTTTGGAGAAGGAAATGGCACCCTACTCCAGTACTCTTGACTGGAAAATCCAATGGACTGAGGAGCCTGGTAGGCTATAGTCCATGGGATCGCAAAGAGTTGGACACAACTGAGCGACTTCACTTTCACTTTCAATTATTTTTGCCTACTTTAGTTGCATCTAGGGCTGGCTCTGTCAATACAGAAATATCTTAAAAATAGACTGGGAGAAACTATATATTGTTCCTCATAATGATATCCGTGGCTTGTTTTTGTAATATGTCTTTCACTTTTATAAATGCATGAAATGTTATATGATAATTGGGTTGTTAATTAGCCAGTAATAACTTTAATCTATTGCCATAATTATGGCCATAAACCTTCTTATGTATTTTGTTTATTGTGAAATGCTTACTGTGAACTTAGAAGTTTCCTTTTGGAAGTGAAAGTGATTTTGCAGGAAAAGGAGATGCTTGGCAGATGTGGAGGGATGATGAGAAGAGAGGAAGGTGAGGGAGAAGCAGAAAAAAGAAATAAGGAGGGAGATGAAGTGGAAGACAAGGTGGTTACAGACAGCTTCTCAGTGGAGGTGGCATTTGAGCAGACATTTCTGTGCGGTGAGGAAGCAAGGTCCAGGTCCCTGAGAAGAGAAGACCGGAGAGGCTGATGTGCCTGGAGCACACTGGACACGTGGGAGGATGCTGAGAAATGAGGTCACAGGGGTATCGCAAGAGACCTGGTGGACTCATATCAATCCAATTATTCTAATTTGAGAGCTCAAAAATAGTGTTGTAGATAAGTGATTTTGAATTATTAGCTCTAGTAAGCTAAAAAAATGTCAGGTCCTAATGGCTGGCACCAGTAAATGTCATCTTCTAAAAAAAAAGTGTATTTGTGGATGTTATCAAGGACCTTAAGATGGAGGGACTCTTGTGGATTATCTAGGTGGACCCAAAATGCCATCACAAGTGCTCTTGTTAGAAAGGAAGAGGGAGATTTCCCACTCACAGAAGAGGAGGAAGCAATGTGGCCAGGGAAGCAAAGACTGTAGCAATGAAGTCACAATCCAAGGATCACGGGTAACCCCAGAAACCGGGAGGGGCAAGGAGAGGGCTCTCCCCTGGGGGTGCCACCGGGGCGGGGGGAGCACGGCCCTGTAGACTCTGATTTCAAGTCAGTGATACTGATTTTGAACTTCTGGTTTCCAGAACTGTGAGAGAACAAAGTTTTGTTGTTTTAAGCCGCTAAACTGTTGGTAATTTGTTACAGCAGCCGTAGGACACTAATACATCAGCCTATGGCTAATATTTAAGGACGTGTGCTAGAGGAGGTGACAAGGAATGAGGGCAGAGAGAGAAGAGGTCAGGAGGTGAGCTCTGGGACCTCCAGCGCCTAGAAAGAAGGGAGGAAGAACTGAGATGAATGGGCAAGGCCACATGTATGTGACATCATACATGTGAATGGGAAAAGGGTCAAACAGAACTGAATCACCCACACAGAGGTGATCACAAATCTGAATTATCCTAAGAATTTGCAGGGTTCTTAGGAAATGTGAAGACTTTTCACAGATTATGGAAGATGAAATGTCATCTGTCCCAAGTATATCTTAAAAGACAGGTCATTCTAGCTAACATTTGAGTGATGTGAGTGGTGACTGATTTCTTTTTGTAACATGCGTGTATGTCTATGTATAAATGTATTTAATACAAACATTCGTATCAAGTTTGAAAAAAAGCATAAGGAAAATGATTCATTATACTTTGATTCTATTTCAAGAATTAATCAAGAGTCTGCAGAATATGTTTTAAAATATTGAGTTTAGGTCATAGCTTGAAATGGGAATTAGCATGATGTTATCAATCTGACAGCCTTGTGAATGTCATCATTTGATTCATGATTGAATAGACAGTAGTCTCTAGCGAATTTAATCTTCACCACAAAAATATGAGTCTTTTTGCTTGAGTCGATGGAGACTTCTTTAAACTTGGATGATGCATCATGTCATTTTCAGTAATTTGGGTTGATATTTTCTTTGAGCAAAGCAAAATTAAATGATGAAATAAGCAGTCCTTATATAAAAGAATGTGCTTAGGAACAAAATACCATGAATATAAGTTAAATGAAAAGAAATCCTCCATATAAAAGTCCAATTACTTCTCCTGAAGTAAAAAGGATGGGCTTATTGGTGTTTTGGGTGTGTCCATATGAGAAAAATTGAATTTATTCCTTGCAGTAATCAGTAGTTTATTACACCATACACTCATACAGATTCATGGTACCAAAAAGTCTGATCGAAACAGAGACACCATGAGAGATATCCTGCTGGACCTGTGTAGCAATTTCAAATTATTGTTTTTTCCTTTCTCCTCCTTTCCTCCATCCCCACTCCTTTCTTCTGTTTCTTTCTCTAAAAAGATCCTGTTATCACAGACAAATGAGGCAAGTCAATAACATCCACCCAAACAGACAGGATATATATTGAGCCAATTCAAAGCTGGGTGAACAGCAGCTGTGGTCTTGCCTGTGAAATTAGTTCAGAGGTGGCTTCTGTGCAGTGAAGCATCAGAACTCTTTCATTTACACTTTCCTATAAACACTGAAAAATGTGGACTTATGTAAAAACCCATTTGCTGTGATTTTAACATTTAAGCCTATGGGTATATATGTGCAAGAGAGGAAAAACAAGAGAAAAGGAGAGAGAAGATACCTTTCAATCTATTCTAAAGATTTTTAAGGCAGGCAGCAATGAAACAGATTGACCTTTTATTACTTCTGAATTGAGGACAGCTTCCTCCCTTTAAAGCTTCAATTATATTGCAGGTTTTTATGATTTTTGGAAGATGCCATGGTAACTTAGGCACTGAACCCAAACCAGGCTGTTTGATGTGTTGAACTGTGTATCATAAACCTCTGCAGTTTCACCAATCTGGCACTGGAAAGTACCCAATTACAGTGCTCTTAGCTCAGTTTTCCAAATGCAATTAGAATACACATCGTAAAGAAAATGCTAGTTCAGATGAGAAGAAAAATAATAAAAGAAGTATATGTAAATTCTAGATTAATTCACTTGAAATGTTTTCATTTAAATTCTGAAGAAAATCTTCAAAATTGTGTCAGATGCTAAACCATTTATAAATCTATTGGTACTGTTTGCATTTCAGGAAGGATTTAGTAGTCTAAAATTAAGCTTTGCTGTTATTTGTGGAAAATTGTTTCATGACATGAAAAAGTGTTCATAATTAAGTTGGAGTGAAAAAACAGATTATAAAAACACTAGATATTAGGTAAACTCAGTTTTATTTATATATACTTATATGCAAATATATACATTCATATATACTAAAAGAGCAGAAATATAAAGGGTTAAATAATTATCTGCAAATATTGGAATCACCAATGGTTTTTTTATACTTTTGTGTTTTCCTCTATTTTATAATGTGGCGTTTTATCTGAGTATAGGAAGTCTAAAACACACACACACAACAACAATTCATTTTAAAGGAAAATAATTTCAAGTTCCAACAATATCAGAAAAATATTTCTAGTACTTACCATTTTACAAAGGCTATAAAATTGCAAAATGTATATGAAACAATTGTTTGCTGGAAAATTGAGGCTGTGAACATTGAAAGAAAGGAAACGCATAAGGTATGCTCAATATTAACTTCTACTTTCTGACTAGGAACTTTGAAAATCCAACACTGTCACTTGAAGCCCAAACAGAGAGCAATGATCTCTCTGGGTGGAGCAAACAGAGACTGGAACTGAAGTAGATGAGGTGGTTTGTTGAGAAACTAGGTCCCAGAGACAAGAAAACTGTATAGAGAAGAAACCCTAGGAAACTGCATGGGGTCCCTTGAATCTTTGGCCAGATACTAAACTAAGCATGTGTGGAATGATGAGATCTAGTAGAGAATAGCTACTTGGAGGCTACAGCCAGCGTGGAGGGTGAGATCTCAAAAAGGCTGTCTCTTATGAAGAAGGCTATGGTAGTCCTAGATACAATAATCAAAGCCTCAGATCAGAACTCAATAGAATAAAGCATGCTAGAACAAAGAACAGCATTCCTTAAAGAAAGACAACCTAAAACTCAGTGTATAATGCAAATAATATTGAGCATATAAACTAAAATTCCTAGACATACATAAGGAGCAAAGAAAAAAGATATACACGTTCCATAAGCAAATAGCAAATCCAAATCAATAAATTAAAACTACAGCAAATGAAGTGTTAGCATTTCAAAATAGAATTAAATGGTAATTGTATTGGATGGATTTAGCAGCAAGCTGAACGCCAGTGAAAAAAGATAAAAAATTTGAAAACAGGTATATCAGTATAGATCTGGTAGAGGTAACACAGTGATTTAAACAGAGGGAAGATATACATGAAGAATTAAGCTATGGTGGAAGATCATAAAATGTAAAATAATCTATGGGACTAATAAAGGGTAGACAGGCACAAACTTGGAAGAGCTCCCTCCTGAGAACTGAGGTTCAGACCTTGATGGTTGCAGCCTACTGAATGGTAGAGGAATTGGCTGAATTTTGCAGGCCAATGCGGATCAACAGTCACCAAGCAATCATGAAATTACTGTAGTATAGGTAAGCCACAGATGATGAGCAAGTGTTCAGAGCAAGCCGGGTCTGCACTGGGAGGGCTATGAGAGGCACACCTTTAGGGAATAAATGAGTTGCAACCAGTAAGATGGTGCACAGAGAGTTGGGGTGCTGATGAAGATGAGGGGTTGGTGTGTAGCATCTGCAAAAAGAAGATAAACATCCAGGATGACGGGGTAAAAGGGGAGGCACACAGAAGGAGACAGGTTGTTGCTGCATTTGGAAATCTTAGAGCATGTTGGGAGGGCTATGGGAAGCTGATTATCAGGCTGGAAAGAGATATGGGTTAAATCTCTGGATTGGGAAGGGCATGGCATGGCAATGCACTTCAGTATTCTTATTTGGAGAATCCCATGAACAGAGCAGCCTGGCAGGCTACAGTCCATAGGGTCACACAGAGTCAGACACGACTGAAACGACTCATCATGCACATATTTTCATATATATAAACTTCTATGTATATAAACTTTCATTTATAAGATGAATAAGTACTAGGGATGTAATGTTCAGCAGGTGGATAGTTAACACTGCTGTATGGTATATAGAAAAGTTGTTAAGAGGACATCCCTGGTGGTCTAGTAGCTAAGACACTGTGCTCCCAATTCAGGGGGGCCAAGGTTCAATCCCTGGTTAGGGAACTAAGTCCCATATTCCACAGCTGAGCTCCCATGCCACAACTAAGACCTGGAGCTGTCAAATAAACAAAAATATTTATTTGAAAAAAGAAAAATTGTTAAGAGAATAATCTGAAAAATTCTTATCAGGAGAAAATTATTTTTCTTTTCTTATTGTATTTATATGAGAAGATGGATGTTAGTTGAACTAACTGTGGTAATCATTTCACAATGCATGTAAATCAAACCATCAAGCTGTGTGCCTTAAACTTATATGGTGATATATATCAATTATTTTTCAATAAAAGTTAAAAAAAGAATAATGGTTCATTTAATGTCAGAAGCAATGAAGGCTAGAAGGAAATGTTTAAAGAGCAGGAAAAAATACTGTCAATGAGAATTCCATACGCAGCAAAAATATTTTTCAAAAACTGAAAAGGAAATAAAGATTCCATCAGATAGACAAAAGTTAAGTGAATTAATAACAAGCAGACTTGCACTATGAGATGGGACATGTTGAAGAAAAATTTTAGGCCAAAAGCATATGATGCTAAATTGAAGCCCAGAACTATAAAAATAAAACTTAAAAACATCAGGAAATGGTAATTATCATGATAAATATAAAATAACTTTTAATTATTTTTATTTTGTCATATCTTTGAGACCTCTAATTATCAAAATAGAAACAATAACAATATATTATAGGATTTATAATGTATGTAGAAATAAAACATTAATACATGTGATAAGAACACACCAGAGGGCAGTGGCATTCACTAAAGTTACAGTATAAGGTCCTTACATAGGAATTAAGGAAATGTCTTACGTAAAACGTGAAGAAATATATTATTTGAAAATAGAGCAGGTAAGTTAAAGATGCATATTGTAATTTCCAGAAGTTATTCAGTTCAGGTCAGTCGCTCAGTTGTGTCCAACTCTTTGTGATCCCATGAACTGCAGCACTCCAGGCCTCCCTGTCCATCACCAACTCCCGGAGTCCACCCAAACTCATGACCATTGAGTCAGTGATGCCATCCCACTATCTAATTCTCTGACGTCCCCTTCTCTTCCTGCTCTCAATCTTTCCCAGCATCAGGGTCTTTTCAAATGAGTCAGCTCTTCACATCAGGTAGCCAAAGTATTGGAGCTTCAGCTTCAACATCAGTCCCTCCAATGAACACCCAGGACTGATCTTAAGGATGGACTGGTAGGATCTCCTTGCAGTCCAAGGGACTCTCAAGAGTCTTCTCCAACACCACAGTTCAAAAGCATCAATTCTTCGGCGCTCAGCTTTCTTTATACTCCAACTCTCACATCCATACATGACTACTAGAAAAACCATAGCCTTGACTAGATGGACCTTTGTTGTTAAAATGATTTAAAAAAAAAAAAAGAAAAAGCTAAAGCTAAAAAGCCAAAAGATGATGAATTCAATAATAAAATTATATGAATTATTCCAAAAAAGGTAGGAAAGGAGCAACAAAAACAAAGAACAGATGGAATAAGTGAAAAACAAATAGCAGGATGGGGGACTTAAAACATGAATATGTCAACAATTACATTAAATGTAAACGTAATAAACACACCAATACAAAGTCACAGATAATAAGATTGTATAAAAAATGCAAAACCCAAATGCATGCTGTAATTCATCATAATATGGGTACAAAAGTGCTGAAAAAAATATGAGGATACTAAGCTCAATTATATGAAAAAGACAATACATCATTATCTATTGATATTCCTCCCAGGAAAGAAATGCTACTTTAACTTTCAAAAATCAATTTATGTCCCTCACCATATTAACAGAATAAAAAATGTGAACTAATCATATCATCTTAGATGACAAAGAAGCATTTTGATAATATTTAATGCACTGGGCTGCCGTCTATGGGGTTGTACAGACACGACTGAAGCGACGCAGCAGCAGCAGCAGCAGCAGCAATGCACATTCATAATAAGAAACAAGTAAACCACACCTCTTACCACACTGGAACAGAAGGGAACTTCCTCATCCTGATTCTAAAATCTATGGAAAACTTACAGCTGACATCATACATATTTCAAACATTGAATGCTTTCCCTGAGACTGGGAACAACACGTGGATGAACCTTCTCACTAATTCTCTTCAACACTGAACTGGACTAAACTGTTCAGGCATAAAATAAATAAATAAATAAAAAAAATTTATATTAATTTATATATCTCTGTTCACACACCATCTGATTGTGTGAGGACAAAATCCTAAGAAATGTGCAAAGCAATTACTCGAAGTAAGGAATGAATTGAATAGGATATAGCATAAAGGCAAATTCTAATGATTTTCTATAGAACAGTTAATAAACAATTAGACAACGAATAAAGAATGCCATTTAAAATGGAATAAAAATATAAAAGAAATAAAAATACGCTTAATGTGACATGTGCAATACGTCTATAAAATTTACCAAAACTAATGCTGAAAATTAAAGAGATATAAATATGTCAAAAGATATTCCATGTTCATAAAAAAGAAAATTCAATGTTAACAAGATGCTTTGCAATCTGATTTGTAGATTCAACACAATCCCAACCTAATTTCACAAGATCTTTTGGGCAGAAAATAAAAATTTAATTCTAAAAACTAGTATGGAAATGCAATCAAGAATAGTCGAAGCTATGCTGAAGAAGAATAGCAAGGTTGTATAATTTACACTACCTAATTTCAAAGCCTGCTATGGAATGACAGTATGTGGAGAGTGTGAGCCTGATGGGTGGATAGAAAAATCAATTATTGGATCAAACTTGTGTCTAAAGTAGTCATAGAGGAATATTTAATTTTTGACTAAGGGACAAATGCAATTTAATAGAAACAAACTTTTTCAGCAAATGGTGCTGGAGAAAGTAGATACTAATGTTCAAAAATAAAAAGAATTTCAGTTAGTACCTCATTCCCTGTACAAAATGTAATTCTAAATAAAGTTCGAGAATGTAAAAACTTTCCAAAGGAAAACATCAAGGCATTTGTTTTGCAAACTATGGTTAGGCAATAACTTCTCTGAGAGAACAGGTAAAACAATTCATAAAAGGAAAAAATGGTAAGGTGAGTAAGAATTCACCACAATTAAAAGCGATTATCACAAGACACTGCTAAGAAAAGTGAACTAGATCACAACAAAATGTTTGACTGCGACTAAATTTGCAGAGAATATATCTTCAAAAGGATGTATGTCCAGAAAATATGAAAACTTTAATAGCTCAATAATAAAGAAACAAAAGCATCATTAAAATGGGCAAAATATTTAAAGAGACATTTCAAGGAGAAAGAAACACAAATGGCTGGTAAACACATACAAATGTGATGAAAATTACTAGTTTTCGGAGAAATGCAAATTAAAACCACAACCAGATACCATTACAAACTCATTACAATGACTAAAACTAAAAGACTACATGTTGGCAAGGATGTAGAATTGGAACTCTGCTACACTGATGGTAAGAAGTATAATGCTATGATTATTTTGGAAAACGTGTTGATCGTTTCTCACAAAGAGAAAAATACATGTACACTATGATCCAGCAGTCTATTCCCAGATATTTTCTCAAAAGAAATGAAAATAAACATCTATAAAAATTCTTGTCCAATAATATTCATAGATGCTTTTTTCTTAATAGTCCAAAACCCCAAAGTTTACCAACAGAAGGATAGATAAAAATGTGTGATGGTCAAAGAATAGAATGCTAATTATTAAAAAAAAAAGGAATGAACTACTGATGTATACAATAACATGGATGATTCTCAAAAATATTATGCTGAGCCAAAGAAACCAGACACAAAAACTGTACATACTGTGTGATTCCATTTATATGAATCCAACCAGCAAAATTAACACAGTGGAAAAATTCAGAAAAATGGTTGCTTCTAAGAGAGCAGGATTGATTCAGATGGGGCATGAGACAATTTTATGAGGATCTGAATGCTTTCTGTATTATTTACATAGGTGTATGCATGCTGCTGCTGCTAAGTCACTTCAGTCGTGTCCAACTCTGTGTGACCCCATAGACGGCAGCCCACAAGGCTCCCCCATCCCTGGGATTCTCCAGGCAAGAACACTGGAGTGGGTTGCCATTTCCTTCTCCAATGCATGAAAGTGAGTTGCTCAGTCGTGTCCGACTCTTCGCGACCCCATGGACTGCAGCCCACCAGGCTCCTCCATCCATGGGATTTTCCAGGCAAGACACTGGAGTGGGGTGCCATCGCCTTGGAAAGCAAATTGTATTATTCTCATCTTTGTGCATTTCGCTTTATGTTGGTATGTATGCTACCTTTTAAAAAAGAACTGTAAAAAACTGAATTCTCATTAGTAGATTTCTATTTCATTATATTATGGATTAGCAATTCCAAAACTACTTTTTGCATTTTCTAGAAGGAAATGGCAACCCACTCCAGTGTTCAGGGATGGGGGAGCCTGGTGGGCTGCCGTCTATGGGGTCACACAGAGTCGGACACGACTGAAGTGACTTAGCAGCAGCAGCAGACTTGAACAAATGAGTGCATATATTAAAAATAATGAGAGACAGATTTCCCATCATAGAAGTACAGACTTTTAAATATGAAAGTATAGAATGTGTCCAGTGGTGTTGAGTTGGGACTGGAAGTATCAGTATAAACACAAGATTTTAAAGAGCTGATTATAGGTAAATGTATGTGTATGTACCTGGATGTGTATGAATTTCCTAAATTGCAGGCATTTCATAAATCCTTCTACTGAGAGGACCTGGAAGCAAATAGTTGCCCATGGCAATGAGCATACCTAATGCTAAGATATTGGTTTCCAAATATTATCCTCTTCTATAAAGGACGAGGGCTCCTTGAGTGAAACGTGATGTCCAAGGATGGAGCAGAAAAAGTCTACGACATTTCTGGAACTTCTTTTGTGCCACAGAGTTAAGAAGGGGTTCAAAGAATTTCCAATCTGGAACAAATTAAAAATCTAAATAATGATAGTAATGGGTTATAGTCTACATGATAAAAAAATCCATTCTGACACAAATAATAAATGAACAAATATAGAAGCTAACAAGTAGGGCAAAGGAAGCCTCTTCCTTACAGCAGAATGCCAATTTATAAATATCAAAAGAGTGATACATTTGGAGAATCATCAATTCATGCTAAAATTATTAAGTATTTCTGAAGAAGGGAATATTTATATTGCCTGAAGGTGTCTCCCCACAAATTATTTATTATTTACCAAAAGAAAATAGTACCTTTACAGGGTAGAAACCTGTCAATTACCACTTTAACCAAACAATATAAATTACCTTTACCAATACTGGAACAAATTGACATCATAATGTATCCTCATACTATTCACTGAGAAGGGCACAACATTTCATGGGTATTCCTGGCAAAAAAACACATAATTATAATCTACTAATGAGGAAACCGAAGAAGGCAATGGCACCCCACTCCAGTACTCTTGCCTGGAAAATCCCATGGACGGAGGAGCCTGGTAGGCTGCAGTCCATGGGATCACTAAGAGTCGGACACGACTGAGCGACTTCACTTTCACTTTCCACTTTCATGCATTAGAGAAGAAAAAGGCAACCCACTCCAGTGTTCTTGCCTGGAGAATCCAAGGAACGGCGGAGCCTGGTGGGCCGCTGTCTATGGGGTTGCACAGAGTCGGACACGACTGAAGCGACTTAGCAGCAGCAGCAATGAGGAAACATCAGAAAAACACATTGAGGTATATAATTCTATATAATATTCTATATAATATTTGGATGATAGTCTTCAAAACGTTGAAGTCAAGACAGAGGCTGAGGAACTGAGGACAGAGTCTGTTCATATTGAGGAGGCTTTAGATGCACAACTAAATACGATACGTTTCTCAATAAGATCCTGGACTGAGAAGTTGCTCATATAATGTGTAATGTGTAAATAAGGGTGTATGTATGTTTATATATATACACATGCATATATGTGTGTGTGTGTGTGTGTATAAAACCACAAAAGATAATGCTAGAATGATTGGCATATGTATTATAGCTTATAAAAATGCATTGTATCAGTATTAAATTTCCTGATTTTGATAATTATACTTTTGTCATGATTTTTTATTCAAGTATAGTTGATTTACAATGTTGTCTTAATTACTGTCATACAGAAAATTGATTCAGTCATACGTACACATACATTCTTTTTTTTAAAAAAATTATTTTCCATTATGGCTTATCACAGGATATTGAACATACTTCTCTGTGCCGTAACATACTGTTGTTACATAAGAGAAATGTCCTTTTCCTTCAGTTCAGTTCAGTTGCTCAGTTGTGTCTGACTCTTTGTGACCCCATGAACCGCAGCACGCCAGGACTCCCTGTCCATCACCAGCTCCCAGAGTCTACCCAAACCCATGTCCATCGAATCAGTGATGCCATCCAACCATCTCATCCTCTGTCATCCCTTTCTGCTCCTGCTGTCAATCTTTCCCAGCATCAGAGTCTTCTCAAATGAGTCAGCTCTTTGCAGAAATCAGTATTAAAAGATTGGGTGGGGTGAGTAAAAAAATCCTTCTATTTTCAATTTCAAATGGAGAGAAGGAAGGAGCAGGGGAAAAGGAGGGAGAGAAAAAGGGGAGGGAGAAAGGGAGAGGAAAATAGAGCAGATCATACAGGGCTGTAAAATTTGGGTCAAGGTTATATAGGGGTTCCATGTATTATTCTTACAACTTTCTTATAAGTTTGAAATTATAGGAAATATAATATTAAAGAAAATGGGAAAAATCCTTCGATAGAGGTTTCACGAAGGATTCATATGAATATGGAGGTTTGTTTCAAACTGCTGGGATGTTTGATAGGGGTTTGTGGCAGTGCAGGCAGGTAAGGGTACCACAAGGAAGCTGTACAATGGATTTCAGGGATATGCAAGGTTGTAGACCACCTAGGCAGTGCTCAGCATCTCCTAGAGAAGCCACAAAAAGATTGTGGCTCCATGTCCTGATACCTGTGCATCTTCTGGAGCAACGTTCAGTTCAGTTCAGTTTACTTCAGTCACTCAGTCGCGTCCCACTCTTTGTGACCCCATGAATCACAGCATGCCAGGCCTCCCTGTCCATCACCAACTCCCGGAGTTCACTCAGACCCATGTCCATCGAGTTGGTGATGCCATCCAGCCATCTCATCCTCTGTTGTCCCCTTCTCCTCCTGCCCCCAATCCCTCCCAGCATCAGGGTCTTTTCCTATGAGTCAACTCTTCGCATGAGGTGGCCAAAGTACTGGGGCTTCAGCTTCAGCATCAGTCCTTCCTATGAACGCCCAGGACTGATCTCCTTTGGGATGGACTGGTTGGATCTCCTTGCAGTCCAAGGGACTCTCAAGAGTCTTCTCCAACACCACAGTTTTCATTCCAATCCCAAAGAAAGGCAATGCCAAAGAATGCTCAAACTACCGCACAATTGCACTCATCTCACATGCTAGTGAAGTAATGCTCAAAATTCTCCAAGCCAGGCTTCAGCAATACCTGAACTGCGAACTTCCAGATATTCAAGCTGGTTTTAGAAAAGGCAGAGGAACCAGCAATCAAATTGCCAACATCCACTGGATCATCGAAAAAGCAAGAGATTTCCAGAAAAACATCTATTTCTGCTTTCTTGACTATGCCAAAGCCTTTGACTGTGTGGATCACAAGAAACTGTGGAAAATTCTGAAAGAGATGGGAATACCAGACCACCTGACCTGCCTCTTGAGAAACCTATATGCAGGTCAGGAAGCAACTGTTAGAACTGGACATGGAACAACAGACTGGTTCCAAATAGGAAAAGGAGTACGTCAAGGCTGTATATTGTCACCCTGCTTATTTAACTTCTATGCAGAGTACATCATGAGAAACGCTGGAGTGGAGGAAGCACAAGCTGGAATCAAGATTGCTGGGAGAAATATCAATAATCTCAGATATGCAGATGACACCACCCTTAGGGCAGAAAGTGAAAAGGAACTCAAAAGCCTCTAGATGAAAGTGAAAGAGGAGAGTGAAAAAGTTGGCTTAAAGCTCAACATTCAGAAAATGAAGATCATGGCATCTGGTCCCATCATTTTATGGGTAATAGATGGGGAAAGAGTGGAAACAGTGTCAAACTTTATTTCTGGGGGGCTCCAAAATCACTACAGATGGTGATTGCAGCCATAAAATTAAAAGATGCTTACTCCTTGGAAGGAAAGTTAAGACCAACCTAGATAGCATATTGAAAAGCAGAGATATTACTTTGCCACCAAAGTCCATCTAGTCAAGGCTATGGTTTTTCCAGTGGTCATGTATGGATGTGAGAGTTGGAATATGAAGAAAGCTGAGCGCTGAAGAATTGATGCTTTTGAACTGTGGAGCAATGTTAGCAGGAATAGCAATTACTGGAAATTGTATCAATTTCTTGCTTATACAGAGCAGAAATTTTTACTCAGTTAAAACCAATTAAATCAGAAACATGAAAAAAAAAAGGTTGCTCTACAACTTAGACTAATTGGAAGGAAAAAGCATTGCTCTTGAAAAGTTAAACCATATTAAAGAGATATGGTGTTCTTGAACCATCTTTAGAAGAGGCTAGATTTTATTAAGAGTCAGCAGGAACAACCAGGTCACACATGAAGAGCTAACCACAGTTTCAGTTGTATTCTTCACAGGGATTAGATTTTAGAAGAGAAAAGAATTGAAAGGAGGAATCTAAATATCAAAACTGGATGAACTGATTTCTCACGTTACAAGAAGGATAAAGTCCTGAGAAAAGAAATGAATATTTATCAAACTACAAGTGGCTTTTGCAAATAGAGCATGCAGTAATCACCATAAAATGCTTGTCCTAAGGGCTGGCCTTTGTCTTGTCTGAGACAAGACTTCACACCTCCTCACTTAGAGTCCTTCACTTCTTCCAATTCAAGATCCTTTGTTGGTGGTGGAATCATGGGAACATGTCTTGCTGCTGCTGCTGCTAAGCCGCTTCAGTCGTGTCCGACTCTGTGCCACCCCATAGATGGCACCCCACCAGGCTCCCCCGTCCCTGGGATTCTCCAGGCAAGAACACTGGAGTGGATTGCCATTTCCTTCTCCAATGTCTTGAGATGAGAACTTATTTTTCTTCCTACTCTTATAGGAAACTCTTATGGGCCACCTCCAGAATATTTTCTGCTGAGGGATAGCTCTGACCTACTGCAGTTGTCGTTGTTCACTTTCTAAGTCACATCTGACTATTTGAGACCCATGGACTGCAGCACACTAGGCTTCCCTGTCCTTCACTATTCCCCAGAGTTTGCTTAAACTCATGTCCATTGAGTCGACGATGCCATCCAACCATCTCATCCTCTGTTGTCCCCTTCTTCTCCTGCCTTCAATCTTTTCCAGCATCAAGGTCTTTTCCAATGAGTCGGCTCTTCACATCAGGTGGCCAAAATATTGGAGTTTCAGCTTCAGCATCAGTCCTTCCAATGAATATTCAGTTTATTTCCTTTAAGATTGATTGGTTTGATCTCTTTGCAATCCAAGGGACTCTCAAGAGTTTTCTCCAGCACCACAGTTCAAAAGCATCAATTCTTTGGCGCTCAGCCTTCGTTATGGTCCAACTCTCACATCTCTACATCAGTGGGAACAAAAAAATTCCCTCTACACCAAGGTGTTCCTGACTCTCCCCTCCCCCATATAGTTTGGCCCCGAACCCAACAAAATGCAGACAACAGAGAGTAACCTTCAGGGCTGATCCAGTTTCCAAAAACCCGCTACTGAAGCCAGAAAACTTGAGACATTTGTCTGTTTTTTAAAATAATTTAAAAAAATAATTTAAAATTCTCTCACATTTTTAGCTTAGGGAAATGCTATTACTTGAAATATTATATTTTTACTCAAATGAAAGCTTGATGGAACTATAACACTTGAGATAAGGGTGCTATAGATAAGTGTATATAAATAAGTTTTAAAGAAAATCATGGAAGAGTGAGTAAGGCCGTATGTGATTTTTTTAGGCGTTTTACAGGCAGCATGCAAATGGTGCTCTGGCTAAGCCCAGCGTTGGGATGTGAATGGAGAGGAAGTGACTCTGGCATGTGACTCATATCAGTCCTTGGTGTTTGGTACTGGCGGGTGTTCCTCTTGCTCCACGTGATCGCTACCTGGAATTAGGGCTCCTGTTTGCTTGCTGGGCAGATTCCACATATATGGTCCATTTGTGATTCATTTACAAACACTTGTCAACTGAGATTTGAATCCTGTGGTGCTGGATCTGAGGAATGAAAAAGGACAGAGCAGCAGAGCCAAGTCACTCATGTGAAGGGGTCTCAGCTACTCATTCATAGGACGGAAGAGAGTAGTCACTACAGTCGGCATTTCTGCGTGTGTTTCATAGTATGATTTAGATTCACTTCACAGATCATTTTATTTATATTTGATTTTCCCCCAAAGTTTGTCATAAATTCAAACGGAATATCAACCCATATGTAAATTTTGGGGGGAGGAGAACATGAATCATCTTAGTTTCCACATTTAATTCACTTGTCCATTTAAATGGGTTAAATTAAAAATCCAAGAAAATCTAGCACTTAATAAGCAGAAAGTCTATTATTACCAAAAAAAAGGAGGGGGTGGGTATGATTTAAATAAGAGCCTCTACAAGAAAAAAAAATACTCCATGAGTACAATTGTTTAGTTCTTAGGATTGTTAAGTTTTTCCCCTAGTTCTGAGTTGGAGGTTAGGAGAGCAACAATTCTGAATAAGAACTTAGAAAGGATATTGGAATATGTGAGGAAAGAATCCTTGGAGGTGGAAAGCGGCAGATGGTTGGGAATACAACGGAGAGGATAATTTCCTGAGCCAGCCTTCAGGTGGCGCTATAATCCCTTCGGAACTCAGTTCCTGTCCAGTTGGTAGTGGCTCTGAGCTGGAGGAGAGTGTGAGAATAAGAAAGGAATAGGTGTGGTTAGAAGAGGGGAAAGGTAAGAAGTATTCCTTTGGTAGGAGATATTAAACAAATCACCTGAAACTTAGGGGAGTGTCTCTAAACAGAAACTTCCCAAGAGAGAGAAAGTTTCTATAAACTGTATTGCTAAAATCATCTTTTTCTGATTAAAGCAAAATCCTTTGAGCTTTTGGAAAGCAAATTCTGATGTTGTTTTTCTGATCTTTCATGTGCTTGATCTGGTGGATAGAGATCTGTGAGCAAGATAATGTACAATTGAATTCATAAGCTGACACATATAAGTGCACCTCTCTCTGGCCAGAATTGTGTGCAAGCCAATATTAAAACAAATTAACATGTAACTGCATGAACAGATTCTTATTTCTCTATTGTTTTGCTGCCTTTTTTCCTGTCCTGAAAGGAGGGATGGATCAGCCATTTTCAAAATCCATTTCCAGAGAGATCATAACAATTACCTATCTGGTCGGTCTGTGTCATTAAGTATAAATGAGTCTGTGATGAGAAAAGTCAAACCTCCATTTTATTAGTCTTAATTTTAGTTTTTTATTTTTAGATACCCAATTTGCTTTCACATTTGATACCTTAGAGAAAAAAGCAAAGTCAACCGCTGATCTCTTGGTTTTCCCTGCAGCGACTGTAATTGGACACTCTTTTTAGCAGTGGTGCAACTGTTCACACGGATATCACAAAGCAGTGAAGGCTGCTGGCTTAAAGAGAAATCTTTTAATATATTTGTGATTAACTGGCAACTATAATAAGAAATTGCAGGGGAACAGAAATAAACAGAAAAGGTTAACAAGGTAGGACACAGGATGATTGTTTGCTCAGGAGGAAGAAAGGCAAAACAACACTCAGGCTATCCAACTGACATCAACCTGCATGATAAATAAGTAATATTTAAAAGAATTTCCACCCTCAGATTTATATATTTTGTGCTCTTCCAGCCCCGACCTTTGTCGGGGCCACAAATCTGATGCTAAAGAGCAAGTCTATGAATTATGGAAAATAAGGGATGATTTGAAGGGTGTGTGTTAGAAAAGATGAAACTGTGCTCTCTTTATCTCTGTTGAGGACACAAAGTTCTCCCTTAGTGTCTTATTGTTCTTAGAGCTTTGAGGAGATATATTTTAATTATCTTGACAACTTTGTTTACTCACTTACCATCCAAAAGATTGCCCAAAGGATTGTCCAAAAGAACATTATTCTGACTAAAGGATAGCAGAACTAATTGTTAGAATAAAAACTATTGTCATTGTATCTATCGTGGTTGTCATAAGCTAACATTTAGCTTTGTATCTTTGAGAGTCTATGCTGGACATGTGACAGTCTAAAACAACAGTGTGTTGGCCTGTTTCCAAAGGTGTCTGTCAGAAGGCTGAGCACCTGGAGGATGACATCCTTGACCAGAGTTTCACATCAGCAAGTGACGAGCAATTGACCATGACTCTAGAATCTGAGTGACAGCCACCCAGTGATTCCTGGGAGCTGATTTCAATCATGTTAAGAAAAAAGTAAAGTAAGATATAGCCAACCTTACAAAAAGGGGAATAAAAGACCTGAAAACAAGAAAATTATTCAGACAAATAAAACAGATATTAATTCTGTGAAACACAAGCCTTTAAACAACCCCACAACCCACCTAAAAGAAGTTAATTACTCCTACTTTTTAGGAAGGTAAGTACGTAAAGAAAGTGGAAAGTGAACCTTCTTAAGCTGAACCCTTTGTTTCCTTAACTATATTATAACTGTTATTATAATAACAGTCTCCCTTTTTTAGCATTTAATGGGCCAAGTTTTGTACACATGATCCTTTTTTAAATTAACTAATGATTTTTCACCTTTATTAAGGTATAATAGGCAAATAAAATTATAAGATATTTAAAACATGTGTGTTAGTTGCTCAGTCTGACTCTTTGTGATGCATGAACTGTAGCCCCTGAGGCTCCTCTGTCCATGGAATTCTCCAGGCAAGAATACTGGAATGGGTTGCCATATCCTCCTCCAGGGGATCATCCCAAGCCGGGGATCGAACCCAAATCTCTGTACTTTGGGTAGATTCGAACTGTCATATCCATCATCTCACATATTTACAGATTTCTTTTCTATTTAATGATACTGTGAGGTATTTCTCTCTCTGCCTGGTTTTTTCACCTAGCCAAATACCCTCCAGTGTCTTCGATATTGTCCCAAATGACAGGAGCTCTTTTTCACACAAGGCTGAGTAATATGTGCATCTGTATTATATTTTCTTTAGCCATTTCTCTGTGGATGGGCACTTGGGTTGCGTCCATACCTTGCCTTTTGTGAATAAAGCTGCATTGAATGTGGGAGCCCAGATATCTTTTCAAAAGGATAACTGTGTTTTCATTTCCTTTGGCTATAAACCCAGAAGTCAGATTGCTGGGTAATATTGTCGTTCTGTCTTTAATTTCCTAAGGAGACTCCATACTGGTTTCCATCGTAGTTATATCAGCTTACAAGTTACATTCCCACCAAGAGTGCACAAGGGTTTCCTTTTCTCCATATCCTTGCTAGCAATTGTTGTTTCTTGACTTTTTGATAGTAGACGTCCTAACAGATGTGAAGTGGTACCTCATTGTGATACGTGTGCGCGTTCAGTCCCTCAGTCATGTCCAACTCTTTGTGACCCCCTGGTCTATAGCCCATCAGGTCCCCCTGTCCATGGAATTTTCCAAGAAAGAATACTGGAGTGGGTTGCCATTCCCTTTTCAGGGGATATTCCTGACCCAGGGATCAAATCTGGGTCTCCTGCATTGCGGGAAGATTTTTACTGTCTGAGCCCAGATAAGGAAACTGCATCACAGAGAATTGAAGCCACTTTCTTAAAGTCAATTAGATAAAATTAGTGTTCACATTTAGGCCAAAACCAGAATCCACAATCAATGTGGTCTTTTTGCCTTATTTTCCCCGATAGCTTAGTCTCATACGATGGGCCCCTACCCCTCTTTTTCTGGCAGGCAGCCAACCACGGTGCCATTCAGGAAGACCGGCTTTTTAGCATCCCAGGACTGCTTTCCTTTCCAGAATGATCCTAGCAGTTGTCATCTTTTGTCACTGCAAGTTGGTCACTGTTTATTCTCTTTCTTTGATCTCTTTACCTGAGACTTCTGTTATCAACGTATTCAGAAGGAAATGACAACCCACTCCTGTATTATTGCCTGGAGAGTTCCATGGACAGAGGAGCCTGGTGAGCTAAAGTCCATGGGGTTGCAAAGAGTTGGACACGACCGAGTGACTAACACACACGATTAGCTGGTTTTCAAATCCTCTCTGCATCTGACGTTTATTATGTCTGTGATGCCTCATTGCCTCAGGCCCTCAGTGGGTAGAAAATACCCCTCTTGACTGCAAAGATGCATGGATTTACACTCCTCAATCGCATGGCACTTGAAATGACCTGCCCATTTCTGTGACCTTTGAAACATGGCTCCATTAGATTTGTGTTGGGGCCAGGCTTTGATTACATACCTTGCAAAAGTAAAAATCTATAATTAGACCAAAATAAAACCTGGGGGTTTCTAAGTCTCTGTGGAGAAAACCACAAATCTATTCACTTGTTCCACTTAATTTTGACTCAGCCAGTAATATTTATAGAGCGGCCATTAGGCTCACAAAACTGTCTACCAGGAGTTTGAATCATGATACCTAAGAAAAACGGGTTTCAAATACTCTAAGATCTACGAGAACAATCAGGGGACTTTAAAACATTAAGGATGGTTTATTAGAACAACAATAAACAATGTTTGGAGGATACTGAGAATTGCTCTTCTGTATATGAACATCAAGGTCTTATAGCATAGCCCAAATAATCAATATAAATTACATTAAATCAAACTTTCTTTTTTGCTTGCATAATTATGAATTACTTGGCAACACATAAATCAGAAATACTCCCATTTGGGCACAGGCTGAGAAACTGCAGGACAGGCAGACTCAGCAACGATCCCTAGGCTTTAGTTCCAAATTTGTGACCAAGTGGTCTTTTGGTTCACTTAGATTTCAGTGTTTCTACTTTAGCACTGAGTCAAGATCTTTTTTTTTTAACTCTGGCCCTTGTGAACAAAAGATTGGGATCTAAGATAATGATACAAGAAAAATATTTTAGTGTTTTCCGCTCACATCTATCACTATGTTGTATATGCTAAGGTATGATTCAATTTGGTCCTTGCCATGACTCCACCAAAGGATTGGTAAATATACACAATCACGATGTCCAGAAGCAATTTCTCTATTTCTGGTCTTCCTCACCCTCTCTTTGGATGATATGGCCAAATTGGTCTTTGTCTGTATTATGGTAACGATTCCAAAATGAACAGCATAACATTAATGGGCTTCAACGACTAAATGCGGTTCATAAATATCATTCAAACTGTTTAGTTATGTTATGACCAAACTTATGCCCAGAAAAATGAAAAGACCTGCTCAGGGGGACAAAGGTACTGCATTCCTGTATTAGGTTTTAAGTTCAGTCCCTGTGTTTCTGAAGTTCATAGTGTTCCATTCATTAAGTCAAATGCTTCAGGGTAGTCTAGTGAATTTTAAAAACATAGTTACATTTGGGCTTTTTAAAAAATAGTACTAAACAGTACAGAACTTGAGCAACTTGATTTATTTCACTCAATATTATATTTCTAAGAACCTCCAAGGTTGTTGCTTAGAGCTATTACTCCTGTTTAAAATTCCACTGAATGCATAGTCCACAATTTCACATTCTTATATTCTTGCCATTGTTTTTTCCCCCTGTTGTTGCTGTGAAGGAACAATGATTCTAGAACATTCTTATACGTATCTAAAGCATGTGTGCAAGTGTTATTCTACATCACATACTTAGGAAAGAAATTACTGGATCAAAATTATTCATTGACATAAATTTAAAAAGGATAACACCAAGTTGCTTTCCAAAATGCCCACAGTGATGTACACTCATACCAGCTGTGTAGGAGCACTCCAGAGGTTCAACATCCCTGCCAACATGGTATTTTTAAGACCTCTTAATTTTCTGTGGTGGTAGATGTCTTCTCCTGTGAAATGCCCACTCATATCATTGGCCTATTTTTCTATTGGGGTGTTTTTTTTATTCCATAATGTTTTAAAAGGAATTCTTTATATATTGGGGCACAAATTCTTGAATACTGTGCTGGAGAATATCTTTTCCTGCTGTGGCTTGTCTCACGTTCTTGTTCTTACAGATGTGTGTGTCATTGCCCTATGCTCATGACAACTTCTCCATCTTATCTCTTATTTTCCTCTTTGACTCTGTAGCTCAAGGACATATTGTCATTAACTACCTGGTTTGCAGAGGCCAGGCTCAGTGTGTTTAGGATTCTACCATTGCCTCTATATCAACTCACTTGATAGCCTATTCTCTGATCTCACCTTTCTTTGGTCCTCTCTGTCCCATGAGCTTCCCTAAGCAATGTGGCCTCAGACAGTCCAGTCACCTTCTCTGACATATATATATATATATATATATACACACACACACCTGTGTGTGTGTGTGTGTGTGTGTGTGTGTGTGTGTGTAAGCTACACTAAGCAATATGGCCTCAGACAGTCTGGTCACCTTCTCTGACACATAGATAATATAGATATACATATAGAGATATGTATATAGATATATCTATATTATATACATATATATATATAATATATATGTATAAAGTCTTGCTGATGACTCAAAAACAAAATGAAACTTTCCTTCTAAGAAACAAGATGGCTGAAGTCAATAAGCAAAAGCTGCTTCAATCCCCAAACTGCTGCCTTCCTTGACAAAATGTGCTCTTCAGCACTTTTACATCATTTAGCTTCTCACTGCCTCATTGCATGCGAGTTACATTTGTGCCTGAGCTCGTTTGCCTTCGTTTCTGTACATACTTATTCTGCTGCTTGAATGTCCTTGGAGTTAGTTCATTTCAAAATTTCTGAGTGCCTGGCTTATATCAGTATGACTCACCTCACACATAAGACCTGAGAAAGCACCGCGGGTAGTTAAGCACTTAATCGATGCTTCTTCCCAGAGATGAAAGACACTGAAATATTATCAGCATTGGGTTTTCATAGGTTTCAAAAGTTCTTTAAAAGTGAAAGTGTTAGTTGCTCAGTAGTGTCTGACTCTTTGTGACCCCATGGACCTTAGCCCACCAGGCTCTCTGTCCGTGGAATTCTCCAGGAAAGAAAGCTGGAGTGGGTAGCTATTCCCTTCTCCAGGGGATCTTCCTGACCCAGGGACTGAACACATGTCTCCAGCATTGCAGGCAGATTCTTTACTGTCTGAGACACTGAGGAAGCCCCCAAAGTCCTTTATGGACTACAAATAAAAGGAAGCCAATAATTAGGTCAAAAGAAATACTAGCCTTTTATAGGACCATGGTCAAACCACCCGGCAGCAGAAGGGTGAGCAGAGGCGGGACAAAATGACTCAGGCAGACGGCACCGAAGCCTCACCCTCCTTTCACACGGTGGCCACGTACTGCAGCCCCAGCGTCCCCGGGGCTCACTGTCCACCTCCTCCTTCTCTAGGGCTGCCCCTGCCGCCAAAGCAGCCACAAGACGGTGGCCGCCTTGCTTCTCCTTGTCCTTAACACCTCTCTTTGGCCTACACACAGCTCACCCCCATAGATGCCCTGAGCACTCTAGAGGTGGGCAGTGTATAACCTTTGGGGTTTGATGGACCTGGGTTTGCATGAAAACTCTGCCAAGTCCTAGTTATTAAGATCTCAGATTACTATGCATGTAAAGTGTTTAGCACACTGTTTGACCCATAGAAAGACCCTAGAAAAGTTTACTGAGTAAATCTTAGTATATTTGTATAATGCAGAAGTGAAAAATTAAATAAAAAGAGTGATTTAAAGAGGACTTTGTTTTCAGTTTCCTGAACTGGTTGCTATCTTGGGATCTGTGATCTCTCTAGGTCACTAGATTATTCTGAGCCTGAATTTTATTTTTTCCTCTGTTGGCCTTCTCCAGTTCCTCACATATAAGGTGAAGGGATTTTCCTCTAGAGGTCTAGTACACCTCTGACTCCATTGCTCAATAAAGCAGAAATGGATGTTTTTCTGGAACTCTCTTGCTTTTTCGATGATCCAGCAGATGTTGGCAATTTGACATGTGTTTGTCACTTATTAAATTAGCAGACATTTAAAAAATAGCAACACTCGTGTCACTAGTAAATGATACAAAAATTATCTCTTTACCCTGTTACAGTACAATCTTTCTGGAATTCAGTGTTGAACTATTTATCATAAAGCTTAAAAATGTGCATATACTTTGACCCAACAATTCTACATCCAGAAAAGTATTTTAAGGAAGTAATTAATGGCACACAAAGATTTAGCTACAAGATTGTTATTTATACCAGCAAAATTTGGAAATGGCCAAATGTCTAACTATAAGCAATTTATTAAATAAAAAATAGTATAGTCTTAATGAAATACCAATTAGGCATAAACTGTACTGCTAATGACTATTTATTATCAAAAATAGTCATAATAAGTTAGTGTAAAGACAGTTTCTGAGATAGCATATACAATATAATTCCACATAGAAATCTAGATAGGCCTATATAAAAGATTCCCTTGACTTGTAATTACAAAATTAACCTTGGTCATATCTGGTTTTTGTCATTTTCACCTTTTTTGCTATTTTCTCATGTTTTCCACAATGACCATAAATTGCTTTTATAATGAAATGATAAATCATATTAATTATATATTTACCTTTTCAGTTCAGTTCAGTTCACTTCAGTTCAGTCGCTCAGTCGTGTCCGACTCTTTGCGACCCCATGAATCGCAGCACGCCAAGCCTCCCTGTCCATCACCAACTCCCAGAGTTCACTCAGACTCACGTTCATTGAGTCCGTGATGCCATCCGGCCATCTCATCCTCGGTCGTCCCCTTCTCCTCCTGCCCCCAATTTCTCCCAGCATCAAAGTCTTTTCCAATGAGTCAATTCTTTGCATGAGGTGGCCAAAGTATTGGAGTTTCAGCTTTAGCATCAGTCCTTCCAAAGAAATCCCAGGGCTGATCTCCTTCAGGATGGACTGGTTGGATCTCCTTGCAGTCCAAAGCACTCTCAAGAGTCTTCTCCAGCACCACAGTTCAAAAGCATCAATTCTTTGGCGCTCAGCCTTCTTCACAGTCCAACTCTCACATCCATACATGACCACAGGAAAAACCATAGACTTGACTAGACGGACCTTAGTCGGCAAAGTAATGTCTCTGCTTCTGAATATGCTGTCTAGGTTTACCTTTTAGTTTTAATAAATGTAGAGTTTCAGAGAGTTGTGTGTGTGTGTATGTGTGTATGTTTGTATCTGAACTGTGTTCTTTGCCAAGCCAGACTTTCTTATGCTATCATTAGCATGGCTAAATTAATCAGATTTTAAGCTCCTTAAGGGCAGGGTTTGCATCTTTTCTTTATTCTTTATAGTATCTTGTATTCCTCTGGCTGCTTAATAAAAACTCACTGCTCTGAATTGAGTCAAGTGTAATTTCAATTCCTATTCTCATTAAATGTCCTCTATAAATCAATTTAAACAGTTCTAGTAATCAGAGTATCCCCCAAGGTTCTGTTTTTATGTTAGCTACTTTCTCACCATTTCTGATACTTGGGGACTGAGCCTCATACACTTGAGCCCATGAGTAGAAGTGGGAAGATATTTATTTTGCTTTGCTCCAGGGTGACTGAACCAAGTAACAGGAAGGTGGATTCAGCTCATCTAAACAAGAACTTTCTGACTATTGAAGATGAGCATCAGTGGGAAATAGCTGTATAATGAGTTTATAAACTCCCTTTCCCTAGAGATATGCAAGCCAAAGAGAGAAACAGCCCTTGCACATGGGGCCAACACTGAGCTACAGTTTGATCTGGGTGGCTTTTGACAGTTTTCCCAAATCTAAACGTGCCTCACCTGCTATGAAACCAAGGGCCAGGGTGAGAGGAAGAGTACCCATGACTATTCTGTTTGGCTCAATGCTGCATGTGGCTTATCCCTGGATTCCAGATGCAGGAACACTTTCCCAAGCATCTCTCCATCCCTTTCCTGAGCATCTATCCATTTTGCTGTGTACCTGTATAGAACACTTCTCTTCCTGCCTTCAGCATCTGAGATGAACATGCTGCTGCTGCTGCTAAGTCGCTTCAGTCGTGTCCAACTCTGTGCGACCACAGAGACAGCAGCCCACCAGGCTGCCCTGTCCCTGGGATTCTCCAGGCAAGAACACTGGAGTGGGTTGCCATTTCCTTCTCCAATGCATGAAAGTGAAAGTGAGGTCGCTCAGTCGTGTCTGACTCTTTGCGACCCCATGGACTGCAGCCCACCAGGCACCAGGCTCCTCCATCCATGGGATTTTCCAGGCAAGAGTACTGGAGTGGGGTGCCATCGAACATGAGCTACTATTTATTAAAGGATTTTTAAAAATTATTATGCTTACTTTTTTCTAGAAGCTGAACATTACGATAAGCGAATAAGCACTTGACCTGAATGACTTCAACTTATCCTCCTCAAATTACTCAATGATGTAGGATAGACAGATCAGGAAACTGAGGCTATTGAAGGTTAAACAATGCACCTAAAATCACCCCATTTGTAGAGGCAAAAACAGAATTTAAACCCAGTTTGGTCTAACTTTAAACTGATGTACCTAGCAGTACAGGTGGCGCAGTGGTAAAGAATCCACCTGCCAACACAGGAGATGCAAGATATAGGGATTTTATCCCTGGGTCGGGAAGATCCCCTGGAGGAGGAAATGGCACCCCACTCCAGTATTCTTGCCTGGAGAATCCCATGGACAGAGGAGCCTGGTGGGCCAGAGTCCGTGGGGTCACAAAGAGTCAGATTTAACTGAGCAAGCACACACCACGGTATCCTGCAGTGTTTGATGAAACGCTGTCTGGGTTCTCGAGACCGGCTCTGTCAATCACCTCTACTCCTGTTTCTCTGCCCCATCACAGTCCCTTCCTGTTATCTTCTCTGTCCCAGCCCTCTACTGACTCTCCTTCTCGCCATGGCTGGCACTCTTCTTTCTCCATTGCTAGGGGGACTCATTATCTCTATCTAATGTGTGTCTTTGAATTCTCAGCTACTGGAACAATCCACAGGTTGGACAATCCATAGTTATCCAAATCATAGCATCTTTCTGAGAGGCCCCAGAAGCCGGGGCTCATAGGTATTGACGCTGTATCATTGTCCCTTCCCTATTTGCAGAGCAGCTCTTCCTGTTTGCAGAAGTTCCAGCACACCTCTAGACAAAACTGACCTTCGACAGCATCTCCTTACACAATGCCTCCCTGGAGAACTGCGGCATTGTCCCAGCAGTGCCTCGCCATGAAGACAGTTTGGGGATTCACTTCATTTTGATGAGACAGGGAGTAGCTAGTCGAACCCAGTGTGAGTCCACATAGATCTCTCAGCTACACACGTTTTGGCTATTTCCTACTTTCTCTCACCTTCCCAACTGTATGCTGCACTCTGGAAATTCACGCAGATATCTGCCATGCAAGTTCCATGCAGTCATTTGATCACTTTTTTTTTTCCCCATTAGGACTGCCCAGCTATATTCTACCGTAACCTGCGGCCCTTTCTTGTACTCTGTATGCTGTCTCAGAATCCTGGAGCACAGCAAAGAAACATATGCTCGGTTTATCTACCACAGCCAGAGGAGCCCCGAGGATACTAACTTCATAGCTAATGTTGGGTGGATAAACTTGTTTATAAATATTGATGGATACTGGTGTCAGGTTACTGGGTACTCTAAAGGAGACTGCCTAACTTCCCTCTAGGCTTCTTTTGATAGTGATATCATGAAATTAATGCAACAAATTTCCTTTAAAACTGATTATACCCGTACTGTAAACTGTAAAGAAAAATGTCAAAAGAACACCTTTAAGAACCATGAAGCCAAAAAGTAACATGAGGAATTCTAACTCAATTTGGCTGCCATTTTATGGTACAGAACGTGCACTGCCTACCCTTAGGTCCACTATTGCTGCGTGTTTGCAGTGCTGTTTCTCTGTATTCTTTACGCTAGTCCACACTTGTGATGGGTCCAGAGATCAGGTATGTCATATGCAACTATTTCTAATACAATGTCATGTTGGGACAAATATGCAAGATTTATTTTCATAATCTCAGTTGATTAGCAGATATCTTTTTGGTTTTGCAAGCAGAGTGGTTAATATGTATGTCTTTCTCCAAATATCTTTGTCTGATATTGCATAACACATCCAGATGTTCATTTGTTTATAATTTTCTCTTCCCAGCACACACTGGAATGTAACTCCACGAGAGCAAAGACTCTGTTGTATTCACTGCTATAAACTTATTGTCCAGAAAATTCAAACATCATGAGCAAGTCATAGTTATCAAAACAGCATAAGGGTTGTTTCACAGTGGAATATATATTAGTAATTTACCACATAAATAAATAAAAGAGAAAGCCCATATGATTATCACTTTAGATGCAGAAAGAACTTTAGGTAAAGTTTAACATTCATCATGATTAAAAAAAAAAAAACAACTTACAGCAAGCTAGGATAGAAAAGAAGCAAGAAGCTTCTTAAACTGACAAGGGTATCTAGGAAAAAATGAAAACATAGCAAAACAGTATAAAATCTTTACCTAAAGGCAATCAATAAGACATAAATAAAGGGAGAAATAATCTTTGTTCTAACATAGAGGGACTCAGTACCGTTAAAACATGTTAATTGCCCTCAACTGATATATAAATTTAACGTAATTGCAGTCAAAATCCCAACAAGGATATTTTAGGCTGAAAAAGCAGATTTTAAAGTTTATGAAAGGAGTAAAAAGGACTAAAAATAGCGAAAACATTTTTTAAGAAAAAGATATAAGGGAATTTGTCTTAACAGATACCAAAACTGGATATAATTGCTGCTCATACACTAAATTGTGCCTGACTCTTTGTGACCCCATGGATCGCAGCACATCAGGCTTCCTGTCCTTCACTATCTCCTGGAGTTCACTCAAACTCATGTCCATTATGTCAGTAAGGCCATCCAAACCTTCATCCTCTGCCACCCTCTTCTTCTTTTGCCTTCAGTCTTTCCTAGCATGAGGGTCTTTTCCAATGAATCAGCTCTTCACATTAAGTGACCAAAGTGTTGGAGCTTCTGCTTCAGCATCAGTCCTTCCAATGAATATTCAGGGTTGATTTCTTTTAGGATTGACTGATTTGCTTTCCTTGCTGTCCAAAGGACTCTCAAGAGTCTTCTCCAACACCACTGTTTGAAAGCATCAATTCTTTGGTGCTCAGTCTTCTTCACATCTGCACATGACTCTCACATCCATACATGACTTCTATAAAAACCATAACTTTGACTATTGGGATTTTGTCTGCAAAATGATGTCTCTGCTTTACAATACACTGCCTGGGTTTGTCATAGCTTTCCTTCCAAAGAGCAAGTGTCTTTTAATTTCATGGCTACCCGTAATGCTGAAGAAGCTGAAGTTGAATGGTTCAATGAAGACTTACAAGACCATTTAGAACTAACACCCCCCAAAAGAGGTCCTTTCCATTACAGGGGACTTGAATGCAAAAGTATGAAGTCAAGAAACACCTGGAGTAACAGGCAAATTTGGCCTTGGAATACGGAATGAAGCAGTGCAAAGGCAAATAGCGTTTTGCCAAGAGAAGGCACTGGGCATAGCAAACACCCTCTTCCAGCAACACAAGAGAAGACTCTACACATGGACATCACCAGACGGTCAACACCGAAATCAGATTGATTATATTCTTTACAGTCAGCAGAAACAAGACTGGAGGCTGACTGTGGCTCAGATCATGAACTCCTTATTGCCAAATTCAGACTTAAATTGTAGAAGGTAGGGAAAACCACTAGACCATTCAGGTATGACCTAAATCAAATCCCTTATGATTATACAGTGGAAGTGAGAAATAGATTTAAGGAACTAGATCTGATAAGACAGAGTGCCTGATGAACCATGGATGGAGGTTCATGACATTGTACAGGAGACAGGGATCAAGACCATCCCCATGGAAAAGAAATACCAAAAAGCAAAATGACTCTCTGAGGAGGCCTTACAAATAGCTGTGAAAAGAAGAGAAGTGAAAAGCAAAGGAGAAAAGGAAACATATAAGCATCTGAATGCAGAGTTCCAAAGAATAGCAAGGAGAGATAAGAAAGCCTTCCTCACTGATCTATGCAAAGAAATAGAGGAAAACAACAGAATGGGAAAGACTAGAGATCTCTTCAAGAAAATTAGAGATACCAAGGGAACATTTCATACAAAGATGGGCTCAATAAAGGACAGAAATGGTATGGACCTAACAGAAGCAGAAGATATTAAGAAGAGGTGGCAAGAATACACAGAAGAACTGTACAAAAAAGATTTTCATGACCCAGATAATCACGATGGTATGATCACTCACCTAGAGCCAGACATCCCGGAATGTGAAGTCAAGTGGGCCTTAGAAAGCATCGCTATGAACAAAGCTAGTGGAGGTGATGGCATTCCAGTTGAGCTGTTTCAAATCCTAAAAGATGATGCTGTGAAAGTGCTGCACTCAATATGCCAGCAAAGTTGGAAAACTCAGCAGTGGCCACAGGACTGGAAAAGGTCAGGTTGCATTCCAATCCCAAAGAAAGGCAAGGCCAAAGAATGCTCAAACTACTGCACAATTGCACTCATCCCACAGGATAGTAAAGTAATGCTCAAAATTCTCCAAACCAGGCTTCAGCAATACGTGAACAGTGAACTTCCAGATGTTCAAGCTGGTTTTAGGAAAGGCAGAGGAACCAGAGATCAAATTGCCAACATCCACTGGATCATCGAAAAAGCAAGAGAGTTCTAGAAAAACATCTATTTCTGCTTGATTGACTATGCCAAAGCCTTTGACTGTGTGGATCACAAGAAACTGTGGAAAATTCTGAAAGAGATGGGAATACCAGACCACCTGACCTGCCTCTTGAGAAACCTATATGCAGGTCAGGAGGCAACAGTTAGAACTGGACATGGAACAATAGACTGGTTCCAAATAGGAAAAGGAGTACATCAAGGCTGTATATTGTCACCCTGCTTATTTAACTTATATGCACAGTACATCATGAGAAACACTAGGCTGGAGGAAGCACAAGCTGGAATCAAGATTGCCAGGAGAAATATCAATAAACTCAGATATGCCACCCTTATGGCAGAAAGTGAAGAGGCATTAAGAAACCTCTGAAAGTGAAAGAGGAGAATGAAAAAGTTGGCTTAAAGCTCAACATTCAGAAAACTAAAATCATGGCATACGGTCCCATCACTTCATGGCAAATAGATGGGGAAACAGTGGGAACAGCGTCAGACTTTATGTTTTTGGGCTCCAAAATCACTGCAGATGGTGACTGCAGCCATGAAATTAAAAGATGCTTACTCCTTGGAAGGAAAGTTATGACCAACCTAGATGGCATATTCAAAAGCAGAGACATTACTTTGCCAAAAAGGTCCTTCTAGTCAAGGCTATGGTTTTTCCAGTGGTCATGTATGGATGTGAGAGTTGGACTATGAAGAAAGCTGAGCACCGAAGAATTGATGCTTTTGAACTGTGGTGTTGGAGAAGACTCTTGAGAGTCCCTTGGACTGCAAGGAGATCCAACCAGTCCATCCTAAAGGAGACCAGTCCTGGGTGATCATTGGAAGGACTGATGCTGAGGCTGAAACTCCAATATTTTGGCCACCTCATGTGAAGAGTTGACTCGTTGGAAAAGACCCTGATGCTGAGAGGGATTGGGGGCAGGAGGAGAAGGGGATGAGATGGCTGGATGGCATCACCGACTCGATGCACATGAGTTTTGGAGAACTCGGGGATTTGGTGCTGGACAAGGAGGCCTGGCATGCTGTGATTCATGGGGTCGCAAAGAGTCGGACACGACTGAGCGACTGACCTGAACTGAATTGAACAGTCACCATCTGCAGTGATTTTAGAGCCCAAGAAAAGGAAACATCACTGCTCCCACTTTTTCCACATCTATTTGTCTTGAAGTGATAAAGCCACATATATAACAAAACTTAATACTGTACATAAGTGGCCTGCAGATGAATAGGAAAAGATAGGTCATTCCATTAAAAGTGCTGGGGAAATTGACTATTCATATGAAAACCAACAAAAAAATGTGATCCTTCTTTACAGTATGTGAAAATGAAAGTCACTCAGTTGTGTCTGACTCTTTGTGACCCCTTGGACTGTATAGTCCATAGAATTCTCCAGTATTCTGGCTTGTATTCTCCAGAAGTGGGCCTTTCCCTTCTCCAGGAGATCATCCCAATCCAGGGATTGAATCCAGGTCTCCCACACTGCAGCTGGATTCTTTGCCAGCTGAACCATAAGGGGTGCCCAGGAATACTGGAGAGGGTAGCCTATCCCTTCTTCAGTGGACCTTCAAGGAATTGAACCGGGGTCTCCTGCATTACAGACAGATTCTTTATCAACTGAGCTATGAGGGAAGCCCTATGAGGGAAGCTATGAGGGAAGCCTTTACAGCATATAAACCATTAATGTTCGGTTTAAATATCTATATATGAAAAACAAAAGGTGAAACTTTTAATTATTAAAAGGGATGTGTTTTTAAAAGTTTAAAATATAAATATAGGGACATAGCTTTATATTGAAGTATTTTCCAAAAAAATGTATTTTGTTTTGTGTATTCTCAAACAAAATGTAAAAAGGTAATACTCATAAAAGAAAAGACTGATAAACTTCATTTTGTTAAAACTGAGAACTTCTTTACACACGTATCGGCTTCCCAGGTGGCGCTAGTGTTAAAGAACTTGCCTGCCAATGCAAGAGATGTAAGAGATGCAGGTTCGATCCCCGGGTCAGGAAGATCCCCTGGAGGAGGACATGGCGACCCACTCTAGTTTTCTTGCTTAGAGAATTCCATGGATTGAGGAGCCTGGAGGGCTATGGTCTGTAGGGTCATAAAGAGCTGCACATGATTGAAGCTACTTAGCATGCACACACGCAATTGTCAAACTCATCATCCAAAATATAAAAATAACTTGAAAAATTATATATAGATACATATGGGAACTGAAATGAGTAAAGGCCATAAAAAGGCATTTGTGGGGAAAGAAAATACAGGCATTGAATTAGTTTATATAAAGAGGCTCAGTCTCATTAGCAATCAAAGAAAAAATATTTCCTTTTAAAATTATCATGTGCCATAAAGTATCCACTAGATCAGCAAAAGTTTAAAACTCTGACAATACAATGGAGTTGAGCAACAGGGCCTTGAATATTAAGCTGGTTGGACTTTATGTTGATACAAGAGCCCTAGATGGTGTTATCATTGTCTTGCAAAGTTAAACTTGTGTATATGTCTTAAAGTAAGTGTCCTCCCCTCTCCGCTCAGCCAACCTGGAGAGGAACAGCAGTTCAGATAATCAGGCACCATACATGCTGGTGGCTTTGTAAGTATCTGCCAGAAGCTTGTTCAACCTGTGTTTGGTTCAGGCCGGAAGTACCAAGGTGTCCATTCCCCACAGAGCAACCCTGGGCAAGAAGGGGCAGGAAGTGGTAGATAAATAGCTCAGCATTCTCACCCCTTGGAGGGACAATTCTGAGATAGGTTTTTTTTTTTTTTTTTAAGTCTTTATTGAATTGGTTGCAATATTATTTCTGTTTTTATTTTTGCTTTTTGGCTGCAACATGCTTGGGATCTTAGCTTCCCAACCAGGTGTTGAATCCACACCGGTATATTGGAAGGCAAAGTCTTAACTATTGGATCACCAGGGAAGTCCCCCTGAGATCGTTTAATAGTCTCTTGACTCTTCTTTTTCCTTCAGCAGTGGCCACTCATGAAAGCATCTCTTAATGGCGTGTCTTTTCTCCTCCCATTTCCTCATCTCGCCACTGCCTCTCTGTGCCTTCTGGAATAACCACTCAGAAAGCCTCAGGCACTCAAACCCTTGTCTCAAGACCTAGAAACCAAATGAAAGCACCCTGTGAACTAGCAGATCCATGCCTAAACACCCAACAAAAACGCTTACATGCCTGTACCAAGAGATAATTATAGCAGTCTAGCAGTATTGTGTGTGATGAGAAAAGTGTCTAGTAACAGCTAAATGCCCATAAATGGAAGACTGGATAAACAAATTGTGCCATGGTCATTTAATGAAGTACCATTCCTAAGTGAAAATTAGTGGACTGTAGTCAAACTAACTGACCTCAATGCATTTTAGAAACATCATGCTGAGTGAAAAAGATGCTGACAGTAAATACAGTAGTTTTATTAAATTCAAAGTAAATTGGACAATACACTGGCAAGGGGTACAAATATATGCAGTGAAATTTTAAAGGAAAATGGGATGATAATAAACCAAAGTGCAGGTCTGCAGTTACCTCTAAGAAGGAGGCAAGGGAGCGAGCTGAGGAAAGAGCCCCTGAAACCCACCAACAATTGCGTAGGTCATATTTCTTAGCTTGGCTGGTAAGTTCATGTATGGGTGCTTGCTTTAATATCATATTTCATGGCTTATACAATAATTAATAAATCTAAAAAAAGTAACTGAGATATCTCACATACAATGAAAACATTTATTAAATCTCATTTTTATTTTGTGGAAACCATGTGATACAATATAAGACATTGATTAGTTGAGAGATAAAATTATTACACCCAAAGGCTTTATATATTTTCATGGGTTTTCCAGTTCATGTTTTATATTCTGTGAAATCTGTAAGATTTATGAAGATTCTTTCAAAGGGAAAATCTATTTTAAACACTTCCACTGATTCCCTAGGTTTCTTTGAGTACAGTTTCAATATAACTTGATTCTTCAAATTCTTAGCTGACATATCCTATAGATATTTTAATAAGTGATAATAGTGACTTAGCAGCAGCAGCAATATGTTCAAATTGGTGTTATATTTGTGATATATCATATTTCTTAGTCCTACATGATTCCAATTTACCTTTGCTTGCAGAGTGAAATAACTTACATACACAAAAAAGGTATACCTTTGCACTGAGTTTTTTTGGCTTAAATGTATATGGTGTTAGAATAAATATTTATATACATTCAGTTCAGTTCAGTTCAGTTCAGTTGCTCAGTCGTGTCCGAATCTTTGCGACCGCATGAATCGCAGCATACCAGGCCTCCCTGTCCATCACCAACTCCCAAAGTTCACTCAGACTCACGTCCTGAGTCAGTGATGCCATCCAGCCATCTCATCCTCTGTTGTCCCCTTTTCCTCCTGCCCCCAATCTCTCCCAGCATCAGAGTCTTTTCCAATGAGTCAACTCTTTGCATGAGGTGGCCAAAGTACTGCAGTTTCAGCTTTATCATCATTCCTTCCAAAGAACACCCATGGCTGATCTCTTTCAGAATGGACTGGTTGGATCTCCTTGCAGTCCAAGGGACTCTCAAGAGTCTTCTCCAACAGCACAGTTCAAAACAGACACAAATCTCTATTTGTTTATCATGGCTAGAAATTACTGAGCCATATTTAATGGCATAACTTTCTAAATATAAGCCAGTGTTTAAAATTTTTCACTTCTATATGATAAGAATAAAGTCCAATCCTGTATCCAAAGCAAGTGGCTGAAGTTACAAGGTGATTATGTGGGGAGGATACAATAAAAAGAAGATACAATAAAAGGAAAGACTACATTTGCCATCTTCTTCTGAAATACCATTGATGTTTATAAAAAGCCATTCAGCAAGCCAAAGGAATAAATTAAAATACTTGTTTGGAAAGTGTGTATCTTATAATGATAAAAAGTTTACAAAATAAAAAGTCAAAAAAAAAAGAGTCATAACTACAAAGACAATCTACCTATATATTTCCTTGTTTCTCTAACTGGACGTACAAATGATAAATTTGAGATGATTCAATGTGGATTCTGGATTTGTAATTTTAATAGTGATGGTAGAACCAAGTTACTTAGGAAGCATGGGTACCCTACACTGACTTTGTAGAATGCGATCACTACAGACTTGTCCTAATTCCCATAAGGATGAGAGATGTATGCATGACCTGCAGTGGAAAAAAAGAGATGCATGTCCACTTTGAGAAGTGCACACATGGGGCTAAAGATCCCACTGGCTGGATCAGAATGACTTTTCATTATTTCCTCTGATTTCAGATGTTCTTGAATTTTGTTTAAGAAAAAGAGAAGGAAGTTTTAGATTTAGTATTTATTCTCTACCGTATTTATGACCCTTCAAAAGAATATTTTTGATGTTTGCTAAGAAAGACAAAACAAAGAAAGAAACATTTCTTTGATGTAGGAAAATCCTTTGTTTGACATGCCATTTCTGGGCTAATAAGTGCCAAAAAGTTTGGAGAATAGTGAGAAAGATGACTTCTATTATGTACTTATATTATGTCAGGTAGTGTAAGACAATAACTAAATTTCTTTTCCCTTTTTAAAACTCTTTTATAAAAATCTGAATTCTGAAGCAACACAATATTAATAAAAATGACTCATATTCACATAGAGCTTTTATAATTTATTAGCAGTCCTTCTTACCTAGGGAGAAGGAAACCAACATTTATTATATGCTGACTACATGCAGTTCAGAAACATGGAGGTTTTATGCATTAAAAATTTACTCCTTGTGATATATTTAAGAGACGGATCTTATTTCTCCCATATTTCAGACAAAGAAACAGAGATATTTGAAGATGTGAATAGATTGTCCAAAGTCACATTCAGAAAGTGTTGAAGCTCAGTTTCCAGTTCATTCTTTTGGATTGCCTCTATTCTGCATGGTCTGAGTCAGGAGGTAGCTATTAAGATACTCAACATCTGTAACTTATAAAAGATAACACTGCAGGGTTTTGTTGTCCAAGTCTCTGTGTTTGGCATCAAAAGCACCCAAGACCTTGATTCATTCCTTCCTATGCATGCCTACAGCAAAAGAATTCATAAAAATTACAACTGTGATTTTTAAGAAGGAAATCTCCTTTATTTTCAATTATTTTGCAGATGAAATTCCTGTCTCTTTCGGTAATGACGCTGACTCATAATATAGTTACTCCAACCAGCTAAAAGCCCATAGTGGTGGAAATAATCAGAGACTTGGCCCAAAAAAGAAAAAGCCAAAAGAAAGAGAAATAAATGGCCAGAGTCTATTACAAAAAGTAGAATTTGAGACAAAAGGAATTCATAAAGTTCCTTTTAAAATAACAAATGAATGCTCATGCATGTAGAAAATAAAGTCAAGGCTTTGAGGTTTCAGAAACTGTGCTCCCATTTTGGTGGTGATTCTTTTTCAAACTCACAGTGTAGCTCATAGACCCTCAAACATAACTTAGGATGAGTTTGAAAAAACTATACCCACTTACCCAACTGGTGTCCAAGCTACTTAATTTGCCACAGTTTAAATTCCTGTACAAAAGTAGAAAACGGGAAAAATATTCCTTTTTGTGAGACTTTACCACTAAAACAACTTGGAGAAATCCTGCCATGAACAATCTCCATTTGTTCCTGGAATGCACTTCATTTTCCCAGTTAGAAATGTTGAATCTTTTCTCTTTATCCACTTGGTTTTTCCTAATGCAGAAGTTTCTAAGAAGTAAATGGATGATGATTCTAAAAATATTCCCTTTCACATTTCCCTGAATTTAACCTCAGGGTACACAAGACTACACTATTAGTCAAGTCCATGCAGTACTTAAATGTTATCCGTTCTGCCAAGTACGCACCAAGTTTTAAAAGAAACAACTAGTACATTTTTCATTGCTCATAGGTTTGATGAACCATACATTGAATGAAGAAGATGGAGTGGGATGAAATGATGAAAGACAGGAACCACAGAAGCTGAAAACTGACCTAGAAATCTTAATTTTAGCAATCATAGCTATGGCTGAATTCAAGTTTACAGCAGCAGGGGAGAAATTACAGTGCAAATTACCATGCTAGGCCAGAGAAATTATTCTCTGCTGCATGGTTATTAAATGATAGATAAATAAATAACACTGTAGGACTGATTGACAAAATATAAGTGACCTAAAAGCTAAAAGGGGCACCATGCAAATAGTACTGTGTAATCATCAGGCATTTTAAAACTGAAATGAGATTTGTCACAGTAGAGAAATTTAAAAATGGTATCTGATCCAGCCATTGCTGAAGTCGATGAACAGGAGTCCTTAATCCCAAGGAATCTGCAGCTCAAAAGGCCATGTATTGGTGTTTCATTTTTGAGGACGACTACTAATGACCCAAGGGGAGCAGAGGCATGTGCCAGAATTGTTTTTCAAATAGTTTCTATTTCAGCAATTTTAAAGCATCTCCCCACACCCTAATATTTTAGCATCTGTGGGGTCTGCAGTATATAATGTGTCAAATGAATTTGCTGTACACTTTAAACTTACGCAAGGTTCTATGTCCAATGATGTCTTAGATTTGGTGAAATAGGATAGTAAAGACAATGTACTTGGGTTCTCCCATCTCTTCTCTTGCTGGTTAGAAGTATGGGCACACTAGAAGACAGACTCTACTCCCCCCAAAGACAAAGAGTCCATGCATTGCACCCAGCATTCAACCTCCATGGGCTCTGTTAGCTCTCTGACCCCAGACATACTCAGAATGCAATGATGTGACAAGCTGTGCTGTGAAGTGGACCAATGTTCACTTTCAAAAATGCTACTCCACTTATCTGTGATCATAATCACTTGAAAAATCATCCCGTTGATGCTGTTTGAGCAATTTATTTCCTTTCTAAATTGGCCAGTTCCCAGTATTGACCAATAATCCTAGATCTTCTTCATGGAAGATATAGCCTCCAAACTGAACTACTGTACCTTTGACTTAGTTTATTGATGAACAAGTGTTTGGGTACTTGAAAGGTACAATATATCCTATCATCTCCGTTCTCTCAAAGCTGAAATCAAATTGGGACACAAGGCAGACTCATAAATATTCCGAATTGTACAGTATTTCCAAAAGTACAGTTAAGAAGTAATGGATTAAAGATTAGTCATCTGGGCTATAGAATAGGTATGTTTCATAAGGCAAAACATCTTTGGGACTTCTCCAGTGGTCCAGTGGTTAGGATTCCGTGTTTCCAATGCATGGGACGAGGGTTCAATCCCTGATCAGGGAACTAAGGTACCACGTGCCATGTGGTGCACCAACATTTTTTTTTTTTTAATAATGAGGCAAAGTGTCTAAAATGGATTTTTCAGGGAACCAAAAGCTTCACTTCTTTTTTTAAAAAATTAATTGATTTATTTTAATTGGAGGCTAATTACAAAACCTTCACTTCTGATGAAAGTGTTGATGCTTAGGTCTTTGCCCCTCCAGAACCAATAGAAATATTTCATAAATTTGTTAAAATGTGGTGGCTTCAAAAGCTCAAAATTACAAGTTGTACAAACCATAATAAAATATTAACTTTGGATTAAAAAAACCCAAATATTTGAAGGACAAGGCATGGGACACAACTATATCCTTTAATCTTCTTCATTAACTGCAGGATACAAATGGTCTTGCATAGTCTAGTCTTGTTTTCTTGTCTCTGCTTCCCAAATACTAGCACATTTGACAAGTGAGGACATGTCTTTCTGGACTAAATGCTATGCCCAAGGTCATGCAGGGGCCACAACTGCAGAGCAAGGTGAAAAACAAAGCAGAACTTCTGACTTTTTGATTATTTATTACAATATCAAAAGCTAGAATCTAGAAATGCATTGTAAGCTTTATCCATATGCAAAAATGGAATCTTTGAGCAAACTGTGCATTTTCTCTTTTTGCTACTTCCTTAGAATCAAGAAGAGATTTTAGTAATTTATAACTTTTGGCCTCTCTTGAAATCCATTTTATCACTTTTTATTATTTGCCAACAAATTGTCTTCTCAACAAAATGTTTAAATGTGTTTGATCAAGAAATTAAAGCTTATTATTAGTGTTTACTTCTCCTTTTCTTCTGGAAAATGTTCACTTTGCTACTGTTGAACGACACAATTCGCTGCAAGTTCAGGAAACCCATAATGACGGAAAGTGCTTCTGAGCATAGCCCTGGAGCAGTGTCTTGCCCCTCGTGGTGTGAGTATCTGATATTTGACACACAGGTTGGATTGGGCATAGTTTGAGCTTTGGAACCCTGAAGTCAACTTTCTTATTTGATGTGAAAATCTAGACTTCTGAAAAAATTGATTTTGAATCTGCCATTGAGAGAAAGTCTTCAGTTCAGTTCAGTCGCTCAGTTGTGTCCCACTCTTTGTGACCCCATGGCTTCAGCCCGCCAGGCCTCCCTGTTCATTACCAACTCCTGGAGTCTACTCAAACTCATGTCCATTGAGTTGGTGATGCCGTCCAACCATCTCATCCTCTGTCATCCCCTTCTCCTCCCACATTCAATCTTTCTCAGCATGTTCTTCGCATCAGGTGGCCAAAATATCAGAGTTTCAGCTTCAACAAAGTCTTCAGTTCAGTTCAGTTCAGTTGCTCTGTCATGTCCGACTCTTTGCGACCCCATGAATCGTAGCACGCCAGGCTGCCCTGTCCATCACCAACTCCCAGATTCACGTCCATCGAGTCAGTGATGCCATCCAGCCATCTCTTAGTAGAAATTAAAAGCGAGTTGAAGGTTGTCTTCAGTTCTATCTACTTTTGCTTCTGTATTTGAATTCCCTTCCTCTTTGCTTTTTAATTATAGCACTCCTCCCAAATGCCAATGCTTTCATGCTTTCTGCCATTAATCCAGTCTTCTATTGGTTTGCCAGGATCTCTCCCCATTTCAGCGTCTAGCCATCCTTTCTCTTTATGTCATGGCTTTGCGCTCTGTCATGCTTTCAGAAGTTGTGCCCTGCCCCCTCCCTCCTGTCTCATGCTCTTTTCCTGAGCCCCATCCAGACCCACAGTGTTGCCTCTACAGTCCTCTGGAGGGACAATGAGCAAATAGCTGGCCCTTGGGAGGGAAATGATGTATAATATCCAATCCCTCTAGATAGTCAGGCCTTCATCTTCAATGCTTCCAACAACATGTGTGACAACAGCATCTCTCAGTGGACCCACTAGCATGGTTGACAGGCACACGATGCCCAATTGGGCTTCCAGGGATAACGTTTGCCACTTTGGGAGTTAGCCCTACAGGCTGTTTGGGCCCAAACCCTTACCATCCTTCTCCTAAAGTTACAAATATACCCCCAGATCAAATCTCCACTCCACTTTATGGAACATCTGGTCTATTGCTTCTTATCAATTTGTTCCTAAGCCACTTACTAACTCCTGCAACCAGGACCCTGCCCCCTTGTAGGCAACATCGCTCCGCCCAGTCTATTATTAAAATACTCTCAATGCCCCTAACAAGACCAGATAATCCACTCCTTTGTTATTACTGGGTTTCTCTTCTGGCTCAATAGGTAAAGAGTTTGCCTGCAGTGTGGGAGAGCCGTGTTTGATCCCTGGCTTGGGAGATGTCCTGGAGAAGGAAAGGGCAACCCATTCCGGTATTCTTGCCTGGAGAATTCCATGGAGAGAAGAGCTTGGTGGGCTACAGTCCATGGGATCACAAAGAGTCGGACACAACTGAGTGACTAACACTATCCTTTCTCTTGTTCTCTCTGAGTTCTGATTTCCTACTAGCTAAATGGGCAAATTCATCAGTTGTAATGGGGCTTCCCATGTGGCTCAGTGGTAAAGAATTTGCCTGCCAATGCAGGAGACACAGGAGATGTGGGTTCAATACCACTTGTGGTGGACAAAGCCTGAAATACTTCTTATCTGACCTTTTACAGAAAAATGTTTGATGACTCTTGTTGTTTACTTTTGTGTGGGTTATTCTTCCAGTGTTCTTCTATGGGCTTCCCAGGTGCCATTAGTGGTAAAGAATCCACCTGGCAATGCAGGAGATACAAGAGATGTGGGTCTGATCCCAGGGTTGGGAAGATCCCCTGGAGAAGGGAATGGCTGCCCAAGTCTGTATTCTTGCCTGGGAAATCCCATGGACAGAGGAGCCTGGTGAGCTACAGTCCATGAGGCCGCAGAGTTGGACATGACTGAGCTGCACAAGCATGCGACACACTAAAATCACAAGGCAGTCTATTCAAAATGACAAAAATGTTACTAGCTGCAAGTGCTAACTGATATGAAAGACAATTATTTCTGGTACTGTGCAACTAAAACAGCTAACAGAAATAAATGGAAAATAAAATGTATTCACAAATTAAGGAAGCAAAGCAAGATTTCATGGAAAATATAATATGCCTACTGAAACTAATAACAATTTCAAATTTTGGGTTTGTCAAAGCAGTCTTATTGTTCTCACTTTTGATGTTATAAATAGAAAGTATTAAAAATCTGAATTGAAAAATAAATATCACTTTAATCTGTTTTATAATATGAGTTTCTATGTGACATTGTGGTTAGGAAAAAAAATCTTTCCTACCCAACAAAAAAAAAGGAGAAAAATGGGGAAAAGTTTGCTAATTACTTTCTAAATTCCATTCTCACCCTACAATTTTATCATTGTGAGTCTCTTAAACTACTCTGTTCATCTCACCTGTAAAATTGCAATAATAATACCTGCTTTTACAGAATTATGAGTATTAAATTAGATACTGTATGAGAAACTAAAAATTCCTTCAGATTTGGAATTTATTATTACTAATCAAATCTATGGAAATGATAAGTAAAGTACAAAGTCCATGACATAATCAGACAACACACAATTTTCTCCCTCCTCTACTAACGTTTATACACTGAGTTTTCTCTATATGACTTCCTAGAGTTTGAATCCTAGCCCAAATAGTAGTGTAGCTCTAGTTACATGGTCAAATCACATTTGCTGTCAAAAACTGTCTCTATAGAAGTTCATGAGATATAATTATGCAGTTGTTGAGTTTTAGCAGTAGCACCATCACGTTGCCAAAAGCTAAGCTCTTTCATATCACATATGTAGGGGAATGCTAAGAATATAATCATGGAATTCTGTCAAATGTTTATGAAATACAACTTCCGATTTCTATCCAGTCTCATTTTTTGGCTAATATCTGCAACCTCAAAACTCCTCTTATAAAAGTATGGGGATCAGATGTATCCACTCTATGAATTTTTTTAACGGTTCTAATATATCTGCCAGAATATCTGTGCATATAGGAACTCATTTCCTACTTCTTTTTAGTTTCTTATGCAAAGAAACATGGTGATAGAACTTCTCCTTTTGGTTCATTAAAGTCTAAAGATGAATTTCTAGAAGAAGAAAAGTCTGTAGGGGCAGTCTTATTTTCAGTTCTTTAAGTCTATTAAAATCTCATACAAATACATGTGAGTTATTATCTTTGCACTATAAATGGATGCCTTATATAACAACAAGAAAAATAACGAAACCCAGCACCAAAGGACACTGACCCCTGCTATCCAGCTTGAGAAAATGCCCCACGTGGTGTTTGTGGTATTGGCTACAGATGCTCAAATTAAGGGGCAGTTCCGTCATGGTAACGTTTCACCTGGATCTGATTCTAGCCAAACACCATTTGGCTCTTCCTTCTTGCCCCAGGTTTTGAGGTATGTTTATCCTATGATGCCTAATGACAGGCAGCTTGGATTTTAATTGCTGGTGACATGTCAAGTATGAGAATGAGTGAGCAGTCTTCACTGAACTGTAACACTTAGAAGCCCATGAAACAATCTGTTTATAATGAAAATATCTATAACAGAACACGGTAACTGTGAATTTCTGACTACTTTGAGTTGCCTTCTTTTCAGAAAACTAGGTAGAAGAAATCCCACCACAAGTGACATGTGTCACTGAATAAGAATACTGTAAACCATGAGCAGTCTCTTCATGTCTGTTTTATACAAGTCTGCACTGACTTCAGAAGTCCAGTGTTTAAAGACATTCCTGAAAAGCATTTCATTACTGAACCCAGAGCAGAAAAGAGGAGATTCCGAGAGCTGTTTGATATTTAGAAAAAGTGTCTACTCTTCATACACAAGATGAAATCAACCATCATTCAGTTCAGTCACTTAATCATGTCTGACTCTTTGTGACGCCATGGACTGCAGCACGCCAGGCCTCCCTGTCCATCACCAACTCCCGGAACTTACTCAAACTCATGTCCATTGAGTCAGAGATGCCATCCAACCATCTCATCTTCTGTTGTCCCCTTCTCCTCCCACCTTCAATCTTTTTCAGCATCAGGGTCTTTTCTAATATGTTAGTTCTTCACATTAGATGGCCAAAGTATTGGAGTTTCAGCTTGGAGTATTCAGTTTCAGCTTCAGTCCTTCCAATGAATATTCAGGACTGATTTCCTTTAGGATTGACTGGTTTGATCTCCTTGCAGTCCATCATTACCAGATCTTAACTCTGACATGTAATCCTATAAACCCTAATTTACCTAACACAGCAGTTGAGAAAGGATGCTCAAGTTAATATCAATTTTTTGTATCACTAATTTTTAGTTAAATAGATGATGAAAAGATACTTGAAACTACACAAGGTAAATTTTATTTTAGGGATTTCTTTTTTTCGGTTTCATGATTTGAATGGCTTATTTGGTTCTTTTGGGGCTTATTATAGGCATCATTATCATATAAAAAGTGTGTGAAAGTACCTATCACTAGGACTAGATAAATTTAATTCTAGAAAATTAAGTAACACTTATGTATATTTTCCACCACAGAAAATTGTTAGGAAAACAGCGATAGAGTTCATTTGATATAGTTTTAAGCTTCCTGAAAGGCAGTCTCAGCTTTAATTGATGGACAGGTGGACACATATTCTCTACTCAAGGTTTAAATCCTATGTAAAACTCATCTGAAAAATTGCCCACATGGCCTTTGTTGTAGGGATAGATGCTCCACCAACACAGAACATAGTGCTCTCCAGTTTGGACAGTCTACTTATTCAAAACATGTTCTTAGTATTAAGAGGCTTTCTTACAAGGCTTATAAATATAACTTTTCCTTTTTTCTTCTCTTATTTCTATTCTAGCCTTCTTTATCCAAATATAATTTGAAGAGTTTTTTTTTTTTTTTTTTTAATAACTGCTAGTAGTTAGGTGGCTAAATAAGGGTAAGAAGAAAATAAAAGGAGGGAAAATAAGACAAAGACTGTGGTCAAGATTGTCAGAAAAAAGCAGGGCATGAGTCTTGTACACTTAGTACTGGAGCTGCAGTTGGGCTCTGAGCTTCTGTGTTTCTAAATCCAACAGGAAAATTTGATCTAATACCTGACTTTTTGCTTGCTTCAGACAAATAAAATTTTTGCTCAGAAACAGTGTAATTATTTAGGTACCAAGACCTGAGAAAATTCACCCATAAATATCACTCTGAAGCATCAAGTATAAGCTTAAATTAAATGGGAGGGGGGCAATTCTGGTTGCTACAACATCATTAATGTCACCAACTGTGACCTCAAAGCTTAATGACTACTTTTTCCCTTCCTCTTTTATCTGCAGTTCCAGTAGAATGGTCTGAACTCAATAAATGCCACAGAGTGACTGGTCAGTCGCCAGGTCCCAATTCTACACTGAGCTCCAACTCAAATATAATTAGTGATTAAGAAGGTCAGGCAGGCACACTGGGTTTGTATGCTTACCAGAAAAGCTGTTGCTAAGCAGCTAGCTCTCAGACTCCGAACATTATTAGAACACCAAAACAGGAAATATTGGTGACTTACAGGCAAATGAATTTGTGACCCTTACTGACAGAGTTTAAGAAATAAAGTCACTTCACAGTTGTTCTTTATGGGTTGTCAGAAGAGGTAGATCAAAGGGCCATTTGTATTTTGTTTTATGGTTATGAAAATCTTTAGATTTAAAATTGTCAGAGTATCATCAAATGAGGTGATCAATATAGTCATTGCATTTGCATGTATTTGTTAAAAGCTTTAACTTATTAAATATAGACATTTAAAATACATCACAATTTTTTCAAATCTCTTGGTTCTTGGCAAATCTCTTACTATTTTGTAAGCTTCAAGGAAATAGGTTGGACTTTTCTCAACTATTGAGAGACCTTAGATAGATGCAAAGGTTTACAGCTACTCTATGTGGTCCTCCCCAGTAGCACGAGTACTAGAATTACAGCTAAAAGTAATAAGCTAGTCATAAATAAACCAACTTGACCTGGAGTGAGAATGTCCTTGTCAGTTTGGAAAACACTGTATTATGGACCTAGCAATGAATGATGTGGTAGTCAGCCTCAGAAGGGTCGCTAAGGATTTTTATAGTCCCCTTCAAATATTACTAGGGCTGATCTGTGTGGCAAATATCATATGGATGAAGTAACAAAGAAATGGTTTGTCCCTTCTAAAAATAGATTATAAAATATTGCAGTTTCTCCCTTTGTCTGTCTCCCTGTCTGTCTCATCACTCACTCTGGAGAAACCAAGCTAACATATCATGAGCAGCCCAGTGGAGAGTCCCACATAATAAGAATATGAGGCCGTCTCTCTAACAATCTATAATTACCTTAGATCTACCAATAATCACATTTAATGAGTTTGAAAGCAGATCTTTC